>NC_137170.1:9998125-11297500 GCF_951804945.1 Podarcis cretensis | reverse complement strand
GAAAAGGGAAGCAACGGGGTGGCCTGCTAGGTGAGGAGGATACTTAGTTGCTAGCTTCAAAGGGGAAAGAGCATCATGAAGATAAAGATTAAACAGTAAAGGGGCCAAGAGACAACCTTGTCGGATGCCCCTGGCCGTTGGAAATGGAGTGGTAAGGGAGCCGTTGGGATCAATTCGAACGCGAGCTGTGGTGTTTGAATAAAGGGAAATAATTAGGGAGAGGAGGTGCGGATCAATTCCCAGATGGGCAAGTTTGGACCATAATCTTTGCCTAGGAATGGAATCAAAGGCGGCCTCCAGGTCCATGAAAGCGGCAAACAGGTGGCCTTGCCTTGGTGCAGTGTATTTACTGGCAAGGTGATAAAGAGTTAGACAGTAGTCCATGGTTGATGCTGACTTCCGGAAGCCAATCTGTTCTGGCGGTAGAATGTTTCTCTCATGTACCCATGAAAGGAGTTCTTCCAGTAAAACAGCGGCAAATATTTTCCCCGGAATAGATAGTAAACTGATGGGGCGATAGTTCCTAGGGGTGTTTGGCTGGCCGCCTTTGAAAATCGGAACTATTGTAGCTTCTCTCCAGGAGTCGGGAATGTCTAGGGCGGAAGAGATAGCGGTGAATACAGGAGTCAGCTGTTCACTCCACCAAAGAGGATCAGTCAGGAAAAGGTCCAGCGGGACCATGTCTGGGCCGGGGGCCTTATTCCTTCGCATGGACATTATGATGTTGAAAATGCGGGTTGAAGTAAAATTTACTGAGGAGGTGGTACTAAGAGAACAGGAACAGAGGTCCAACGGGGATTGAAGGTGATCTGTGAGATGATTTGGAGAAGCGAAACTGGCTGAATAATAGGCGATCCATTCGTCAGCGGAAATCAGGGTAGCTGAATTGAATGGTGCCGAAGGCCTAACTAAGCGCCAGAAGGAGCGGGAGTCATGCCTCTCTACAGGTGAACGAAGAGTGGACCAAGCCTCAAGGATGTGTTGCTGTTTCTTGCAATGAATCATGTTTCTGTATGTCCTTTTAATATCTAGAAGCTCTGCACAGGTTTGGGGGTCGTTGGAAAATTTGATGATTCTGACCATTTTCCTAATTCGCCTTCATAGGACTTTACATTCCTTGTCAAACCAAGGTGATTCAGAGAAGAGGCGGTGGGTAGGCGAGGTGGTGGTTATGTAAGTTGTTGAAAAAGCATCAATTAATTTCCGATATTGGTCAGCGGGCAGAATTGAGTCAGAAGGAACTGCAAGCATATCAAATGATTTTTGTATGTCCAGGGCAAGAGAGGAGCTGAGGCTTGTCCATTTCTTTGTTTTGTATACAGGGTAGCTTTGTGCTGTGGAACTATAGTTTGAGGGGACTGGGAATGGCTCTATTAGGTTTAACAATAGGGTCAATGGAAGGTGGTCACCACCAAAATATTCAGCCACTTCCATTTTTGTAGAGATTGAGAATAGCTCCGGGGTCAATAGAATGTAGTCGACAACACTGGTTCCCCGGGAAGAGATGCACGTTAACTGCTGCGAGGACAAGGGAGTAACGTTGCCATTTGCGATGCAAAGATCGTTTTCGATGGCCAATTGGGCCATCAGCCTCCCCGACGCATTTGTTATGGGATCAAGAGAGCATCTGTTTCCCCAGGGGGGCTGCAGGGGATTGTCCAGGAGTGCTGCGGAAGATAATATAGCGTCGTCGTTGGGACCTATTCTTGCGTCACCTAAGAGGATTTGAGGAAGTCCTGGGTTAGTTGTTTGAAGATCATGGAGCCAAGACGAAAGTTCAGACCACCTTTCATTACGGTCGGAATCATTAATTGCTGGAGGCAGATATACTGTAGTTATCAACCATGGGCTTTTGGTCTTTGGAAGGTTGATCTTTATAGTGAGAAAGTAAGGGGAAGATTTAAGTTCCTCGCAGATAGTGAGGGATAAGCTGGTTGAAATAAGACAGGCGAGGCCAACTTGAGGGCGACCCCTGTTAGCTAGTTTGCGAGCACAGGAGCTAAAGGAACAATAATTTGGGAGAGCGATACTTTGTTGGGACCAGGTCTCTTGGAGGCACACAATGTCAAAAGAAGAGATGAAGTTTATTGCCTCAGGATCCCTTTGTTTTGTCGCCCAGCCGTTAACATTCCAGGAGACAATTTTAAGGCTCTGGGGTGGATTGAATGCGCCTTTCAGGGAAAGAACTACTTTTGCTTGATTTGTGGGTAAGGATTGAGCCTGTTTATTTCTAATGGTGTCGAATTTCCGCGGAGATAGGGAAGCGGCTGGTGTTTGCCTCTGGTCTGATCTTTGTCAATTGTTTCCCAAGGAACTTTTAGGGATTACTCTTTTATGAGCCGGCCCATTGTTCTCCGTGCATGGCAAACTGGCCAAATGTTCTATAGTTTCGGCTGGTGAATGTTGAGTACTGACATTAGTGGTCACCAAGCCTTTGAAGTGTGTTATCTCTTTCCGTAGGTGTTCTTCCGGTACCTGATTGTGGCCTAATTCTGCCTCGTCTAGGTACCTCAGCTTGTCCCAAGAGCCTGGTGAGTTCACCTTGGGGATGGTTCTCCTTATTGGAGGTGGCGTAGCGTTCTCTTCGGTGTGCTGGGCTTCCTTGATTGAAGGTAGATTAATCTCAGCCATTGTCTGAAGTTAACCTGGTCGACAGGCTGCCGGGTTTTGTTCTTGTATAGGGTTCAAATTAAAGGAAGTCTGGTCCTTTTTATGGGCGTCCATATTGATATGGTAATGTTCATAAGTGTACCAACCAAGCAAATACATAGATCAGCACAGGAAGGCCAACCTGGAACCATTTTGATTCCTAAACTGACCAAATGTTTTCTCTGCAAGGTCAAAGTGGGAAACCTCCCCATTGTCTCTTTCCTCACAAATCCTGTCTTAAGGGCACATTTAAGATATGAATATGTTGTGAGCCTGTGACCTGGCCAGGAACTAAGTATTTATCACTACAAAAGAATGGCCAGGCTCCCCAGGCAATCCAATCAAGTAACCTGCCAGACAGGAGATAAACAAGGACAGGAGAAAAACAACATTCAAATTTCTGTTTTAGACTGCTTTTTCTGTGATGTATGTATGATGTTTCTGGGGGTGGTCTTGATCTACAGGGTGGCAATTTCAAAAGTCTTTATAAGGCCTTGCACGCCATTTTTCTGGGCCCTCCTCCTCTCCTGTGGGTGAGAGGAGCACCCTGTTGCAACAGATCAATAAAGATCAAGCTGCTTTGCTTCTCAATATTCTCTGGTTGGCCTCTGTTATCTTCTCCTACCAACAGGGAACCTAAGGACTCTATATGGGCTCTTGGGTACCCCATAAGGGAAAAGGGCAATTTTTGTTTACAACAATGGGGAGGGAGGGTGTATTAACAATATGGGGAAAATTCGGATACAATGAAGAAGGAACATTAGCAACATTGGGTACATGTGTTTTTCCCACTTTACTTTTGCAGAAACTTTGTGCCGTCAAATGTTTCCAGCTCTGCATTGCTATACCATACAGTGATCGAACTTTCAATTATCAGCAGCATGCTCTAATCACAGCTGTCAACGTTCCCCTTTTTTAAAGGGAAATCCTATTCGGAATAAGGGAATTTCCCTTTAAAAAGGGGAAACGTTGACAGCTATGGCTCTAATGGGTAGGCAAACTAAGGCTCAGGGGCCGGATTCAGCCCAATCACCTTCTAAATCCGGCCTGCGGAAGGTCCGGGAATCAGCGTGTTTTTACATGAATTTTGGAAGACATCTGAAGGCAGCCCTGTTTAGGGAAACTTTAAATGTTTGACACACTATTGTATTTTAATATTTTGTTGGAAGCTGCCCAGAGTGGCTGGGGAAACCCAGCCAGATGGGCAGGGTAGAAATAAATTATTATTAGTAGCAGTAGTAGAATGTGTCCTTTTATTTTAAATGCATCTCTGGGTTATTTGTGGGGCATAGGAATTCGTTCATTATTTTTTTTCAAAATATAGTCCAGCCCCCCACAAGGTCTGAGGGCCAGTGGACCGGCCCCCTGCTGAAAAAGTTTGCTGTCCCCTGCCTAACCAACTGAGCTGTCCACGTTGGACATTTGATTAGCCGGGTCTGCCTTTCCACTGTCTCCAGCCATCTCTTACCCTGTTCAAGTCTGCAGTTCTGCGCTCGGCCCGCTGAGAGACTTGCTGGTATCGTTGCAGCGGAATCATCCAACGATCCATCAGCTCTTGACCCTGCTGGCCAGGATCTTGCTCCACGAGGTCTTGAATCTCGGAATCCAGTTCGTTCATTTTGTAATGCCAAAGGTCCAGCATGTCCCAGATTCTCTGCGTGTAGCAAAAAACAGCACATCCATTAACCAGAAGGGGCTTTTTTCCCATTTGTGATCTGTTTAGAGACACTTGCAAGAGCAGTTAGGGACGAGACAAATGTAAACAGGAGTAACAAAAGGTGATTATTGCGAAGATGGCAGTAACAGACCATGAAGCTCAGTTAGAATTGAAGAACGATACAAAGTGGTCTTGGAATTATTAGAAGACAGAAATAATTAGCATCCAGATTTATTTTTAAATTATTGTTTTTTTAAACACATTGGAAAACAAGCAGAATTTTGGGGTGCAATTTATTTTAAAAAATCAAAAGATTCAAAACTACTACAGTGCTCTCCCCATTCCACCAGTTTGGCCACAAGGAGGTGTTTGGAAGCATCCATTTTTGCATTTTAGTGTTGTTATACTGTACACGGCCCTGTGATCCTCGGATGAACATATATAAATTTTATAAATATCGATAATGATAACCACAGTTACTCATTTCGCCCGAACTGAGACAAACAATAGTTACTTCTTCAACTCTGTTGTTTTCTGAACAACCCAAGATCAAGCCACAGTCTACAATCCACGCCAGTTCAGACAAACCATAGTTTACAGCTCACGATGGTTGGATGAAACAACCTGTTGTTAGTAGAAAACGGGAGCAGTGGATTCCAATCTGGTCAATGCAACTGTGGAGGGTGGCACTAGGGGAAGGAGCAGGTCTGCTACACATCACGCCATCTTCTACAACCTGGTGCTCCCCAGATGTTGCTGGACTACAACTCCCATCACCCCTGACCACTAGTCATGCTGGCTGGAACTGATGTGGTTTTGAGTTTAACATCATCTGGAGGGCACCTGATTGGGGAAGGCATTAGACAAGGACGGGAGGTAACCAGCAGGTAGAGCCAGGGGGGTGTAACAGTTAGAGTGTTGGACTAGGACATGGGTAGGCAAACTAAGGCCCAGGGGCCGGATCCAGCCCAATTGCCTTCTAAATCCGGCCCGTGGATGGTCCGGGAATCAGCGTGTTTTTACATGAGTGGAATGTGTCCTTTTATTTAAAATGCATCTCTGGGTTATTTGTGGGGCCTGCCTGGTGTCTTACATGAGTAGAATGTGTGCTTTTATTTAAAATATATCTCTGGGTTATTTGTGGGGCATAGGAATTCGTTCTTTCCCCCCCTTCAAAATACAGTCCGGTCCCCCCACAGTGGAAGGACAGTGGACTGGCCCCCTGCTGAAAAGGTTTGCTGACCCCTGGACTAGGACTTGGGAGACCAGGGTTCAGATCCTCACTCAGCCATCAAGTTCACTGGGTTACCTTGGGTTTGCCATTCTCTGTCAGCCTAACCTACCTCCCAGGGTTGTCGTGAGAATAAAATGGGAAGAGGAGCCCTGTAGGCCACCGTGGAGTAAATGTGGGATATAAATGTCTTAAATAAACAGACCTAAGCAACACCCTTGTTGAGTCATTAATACCTTCTGGATTTCTTTCGCTCTTGCAGTGCTCTTGCTCTTCTGCTGCAGCATGTTTTCAACCGCTTGAAGGCCTTTGCTGATGTCTTGTATTTTTTTATCTGCCGTGTAGTGTGGAGAAAGCTTCAGGGATTCCGTGGTGACCTAGAGCGGTTTAAAAACAACACGCAAACAAAATGAAAAGTCCTGCAATGGAAGGGAGAGAAGAAGAGAAACACAAAGACCAAACTAACACAGGACCTTTCAAATTACGTTCAGGTTTCTTGCCTTCTTTAAATCACAATAACCTGGAAAACACCGATGGATCTTTTTAAACAATCCTATATACATCAAGGGACGCAGGTGGAGCTGTGGGTTAAACCACAGAGCCTAGGACTTGCCAATCTGAAGGTTGGCGGTTCGAATCCCCGCCACGGGGTGAGCTCCCGTTGCTCGGTCCCTGCTCCTGCCAACCTAGCAGTTCGAAAGCACATCAAAGTGCAAGTAGATAAATACCGTCTTTTTCGCCCTATAGGACACACCGTCCCATAAGACGCACCTAGTTTTTTTGGGGGGAAATAAAGGGGGGGAAATTTATTCCCCTCCCCCCCCAGGCGTGGGGCTGGGGCGGGGGAAGCCCGAGCTTCCCCCGCCCCCCGCCCCCAGAACAGGCAACTCTCCGCAAGCTGTGGGAGCCCGGCACTGGGCTCCCGCGCCTTGCGGAGAGCTGTGCAAAGCCTGGAGAGCGAGAGGGGTCAGTGCGCACTGACCCCTCTCGCTCTCCAGGCTTCAGCGAAAGCCTGCATTCGCCCCATAGGACGCACACACATTTCCCCTTCATTTTTGGAGGGGAAAAAGTGTGTCCTAGAGGGCGAAAAATACGGTCGGTACCGCTCCAGCAGGAAGGTAAACGGCGTTTCCATGCCCTGCTCTGGTTCACCAGAAGCAGCTAAGTCATGCTGGCCACATGACCCAGAAGCTGTACGCCGGCTCCCTCGGCCAATAAAGCGAGATAAGTCGACCACGACTGGACCTAATGGTCAGGGGTCCCTTTACCTTATATACATCAAACCATGTCCCAAGCAACCTCTGTGTTGTCTCTTTTCTTTCTATGCTTCCTACATCTATCTGTATGTGGAACGAAACTGCCATCTCTCCATTTTATGAATTTATAGAGGTTGGGCGGGAAGATACATAATCATATTATCCTGCTGAGGGTTCTAGGAATGTAAAGAGAACCTGGCTGCTGGATTAGGACAATAGTCTATATAAGTCCAGCATTCTGTTTCCCAACCAGAGCCTCCTAAGAGAAGCCTGGCAAGGTAAAAGATAAAGGCAAAGGACTCCTGGACGGTTAAGACCAGTCAAGGGCAACTATGGGGTACAGCGCTCATCTCGCTTCAGGCCGAGGGAGCCGGCATTTGTCCACAGACAGCTTGCCGGGTAATGTGGCCAGCAGGACTAAATCTGATCGGCAAGCCCAAAAGGCTCAGTGGTTTAGACCACAGCGCCACCCCCGTCCCTTGGGAAGCCAGGAAGATGGGCATGAGAGGGCAATAGGATGCTGTTGCGGTTGCTTTCAGCAATAGATATATACAACAGATATGTTAATTGTGATTAGCAGCCTGCTCCTCCATGAATTTGCCACTCCTTTCAAAGCCTTAAAAAGC
The DNA here is from genome assembly GCF_951804945.1 of Podarcis cretensis. Lineage (NCBI taxonomy): Eukaryota > Metazoa > Chordata > Lepidosauria > Squamata > Lacertidae > Podarcis > Podarcis cretensis. Next base: position 11,290,081 of record NC_137170.1, on the reverse strand, counting down.
TGGTGGCTGCCACTGACATTTCTTGTGCAAGCAATTCCATAGTTTACCTATGAATCGTGCGAAGAAATGCCTCCCTTTTGCTTTCTTGAATCTCATACTGTTTATTTTCACTTGATGACCCCACTGGGTCCAAGTATTACAGGAGAAGGAGAAATCATTCTTTCCACTTCCTCACACCATGCATACTTTTATAAAACTCTGTTTCATGACTCCCTGTTACTTAAACTTCACTAGAAAGGTCAAATTACTGGACTATATTGCAAAAATGCAAAATCAAAAGAAGTTGGCAAACTTTATTTTTAAACAGCAAATAGAATGCATATGCAACTAAAATTATTGGTCCTGGAAGCCTGGCCTGGTCCGGAAAATGAAAGATGGAGAGATCACCTCATGTGGAGATCAGATGACCTTTGGATTATAAATCGGAGCCAGGTGGAGGTTGGAGTTTTGGGGGCCTTTGGATTGGAAAGGAGCGTGAAACAAGATTTGGAATATCCTATAGGCCAGGGGTCTGCAACCTTTAAGACAAAAAGAGCCACTTGGACCCGTTTCCGAAGAAAAAAAAACTGGGAGCCGCAATACCATTGCAACATTTAAAACAAATATATCTCCGGAGCCACAATCTGACAGCGGGCGGGAAGACAGCGGTGCATGACTAACGCACGCACCGCCCCATGCGACGTCACAGCCAGTACAGCGCCCGCCACAGTGGGGAGTGTTGGGGCGCACAATGCGCCTCCTCCCCTCGCTAGTATCCGCCCTGGAGCCGCGGCAAAGGTGTAAAAGAGCCACATGCGGCTCCGGAGCCGCGGGTTGCAGACCCCTGCTATAGGCCTTATTTTTAATCATGGAAGTTTGGCAGGAAGGAATATGATTATCGTTGGGTTGGAGCTTCCCCGAGACCTGGCTTTCAACACCAAAGGCTACCAAAAAGAGGGGACATGAAAGAGACTTAAGAGCCTGGGATTTAAGATCTCCGGGTTGATGGTTTTCCGAGATTGATGGATTTTTTGCTGGGGGCCGAAACCGGGGAGGGGATCTGGTGGAAGAAAGTTGGGAATTTAAAATGTATATAATATAATTTGTTTCTTGCTTTTTTTAATGAGAGATGGGAAAATCGTGGAATGGAATCTTTTTTGACCTTAGTGGAAACGTCTTAAGAATAAGTACAGATATATAGGTTTGGACGAGAGTTAAGATTGGACAAAGTAAAAGTGGACGGTTATTTGGTGAAAGAAAGAATGGAAAATTACAGTATAATAAGATAAAAGTATAAAAATAAGATGAAGGATTTGTTGAAATATTTATATGAATTAGAATATAAAGAGGGGAATTATAGTATGTTAAGATAAATTATTGGGATTAAAATAAAGTTGGAAGGATTTGCTGGAATATCTAATTGAATTAGAATACAAAAACGGGAGGCGTGAGGAAGTCAAGGAAATAATGTAAGTAAGTGAGTTAAAGGTTTGACTTGTTTTTTCTATTTTATTTTTTTCTCTTATCTTTTTCTGGTTTTTTGATTATTTTTTTGGTATGTGTATTGTTTTTTCTTTTTTTCTATTTTGATTGTTATTCCTTATTATTCCTTTTTTTTCTGTAACCTTTAAAATCTTAATAAAAATTTATTTAAAAAAATAAAAATAAAATTATTGGTCTTTTCCACGGTCCTTAATCTTTTTACCAAGCAGTAAAACGCAGGTGCATTAGCTTTTTAAGGCAACTAATAATCCATATTCACATTTTTTTTGAAACCCAAACATGCAATGCACATTTTAGGGATTAAAGAACAGCCTGAGCTCCAGTTAAATTGTCATCAATTCTAGGCAGCTAAGCTGGCTGACTAGAATCTGCCTGACAAATTAGCCAATGGGTTTGTAAACATGTGGGAAGACTGAAAGGTGGTATAGCCTACTGGTAAGCTATCTGTTTGGTATGTAGAAGGTCCCCGGTTTGATGCCTATCTTCTCCAGGAAGAGACCTCTGCCTAAATCCTTGGAAAGCCACTGCCAGTCCGTGTAAACAACACTGAGCTAGATGGAGCAATAATCTGACTTCATATAAGTCGGCCTCCAATGCTATTCCTATATTCTATGCTCTTATTGTTGAAGCTACACAGTTATAGATCAGAACAATGCCTTAACCAGAGACCGTAAGCCACCCAGGTCTTTCCAAATGTCAAGCAAGAAATGCATGCAAATAAGCCGGAAATCCAATTTAAACTGTTCTGAGCATCAAAATAAATAAATGTGGCTTTTACCTTTTCTTCTAGCTCTTGCAAAGTTTGCTTGCAGTCTTCCAAATGAGTTTCAATCTCGACGGGAACTATCGTATACATTTCAGAGTATTTGATACGTAACTTATCCATTATCTCCTGGAGAATTTGCTTCTGACTGTCAATGGCTCTCTGGATTTCCTAAGAGGGAGAAGGAAGCAATTGTTAGGCAGGGGAGTCCCCACTGTGGTTAGGAAGCGTACTGGTAGTTTGGGTGCCGTACAAAGCCTCATTTTGACTAGGCAGGCAAGCAATTTAAACCTGAGAGATGCTCGCGTTGTTTAGTCGGATGATGCTTTTCAATTCAACCAAGAATAAATTAAACCTGATACCATTCCATTGTCCCGTCGAGGCATATTGACAGATGAAATATTATATTGAGCACAGAAAATACATCTGCAATTAATCCTCGCTTTGTTGCATGTGGGAAGAAAACCCTTAAAAAACTCCCCACATATTTACCAAATGAAGTCCTACCAACAATAAAATGCAACAAAAAGCAACAGAGCTGGTATATTTAACTCTTGTGTCCATTCTAACGAAAAGATCGGAGAAAAACAGCCAGTCCCAGTTCTGCATGAAGAGTATCAGTTTCATGAGCTAAAAGGAACTTGACAGTTGTCTACTATTTGTGGTCCAGAAATTTAATCTGATCTACATGGCAGAAACAACTGAAAAGAAGCAAATTTTCAGCCAAATTTCTAGGACGTTTTACTTACAGTGTTGTTCCTAAGGCCAAGGCATTTCCCTGGCGCCTAAATACTGAGCTTTGAGATTCGAATCAACGTATTGTGCAGTAAGAGTAGGAAAGTGGAAAGTAAGGACATTTGTTCACCTAACAACCTACAAAAAAAGATGACTCTGAATATTTCTATGAAAGAGGCTGGCTTGCAGTGTGTGTGAACCTTTGTGTGGCCAGGGGCATTGATGTTGATTTATGCAAGTGCCTCTCTAGTTATGCCTGCATAAGAGGCAGCTTCTATCTATTATCTTTGGCCACACTCCCGGCTATACATTTAAAGCAGTATCAAATTACTTTAAAGAGTCATGGCTTCCCTCAAAGAATTATGGGGGCTGTAGTTTGTCGTTTGCTGAGAGTAGTTAGGAGATCCCTGTTCCCATCACAGATCTACAGTTCCCAGAGTTCTCCGGGAAAAAGGGATGGGTTGCTAAACCACCCTGGTAACTGTAGTTGTGTTATGGGAACAGCGCTCTCTTAACAACCCTCAGAAGCCTTAAAAGACTACAGTTCCCAGGATTCTTTGTGGGCAAGCCACAGCTGCTTAAAGTGGTTTGATACTGCTTTGAATGTTTGGTATAGATCAGTGGTTCCCAATTAGAGGTCTGGGGACCCCTGCAGGTCCACAGAATCCACCCAGGGGGTCAGCAGCCCCATCCTTTGCCTCCCCCCCACTAATTTTTTGTCATTTTTGCATGGTAATATCACAAATTTTACGGTCTGTTTTAGCACTGTTCGTTTTTTCAACATACTGGCCAAAATCGGTTTTGAAATCACACTGCAATAACAATTTTGACCTAGCAATACATAGCAATATATTGCTCCTTGCAACAAGGAAAGCAGGGCAGCCGATTTTGTTTTTTTTTAGTTTTTTTTTTAAATATTTTTATTAAATTTTCACATTTTATCAAGACAAACATACACACATAGACAAAGACAACACATATAAAATTTCATAACCTTACTTTCCTAACCCCAGTTCTTGACCTCCCCCCACCCCCCCTTCATACATCCTAGTTCAGTTAAATTAACTCAGCAAATTCATATCTCTCATCCTTTGCATATTATTATTGTGTATATATATATATATATATATATATATATATATATATTAAAAAACCATTTACTTGGCCAGATTTTACTTATCCAATTTTCTTATAAATGTTAAAGCCTTTTCTAAGTTCGACTCGAGTTCCTTCCACAAATTTCCCTTTAATCTTAAAAATAGGTCATAATAATCAAACACAAAAGTCATAAAGATTTAAAAACAAGTTCTCCTCCCCCCCCCCAGCCCCGGTTTCTGTCCCTTCCAAATGTCCCCACATCCATAACAACAGTTTTTAGCCTGGGTTCCTCACATTTGAGGCCTTTAAGTCCTTGTCAGTCTCTCTTTGCCGATCTTGTTGGTAGCCCTCCTCATTGGTCCTCAGGTTTCGGGGAAGTTCCAGCTCGGTCTCATCAGAATTTCTTCCATCCAAAGTACTTGACACCAGCTGCTGCAGAAGATCAACCAATCCATACTCAAATAGGAAGCCCCAGTCATATTTCTTATTTCTTTTAAATTCTTTTAAATTCCAGATGTTCCAGGGGCTTCCTCCCTCCTCTTTCGCATCTTTCGCAGATTTGTAGTCCAAGGGTCTTCTTCTTTGTATTCTAACAATGTAGGCTTGTGGTTGGTAGTCTCCATCTGTACTAGCCCTTGCTCACTCTCCCCCTGTTCCAAAGCTATCTCTTCTGATTCAGCTGCAGATTTTTCCCCAGTCAAGTCCATTGTACCTTCAGCAGAGTCATTTATTTTAGAGTTCAAGGTTATGAGTTGTTTACTCATGACCGTAGTCTGCTCCTCCAGTTTTCCCACAAGAAAAAACATTCTTTCTAACTCTGCCTGTAATTTTCCATCTGCAGCCATTGCCATGTTTCAATGTTTCCCCTAGGGGGATTCTAGTTACTTAATAGTCTTTTCCAATAGTCCTTTACTTTGTTATTTCCCTACTTTATTTCCAACCACTTTAGTTCAAATGTAACAAATTAGGTCCAAAAAATATTAAATAATAAAGTTTTTAACTTTCGCTGCCCGTTTGACAGCTCCTTTGACAGCTGTCAAACTCCTCGTTCCTTTTTCTCCAGCTCACATAAAGGACACCCCCGGGTCTGGGGAGGTTCAAACAAAAACTTCTAAAAATCCACTCTTACTCTCCAGCACACATCTTCTTCTGTCAAATTCGTGCAAATATTATCTTTTACAAAACACCGAAGAAAGAACTCTCCACCTTAGTTCTCCGATCTTTGCTTTAAATTTTCTGTAGGCAGGGGGGGTGCGGACTTCCCTTTAGCACATCCCCCGATCGTGCCGAATTCAAGGATAAAATTTTTAGAGTCCAAATTCCAATCTACTTACGGATTAATTAAAGTCCGAATTTCAGGGAAGAAAGTCAGCGGTCTCCGGCCATGGCTCGCGGCTTCGCTCCACTGCAGTAGCGGTCTACTCACAGCACCACGCCACTCCCCGTACCCTCTCCGCAGCCTTTAAAAAGGCTCTTCGTGGGTCGGGGGGGGTGCTTTAGGTGCCCGCCGAGTCACCAGGTCCGCAGGCTTCCGCGCCTGCGGTTTCTAAGGGTCCCCGCGTCGCTGTCGCGGTGAAACCCGTCTGCAATGGAGCCGATTCCCTCCGGAGCTCAGAGGGAATCCGCCATTACTCGGATCGCGCTAACCCGGAAGTGCAGGGCAGCCGATTTTGAGGCACTGCTGGTACAGTGGTACCTCGGGATGCGAACGGGATCCGTTCCGGAGCCCTGTTTGGATCATGAAGTGAACGCAACCTGCATCCGCGCATCTGTGGGTCGCATTTTGCCGCTTCTGCGCATGCGCGTGATGTCATTTTGACTGTTTGCGGATGCGCACGTGGCAAAACCTGGAAGTAAAACGCTCCGTTACTTCCGGGTCACTGCGGAACGCAACCAGAAAATACTTAACTTGAAGCACATTTATCCCGAGGTTTGACTATATTGCACAATGGACTGAGAACTGGGCAGCTGATTGCCCTCACTTCAAGGCACCATGGCACTAGGTGGAGCAGCTTTTCTCAGTTAACAGGAAAGCAGCAGCAGCCACAATGGGTGCTGGCTGCCCCACTGATGGCAGCTTGATGCACCCCCCCCATCCCCTCCCCTTCAAATCATGCTATGGAGGTGACTTCTCTTCCTCTCCCCACCGATCAGATCTCTGTGACTGCTCCTTCCCTCATCCCCACACCTGATCTCCAATTTCAGACGTCGCGGTATATCAGAATATCACAATGTTTAGCTGCTGATATATCATGATGTTGCAAACCAGATATCACTCAGCCCTAGTCTGTTTTTCAGTATACCTAAAATCCTTTGCTTATTAGGGGCTACCCCATATTTTGTTCCACATTTTGTTCCATGAGGGGGTCTGTGGCTTGGCTTTGGAAAAATAGGGGGTCCTCAGTAATTAGCTAATTGAGAACCACTGGTGTAGATTGTTAAGAGTGACTTGGGGGCTTCCAGACTTTGCAGGCAAATTCACAATTAAAACAGCACACCTATACAACAAACCCACTTTAAAAAAAAAGATTTTTTTGCTATAAGGAATGGGATGGGAAAACCCTCCAGAAAGTGTGGTATAGCTATTACTTGATACAATGTCATATGCTTTATTATCAGTTCTATCCCCGGGAATAAAATTGTATCTCTGATATATCGGAATAGAAATATTAATGGATCATTCACTGATTTCAAAATTAACACTGAAGGCTCAGGGAGGGAGTCTGGAATAATTATCATCACCCCACCTATGAAGACCCCACCCTGTAGTTGTGTTGCAACCACAAAGCATGAAAGTGGATGTTTTACCAACCTCAAGTTTCGCTGTCTTCTCATTAAGTGGTTTTAAGTCTGTTTCGTGGAGCAAAGATTCAGTGTCACGTAATGAAGCCTTCAAAGCGCCCATCTCCTCGTTCACCTTGTCCCGCTCTTCAATTTCAGACTGCACAGCATTCTTTTGCTTTTGAACCTTTTGGAAGAGCCTGAGAAAATTGCAAGTCGTGATATTAAGGGTTGGCGTCCAGGGAAGCTAGAATCTGAGTTCTAGCAGGCTCCTAATATGAGCCCATTACCTGGTTTCTAAAGGCCCTAAACTCAAGCACAGCTTTCATTTCCACTCACTGGAAACGGCCAAGCTTCTCTATCTTTAAAACTATTACCAAACGATGTCTCCTTAGAAGTAAGTCCGACTGAGTTCAATGAGGCTTACTCCCAAGTAAGTAAATTTGGGGTTGTGGGCTTAAGGATCGTCACACACAATCAGTAGTGGGCGGTGGGGCAGTGTGAGTGGGGCCCTTTTGATCTCCCAGCTTCCCCATGTCATGCAGTGCTGTCATTTATTGGGAGGCAGGGAGAGGCAAACCAGTGGGGGAGCTCAGCATGGTGCGGTTGTGGCGGCAGGAGCCAATCTGATGCTCCTGCCACCGTGTCCACACCATGCCAAGCCCCCTGTGGCCTTACCCTTCCTCTTAGTGACACAGTTTTGGGAAGCCAGGAGAGTAATGCTGCGCCAACCCACCTGCTACTGCACATAAATACGCAATGAGTACCGTATTTTTCGCTCTATAAGACTCGCTTTTTCCCTCCTAAAAAGTAAGGGGAAATGTATGTGCATCTTATGGAGCAAATGCAGGCTGTGCAGCTATCCCAGAAGCCAGAACAGCGAGAGGGATCGCTGTGCTCCCTCTCGCTGTTCTAGCTTCTGGCTTAGCCACGCTCTGTCCCTTCCCCCACCTCCCGCAAAAGCCACGCTCGCTTTAAAGAGCATGTGTGCGCTCTTGGGGGCTTTTCCCGAGGAGGGAGAAGGGCAACCCGTCAGTGACAGGCCGCCCTTCTCCCTCCTCAGGGAAAAGCCTGCAAGCGCCTCACACACGCTCCACGCAGCTCGTGAAAGGGAGCGCTGAGCAGAGCCTGGGATGCATACAGGCTCTGCTCAGCGCTCCCTTTAAAGAATATTTTTTTTCTTGAATTCCCCCTCTAAAAACTAGGTGCGTCTTATGATCAGGTGCGTCTTATGGAGCGAAAAATACGGTAATTAATTGGTTAGATTTATCACTTTTAAACTAGGCCCAAGGAACCTGTGGCTCTGTAGATGTTGCCGGACTACAACTCCCATAATCCTTTACCAATACTGGCTGAGGCTGATGGGAGCTGGAGTCCCAAAACACCTGGAGGGCCACGGGTTTTCCCTGCTTTAGAAGAAGAAGAAGAAAAGAGTTTGGATTTGATATCCCGCTTTATCACTACTCTAAGGACCCTTTACCTTTACCTTTTAAGGAGTCGCAAAACGGCTAAGAATCTCCTTTTCCCCTTCCTCCCCCACAACAAACACTCTGTGAGGTGAATGAGGCTGAGAGACTTCAGAGAAGTGTGACTAGCCCAAGGTCACCCAGCAGCTGCATGTGGAGGAGCAGGGAATCGAACCCAGTTCCCCAGATTACGAGTCCACTGCTCTTAACCACTACACCACAATGGCTTACAATTACAGTTATGCTTTACTGTGGGAAGGTGTTTCCTTTGATGTGTCCTGATCTTCCCACATTTGGCTTCAGTGGAGGATTCAGAGTCTTAAGCCTCATGAGAAATGAAGAAGAACGTTTCTCCGTCCACTTCTTCCAAGCTAAGCATAAATGTGTACGTCTCGACCTTTACTTAGACTTACTCTTTTGTTCGATTCTGCATGGTGTGGATTTCATTCATAACAGGAAGGCCTCCTCCCTCCGCAGACGGACATTCAGGGACCCTGAGAATGCTCCTGATGCGCTGAAGTATTAAGCGCAACAACCGTTTCTCAGCATTCACACTTTCTCCATAAATGTTCGTACATTCCAGGAATTCTTCCAGCTCCTCTTTGCTGGCTCTCTCCGTTTCTTTTGGGTTTTCGGGCAGTTCTTCCTGAAGATTGTCTAGAATGATGCTTTCTCGTTCCATCTGAAGAAAGAAGAAGATAGCCACCAGGGGAGGGAGAAGGAAAACAAGATTACGATCCTTTGCACACTTACTTGCAAGTAACACAGTGGGATTTATTTCTGAGCAAGCATGCATAAATGACTCCAGTTAATAACACTTATTTTATACGTAATGTAAAACAGACATGATTATTTATTGCTCTTAACAGAATTTCCCTGCGTACAGTAAACACATTTACATTATACAAGAGGGACTGCCAACAAAATGTTGCAGCATGGAAGGCTTCTGTTTCGGCTGCTCCGTTCCATTCCCCCTCCTCATCAGTCCTCCATTTCCCTCCCGAAAACCAATCAGCTTTGTGCCACTGAGCATGCTCAGTCCTCAATCGACTGTTTTTTTAAGGGAAGTCCCTGTTGAATGGTCTCTTTAAATGTGAAGGTTCATATTGTTCCACAAGATGTGTATGTCTTTAAGGGCCAGAGCAAATAACGAGACCCAGTTTTACAACTGTGAAACAGTATAGCAGGTGCTGCTAAATTGTGTTAATTAAGCTGTGTCAGCAATTGGGTATAGTATATAAAGAGCAGCACCTAGCTCTCTCAGTACCCTGGTGGATGGGTCATGCTTGTTGATATATTTAATGTAAAAGGAGGTTTTGTTTTTGTTATTAAAACCTTGTTAAAGTTATTTTTGAGTTCCTTGTAATGCGTGGTCTCCCCAGCAAGCTTTCTGCAGCGCAACTAAACTGCAAATAGCCAACAGTCCCCCCCCCCTTATTAATATTTTTGTACTTCTGCAAACTTCCCTCCTGCACATGCTCTACAACTCAGCTACAGCCCCATATTTGAGATAAACCTGAATTTAAATAGCCTGTGGAGCATCAAACCTGGAATAATCACCTGGCTGAGATGCTCCCCCCCCCCCCAATTACTCACTTCTTCACTGACGGATTTCCATTCCTGCTTCTGTTCTTCACACTTTCCCTCCCATTCTTTGGCAGTGTCAAGCAAGCAAAGCCACTTTAGCCACAAAGTCGTCACAACGGTGTCGATCAGCACACAATCGTTTTCGCTGCACATCGAAACCAGTTGTCCCGAGTCCTGACGCAACATCCTTAGATCCTCTTCGATTGAAACCAGTCTGGAGGACATCATCTTTAAAAGAAAAAAATAGCGTAAACAATTGGTTTTGGTGAAATATTTTCTTTTTGTTTATTTTAACATCTTTCCTATTTGAAATCCCATGGTAGGTCTCTCAGGGCAGCTAATTTTTAAAAAATCTAATCACATAAAGCTAAAAGACAGTAAAAACACACACAGCAAGCACAATAAACTAAAATATAAAATTCCTGTGCCCATATATAACATTAAACCATGGTTTGTTTTTACCATGGTTTGTCCATCAAGCCATGAGTAGTCTCACAGTTGAGCAAATAAGACATGGCTGATTTCTCCAAACGTGGTTTGTTTTCCAGCTGCCCATGCCTTGTGCCTCTAATAACTTGGTGAGCATCATAGGTGGGTGACCAAACAAACCATGGTTAAGCAAAGCTGCTGGGTTTGGACAGAGAGCAGAACTGTAGTTAAAGCAAACCCTAGTTCATAGGTCAACAACAACTACATTTTGCTTTGTTCCCAAGAAGCAAAGCTGGGTTACTTTGTAGGGTTCAGTTCAGTCAGACAGACAGACTGGACTCTCGCTAAACAAACCATGGTTATGACCAGGGGTCGGCAACCTAAGGCCCATGGGCCACAAGCGGCCCATGGGGGTCGTTTTACCAGCCCATGGACCCCAGCCGCCCGCTCTGATGGCTCCCGTGCACCGTGCTAAACCAGCGTGGAGCAGAGCGGGGACTGCCTACCACAATGCTGGCCGGCTTCCCATCAGCTGCAGGAAGCTCCTGCAGTCAATGGGAAGCCGTGCACACGCCTCCTCCGTGCCGGAAATAGCGTTTGCGCATATGTGCACATGCACTCTGGCCCACCGTGGCGTCTATGGGACTGTGAACCGGCCCAAGCCACAACCCCTGGTTATGACTAATACCCATCCCATAACCGCCTCCCAAGGGGGCCAATTTAAGCAGCAAATGGCTGTCTAAAGTTGTACATTCCGCAGCTATTGTGTGGGGGCACAGAATAGACTAAAGGCTCTCGCAGCCACTTGCTTTCTGTTAAAACATAGACTTGCTGCTGCTGCTGCTGCATCATCTATGTTTAGCCATAACAGTGAGCAGCTTCATAGGATTATTGTTAAAGATTCTTTACACTGTGGGTGGGTGTATGTGTGAAGTGCTTTGAGGACTGCAAAAATTTACGGTCATAAAAACACGCCACTGTGGTGAAGATTATTCTCACCTTGCTTTGTTCCGACTGCTCTAAAGCTTCTTTATAAGACACAGGAATATGGTACAAAGATTTCTGAAGCACCCTTTCCGCGTCGTTGAGATTAACATGTATCACCTCTTTGGATTTTTTGAAGCGGTTGTATTTTTCCAAGCATCTGTGAACGCAACAACATTAAACAAAGCAATCAAAACAGACCTATATTTTTTTTCTCCAGTCGTGGAGAGATCAGCCCAAAGGTGGCACAAACTAAATGAATAAACAGAAGAGTTTTTTTTAAAAAAATATATTATTATCCAGTGGTGGCTTTGCTGATGCAAGACTTCTGCTGATGCAAGACAGGATACGTGATTTTCAACAATTCCTCTTAACCAACAGCTGGCTCGTTCTTGGCTACATACAGCTTGTGATTAGTTGAGGACAGAGCATGACAACATACCCCAGTTAGGAAGCTAAGCCAAACCCTGGCTTAGTGCAGCTTGCCATGGCAGCTAAAAGGACCAGGGAGGAGCAAAGTGGAAACAAACTCATTTCTAGGAGCCCATGAGCTCGTAGGGTCCATAGCTGTCAACTTACAGATTTGAAAATAAGGGACCAGCAGCCTTCAAAATAAGGGATCAGCAGCCAAAATAAGGGATTTTAGACAACCAGCTCCTTTCCTTTCCCCCCCATAACAGTCAACTGAAAGAGCCTCCAAAACAAATCCAAAAGCACCCCCCCAAGATCGCCGCCCGCCATTGTACTCAACCAGCTCCTTTCCTTTTCCCCCACCATGTGCCCCCGCTCTAGACAGACCTTTTCCCCGGCAAGGGTGAGTGGGCTGTGGATGACGTATCCATCCGATTCCGAGCACAGGTATGTTCCACTTCTGAGCCCCTCCGAGCCAAAGGCAGAAAGCCCAGCCAGCAGTCAAACGAAGCCTCAAGCGGTGGTTCCCACAGCGCAGCAACCCGGCAAAGGGGATGCAGCAAGGAATACCACCGTCACCTCTCCGCTGGGAAGCGCTGAGCAAAGGCGAGTCCCCAGGCAACGCGGCCGATTTGATCGGCACAAGGCATGCAAGCTCCACCCCCCCAGTCGTTCTTAGACTCCTTATTGGGTGAGCAACGCAGCCAAGCAACACAGTTGGAGCCTCCCTCCTCCCTGGCCGGCAGGAAGGGAGGGAGAGGAGCTGCTTCCTTTAAAACCTGGGAAATTTACGGGATATCATCAATCCAGGACTGCAGCGGGAAACGGCACTGGGATAAGGGAGTTTCCCACCAAATAAGGGACGGTTGACAGCTATGCATAGGGTCTTGCTAAGCCAACTTTGGCTTAGCATATCACCATCTCTTTGTTTGAGATCAGAAGCAGCATGCAGAAATGGACATGCAAGGAAAAGATGCTAGCAGGAGCAATGGTGGAACCCATGTGCCTATTCCCAGGCAAGTCGTTTGTTAACTTTGGCGCTTTACTGTGAGCTACAACGATGGACTCTTGGCATCTGTCTTTTCCTCAAGAGGCAACGGAGTGAGCCTCCAGGGGTAAAGTAAAACCGCTGTGTTAGCATCGCCAAAGTGACCTCCCTAGTGCGCAAGCCTGGACAGCATGTATGGACTGTCCAGACAACAAACTCCCCTCTCAGCCTTGCTGATGCGGTCCAAAGGAAAGCAGAGCAAGACGTTTACCAGCAGCTCGGCTCTGTAGGGTTTAAAGGTAAAGGGACCCCTGACCATTAGGTCCAGTCGTGACCGACTCTGGGGTTGCGGCGCTCATCTCGCTTTATTGGCTGAGGGAGCCGGTGTACAGCTTCCAGGTCATGTGGCCAGCATGACTAAGCCGCTTCTGGCGAACCAGAGAAGCACACAGAAACGCCGTTACCTTCCCGCCGGAGTGGTACCTATTTATCTACTTGCACTTTGACGTGCTTTCAAACTGCTAAGTTGGCAGGAGCTGGGACAGAGCAACGGGAGCTCACCCTGTCGCGGGGATTCGAAACGCCGACCTTCTGATCGGCAAGTCCTAGGCTCTGTGGTTTAACCCACAGCGCCACCCGCATTCCTTCTGTAGGGTTTACTCCTTAGTTTTTTCTTCTACCGAAGATACCCCGCAAGGCACTGGAGGTTTAGAGTCAGAGTTTTCCTGCTTCAAGGTTGGCTACCTTCCCAGGTAGGCGAGCCCCACCTGCCCCTCACTTCCCTCAGCAGGCATAGGCAAACTCAGCCCTCCAGGTGGTTGGAGACTACAGTTCCCATCATCCCTGACCACTGGTCCTGTTGGCCAGGGATGATGGGAGTTGTAGTCCCAAAATATCTGGAGGGCCGAGTTTGCCTATGCCTGCTCTACAGCATGTGCAGAAACTGCCTTCTTGACCACTGAACCCACGATTGGTCTTGTCTATTCGATCTGACAGAGCCTGTCTTCGCATGCAGGGAAAAGTTCCTAACTCACCAAGGACTTGAGACCCATCAGCTACCTTCACCTGGTTTAGCCGGCCAGTCGAAGCCATTCCCGGGGTGTGGCCGCTGTTGCATGCTGACAGCTTCTAGGAGTCCCAGGTGAGAGCTAAGTGCAGATTGGGTGCCAAAAGTGGACACACTATCCCGGAAGGAGCATAACATGTCTCCTACCAGAAGTACTACCCCTGCCCAGGATTATATTACAGCAGGGGTGAAGAACGTGGGGTCCAGGGCCCCAAAGCACCCTCTACTACTTCTCTACCTGATCCTCGTAACTCACCACAGGCTACACCACCCCCCACTGGCCCTTGTTTGCACAATGAATGTTTCCTTGAACCCCGATAAGAATGCCTCTTGCTTGCCTAGATTGAGGAGATTTAGAGAGAGGGGTGGTGCATGCAGAAACCAGCCTACTGGGCAATTCACATTTATTGCTCTGCCCATGTTTACCTCTGGCCCCATGTACCAGCTAGACTGGTGACTGGGGGTGGCCGCCAAGACCACATAACACAGGCCTTGAAAGACCTACACTGGCTCCCAGTACGTTTCTGAGCACAATTCAAAGTGTTGGTGCTGACCTTTAAAGCCCTAAATGGCCTTGGTCCAGTATATCTGAAGGAGTGTCTCCACCCCCATCATTCTGCCAGGACACTGAGGTCCAGCTCCGAGGGCCTTCTGGCGGTTCCCTCATTGCGAAAAGTGAGGTTACAGGGAACCAGACAGAGGGCCTTCTTGGTAGTGGCACCCGTCCTGTGGAACGCCCTCCCACCAGATTTCAAAGAGATAAACAACTACCTGACATTCAGAAGACATCTGAAGGCAGCCCTGTTCAGGGAAGTTTTTAATGTGTGACATTTTAATGTATTTTCATTCTTTGTTGGAAGCCACCCAGAGTGGCTGGGGAAACCCAGCTAGATGGGTGGGGTACAAATAAATTATTATTATTATTATTATTATTATTATTATTATTATTATTATTACCAATTGCATGTGGCCCTCAGTGTGAAAAGGTTCCCGTGCCCTCACTCCTTGCTTCAACTCTCCACTAGCCAGCTTTCTAAAGCAATGAGAACCGACTACCTACCTCTGCACATAAGATTTTCTATTTTGCTCCTGCTCTCTTGCTATCAAACTCTTAGAAACGAGATCGCCAAGGGTTTTTTCCAGTTGCAGTTTGGCCTGTGGTTCGACTATGCTTTCCATCGCGGAGGTGAGCGCTTCTACTTGCGACATCGCAGACTCAAGTTCTTCTTGTCTCTGGCGAGAGAGGAGGCTGGGCTCTTCTAGCTCATCCAGAGTGAGCAGAGGAGTGCAGAAAAGGGCCTCACGCTGGCTGAGGAGGTTGGAAGCCCTTCGGACAGCTTCTCTGTAAGACTTCACAGTCCCAAAGGCTTCATTTAAGGCACTCTGCACAGGTTAACAAAATTGTATTTTTTAAAGGCAACAAAAAAAATGCCACAAGATTGCATGGGTGAAAAATACACACCTTTTATTTCATATGCTACTCTGCCCTGATGTGATAAGACCTGCCAATATAGCTGGGCTCCAGATTAAGTCCATTTCAGAGATTAAGTTAATGCAGGGGCCAGCAAGGTTTACTTTGCCTGAGCCAGTTCACTCCCACGGAGATCGCTTCATGAGCTGGATCACGGGGACTTGCCAAGCAAATAGCTCGGTTTGGGGGTGGCTCATGGGTCATTTAAATGACCTCTGTGGGCCGCTTGTAGCCTATGGGCAACAGGTTGCCGACCCCTGAGTTAACGTCTAACTCAGGGGTCTGCAACCTTTAAGACAAAAAGAGCCACTTGGACCCGTTTCTGAAGGAAAAAAACTGGGAGCCGCAAAACTCGTCATTATAAAAATAACTTTTTTGTCACTTTTTTATTATTTCTTTGTTTGATCCCTCAGAATTACTCCTCCTCATAGAAATAAATGTTAAATTAACAAGTTACCTTTTTTGTCTGTGTGTTCTTCACTCCCCTTCAAAACAGTGACCAGCGTACATGCCCCCTTTCAATGCAGTGACCAGCGTACATGCCCCTTACAATGTAGCGGGTGGGCGGGAAGGTGACGTCGGGACGGTGCATGACTAACGCACGCACCTCCCCCATGCGACGTCACAGCCAGTACAGCACCTGCCACAGTGGGGAGTGTCAGGGCGCACAATGTGCCTCCTCCTCTCGCTAGTATCCGCCCCGGAGCCGCGGCAAAGGTGTAAAAGAGCCACATGCGGCTCTGGAGCCGCGGGTTGCAGACCCCTGGTCTAACTAGTAGGAAGGCCTTTTCAGTGGTGGCCCCCAAACCTAGAAATCCTCATGGTAGTAGATTTAATTGTGTTGGCTAACACCTCATAAGAGGCTGGACACGAACTTTTGCTTAGCCGGGCCTGCCTTTCCGGTGGTATGCTTCTGTCTGGCCCCTGGCTCAGCAAACAATAGGAAAAATGACAATTAATCTTCAGTGTGGCTTACTAAAGTGAAAAACCAAGACAAATAATAACAGCATGGAAAACATGCATACAAACCCCAGCAGTCAAGAATCCCCTTGCTACTGTAACCTGCCATTCATCAAACTCTTCACCGGGCATCTCAAATGTTAGAGATGGTGACAGGTAAAAGATGTTTGACAGGTGAATATTCCACTTAGGGACTCCCATGTGGTCACATCTCCTACTTTACAGAGGACAGACCTCCATTTGAAGGCCTGTCAGGCAGTCTGTTACTAGAAGCTGTTGCTGCTCAGAGAAGACCAGCACTAATCTGGAGTAGGCCAGAGGAGCCAAGAAGGTAGGCCAGAGATCTGCCTCAGCAGAAAGAATCTCTGCAGGAAGGCCAACAGGTAAACAAGATATCTAGGATTACTCACTTTACGTGCGGCAATGTCAGATTTCAGCTGTACTTTCAGGCTTTGCAGTTCATCCAGTTCCCTCTGCAAACTATCAGGGAGGGAAGGCTCTCCTTCCTGAGGCCCCCTCTTTCTATTAATTAAATCTTCAGCAGCGCGAGATTCTACTTCTGCAGCATCTTCAATCACTTTACAGTACATATTTTCACATCGGATCGTCTGTGTTTCCAAGTCAAGTAGAATGGGCTGCTGAAGCTCAGATTTAATTTGCTTTAAAGCTGCTAAACTGTGACCCAGCTTGCTCTGGAAACCTTGCTCGTGTCCGCATTTTTCTTGAACAGCCAGTATCTTAGATTGGATCACTTGTGCCAGCCCATCTATTTTCACGCCCAAGCTCTTTACTTGCTGCATCTTGGCCTCCTTGAGAGAAGGACCAAAGGCCTCGCTTTTGCCTAGCAGCCTGATTGCCTCCTGAGTTAAGTGCCTGGCATGCTGCACTTTCCAACTTAAAGTCTTTTCTGACATCGGACTGGTTTCAGAGGCAATAGAGTCGGAGCAATCTTTCAAAACATCACAGTGTTTCTGTATAATGGAGATGAGAGCTTCGACTTCTGAGAGTGCCGTTCTACGCCTGTCGCCCTCCGCAGAACAGTTAAGCCTCTGCTCAAGCTTACGTTTCAGCTTGCAACACTCACCTTGCAATTTCTCAAGGTCCGGTACATCCCATTTCAGATGCAGGCATTCCCAAATCTCCTTGTACTTTTCTAAGTGCAACAAACTTGACTGGATGGCTACTGCTCTCTCTTTAAGCACAAACAATTTACCCTTAATGTCTTGGTCCACACCTGCCTGGTCCAGTTCCAATTCCTCACGCTGGAGGCTGCATAGATCCTGCTCCAATGACATCAGCGTCCTTGTGACATTTTCATAGGCATCTACCTTGTTTTCTACTGCATGGCGATGAATCTGGTTTAGCCTGTGAGTTCTTTCAGTTCTGCTCTGGAGGCTTCTCAAGAAGTCATTGAGAAACAACTGCTCAAATACATTTAGCTCCAGAGGGGATGCATCTACAATACCTTTTGCTTCCTCGATCTCCTTTGCAGACTTTTCTACGACGGCATGCCAATGGTCCATTTCTGACTTCAGGCTTGTGTCACGGGTACCTGGCTTGGATATCCTCTCTGCTTCTTTAAGTTTTGCTTGCAATTTTTCGGTGTCTGCAAAAAGCTGCTGTCTCTTTCCGAGCTGAGATTCCAGCTGCTCCAACCGCTCAATTAATTTCGGAACAAGGTCTTTGTAGCAGACTTGCAACTGGTCAGAAAGGTGGGCGAGGGCAGAAGCTTCGCCCGATTCCAACTGGGGAGCAATGCGCTGTGCTTCGTCCACCAGTCGCACGACACCTGCCTTTTTCTCCTCGGCGGCCCCGATCAGAACCTTGCAGCTTTCGATTTCCAAAATCAGATCGTCTGGGAAAAGCGCTGCCTTCCTGTCCACGTGGGGCAACGAGACTCTGGTCCACAAAACAGCCTCTTCAATCTTCTTTGTGAGGTCATACGCCTGAGGATAACGGCCACTTCTTTGGGCATCTTCCGTAGGGGTCAGCTGCTCTAGTTCCTCCACTCGAGTATGCAAATCATTTATTGCGCTTTCCAGAGCTCTCTTCCCTGTGTCGGTCCACATCCTCTTCATCTGCATCTCAGCACCACTTTTAAACATAGAAACACTATTTTTAAGCGTTTGTAATTCTGTGGCCATCAATGCCAAGTGTGCTTGGTTGTGGGTGTCCACGCCTGTTCGCAAACAGTGCTGCTGCTGCAGCAACTTTTGGAGCTCCTGTGCTTTTCCCATGAAAACCTTAAACTCATTGGCCTGTGCTGCAACCCGGATCTGCTTCCTTTGAAGCATGTCTTCCATCTGTTTCCACCACTGGTCTATCTGGGCCACCTGGTTTTGGATTAACTCCTTGTCCATCCTGGTTAGGTGTCTAGATAGGTTTCCTTGTTCAGCCTTCAGCTTTTGCAAAAGGATCCTGCCTTTTTGTATAGAATCCAAGCATTTCTGGATATTCTCCAGGAGAACTGTGTCTTCTGACAGGGGTACCCTTTCGGAAGAAAGAAAAAAGGAGTAAAAATCTAACATTTTGAAAGGCTGTTTTGCTCAAAGCACACCAGCTAAACAAGCTACTCAGAGCTATATTTCACAGGCAGTAACTAGAGATCAGCGAGAAATTCTGTCCAGTTTGCATTTAAAAGTGGACCTAAATTGATTTTCACTCTCCAGAACAATACATGAATCAAAAGTGAGCCATCCTTCCAATTTCACAATGTAGTTCTCCACCCAAGCAATGCACGTATACAATAAGGCATATACTGTGGCAAGGTCTATATAAAAATACACCTGTCAGGGACTCAGCGGGAGCGCAGGGAGGAGAGGAGATGGAGAGCGAGGGGGAGCAATCCGAGGGCAGCGTAGGAGAAGATGACAGCAGCCCGATAGATTCCATGAGCCTCTCCAGCGAATCGGAAGATTCACAGAAGGGGGCGTCGATGGGCAGGGCAAGGGGGGACCCAAGGGGGACACCCCAGAAGCAAGGGGCCAGCGGGGACTCCCAGAGCAGCAGTTGGAAATCAGGACCAGCTTCCCCACCAGAGCGTAGTGGGAGGGAGGAGTCCCAGGTGTCAGAGCCCACATATGCACCACCAGCGAGAGAAGATGAGTCAGGGTTGGCCACGCCTCCATCGGAGAGCGAGGGAACGGTCAAGAGGAAAGTTGCAGGCTGGGCGCGCGCGCCAAGTTCAAATGTACAGGCGAGCGGCACAGAAGGTAGCCCGGATAGGGAACCAGGTCCTAAAGCCCGCCGGAAGGAGGGGGAAGAATCATCAGGGTCAGCGTCAGAGGAGTCCAGAAAGGATGAAACCCTAGCGGGCAGGAGGGCCCAGAGGAGAAAGGAACTTAGGAAGAGGTGGAGCAAAGCGAGAGTGTTAAACTGGTGTGGAAGGGGAGGAGACTCAGACGGGACTTCGCCGGTCTAAGGTCGAGACGTAGAACTGCGCGCTGCGGCTTTAAAATGGAAACTGAACCTCAATAAAGACTTTTGTACATAACTACAGCCTAGCGTTGGTCCTCTGTGAGCTGGGACCTGGAGGCAGCTCTGACAACACCATTTAGCAAAAGTAACACACACAAAAACATTACACTAGGGGAAATATGCTTTGGAAAAAATGCGCATATTCGGCAAATTTTGAATATAAACATGTGCTACGTGAAGAGAAATTCACACTAAAATGCTGGTGAATGCTCAAGAGGACCTTTTTAAAGAATAAATAAATATTGTGAACGGATTTAGAATTATGGAGAAGTGGATTTAAGGGGGGGGGGTGAGAAACCAAAATATAGATTTTCCCACCCCTACCACTAACTAGGGGATGCGGGTGGCGCTGTGGGTTAAACCACAGAGCCTAGGACTTGCCGATCAGAAGGTCAACGGTTCAAATCCCCACAACGGGGTGAGCAGTTCGAAAGCACATCAAAGTGCAAGTAGATAAATAGGTACCGCTCTGGCGGGAAGGTAAACGGCATTTCCGTGCGCTGCTCTGGTTCGCCAGAAGCGGCTTAGTCCTGCTGGCCACATGACCTGGAAGCTGTACGCAGGCTCCCTCGGCCTATAGAGCGAGATGAGCGCGCAACCCCAGAGTTGGTCACGGCTGGACCTAACGGTTAGGGGTCCCTTTACCTTTACCTTACCACTAACTAGATACCAAAGGCCCAATTTGTATGGAATTTTAGTCTTGCATGGCTAGGACTGAAGCCTTAGTCAAAGACTCAAGTAAACAAGTCAATTAAACGTTTATTAATCAGTTGAAATACACACCTTCCCCCAGTTGCAATTACTTAGGATGTCAGGTTTTACATTTAGTTTTTTATAAGAAGGTACAAAATCCAAGTGCCCAAGTGCAACACCACTGAAAAGATCGCCGCCATTCAATTTTTTACCCAGTCCTATGCTAAGGCAGAAAGATCTCCTGACCCGTCTTAAGAGGCAGTGATCTGCCTTATCCTTTAAGTGGAAACAGCAGAGATCGAGCCTAGCAACTCCTGCCGGCAGAGACTGTGTTCCACTACTGCATCCAGCAAGTTGGTCTAGGTGATATAGAAATCTGCCCCATGTACTCACATTTTTAGGTTTTCTCTTTCCTCCGAAAAATGTTTCATTGAAGACTGGACCTCAGTGAGACATGCTTGGTAATTATTCAGTAAATGAAGCTGCGCCTGCCTGGCCTTTTTAGCAGACATTATATCCTGCAGTAGCTTGTCCGAACTAGATGCCGCCACGCTGTCTGAATCTGGCACAACTGAGCCGCTTCCTTCTGCAGTGGTCAAGCATTCTCCTTCCCGCAACGAAGAAGTTTTGGCTCTCTGTTTTCTGGCAAAGTTTTGCCTTTCCAGTAGAGCACACAAATTCTAGTCAGAAGACCAGGAAGAGAGGTTTTAAAATGGAGCGGCCTTGTTTGCACATCTTAGTAAGACATACTTGCTAATCTCACACCATTTTGCTCCTCCTCTCTAGCATACAGAAGAAGCAGGCCATGATCTAAGGCTCAGCATCACTTTGGAACTGAGGACCATGGTTTGTTCTGCTCCAACAAACCATGTCCAGTAAGCCAAGAACAAACCTTGCGTTATTGTACTACATTATTTATAGGGACGCGGGTGGCGCTGTGGGTTAAACCACAGAGCCTAGGACTTGCCGACCAGAAGGTCGGCAGTTCGAATCCCCACAATGGGGTGAGCTCCCATAGCTCGGTCCCTGCTCCTGCCCACCTAGCAGTTCGAAAGCACATCAAAGTGCAAGTAGATAAATACGTACTGCTCCGGCGGGAAGGTAAATGGCGTTTCCGTGCGCTGCTCTGGTTCACCAGAAGAGGCTTAGTTGTGCTGGCCACATGACCCGGAAGCTGTATGCTGGCTCCCTCAGCCAATAAAGCGAAATGAGTGCCGCAACCCCAGAGTCGGTCACGACTGGACCTAATGGTCAGGGGTCCCTTTACCCTTTACCTTTTACTACATTATTTATACCCTTCTGTGAATTGCCCCAAAGCCCAAATTGGATGGAACATAGTATAGAAATTTAAAACAAAAATAAGAAGGCTGGAATATTCACATGCCCTTCTTGGTGGTGCGGGATTGCAGCTTCCATGTCACTATGTGCATGTGATGGAGCAAAAGGGTGAGAGGGTAGCGGCCACTTCATATGTAGCCACAGATTAATGAAAGCATGAATGAATAAGGGCTTGTTCACACCTACTTATCTTGTGCCTAGAAAAAGCATGGATCCAAGCAGTTTTACGCTTGTCCCATGCATTCTAGGGACAAACCCAAGCTTTTGCCCTGCTACTGCTTTTCCCTGGGAAAACCCACTCTTTACTGCTAAATTAGAACAAACATCAACCTGGAAAAAATGTGATTGGCTCCAATTCAGTGGTAAACAGTGGGTTTTCCCAGGGGAAAGCAGCGAAACAAGTGGAAGTGTGGTTGAGCCCCAAATTTCTTCTTTCCATACCTCTATTTCCCTCAGTTGACCATTCATCAACACAATGTCTAACTCTGCAGCCGAGATTTTCGCTTTCTTGACCTTTTGCACCATCTCTGCATAATCTGCAGTTGCCTGGTCTTCGGGAAGAGAAACCATTTCCATCTCAGAGCTCTGAAAACACAAACAGGTAATCAACACGCTGCTTTCATTTGGCTCACTCTGCAACTTAGCATTTATTTCTATGTGATCCATCCAGAAGTTAATCTCAAACAGAAGCACTGCTAGGGCTCAAACACAGTGGGAAGCCAAATGATCTGGGAAGAAGTCATATCCTTTGTCTTAGATGTATTGTGTTGGCTCTGGTTATTCAGCGAAGCAATTTTTTGCTGAAGGTTCTGTGCAAAACCCAGGAGGCTGTGGTGCTTCCAAATCAGGATTGAGGAAGAAGTGGAGACCCTAAGCCAGTGTTGGGATCTTGTGGATCTGTGTGCAGTTTTTCCACCCGGTGAATTCTGAACTGCAGTGAACATCTTCTTAGAGAAATAACTGCAGGCTCCAAAGTGATTGCACCCACTGAATGCTCCTGGGCAGGAAAAATATATAAAGTGCTTCCTGTTTCAGTTGAGTCTTGCTTGAGTGACAAAGTGTTCCTGGACTCTGCTAGTCTCTTTTGTCCTTGGTCATTCTTTGGGTCTGACTCAGTCCCGCCTTGCTTTTCGGTTCTGACTATTGTTTATTCGTTTATTGCCCTCCCTTCATTCTAAGGGCATTGTACAGTCAAACCTCAGGTCCCAAATGCCTTCATTTTGGAACGCTTCGGCTCCCAATGCTGAAAACCCGGAAGTAAATGCTCTGGTTTTCAAAAGCCAAATGTCCGACACGGCTTCCGCTTGAGTGCAGGAAGCTCCTGCAACCAATCAGAAGCTGAGCCTCGGTTGTAGAACATTTTGGAAGTCAAACGTGCTTCCGGAACGGATTACGTTCGACAACTGAGGTTTGATTGCACCTACTATATATATAAGGACGTTGGTGGCGCTGTGGTCTAAACCAGAGAGTCTAGGGCTTGCCAATCAGAAGGTCGGCAGTTCGTATCCCTGAGACGGGGTGAGCTCCCGTTGCTTTGTCCTTGCTCCTGCCAACCTAGCAGTTCGAAAGCACATCAAAGTACAAGTAGATAAATAGGTACCACTCTGGTGGGAAGGTAAATGGCGTTTCGGTGCGCTGCTCTGGTTTCGCCACATGACCCAGAAAAACTGTCTGCAGACAAATATCGGCTCCCTCGGCCAGTAAAGCGAGATGAGCACCGCAACCCCAGAGTTGTTCGCGACTGGACTTAACTGTCATGGGTCCTATACCTTTACCTTTTACTATATATTTGGAAAGTTATTTATTTGCTCTACATTTGGACACCTCTTAGGATATCACTGGCCTTCAATCACTGGTTGAAAAACTGCAGAATTTTTATTTGTTTCTTAGAACTCCTAAGCAACACCAGGTATGAGGGTGCAGGTAAATAATACTATCAATAAATAAGAATCCCTGATAATGAAGAATGCCAAAGGATAAGAAAAGAGGAAGGGAATATGAAGCAAGACCAGGGAGTGTTTGCATTCACATGCAAAACTGAACATAACCACACCAAACTTCCATCTTCCCTGATAATGCAATTATGGTAATTTTTATCCATTTAAGCAGATGCATCACACTCACTCTAAAGAGAGGCTGCAAAATGCATAAAGAGCAGTCAACTGCTAAAAGACTCAAGTGGGAAAATTCTATCTAAATGGGATGCAAAATCAAAGAAAGGAACAAAGAAACTAAATCGAGACACATTCAAGCAAGTGGTTACAATAAAAAGCTGCGGAGCCGAAGACTAATATTTGCCAGTCAGGTAATGGCTGCTAATGTATGGTTCTTACCCTTAATAGGCTAATTAATTATACTAACGATAGAAGCAGCTTAATATATTCATTGCTGTGTAGGCGATACTTTTGAGGAGTGGGTGCTAAACATTAGATTCACTGGAGGAAGAAGAAGAAGAAGAAAAGAAGAGCCTGCAGGATCAGGCCAATGGCCCAACTAGTCCAGCACCCTGTTCTTACAGTGACCAACCAGATGTCCATAGGAAGTAAAGGTAAAGGGACCCCTGACCATTAGGTCCAATCGTGGCCAACTCTGGGGTTGCGGCACTCATCTCGCTTTATTGGCCAAGGGAGCCGGCGTACAGCTTCCGGGTCATGTGGCCAGCATGACTAAGCCGCTTCTGGCGAACCAGAGCAGCGCACAGAAACACCGTTTACCTTCCCACCAGAGCGGTACCTATTTATCTACTTGCACTTGACGTGCTTTCGAACTGCTAGGTCGGCAGGAGCAGGGACCGAGCAACGGGAGCTCACCCCGTGGCGGGGATTTGAAACACCGACCTTCTGATCGGCAAGTCCTAGGCTCTGTGGTTTAACCCACAGCGCCGGGGATCAAAACATGAGCACAGCAGAACTCCTTCCCAGCAACTGGTATTTGGAAGGATTGCTGCCTCATGACTGGTATCTGCTGAAAGCTTTATCCCCCTCCACAAATTTGCCTAATCCTCTTCTAAAGTGACCCAAGTTTGTGGGAATCACAGCCTCCTGGGGAGCAAGGTTCATGGTTTTGACTATGAACTGCGTGAAGTTTCTGTCTTCGTTCATCTCTCCTAAACTGGCCAATGCTCAGCTTCATTGGGTATCCACAAGCTCTTTCCACGAATGATGCCGTGTTTTGAACTCATAACTTCCTACCAAGACTTTGCTGCAGGGGGTGGGCTCCTTCACAGTTTCAAAAATGCATAAGAGAGCAAGAGAGAGGCTTAAGCCCCTCCAAAATAAGATATTGGGCGTGCTCCAAATCATCTGCCTATGGATGTACACAGAAAATAGCAGATCTAGCTGAAAGGCCACACGCAGAGATCTGCAGTGATCATTGTAATGCACCCCTGGTTGTTGTTGTTGTTGCTGTTGTTGTTGCAATAATTATAAGATAACTGTAAAATCTTAAGACGGTGGTTTAATCTTAGAAGGGAAGGGGTGTGACTGTGACCATCATGAAAGGACCGTGCACTTCTGAATTTGCCACTACACAACTGGATGGGAATTGTAGTTTAGTTAACACCTGGAGGGCTGTGCTACAGTTCACAGTACCTCTGCCTCCCTCTGCTGCTAGAAACCCGGAGAGAGAAAGTGCGGGGCTGCAGGAGCTCTAGATAAACGGCTGTATTGGCTGAAGAGCTGCCCGTGTTCAATAATAGCACTTAACAACATCCTTCAATGAAGTTGTGCAACAACAGAGATTATTACCTTGCTTTCTGGTGATGGATTTGTAATGGACGAAGGAGCAGGGTCAGTCCCCATTACTTTCCCATTCATTAACGGCAAAGCGATTGGAGGCACTTCCAACCGGCAATGCGCAGCTTGCAATTTCTTTTGATAGCCAAGCGATTGCTGCTGAAGCTCATTGAGAAGATTATCATCAGGCGGCATTTGCCCCGGTTTCGGCAGCGGCTTTCCACTCTTGCCTGCCGAGCTTGGGAAATTGTGGGCTTCCATCAAGCTGCCTTTTAGCCCCTGATAAATAGAAATGGGGAGAGGTAGGTGGGGAGAGACGAGAGAGAGAAAGGGGCGGGGGGAATCTTAACCTTCTCGTGACAGAAGTTACTGAAATGTCAATTGCTTTCTTAATGGAACCAACTTCTATAGCAAAAGAAGAATAGGCCGAAGGGGTGACGAAGGTCAGAGGAACAGAAATTTGCACAGAAGAATTGTCACTGTGAGGATGGAGCTTGTTTATAGCTCTTGCAAAGCTTGTAAATGTAAAAAGTTCCTCTCTGGTTGCCTTAATCAATCCTGCCACTTCTTTGTGGGGCTGCCTGGGATCTTCAAGTGGGAACTTTGAGCCAGCAGTTTAAGGTGTCTGCTAAAAAAGCCGATACAATCTCAGACTGCAGAAACAGGGGCGTAAATAGCCTGTCGTGGCGTAGCGTGGGGGGTGCAGGGGGGCCTGGGCGCAACATCTGGGGGTTAGGGTTAGGGTGCGCAAATCCATGGGTTAGGGGGCGCAAATCCACGGGTTAGGGGGTGCAAATTACTTGCCTTGCCCCGGGTGCTGACAACCCATGCTACACCACTGTGTGTTAAACCAGTCTTTGACAACCTGGTGCCCTCCGATCAGCATGGTTCTACCTCGAACTCAACTCTGATCATTTCACAGAATCATAGAACTGGAAGGGACCCCAAGAGTTATCTAGTCCAGCCCCTACAATGCAGGTATCTCAGCTAAAGCATCCATCCATGACACGTGGCCATCCAACCTCTGCTTAAAAACCTCCAAGGATGGAGAGCCCACCACCTCACGAGGGAGATGGTTCCACTGCTGAACAGCTCTTACTGTCAGAAAGTTTCTCCTGATGCTTAGTCAGAATCTCCTTTCTTGCAACTTGAAGCCATTGGTGGTTTGAGTCCTACCCTCCAGAGCAGGAGAAAACAAGTTTGTTCCCTCTTCCATGTGATAGCACTTGAGATACTTGAAGATGGCTACCGTATCTCCTCTCAGCCTCCTCTTTCCCAGGCTAAACATACCCAGTTACTTCAACCGATCCTCATAAGGCTTGGTTTTCCAGACCCTTGATCACAGGTTCCTCTGCACACGTTTCAACTTGTCAATATCCTGCTTAAATTGTAGTGCCCAGATCAGGACACAGTATTCCATATGTGGTCTGACCAAGGCAGAATGGAGTAGTACTATTACTTCCCTTGATCTGGACACTATACAGTGGTGCCTCGCAAGACGAAAAGAATCCGTTCCGCGATTCTCTTCATCTAGCGGTTTTTTCGTCTTGCGAAGCAAGCCCATTGATGGCTTAGAGGATTAGCGCTATTAGCGGCTTAGCGGCTTTTAGCGGCTTATCAGCTTAGCGGATAAGCAGATAAGAGGCTTAGCGGCTTAGAAAAAGGGGGGGGGAAGGGGAAAAAAAGTCGGGAAAAACTCGCAAGACATTTCGTCTTGCGAAGCAAGCCCATAGGGAAATTCGTTTTGCGAAGCACCTCCAAAACGGAAAAACCCTTTCGTCTAGCGGGTTTTTCGTCTTGCGAGGCATTCGTCTTGCGGGGCACCACTGTACTTCTGTTGATGCAACCTAGAATAGCATTAGTTCTCTCCCCCCCCTTTTTTTGTTGCTTCTGCATCACACTGTTGACATTTCCTGCCTTGGGCGACAGGTGGCAACGTAAACTCATGTGATGCCCATAGAAAAATGATGGTTTACTGTTAACAAGCAGGCTAGTGCATAGGTAGGCAAACTAAGTCCCGGGGGCCTGATCCAGCCCAATCACCTTCTAAATCCAGCCCATGGATGGTTCAGGAATCAACGTGTTTTTACATGAGTACAGTGGACGCTCGGGTTGCGAACGTGATCCATGCGGGAGGCACGTCCGCAACCCGCAGCACCGCATCTGCGCACACGCGGGTTGCAATTCGGTGCTTCTGCGCATGTCCAAAGTGCAATTAAGTGCTTCTGCGCATGTGCCAAAACCTGGAAGTAACCCGTTCCGGTACTTCCGGGTTTCGGCGCGTCCGTATCCCAAAAACGCTCAACCTGAAGCATCTTTAACTGAAGGTAAGACTGTATGACTATAGAATGTGTCCTTTTATTAAAAATGCATCTTTGGGTTATTTGTGGGGCCTGCCTGGTGTTTTCACATGAGTAGAATGTGTCCTTTTATTAAAAATGCATCTCTGGGTTATCTGTGGGGCATAGGAATTCATTCATTCATTCCCCCCCCCAAAAAAAATAGTCCTAAACGGCCTTGGTCCAGTATACCTGAAGGAGCGTCTCCACCCCCATCATTCTGCCCGGACGCTGAGGTCCAGCGCCGAGGGCCTTCTGGCGGTTCCCTCATTGCGAGAAGCAAAGCTACAGGGAACCAGGCAGAGGGCCTTCTTGGTAGTGGCGCCCACCCTGTGGAACACCCTTCCAGCAGATGTCAAAGCGATAAACAACTACCTGACATTCAGAAGACATCTTAAGGCAGCCCTGTTCAGGGAAATTTTTAACGTGTGATTTTACTGTATTTTTGGTTTCTATGGAAGCCGCCCAGAGTGGCTGGGGAGGCCCAGCCAGATGGGCGGGGTATAAATTATTATTATTATTATTATTATTATTATTAGTCCGGCCCCCCACAAGGTCTGAGGGACAGTGGACCGGCCCCTGGCTGAAAAAACTTGCTGACTCCTGGGCTGGTGCATGCTGCTGAAGCTGTGGGCAGTACACTTCCCTCCTGCTGCTGCTGTGCTTCAGAACAAACAAGCCACGGTCCAGTTTCTCATGTGATCTAAAGGTAGCTCATGGTTTGCCTTTCTCCAGCCAAACCACAAACCGAAGCCAAGGGATCACTCATGGCTTGTGTGGGGGAAAGAAACGAGGAGCCTGGGGTTCAGGTGACACAGCAAACCAGGCAATGGTTTGTTTCCCAGCAGCAGCAGGAGAGGAGCAATGTGTGCCTACTCCTTCGCGATTGTGCAGGCTGGGGCCGATGGGAGTTGTAGTCCAAAACTGCCAGAGGTCAACAGTTTGATATGCAGCATAAACTTGAGTTACCTTAACAACCACAGCTGGTTCCTCTCCAGTGTCAGCTGATACAGGACTTGACAATTGCTCATAATTTGTCAGCCATTCCTGGAAAAGCGGCGGAGCTCCTCCTTCCATTTGATTGTTCGCTCTAAAGGATTCCTTCGTTGGGTGACAAGAAAATGAGAGAATTAAAGTCCACGAAGAACCGGCAGCAAAAAGGCAGAATAATAATCATATCATCTAGGTATGACAAGGGAGAGGAGTCTAGAATTATTAAGGCACAAGCAAAAAATAATAAAAATTATTGTGAGCAATTCCTTGCCAGTGGAATGCAACTGGGAGATTGAGTCAAAAGCAAGAATGAACAGTATTTTTATTTATCTATTTTTCGAACATTAGGTTTGCAACCCACTCAACTTTTGTGTGGCCAAACTCCCTTTCACACTGGTAGTATACAGTGGTACCTCGGGTTAAGTACTTAATTCATTCCGGAGGTCCATACTTAACCTGAAACTGTTCTTAACCTGAAGCACCACTTTAGCTAATGGGGCCTCCCGCTGCCGCCGCGCCACTGGAGCACGATTTCTGTTCTCATCCTGAAACAAAGTTCTTAACCTGAAGCACTATTTCTGGGTTAGCGGAGTCTGTCACCTGAAGCGTATGTAACCTGAAGCGTATGTAACCCGAGGTACCACTGTAGTACAAATCTAAACATCTCCAACTCTGACTAGGTGACCTTGAGTTCGCCTGATCATTGCCTAACAAGTTACACTTTTGCAACACCCAATTCTCATACTGCAATGCCCTATTCCCAATTCAGGTATTAGTACTAGCACATAAGGTCCTAAATGGCTTGGGCCCCAAGTTCTTCAAAAAGCATCCTTTCCCAATATCTTGCACCTTACAGTTGACAGGTGAGGCCTTGTTGGCAGTGCCCCCGCTTCAGGCTCCATGATTGGCGTTGTGACCCAGTTCCTCAATAAAAGGGAATGGTCTTGTTGGCGTGACACTTTGCTTTTGAGCTTCAAGTCAACCTTGCTTCAAGCAAAGCAGAGTTAATGTAAACCACGGTCAGTCAGCATGACAAACCATGGCTAAATAAAGTGGAGACTTCCTATCTCCTCCTCTGAGCTGCATGAAAGGAAGGGAGCAGCATGTGAACCTGAGGCACTAAACTTATGTTAAGCATGATGCACAATGACTAGAACACAAAAATAGATAAAATAGGCTAAATGGACCAAACAAAGAAAAATCTGATGCCAGAAAAGACATAAGGTTTGGTACCATGGAGCCTCTCTGCAGAGAAAAGTCCACCGGCACAGCAAGAAGACTATTTCCTGTGGTCACCTCTCTCTCTTGCTTCACCTCCAAAGATGGGAGACTGTTTTGCATTTTATTTAACAACAACAAAACACACTTCTTGACTGTAAACAGAACCTCTGAGTGGCTTGCAAAAAAAATAATAGCAAAACAAATATTAAAATTGACCATTAAGACAGAGTTAAAAACAGTAATTCAAAAAAATCACCAAAATCTAAAGGTAAAGGGACCCCTGGGGTTGCGGCGCTCATCTCGCTTTATTGGCCGAGGGAGCTGGCGTACAGCTTCCAGGTCATGTGGCCAGCATGACTAAGCCACTTCTGGCGAACCAGAGCAGCGCACGGAAACGCTGTTTACCTTCTCGCTGGAGCAGTACCAATTTATCTACTTGCAATTTGATGTGCTTTCGAACTGCTAGGTTGGCAGGAGCCGGGACCGAGCAATGGGAGCTCACCCCGTGGCGGGGATTCGAACCGTTGACCTTCTGATCGGCAAGTCCTAGGCTCTGTGCTTTAACCCACAGCGCCACCCACGTCCCTAACAAAATCTACAATAAGCTAAAATCAGATGGACAGGGTTGCCCGGACACAAATGCTTTTAGCAGGCATTGAAAAAGAGGACAGTGAAGGCACCTTCTTGATGGGATGATGCAAGGAGTTCCAAAGTACAGGGTTCGCCACACCCAAAGATTGATTTCTTACCATTGCAGAACAAATATTATGTGGCACCTGCAGAAGTGCCAGTTCTGCAGATCCAAGGGGCCAAGTGGGCAAGGAGATCCCTCAAGTGGGTGGAGGCACTAGGTCAAATGACCAGTGGATCTTTTGATATAGGTTTGCACTAGGCAGCCTTTCTCAACCTGCGGATCCCCAGATGTTGTTGAACTACAACTCCCATCACCCCTAGCTAGCAAGGCCCGAGCTCAGGGATGATGGGAGTTGTAGTCCAACAACATCTGAGGACCCACAGGTTGAGAACCACTGCATTAGAGGAAAAGAAGGGATATGGAAGCCTATCCTCTAGGAATTTCGTCTTTTCCCTCCAGCCCATGAAAACTGAACTCAACCAGAGCTCAGAGAGACAGAGAGGGAGAGAGAGAGAGGCTACTCTTTGTAGTGGGCACACATTCCATCCCATAACACTTACTGATCCTCCTTTCTGGCTTCCACCAAGCACTTCCATCAGGCTGATATCAGGAGCATCAAATGAGATCAGCAGTTCCTCTGCCTCTACTTTCTCTTGGATCTGCCTGTCATGTCTGAGCACAGTACTCTGGATGTTCCCGGCCTCTCGTTCTTCCACACAGCCAAGTTTTGCTTTCTTCTTCTGTTTAGTCTGTGGTTCAGCCTTCTCGTCTTTCATGCGCTCAGCTTCTCTGAAGGAATAACCCAAATATCATGAACCTCCTGCTTGTTTCGTTCACACAGAGAAGCTTCCAGAACCCTCTTGAATAAATTAAAATAGGGAAGATCTCTACACATCAGATCAATACTTCCTGCACTAAGAAATGCAAACTGGCAGCCTATACATGAGACAGAGTTGGGTATTGGTCCAGTTACATGTTTACCATCTCAGAGACCTCTAATTCCTGAGTAAGAATGTTTTCTGCCAGGGAACGAGAAGCAAGATATACCATCTCTTTCAATCGTATGACATCTTTCCTTGTGCGGTCCATGTAACCTCTCCATGTTCCCTACCTTAGATATCCTCTGGCCATTTGAATGGTGCTCTCCCACTGGTTTCGGACATCAGAAATCATACGCTCAACAGCAAGATTCTTGCTCCCATTCTTGCTCTTCACGTGTTCCCCAAGGCAGACAATATTTTGTAGTTTAGCATCACCCTCCTCTTTCAGCTGTAGAATCTCCTGTGTTGTAAGAAACAGCATGGGGGTAACTGGTTCCACACACACTTGTTTTGCTTTTTAGGTTAAGCCTAATGTTGTAGCTGGGGATGCGGGTGGCGCTGTGGGTTAAACCACAGAGCCTAGGACTTGCCGATCAGAAGGTCGGCGGTTCGAATCCCCGCAACGGGGTGAGCTCCCATTGCCCGGTCCCGGCTCCTGCCAACCTAGCAGTTCAAAAGCACGTCAAAGTGCAAGTAGATCAATAGGTACCGCTCCGGCGGGAAGGAAAACGGCGTTTCCGTGCGCTGCTCTGGTTTGCCAGAAGCGGCTTAGTCATGCTGGCCACATGACCCGGAAGCTGTACGCCAGCTCCCTCGGCCAATAAAGCGAGATGAGCGCCGCAACCCCAGCGTCGGTCACGACTGGACCTAATGGTCAGGGGTCCCTTTACCTTTTAATGTTGTAGCTACAATAAACAGCCATAGTGTATAAGTTAGATGCTACTGCAGCCCGGTTGCCAAGTGGTTCATGAATGGAAGAAAAAGATGGCAAAAGAATGGAAGAAAAAGATGAAGAAATGGAAAAGGAATATTGGGGCGGGAGGTGGGGGGAAGCTCACTCTGAATTTAAAACATTAAAGCATTCTCTGGAATGCTGGTGCTACTGCTCAGCTGAAGTATTTGGCCCAAAACATTTTTAGCGTTTTGGGTAGGGAGGAAGAATACCCCCACCAAAAACTGGACTAATCTTCAGGGAATGGGTGCAACCAAAGAACTTTTGGGCGATGGGGTGGGTGTTTCCATTCTAAAAACAAAAATGCAGGAGGGGACTTTGCTGCCCTCAGCAGACTTACAGCATTCCCTTTGTAATTATGGGCAGGATGTCCTACAGGAATTACGTTAACTACGTCAGTTCGCAAATGCTACAAATCTCAGAGTGATTTAGCAGTGATTTAGCAAGGTACCTTGGGTTAAGAACTTAATTCGTTCTGGAGGTCTGTTCTTAACCTGAAACTGTTCTTAACCTGAGGTACCACTTTAGCTAATGGGGCCTCCCGCTGCTGTCACCACGCAATTTCTGTTCTCATCCTGAAGCAAAGTTCTTAACCTGAGGTAATATTTCTGGGTTAGCAGAGTCTGTAACCTGAAGCGTCTGTAACCTGAAGCGTCTGTAATCCAAGGTACCACTCTAAGTCCCTTTTCCCAGGGAACTCTGGGAATTGTGGTTCTGGACTTCCGGGTTAGCGCCTCCGGCAATGGCGGAGCTCCTCCGATCGGGAGGGACTGGGTCTGTGAAAAACAGGGTCTGACCGCCACGGTGAAGGCGGAGACCCTCAGAAATCACAGACGGAAGAAGTCTGTGAACCTGGGATTCGGCTGGCACCTTCTGCACCCCCCTACTCGCGGGGAGACCTGGTATCGGGAATCCGGAGCGACGTGGGGTGAGAGGCGCGGTGCTTTGAATCGACCGCTTATTTCACGGAGCGAAGCCGCATTGCCGCTGTCGGAGAGCGCTGACTTTTTTCCTGTGGACAATTGGATTCTAAACAACAACCCGTGAGTAGAACGGGAAATTGGACTTTTAAAATAATTTAATTTGGCACCGAACGGGGAAGGTTCAAACAGGAAGTCCACCTTCCCTTTCTGTAAATAGACTGAAGCAAAGTAGTTCTTAACTAAGGTTTTGGAAAGTCTTACGTAAAGGATTAAAATTCCACTGATTGAAACTATTAATTTAGACCAAGTGAACTTGCAGGAGAAGGTGAAAAATTAAAAACCGAAGCATCACGTCTCTGAACCTGGGAACGGCTTGCAAAAAGTCCATCGACGGTAAACAGGACAAATTTGACAGCTGGCTTTAAAACAGGACAAATTTGACAGCTAGCTTTAAAAGAAAGACACTGTTTCTACTGTCCGCTTCTGCACTTAAAAAGAAGAAAAGATAACTGGAAACTGTTACTAATTTACTTTTGGAATTGTGCTGGAAAGGATTGATACAAATGGACACTGTCTTCCTCTAGAGGGAGTTTTGGGACATTGTTACAAGAGTGCAGCTGGGAAATTGGCCTTAAGATAAAG
Organism: Podarcis cretensis; assembly: GCF_951804945.1. Lineage (NCBI taxonomy): Eukaryota > Metazoa > Chordata > Lepidosauria > Squamata > Lacertidae > Podarcis > Podarcis cretensis. Next base: position 11,256,093 of record NC_137170.1, on the reverse strand, counting down.
ACTGTGAGAAACTAGTTCTGACCTTGAACATCTTAAGAGTGTCGGCAAAGGAAGAAGTAGCGTCTGTACTGAAAAGGACAATCTATCTGTTGGGAAAGCTGCATAAACAGATAGATGTCATGGCTACTAATATTGATATTTTGGGAACAAAAGTGGGTATCAACATAGAAGTCGACAAGAACCCGGCACAGGAATCTTTCTTAACTGAACAAATTGATGAATTAGCGAAGGAGAAAGTTGCTGTTGTTGAGTATAAAATAAAACAAGGGGAAGCCTTAACCCTAAAGAGGCAAATGGAGGATTACAACTTGAGGCCTTATATGACTGTAATTAGGAGAAGCCAGTTTTTGAAGATGGGTGCCTGGCCTGATCTGGAAAAGGAAAGGTGGAGAGATCCCCTTATGCAGGGATCAAATGACTTTTGGAATATGAATTTGAGCCAGGAGGAGATGGGAGCTTTTGGGGCCTTTGGACTTGGAAGAATTGTGAAACAAGATTTGGAATACTTTGTGGGCCCTGGCTTTAACTATGGAAGTCTGGCAGACCTGTCAAGAAGGAATATAAGCATCGTTGGGTTGGAGCTCCCCCGAGATCTGCTTTTTAGCATCAAGGATTGTCAAGAAGATCGGCAGAAGGGAAGTAAAGAAGAGTTAAGAGCCTCGGATATAAGATCTACAGGTTGATGGACGCGGGGAGGTTGATGGAACTGACGGTGGGGGCCGAGACTGGGGAGGGGAGACGGTGGAAGAAGATTGGGAATTTGAAGTGTATATATGGAGATTTAAAAAAAAAATATTAATGAGAGATGGAAAAGTCGTGGAATGAAATTTTTATGACCCTAGGGGAAATGTTTTAAGAGATTAAGTTCAAATATATTAGTTTTAATGAGAAATAAGATTAAACAAAGTAAAAATGGATGATTAATTGGTGAAAGAAGAGAATGTTTTGGAAATAATTTAAAGTTTATCTGCAGAAACATTGCAGAATTAAGGGATGTTAGAAGGTTGTTGGAATGAAGTAATGTGCTTTTAGCAGAAATGATATAAAGGACTGGGTTAAAAATTGATTTTTTAATTGGTGAGAGACGAGAATTACAGTATATTAAGAAAAATTATTAGGATAAAAACAAAGCTGGAAAGGATTTGCTGAGACATCTAATTAAACTAGAATACAAAGGGGGGAGGTGTGAGGAGGTCAAGGAAATAAGCAAAGGAAATAAAGTTATGTAAAGGTTTGATTGGGTTTTTTTATCAATTGTTTGTATTTTTTCTGTTTTTTATTTTTATTTTTTTGTTGTTCTTTTATTTTTTGTATTTTTGTAATCTTTAAAATTTGAATAAATACTATTTTAAAAAAAGAGAGAATTGTGGTTCTGTGCAGGGAACAGGGGTCTCCTAACAACTCTTTAGCACCCTTAGTAAACTACAGTTCCCAGAATTCTTTGGGGAGGGGGAAATGCATGACTCTTTAAAGTGTTATGATAACTGCTTTAAATGTATAGTGCAGATGGGGCCGAAATCAGAAAGACTGCTCAATAACAACCAGGTATAATTGAACCCCCGCAAAAGCCTTATGAAACCAAGCCAGGATGAATGCTCAAATAAACACATTGTCCGGAGGCTACTATATATAGTGCCATAATGCAATATATGTGTGCCATAGTGCTGCAATTCTGGTCATGATGCTACTATGTCAATTCACAAAGGCAGGGTCCAGATTGGAGTCATCTGAGCTGCCGGTGATCAAAGAGGTTCAAGGGGAACAGCATCACATCACACCATGTGAGTTGTCTCTTTTAGTACCTTTATTTTCTCCAGGCTTTCTTCCAGCGGTACCTTGAATTCCTTAGAGCTTAGGCCTAAGATTGTGTCTTTCAGCCTTTGAACCCAGCGGATCATATTCTGGGCAAGTTCTTCAAAATTATTTTCCTCTGCAGAAAGCACCTGGGAAACGTCAAGGCTTTTAGAGACACAGGTGAGCAGCGTCTTGTACCTGTCGACAAGCTGAGGGGTTACCAGCATGACTTCCTCCTTAGATAAACCAGAGTCCCTCAAAGAATTTGCCAGCCAAGCAAGAGAATCAAACGACTCTCTGGGGGAGGAAAGAAAAACACACACAAAAACAGATTATTTTCTTTTGCAACACAAGGGTCCATAGGTGAGAGGTAAGGCTCGTATTCTGCATGTACTACTGCAATGCACTCTACGTGGGGCCACCTTTGAAGGTGACCCAGAAACTACAACTAATCCAGAATGCAGCAGCTAGACTGGTGACTGGGAGCGGGCACCAAGACCATATAACACCGGTCTTGAAAGACCTACATTGGCTCCCAGTACGTTTCCGAGCACAATTCAAAGTGTTGGTGCTGACCTTTAAAGCCCTAAACAGCCTCAGTCCAGTATACCTGAAGGAGCGTCTCCACCCCCATCGTTCTGCCCGGACACTGAGGTCCAGCTCCGAGGGCCTTCTGGCGGTTCCCTCACTGCGAGAAGCCAAATTTCAGGGAACCAGGCAGAGGGCCTTCTCGGTAGTGGCACCTGCCCTGTGGAACGCCCTCCCACCAGATGTCAAAGAGAAAAATAACTATCAAACTTTTAGAAGATATCTGAAGGCAGCCCTGTTTAGGGAAGCTTTTAATGTTTAATAGGTTATTGTATTTTAGTGTTTTGTTGGAAGCCACCTGGAGTGGCTGGGGAAACCCAGCCGGATGGGCGGGGTATAAATAATAAATTATTATTATTATTATTATTATTATTATTATTATTATTATTATTATTATTTGGTTCAATTGTTGGCAGCTCTTGTTAAACATTTAACTCATTCAATAAACTTATTCAATGAGGGGTTTGGTGGGATTCGGGGTATATTTATCAAAAATAATTTATTCTTGGTGCTTTAAAAAACATATTAAAATAATTGCTTCGGCTTATTCATTTATGTCGTCTTTACAACTGCAGCTTCAGCCACACCCACATTTATTCTTTTTAAATAAAAAAAATGTATATATTAAGTTTAGGGGCCTTTTTTTGTCATTTTTCTGGATTTGATTTTTTTTTTATCACACCCCTCCCCTGGATTTCCAGAACATTTTGCCGATTTGGCTATCCGAATCCCAGGCTTGTCCAGGAAAATCTGGACGTATGGGAGCCCTAGCTTTGGTATATTGCCCCTGGAGCATTTACCATGGGGCAGTGTGGCCCTCAAGACTCAAAAGTGTTAGCTGCCACAGTACCAGATGTCTGGCGATACCAATCAGAATCAATAGCGGGCAACTTCATATGATCTGTTTATCCAGTATAACTGGCCGAAGCAGTGAACAAATATTTAAAAACCTAAAGGCAGGATACCTCTGTTTTAGAAGAATTTGATAAAAATGCTCCAGCTTCAGCTTCTCTACTTGATTCTCTTGCCATTTCTTTTCCTGAAGGCTTAGCCATTCCTCTAAGCTACGGAACAGATATTCAAGTCTGGGGGAAAAATATGTAAGGAAATAAATACAGCGATTACGGTACATGAGAATAATTATACAGCACTTTAAGGCAAATGGTGTGCAAGGGTCTTGCTCCCAGTATCAGCTTTTAAGGCACCAAGTCCAGACCACTTTATTTGTCTAGATCATTAATGGTGGAACTGGTTTCTGCTCTTCCACTATTGCTTTTCACAGTTATAGTTTTCATGTTGCATTGCTTACAAAAGAGAGGGCAAAGCACGATTGACTGTGGGTGATTTCACAGAATCATGGAATTTGTAGAGCTGGAAGAGACCAGGAGGGTCATCTGGCCTAAAGCCAATACCCTTCTTTCCTGTAATCAATAAAGTTGTGGCCATTTCCGCCCATTAACCTAAAACTCTGTGTCCGTTGTCTTCATTTATTCCACCTGTGGGGGGGAGGGAATAGCCACACAACACTAATTACATGTCTCACATTACAGTCATACCTCGGTTGTCAAACGCCTTGGTACTTGGATGGTTTGGCTCCCGAACACCACAAACCCGGAAATGAGTGTTCCTGTTTGCAAAGGTTTTTTGGAAGCCGAAATTCCGACGAAACTTCCAACTGAATGCAGAAAGCTCCTGCAGCCAATCGGAAGCCTCGCCTTTGTTTTCGAACCATTCCGGGAGTCGAACGGACTCCTGGAATGGATTAAGTTTGACAACCAAGTTACCACTGTATACGTAACTGATATATATATAAAAGACTTTACAACCTGAGAAAAGAGACACTGCACATATTTTTGTAAACCAATAAAATCTTTAAAAACCACAACAGCAAAATGAATTGATTCCTAAAGTTATATGGCTGAGGTGGATGAAGAAAGTTTGTGGGTTTTTCAGTAGAGGTACTCAAAATCCTTTAATTCTAAGTGGTGGATCTTGGGATTCTAGCCAAAACAAACCAACCCCAAAGTCACTCCTCCAAAGCTGGAACCTGACCTTCCCTGGCTTTTATCTCCTTCTCTATGTGTGTGTGTGCGCACGCACCCACATTTGTGGGTTTCTGTTGTTGCTGCCGTTTATTGTTATAATATTGTGTGGGGAACCTTGAAGACGAGGGACGCGAGTGGTGCTGTGGGTTAAACCACAGAGCCTGGGGCTTGCCTATCAGAAGGTTGGCAGTTCGAATCCCCGTGACGGGGTGAGCTCCCGTTGCTCGGTCCCTGCTCCTGCCAACCTAGCAGTTCGAAAGCACTTCAAAGTGCAAGTAGATAAATAGGTACCGCTCCGGCGGGAAGGTAAACGGCGTTTCCGTGCGCTGCTCTGGTTCGCCAGAAGCGGCTTAGTCATGCTGGCCCAGAAGCTGTACACTGGCTCCCTCAGCCAATAAAGCGAGATGAGCACCGCAACCCCAGAGTCGGCCACGACTGGACCTAATGGTCAGGGGTCCCTTTACCTTTAACCTTGAAGACAACGTAATCGCAAGGTAGGATAGAAATGTCTCAAATAAATACATAAAAGGGCTGTTGGTGGTCCTTAAAATAAGCTGGGCCTAGTGCACTTGGCCTTCTTACCTAGCAAACTGCTGCAAAGTGACGTGGAGCTCCTTCTCCCTTCCCTGACACCTGCTGATCACGCTCTGTAATTCTGCTTCTTGGCCCTTCATCCATCTGCTCATGTGGCTGACGTCCACTTCGGGGAAATAGCTCTCCACCTGGCTCAAGAGTGTTTTCACCTCCTGGAAAGCACTGCCTTTGCCTTCAAAGGTTAGGAAGGTCTGGACAAAAATAAACACAATCACAAAACACAATATATGTGTGTATAAAATGCTAAAATCTGTTGGCTGCTGCAGTCGTTTAGCAGGATACAAATCCCTACCCTCTGTGCCATCCAGAGGGAAATGTGAGAAGCCAAATTCAGCTGGTGCAGAATTCAGTGTCCAGGTTGCTCACCGGGGTAAGACGGTTTGAGTGCAGCACATCGATCCTGGCCGAACTGTGCTGGCTGCCAGTTAGTTTCTAGGCCCAACTCAAAGTGCTGGTTTGGACCTATAAAGCCTTAAACAGTTCAGGACCGCAATACCTCAAGGACCGCCTCTCTCCACAGAAATGGACTCAGACCCTGAGGTCATCATTGGAGGTCCTTCTTCATGTGCCATCTCCATGAGAGGTCTGGATTGTGGCAACACGAATATGGGCCTTTGTGGCAGTGGTTCTGTGTATGGAATGCCCTACCCAGGGAGGTTTGGCTGGTCCTATTATTATTATTATTATTATTATTATTATTATTATTATTATTTCGCAACCAGAGGTATAGAGGTTTGCAACCTCTGGTTGCGAACAGGATCCATTCCAGAGGCCCATTCGCAACCTGAAAAGAACACATGCGTGGGACATTATTTTGCGCGTCTGCGCATACGGCGAAACCCAGAAGTAACCCTTTCTGGTACTTCCGGGATGCAACCAGAAAACGCGCAACCTGAAGCAAACATAACATGAGGTATGACTGTAGTAGTTTGTATACCACCCTTCATTCATAGATCTCAGGGCAGTTCACAACATAGAATTACAATCTAAAAACCACAAAATACATAATAAAATTACAAACAATAGCAAACCAATAGACCCACAACACATTTATGCTCTCTACGTGGGGCTACCTTTGAAGGTGACCCAGAAACTACAACTAATCCAGAATGCGGCAGCTAGATTGGTGACTGGGAGTGGCCGCCGAGACCATATAACACCGGTCTTGAAACTGGCTCCCAGTACATTTCCGAGCACAATTCAAAGTATTGGTGCTGACCTTTAAAACCCTAAACGGCCTTGGTCCAGTATACCTGAAGGAGTGTCTCCACCTCCATCATTCTACCCGGACACTGAGGTCCAGCGCCGAGGGCCTTCTGGCAGTTCCCTCGCTGCGAGAAGCCAAGTTACAGGGAACCAGGCAGAGGGCCTTCTCGGTAGTGGCACCTGCCCTGTGGAACGCCCTCCCACCAGATGTCAAAGAGAAAAATAACTACCAGACTTTTAGAAGACATCTGAAGGCAGCCCTGTTCAGGGAAGCTTTTAATGTTTAATAGGTTATTGTATTTTAGTGTTCTGTTGGAAGCCACCCAGAGTGGCTGGGGAAACCCAGCCAGATGGGCGGGGTATAAATATAATAATAATAATAATAATAATAATAATAATAATAATAATAATAATTTAAAAGGGCATCCAATGTCAATCAGCCCAAGGCTTGGTTGAAGAGAAATATTTTCACCTGGTGCCTTAATGTGTACAATTAAGTTGCCAGTTGAGCCTCCCCAGGGAGAGCGGTATACACCTCCAACAGATGTTGCATTGCAGCTTCCATAAGTCCTGACCATTGGTCTTTCTGGCTGAAGCTGATGGGAACTGGAGTACAACTGGATCCCCACTCCTGCACTATGGGCTGGCTCACACATTCATGTTTATCACTCTCTGACTGTAGCAACAAAGGATGATTTGTAAATGGACCCCGAAGACTAAACACCCTGGAGAAGCATTTCCATCACCACCCAAAATCAAGCCAAGGCTTTTTTTGACCAGGACTAAATACTCACAGTCAACGTGGGCCAGAATTACACTGCATGTATACTCATACCAAACTTGCTGTCAGAGTGAGGACCGTTGCGTAGCCAAAACAGCACCACCCACCCACAAGACAAAGGCATCAATAGGGTGTGGCAGACGAGCTACTACAGCTGGCAGACAAGCAAATAACCGTTAAGGCAGAGCTTTCCAAACTGCGTGTCACGGCACGTTTAGTGTGTCAGCTGCAGCGTGTAAGTGTGTCGTGTGACCTTCTCTCTGCGCTCTTCCGGGAGCTGGAAAGGGGTTAGTTTAAACCTCCGGTTTGTTGGTAAAACTGAACGACTGCGTTGCGAAATGATGGACGTCTAAAAAGTATGTTACCAACATGAAAAGTTTGGAAAGCTCTGCTTTAAGAAGAGGCAGCTTTAAGAGAAAGAGGAACCGCCAACACAGCTCAAAGAGGATTAAAACAGGGTGTTGTCGAATTGTTTGAAGGCCGGCGGGGGGGGGGGGGGAGAGAGGGGAGAGGAAAATCAGTACAGGACAATATCACACACACACATCAGAAAAATTAAGGAGAGGAGCACAGTAGCCCAATGAGACTGATCATGCTCAGTGTTTTTGAGTTTCTCAGGGAAGGGGGACAGAAAAATGAGGGAGAAAGATCAAAAGGAATATCATGAAAAAAGGGCATGGTTGTTGGGACACTGAACAGAAGCAGCCCATAATGACAATATTTTGTTGCAAGTTCCACTTGTTAGAGTGTCTGAAAAGCTAGATTAAATCTATGTGTTCAATTACCCTCTCTCCCTCTGTAGTGAAAAACTGGTGCATTGTGGCTATACAGTCATACCTCGGTTTACAGATGCTTCAGGTTGTGTTTTTTCGGGTTACGGACCGCCAAAACCCGGAAGTACCGGAACGGGTTACTTCTGGGTTTTGGTAGTCGCGCATGCGCAGAAGCGCTAAATCGCACTTTGCACATGCGCAGAAGCACCAAATCACAACCCGCCGTGTGCAGATGTGCCGCTGCGGGTTGCGAATGCTGTGGGTTGCAAACGTGCATCCCACACGGATCATGTTCGCAACCTGAGCGCCCACTGTATATAGGTGCCCCCATGCCATTTGGAGGAACACTGATGCAACACCAAGTCCAAGCCTCGTGCCTTACCGCCAGCCGCTGAATTTTCTCTTCCAATATCTCTTTTGTTTCTGAGGGATCAAAACATTCCTTCAGATTTAGCCGGGTACTACTGAACCAGTCACAGAAATCCTGGCAATGGTCTGCAGAAAGAAATATATATATATATATATATATACATATAAAGTGAGACGGTGGACCTCCTAGAAGATTAGAAGGGAGAAAGAGAAGGGATGTGTAAACAAAGGCCACAGTGCTGCCATAGTTGAAAGGAAGTACGACACTATGGCAGCTGTGTTAGGCTCTGCTGTTTCTAGGCCCAAGCATCCGATCTAGGGCACTTCAGACATTCAAACAAACCACACTTTGACTTTGTGTGATGGTTGAACCCAGCCAGTGTGTGAGTAGCTGATTAACGTAAATAAAAGATATCTTTCCTTAGGGGAAATAGGAAGCCTCGAACATATATTTTTTAGATGTCCTTTTTATGTTGAGATTGATCCTTTCCTGAAGAGGCTCACCGATCTTTCAGACAAATCTAAACTTAATTGACCATAATAAATTATCTATCTATCTAAGGGTGTCTTTTTTTCTTTTTAAAGGGATGTCTAGAAGTAGTGTTTATTTTACTTACAGTTCAGGAGAGTCATAAAGTGATCCTGGAACATCTGCATCTTGGAATCAAATAGATCAGTGACACTTTTGAGTTGTTTGTTTAATTCAACCACCTCGGGGTTCAAACAACTTGTCTCTTTTTCAAGCAACTTCACATGATGTTTTTGCTGAAGAATCTTCTGGTGTATCTCCTAAATTAAAATACAGAAAGAAAACAATCCTTCTTTAAAAAATGCTGATAGTATTCATAAGTTTCCTGTCAGCGTGTTTCAGAAAGCATTGACCGGTAGGCAGCCCCAACGACCTATCAAAAATGGCCCGTGGGAGCTGGTGGCCAAATCCAGATCCTCACCTCTGCTTTATGGAAATACACTGTGAAAGGATTGGGCCCTTGTTTCTTTCCTGCCCTTGTCCACTCAAAACTGCCAGCTTCTGCCCCTTTCCCCGGGCACTTATTTTCCTAACCACCCCAACTTTCTGGTGATCCGCCATTTTGTGGAATAATGTCATTCCAGCCATGGAGCCTTCAGCATTTAAGGTGTCTTTCCCTTGTAGAGGAGAATGGTGGTATTCACATTCAGCCATCTAGCCCTAAATCAAGGGGTCACAAAAGGGCTTTGATTTTGGAGGACAGTCCTGCCAGTGCCATGATAGCAAGCAGTAGCAGATGGGTTTTTGTTTTGCCATTTTCTTAGTGTTGTTTCTGCTATACCTCTGCATTGGATTTTGCCATCGCAAGCTGTTTTTGGCTAGGCAAGGCTTGGGAAAGTGGTCTAGAAATACTTTAAAATAAATAGCTAAACAGAATCCCTGTGCTCAGAAGTGCTAGGGACAAATAACAGAGAGGAGCCATCAAATTCGCAAGAAGTAATAGCTCCACTTATCTTCTGCACTAGTCCGAACATGTGTGGAGTCCTGTGTCCAGTTCTGGGTGGCACTTTTAAGAAGGATTTCCCAGAAGGAAATGAAAACAGGTTCAGAGGAGTAGCAGCAAGGATGTTCGAAGGTATTATGATAGGAATTTTGAGGTCTTAGATATATGGCAATGTTCATAACTGCACGTACACAGATTCATAACTGCACGTACATAGATCAGCACAGGAAGACCGACCTGAAGCCATTTTGATTCCTAAACTGAGTAAATGTTTTCTCTGCATGGTCAAAGTGGAAAAGCCTCCCTGTTGTCGTTTCCTTCACAAATCCTGTCTTAAGGGTATGTCTGTGTTTGAATAGGGTCAGTTACAGATAGGTAGCCATGTTGGTCTGTCATAGTCAAAACAAAATAAAAAAATTCCTTCCAGTAGCACCTTAAAGACCAACTAAGTTAGTTCTTGGTATGAGCTTTCGTGTGCATGCACACTTCTTCAGATACACAGGGTGTTGAGCCTGTGACTACAAAAGAATGGCCAGGCGCCCAGGCAATCCAATCAAGTAACCTGCCAGACAGGAGATAAACAACATCAGGAGAAAACAATATTCAAATTTCTGTTTTAGACTGCCTTTTCTGTGATGTAGGTGTGATGTATCTGAGGGGTAGTCTTAGGTTACACCCCTTCTGTGATGTATGTATGATGTTCCTGAGGATGGTCTTGATCTACAGGATGGGAATTTCAAAAGTCTTTGCATGCCATTTTTCTGGGTTCCTCCTCCTTTCCTGCGTGTGAGGGGAGCACCCTGTTGCAACAGATCAATAAAGATCAAGCTTACTAGCTGCTTTGCTTCTCAATATTCTCTGGTTGGCCTCTGTTGTTTTCTCCTACCAATAGGGAACCTATGTAAGGACTCTATATGGGCTCTTGGATACCCCAAAAGGGAAAAGGGCAATTTTTGTTTACAACAGTAATATGAGGAATATGACCGCAGTCTTTGAGTGTCTGAAGCGCTCTCACTTAGGGATGTACAAATCTGTCAATTGCATTTATTTCAGTATTTTGTTTTTCAAGTCTTTTGTTCAGTTCCCCACATTTCCACATCAGTTTGCAATTTTTATTTTATTTTTAAAGTCCTCATGAGAATTCATCAGCATTTGAGTGTGAATTTCTCCTTTTGGTACGCTATTTCGCCTAATAATACGTTTTTGCAAAACACATTTTTCCTAATATAATGCAGGGAAAAGGAAGGGGAAGTTCTGCTGTGCAAGAAGAAGTCTACCGCAGAAGTGGAACAATAGTGTAAATATATCATCCTTTGGCCCTGCTCCCAAACCTGTTAAATCTGTGCCAGCCCTATAAATCTTTAAGATTCCTTTGTTAGCATTAGAGAAGTTCTGAATACAGTTCAGATGGCAGCCAGAGCCGATACCGTAGGTGTTAACCAAAGAAGAGTGAGAGACAGAGCAGGTGTTTGTGTGTTTTTAGAATACCTCCAATTTGGCAAAAATCCCCAAGGTGTTAGAAGGAGACAATGATCTGAGAAGCGATTCTGTCATTCCAATCTGCGTCTTGGCCAGGTTAAGATCTTCTTTCAGCTCAGCTGTGTTGCCATTGAGTTCAGTGGGTATTGACTGGTTCGGTAAGTGCTTTATTATTAGCTCCATTTTGTTCAAAAGAGATGATTTGATGACCTGGGAAAGGGGGGGGGAAACAGAGGACTTGCATAAGAAGATAAAAAGAGCCCGGCTGGGCCGTCTAGCCCAAGCATCGTCACAGCAACTGACCTGGTGCCTGCGGGAAACTCACACGCAGGACCTGAGCACAAAAGCAACACTCTCCTCTTCTGTGGTTCCCAGCAATGGGCATTCAGAAACATTACTGCCTCCAACTGTGGAGGAGGAGCATAGCAAGCAGCCACTGGTAGCCTTACCCTCCATGAATCTGTATAATCCACTTGTAAAGCCAGCCAAGTTGGTGGCCATTGCTGCCTCCAGTGGGAGGGAGTTCCGCAGGAGAACTACCGTACTTTTCGGTGTATAAGACGAGGTGTTTTTTTTACTGTAAAATAATGATCAAAATCGGGGGTCGTCTTATACACGGATAGTGCAGGTGGGGGTGGGGGACTGGTCACAGCCGCTATCAGGAGCTTGTCAGTGACGATGTTGTGTGTGATTGGTGGCTGCGGCAAGGGCTGCTTTGGATTGGGTGCTGCTGCGGCGATTGGTTTTATGATTGGTGGCTGCGGCAAGGTCTGATTTGAATTTGCTCTTGCTCCTGCAATTGGGGGTGCGATTGCCAGCAAAAAGCTCGACTCTGGGCCATCTCTCCCCCCCCCCCCCATTTTCTTAAATTGGAGTACCCAAAAATAGGGGGCATCTTATACACGGTTGCGTGTTATACATGGAAAAATACAGTATGCACTGTGTGAAGGAGCAGAGAGAGAGAGAAAGAAGTTCTGATACACATGTAGATGTCCTTTTGCCAACGAGACAATTTCACTGGGTAAAACCCTAAGTATATTTACTAGTGCTATTTTGCATTTCTTCATATGCACAGGTAGAAAAAGAAGGTTGCAATCGTTTCTCCCCTTCTCAACACCAATCCCCCTGGTGGCAGGCATCCTATCTATATCAATACATAACCTCCTGACGAATCGTGATCGCAATGATAGCCCCCCTCTCCCTTTCACCTGCAATTCAAGTGGGGTCTCGTAGCCATTGAGGAGATACTGAATTTCATCCACCTTTGCATCAAACTCCTCTAGATTCTTTTGTTGGGACTTCAAGCCAGCCTACGAAGAAAGAGGGCAAAATTGTCTCACGGGCCAAACAAGTTTTAACTTTCGTTCCGCAGGTTAGAAACGAACGACCACACGGATCGCTTATAAATCTTTCGAGACACTGAACAGATTTCCACTTGGCACGAGGTTGAAGAATCACAGATAAAAAGAGAACAAGCTAGAAAACGCGATCATTAAAACGTTGTTGGCATCCGTCTGTCACGAGAGACAACGGAGTGCATCTCTGAAGGCACAGCCAAACTGCTGGAGAATCACAGCACCTGCTGTGGATGCAGAGACCAGGAACGTGTTAACTGCTGCCTCCCGTGTTGCTTTTGCTGTGCTGGCAGCACCAAAGTGATCTGTTCAGGGAGCAAGCCTGGGCCGTGTGCATGGAGTTCCTGGGCTGCCTGGATTAAAAGACACCCCCCCCCCCCCGGCCTTGTGGTCCAAAGGAAAGCAGAGCAACATGTTTGGCCCCAGCCAGGCTGCAGGAGTTGCCGGAAGGAGGCGTACAGTGGTACCTCGGTCTACAAACAGTCCTGTTAACAAACAATTCGTGAAACGAACTCTACAAAATCGGAAGTAGGTGTCCCAGTTAGAGAACTTTGCCTCGGAAGCCGAACGGTGGAAGGGCACCGACGGCGGGAGGCCTCAGAAGGGAAAGAGCGCCTCTGTTTAAGAACGCTTTGGTTTAAAAATGGACTTCTGGAACGAATTAAGTTCGTAAACCGAGTTACAACTGTACAAGGAGCCATCCAACCATCTCAGGGACTCCATTCTGGATTTGTGTAAGGTTTATTCCTTAGCCTTCCCTTCTCCCGAAGATGTCCCACACAGCAGCAGGGGAAATGTGATTAAACTGCATTAAAACGTAATCAGACACTAAGAGAATTAAAACAGTGTCATGGATACGTGCTTTAAGGTAAAGGTAAAGGTAAAGGTAAAGGGACCCCTGACTATTAGGTCCAGTCGTGGCTGACTCTGGGGTTGCGGCGCTCATCTCGCTTTATTGGCCGAGGGAGCCGGCGTACAGCTTCCGGGTCATGTGGCCAGCACGACTAAGCCACTTCTGGCGAACCAGAGCAGCACACGGAAACGCCGTTTACCTTCCCACCGGAGTGGTACCTATTTATCTATTTGCACTTTGACGTGCTTTCAAACTGCTAGGTTGGCAAGAGCTGGGAAAGAGCAATGGGAGCTCACCCCATCGCGGGGATTTGAACCGCCAATCTTCTGATCGGCAAGTCCTAGGCTCTGTGGTTTAACCCACAGCGCCACCCGCATCCTCACGTGTTTTAGGGTGTGCTTAAGTCCAGGAACGGCAATGCTTTGTTTTCATACACCATGTTGCAGAGACCCAAATAGCTCCGTTCCAAACACTTATATTTGGCCATGGTGGGAAGCAGCAGTTCAGCACATTTCCCACTGGGATATAACTCCTCCTTGAATAGAAGTTGCCTTGGACCAAGGCAGACCATTGGTCCACCTACCTCAGTATTGTGTTCATTGACTGGGTTTTCCCCAAACCAACTCGTGATTCCAGGGACTGAATCTGGGGACCTTCTGCACGCAAGGCAAATTCTCTGCGACAGCCTTCCTGCTTCTTGGGATACTTTCAGCTCCCTGGTTTGTCCTCATGCCCTTTTCTGAACGCTTGAATAAAGTTACTGTCTCAAACATATGTGCCTCTCCAATCGCCCCTCTCACACCCCCACACTTTTTAAAAAAGGGAAAAGAAAAGCATTTCCCTTATGGATCCAACACAGCACTTAGGTTGGAACTCTAAGGCCGAAGACCAGAGGGTGAGGAGAATCAACAATTTCCAACTGCAGGGTAAATTGCATCGTTCCAGTCACCATCTAGTTTAGAACCAGTCAACGGCATTACCTTGGGTTAAGTACTTGATTCGTTCCGGAGGTTCGTATTTAACCTGAAACTGTTCTTAACCTGAAGAACCACTTTAGCTAATGGGGCCTCCTGTTGCCACCGCGCCACCGGAGCACGATTTCTGTTCTCACCCTGAAGCAAAGTTCTTAACCTGAAGCACTATTTCTGGGTTAGCGGAGTCTGTAACCTGAAGCGTATGTAACCTGAAGCGTATGTAACCTGAGGTACCACTGTAATTAATTGGCAGATAAGATTTCTATGTTACTAACTTAAACCAACTGGAAAGCTCAGTTGGTTTTTAGAGCATGATGCTGATAATTTATTTATTTATTTTATTTATATAATGCCCTATACCTGGAGGTCTCAGGGCGGTTCACAGAAAAGATCACAATATATAAAAATCACAATAACCCAATAACACCTCCCCCCAAAAAAGCCACATTTTAAAAGGGTATAGGATATCAATCAGGTCAACCAAAGGCCTAGTTAAAAAGGAACGTTTTTGCCTGGCGCCTAAAGGTGTATAATGAAGGCGCCAGTCAAACTTCCCTGGGGAGAGTCTTCCACAGACAGGGAGCCACTGCAGAGAAGGCCCTGTTCTCATATTGCCACCCTCCGGACCTCTCGAGGAGGAGGCACACGAAGAAGGGCCTCAGAAGATGATCTCAGGGTCCAAGTACGTTCATTTGGGGAGAGGCGGTCCTGAGCCGCAAGGTTGCAGGTTCAATTCCCGTATGGGACGGCTGCATTGCAAGGGGTTGGACTAAATGATCCTCAGGATCCCTTCCAACTCTGCAGTTCTATAGTTCTATGAGTCAGGCCACTGGTCCACCTGGTAGCGGCTCCCAGTCGTACCTGGAGATGCTGGGGAGTGAATCTGGGGACCGAGTCAGGTGCTCTGTCACTGAGCCACAGCTATGCCCCATGCTGCCCCCATCGACCTTACCTCCAGGTCTGCCAGCTCCTTTTCAGTCAGGCGGCCACCGTCCAAGTTCTTCAGCTCTGCGTTTAACCACTCCTCGGTTGAACTTGATAAATTAAGGAGCTTGTCCCACAAAGCCAGAGCTCTTTCCAGATTTTTGCAGTAGTTTTCAGTCCATTCATTGACCTAGCAGGTCAAAAAAGATTGAAGCATAAATATTTCCAAACAAGCACCTTCATCGGCAAAGGGAGCGTGAGACGAAGTCAGCCCCATAAACAAGAAGTGGGGGAGGAGGGGAGGTTAATCCGTTGGATGGAGACAGTTTCTTACCAAATATGGCTTAGGATATTATCACATCAAAGAAAATGGCAACACTCCAGGTTCTCAAGACAGGTCTGACAAGGTGGTTTGGGCTCATCAGATCTGATCACCTCCCCATAATGTGTCCCAACTAGTCCCAGACTCTAGCAGATCCAACATCTTCTTGCAGTTGAAGAAAAGCATTCCTACAGCCGATCTCTAAGATTTGCGCTACTGAGATGTTTCCTGGAGGGCTTAGCATTCCCAAAAGGCGCAACCTATTAAAGCTGCTTGTCTACATCTCCCAGAATTATCCCTTAGGGGAGACCATGACCGACACGAGACAGAAAGCCATACAGAACTGATAACCTGACACTCTTAACCCGCACTCTTTGGTGAAAGCTTGATTCCCCCCCCCCCCCCACGTTTAGGAGTCTCTGGCATACCGTATTTAATTCATCCGAAATATTACTTGCGAGCCAGATTCAATTACTATAATGCATAACAGATCAGACCACCCCGATCATTTACTTTTAACATACATCCAGCCATCTGTCCACAATAGCGTTAGCCTCATTCTCAAAGGGAGGATCCTCCAAGCTTTTCATTTTGTTCAGCTGGGACTGAAGGCTTTTGCCGATCTGGTTTATTCTGTCAATGTCTTCGGAATGGTTGTTAAATTCTTGTTTGACCACGTTGACCTGTGGAAAAGTGATAATATGCACCTGTAAGCACCTTGCATTTGGGGCAATTTAAACAGGAAGAATCCTGGGTGCCTATCCATCAGAAATACACTGCTTTTGAAGTTACCTTTAATATTTGTAATCATTTTTTTTTAAAAAAAGAAAAATAAGAATCAGAAATGAAACAAACAGATACCATTAAGAGCAAAGAAAAATACTTATTTTTAGTAACATTTTGTTCAGAATAAGGTCTACACCAGTTATGTTATCTTTCAGACGGGTTTTACAGTCCCTTTTTAGGAAGGCATGACTTGTCAGCCTGTTCATTGTAGACAAAATTCCAATTATTTGTTTGCCTGTTCATTTTGTTTTTTAAAAACTGTATCCAGCCTCAAGCTTTTCCCATTCTAAAATTTCTAGGCTGCTTACAGTACTATTGAAAACAACAAAAATAGAGCATTAACACAGGTGTTTAAAACACATTTTTAAAAAGAGAAAAACAAAGCCACAGGAATCCAATAAAGAGAACCTCAAAACTGCAACACCAATCAATTAAACATTAGCATCAGGCATCAGTCACATGATTCTGGTTTCCGGATTAATTTACACAAGAGTTTGGAAGGGGGGGAAATACTCTTGCGTTATGGAGCATGTGCATATTTTATTTGCTTCAGATATTTTGTGCAAACGATTCTGGAAGCTACAGTCATGTGAAATAAGAACTGACTTTCTGAATTTTAAAATTGGAAGACCTATCTTTGGGTCTAAGGGTGCATCATAATCCAAACCAGTAGTTTCCAAATGATGGAGACAACAAGGCACCATGTTTTGCTTTTTAACTTTCCATCTCAGAACTCTATAAGGCTGCTTGTTTGTGCACCGATGGAGCACGGCCACTGAAACCATGACCTCTAGCGTCTGGCGATTAGACAACATTCGCTAACTAGGTCTTTGTTTTCTGGCAGACAATGAAGTCTGTTCTGCAGTAGATACAGCTGGGCAGACGGTGAGAAAGTAGGGCAAAGGGCTTGACGCAACAGATAGCAGTGAACCCCCTCTCCTATCCTTACCATGGGGGAAATAACGCCAAAATTTTGCAACCTGGCTGGTTTCTTCCCTTGAGAGAGAGGTGTATGGATCTGGGTGCTTGACACTTATTTTTAAAAAGAAATAGTTTTAATTTAAACCTATAGGACAGTTTGTATGCGGGATTGGTATTCCTGTGGGTGTCTGTGGGTGTATTTGAAGTGGCATATAATGGCTCTGGGAATGCGGGTGGCACTGTGGTCTAACCCAGGGGTCAACAATCTTTTTCAGCAGGGGGCCAGTCCACTGTCCCTCAGAACTTGTGGTGGGCCGGACTATATTTTGAAGGAAGAAAATGAACAAATTCCTATGCCCCACAAATAACCCAGAGATGCATTTTAAATAAAAGGACACATTCTACTCATGTAAAAACATGCTGATTCCCAGACCGTCCACGGGCCATATTTAGAAGGTGATTGGGCCCGATCTGGCCCCCGGGCCTTAGTTTGCCTACCCATGGTCTAATCCACTGAGCCTCTTGGGCTTGCTGATTGGAAGGTCGGCGGTTCAAATCCCCGCAACGGGGTGAGTTCATGTTGCTCTGTCCCAGCTCCTGCCAACTTAGTCATTTTAAAGCACATCAGTGTAAGTAGATAAATAGGTACTGCTGTGGCAGGAAGGGAAACCGCATTTCCGTGCACTCTGGTTTCTGTCACGGTGTTCCATTGCGGCAGAAGTGGTTTGGTCATGCTGGCCACATGACCCAGAAAGCTGTCTGTGGACAAACAATGGCTCCCTCGGCCTGAAAGCGAGATGAGCGCTGCAACCCCACAGTCGCCTTTGACTGGACTTAACCGGCCAGGGGTCCTTTACCTTTTACCATTACCCATAATGCCTCTCCTGTGTGCCTTTATCCCTGCATCATTGTCATTGCAATACTTCAGTCTACACTTGGGGTCACAAAACTCAAGACCAAGGGTCATAGGCAGCACTCCAGCCACTCTCTATATGGTCTGTCGGATGGTGGTGGTGGTTGCTCGTGAGTAACCAGGAAAGACTCCGACCTGTCTTTTACAAGTTTTATTGTGCAAATTATTTACAGTGCAGATCTACCAAGTTCATGTCCGTCTCAGTCACTTGCAGAATCCGGGAGTGGCCCGTTCCAGCTTCTCCCCCAACAAAAGAACTTTGGCACCCCAAGCCGCCTCCTCCTCCCCTCCTTGCGTTTCACCCCCCTGCGCAAGGTGGGTGACGGAAGTGGCGTGCGTCCCTCCTGGCCAGTCTGGCCAGGTGAGGCGCTGGGGCTCTCAGCAGCATCCTAGAGCCCTTTCCTCGCTTGGCTGGCCCCTTCCCTCTCTTCTCCACTGGAGGTGTGGCTTTTCCCACCGCTGGAAGAGGAACTGCTCCTCAGGAGTTTTGGAGGCTCTCTGTATCCCAATGGCCCCCCTGTGCCTGGGAATCTGATTCAGAGGCTGAACCTGAGGAATCCCAGCCTGCACAGGAGTCCCCGCCTCCAGGGCTGGCTGAGCCGGGGCAGGGGCTTGAACCTGAAGGGCCCGCACCTGTGCTGGATCCTCAGGAGCAGACACCAGCTAAGTCTGCTCTGGCTCCAGCGGTGATGGAGGACCCATTGCCTGCAGGTGCTCCAATCTCAGCCCCGTCAGGGGAAGCTGAGGTTGCCTCTGGATCTGGTAACCCTCCAGCCTCTCCTGAGCTGCAGAGGCTCAGGGCAGAGAGGCGGAGGGAACTAAGTTCTCTCAGGAGGAGTGCTCGCCTTAAGGCCAGGAGAGGCGAGTCACCTGTGGACCGGGGCCGTCCTATGCCTTGGGGCAGATAAAAGCCAGCCAGCCCCAGTCCCAAGTTGTGGGAGCAACATTGTTGGTTGCTAGTTCCTGCCAGACCCTGTCCTGCTCTTCCAGAGTTCCTGAGCACGCCCGGCTCTTTGCCTTGGACCCCGCTTCGCTCTTGACGGACAGCATACCCTCGACCTAGGACCAGACTCAGACCACGCCACATGGTAACCCCCCCCCCCCCAGGACCAGCACACCCTGCCTCCCTCCCCTGTCCTGATGGCAGTCCCCTGACATGTCCCTTGGAATTTTCATCAGGATACAAATACCCACTATGAATTGCTGGATGCAACAAGAAGGCGGAGGTCTGGACCTCCTTTCAAGCTTTCCTTATACTTTGAACAACCTGTGGCCCTACAGGTGTTGATGGGGTCCCTCCTGTCAGTTCCACACAACATGGTCAGCCATCAGGGATGATGAGAAATGGAGCCCAACAACATCTGAGATTTACTTCTTTCGATTTAAAGCCCACCTTTGCAACCATACAAACCCGTTTCTTATTTCATTGTATAAAAAAATGAAAGCTAGGATTCCGTGACCACCATAAAAATTGTGCCGCTTTATCTGCTTTTGCACGGTACCGCAATAGACTCACCATGGCAATTATCCTCTGCAAGTTCTCTTTTCCCATGTAAGACACTTGCTGAGACAAGGTATGCTCTTGCTTCTGAATAATGCCTGTCAGACAGTTTTTGCAGCTGTGATATTGCTTCAAGAGCTCCATCACTCTCGCACAGTGTTCCTGCCTATTTGAAAGAAAGCAAAGCAAAAATAATTGACACGTTCGAAGTATGGCCTAAGCATGAAGGCACGCGTTTTCCAAATCAAGGGATCTGATCTGGCTTTTAGTACAGAACCCAAGCAACATCAAGAAGGCCACAGGTTTACAGTCTTGCTTTGCAGCCACAGGAACTAGAAACCTGTTTTTGAAAAAATGAAGCAAGGCTTCATTTGGAACAGGAAGATATTTTAAAGTATTTCCTGACCCAGAGGATCCAATGGACATCCAGCCAACTCCAGGGAATGTGAGCTTTATGTAAAGGAGAAAGAGAGAGAACAGGGTCACTATTCTGCAGCAGAGATTCAACCGCATACCAGAAATTTAGGTTTCCGCAGTTGAAAAAGATCAAAGCATTCTGGCACTACAAATCCACTTTCTTTAATTAAAAGTTTTTGCAGTAAGGAAAGTTAGGGGGGAATTGTGCTAAAAAATGGACAACTCTCAATTGATGGGAAGTTAGGTTTCCAACAAATGGCAGCAGAATTCCATTGTGCAGTCTCCTCTTTGCATGATGGTATAGTGCACTCGCTCTCGCCCAGGGTTTCCCAAACTTGGGTCTCCAGCTGTCTGTGGACTACAATTCCCATCACCCCTGACCACTGGTTCTGCTAGCTATGGATGATGGGAGTTGTAGTCCAAAAACAGCTGGAGACCCAAGTTTGGAAAACCCTGGTCTAGAGGGGAAGCGGTGATCTCCCAGCAGGTGGTTTGCCGCTGCTTACCAGGGAGAGAGGGAGAGGCAAGGTGGCAGGGAGGCCGGCACTGCAAAAACATGGGCGGAGCCAATATGGTGCTTGCCCCTCCCACGCTCCTCCCTGTAAGCAGCACTGCCAGGAGGTCAGTTAAGAGCCGCTGCCCCACCCCACTGTCCTGCTCCAGAAAATGTTGCATGAAATCACACAAACTTGGCCTCTCACTTTTCGGCAATGGCAAGCTTTGTTTTCTTCCACAAGCCCTCTGTGAGTTTCCACTGCCGCTTGACTTCTTCCCCCTGGCCATTTGCGGACCGCGAAAGCCGGCTGGCGACTTCATTCAAGGATCTCATCTCCGCAGCAAGGCGGTCCAGCTTCTGCCGCAGTTCGCTGATCGACTTCAACCTAGAAACAGGAACAAGTCGCATCAGTTTTTGTCACCTGCGCTGCTGGGTATTTAGGATGTTGATTAAATCAATTTCCATGCCACTGCCTGGTATAAAAGCTCCTATGGGTGCTATGCTCCTCCCACTTCTACAGGGTATCTTACTGTTTCTCAGTTTTGTGATTAAAAACAATGAACCCTAACATGGGCATAGCCAGGATTTATTG
The DNA here is from genome assembly GCF_951804945.1 of Podarcis cretensis. Taxonomy (NCBI): domain Eukaryota; kingdom Metazoa; phylum Chordata; class Lepidosauria; order Squamata; family Lacertidae; genus Podarcis; species Podarcis cretensis. The sequence goes on along the minus strand of NC_137170.1, from coordinate 11,234,938 downwards.
GGGGGGGGGGCAGGCTTTATGTTAGAAGGACAGAACCAAGTTATCTGCAATACAATTGCTCAGTAAGTTAAGTATTTCTATTTACTTATTGGATTTGGGGGGGAGGCAGCTGAACCCATGAACCCTAAAGCAACAGTCATATACAGTGGTACCTCGGGTTACAGATGCTTCAGGTTACAGACTCCGCTGACCGAGAAATAGTACCTCAGTTTAAGAACTTTGCTTCAGGATGAGAACAGAAATCGTGCAGCAGCGGCACAGTGCCAGTGGGAGGCCCCATTAGTTAAAGTGGTACCTCAGGTTAAGAACAGTTTCAGGTTAAGAACGGACCTCCAGAACGAATTAAGTCCTTAACCCAAGGTACCACTGTAGACACCCCTTTTCTTTCCCTCTAACCCATTTTCCATTTTCCCGAGACAAAATATCCTCAACTTTATTTGACTGAATCTGAGAGGGAGGGGAAAAAGAGAAACCTCACCTTTGCTGAACAGCAGGGATCGTTGGCTCCCTCAAGCCTATTTTGCTGATCTTAACATGCACGTCTTGGATGTTTTTAAAGAGATCGCTATTCTTCGAGGTAAATTCTTCCTGAGCTTCCCTGTTCTGGTTGATGTCTTGTTCCTCCACGGAGCCAACCACAGGGCTTTCGTTCACAGGTAACGCAGCGACGAGGTCTTCGCAACACATCTTTTTCCCGCTTTCGTCATCGTCGATGTAAATGCTGACTTGCTTCAACCTCTCGTCGAGAGATTTGGCCTCCTTTTTTATCAGAGAAATCTCCTGCAGCATAGCTTCCCCGGGTGATCCTGGGGCGAGGCTGAGAGGCACAGAGGCACCCAAAGACTGTTTCACATGCATCAGCAAAGCCAGAAAAGTTTCCATGTCACGCAGGATTGTCTCAATCACCTGCATCTTGCAACCCAGCTCCCCCAATCGCACTTTGTATTCAGCGGCGACTGCGCTCGCTTCTTCCCAGTCTTTTGGATCAACCTCTGTTCTTTGACGCCTGCCTTTTTCTAGCAAGCTGCACTGTTTGGTACAATTTGCTATAGATGTCTGCATTTTCTGAAAAGCAAGGGATTGCAACGGTGGTAAGAGAAATTGTGCTGTAAAAAGCAGCGCTGAGCATCAAGTCTCCTGGTCCCTTTCAACTCTATGATTTTGTTATCTGTCAAGCATAGGGGGTGAGTGATGGGACCCATAGGAAGAGCATGTGCTTTGCATTCCCTGCAGGCCCCTAGGAGGTTAAGCTCTTGGGCACCTCCAGGAAAAAGGGTCAAGTAGCCAAAAGAACACTTAGGGAGTTCCTGTCATCCTGTGTTCCTCAAACTTTGATTCCCAGCTGCTGTTGGACTACAACTCCCATCATCCCTGACCACTGGTCCTGCTAGCTAGGGATGATGGGAGTTGTAGTCCAAGTTTGGGGCCCCAAGTTTGAGAAACACTGTACTAGATAATGTTGGGCTAGGCAGGTGAATGGTTGACTCAGCATAAATAGCTCAAACAGCCCCCCTTCCCACATAAACCAACCCAGATCAATCCCACATCTCAGATGTGATTGGCATCTGAGACCCTTTTCTGTGTTCCTCCTCCATGCAAGGTCTGAAGGGTGGTGACACAGAAACCTTTTTCAGTGGGGGCTCTCTGCATGGAGAATGCTTCCCCAGGCACCATCATGGTCTATTTTTAGGCACTAGCCAAAAACTTTCCTTTTTACCTGGGCTTTTGGCCCTTAATTTGAAGGGCTTCAAGTATTTGTGGCCTCTCATTAGTGGGGTAGGGACGCAGGTGGCGCTGTGGGTTAAAGCCTCAGCGCCTAGGACTTGCCGATCGAAAGGTCGGCGGTTCGAATCCCTGCGGCGGGGTGCGCTCCCGCTGCTCGGTCCCAGCGCCTGCCAACCTAGCAGTTCGAAAGCACCTCCGGGTGCAAGTAGATAAATAGGGACCGCTTACCAGCGGGAAGGTAAACGGCGTTTCCGTGTGCGGCTCTGGCTCTGGCCAGAGCAGCGATGTCACGCTGGCCACGTGACCCGGAAGTGTCTCCGGACAGCGCTGGCCCCTGGCCTCTTAAGTGAGATGGGCGCACAACCCCAGAGTCTGTCAAGACTGGCCCGTACGGGCAGGGATACCTTTACCTTTACCTTTACCTTTACATTAGTGGGGCAGGATCTGTAGGGGGTTTAGAAACACACTTACTGGCCCAATCTGGGAGCCCTTCGTTAAGCCAAGACGAGATTCCAATAAAGAATAATGAGCACAAACCTTCACTTTCTTGAAGGGAAGGCTAGTGTTATTTAGCACGCTCCGGGGAATGTCTCTCTGGCGGAGCTCTTCGTCCGCGTTGCACAGCTGAACCCATTCGCTTTCTACAGGTGCTAGAAGGGCCAAAACAGCCTTTAAAGAGTGAATCCTACAAAAGAAGAGGATAAATTTGATCAGGAGACATGGAGAGGAAATCAGTTGTGGCTCAGTTATGGAACACCTGTCTCAAGGGCGCTTCCCAGCACGGCAGATAGTTACATGTTTATTGTCATAGACGACACTTACAGTCATAGAATCATAGAATCATAGAGTTGGAAGAGACCACAAGGGCCATCGAGTCCAAACCCCTGCCAAGCAGGAAACACCATCAGAGCACTCCTGACATATGGTTGTCAAGCCTCTGCTTAAAGACCTCCAAAGAAGGAGACTCCGCCACACTCCTTGGCAGCAAATTCCACTGTCGAACAGCTCTTACTGTCAGGAAGTTCTTCCTAATGTTTAGGTGGAATCTTCTTTCTTGTAGTTTGGAAACATTGCTCCATGTCCGCTTCTCTGGAGCAGCAGAAAACAACCTTTCTCCCTCCTCTATGTGACATCCTTTTATATATTTGAACATAGCTATCATATCACCCCTTAACCTCCTCTTCTCCAGGCTAAACATGCCCAGCTCCCTTAGCCGTTCGTCATAAGGCATCGTTTCCAGGCCTTTGACCATTTTGGTTGCCCTCCTCTGGACACGTTCCAGTTTGTCCGTGTCCTTCTTGAACTGTGGTGCCCAGAACTGGACACAGTACTCCAGGTGAGGTCTGACCAGAGCAGTCGCTTCAAGAAGACGAAGACGAAGAAGACAAAGAAGACGACAACGAAGAAGAAGAAGAAGAAGAAGAAGAAGAAGAAGAAGAAGAAGCAGCAGCAGCTATTTTTGATAGCTTATAAGTTTTCATGGCCCTTTGTAAGTAGTTGTCTTATTCTCACAAATCTGATAAATGGTGAGAAATTGTTTTTGAACAAGAATATTAATTGTGTGAATAATTGTCGCCTGTGTGCTGTACAGGTTGCACAAACATTATTAATGGCACAGGTTGTATTTCTTCAGCAAATATTTATTTACAGGGCACATTTTTCATTTTTTTAAAAAAATTGAGCCTGGCGATGTACGGCATGCAGAATTGCAATAAGATCAATGAAAATGTCAATTTAAAAATGGCCGGGGAAAATAAAGTCATGTTTCATATTTATTTCTGCAGATGTCCCTGGAGCGCAACACCCCCCCCCCCCCGATTACTGGCCCTGTGAGCTGGGGCTGAAGGGAGTCCCAACAACATCTGGAGGGAACATCTGGCGGGCTGCCCCTGATAGTCCGACTCCTCCCCAGTCTCTATGTGCAGGCTGTACCTCTCCTTCAGAGCATTCCAGGCTCTGTTCCACTCTCTGAGCAGCTCTTCCTGAGACTCATCTGCTTTGCAGGAAAACTTGCCCAGCAGCAAAACCATCCTTTCAAACTGTTTCCAAGAAGAATCGCCTTCACTCTCCAAGGCCTGAAACAAGAGAAAGAAAATGCTGGTGATACAAATAACGAGAGGTGCAAGGGTTAACAAATATAAAATGTTAACAAGGGGTTTAAACGTTAAGGATAATGCGGCAATTTTTTCAGATATAACACCCACAAGGATAAATATGCATTGCATTACTTGGATGTTGCTGTTTTATTCTGCTATGCAGCAAACACTATTTTGTTCTATAAAGCTGAACAGCAAGCCTAACGAAATGTTTTATTAAACCTTCAGATAGTGATATTTCAGTTGCAGACCACAGTTTTCATGGTTTATTTATTCATTCATATAAGTATTTTTTTAGTTTAATTTTTAAATTTCTGTTTTACATTTTAGAATATTCACTTAAACAACCTGAAAATATCAATGACTTCCCTTCCTCTCCTTCCATGGTTCATTCTGCACAACATAAACCCCTGCATATTTTATATAAACGAAACCATTCAGTATTCCATTTTACATCCATTAAAACTTATTTGCCCTGTTGAATTTATCTTAATGCTGCCCACATTTTCAAATAAACACAATTTTCCTCCATATATTCAATAAACATTTTCCAGTCTTCTTGCTCTCTTATTCTATAAGTTAGGTCCGCAAGCTGCTCATATTCCATCAATTTAAGTTGCCAATCTTCTTTAGTTGGGACTTCCCTTGTTTTCCATTTTTGGGCTAACAAAACAAGAGCCGTGGCAGCGGCATACATAAATATAAGTATTCCATTCATCCATTCATATAAGTATTTCTATACTGCCAAGTCATAAACCACCAGAGCTGCGTGATGCATTAAACTCCCACAAAAAAAGCAAGACAGATAATCATTACAGTGGTTGCCTAGTAACAAAATGAAACATTAAAAAAGGTGCAAAGTCCTGTCTGTCACCACAGAAAAGTCATCAAGAGATTCCTGAAAGTCAAACGCAAAGAAGAACTGGTTGCCAAATCCCTGCTGGAAGTGTGTCCCACAGCAAGGAACCGACGACACTAAATGCCCAACTTCTAGTAAGGCCTCTATAATGTAAAGGTAAAGGTACCCCTGACCATTAGGTCCAGTTGCAGACGACTCTGGGGTTGTGGGGCTCATCTCGCTTTACTGGCCGAGGGAGCCAGCATACAGCTTCCGGGTCATGTGGCCAGCATGACTAAGCCGCTTCTGGTGAACCAGAGCAGCGCACGGAAACGCCGTTTACCTTTCCGCCAGAGTGGTACCTATTTATCTACTTGAACTTTGATGTGCTTTCGAACTGCTAGGTTGGCTGGGACAGAGCAACGGGAGCTCACCCTGTCGCGGGGATTTGAACCGCTGACCTTCTGATCAGCAAGCCCTAGGCTCTGTGGTTTAGACCACAGCAGCCCCTCTGGATGATATCAGTGCTCAAGCTAGGATATAAGGGCTCAGGTGATGCCTGAATGCAGCACTGCATAGCCTCTGGTTAATCAGATATCAGCCTTAATACACAGTAGGATTTTGATATTTACCTCCAACTCTTGCAGCTTATTCTGAAGGCTGAAAATATCTTTCACACCGCCAGTAAAAGAAGATGCTGTTTTTTCTCTGATGGTGTTTAAGCAAAGCTTCAGATTATGTCTTTCTGTGTGGTAGCTAGAGAAAAACAACAACTATTATTATCATCAACCACAAGGGATATTCATAACCCACCCTTCGTCTAGGCAGATACCAGAGCAGGGCGCAACACATAAAAATATAACGCACGATGATAAAAATATAAAAATATAACTCTGCAAATGACAGAAGCAATGGAAAATACAGAGCAGACTAAAATATACATCATGCTGGCTGGAGCTGATGGGATTTGGTGTACAAGCTAGAGGGCACCATGTTGGCTACCCATGGATTAGACCATCCACCTCTTTTTCCTGGGCAAAATAGGCTCAACAGTATATGTCAGGCATAAGAAGAATGCACTTTTCATGTGATTCTTCCTTTTTTTTTTTTTTTTACTCATTTCAAAACACAAGCAAGCTGTGAACTGAAAAGTCAAATTAAGACGATACTGAACGCCCATTTTGTTTCATTGATTAGGAAAATACAAATTTGCCATGGTGATGATTTATTGAATTTATATACCGCCCTATACCTGGAGGTTTCAGGGTGGTTCACAGAAAAGATCAATGTAAAAACCACAGTATATATAATCAAAATAAAAGCAAGCAACCCAATAACACCCCCCCCCAAAAAAAAAGCCACATAGGATGTTGATCAGATCAGATCAACCAAAGGCCTGGTTAAAAAGGAACATTTTTGCCTGGTGCCTAAAGGGGTATAATGAAGGCGCCAGGTGAACTTCCTTAGAGAGAGCATTCCACAGACAGGGAGTCACTGCAGAGAAGGCCCCGTTCTCGTGTTGCCACCCTCCAGATATCTCAAGGTGGAGGCACACGAAGGAGGGCCTCAGAAGATGATTTCAGGGTCCAGGTAGCTCATATGGAAAGAGGCAGTCCTTGAGGTATTGTGGTGATGATGTCACTTTGCTCCTGATACTTTTGGTATAAATTTACTCATTGCTGCTTCCACATTCTATATTGGGCAGTACCTCTTTTGCAATTCCTTCAGAGACAAGTCTCCATGTTTTCCAAACTTCTCTGCACTCCGAAGTTTCTTTTCTAGTTCCACGTCTCCTGCACCCTGAACAAAACATCAAAATCTCAGTTTCAATCCATAATAGCAAATTACAAACATACATGTAATTTTATTAGAGCTTTTTCCCAGGTCGGGGGGAAGGGGGAGAAGAGGCAAAACGTTCATGATACTAGACTAGAGGCTCTATTTAAAAACATAACCTCAATAAACGCAAGAGGTTTTTAAGCCATATGTAAAATTTCTGCCATACACTTCCAGTTCCCTATTCAGAGTCCCCTACATGAACCAATGAACACAAAGTGCTCTTGAACATGGAAGTTTTCCCATCAGTTTTAATGTAGAGGGAAGCTCTGTATGCATGAAGAAGCTTTTGTACACATGAGTAGTGGGCATCTTTAATAATAATAATAATGGTCGCAGCCATTTTATCTGCCCACAATGCCCAGGAATTGCATTGTATTGTTAGGGGCAAAGGGAAAGGAAATGGTTACCAGAAGAAGCGGTGAAGCTAAAAATACAATTTGGGGGTGGTATGGAGGGGCGAGGACCCTTGTATCACCATAGAAAAGCCCCTGAATTTTGAATAGATTATTATTATTTAATTATTAATTAAATTTATACCCTGTATTTCCTCTCCAAGGAGTCCAGGGCAACAAACAGATGCGCAATTTAGAAACAAAGCAAAAACACTTTAAAATTGTTAAGGCTTTCTAAAAAAAACCCAGTTTATAACATCTAAAAAGCAGTTTCAGTATACCATTCTAAAATCAATTATAGTTAAAACATTATTTCAATCCAATGGTTCTTCTCCCATTCTCCCACCTAAAAAATCTGGTAGAAAGTTATCACCTGAGAACTTTTTTAGTTCAGCTCTACTCACAATACATGCACATATAATAGTAGTATACTGCAGGTTAGGGAATGGGAAACTCTCAGCCCCCCATATGTTGTCGGACAACAACTCCCATCATCCCTCACCATGGCATATTGGCTGGGGCTGATGAGAGTTGAAGGCCAACAAGGTTCCACACTGCTAAGGCCAGTTTAAAAATGCTTCAAACAAATGCATATATGAAGATATAGGAAAGCAGGACTAGAGCAAACATGGGGAAATCGCTGGGAAAGACAGGTCACCCAAGTTTGGGGGGGGGGTGAGCTCCCGTTGCTCGGTCCCAGCTCCTGCCAACCTAGCAATTCGAAAGCACATCAAGTGTAAGTAGATAAATAGGTACCGCTCCGGCGGGAAGGTGAACGGCGTTTCCGTCTGCTGCTCTGGTTTGCCAGAAGCAGCTTAGTCATGCTGGCCACATGACCCGGAAACTGTACACCGGCTCCCTTGGCCAATAAAGCAAGATGAGCGCCACAACCCCAGAGTCGGTCATGACTGGACCTAATGGTCAGGGGTCCCTTTACCTTTACCTTATTTAACATTTGAACAGTCTGCAGCAGTAGGTGGTCTCCCCCCAAAAGTATAAATAAGAACTAGAGTGTCACTGATACTCTGGGAATTCATGCTTGCATTGATGAATCTACTCTCATTGGGAGCAAAGTGTCTCATGGGAAGCATCCCTAAGGAAACTCTAGGAGCGTATCCAAACGTCTTACCCTTTCAGTTGAAAACCCATTGCCAGGATTAAGAAATGATGTCTTCTCTCCATTGGCAGAAGCAAGGGCAAACTCTCTGGATTAAAATAACAAAAACATCAGCTTGGTACAATGCAAAACAAAACAATTCCTGTATTGAAAGGGGTTGGACTATATAGATGGCCTTTGGGATCCATTCCAACTCTACAATTCTATGATTCTATGAAATGACCATGCGTTTTTTCAATTATTATGTTCATCAGTGGTTTATAGGCCAGGCTTCAATACGCTGAAAACAATAAACTCTGAATTACATTTTTAAATCAATGTATAAAAACACAGCTACATGAAAAGCACAGTTGCCCAAAGAGCAGAAAATTTGCTTTGAGTATAGGGTGCTAAGAATAAAATATTTGATATATAATACGGTCCACACGCACGATCACTGAAAATGGAATGTGGAGTTTCCCAAAGTCCTGCACCCAAGGTATAATTCCCTGCACCCACCTGCAAACTAAAATTTGACATACTTGTTCGTACACCCAAAAAGATTTACTTCCACCGCCAAATTACATCTGGCAGACAGTTCTGTGGTTCTTCCACCCAACAGCTGTTGTTGGTTTTGCGGGGAATAAGATGGGTCAGAAGTTACAGGACCTTAAAGGTAAAGTTAAAAGTACCCCTGCCCGTACGGGCCAGTCGTGTCCGACTCTAGGGTTGCGCGCTCATCTCACTTAAGAGGCCAGGAGCCAGCGCTGTCTGAAGACACTTTCGGGTCATGTGGCCAGTGTGACGAAGCTGCTCTGGCGAGCCAACACCAGCGCTGCACACGGAAACGCCGTTTACCTTCCCGCTATAAAGCGGTACCTATTTATCTACTTGCACTTAGGGGTGCTTTCGAACTGCTAGGTGGGCAGGAGCTGGGACCGAACGACGGGAGCTCACCCCGCCGCAGGGATTCGAACCACCGACCTTATGATCAGCAAGTCCTAGGCACTGAGGTTTTACCCACAGCGCCACCCTGCTCCAAATGAGCAACTTGCTGCAATGAAGAGTGGAAGCAGACTTCTTAAGCTCCTGCTCCCAACCTCTTTCTCTTTCAGGCTCCACCCTCTTGTGACTAACTCTATAGATTCTTGAAAGGCCAACCCACTCATCTCCAGATCAGCACTCCTCCTCCATTCCTTGGTGAGCTCCTGGTGGGGGTATTTGGTTCCTGGGGCTCAGCATAAGGTGCCCTGAGGATCCGGACTTGCATTCCTTGGCCTCGGCTGGTCTAGCTCCTTTGCTGGAAAGTCTGCAGCCTCTGACCCACCCCGGGTCTTGACTGCTGCTGGACCCTGGCGTCATGAAGGATAATGCATACAAAAGCGAAGAAGGACCTGCCTTCTGTGGATCACCTGTTATGTGTTTGCGACTGAACACAATCATCTGGGAAGCCCCCATGAAGCAGTACCAAAGTGTCCATTGGCAATACCCACCCTCTCTAGTATGCCACAACTGCAGCTAGAATTTTGTTAGCTAAGAATTGGAAAACACAAGAAGTCCCAACAGTGGAGGAATGGATGAAATTCAAAGACTATTTAGCTAAATATGCTAAGATAACTTAATTGGAAAAAACTCGCAAATACCAGATAGGCCTAGGATTTAAATATGTGATGTTAGAGAATAATATCTTTAAAGTTAAAATGAAAAGGTTGAAAGTTGTTAAGTGATTAAGTTAATTTTATGAGAAAATTGGTTTTGGAAAAGTGTTACAATGAAATACACTGAAATTCGGCTAGGGGGATTTGAGGAAGTCACTTAACAATGTTACTAAGATTGGATTAAGTACTGTTAAGATGTATGTATGTATGTATGTATGTATGTATGTATGTATGTTTAAAAATTCTGGAAAATCAATAAGAAAATTTGAAAAAAGAAAAAAAGATACCCACCCTCTCTTGGATGAATGGCTATCGGCTGCCATAGACAACAGCTCGCTGTAAACAGCCAAAGCTTGCCTCTGAAGCTCTTCCTTCTTCCGCTCATATTCTACAACCGAGGTCTTTTTCTCAGCCTGCTTTTCTTCCTCCGTCATGTTCTTGCTCATGGTTTTCAGGGCTTGCAAGGAAGTGTGTAGCTCGCCCAGGACACCTTGCTGAGAAAATATCGCCTAAACAGATAGAGGAATACAAAAATCACACTTTTCGATGATTTGTCAAGACACACTTCTTTACTCAAGACTTTTGATTGGGTGGGTGCCTACCCTCTCCCTGCATTAATACACACTGCTGCAACTTGCCTCTGTCACTTTCCCCTAAGCTGTTTTGCGGTTTCGTTTCATGATTCTGTGACTTGTTCTGATGGTGACATTTCTGTAACCCACCCTGGGACCATTCAGAAAAGGGAGGGCTATAAGTACTAAAACAAAACAAAACAAAACTGCCTGCAACAGTTTCTTAAGGTAACCCATATCCTGAGAATCAAAGAGAGAAGAATACAGTCGTACCTTGGAAGTCGAACGGAATCCATTCCGGAAGTCTGTTTGACTTCCAAAACATCTGAAAACCAAAGTGTGCCTTCTGACTGGGTGCAGGAAGCTCCTGCAGCCAATCGGAAGCCCCATCGGACGTTTGGCTTCCAAAAATCGTTCGAAAACCGGAACACTCATTCCAGGTTTTGACCGTTCAGGAGCTGATTTGTTTGGGAGCCAAGGTGTTTGAGATCCAAGGTACAACTGTATTGGTTTTATGCAATACCTCATGTTCTGCAATGAGCCCCTTCGTCTTTCCCGCACTGAGCAGCTTCTTTTCTTTATTTATTTGCTTATTGAGTTTTGAAAAGGCATTGTTCAGCTTCCCTCGTTCGATTTCCATTTTTAATTCAACATAGGATACGATTTCACAGCGAACTGCCTGCAGAATATGGAATACATGTTCAGAAATGACGGTAACAAACAAAACAAGCAGGTGAAGAGGGGTATTTCGGAGAGGATATGGTGGAGACAAGACAGGATCTACCCTAACCATCTTCCAGGGAAATCAATTTATTGTTTTTATATCCCAGTTTTCCTCCCCTAAGGAGATCAAGAAGAAGAAGAAGAAGAAGAAGAGGAGTTTGGATTTGATATCCCGCCTTTCACTCCCTTTAAGGAGTCTCAAAGCGGCTAACATTCTCCTTTCCCTTCCTCCCCCACAACAAACACTCTGTGAGGTGAGTGGGGCTGAGAGACTTCAGAGAAGTGTGACTGGCCCAAGGTCACCCAGCAGCTGTTGGTTTCTGCTCTCTTCACTGTGCAGCGAAAGTGCTTGTCACGAGACAGGTGTTTACATTCCACAGTCAATTGCTGTTGGAGTTTCTCACGGGAAAGGAGACTGGATGTGACGTACACTGGTTTCCTGTTTTTCACTGTTCACACAGAGTTCTCTCCGTGCTTTAGAGGAGAGAGGATGCTTTCTCTGCTCCGGCAGAGGCAAGATGTTTTTCTGTAATCTACCAGCTTTGAAGTGTAAATAAAGTAATATAGAGTATGTGGCACGTACTCCTCATCATTCCGCTGTGCTTGGGACACTGCAAAATCAACAGCAGCTGTATGTGGAGGAGCAGGGAAGCGAACCCAGTTCACCAGATTACGAGTCTATTGCTCTTAACCACTACACCACACTGGCATGCATGGTTTCCCCCCTACTCACTTAATCTCTGTGAGGTAGTTTAGGCTGAGAGGCCTAAAGGTCACCCAGTGAGCTTCCTGGCCAAGTGGGGGACTGAACCCTGGTCTCCCAGGTCCAACAGTTTAATCACCAGACTGGCTCTCTAATCTCTCAGTCCTAGAGGACAGATAGGACTGAGAATACAAAGACTCAGAAAAGTCCAGTGCACATTTAGCCAGTGCATGGAGGACAGAGTGGGACCAGGCCTACGAGGTCCACACAACGACACCCGTGGCCATCCTGTGAGGTTTATAATCAGCCTCAATCTTGAACCCGGGTCTCCCTGGACCAAGCTGATAACTAGCTCCCACATCATACCAGCTCCATCAAAAAGGCCTTTAGAGCATCACACCTAACAAAAAAATATCCCCAAGTGGCTTCTCTGTGATTAAAAGGACTCTTGGTCTCCCAGGTACATTTTCTCACCTCCCATCTCTCGCGGACGTCTTTGCTCTTTTCCTCCACCGCTGCCTTTTCACAAGCGGGCAAAATGTCTTTCAATTGTTCTGCTGCTCTCAAAAACTTGCGGAGGATGTTGGTATCCAAGATGCTAAAAGCTTCCTGCAAGAAGGGGAAGGCAGGGGGATATAGAATAATAATAAAAACACACTACCTGTCTAAAAATAGATGAGTGCCATGCCGGGGGGAGACAAAGTGGTATGCTCTATAACACCTGTCAGTCCGTCTGGATAGCCAATGGTCAGGGATGGTGGGACTGGTAGCCTGGCCTCTTGAAGGGGGCCCTTTCCAAGCTGGCAGTATTACAGAGCTATACAGAGCTGTGCTGGGATTGAATGGCAAAGGAACCGATTTTGAAGGAGTTCATTGAGCCCATCGCTGGGGGACAAAGAGCCCAATCTTACTCAGCAACACTGTTTGTGGCCTGTTCCTCAGGCCCAACATCACCAAAGAGCATATTCAGGCAATGAACTCCTACTACAGTTCTCTAACATGGAAGGCGCCATTTTAATTTCGCTTCCACAGAGCCCTCAACTTAGCATGGACCCAGAGCATTGGGGGAGGCAATAGTTCACCAAGGCCCACTCATTTAAGGAGGTTTTGCCCTACCTTGTTTACCACTTGAGACAACAAGGCCATCACTACTACAACTAGGGTTAGAGAAGAATTTTGCCTGGCCTGTATTTTTAATTGGACCAACCAAATTCACACCTCCCGGACTAAGATATGGATCAGAACGCAATTACGCTTTCAGATTTTGCCCTTCTCCAAATTTTGTGATACATGCCAAAATGCATTTTAATAATGTGTATTTTGGAACAAAATGCTTTTAGAAATGCGTACGTTGAGATAAAATACATATTTAAATACAGCATTTTGTACAGATTTTTTTTTTCAACGGATGCATTCATGTGGAAACAGAATACAACAGACTTATAAAAAGGATCCATCTCCATCCATCCCTAAACACAGGATGAATTATGCAGTAATCAGTAACGGTTTGCCTCACCTCATGTTTCAAAACTGGTCCCTCGGGCCTGCTCTTTTGGCCAAGGATTTGCATAGCTTTTAAAATAGATGCTTCAAGCTCCTTGTGAGCATCTTCAAAATTTAGCTTAGCCTCTTCTTCTGATAAAGACTCGTCCGGAGATAGTGAACCAGCATCAAGAATCTAGGAAATTAAAAAAAAGGCGGGAAAAGAGGAAAACAAGAACTTTTATTCACATTTTCCAGTAAAAAATGTTTTTTTGAGGAAACTGTCTTTCCAGATAAGTTAAGGCAGGATGATTTGCTCACTCCCTCAACAGCCAAGGCCCAAAAGCTTCTTCTGTTGATGTGATCTCTGCAAGGGTTCAAACCCACTTCAAAAAGAAAATAGATTGGGATACAGGGCAGGCATCCTGTAAAAAGGCTGGCTGAGTTCAGATGCATATACAGTGGTGCCCCGCAAGACGAATGCCTCGCAAGACGAAAAACCCGCTAGACGAAACCCGCTAGACGAAAGGGTTTTCCGTTTTTTGAGGCGCTTCGCAAGACGAATTTCCCTATGGGCTTGCTTCGCAAGACGAAAACATCTTGCGAGTCTTGCGATTCTTTTCGCTCCCCCCCCTTTTTCTAAGCCGCTAAGCCGCTAATAGCCGCTTAGCCGCTAAGCCTTTAATAGCCGCTAAGCCGCTAATAGCGCTAATCCGCTAATAGGGTTGCTTCGCAAGACGAAAAAACCGCAAGACGAAGAGACTCGCGGAATGGATTCTTTTCGTCTTGCGAGGCACCACTGTAGAGGCTATGCGTAGCCTGGATTCAGGATCACACACCCCTGTCTCACTGATGTGATGAACCTCTCCTGAAACTGGGTTTAGTGGAATCCATGGACTGGCCATAGGTTCGCAATGGGCCTAGAAACTTGAATGTGTTTAGGCCTGAACCACATTATCATAAGAGCATAAGAACTGCCCTGCTGGTTCAGACCAAGGGACCATCATACTCACCGATTTGCTGGCATAGTACCCAACCAAATCCCTACGGAGAACCCACAAAGAGCACATGAGCGCAACAGTACTTCTCATGTGCTCTAGTGACTGGCATAACACCTAAGAACTTGAAAGGTGTGTTTAGAAATCATGACTTGGAGCCACCAGCAACTTCAGAGGTCAAGCCTAAACTCATCTGCCACTGCAGCATCAATGCAAACGTATCCGTGGGGCCCAAAAACAGGACTGGTCTGCCCAGAAGATGGAGGGGACCCCACTCTCCCGCTCCCGTTGTGCACAGCCACTGCACATTCATAGACTTTTGAACCACCGAACTGGAAAAACAAGGGCTCTTAAGAACCTCCTCTGAGCTGTCCACTGCAGGGTCCTCTGGTTCTGCTGTTGTGGGAGAATCCATTTTTCCATTACTGCCAGCTGCCAGTTTCATCTCTTCTTCCTCTTGCACTCCCAGCAATCTCATCTCCTAGGGACATCAAACGTCATTTGTTATAACCCCCCAATTATTCAATTTCTACCAAACACCAATTAATGACTGGTGTTATCACTAATTCTGATAAAAATTAAAATCCTAGGTTGAGTCTCACCCTAAAATTTATCAGAACATTTGATTCTGTTTTATTTGTTTAGGTCTTAATGGAGACAATGGTTTTCTCTCCAATACTGGTGTCAAATTAGTATAGCAAGGGAGGAGTGGGGAACCTCTAAACCGCCAGATATTGATGAACTACAACTCTCATCAGCCCTAACAAGTGTGGCCAATGGCCAGGGGTGATGGGAGTTGTAGTTCAGCAAAACATCTGGAGGGCAAAAGGATCCCCATGGCTGCCTTAAAAAGAAGTATCATATTAAGAACGTTCACTGTTCTAATCTTGTATGTGTTTGGACCTTTCCTGGGACTGCCACAGATAAACTGTAACTCTGTGCACATCAAGGCCTTTTGGCCTCATTCTTTACTAATTTACAAAAAAAGACCTGCTGAGGATTAGCACCTCGTGCATCTGAGAAAGTGTGCTCCAGTCCATGAAAACCTATGTTACAATAAATCTGTTAGCCTGAAACAATATTCCATGTTGCATTTTTACACTTAACAATACCATAAAGCTAACAGCAACTCCACAAGGCTTTTTAAAAATATCTGCGACAACTCACAAACTGTGTTTTCTTTATAAGCTTTGCCCATTTTCTGTTCAGTTTCTTCAGCTCACTGGAAACAGCTGAACCCACTTCCTCGTTGCAGGATTCGATCAAAAAGTTCCCTGCTTCATTGACAGATCCGTGCCGGGAGTTCCAGGCAGCCAACACTTCTGTGGGAACCTAGTACACAACACAACACAACGCAAGACAGTAAGCCCACATCTCACACGCATTTGTCGTGGACGATTTCAACCACACACTCTCTCTCTCTTCCTCTCTTCCGCCTTTCCACAAACATGTGCCTTCCCTGGGCAAGTCTTGCTCAGCATGGTAGCTTTGGGAGTGGCGGAGATGGTTTCGCAAAAACTCACAAGTCAATCCAACTGCCCGCGAGATCTCTCAGGAGCATACCCACTGCTCCCACCTGCCAATGGTGCCCTCACCATGATCAACTCCCGCCCGGAAACCTATGTCCCCACTGTGGAAGGACGTGTGGATCCAGAATTGGCCTCCATAGTCACTTACGGACTCACTGTTAAAACCATGTTTATGGAAGACAATCTTACTCGACTACAAGTGATCGCCAAAGAAGAAGAAGAAGAACCTTGAAGGGTTCACCAAACAGGACTTGCCTGGGAAGAAAGGCAGAGAGCTTGAAAGCTACTTTGGGGCCAGGTCTACTTGTGGCTTCCAGATTTCCTCCGACCTCTGACCCTTCCCCTTAGTAAAGGTAATGGGACCCCTGACCATTAGGTCCAGTTGTGACCGACTCTGGGGTTGCGGCGCTCATCTCGCTTTATTGGCCGAGGGAGCCGAGGGAGGCGTACAGCTTCCGGGTCATGTGGCCAGCATGACTAAACTGCTTCTGGCGAACCAGAGAAGCACATAGAAACGCCGTTTACCTTCCCGCCGGAGCGGTACCTATTTATCTACAGTGGTGCCCCGCAAGACGAATGCCTCACAAGACGGAAAACTCGCTAGACGAAAGAGTTTTCCGTTTTGGAGGTGTTTCGCAAAATGAATTTCCTATGGGCTTGCTTTGCAAGACGAAAATGTCTTGCGAGTTCCTGCGGGGTTTTTTCCCTCCCCCCCCCTTTTTCTAAGCCACTAAGCCGCTTATCCGCTTATCCACTAAGCCGCTAAAAGCCGCTAAACCGCTAATAGCGCTAATCCGCTAATCCATCAATGGGCTTGCTTCGCAAGACGAAAAAACCGCTAGACGAAGAGAATCGCGGAATGGATTCTTTTCGTCTTGCGAGGCAACACTGTACTTGCACTTTGACGTGCTTTTGAACTGCTAGGTTGGCAGGAGCAGGGACCGAGCAATGGGAGCTCACCCTGTTGCGGGGATTCGAACCGCCGATCTTTTGATCGGCAAGCCCTAGCCTCTGTGGTTTAAGCCACAGTGCCACCCACGTCCCTGTGAGCCTTACCAGCTACCTTATAGAATGCAGCTGGCTAACCTTGGAGCGGCTCCCATAGGGTTGGACTTAAGCACATTTCCCACCTACAGCTCAGAAGGCAATTTTTGTGTATACATGTGAGCCTTTGAACCAAACGTTGAGTTGGCTGTCCGTCACATCTGGCGCTCACAATACTTCCCCAACCAATCGACCGTAAGAGTCAGGAAGAAATGCAAACATACATTCGGAGGGTGCTTTTTCCGCGTGTCTTCCAGCCAAGCCTGCAGCAAGTGGATGTTCTCCGTATAGGTGTCCCAGGACAACAAAATCTTCCGCAAGGTTGCGTTCACGTTGTCAATGTACTCGTTGCATCTGGAAACCTGAGATTCTACCATCTTAAATAATTTACTTGCATCTTCGGGATCGGCTCCTATAATGTTAAATAACGATGCTGTCATTACCTATTGCTACAGTACTTGCAGGACTGCTTTTGCCCAGATACGCCAACTCGACTGCTTCAATCTGCAGAACTGGCACATAATAACTGCTGCATAATATTTGTTCCAAAATCGATTTTTGGAACTTTGGAACTGCCTGCCTATTGACAGCAGGCAGGGGCCTTTGGTGTGCTTTTTTCGAGAATTTCTTGCTTTTTTTTTTTCAGGCAAGCTTATCCAGACATGTAGAAGGAACTTGTGCTTTATTTTTTAGTTATTGATGATTTTAACCATCGAGACTGGTTCTGACCCTGGTTCATTATCACAAAATGACACAATGTGAGTCACCATTATGCCCTTTTTACAGATGAGAGAACTAAAAATGGAAGAGAGCAACTTGCCAAAGCCAGGATCTGCTCAGTGAATACTAGGCCTAAGATTTCAACAATCCAAGATGATAGGAGTCTAGATAGAAGCGTATTTACGCTTTTGAGGTCTTACCCAGATTAGAAGTGGGCATGATCTTGTTCTGTTTCTCTTTGCATACTCGAAATGTGGTTTCCAGTTGACTAAGAAATCCTTTTTCTTCAATAAAACCCTGCCCACACAAACAAACAAAAAATAAGCAAAAAGATGGATTAATTTGAAAAATGCTTTCTGGTACAGAGATTTGGAGATGATCGAGTTTGAGATTTTAAAAATAAACAAACCATTATTTTATCTCTTTTTTAAAAAATTATTGAAGCGCACCTTACTGGCTCAATTATTTTGTGCTGCATCTTCTTTGGATAATTGCTTTTTCAATGCAGAGGGAGAGTTTGGAGGATTGGCTGTTAATTGTCACCTTTGTTTGTTGATTATTATTACATGGATTGTTATACATTTTACAGATACTGCTGCATTTGTACATATGCCACGATGGCAATCAGTGAAATAAAATAAGAGAATAATGAAATATTTTGGTTCCTAGTTGGAAGGAAAATTCAACTAGAAACAAAAATATTTTCGTATTGGTTTGGCATCCCCTCGCTCTTCTCTATCATATCACCTATTTTATGCATTACAACGGTCAGGTTGAGTCTTATCATTGTGACGGATTGTGGTATTTACATCCCACCTCAGACATGTCAGTCATGCGGGCTTCCTGCCTAAAAGGTACAGTGACTGATATATAAACAGTTATGTGCTTTCAACGCTTGCTAAAAACAAAACAAAACTTGTTTTCCCAGGATTCTGCTGACCACTGATAGCAGCGGTCACTTCATTCTTTGTGAGACTGCGGCTGTTTCTAAAGCTCTGAAGCAGAGGTGAGAACCCTTTCCTCAGCCCAAGCACCGCATTCCCTTCCGGACAATCTCCTGAGGCCCATTGTGCCAGTGATGGCTGTGGCCAAAGCCCAAAGTACCTGCAGCAGACCATGTAAATTTTACCTTTCTGCGGGAGACAAGTTTTGACACACACAGACTCGCTCGCCCCTCCCTTATCCTCCCTCAAAATGAGCAACAGGCATTATCAGAATCCAGGAACAGATTTCAGCTAGGCAAAAATTCTTGGGTGTAAGGAAGGTCTCTGGAATGCAATTTTGAGGGGTTCCGACAGCAAGGCCTAAGTGGGCATGTTTGGCCCCCAGGCCTGAAGTTCTCTACCCCTGCTTCAGGTAGGTAGGTAGGTAAGTAGGTAAAAGGAAGTGTAAAAATATTTTAGTTACAGGTAAGTAGCTGTGTTGGTCTGCCGTAGTTGAAACAAAATAAAAAATATCCTTCCAGTAGCACCTTAGAGACCAACTAAGTTTGTTATTGGCATGAGCTTTCGTGTGGTTATTGGCATGAGCTTTTGTGTGGTTATTGGTATGAGCTTTCGTGTGCATGCACACTTCTTCAGATACACCTCGGGTTACATACGCTTCAGGTTACATACGCTTCAGGTTACATACGCTTCAGGTTACACACTCCGCTAACCCAGAAATATTACCTCGAGTTAAGAACTTTGCTTCAGGATGAGAACAGAAATCGTGCAGTGGCGGCGCAGTGGCAGCAGGAGGCCCCATTAGCTAAAGTGGTTCCTCAGGTTAAGAACGGACCCCCGGAACGAATTAAGTACGTAACCAGAGGTACCACTCAGAAGGGTGGTGGGAATGGGTGATAAGTAGCTGTCTTATTACGAAAGAATTTCAGAAATAGGCTGGAAAGAGAAGTTGCTGAATTGCAACTTATTACCAAACTTAAATCCATGGAGAAACCTGGTCTGAACAGAGACATTGGATTCTTATCTCATTATATATGATAAAGCTATTTTTAGCCATCTCACCCCTTGCTTTTTCCTGTAAGACCAATTGCAATCATTAACAGTCATCAACAGGTTTACCACACCTATCAGCCAATCACCCATTCCCACCACCCTTCTGAATAATAACCCTCCCCACCCTCTCACTATATATAAGGGTCTGGTGACTTCTATTTCAGTGTATCTGAAGAAGTGTGCAGGCACACGAAAGCTCATACCAATAACAACCTTTGTTGGTCTCTAAGGTGCTACTGGAAGGAATTTTTTTATTTTTTAAAAAAATATTTTAAATCAGAGAGGAGGGCCACTTTGGGCCAGGGCAGCAGATCTGAAAGCAGCCAGCCCACCTGCCAAATCACATGATGTTTTATGATATCAGGGCATCTGATGATGTCAGGTACAGAGAAACTTCAAGCCACAGCTTCAGAGGGTGAATTGGATTCTTCCTTTGCAGCTGCAACTTGAATTTAGTGCCCCTTTAAGGCTCTCATGATTCCCTCTCTGCAGCCACAGCTTCAATTTGGTACTTTTTGAATTCAAACCATGGCTGCAATTCTAGAAAGCTTTTATACCCTTCTGAACAAATAGGACAAATCCATTCAAAACTCTGGCAGGTGTCACCAATGGTTTGATACAAGGTGCTGAGGAGAGAGCACCCCACATCACCCCTCAATAAATGCTTTGGCACATCAAATTGCTGTCAGGGTTTAAACCTTGCAAAAAATTGCCTAGACTTCCTTCTTGGAGGAGGGAATATGGTTGTTTCCCCCGCAACCAGCCTTCTGATAACAAATTGCAGTTTTGCAGTGACATCTGCTGGATGCCCAGACCATAACGATGCCTGCAAAAAAACTTTTTTGTTTAGGCAGCCATACCCAGACACAAAATTTTGTTATGTATACTTGTTCTTAAATTCTGTTGATTTATCTGTATTTGAATAATTTTTATTATGTCTACTGCTTTCAAACTTTGTTAATTTAAGTGGTGCTTTCATACACACACACTTTCTGTACACCATTTAGAGGTTTATTTGTTTTATTAAGCAGGCTACACATTTTGTCAAATAAATAAATGTACCGTTTTTATTCCAGCCTGAAAGCTGCTGAATTCGACAACTGTGGCTTCACACCAAAAAGCTGGGCAGCTGCACTATTCAATGGGCACAGAGCACTTCTTAGCCCCATTTTGCAGATGAAGGCAGGGAAGGACTGAGGCTTAGCGTTTTTGAAAGGGAGGACATCCTGATTCGTGCCACAATCTCTTGGCTGCTGTTCTACAAAACTAGCCAGCCAGCAAATGGAAACAGCTTATGATGCTTACATTCCAATCTGACAGCAGCGACTCCACATTCTCCTTGGTCCCATGCTTGATGTGCCAGATGTTAAGCTTAGATACCAGTTCCTTCAAGATAGCCGAGCAGAACAATTGGTGGTACTCCACAAGATTGCTGAAATCTGCAAGCTGGATGCTGCTGAACCTGAAAGGAAACCCAACATCCTGATTAAGAAAGAAGGCAAAAATGGCAAATGCGACTGGCACCATGCAAGAGATGCTCCATTTGTGAGCACCTCCAAAAGTCTGGGTGCCATTTTTTTGTGCCTGGCCGACACTCAAGGATTACTGAAATGTTTGTACTTTGAAACCTCAAACTATTTGTTAAGGATAGATTGCTAAGGAGCTTAACAAAAAAGAGTCAAATGTTTTGAAAACTGAAGTATGGCACCAATATTTTCATTGTCAGCAACAAATTAAACATGCATTAACAATTTCTGCTAAGAATGTGATATTAACAATGTGCCATTTATGTGAATTGCGTATTCATTCATGCTTATCAAAATAATAAGTAAGAAGTGTTGCTGACCCCCCAGCAGTGGCGACTAGACATTCTGTTATGGCGCCCACAACCCAGGTCCCTGAAGCCATTTGGCTCCTAGCTTTTCCATCCCAGTTTCTAACACTGATAGGAATGCCAATTATATTAACGGGTGGATAACTACAGAGCCTCGGGCTTGCCAATCAGAAGGTCAGCGTTTCGAATCCCCGCGACAGGGTGAGCTCCTGTTGCTCGGTCCCTGCTCCTGCCAACCTAGCAGTTCGAAAGCACATCAAAGCGCAAGTAGATAAATAGGTGCCACTCCGGCGGGAAGGTAAACTGCGTTTCCGTGCGCTGCTCTGATTTGCCAGAAGCGGCTTAGTCATGCTGGCCACGTGACCCGGAAGCTGTACACCGGCTCCCTCGGCCAGTAAAGCGAGATGAGCGCCGCAACCCCAGAGTCGGTCATGACTGGACCTAATGGTCAGGGGTCCCTTTACCTTTTAAAGCTGTTCTGCATTTATCTGTGAGGCTGGGGAACAGTTATGTTGGCCGCAGAAAAGTGAAATGCGGACGTTATGGGGCTACCCCATGGTAGATCTCCTGCCTTGCATAAGAATGTAAGAAGAGGCAGCTGGATCAGGCCAATGGCCCACCTAGTCCAGAGTCCTATCCTCACAGTGGCCAACCAGACGCCTGCAAGAGATTCTCAAGAACAAGAGCCCTTTCCCCTCCTGTGGTTTCCAGCAACTGAAATTCAGTAGCATGACTGCCTCCAGCCGTGGGGACAAAGCACAGTGACAATGTCACCTCTTACTTGCCTTTTCTCTAAACTAATGAGGAAGGCCCCAGATCCCTGGCATCTCCGGACAAGGCTGGGAATTGTTTCCTATCTGAAATCCTGGAGAGACACCACTGGTTTGGCTAGAGTACATTTATAACTCCATCTTTCCTCCAAGGAAAGGGGGCATACATGCTTCTCTCTCCCCCAAACTAACAACCCTGTGAGCCAGTAGAGGCCGAGAGAAAGTGACTGGCCCAAGGTCACCCAATGGGCTTCATGGAGGAGGGAGGATTTGAACCCAAGTCCTAGTCCGACACTGTAACCACTACATGGCACACTGGCTCTTCAGCTGAATGCTGAAAAGAGGAATCTGACAGTGACAAACCTTCTTCTCATCTCTTCCAGTTTCTGGGGCGGCACCAGCAACATGCCTGCCTCATCTCTGTTCTCAAAGGACTGCAGCATCTCCAAGTGTTCTTTGAAATGGTCCATCAGGCTCTGAAAGAAGAAGCATGGCTCCATTCACATATTTCACACCATCACAGGGGAAAACAGCCATGTGCTGCAGCCAGCTCTTCCCAGAGTTAGTTTGACACTGGATTCCCTACCCTTGGTGTAGACCAGTGTTTCCCAGACTTGGGTCTCCACCTGTTTTTGGAGTTCCCATCCCAACAATCAGTTCCCATCATCCCTGACCACTGGTCCTGCTAGCTAGGGATAATGGGAGTTGTAGTCCAAAAACAGGTGGAGACCTAAGTTTGGGAAACCCAGGTATAAGGCATGGAAAAGGCATGGTAACGCTCACACTTTACAAGCAGAAATCCATTAAAAAGCAACAACTTTGGAACATGGCAATGGCAAACCACACTGTAGCTGCAGAATCATGGAAGGTGCAAACCAGTACTACCTCTGTACCTGTGTTTGTGTAGCAAAGCTGAGCATTTTTTTTTTCAATTTTATACATTTCAACAATTTTACAAGCATTTTAATATTTCAAAATTCGACTTCCTTCCCCCTCTTTCTGCGGTTCTTTAAATTTATTTTTTAATATTTTCTACATGAGCAGATGGTCTTTTAAAAAATCCTGTTTTGTTTTCTCTAACCAACCTGGGTGGACCTCATTTTTCCTTCTAGGGCAGCCATGGCTTCACAGTGGTCTTGAGAATCCGGTAGATCTTCCGCCAGCTGGCGTTCCACCTCTTGCAACCAGGACTCGATTGCATCTAGAGGTGGAGGCAATAAACCGTCCAGCTGGGCTTTCCATTCGTTCATCTAGGAAGGCAAGACACAGGTGTACACAAGAGGTTCTGTATTTGTTTCACACACACACACACACACACACACACACACACAAGTTCAAGTTAACAAACAAACTAGGCTATTAGACCAGGTGGGTCTGATCCATCCACACAGTGCACAGGTAGAAACATCTAGGAAGGCTCAAGTGTCGTCATGCTTACAAAATGTGTGAGATGCAGACAATCCTGCAGAACCCAGAATATGTCAGTTTTACTGCTGAAACAATTTTTGGAAGGGGCAACCACTCAAATTTAGGGGGACGGGAAGCATTTGGGAACCATTAGGATCACCTGCTGGTGGCGCTGTGGGTTAAACCATTAATCTTGTCTAACCCCCCTTTTAGGGACACGGGTGGCACTGTGGGTTAAACCACAGAGCCTAGGGCTTGCCGATCAAAAGGTCAGCAGTTTGAATCCCCGCGACGGGGTGAGCTCCCATTGCTCGGTCCCTGCTCCTGCCAACCTAGCAGTTCGAAAGCACATCAAAGTGCAAGTACCTTCCAGAGGGAAGGTAAACGGCGTTTCCGTGTGCTGCTCTGGTTTTGCCAGAAGCGGCTTAGTCATGCTGGCCATATGACCCGGAAAAACTGTCTGCGGACAAATGCCGGCTCCCTCGGCCAGTAAAGTGAGATGAGCGCAGCAACCCAGAGTCGTTCGCAACTGGACTTAACGGTCAGGGGTCCCTTTACCTTGACCTAGGGTCACCTGCTGGCCTGATATATATAACCCAAAAATCTACCAGTATTGGCATGGTGGTAGATGCCCAGTCTGACTGGCTGAGTCCTAAAACGAAAGGCTGAAGGGACTGAGTGTTTTTGGCTTGGAAGTGAGAAGCCTGGGAAGGAGAGAGAACAGTCTTCAAATCCCTGAAGGGCTGTCACACATAAGAGGGTAAATGTATGTCCTCTGTTGCCACAGAGGGCAGAACTGCATCCCTTGGGCTCTAAGTTACAGGTGGACAGATTTTGGTTGAACACTAGGAAGAACCGCCTTGATGGTAAGAGGGATTTCAGCAATGGAACCCACTGCCAAGAGGGACTGCGGGCTCTTCCCTTGCTGAAGATTGTGGAGAAGCAGAAAAGTCATCTCTTGGGGATTTCTAGGTCTGAACGTCTTGCATGGAGTCTTGGGCGAGCTTAGGGGCAGGGAACTTCTTTGAACCTGAGAGCTGCATTGCCTTAGGAACAACCTTCCATGGGGTACATGCTACTGGTAGGTGTGGCCACAAGCAATAGTGGGTGGGCCAGGCAGAAGGAAGAGATTTCTGCACATGTGTCTCCCCATCAGGCAAGCAAAGGACCTCATCACAATTGGAGACATTCCAGTTAAGCCAAAGGACATGAGAAGCACATGCAGCAGGGCCAGTGAGAGGTGTGTGTGGGGGGGGTCTGGGAAGAGTCCCAAGGGCCAGATGGAAAGGCCTGGAGGGCCACATTCAGCCTCCGGACTCAACAGGTAACAGTGTCCCCTCAATCTCTATGATGCCCTATTTGCACCACACCTGGAAAGTGCAAAGAAGCATTTCCTGGCCCATCCCACCCTCCTAGACATGAGCAAAAGACTTTCCCATCGACAGCATAAACAGCAGTTGCCTCAAAAATATTTCCAATGACCTGAGAGGTTAGGCTGTCCCATGCATCTTTCATCTTTAGATAATCTCCGCTCAGCTCCGATGCTTTTCTTTTAGATGTCAGGAGGGACTGAAAGGCCTTTTTCTCTGTGTTAAAGGATTCCATAAATGATAACATCTCCTAGGGATAATTAAAAAAAAAAAAAAGAAATTCCGCTTCAGAAACTTTTAAAGCAGGATTAGATCAATAGACAGAGGATAGATCTATCAACAGCTATTAGCTGTAATAGTAATAGTAATTTATTATTTGTACCCCGCCCATCTGGCTGGGTTTCCCCAGCCACTCTGCGCAGCTTCCAACAAAGATTAAAAATACATTAAAATGTCACACATTAAAAACTTCCCTAAACAGGGCTGCCTTCAGATGTCTTCTAAATGTCTGGTAGTTGTTTATCTCTTTGACATCTGGTGGGAGGGCGTTCCACAGGGCAGGCGCCACTACCGAGAAGGCCCTGTGCCTGGTTCCCTGTAACTTGGCTTCTCGCAGTGAAGGAACCACCAGAAGGCCCTCAGCACTGGACCTCAGTGTCCGGGCAGAACGATGGGGTGGATAATAGTCAAGAGTTTAAGAACAGCCCTGCTTGGCCAGGTCAATGGCCCATCTTAGTCCAGCATCCTGTTCTCACACTAGCCAACCAGCTCTCTCCCTTCTTGAGTTCCAGCAATTTGCATTCAGAAGCATACGGACTCTGACATTCTGTTGTGCTCAAGTCCCACTTGTGTGCTTTCTTGTACTCCTTAGCCTTTTCTTCTCCCAAAGATATCCCACAAGCCAGCATAGGTTTAGGACCAGTTTCCCTTCTCCTCCCGATCTGCTCCAATACTAGGCAGACAACGCTAAGCTAGATGGAACAGGGGTCTGGCACAGTTTCCTATGTTCCTATGATGGCCACTAGATGGCTTGAAAAAAGGGGACACAAGAAATTAACACAAAAGGCTATCAATGCCTACAGTGGCTCATGGAACCTCCAGATTCCATGCCACCTACCCTGCCACAGGCAGAATGCTTCTGAATACCAGTTGCCAAGAATCACAGGCTGGCAGAGTGCCACTGCTCTCATGTCCAACTTGCAGGCTTCCCACACACATCTGTTTGGCCAGTGTGTGGACAGAGAGGGGCTTTTGGCTGAATCCAGCAGGCTCATCTTATGCTATTGGAGTGCAATCATGGGTGATACACAGGAGGCGCTGTGGTCTAAATCACAGAGACTCTTAGGCTTGCCAATCAGAAAATCAGTGGTTCAAATCCCTGTGACGGAGTGAGCTCTGTCCCAGCTCTTGCCAAGCTAGTAATTTGAAAGCACACCAGTGCAAGTAGATAAATAGGTACCGCTGCAGCGGGAAGATAAACAGCATTTCTGTGTGCTCTGGTTTCCGCCAGTGTTCCATTGTGCCAGCAGTGGTTTAGTCATGCTGGCCACATGACCCGGAAAAGCTGTCTGTGGACAAATGCTGGCTCCCTCGGCTTGAAAGCGAGATGAGTGCTGCAACCCCATAGTCACCTTTGACTGGACTTAACCATCCAGGGGTCCTTAACCTTTTACGCTATTAGGGTGTAATCATGGGTGAGGGCTGCAAGAGGTGTGTTCTTATGTTCTTATCAACGGCAACTAGTCGCAGTGCCAATGTGCTACCTCCAGAATGAGATGCAATATGCCTCTGGATACCAGAACATGGGGGGCACGAGTGGGACAGCTCCTGCTTGCCTGCTTCCCAGGGGAATCTGTTTGGCCGCTGTGAGAAAAGGATGCTGGACTAAGTGGAGAACTATCTGGTTCAGCAGGACTCTTCTCCTGTTAGCATAAAGCGATGCTTATATTTCCCACGACTAACAAGCCCCTTGGAGATTTCCGACTCTGCTGTGAATGATGGATAGGCTGCAATATTTGTCTGTCTGTTTGATCGTTTTGTTCAATATGTTTGTGGTTCTCCCCTCGGTGTTTTGAATTTGTTTCCTGGTTTCTAAATTGTGTTATACATTCCGATATGCAGAAGTTTAACCCTTTTATAAAACTGAATGGGCACATTGTTGTTTTTTTCCTTTTGGGGGAGGGGGACTGTTCCCAAAAGAGGGAACACTGAAAGTTTGTTTTACAAATGACACAAAAAAATAACCTTCAGTTATTTACCTTGCAATTGCTACTATCTCTGAAGGTATAAGTCTACAATGTTACTTACTTGGAACTTCCCGGAGAAGGGCATACTTTCTGTCTCCGTCAACAACCTTGCTAACTTCTTCTCTTGAGCGTTCAGCCAACTCAAGGTCTGGCTGACTTTCCCCTGGGAAACAGAACAGAAAGTTGCCATTTTTGTTTTTTTTTTATCACTCCTCCTGAGAATTGCAGTTTGCACTGTTGCAAGAGAAGACGCCTTGTCAAACATATTCCCAAGGCTCTTTCTCTTTGCAAACTGCTTCAGTGCAAACCTAGGGAAACAAATGCAGCAATCCAACAGTGTTTTGGAAGAGGTTTATTAGCTTTGCTTTAGTTCTAGGTTGCTTTTAATGCACATGCTGGTTTTTTGTAAGTCGCTTTGAGTTACTTTTTTGTAAAAAATAAAATAAAAAATAAAAGACAAATGAGTTCAAACAACGACGATTTCCTGTGGCTCCCCGTTCGTGGAAGGCTCTCCCCAGAGTCACGACTAACACCTTCATTTTAGACCTTTGAGAGCCAGGCAGAAACATTACCTTTCAACCAGGCATTGCACTGATTAACATCCTATATCCTTTTAAATAAGGGACGCAGGTGGCGCTGTGGGTTAAAGCCTCAGCGCCTAGGACTTGCCGATCGAAACGTCGGCGGTTTGAATCCCTGCGGCGGGGTGCGCTCCCGCTGCTCGGTCCCAGCGCCTGCCAACCTAGCAGTTCGAAAGCACCTCCGGGTGCAAGTAGATAAATAGGGACCGCTTACCAGCGGGAAGGTAAACGGCGTTTCCGTGTGCGGCTCTGGCTCGCCAGAGCAGCGATGTCACGCTGGCCACGTGACCCGGAAGTGTCTCCGGACAGCGCTGGCCCCTGGCCTCTTAAGTGAGATGGGCGCACAACCCCAGAGTCTGTCAAGACTGGCCCGTACGGGCAGGGGTACCTTTACCTTTACTTTACCTATCCTTTTAAATGTGTTTGTAGAAGGGGTGGGTGGGTTATTGGTTGCGTTTGCTTTTATTATGTACTTTGTGTTTTTTATATCGTCTTTTTATCCCCAGGTCAAGGTTAAGGGTCAGGGAATATTACATCTGCAAGAGCCATCTGTGCTATGGGCTACTCTCCCCCCCCCTTTTTTATTTTCAATGCAAAATTACAACAAAAATTACAAACATTGAAATAAAACTATACAAACAAGAAAGAAAAACAGAGCACAAAAAAGGAAAGGGAAAAAAGAGCACACATCTACAAATAAAACCATATCTTCATTCTAATCTAGTCATTACATAAAGATAAAGGTAAAGGTAAAGGTACCCCTGCCCATACGGGCCAGTCTTGACAGACTCTAGGGTTGTGCGCCCATCTCACTTAAGAGGCTGGGGGCCAGCGCTGTCCGGAGACACTTCCGGGTCATATGGCCAGTGTGACGAAGCTGCTCTGGCGAGCCAGCACCAATGCAGCACACGGAAATGCCGTTTACCTTCTCGCCATAAAGCGGTACCTATTTATCTACTTGCACTTAGGGGTGCTTTTGAACTGCTAGGTGGGCAGGAGCTGGGACCGAAAGATGGGAGTTCACCCCGCCGCGGGGATTCGAACCGCCGACCATGCGATCGGCAAGCCCTAGGCGCTGAGGTTTTACCCACAGCGCCACCCGCGTCCCCTAGTCATTACATACATATACACATATTGACTTCCTTCCTTTGTTCTAAGACGTCAAAAATTTTACTCTTTCTAAATTGTTGTGTCTAATGCAATTACCTCTATCTTTATACTTTTTACATCATTTTTCTTTTTATTTAACCCTGCAAAGCGCCATTTATTACATACTGACATGCTTACTCCAGAACAATGTTTTTTCATAGTCTTTAGCGCATCCCCATTCTTTTAATAATTTCTGGTCCGATTCTCCCTTTATGAATGCTGTGAGTCTTGCCAGATTCGGGCTGCTCTTTTTTCGTCCAAGAGCTACATCACCCTTAAGCCAACCCTCCAGGTTGCCAGCAGTGGGCGTGACCAATGGGGGTGTGGCCACTCCACACATTTCCCCATGCACGCATACCCAGGCAGACACACAAGCACACATTCCATTGATCTGTGCAGATCAGCTGAGAAGGGGGGGGGGGGTTCCTTTCCTTGTTCCATTCATCAAATGATCAATCTGACAATCGATCGGGAAGAGGGCAATTCCTACCCTCTCAGGTTGTTGGGATTCCTGTAACCACAGCACTGGGTCTACTATTTATTCATTTACTGGCAGAACCTTGGGCACCAGGGGAAAAAATGTTTTGAGGGGTGGACAGATCAGACCCGGGGTCAGCTTCCCCTGCTATACGGATGCTTAGAGATAACTCAAGACTTGGTATTCCAAAGCAAACAGGGAACATATGAGGCTTGGTCCAAAAACAAAACAGGTCACCATACCTGCATCTCATCTTCAGCCACAGGTAGACTTTTGAAATACTGCAGAAACTGAGCCACATATGTCATGATGGATTTCTCATCTGGACTGACGACATCAACATCTGTAAAATGGCAGAAGCTATTAAACATCTCAGCATCCCAAAGGGTCTAAAGTAGGGTTACCAGATGTCCCCGTTTCCCAGGGACAGTCCCCAGATTTGCAAATAAGTCCCCGGACCAATTCCATCCCCAGAATGTCCCCGGATTTCATCCAATGTCCCCAGGAAATGCAGCAGCTGCAGTCTCAGCAGCCCGAAGTAGTTGGCTCTGGCTGGCTTCAGGAGCTGCACAGAAGTCCCCATATAATGGTATGCAGGGGCTCTAAGATGCAGCTTCCGGGCTGCCTCCACCTTCCCTGACCCCAGCAACTAAGCTGTGAAGGGAGGCTTCATGCTGCCTTTCGGAGCAGCCTCCAAACTCCAAACTCCTACTTGTGTGCAAGCAGGAGGGGGCAGGAATCTCTCAGTTAGGCAATGGGAAGACTCCCTTCCCAGCTGAGGGATCCCACCCCCTCCTGCTTGCACACAAGTAGGAGTTGGGATGGGGCTCCTCCTCAACGTGTAGTATTCATTCATTCATTCATTCATTCATTGTGTCCCCAGATTCATTGAAAAAAACCTGGTAACCTTAGTCTAAAGGGAATGAGGCGGTCTTTCAGATATTTGGAGCCTGAGTTGTTTAGGGCTTTCAACACATGTCCATATGAAAGACACACTAGAAAAGAGTCAACGTGTGAACAAAAAGTTGCCTTATGAAAGCACCTGTTTAGTCATCTCAATCTGCTTGGTCATATTTATTTTCATTCACGGATTTTGGTACAATTCCCCTCCCAATCTAGCACATTCATATTGAAAACAGGGTCAAAAATCTATGCCTGTGAAAATACAACCAACACTGTTATGACTGGAGACACTCCATTCTCGCAAGGTTTACCGTCAGGTTCAAGCAGCCGGGGTATATTGAGTTCTGTCTCTGCAATTTCGAAGGCCTCCTCCAGGTTCTCTTTGTTGGGTCTATCTTTTGCTCTCTCCATGTCTACCAAGTCCGGCCTCAAGGCATGAATGATGGCCAAGAATGCCAACCCATTCCTCCAACTGGATTTGAAGTCTGCGATGCTGATGGAGCCATGACTGTGTCCAAACACACACACACACACAAATGTCTCTTCAGTTATTCCTGTAAGCAGTGACACTGTGCTGCCAACCATGTAAGTAACTCCCCCTCCCACCAGCACCCTATTTTTACAGCCTGGCACAAAGCATAACACTGTCTCTTAACCAGTTAAGGGATGGGGAGCAAGTTGTAGACTCATAGGCACCCTCTCCCACCCCACAGGGGTAAAAACCTCCCTTAGATCTGCCTTGATTTAGAATTACATCTGCACCGAGGTTAACCCAAGACTCATGCTAACCAGGTTTCCCCCAATCAACCAGAGGTTGAAGTGAGTTCCAAAACGCTGGTTTTGGGGAGAACCTTGAAGGCCTTAAAACCATTAGATCCAGACCCCTGACCATTAGATCCAGTCGTGACCGACTGGGGTTGCGGCGCTCATCTTGCTTTACTGGCCGAGGGAGCGGGCATACAGCTTCCGGATCATGTGGCCAGCATGACTAAGCCGCTTCTGGCGAACCAGAGCAGTGCACGGAAACGCCGTTTACCTTCCCGCCGGAGTGGTACCTATTTATCTACTTGCACTTTGACGTGCTTTCGAACTGCTAGGTTGGCAGGAGCAGGGACCGAGCAACGGGAGCTCACCCCGTCACTGGGATTCGAACTGCCGACCTTCTGATCGGCAAGTCCTAGGCTCTGTGGTTTAACCCACAGTGCCACCCGTGTCCCTAAAAGGGGGGTTAGACAAGATTAATGGAGGACAAGGCTACAAGCCATGTGATATCACTAAAGCAGAATTAGCTCCACTGCTAATGCACAATTATAGTATCTAAGAAGTGTTGAAGAATATACCTGCCCTAAATGAGCAGTCTGGCAGGGAAGGGGCTCAGTTTTAAGAATGGGAGGCATTATATTATACTTTCCACCCAGTGGCAAATCTATTTCGAGGCAATTACAGATAACATTTGAAAGAAATGTGCCCGGTGACTTCCTACAGCACATTTCTTTCCTAGAAAATGCAGTCATGCTGAGAGACGCAGGAATGAGTCAGAATGAGTGCTGACATAAAAATGGGCTGTGTATTGTAGATATGCAGGAAGGAGGACAAAGGCTAAGGCTGGGCACCGCGGGGTGAAATCAGCGATCTCACTTGTTCAGAATGCCAGGGTTTGTTGGCAGAGTGGCCAAACTCACTTGGGCGGTGGAAACCACTTAACTTGTCAGACGTTCTCTTTGTTCTTTGTCCTGCTATTCAACTCCACCACTGTTGAGGAAATCAGCTTAAAAGTTCTTTGGCTAGGCTAAAGAAAGTTCTTTGGCCCCGCTGACCAGCCTGCAAGATCAGGCCGCTTTCTTTGGGGAAGGGCTGCATGTAGCTCAGCGGCACGGCACACGCCTTGTCTGCAAAAGGTCCTGGGTTCGAATCATGGCATCTCCAAGGAGGGCCGAAACAGAGTGCCGAAATTCTGCCGGTTGGTGTAGACAATCCTAAGGCAGATGGACCACTGGTCTGACTCAGTAGAAGGCAGCTTTGCATGCCCTATTTATATCAACGATGAGGACTAGAATCTCAATGTTGTTTTTAAAGCAAGTGCCATAACCTAGCGGCTGACCATCTGATTTGCATGCAGGAGTCCTCAGGTACAACCCACAACATCTGCACCTCTACCAGCAGCAGGAGAAGAAGAGTAACTGAGTCAACTGCAAAGAAGGTAAAGTTATCATCTCTTTGCTTGGCTCCGCTACTGCTCCCCTCCTGAAGGGAGAAGAGAGATTCAGGACTGTGGCGTTTGCCTCCTAGGGGGGTCATAAGGAAAGGGTTAAATGGGTGTGTGATGTGATTGGCCAGTGGGAATGCAAGGGGGGAGCAAAAGTTAGAGTGGGAGGTTTTGAAAGTCAGTTGAGGTTTGGGAGTTGAAGAAGGAAGAGGGAGGTTTAGGCAGTGGGTTGGTCGAGTTGTATTGTGAGAGAGTGAGAGGAATTGTTAGGT
The DNA here is from genome assembly GCF_951804945.1 of Podarcis cretensis. Classification (NCBI taxonomy): domain Eukaryota; kingdom Metazoa; phylum Chordata; class Lepidosauria; order Squamata; family Lacertidae; genus Podarcis; species Podarcis cretensis. The sequence goes on along the minus strand of NC_137170.1, from coordinate 11,202,310 downwards.
GGAGTCAGATAGATAGTTGGGAATAATCAGTTTGAAGTTGTTAGGAACTAAGATTAAGAAACTGCCAAGAAAAATTAACTATACCCATAAGCTTGTTCCTGCATTTAAAAATAAACTTGATTATTTGTTAATGTTAACAACTGACTGGACTCCGTGTGTCCCTGTGAGATACGGGGTGGTGGCAGCAGAAAAAGCAATCGCAGTGGCGGCACAGGGTCAATAGACCGCCAAACGTCTGGGGACCCTGTGTGATCACCACAAGGACCACCCCTGGAGGACACTGCCAGCCCCCAGCACTGAATTGGGTGGGCTGGTGGGGTTAAAGGGGGAAAACTGTGGGTTTCAGGTGAATGGTTTTTTGGACTACGGGAAGTTGAGGCTTTGTTTATTCTTGTTTAACAAAATATAATAATTAAAAAAACAAATACCGTACATCTCAAAAATTGCACATATGCATTCCAAAACATAATTTTCTCTTTGCTTTTTTTGACTCCCCCACTCCCATTTTCCATGGTGTTTTTAATTGCTCCCCCTTGCTGTACCCTATCTTCTCCGTCTTATATCATAACCACTGTACAATAAACTCTAACTCCTTCTGTTGCTCATAGTTCAAATCCTGCTCGTGAATTCAACATACTATAATACTTCTTTCAAATATTAATATGTTTATTTAAATCTTTATTTATTTATTTTTGTTAGTAAGCAGGCCTGAGTATTGTTTTGCTTATCATTTAATTATGGTTTCTTTCATGGATGTTATGCTATATGAAATATTAATGTCGATTATTATTAAAAATTAGCATGCCATCCTATACCTGCAGGTCTCAAGACGGCTCTTAACATAAAATCACAATATAAAGATATAAAATACATAATAAAAATACAGCCTTTGGCTTGGAATCAACTTGATCCCCTCGTCCTCTTTCCTTTTTCCTTCAGTGATATAACTCCTCTTTGGGGACTTCCCTGGCTTTTTTCTGGCCCACGTAGGACCAGTCTGGATAGTTGGCCTTGGTGAAGATTTGACGTTTTCATCCCCAAAAAGTTTTTGATTTGAGTTTCTACTGAAATGAGGCTGCATTTTATTGCTGTATTTTAATCTTGTTTTTAAGTAGTATTTTAATCAATTGTTTTATACTTGGTGTTAGCTGCCCTGAGCCCGGTCTTGGCTGGGGAGGGCAGGGTATAAATAAAATTTATTTTTATTATTTATTATTAAAAACAAGAAAAATCCAATAATCCCCCTCTCTCCCTAACATATTTTAAAAGCCCTTTCCCCTATGGTAATATGTATTGTATATCTTTCTTTCTTTCTTTCTTTCGCTGCAAGCCACTTGGAGACTTTTTGGAGGCAGGCGACGAATACGTCTAATAAAGGAAAATGAAATGGATCTTAAACTGGAGGGCTGCTGTGGATCAATGGTTTGATTCAATGCAAGGCAGCTTTCTGTGTTCCTAAGCATCGCAGATTAGTGCAGAAAACAGGATGGAATGGGCTTGCAAGTGAAGGCATGCAAAAGCAGCACGGACTACAGATGGGCTGATTTGAGCAACCCTACATACGTGGCACACTGCTCCTTGGCCCACAACAGAAGAGCCTTCTTTGCGGACATCTTCCACCGTTCCTTTGCTTTAGCATTTCGTTTCGCTGGTGGGCTTGCTGTTGGCGATGACTCCACAGCACTCGAACTGTCCGGCGAAGGATGACCGTAGCCACAGGCAAGAGTCTGGGCTAACTCTTCAATCTACCAATGAAGAATAGAGGGCGGGAGGGAAAGGAACAGATTTATTCCACAGTCATTGGTAAGAACTAGGGTAAAAGGTAAAGGTAAAGGGACCCCTGACCGTTAAGTCCAGTCACGAACGACTCTGGGTTTGCGGAGCTCATCTCGCTCTATAGGCCAAAGGAGCTGGCATTTTTCCACAGACAGCTTCCGGATCATGCGGCCAGTGTGACTAAACCGCTTCTGGTGAAACCAGAACAGCGCACGGAAATGTCGTTTACCTTCTCACCACAGCGGTACCTATTTATCTACTTGCACTTTGACGTGCTTTTGAACTGCTAGGTGGGCAGGAGCTGGGACTGAGCAATGGGAGCTCACCCCGTCACGGGGATTCGAACCGCCGACCTTCTGATCGGCAAGCTCTAGGCTCTGTCGTTTAGACCATGGTGCCACCTGCATCCCAAGAACTAGGGTAAGGTAAAGGTAAAGGTAAAGGGACCTCTGACCATTAGGTCCAGTCGTGACCGATTCTGGGGTTGCGGCGCTCATCTCGCTTTATTGGCCGAGAGAGCCAGCATACAGCTTCCGGGTCATGTGGCCAGCATGACTAAGCCGCTTCTGGCGAACCAGAGCAGCACACGGAAACGGCGTTTACCTTCTCACCACAGCGGTACCTATTTATCTACTTGCACTTTGATGTACTTTCGAACTGCTAGGTGGGCAGGAGCTGGGACCGGGCAACAGGAGCTCACGCCGTCGCAGGGATTCGAACCGTCGACCTTCTGATTGGCAAGCTCTAGGCTCTGTCGTTTAGACCACAGTGCCACCTGCATCCTAAGAACTGGGTACAAAGTCCTAAACCAGTGACAGACCTTGGGGTCTTGAATTTCAGCAGCGCCCTGTGCAGGCACCAAAATCTGGTGCACACAGCCCTGCCTCTTGCCTTCCATTCTTCATAAAAGTTCTGGTGGCCCCTATGCTGCATGCCCAATGCAACCAAACTGGTCGCTCGCCCCTAAATCCATCTCTGCTTAAATGACTTGGGCCTAAGTACTTGAAGAATCACCTCCACTTGTGGTTTAACAATCAATCCTTCTTCTAAGGGAACTCTGGGAATTGCAGCTCCGTGAGGGGAATAGTGGTCTTCCTTAACTCCCAGAACCCTTAATAAACTACAGTTCCCAGGATTCTTTGGGGGGGAACCAAAGGCCTGCTAAAAGTGTTAGAGCAGTAATTCAAATGGGTCATGGTATGTTGGTCATGTGGGATTTGATTTGCACATCAAGGCAACTTTAAAATGAATGAAAACTGTGAAAACTGAGATGGTACAGTCCTCTCCCTAGGGCCATTTCACCTCAAACACCTAGGCATAGCTTTTCAGATGGCACGATCACCGCTCTCCTCCCCTGACACACTGTTCGGGGGGGCGGGTTCTCCTTGCCTCCATCTTCTGAGCCAATTTCAGCAAAAACTAACTTGGGAAATCTTTCTTCCAGCCTTGATCAGCTACTCACGTGAAAATGCAGTATGATTGTCCAAATCAGGCCAAGCACAATGGACGGTTTGCCTTCAGTGATATCAGCAACATGGATGTTGATCAGCTTGATCTGGGAAAAGAAGAATAACTGTTATGTCTGAGCCCGGCTTCGGCTGGGGAGGGCGGGATATTAATAATAATAATAATAATAATAATAATAATAATAGAACAAACAGAAGGGAAATGAAGCACTGTTTTAAAACAGCTCTTGTGGGATGTTTAAACCTGTAATGCTGTGTATTTGTGTATATTTGTGTGTGTGTGTGTGTGTGTGTGTGTGTGTGTGTGTGTGTTTAATCACAACCCAACAAAGGAGTTCAAAAAGAAGAAAAAATATGGTATATACTGGACTCCTATGAAAACATCACAATCCAAATCCACCTCTAGCCATGTACAACAAGTTGTTTCTTGTCATTTATCTCTTTATTTAACACAACCTCTATACTGTTTTATTGTTGTTCTTGTTGTTGTTTAAGCATCTAAGTCTAAGCCATGAGTAGGCAAACTAAGGCCCGGGGGCTGAATCTGGCCCAATTGCCTGCTAAATCCGGCCCGCGGACAGTCCGGGAATAAGCATGTTTTTACAGGAGTAGAATGTGTGCTTTTATTTAAAATGCATCTCCGGGTTATCTGTGGGGCATAGGAATTCGTTCATTTCCCCCGCAAAAAAAAAATATAGTCCGCCCCGCCCCACCACAAGGTCTGAGGGACAGTGGACTGGCCCCCTGCTAAAAAAAAAATTGCTGACCCCTGCTTTAAACAGTTTACAAAAAATATAAAATTTTAATATTATGGATAAAAAAACAGTTAAAAACAGGTATTTAAAAATAAGCTGAATGATGAATAAAATCGATGGTAGCTAAAAATAAATAAAACTCACGTAATTTCTATGGTGTCTGGATAGACAATTTTGTTTTCCTGAAGAAAAATGTTGTAAGCAGTTGCTGAACAGAGTACAATGACAGCACCCGCCTGATGTCAGTAGGCAGGGAGTTCCCAAGTTTAGGTGGTGCCGAAAGTCCTTGCAAAGGTTACCGTATTTTTCGCTCTATAGGACGTACTTTTTCCCTTCCAAAAATTAAGGGGAAAGGTGTGTGCGTCCTATGGAGCGAATGCAGGCTCCTTGGCTTCAGCGATAGCAACGTGAAGCCTCCAAAGCGCAGAGGGAGCGCTCCCTCCACACTCCGGAGGTTACGCGTTGCTTTCGCTGAAGCCTGGCTTCAGTGAAAGGAACCCAAAGCCTTTGGAGCGCAGTGCGAGGTCCCGCTGAGCTCCAAAGGCTTCAGGTGGCTATCCCTGAAGCCTTTGGAGCGCAGTGGGAACTCGCGCTGCGCTCCAAAGGCTTTGCAACCTTGCCGTCGCTCCTGGACCTGTTTTAGGGGCTGGGGTCGGGAGAAGCCCGGGCTTCCCCCGCCCCAGCCCAGTGGCTAAAAATGAAGCCAACACAGCGAGCGGAATATTTTTCTTGATTCCCCCCCCCTAAAAACTAGGTGGTCCGGTTCGCCTTATGGAGCGAAAAATACGGCAATTAATACCCAGTTTGCCAAGCTGCAATCCAGCAAAGTAAGTTACCAAAAAAATCATTATTTGGTTGATAATGTAAAAGGTGTGTGCAAGCTGCAGAGAGCTCATAGTGAACCTAGGTTGCTCATTCATATCTATAAAAGTGTGCATAAAAGTATCCTCAAGACCAGACTTATGGAGTCCTTTCAGCTCTTGAATTGACTGTAGTTGGGATCTATAACAAACGCTTTAGTGGAATTTCCTGCTGGAAAAAAATATATAGCAAAACAGCACATCCAGTTCTGTTCTAAAGCATGTCACTGTACAGCTTTGCTTCGACTGTGCTGTTCTCGTCTTTTTTTACAACACTTTGGCACCCGAGCAAACTCAAAACCGTCTTTGAGGCTGGAGTAATACTGACCGATCTGTTCTTTAGGAACGTCAATGCATTTTCAATGTTGCTTCTGCACTGGAAAGTGTTAGATCCTTTCTCACGTGGCTGGAGGGAGAGAAAGAGAGTATACAAACATGGAAATTCAGGCTCCAGATTACAAATTTCAGATTTTGAATGGCTCTTCTTGTGTTCTTATGTTAATTTCCCAGAATATATTCTGCTTTTGTGGTTTAGAAATTTCAGCAATTTTTTGAGAGTGGGCGAGGAAGGAGTTGATAGAACACACTGTGGGAAAAGGGGGAAAGTGTTGAGACATTTCCAAGCTTCTCCTAGCATTCTTAAGAGCTAGAAACTTGGGATGTTTTCTTGAGAGAAAGTTCAGAACCTCAAGATCCTTGATTTGGTGCAACAAAACTGAGTTTCTGTCTGCATGTCGAACTCACACCAGGCCCAAACTGCAATTTGCCACGGAACAGGGAAAGAAATTCAAGCATGAGGACTGATGGGCAATAAGTAAGTTCATGGTTTTTTAAATTGACTTTAAACAAAAAGAATCACATTCAATGGGGCTACCTTACCATTTGTTGTCCTGAGAGGACCTCCAGCAGATCCAAAAGCACATGTCCCTCCCCGATGTCCGTATACAAGTCCGAGACAAAGGTAGGTGGGGAATGCTGCAAAAATATTTATCGTTAAGCAACCTTTCTTATTCTAATATTTATAAGCTATACATTCAAGGGGGGCATAGTAAGGCAGAATACAACATAGAAACCTAACACTGCAATAATAAGAGCAATCAAAATAATAATAAGAGCAGTCACAAACACCAACAGCATATCAATAAACCGGTTGGTTAAAAACAATAATCTACATTTTGTTGGGATACTGCCAGGGAGACAAAGGCCAACATGCCTCCACGTCAATTCCGTACTGTCAGAGCTGCCTCCAGGTCCCAGCTCACAGAGGACCAACGCTAGGCTGTAGTTATGTACAAAAGTCTTTATTGAGGTTCAGTTTCCATTTCAAAGCCGCAGCGCGCAGCTCTACGTCTCAACCCTAGACCGGCGAAGTCCCGTCTGAGTCTCCGCCCCTTCCACACCAGTTTAAAACTCTCGCTTTGCTCCACCTCTTCCTAAGTTCCTTTCTCCTCTGGGCCCTCCTGCCCGCTAGGGTTTCATCCTTTCTGGACTCCTCTGACGCTGACCCTGACGATTCTTCCCCCTCCCTCCGGCTGGCTTTAGGACCTGGTTCCCTATCCGGGCTATCTTCTGTGCCGCTCGCCTGTACATTTGAACTTGGCGCGCGCGCCCAGCCTGCAACTTTCCTCTTGACCGTTCCCTCGCTCTCCGATGGAGGCGTGGCCAACCCTGACTCATCTTCTCTCGCTGGTGGTGCATATGTGGGCTCTGATACCTGGGACTCCTCCCCCCCACTACGCTCTGGTGGGGAAGCTGGTCCTGATTTCCAACTGCTGCTCTGGGAGTCCCCGCTGGCCCCTTGCTTCTGGGGTGTCCCCCTTGGGTCCCCCCTTGCCCTGCCCATCGGCGCCCCCTTCTGTGAATCTTCCGATTCGCTGGAGAGGCTCACGGAATCTATTGGGCTGCTGTCATCCTCTCCTACGCTGCCCTCGGATTGCTCCCCCTCGCTCTCCATCTCCTCTCCTCCCTGCGCTCCCGCTGAGTCCCTGACACATACGATCCATCAATCTCCTGAAGAAATGCAGTATCAGACAATTAGCGACACAAGCCTCAGAAACAGCTGTCCACATTCCAAAGACTTGTGCACGCCCTTTGCAGAGTTTGCACAACGAAAGATGCACTCAGGAGACCAATATCCTAACACATTCTGCTGTCAGAACTGTACAGGTTTCAAAACAAGTCTATAATAAAGCTGGCAGTGATTGATGCCAGACCTCTACTGGCAAGGGCACAGCCTGCCACACTAATGGCTCAGTAACTGGTGAAAACCAAGCAAACCCAGTATTTTTTCTTTTTTGGGGGGGGGGGTTTACAAATGCGGTGTCGGTACTCATATCTTGATAAAAGTGATGTTGGGTGAAAGATCACTGAATTTCAGGGGGTTTGACCAGATGAGCCACATGGTCCAATCCAACTCTCAACAGTTCTGTGATTTTATGGAAATACTGAAGAGCACCATCATAAAAAATCTGCAAGTACTGCTCTCTCAGAAAAGCAGTACCATGTTGAATGGAAAACGAGCGAGGTCCCAGTGCCTGATTTACGTATTAGCTAAACAAGCTACGGTATAGCTTAGGGCCCCACTCTCTTGGGGGCCCCCCAAAAAAATTAAAAGGGAAAAAAACTGGATGTACATTTCCAAAATGTAAGACAAAAAACAAATAAAATAAAACCTACATACAGCAACAGTGTTTTGTGTTGTGTAGGCTCCTATGATGTAAGTAATGGGCACCGCCTGCTAGCCTGCTCCCTAAAATATCACGGGTTTGCTATTATTATTTCATGTTATAGCAAGTTTCTAGAGACTAGATTATGAGTCTTTGTAAACTGTGTTTCTATTGCCAAATGCCAATGTGTTTGCATTACTAACTTTGTTACGAATAAAAAATCATTTTAAGTTAGACCTTAATAATTATTTCACTCTTAATATACTTCTTCTTAACTGCATTTCAGTTGCAACAATTACTTTGATAAAATACATATTTTGTTATGTGCAAATGGCTTGAGATACCTATTAGGTCCATAAATTACCATACAGCATATATTCAACACTAAAAACAGCAACAATTTGTTGTTGACAAAGGACAGCTGGACATATAAAGGGCCTCATTACATTCAGTAGCTTAGGGCCTCATCAAACCTCAATCCGGCCCTGGTCATTCCCTTACCTTTTCCAACTGCGAGTTGATCCAACTTGTGAAGGTCCTCTTTTGCGTGTTCTCCTGCTCCACTATGTTAAAAAAAACAAAATTGAAGAATCACCCATGAACGGAGAAGATAAACATACTTTTAAATAACACTTTAAAGCAGGTCTGCGGAACTTGTGAGAGCCAGGTGTGGCAGGAAAATACTAACCTCCTCCTTCTCTGTGCCTTGTGATCTGATATCTGCTCCTCACACACACTTCACAAATTGTGGAACAACTGCAATATTTCCCCCCCACCCACCCACCCCCAAGCTGTTACTGAAAAAGCCCCTTCCTGCAGCTCTTCTGTGCACTGGTGTTGTCTTGTTTCTTAACGTAAATTTAATAATTGTAAGATGTTGCTTCAATTTTACATCAACCGTATTATATATTATCACATTTTTCCGTACTGAGAATACCCACAGTTATCATTTCACCAGGGCTTAAAAAAATTTTTTTTTTTTTTAAATCAGTACATGAAATATACTTGGAGTCGAGAGTGGATTTCATGCTCTTTATACAGCTCATAGTGGTGAGGAGGAATGGAAGTTCCCCCACAATATCTGCTTATATACATTATTTACACAATGGGCTGCACGTGACTGGCTAATTCCGGGATTCTCCTATAGGCCAATCAGGTTGCGGATTCACTTCCACCTGGAGCTGGATTGGGTGGCTCCTGCAGACCAATCAGACTGCTGCATTGTTCTAGGGCCAATCAGACTGCTGCATTCTGAATCCTATTGTTCTAGGACCAATCAGACCGCTGCATTCTGAATCCTATTGTTCTAGGACCAATCAGACTGCTGCATTTTGGATCCTATTCAACTCAGTACATAACAGTACAAAAAAAGGCCACCAATTATACTAGGGGAAAAAATCAGAATTGTTTTCGTTCTTCCCTCCCAAAGCCAAATTTGTTGTTGACAAAGGACAGCTGGACATGTAAAGGGCCCCATTACCTTCAGTAGCTTAGGGTCTCATCAAACCTAAATCCGGCCCTGGTATAGACAGAAGTTAAGTCCAGATAGGGGTGCAGCTGGGCCACCAACCAAAGCTGATGGAAGGCATTCCTCGCCACTGAGGCCACCTGAGCCTCAAGCAACAGGGAGAGGATCCCGGAGTACCCCCAAGCTCTGAACCCACTCCTACAGAGGAAGTATAACCCCATCAAGAGCGGACAATCTCCCACCCATCTGGTCTGGGGTGTCCACTAACAGTGCCTCAAGTCTTATCTGAATTGAGCCTCAGTTTGTTGGCTCTCATCCTGTCCATTACCGAGGCAAGACAACGATTCTGTGCCATGTGTGCAGGTTAGATCCAGATTCAGTTTGTGAAATGGAATTCCCTTTCAAATCAATGGGACCCAGATTCAACCAACTTGGGTTTCCACCACGTACAACACAAGCTGTAATCCAAAACACACTTGAAGGGAAATAAATCCAATTGCGCTCAGTAGGGCTTACCTCAGACAAAACATGTTTACAGAGTCTGGCTACAAGTGTCTGCTCCTGATAATCAATAGTGCTTAAAGTATTTTACACACAGAATTGGAAAGCCCTTCTTAAACGCTTTGCTAGCTAGACTGTTGTCAGAGAGTGTTTTTTTAAAAAACCTCCAGGAAGTCTTGAGGCAGCTATTGAGGTTTGCATTTCATTTGCATGTCGTCAACATTTGTTATGCAAAGGACTGCAAAGGATTATCTTGTTGCCAGTTCAAAGCAAAGGATTAAATTATTAGCGAAGCAATTCTCGGCAATAGAAGCTGGAAGTTCGTGTTTGGTCTCTGGCATTCGGGGCCTGCTGCAAAATGCACTTTTCAGTCCCAAATGGCAAAAAAGGAAAAACACCCTCACCTGCTATTCCAAAGATACAGGTAACAGTATCACCTCTACATTTCCCTGTGGGTAGAAAATCAGCTGGGAAGGAGAAGGTGAGGTGGGACATGGCTGGAGGAGAAAGGGTTAAGCAGCCCCTCCACTGCCATTGCCGTTGAGATAATATCCACAATCCTCCTTTCCAGGGAAAATGTTATACAGGATGTAATTGTAGATAAGAGACATCACCTTGCCAACAAAGGTCCGTATAGTAAAAGCTATGGTTTTCCCAGTTGTGATGTATGGAAGTGAAAGCTGGACCATAAAGAAGGCTGATCGCCGAAGAATTGATGCTTTTGAATTATGGTGCTGGAGGAGACTCTTGACAGTCCCATGGACTGCAAGAAGATCAAACCTCTCCATTCTTAAGGAAATCAGCCCTGAGTGCTCACTGGCAGGACAGATCCTGAAGCTGAGGCTCCAATATTTTGGCCACCTCATGAGAAGAGAAGACTCCCTAGAAAAGACCCTGATGTTGGGAAAGATGGAGGGCACAAGGAGAAGGGGACGACAGAGGACGAGATGGTTGGACAGTGTTCTCGAAGCTACCAGCATGAGTTTGACCAAACTGTGGGAGGCAGTGGAAGACAGGAGTGCCTGGCTTGCTCTGGTCTATGGGGTCACGAAGAGTCGGACACGACTAAACGACAACAACAATTGCAGATAACATATTGTTCCTTGGCCTTCTCTTCCGAGAGAAGAGAGAAAAGAATAGAATGGGTTGTATCCAAGGCAGCGCACATAAACATTTTATCAGCACAAAGATTTCTGGGTGAGCTATGGAATGTTAACCCCTCTTCTCCTCCCCTCTGCCCCCCTAAACAAGGTGTGGAGGACCCCCTGGTCCTGAATGGGGTAACTGTGCCCCTGAAGGACCAGGTGTGCAGCCTGGGAGTCATTCTGGACTCACAGCTGTCCATGGAGGCGCAGGTCAATTCTGTGTCCAGGGCAGCTGTTTATAAGCTCCATCTGGTACGCAGGCTGAGATCCTACCTGCCCACAGACTGTCTTGCCAGAGTAGTGCATGCTCTGGTTATCTCTCGCTTGGACTACCGCAATGTGCTCTATGTGGGACTACCTTTGAAGGTGACCCGGAAACTACAACTAATCCACAATGCGGCAGCTAGACTGGTGACTGGGAGCAGCCACCAAGATCACAATGTAGAAAGATGTACATTGGCTCCCAGTACGTTTCCGAGCACAATTCAAAGTATTGGTGCTGACCTTTAAAGCCCTAAACGGCCTCAGTCCAGTATACCTGAAGGAGTGTCTCCACCTCCATAGTTCCGCCCAGACACTGAGGTCCAGTGCTGAGGGCCTTCTGGCGGTTCCCTCACTGCAAGAAGTGAGGTTACTGGGAACCAGGCGGAGGGCCTTCTCGGAAGTGGCACCCGCCCTGTGGAACACCCTCCCACCAGATGTCAAAGAGATAAACAACTACCAGACTTTTAGAAGACATCTGAAGGCAGCCCTGTTTAGGGAAGTTTTTAATGTTTAATAGACTATTGTATTTTAATATTCTGTTGGAAGCCGCCCAGAGTGGCTGGGAAAACCCAGCCAGAGGAGCGGGGTTTAAATAAATTATTATTATTTATTATTATTCTAGAGGTTCCCCACAACCCTCTGGAGCAGATTTGCAGGGGAGGAGGGGAAATACACAAGTGGAAATCCTTGCACTGAAGGGGCACATTAGTTGAATGTCACTGTGCCAGACCTCAAACTTGGACCAACCACCCAGGTAAAGATGGGGGCTGTTAAGGAAAAATAAATACTCAGTACTTGGGATGGGGAAGAAATACAATTCAGTTCACATTTAAAGCTGAATCTATCAAATTGGCAGTTTCTGAAACAATATTAAAAGTGGGGAAACAGCCATCCTTCAAAATTTGCACTTCTCTGAATTTTCTGCTTCAGTTCTCCAACCAGTCAGCATTTATACAAATGCATGCTAGGGGAAATTGTGCTTAAAAATGAATATACAGTGGTACCTTGGTTTTCGAATGTAATCTGTTCTGGAAGACCGTTCGAGTTCTGAAACGGTCGAAAACTGAAAACTCAGTATGGAAGCCTAAAATGGAAAACTCAAAACAGAAGCAGCGTTTCCGGTTCAATTTCAAAAATCGAACTATTCATCAATGGAGGCATTCAAAAACCAAGGTACCACTATATCAGTGAAAATAGCATACAAAAATGTGAGACATTCAGAAAAAAATGCTTGCAAACATGTGTGTTAGACAAAATTGCAGACAAAAAATTATTTATCAGGAGAACTTCACCCTGAAATGCTGAAGAATTTTCATCGTGATTTTAAAAGAAAAGAAAGAAACCGTAAATTGCTGCAGAACAGTGGAGAACTGAATTTAAGATTCAGAAAATTAGAAACTGAGGGAACGGAAACTTACAGATCCTTCCATGCCAACTCAAGACTGGTCCCTTTAAAGGGCAAGCGTTACTTCTCCTGAGATAGTCCAGTCTTGAGATTAGCCAAGACCATTGGAGTCTTGAGGATTCTGCAGGAACGTTCCCAGGAGGATGGCTAAGTAAAATACTGAAAGTGCCTGTAAATTTTTGCCTTGTATCCCAAGTTCTACAAATGCTAGAAACAGATTCCTAAACAAAAATGAAAAGCTAGGCATCTGGGAATTATGGTTCACTGGGTGGGAGCCGACCCCTTACCCTCCCCACACATGGATGTCCGTGTCAGAGGGCACCAACTGCAACAGAGAAGCCACCATCTTGGTTATAATGCTGTGCAGAGATTTGCAAGGTAGCCTCACTTCTGGAAAGAGGCATAGAGAGCATGGCTGCGTACCCACCTTGATGCACATTTAAAGCACATTTCCTCCACAACAAAGGATCCTGGGAACTCTAGTTTGTTAAAGGTGTGGGGAATTGCAGCTCTGTGAGGGGTAAACTACAGATCCTAGTATTATTTTGGTGATGCAATGCACTTTAAATGTGTAGTGTGGATGTGACCAAAGTTGCAGGGATGCGGGTGGTGATGTGGTCTAAACCACTGAGTCTCTTGGGCTTGCTGATCAGAAGGTTGGTGGTTCAAAACCCCACAATGGGGTGAGCTCCCGTTGCTCTGTCCCAGCTCCTGCCAACCTCGCAGTTTGAAAGCACACCAGTGCAAGTAGATAAATAGGTAGCGCTGTGACGGGAAGGTAAACGGCGTTTCCGTGTGCTCTGGTTTCCGTCACAGTCCTCCATTGCACCAGAAGTGGTTTAGTCACGCTGGCCACATGACCTGGAAAGCTGCCAGTGGACAAACAATGGCTCCCTCGGCCTGAAAGCGAGATGAGCACCACAACCCCATAGTCGCCTTTGACTGGACTTAATCGTCCAGGGTCCTTTACCTTTTACCTTTACTTAACAGGCAATCGAAACAAAATAAAAAAAATTCTTCCAATAGCACCTTAGAGACCAACTAAGTTTGTTATTGGTATGAGTTTTCGTGTGCATGCACACTTCTTTACGAAACCTCATACCAATAACAAACTTCACTGGTCTCTAAGGACGCGGGTGGCGCTGTGGGTTAAACTACAGAGCCTAGGACTTGCCGATCAGAAGGTCGGCAGTTCAAATCCCCGTTGCTCGGTCCCTGCTCCTGCCAACCTAGCAGTTCAAAACCATGTCAAAGTGCAAGTAGATAAATACGTACCGCTCCGGTGGGAAGGTAAACGGCGTTTCCATGCGCTGCTCTGGTTCACTAGAAGCAGCTTAGTCATGCTGGCCACATGACCCGGAAGCTGTATGCCGGCTCCCTTGGCCAATAAAGCGAGATGAGCACAGCAACCCCAGAGTCGACCACGACTGGACCTAATGGTCAGAGGTCCCTTTACCTTTACCTTTAAGGTGCTACTGGAAGGAATGTTTTTATTTTGTTTCGACTACGACAGACCAACACAGCTACCTACTAACTTAACAGGCAATGTTGATTATTCTGGGTTTTCTTCCCTGCTCTCTCCTAGATCTTAGTAAGTTATAAATTATAATGTATCCAGGTAGAAAGCAAGGAACATGGTTATACTATTACAAGTACAACTAATGGTACAATCCTAGGTATGAATACTCAGAAGGAAATCCTAGCAAGTATAAGGAGACTTCCTCCTCCTAAGTAAGCATGCAAAGGATTGCAGCCTAAGTCAATCACCGAAATTGCTCGTCAGTTCAAACAGCTGACTCAGCAGGCAGGGAGAATTGGTACCATCCAGCAATCAATTTTTATCTATCTAGGGCATTTGATGCCATTTAAATAATCACTGCAGCTGCTCCCGCACCACAATTCATTTTCGGCACGGTTATATTACTCTATTCCATTCTGCAACTACTCCAGGGCTTAATAGTTTTCTACAAAAGCACAGATCCTCCCATCATGTGATTCATTAAAAAGGACTTTTTTATGACTAAAGGACAGATGAATGGACCCTTTGTGTCAGGCGATTTTAATAAGGCTGGAAATGACCTTGGATTTATCTTGCCCTAGTTGTTTTCACGATGTAACCAACCTAAAACAAATACATTCCGTCTCAGCTTCATGCAGCTCTCCCTGTGCTCCAGCTCAGGATCAGAGGCAAAGCACAAGAGATCAGGCTGGGCACCTGTCCATTTAAAAAGCGAAATTAAGGAAAGATGGCGTTCTTCTTCTTCCCTTGGTGCTGGACCTCAGTGTCCGGGCTGGACGATGGAGCTGGAGACGCTCCTTCAGGTATAAAGGGCCGAGGACATTCAAGGTTTTCCCATACTGAACTATCCCAGCTTATGCAGTAGCTACACAATGTCTAGTTTTTATTGAGTGTTTATTCTGATTTGTTTTGGGGGCAGTTATAGGGCAATGAGTATTCATCCCTGTTTTTGATTGCAAGGTGTTTACAGGGTATTCCCATTATTCATTAGTTCATCTCACGCATTTCAGTGCATCAACCCATCACTTTTCAAATACCAAGAACACCTTTTTTTAAAAAAATACAGCGGTACCTCGGGTTACATACACTTCAGGTTACATATGCTTCAGGTTACAGACTCCGCTAATCCAGAAATAGTACCTTGGGTTAAGAACTTTGCTTCAGGGTGAGAAAAGAAATTGTGCTCTGGCGGCACGGCGGCAGCAGGAGGCCCCATTAGCTAAAGTGGTGCTTCAGGTTAAGAACAGTTTCAGGTTAAGAACGGACCGCCGGAACAAATTAAGTACTTAACCTGAGGTACCACTGTAGGTGTGTTAGGGCACCAGAGTGGCTCAATTTCCATTTAACTGCACCAACCTACAGTTCTGATATGCATAGGAATCCCTCTGGCAAAATATTGACATTCTGGAAGTTCTTAAAGCCATCACTGCTGCTAAAATGAATTTGGGACTTTTTCCTGTATCGTGTGGGCTTCTAGCACTGCATAACCCTTCCCTGCTAAGGAGGCGAGAGAAGAAGGCCACAGAACAACATCCATCCTAATCTGCCGCACGAAGATTTGCAATTATGCCCTATAAAAACTGACGGAATGGAAGTAATGTTTTGTGATCTTGTTATTTCTGGAGCCGGGCCAATCTGACAACACCGCAAGATCAACAGTGTGATGTAACCTCAACTAAAAAATAAAATAAAATAAAATTATTCCGCTTTTTCACCTAGGGGCACCCACCTTTGAAAACAATGATTTGATTTCAACTTTTCCAACACGCGTTTCGTTTTCTGCTGCTGTGTTGTCATTCCCCCTTCAGGGATGGAGAATAGTAGTGCCTGCTTCGCTAGCTAACTTCTCTCAATGCCTGTCAGAATTGGCACCCGATCATGAGAATTAAATAGGTTAAGAAGGGGGAATTACGCACTGGCAATAGTGTGCAAATTGGATCAGTAAATCCTGCACAGGCTTGCTCACACCTGCTGCCCCCCTCCCACCTCACCCCCCCTCCTCTGGCATGCCAAGGCTTAGTAGCCATAGGAACAGGAGGGAGGGAGGTGTTTGATGGACAGCTTATCAGTCTCCACAATCCCACAGCCACTCACTCCTCTGGAGAACTCTTGCAGGACAGCAAAAATCCAACAGCTTGGATTCGAAGGCCCTGCCTGCACCCGTAGGGCTAAAATTCCCAGAGTTCCCTGGGAAGAGGGATTATCCAGCTAGAGCATAGCTGTCAACTTACAGATTTGAAAATAAGGGACCAGCAGCCTCAAAAATAAGGGATTAGCAGCCAAAATAAGGGATTTTCAGAGCACAGGTATGTTCAACTTCTGAGCCCCTCTGAGCCAAAGGCAGAAAGCCCAGCCAGCAGCCAAACGAAGCCTCAAGCCGTGGTTCCCACAGCGCAGCAACCCAGCAAAGGGGATGCAGCAAGGAAAACCACTGTCACCTCTCCGCTGGGAAGCGCTGAGCAAAGGCGAGTCCCCAGGCAACGCAGCCGATTTCATTGGCACAAGGCATGCAAGCTCCACCCCCCCAGTCGTTCTTAGACTCCTTATTGGGTGAGCAACGCAGTCAAGCAACACAGTTGGAGCCTACCTCCTCCCTGGCTGGCAGGGAGGGAGGGAGAGGAGCTGCTTCCTTTGAAACCCGGGAAATTTAAGGGACATCATCAATAAGGGACAGCAGCGGGACACAGCGCTGGGATAAGGGACTTTCCCACCAAATAAGGGACGGTTGACAGCTATGAGCTAGAGGGTGGGGAAAGACTATTACCTGGGACTCTAGAGAGCCCCTGCCACTCAGTGTAGACTAGGAGTGGTGAACCGTTGGCCCTCCAGCTGCTGAACTACAATTCCCATCAGCCCAAGCCTGGGCAATGGCAAAGGGAGATGGGAGTTGCAGTTCAGCAACATCCGGAGTATGGTTTCCAGATTTTTTTCAGTGAATCCGGGGACACTTTTTTAAAAAACAACAACTGAGTAGCAACAGGGAGTCAGTAGTGGGGATGGTGAAGCAAACGACCGTGGGCCCAAGCACACACGCATATTGTATAAAGGTGCAAAGCCCTTCTTTCACACCCTGTGAAACATAAATGTGCAGAGTTTTTAAAAAACTGGGCAATGGCGCACCACCCGCCCGTGACTCCTGAGCCTTCCCCAAACTCCTGCCCCCTTCTCCCTTTGTTTTGACAGATCGGGGGGGCCCTCGGGAGTCGCGGGCGGGTGGCTGTTGCTGAGGAGGGGTGCAAGGCACACAGTTTCTCTGCCAAGCAAGGTGCAAAGCCCTTCTTTCGCACCCTGTGAAACATAAATGCGCAGAGTTTTTTTAAAAAAACTGGGCAACGGCTGGCCGCCCGCGACTCCCGAGCCTCCCCCGATCAGTCAAAACAAAGGGGGCAGGAGATCTGTACCGCCAGATGTCCCCAGTTTCCCTTTGGCAGTGGTGGCGGCAGCGGCAGTCAGCAGCCCGGAGCCAGCCTGGTTGCGCAGTTGGCTCTGGCTGGCTTCAGGAGCTGCTCGCTGCCATGGCGCCCGCCATTTTTCCTCTCTGGAAGTCCCCATATGATGTGTTGCATGTTTCCTGGGGACAGATTTGCAAATCTGGGGACTGTCCCCGGAAACCGGGGACATCTGGTAACCCTACTCTGGAGGGCCAATGGGTCCCCACACCTGGCACAGACATTAGTGATCTGGACAAGCCAACGGTCTGGTTCAACATAAGGCAGCTTTCTGGGTATGCTTCTGTTCCATCTAGCCTGAGAAGCAAGGCTGAGAAACCCAGGCCCTGCCATGCAAGGGAAAGTGTAATGTCTGCTTTGCTCCACCCACTTTTGCTGCTGGCCCCGCCCACCAACGGCATGCAGCCCCAGAAGGCCTAGAATCGCAGAGTCGGATGGGACCACGAGAGTCATCTAGTCCAGCCCCCTGCAATGCAGAAACGTTTTGCAGAACGCAGGGCTCGAACCCACAACCCTGAGAGTCGGCATCTCATGCTCTACCGACTGAACTATCAGGCATGAGAGAATGCAGCCCGAAACCAAGAAAGGTTCCTCACCACCACCCCGTGCTGGAAGCCAGAAAAAAACTACCAGGAGGTAGTGCGTTAGACTCTCCATTTCAGGGTCATGGGTTCGAGTCCTGCCCTCTGGGCAAAAAAGATTCCTGTATTCCAAGAGGTTGGACTACATGACCCGAGTGGTCCCTTCAAACTGTGCGATGCTATGATTCTATATAATCTAGAGCGGCGGGGAGAAGCCTCAAGCCTTCTCAGCTTCTCTATGGACTTTGGACTACAGTGGTACCTCAGGTTAAGTACTTAATTCGTTCCGGAGGTCCACTCTTAACCTGAAACTGTTCTTAACCTGAAGCACCACTTTAGCTAATGGGGCCTCCTGCTGCCACCGCGCCACCAAAGCATGATTTCTGTTCTCATCCTGAAGCAAAGTTCTTAACCTGAAGCACTATTTATGGGTTAGCGGAGTCTGTAACCTGAAGCGTATGTAACCTGAGGTACCATTGTATTCTCAAGCCTCCACAACTCTCCTTGCCACCTTCCTCGACTGTTCTTGCCTGGCTGATATAGGAACATAGGAAGCTGCCTTATGAGCCAGACCATTAGCCCATCTAGCTCAGTGTTGCCTACACTGACCAGAAGCAGTTCTCCAGAGTTTTAGGCAGCAGTCTTTCCCAGCCCTACCTGGAGATGCTGGAATTTGAACCTGAGACCTTCTGCGTGGAAAGCAGATGCCCTTGCCCTGTGTCTTTGAACTGTGATAATACCTCTTGTTTGCAGAGATGGAAGATTGCGGGAGAGGGGAGATGCAGAAACTAACATGCTGTGCAAATGTCAAATTTGCACCCATTGCTATGCCCACTTGTGCCTCAGGCCCTGCCCGCCCTCGGCAAGCGGCCCCCAGAAAGTTTCTCAGGAGGCAATGAGGCCCTCGAGGTGAGAGCAAATCCAGACTCTGCCTCATTCACTTAGGAGTAGCCATCGCTGGGGAAGTCAAACTGTGCCTGTGTACCCACTTTAGCCACATGATGAGAATCCCACCCTCCAGCAAATCCTTTCACCTAGAAACCTAGCCTGCCAGGGTTGCAAGCGAACCACCTACTTTTCTACCTGCAGGGATTTTCCGTTGCTGCGTTGATTTGCAAGAGGACGAGGCCACAGAATCAGCTCCGTTCGGTATTTTTTTTTTGCATTCTTCAAGCTGGCTGCATAGCAGCCCAGGAGAATTCAGAAACATGCTGTGACTCACTATGGAATTTGTTACCTGTTTCTCCATCCCTGAGTCTTATCTCTCTATTTCTGTTGAAAGAGAAGGGTGCGGTGCTCTTTGTTGGCAAAGGAGCCACACCTGAAACTATTTCCCTTTCTTGAAAAGGAAAGGAGAATCTGGTATTTAAACAACGGCGGAGCTGTTACACCAGAGCAAACAGGTTCAGGGATTGCTGTTATTTGTGCAAGGATTTGAGCTATCATCATGGCCAAAGAGTTTGATGTTTGGCCTTGGCTTAGATGAACATGAGTGTGTTGGATGTTTTAAGTGTTTAAAGAAAATCAACGCCAGGGAGAATAAAAACCGGCCTACTCCCACCCTTTCAAAAACAGACGGATCATCAAACTCCGTCAATCAACAATATTGTAATAAAAACCCATGGATAAAGTACACTGGTCCTCCATGGTATTCCCCAAGCAGTAGAACATTATCTTATGTCTCAGATTTTTCTCAGGATGCCAATCAAGGCTTAAAATATAGGTGCTAGATGAGCAAAGCGTGCTTCAGTGGTTAGGACATTGGACTAAGACTTTGGGAGGTAAAGGTAAAGGTACCCCTGATTGTTAGGTCCAGTCGCGGATGACTCTGGGGTTGCGGTACTCATCTCGCTCTATAGGCTGAGGGAGACGGCGTTTGTCCACAGACAGCTTCTGGGTCATGTGGCCAGCATGACTAAGGCGCTTCTGGCGACCCAGAGCAGTGCACGGAAACGCCATTTACTTTTCTGCCGGAGCGGTACCTATTTATCTACTTGCACTTTGACGTGCTTTCGAACTGCTAGGTGGGCAGGAGCAGGGACCGAGCAACGGGAGCTCACCCTGTCGTGGGGATTCGAACTGCCGACCTTCTGATTGGCAAGCCCTAGGCTCTTTGGTTTAGACCACAGCGCCACCCATGTCCTAAGACCAGGGTTCAAATCCCCACTCAGGCACAAAGCTTGCTGGGGTGACCTTGGACCAGCCAGTCTCTAAGCCCTACCTCACACAGCGTTTGTTAGGATAAAATGGGAGGGAAAGAGCCACATATGCCACCTTGGAAGAAAAGTAGGATACAAACATAATAATAAATACAGTCATACCTTGGTTTTCAAACAGCTTAGTTCCCGAAAGTTTTGGCTCCCGAACGCCGCAAACCCAGAAGTGACTGTTCCGGTTTGCGAACTATTTTTGGAAGCCGAACGTCCGACGGAGGTTTGGCTTCCTGCAGCCAATCAGAAGCCGTGATTTGGTGTCTGAATGTTTTGGAAGTCGAACAGACTTCCAGAAGGAATTTCGTTTGACTTCCAAGGTACGACTGTAGTCTGAAATGCTTCCTAACGGAAATGCTCTTTGGATTAAGGGGAGCCAGGCTGCAGGTTCGATCTCTGTAAGGGACAGCTGCAAATTCCTTCATTGCAGGGGTTGGCCCACATGATCCTTAATGTCCCTTCCAACCCTATATTCTATGAGATATCTATCTATGTGTGTAGCTGCTGCCCATCATAGTTCTGGATTATGCAGCCTAGCGGACTAACGATATAAAACAGTTTCTTCTGTTCATACAACTTTGGGGAGAAATGGTTATTGTTGCTCAGTTAATGTTCAATAATAATAATAATAATAAAATTTTATTTATATCGCGCCCTCCACAGCCAAAGCCAGGCTCAGAGCGGCTAACAACAGTAAAATGATACAACATTCTAAAATCATTTCATTATAAAATTAATTCAAATCTGATTAATGGCAACCATTGGGGTAGAGTTCTGTGAGGATTATCAAAGGAGGGGGTCAGGCTGTGACCTGCCTGGCCAAAGGACTGGTGGAACAGCTCTGTCTTGCAGGCCCTGCGGAAAGATGTCAAGTCCCGCAGGGCCCTAGTCTCTTGTGACAGAGCGTTCCACCAGATCGGGGCCACAGCCGAAAAAGGCCTGGCTCTGGTTGAGGCCAGCCTAACCTCTCTGTGGCCCGGGACCTCCAAGATGTTTTTGTTTGAAGACCGTAAGTTCCTCTGTGGGACATACCAGGAGAGGCGGCCCCGTATGTACGAGGGTCCTAGGATGTATAGGGCTTTAAAGGTTAAAACCAGCACCTTAAACCTGATCCTGTACTCCACCGCGAGCCAGTGCAGCTGGTATAGCACCAGTGCAGCTGGTATATATACATGCGCATGAAGCTTCAGCTTCAACCCAGCTCCCATCCCAAGCCCCATGGGTAGGATCGGCATGGAAGTGCATAGACACTTGTCTTTTCTGTTTTGGGGTACCTCTTCCCGCCACCATTGCTGCAGGGAAGAAATCCGAGACACACAGTTCCCAGGACTGCTCTTTGCATCTTGTTGGCTCTACCCAAGAATCCCAAGGCTGGGAGAACACTAAGGTTCTGCAACTTCAGAATTAAATCACAAACATTCCAGCGCATCAAAATTTCCACTGCCTTTTTCTGAGCCAAACATGAGGCATGCCCCTCCAGGCAAAGAGGGTGCTGGGGTTTTTCGTTCCAACGAGGTAAAAGAGAGAGAGCGAGAAAGAGTGTTTGGGAAGATGGGTTGGCAGACAAGAGCTTGTTTTGATTGGTAGCAAGGAGCAACAGTGACTGAGGTTTCAACATGGCCTGAGCAAAGCCGTTCCCTTAACAGTGGCTTACAGCAACAATGGAATCTTGCAAAGGAAAACATGAAGGAGCAGTGATAAAATCTGGTCCTCCAAAATTCAACAGTCATGAGCTCTGGGAGACCTCTGTGTTTTACAAGCATGCTTGAAAAATCTCTCAAGCAATTGTTACCGGAGCTGGCGGGCCAAGGGGAATGAAACCAAGCAGATGTCTATGTTAGCATTGCCAGCTGACCATCAATAACGCCCTGGACAGCTCTTGGATTTTTAACAGCCACCTGATCTATTATTACCTTTATTGTGCAGATGGATGGCTCAGGATGAGACATAAAATCATAGAATTGCAGAGTTGAAAGGGACCCTGTGGATCATCTAGTCCAACCCCTTGCAATGCAAGAATATGCTGCTGCCCCATATGGGTATCAAACTTGCAACCTTGGTATTATCAGCATCACACTCTAACCAACTGAGCTATACCAACATTCAACGGTTGTGTCAAAAGGGCCAACCCAGTGAATTCAGTGAGATTCTGAACCAGGGACTTTTCTACTCATGGTTCGTTCACTCAAGTACTGAATTACGCTGATTCTACGAGTCAAGTTTTTACTTATCCTCTTTTGATTCCACCCTTCCCCCCAAGGAGCCCAGGGCAGTGTGACTGGTTCTTTACCCCCTTCTCACTCAGACACTTTAGCCTCACAACAACCCTGTCAAGTAGGCCAGGCTGAAAGAATGTGCCTAATCCAAAATCACACCAGTGAGCTTCAAAGCTGAGTGGGGGTTTGAAATTGGTTCTGCTCTTAGTCCTAATGGCACTCTAAAGAGATTTCAAAGGGATTTGTTTTGTATTTTTTTAAAAAAAGCACAGATATTCTCTACAGAGGGGGAAATGCCCCATAGAAACATTCCCTGAAAGATGATAAATGAAGAGCCTGAAACAGTAAGTATCTGGATTGCATAGGAAGATGCCATATAACTAACCAGGCTGCATATAAACTATGACTTTCAAGCACATTCAATGTACATTATTTCCCTCGAAGAATTCTGGGAACTGTAGCTGGCTCATCATAGAGTTACAATTCCCAGCAATCCTTAAACTACAGTCCCCAGAATTCTTTGAGGGAAATAAAAGGTAAAGGAAAAGGGACCACTGACCATTAGGTCCAGTCGTGACCGACTCTGGGGTTACAGCGCTCATCTCACTTTATTGGCCGAGGGAGCCGGCGTACAGCTTCCGGGTCATGTGGCCAGCATGATTAAGCTGCTTCTGGCGAACCAGAGCAGTGCACTGAAACGCCATTTACCTTCCCGCTGGAGCAGTACCTATTTATCTACTTGCACTTTGACGTGCTTTCGAACTGCTAGGTTGGCAGGATTTGAGGGAAATAATGTGCTTCAAATGCACTGAAAAGGTACAGTGTCCACACATCCTTGGCCTTATTGCCCTATCTAGCTCTGAACAGTCTACACAGACTGGCAGCAACCTCTGCAGAACTCAAGACAAGGATCTCTCCCAGTCCTACTTGGTGTTGCCAGGATTGAACCTGGAACCACCTTCACACAAAGCAGGTTTCTCTGCTTGTGTGATTTCTGGAGGTACCTGGCTGGCTCCTGAACGAAGCAGGGTGCTTGCAGGAGACGGACCATCAGCCCGATCCAACAGAGATGCTCTTGTGTCCTGATGAAACTACGGCTACAGATCTTCCCCTTACCGAACCTCACACGGAAGAACTTACCTTGCAGTGAATACTGGAGATCGTCGAAGTCTGTGGAAGACTGCTCTGCGTCACCTGGCGGTATTTGAGGAGATTCCATTTTCTCAAGCCCTGGGATCACTGCGCATTCCGGTTGCCAAACTGGGGGGAAATTTGGGGAAGGGGGGGGGGGGACAGAAAAGAAAGTTAGTAGATAGGCACATCAACTTGTGAATCACCCTGCAGCCTTAACACACACGCTTGCTTCTGTTTTTCAAGATTTTCTCAGATTATCTGGATCAAGGCTACGCCTTCTTTTTGAATCGTAAAGCAGCTAAAGCTATTCTTCTGGGTCCTATTCATTTCTAACAGCTGGCTAACCTCCAGGTCTGGAAATCCCATTGCTGGAATATGCAGGAAACAGATCTGGATTCAAAGATTTGCGGTGCTGTTTTGCAAGGGATGCAAAAGATTTGAAAGGTTGATGGTGTCTCCTGGGTAATTTGGGGCCGTCTATCGTATCTACCCTCAGGGGCGCTGCTTTTCTTCTGCATCTCCCCCCCCCCCAACCACCGCCCCTCATTAAATCTTTCGCTTTGCAAAGTTCTTTTCTTGCTCAGCAATTATTGTAGCGGGTTGGAAGCAAAAGTCGCTGAGCCCACAGAAGATTAAAATGCAACTAAGAAAGTGATGTTGCCTGACACACCGAGCACCATTGTTCTGGCTCTATCTGTATCTTAGCTACCACAGTGTACCCCTGCAAGTTCCAAATGCAACAGAGTTTATTTTTTCAGTCCTAAACCATGACCACCCTTTCTTCTGCAAATGCACCCTCATCAATCGTGCGCAACCTTGGTGACTTCCAAATGTATGTGTAAGGTTCGTGCATGTGACTGCAATAGGTCTGCTCAGCTAGATGATGAAATTTTATGTTGTGCATATATGTACACACACAAGCACACACACTGGGGGAAAAGTGAATGAGAGCCAAAGAAATCCGACCTTCACCCAACACACACAAAAGATAATAAATTTACAGTCCTCCCTATTGTGGGAGATGCCCAGCTCACAGTGTGTGTGTTTTTATAAGTGATTGCTTCAGATCTAAATTCCTGGTGCCTTGAGAAATGTACCACTTTGCTTCCATTTACTCAGTCCCATGATAGGCTTAGAGGGAAGCAGGTGGTGCTTTTGGTTAAACTACAGAGCCTAGGGCTTGCCGATCAGAAGGTCGGCGGTTCGAATCCCCGCGACGGGGTGAGCTCCCGTTGCTCGGTCCCTGCTCCTCCCTGCTCCCGTTGCTCGGTCTCTGCTCCTGCCAACCTAGCAGTTCAAAAGCACATCAAAGTGCAAGTAGATAAATAGGTACCGCTCCGGCGGGAAGGTAAACAGCGTTTCTGTGTGCTGCTCTGGTTCGCCAGAAGCGGCTTAGTCATGCTGGCCACATGACCCGGAAGCTGTATGCTGGCTCCCTCGGCCAGTTAAGCAAGATGAGCACCACAACCCCAGAGTCATCTGTGACTGGACCTAATGGTCAGGGGTCCCTTTACCTTTATGATAGGCTTTTAAAATGCCTTCAGACAGAAACATGATTTCATCCACTTCTGACCATAAGAGCTGTTTATTTATTTATTTATTTTTATAAAATTTTTATTACATTTTCAATTTACAAAAAAAGAACAAACAAAAAAGAAGAAAAGGAAAAACAATCCAACTTTCAAAATGCATTTTTACGTTGCTAACTGGACTTCCCCACATCTCCCTCACCCTGCATTCTTTACAATAAACATATCAGCAAATTATTACCTTGTTTCGTATTTTATTTATATCTTTCAAAATATTTTACTTCTAAATTTGAAGTACTTTTTGTCAATTATTTATACCTTAAAGTAATACATAAATTAACTTTAAATTTCAACTTTTTCTTACTTATAATTTAATCTTCTATTTTCCCAATCTAGTTGCAGGAGCTAGAGTTTCCAAATCGTGCAGATTCTTAACATTCATACAACTTATAATGTTTTTGTAAATAGTCCTTAAATTTTTTCCAGTCCTCTTCCGTTGTTTCTTCTCCCAAATCTCGGATTCTGCCCGTCATTTCGGCCAGTTCCATATAGTCCATCAACTGCGTCTGCCACTCTTCCAGCGTGGGAAGGTCTTGTATCTTCCAATATTTTGCAATGAGTATTCTTGCTGCTGTGGTTGCATACATAAAAAGAGTTCTATCCTTCTTTAACACCTTTTGGTCCACAATGCCCAGGAGGAAGGCCTCTGGTTTCTTAGGAAAGGTGTACCTGATTTTGTATTGATGTTGGTTTGCAAAAGTTCCAAAATGTCAATAATATTCCTAGTGTTGTCATACAAATGTCTTCCTGGGAGAAAGCCTGCCTGATCCTTGTGAATTACTTCGTTTAATACTTTTTAAAATCTACTTGCCAAAATGTCTGCAAAAATTTTGTAATCCACATTTAGGAGTGAGATGGGACGGTAGTTCTTAAGTTGAGTCTTTTCAGTTTCCACTTTAGGGATCAATGTGATGAAAGCTTCTTTCCACGATTCCGGTGCCTTCTTCCCCTCCAAAATCTGATTGCATATCTCCATTAATGGTTGTGTCAAAAAGTCTTTCAATATCTTATAATACTTGGAGGTAAGTCCATCTGGACCTGGAGATTTGCCTAATTGCATATTCTGAATGGCACCCTCTATTTCTTGTTGTTTTATTTTATGATTCAGGATTGTTCTCTTTCCTGAGCGAGTTTTGGTAATCCATTTGTTTTCAAAAATTGTTCTATCTCAGTCTCTTCTTGTGGCCCTTCAGTGTAAAGCTTTTTGAAATATCTCTGGAAGCACTTCCTAATTTCTTCGGGTTTCTGGATATCTTTCCCTTCAATCTCTAAGTTAGCAACTGTATTCAATTTTTGTCTCTTTTTCAACTGCCATGCTAGTAGTTTCCCACACTTGTTAGCTGATTCAAATGATCTTTGTTTCATTTGTTTAATTTTCCACTCGACTTCTTGGTTTATCAATTTCACATACTGTGCTTGGTAAAATTTAATTTCTCTCAAGATCTCCTTCGATTTTGGTTTGGATCTCAACTTTTTCTCTCCATCTCTTATCTTCTCTAAAATCTTATTTTTTTTCCCATTCCAAAATCTTTTCTTTATCGTGTTCTGTTGTATCAGAAACCCTCTCATAACTGCTTTGCTTGCGTCCCAGATTGTTCTCCTTTCCACCGTGGTATTCAGATTCATTTCAAAATAATCTTTCAAAGTTTTTTGGGCCTTCTTCACAATCTCCTGATCTCTTAATAGGGTGTCATTCATTTTCCATCTAAAGGAGCCGATTGGAGTAAGTCTTAGTTCCATTTTCATAGCGTTATGGTCAGAGCAGGTTTTTGGGCAGATTTCCACTTTTCTGATCATAGGTGCCAGCCTTCTAGATATCCATATTTGGTCTATTCTTGTCCATGACAAATGAGCCTCAGAAAAGAAAGTTCCTTCTCTACCTAAGGGGTTCTTTGTCCTCCATGTATCGATCAAGTCCATATTGTCAGTTAGTTCAAAAAAAGTTTTGGGTAGTCTACCATCTTTTGTTAAATTTTGGTCTTGCGACTTATCCATATTTGTGGAGACCACTCCGTTCATATCTCCCATCATAATGATGTTAGTATAGTCCAGATAGTCCAGAATTGTCTCATGCAGTTTCCTATAAAATTCTGATTTCCCCTCGTTCGGTGCATAAATTCCTAATAACAAGAATTTTTCTCCTTGGGCCTGTATTTCAATAGCCAAAATTCTTCCTTGCTCATCTTTAAATAAAAGTTTTGGTGACAGGCTCTCCTTTGCATAAATCACCACTCCTCTTTTCTTGACTTTATCCGATGAAATAAATTCTTGGCCTAGTCTTTTATTAATTAACACTTTTCTATGGAGCCTAGTCACATGTGTTTCCTGCAAACAAATAATGTCCAATTATTCTTTTTTCAATATATGAAAGATTCTTCTTCTTTTCTCTGGGGAATTTCCGCCATTTATATTCCAACTAAGAAGCTGCAGAGACATCCTGGATCAGTCTATTGGTCCTGTGGTGGCGTCCCTTTCTTTTGGTCCTCTGGTCCCGAGGGTGTAGGTAACAGTGTAGGTGCAGGTGGTGGTGGTGGCCAGGCTCCTATTGTTCCTTTCTGTAGATCCTCTTCGTGGTTGTTTAAAAACTTTTGTTGGTCTTCTGCTGTTTTGATTTTAACTTTCTTTCCTTTGAAGTTAAAAGATATCCCTTGAGGGAACTCCCACCTATAAGGAATTGAATTACCTCTCAATAATTTTGCAAGTTCTGTATACGTAGCTCTGAGATCCAAAAGCTGTTTCGGTATGTCTCTGTAAATTTCTGCTCTGCTGCCCTGAATGTCAAGCGATTTTCCAAAGTGAAGGCCTAATATTTTATCTCTCTCTTGCTTAGATCTTAAAATGATCAAACAGTCTCTGGGTCTGTCCTTCCTCGTCACTCTTCCCAATCTGAAAGCAGTTACAATTTTAAAATCCTTGTCCTCTTCAATACCCCAGAACTTTGAAAATTCTAATGTCAAATAACCAATCAAATCTTCCTGTTCAAGTTCTGGAATAGCTCTAAGTCTAAGATTACTTTCCCGGTTTCTCAGTTCAGTCATCGACAAGTAAGCCTGCTGCTCACTAATCTATTTATGCAACTACTTCACCTCCACCTTTATTGCCTCGGCCTTCAAGTTGGCTTCCTCTGCTTTTTGCTTGGCTTCCTCAGCCAGTTTGCGATTCTCTGCCGTTACTTCCTGAAGATTCCCAATTGCTTGTGTATGTTGGGCCACCTGGTCAGTCAATTTATTTATAGAGGATGTGGCTTGATCAATTTTAGTCGAATATTCATCCGCCTTTTTGTTTAAAATTGCCAGTTGTTCCAAGATCTGATTTAAAACTTTTTCAGATCCTCCTGAAGCCATATCCCCTGTAGATGTCTGCTCAACTGCCCCTTTTTGTATTTCTAAAACAGCTGGGACAGATGATCTGCGTGGTTGAGAAGTCAAGGTTGTTTGTACCAATTGTTTTGCCTTTATTTTAGCCAATCTTGTTTTCCCTGTGTCACTCATTCCAATCCCGTCTGTATGTCAAGGTCAGACTGTGTATATTCCCATGAGAAAGGCAGTTCCAAAATGTAAACAACAAGGCAGCAAAGGATCAAAACAAAGTGTAGTTCCCAGACAATTATAAATCCAAAGTCCTCTAGGGGGAGTACAATATAGTTCAACCGAAAGAAAGAGGTTTTCCCTTCTTTGAGGTCCCAGCAGTCCGAAAAATCTAAAGATCTAAAGAGCCTTTTAGTTTCCTTTTAGCATGGAGCTTTTCCCAAATTAATACAAAGTCTCAGAAAAGGTGCAAGAAACAGTTTCCCTATTTCTTCTATGATGTAACGTTAGATACAGTTTCAGCAGTTTGACAGTTCTTCTTTACCCTGGCAGTCCGCAGATTTGGTTTCCTCAGTTATTTATAAATCCCAAGGGAAGAGGGAGAATCCAATCAAAAGACCAACATAAATACTCCGAAATTGTCTCTTTTAATTTCCCTGCCAAAAGTTCAATTGTCAGCACAATGGTCCAATCTTTTTTAAAGTTCTTTCTAAACGCTTCCCGCTTGTCAAAACTTTACTTTGATCTCTTTAGCACGGTCGGGAGACGGACTTTCTGGTTACGTTTCCCGTTTTCAGCCGAATTAAGGTACTTTAGTCCCGATAATTTTCAAGTCCCCTTACTCACGGGTTGTAGTTGCAAATCTGATGTTCCAAGAAGAAAGGTCGGCGCTCATCAGCAGCAGCCGCGCGGCTTTGCTTCCTGCAGAAAGAGCGATGAACTCACAGCGCCGCTCCCCTTTTCACGTTCTGGAGCCCCTTACGGGGTTCCTTTCCCATTTCTGGGGGGGCTTCTGGCGCCCGCCGAGTCCCACGGCCACGAGCTCACTCTGCCCGTGGTTTTTCTTAATGGGTCACCGCTATGCCGCAGCGGACGACCATTTCCTGCGGAGCCCCTCTTCAGAGCGCGAAGAGGACCGCCATTGCTGTTTCGCGCCGCCTCCGGAAGCCTGACCATAAGAGCTGTTTAGCAGCGGAACGGTCTCCCTCGGGAGGTTGCAGACTCTCCTTCCTTGGAGGTTTTTAAGCATAGTTTGGATGGCTATCCGCCCTGGGTGCTTTAGCTGAGATCCCTGCATTGTAGGGGGTTAGACTAGATGACTCTTGGGGTCCCTTCCAGTTCTACAATGCTATGATTTTAAAAAGCAGCAGAACAATCCACAGTTGACTGACAGGACTCCTTGCTTCAGGATGCTCTAATGTAAAAATGAAGAGACAGGAGGAATACGCGGTAGGCAGACCTGTCAGTGGAAACACAGCTTGGTGCAGGCAAAGGACAAACCTCTAGCACACTCTGCATTCAAGGAACAAAGGCTGAGAGGTGGTGAAATGAAACAGCTTGGCTGGAATGTAATACTGGGGTCGTGGTGGGCACCTTGCAGATGCAGCCCCTTGGTCTAATTTAATGTTGTCCTCAGTCTAATTTGAAAAGCCTTCTGCAAGTGGTCAGTTCACATCTCTGACCAGAGCATCCAGACTCTCCCCGGGCAGGCAAAGACAGAGAGGAAAGAAGGTGGAAGAAAGAGAGAGCAATGGCCTTATTTGCTCTGGTGCTGGATCCGCCATGAACGTCTTCCACACCCCCAATCAGCATGCAGCCCTCAAGAGATAAGCCCTGAAGGAATGTAGCCCCTGGCAGAAAAAAAGTTGTCCAGCCCTGGTTTAGTGTTACGTGTACAAACCTTAGGCTCACATTCTCTCCTCTTCTCCTGTCCCAACTGAGATGAGGCAATTGAAAGTTTTCACCTAACCAAGGTTACTTTCAGTCGAAACTAGCTTGTTCCCCTACACTATAGTTAGGACTAGCCACAGTTTCAAACCATAAGATTATGACCCTGGCTTTCCTCCCTAAACCATAGACTAGCCACGGTTGTCAGTTCTGATGAAACAACTACAGTTAATGGAAAACAATAAAAAGGCATTCCTTATACTAGTGAGTCTCCTTGCGATGGGATGGGGAGCCATCTCAAGGAAGCAGTGTCACAACGAACTGGCAATGTACTAGCCCAAAATTCCTGAAATAAGAGCAACTTAAAACTCAGAGGTTGTGGACTGGAGTGAATTGGCAGCTTCCTTCATGCCTAGACCTATTTGAGCAAAAGGAACATTCCTAGCAATGCACTGTTAAAAATCAGGACAGAAGCAGATTTTGGGAAACTTCCTGGGCAGATGTGGGAGGGCTTCGTAGGACTGGCTTCCACTTTCATTTTTAATACTGAACAGAGAGCTGGCCTGTTTTATTTTTGGACACACTGGAAGGCGGGAATATCAAGTTGCTGCCAGCAATTCTTACGCAAAACCATTTCCCCCCTATTCAGTTATAAACTTAGGACCAATGTGGGCGCACAGAAGATTGTACTACATAATGATACTACCTATGAGGGAGAGGGCATGTGTCAGTGTTCTGCTATTATTAATAATAAAAATAAAAATCTGATCCTAAACCTCTGCTGCCTTGCAGGACATTTTCAGAAGAAAAGCCTCAGGAGTAAAAAAAATCAATCTGAAGTAGAGTCCTGAAGATGTTTGGATGGCGCCTTGTACACCTCCTTCCATCAACTCCTGCAGCCAAGCTGGTGCCAAACGTCTTGCTCTGCTTTCCTTTGGACCACATCAGCGAGGTGAAGAGGAGGGTCTTGTCATCTGGGCATCTCAGGACCTCCATACACACTGCCCAGTCTTGCACCCCAGGAAAGTCACCTTGGTGCTGCTAATGCAGCAGTTTAGTCTTCACCCTGGGATGCACACTCCATTGTTTGTTGCGACAGATGGATGCCAACAAAACTGGCCATCCTACACCACAGGGAAGGGACGCGGGTGGAACTGTGGGTTAAACCACAGAGCCTAGGACTTGCCGATCAGAAGGTCGGCAGTTCAAATCCCCACAATGGGGTGAGCTCCCGTTGCTCAGTCCCTGCTCCTGCCAACCTAGCAGTTCAAAAGCACGTCAAAGTGCAAGTAGATAAATAGGTACCACTCCAGCGGGAAGGTAAACGGCGTTTCCGTGCGCTGCTCTGGTTCGCCAGAAGCGGCTTAGTCATGCTGGCCACATGACCCAGAAGCTCCCTCGGCCAATAAAGTGAGATGAGCGCCGCAACCCCAGAGTTGGTCACGGCTGAACCTAATGGTCAGGGGTCCCTTTACCTTTACCTTACACCGCAGGCAGAGGCTAGGAGAGCCTGAGACTCCCTGCTCCTGCAGTAGCTTGTGCTATGAGAAGAGAAGAATGCCTTGAAAAACGAAGGCGCCTTGGATGTATCTATGACTTCATGCCTCCTGGAGCTGCGAAAAATCCTTGTGCCACTGAAGCCCTCCCTCCCTGCCAATATGCCAGTGGTGATATCATACCGAGGGCAGGAATAAGCACGCACGTGGCTTCCCTGGCAGCCTCTGCTGCAGCTGACAAACATGCCAGAAGCGTTGCCATCACTGTCGATCAAGCCCAGTCCTATCCCTCAGCCCAGACTGACTGGTTTTAGGGGGGAGTGGTGATCCCAGCATTAACTGTGGAGAGGATGCCTGCCCCCTATTCCTGCCTGAATGGGCAAGTAAATTCTTGAGAGAACGCTTTTTCCGTGGTGTATGTCACTGCGGTCTGCAGGAGAGCTTCTCCTTCCAGTCCACAAAATATCAGAAGGCTGCTCCACAGTAACTCTGAGCAGGGCTTTCAGCGTGGTGGCCCCCCACTTTTGTGCAATAGTATCTCTGTCAAGAAGATGCTTCAGGCAGCCACTCCAGAAACATGGAGAGGCATTTAGAGGAAGGCATTTTTTTAATATCTTGACAAGCTTTTCTAGCTGAATGAAATGGTGGTCATCTTGTAGCGCCTTTAAACTTCAGCTGTTATTTTCATTCTGACCATGAGGACGTACTGGCTCTCTGGAGTTTCACACAAGGGCCAGTTCCCAGTCCTACCCCAAGATGCCAGGGACTGAACCCGGGACTTTTTGCATGCAGAGCACATGCTCTACTATGTGACACAACCCTTCCTCAACTTGTACCATACCAGGCCAAATTTAGCAGCAAAGCAAGCCTCTAGCCTGGGATTCGTAAAACAGGGATGTGAGATCAAGCTCCGAAACAGGACACAACATAGGAAACACCACTTGCGCAGGATGGGTAGATATTATATTTTTATTCAACCAGAGCCAGGGCTTTTTCGGCCATGGCCCCGATCTGGTGGAACGCTCTGTCACAAGAGACTAGGGCGCTGCGGGACTTGACATCTTTCCGCAGGGCCTGCAAGACAGAGCTGTTCCACTAGGCCTTTGGCCAAGGCACAGTCTGACCCCCTTTCTCCTTCTGTAATCCTCACAGAACTCTAGCCCAATGGTTGCCATTAATTTGACTCTGAATTGATTTTAGAATGAATTTCAATTAACTGATTGTGATTTTATGTAAACTGTGTTATTTTTACTGTTGTTAGCTGCTTCGGCTGGAGATGGTGGGATATAAATAAATACATTATTATTATTATTATTATTATTATTATTATTATTATTATGCTTTCCCTCTTAAGAGCCCGAGGCAATATAAACAGGTTTTGCCTTTGCCCACTTTATTCTCACAACAACAAACAACCCTGTGAGCAGCGTTAGAAATTCGGATATACAAGAGTTATAGTCGCCAAAACAGAATGCCTAGGGGCAATTTTTGAGCCAGAAGGCTCAAATGTCATGTTTTCCAATACAACTTTTGGGTTCCTGAAATTCATTCTGATTGTGCAGATAAAACACAACAGACAGAATTGTACAGGGTGTGTTGCTACTGTCTGAAAACAGTCAGGATCCGAGGATCCCCAGGCATGCACCACCAGGTGGTGGAGATGTCCGACGCCCTCCTGGCGCGCGGGCATCTCTACTTGACCGCAAGTGGCCAATAGCTGGGTGCAAAATGCGCCTGGTGAATTCAAAACGCTGCCTGTAAGGCAGGTATCGCTGAAAGCAAGTGACCCAATTTGCCACCCAGTAAACTTTAAAGCTATGATTTTCCCAGTAGTGATGTATGGAAGTGAGAGCTGGACCATAAAGAAGGCTGATCGCCAAAGAACTGATGCTTTTGAATTATGGTGCTGGAGGAGACTCTTGAGAGTCCCATGGACTGCAAGAAGATCAAACCTATCCATTCTGAAGGAAATCAGCCCTGAGTGTTCACTGGAAGGACAGATCCTGAAGCTGAGGCTCCAATACTTTGGCCACCTCATGGGAAGAGAAGACTCCCTGGAAAAGACCCTGATGTTGGGAAAGATGGAGGGCACAAGGAGAAGGGGACAACAAAGGACGAGATGGTTGGATAGTGTTGTCGAAGCTACCAGCATGAGTTTGACCAAACTGCGGGAGGCAGTGGAAGACAGGAGTGCCTGGCGTGCTCTGGTCCATGGGGTCATGAAGAGTCAGACACAACTAAACGACTAAACAACAAGCTTTACTTGAACCCGTGTCTCCCTTAGTCCTCAACCGATGTGCTCACTATTGCAGCTGGCTGGCCTGCTGTCTTCCTGCGCAAAGTATAATTCCAAGTACCGGCCTGAGGGAGAACTGTACCTCAAGGACCAAAAGGCTAGAGGAAACACCCATTTAATAATTCGGCATTCACTAAGTTTAAAATGAGAAACCATGTCGGTGACCTTTCTAACAAAACAGAAAAGTTGGGGGCAGGGAGAGATATATTTCTGTTGTGATAATCTGAACAAGGTTAGCTGTCCTCCTCGCACAGGAAGAAATATGGACGTATGAATCAAATATAAATAAAAGAGCAAGGTTCTGTTGACTCCAAAAAGCGAGAGAGCCTTTGAATCACCATATGTTTGGCTTGGATGCCTGCCACGGTTGTATAAATAGACCCTCCGCTGGAAAACCTACGGTGAGAGAGAATGCTTGTCCAGAAAATAACACAGATCCCAGAGCAGAAACCCTTTGCTCACGGAAAAACAGTGATCCTGATAGAATTAGTATTAGCATTTGTTCATATCACATCTGTCTCCCCTAAGTATTTCACACCCATCTCTCTACATCCTCAAATCCTGCCACAGTCCAGTATGGCCGCAAGACAGGCTTATGCAGGTGAGAACAGGTCAGACTATAGTCCACATTGGCAAAATACATTTTAAGCAGTATCATATCACTTTAAACAGGCAAGGCTTTCCTTCCGCCCCCCACCCCCCGAAAGGATCCCGGGAACTGTGGTTTGTTAAGGCTACTGAGAGATCTTAGGAGACTCTTGTCAGAACTACAACTCCCAGAGTTCCCTGTGGAGGAGTTGACTGTAAAAACCACTCTGGGAACTGTGAGGCGAATAGGGGTCTCCTAACAACTCTCAGCACCCTTAGCAAACTACAGCTCCCAGAATTCTTCAAGCCCATGCTGTTTAAAGTGGAATCGTAGAGATTTAAATGCATGGTGTAAACATAACCTACATTTTCAGGTTGGAGGCACCATGTACACAAGCCAGCTCCTAAGAAACAGATGTGAGGGTCTCAACTTACCGTTACAGCCATTATAACATATCCACCCCCCCCCCACAATATTTCAGGGTTTTTGCTAGCTAGGCAAATCTATCTGAGCTCCCAAGTACCGTATTTTTTAAAGAAGTGGTTTGAAGACTAGAAAACAAAGCCAAAAAAAGCATATAAATATTAATGCAGATTTTAAAAGATGAATGAGGGGAGGGAGGCACAGCCGAGAGAGAGGTAGCAGCAGATCCCACCAGCACAAATGCAAAGAATCAAAATGTCTTGGAGCACGGCGGAAAGCACTTTGTGGGAGGATAAATGGTTCTTTATTTCTTTGCACTGTTAGTCCGTACTGCGGCATGATTTGTAGCCTTTTTCTGCTAGTTAACAACAAGGAAATGTTGAAACATTTTGAGAAAAATTAAGAGGCGACATGACAGAGGCATGCAAGGTTATGTGGATAGGGGGAAAGCTTTCCTCCCTTTCTCATAATACTAGTACAGGAAACGTCCAAAGCAGCTGAATGTTGGGAGATTCAGAGCAGACGAAATAGTTCTTCACGCAAGCACAAAAGATGTTGCAACAGCCACCAACTTGGGTGGCCCCACAAGAGAAATCAGACAAATTCATGGAGGTAAATGGTCAGAGGCGCATGGCCACTGTGAGAAAAGGGTGCCAAAGTAGACAGGCCATTGGCCTGATCCATTGACCCGATGGTCTTGTGTTCTTTCAGGGGTATGGTAGGATACGTCCTTTTCATTTTCTCTGTCGGACAAACAACTTTCAGATTTGTTCTAGTGTGTTTTATTCAAAGCGTTTGGCTCTAAATGACTCACAAACAGTTCAGTGCTTTATACTGTCATAGATTTAGGGTAAACCCTAGAAATTAATAAATTCTAGGATTGCCTATGGGGTGGGAAGGGAGAAATATAAGCTGCAGAGGAATTCCTGGGGTGTGTTTTTGAACAAGGGTCGTTGGGAGGAAGAAGCAGAAAAAGGAGGGCTGAAAGCCATCTTGGAGGGAGGCAGCCTGAAGGTTGCACTATAGTTCCCAGCCGGAGTTGGACTTGAATCCAACTCTCCCTGGTCCAAATCCACACTATGTTCATTCATAGCAGTTGTCTTCAACCTTTTAAAACTCAGCTGGGGGCTCATCTTTAACTTCTGGACTCCCTCCATGCAGACTGAAGGTGTAAATAGGCGAATAAACCCTATTGATGGACTATATGGAACTGGCTGAGATGACTGGCAGAATCCGAGACCAAGGAGAAGAGTTGGTGGAAGAAGAGTGGAAGAAATTTAAAGTTTATCTTCAGAAATATTGTAAAATTAAGGAATGTTAGAAAGCTGTTGGGGGGGGGGAAATTATGTGGTTTTAGCAGAAAGGATATAAAGGATTAAGTAAAAATGAATTGGTGAAAGAGAAAAGGTAAAATTATAATATGTTAAGATAAATTATCTGGATAAAAACAAAGTTGGAAGGATTTGCTGGAATATTTAACTGATTTAGAATGCAAAAATGGGAGGCGTGAGGAAGTCAAGGAAATAAGTGAATGTAAGTAAGCGAGTTAAAGGTTCGATTTGTTTTTTATCTCTTTTTTATGTTTTTTGTTTTTTGATATGTACTGTTTTCTTTCCTTTTTTCTCTCTTTGTAACCTTTAAAATCTTAATAAAAATTTATTTTTTTAAAAAAAGAATAAACCCTATTTCTTGAAGTACAACATTCTCCACTGTGTCTTCCATTCTACAAAGGGACATGGAACCTGTGTGTGTGTGCCCAGGAACCCATGGGCTTTTGCAATCGCTCAGCAGAGAGGCAGGCAGGCACCCGGCTTTTGCAACAATATATTTGCAAATTGGCTTATTTATTTGCAAAGAGCATTTTTTTTTTTGTAGAAAGCAATAAATAAAAGCAATATAACAGCACCACCACCACCAAAGGAATGCCCTAAAATAAATGAGGAATGAGCAGGGCTTCCTCTACTCTCCTCACATGCAACACTGCTCAAAAACCAGCTTATTTACAAAGACAGGAAGGAGGAGGAGGTCAGCAATTAGAGTAACATTAACTTGGCTGGTTGACAATCCCGGATAAACCAGGAAATCCAGCCTATTTTGAACAGAAGTGCCCATTGCCATTTTTTAAGGGGATTTGATGCTTTCAGTTTACCAATCCCAAACAGAATGGATTCTGCTCACCAAAACATTTGGGAGAGAAAACAAACATATTTTCCTTCCCAAAGAACATCAGCCACGTTTTGTGGCCTGAAAGGTGCTTAGCAAGCCCCTCTCTTTTGCAATCTAAAGCAGCTCTCAGAAAGGGGGTTTATTGGACCCTTTGTGGACTCAGGTGGGTCACCAGTTGTGCAGCATCCATTGGGCCTAGCTGCCTCAACAGTATCCCTTTAAAATGCTCAGAGCCAATCATATTTAGGGTGGAAGGAGAGGTTTTAGCAGTGTTTGTTGGTTTCTTTCTTTGCCCAGAAAAGGACGAGGGACAAAACACATTAATGAGTTTAGCTGTCTGGCTTACTGAGGAGGGGGAATGACTGGCTGGTCAGGGACTTCAACAACAGAACCTGAGTGTTCCTTGATGGCTGGAACTTTCTCTCCTCTGCCTTTGAAAGGTGACATCCTTCAGCAAGTGAGAGGGAGAAGCAGTTTTTGTTGCAGTTTAAGTTTTGGGGAAAAAGTTCCACTATGGTTTGGATCGAAAACAAGTCATGTACTCCCTCCTTTTCCATCATGGATTCAGTTGAACAGAACACTTCCTGGTTTCATCAAACCAGTTCACTGTGACATCCAAACTGGGAAACTGTGGTTGAGATGATCGTTCTAAAACAGGATTTCAAAGAATGATCAAACTGTGTTTGGAGGGATTGCTCAAACTGCAATTTCGAGTGTCACGAAAAATGAGGACATTGATAAACTTTGCTTATTCATGTTATTGTCCTTTATTTGTAAAAAGTCTGTTAAAAAGAGCAGCTTTCTTAAACTATGGTTCCTTAAACTATGGTTTCTTCAAAACCAAAATCAATCTCTCCCTGCACACACACACACACACACACACACACACACACTTGCAAAGGAGAAGGATGGGAATGAACAGAAGAAGCAGCCTTTTACTATTCTCCAGGATTTCAGACATGGCTCTCTCCCAGGCATATTTGGAGTTTGTGGGGACTGAATGCAAGACCTTATGTAAAGAAGATGCTCTTCCACTGAGCTTTCACCCTTCCCAAAATCTTCTGCTAATGTCATGTTAATGAATGGTACAGATGCAGAGCTCAGTGGAAGAGTCGGCAACTCTGATTAGGCCTTTCCCTGTGGAATGATATGATGAAGGTTAGTGGACAAAATCATCCCCATCATTTTATGGGAAAACTTCACTTGCGAAGTTTCTGCACAATGGTGCCTCGGGGTTAAGTACTTAATTCGTTCCGGAGGTCCGTACTTAACCTGAAACTGTTCTTAACCTGAAGCACCACTTTAGCTAATGGGGCCTCCTGCTGCCTCTGCGCTGCTGCTGCACGATTTCTGTTCTCATCCTGAAGCAAAGTTCTTAACCTGAGGTAATATTTCTGGGCTAGCAGAGTCTGTAACCTGAAGCGTCTGTAACCTGAGGTACCACTGTACATCCATAACACAAACTTGGAGGAGTGGGGAAATAAGTCTCTATAAGACTCTTTTTACCTCCTAAAAAGTAAGGGGAAATGTGTGTGCGTCTTATGGAGTGAATGCAGGCTGCGCAGCTATCCCAGAAGCCAGAACAGGAAGAGGGATCGCTGCTTTCACTGCGCAGCGATCCCTCTTGCTGTTCTGGTTTCTGAGATTCAGAATATTTTTTTTGTTTTCCTCCTCCAAAAACTAGGTGCGCCTTGTGGTCTGGTGTGTCTTATAGAGCAAAAAATTCGGTAAGTCTCAAGGAATTGTCTCAGAAGACGTTCATGCAATACAATTAATGCTGTTCAGAGAGGCCTATATTTTCACGCCTGCTTTCAAATTTCACCACGTCATTTCATCTCAAGTCTGGACAAGCTGTCCTCCACATCCAGAGCCGCTAAAGGAATTCCTCATTAAGGCAGGGCTTTTTGGAGATCCCTGCCCACACGTTTCTAGCAGACTTCCATCTTACATGATCACGGGCTCGTGTAGTTCAAGCGGTTACAACATAGCGACGCAGGCAGGTTTAAGAGGCACACGAAGTCTGAACTGAGCGGGCATGGTATGTGTGGAAACGACATGGGAGAAACATGAGCAACCACGGCTCGCTTCTGCTTTGAAAAGCACAGGGCGCAAGCCAACGGACAGTGACATATTTTATTGTATTTTAAGATTGTGAAGTCATTGCCCAGTAATGCGGCCAACTACTTCAGTTGCTTCACACTGATTATGTAATGCAACCTGAAAAGCTTAAGAAATATTGGGTGGCCTCCGTTGTTGTGTGCAAAATTCCACTCACGCAACAGGACTTTCTCTTCTTCTACCCCCCCCCTTCAAAATCTGCTTTAGAGGGTCTTCCAACACTCAGGAGCAGATTTGAAGACTGCATGGGGGGTACTGAATGGGAGAGGAGAGGAAAGGGAAACTTCCATTGCACAAACAGACATCTGCTGCACAAGCAGAACAGCTGGATGTGACCCATTGTATTAACAATTCTATTATGATTAATAGTTATTACTTGTGGAGGTATGTGATAGCTTGCATTTGCCAATCCCTGGAGAAGAGCAGCAGCAGCCTGGAGGAAATTTCAGCGTTCTACAGAAAGGCATTTCTCGCCCTGCAAATCAAGAGTCTCTGCCAAACAGCTTCACAGGCGGAGAGACTGTGTGCAAAAGAGGGGTAGCACGAGACTCTTAATCTCAGAGTCGTGGGCTCGAAACCCACATTGGGCAAAGGATTCCTGAATGGCAGAAATTGAACTACCGTACATGACCCTCCTTGTCCCTTCCAACTCTACAGTTCTCCGATTCTGTGAAAATGTGGGGGAATATACTGTTATTATAAGTGACGCGGGTAGCGCTGTGGGTTAAACCATAGAGCCTAGGACTTGTCGATCAGAAGGTTGGTGGTTCGAATCCCCGCGACGGGGTGAGCTACCGTTGTTCGGTCCCAGCTCCTGCCAACCTAGCAGTTCGAAATCACACCAATACAAATAGATAAATAGGTACCGCTCCAGCGGGAAGCTAAACGGCGTTTCCGTGCGCTGCTCTGGTTCGCCAGAAGTGGCTTAGTCATGCTGGCCACATGACTCGGAAGCTGTATGCCGGCTCCCTCGGCCAGTAAAGCGAGATGAGTGCCGCAACCCCAGAGTTGGCCACGACTGGACCTGATGGTCAGGAGTCCCTTTACCTTTATACTGTTATTATGATGACTATTTTATTATTAGGCTGTCAGTATATTTTTCAAATGTTTTTATCACTGATGTTCCGTGCTCTACCTGGAAATGCAAGGGATTGAACTGGTGAACTTCTGCATACAGAGCACCTGCTCTGCCACTGAGCTATGCCCCACCCTGTTCAGCGTGTTTAGCATCTGGCAGGGGAAAGCAGCTGGAAGGGAGGCTGGAGGAGGACAGTGAAGTGTTGGGAAATGGGTTTAGCTGCCAGCACCTCCTCTGACATTTCTCTGCCCTCCCCTAAGGCACTTTGCAACTTTTTTTGGCATAGCCTTTGGTTCTCGGCCGGGATGCCTCCATATCATGTAGCCACTAATAGTCAGCTCAGGTGAGAAGCTGTAGCAAGACTAGCTTGGCCTCAGCTCCAAGAATGAAACAACAGGCATGGACACCAATACTCAATGAGCTGCCAGTCTTGCCCATCTGCCTATGTTTCTGGCCAATTCTGCTTTTTAAAATTTTGAAACACACAATGACATTTGTGAATTTCAAACACACACACACATCACACCTCGTTAATTTTATTAAGAAGTGGAAAACTGCTCCAACTGAGGATTTTCTTGATGGTGTTACTAGAGGCTCACCCAATAGTTTTATGTCCACGTCATGCTTCCAGCGTCTCGTACCAAGAAGCTCAAAGCAGCCTACAAAGTCACCTTCCTATCAGTATCATTTGTGGGTGCCTTGGGCCAGTGCTGTTGTGGTCCTGGCAAGATCTGAATCTACATTTTTTTACTGTAAAGGTAAAGGGACCCCTGACCATTAGGTCCAGTCACGGACGACTCTGGGGTTGCGGCGCTCATCTCGCTTTATTGGCTGAGGGAGCCGGCGTACAGCTTCCGGGTCATGTGGCCAGCATGACTAAGCCGCTTCTGGTGAACCAGAGCAGCGCATGGAAACGCCATTTACCTTCCCGCCAGAGCGGTATCTATTTATCTACTTTGACGTGCTTTTGATTCTCTTGGTTGGCAGGAGCAGGGACCGAGCAATGGGAGCTCACCCTGTCACGGGGATTCAAATCACCAACCTTCTGTTCAGCAAGCCCTAGGCTCTGTGGTTTAACCCACAGCGTACTGTCTACCAAAATTAAAGCTTAATTTGATTGCCAGGGGTTTTTTTTGTGGGCGACAGCATACAATCCTGCAAATTCATTTTACTTCTACCTGATCTGACTTATATCCAGACCTCACGGGAAAGCGTATTCTCTCTGTGTGTGTGTCTGTTGGAAGGGAGAGAGACCTGGCAGGAAGGAGGGCAGGAAACTATCACAGATGAAGTGCCCGTGCCATTCTCTCACAATCCATTATGTGCCTACAGGGCCCCCAAAAAAGGTTGGTGACCCCTTGTCTCACCACTATGCTGCAATGGCTGTCAAACTTGCAAAGCCATCTTTGCGAGAAATTAATCCTCGAGTCACGAAAAGGCTTGGATTGGCCAATTTCAGAGTGCCCCAATTGCTCTAAATCAAGGGTTGGCAAAAAAAAATTAGCTGTGGGCCGGTCCACTGTCCCTCAGACCTGGTGGTGGGACGGAAAAGTGGCACCGGGGGGAGGAGCTGGAAGAAGAGGCGAGGGGGGGCAAGTAGTCCTCCTCCCCACCCCCTAGTCCCAGCCCCAGCCACTGCGCTTACCTTCCCAGGGGCTGCCGCTGCCACCATCACCGCTGTGTCTCGTGGGTAGGCAGAGGGAGCTCGTCCACTCCACTCTCTGGCCCACAGGAGCACCAGGCGCTGCCTAAAATGGCACTCAGCCAGCTCAGCCCAGCCCCCTTCCTCCTCTAGGCAGGGCGAGGAAAAGCCAGGAGGAGGGAGGGAGGGAGGGAGGAGGCGCCGCCACAGTGTGTTTGAGGGAGGGGGGGAATGGAATGGCACAGGGGGGAAGTGGCGTAGCCTGAACAAGCAAAATCCCCACACCAATCCACGGACAGTCTGTGGGCCAGATCCTGAAGGCAATTGGGCCTGATCCGGCCCTTGGGCCTTCATTTGCCAACCCCTGCTCTAAATGTTACACCTGTCTTCACCCTCTGCATTACGAAGATGTCCGCAAACATGACATGAAGGCTGGCAACATCATGTGGGAATCCCTTGCGGACAATCACAGTGCCTGGAGACAGACATACAGGTTGTGCATCCATAGCTGTGACCAGAGGAGGGAGGGAGGGAGGCCTGTTCTCATGTTGCCACCCTCCAGATCTCCAAAAGCACGCATACGCATACACATATACATATGCACACACACACATATACACATTATTCACCATACTGAATTATCAATTTTGACAGAATAAAATATGAAACTTTTAGCAACGGTCAAATTAAAAGGACACTAAGTTTTTAGAAAGGGTTGCTTACTTTTATTTTTGGGGAAGACTCTTATTCCTTGCATTAAGGGTAGCCAAATTCTGTGTGATTGCCATAAAACTTAGGGAACAAGCTGTACTATCATAATGATTAAGGCCTTAAATGATAATTTTAGGCTATATGTTAGTGACTAAGTTTTAATTTATATTTTTTTAACTGTTGCTATATCTGTATTATCCCTGTTATACCTAATTGCAAATTCAAATGTATCCCTATTGTGTTTTATGGCTTTCTTGATATTGTATGTATGCTGGAACTGGTCTGTGACCGAAATAATCAAATTCATAAGGAGGGAGGGAGGAAAATAATTGGTGCGCTGAGAGAATAAATGCTGTGGTGCATCTGCAGCAGCGCAACTGGATGCTTTCATCTGCCCCATCTGCAACAAAACATGTCTCTCCCGTATCGGTCTCTGCAGCCCCAGCAGGTGCTGCAACCTTCCAGCTGTTTGACTTCATCCCCAAAGGCACACTCCTCCACTGCCTCCGGGGACAGATGCATGCCAACAACTTCACCCTCAGCCTCTGCCAGGCTCTGCTTGTGAATCCCTCAGCTCACACACTAAAGCATAAGTAGAAAAGGCTTCCTCCAAGAAACACACAGGCCTCTTTTGAGAACCACCCCCTTAACAGTATCCAGCCTTCACTTTATAGCAGGGCAGGGCATTATATTCCTACAAAGGGTGATTGACCCACAAAAAAAGTTCACTGGGAGCCACAACCAACAGTGGGTGGAGCCAGAGCCAATGGTGGGTGGGGTTTGCAGCTGATCCCAAACCACAGGCCCTGCACCCCACCTTCGGGATCTTCAAAGTGGGACCCATGTTTTATCTCAGTAATCCTTACAACAGCCCTGCATGGTACGGCAGAATTATTGCTCCTGCGCTGCAGGTGAAGAGGCAAGGTTAAGAGTGAGTGGCTTGCCGAAGTCCACCTACTGAGTTTGGAGCAGTGGAGAAGCTCCAGCTGGGAGCTACACCTTCAGAAAAGCACACCTGTGGAGTTAGGCTGGAATAATAGTCTCCTCTTCCTTGTTTACGTGAGATTCCCCCACTTTAACCCATTCTCAATCTTCCCATCATCAGAACTGGAGAGCTGAATGCAAAAACATTTTGCAGAATGAGGGAAGGGTTCAAAGCATGTAAGTAATTATCCACTTCTCGAAACTCGGGATGAAACAATTTAGACCTCCGCCATAACTCAAGCAGCACTTCTATGGCCTCCTCAGAGCTACAGTTTTGATTCGCTAATCATCTGGCATGTTGTGCCACATCCACGTATCTCTAAACTGTTTTGTTTGCTGCTTCACATTTCTGGGATCCTCTAACCTCAAGAAGAATGGACAGACTCGGTTGCTTTTTAAAACATTCAAATATTTCTTCCAGCATTTTATTGCTGTTTTTTGCGTGCTTCAAATTGCATATAAATTATTGTTTGTTTTAAATTTTTCTAACCTCCCTTGGGAGCGGGGTTTGGGGTTGTTGTTGTTTTGCCCTGAAAAGTTAAGCATGGATTTAATGAATTAGGTTTTGCTAACTTCACTGATCGCAAACCAAGCAAATCTCTTACCCCACCA
Source organism: Podarcis cretensis (assembly GCF_951804945.1). Taxonomy (NCBI): domain Eukaryota; kingdom Metazoa; phylum Chordata; class Lepidosauria; order Squamata; family Lacertidae; genus Podarcis; species Podarcis cretensis. The sequence goes on along the minus strand of NC_137170.1, from coordinate 11,157,996 downwards.
GCACCTCCACACACACACAAATAAAGCAGAATCGGCTCTTTACGTGATCGCCGAAGAATTGATGCTTTTGAATTATGGTGCTGGAGGAGACTCTTGAGAGTCCCATGGACTGCAAGAAGATCAAACCTCTCCATTCTGAAGGAAATCAGCCCTGAGTGCTCACTGGAAGGACAGATTGTGAAGCTGAGGCTCCAGTACTTTGGCCACCTCATGAGAAGAGAAGACTCCCTGGAGAAGACCCTGATGTTGGGAAAGATGGAGGGCACAAGGAGAAGGGGGCGACAGAGGACGAGATGGTTGGACAGTGTTTTCGAGGTTACCAGCATGAGTCTGACCAAGCTGCGGGGGGCAGTGGAGGACAGGAGTGCCTGGCGTTCTCTGGTCCATGGGGTCACGAAGAGTCGGACACGACTAAACGACTAAACAACAACAACATGCTGGAGCGGGACGCAGGTGGCGCTGTGGGTTAAAGCCTCAGCGCCTAGGACTTGCCGATCGAAAGGTCGGCGGTTCGAATCCCTGTGGCGGGGTGCGCTCCCGCTGCTCGGTCCCAGCGCCTGCCAACTTAGCAGTTCGAAAGCACCTCCGGGTGCAAGTAGATAAATAGGGACCGCTTACCAGCGGGAAGGTAAACGGCGTTTCCGTGTGCGGCTCTGGCTCGCCAGAGCAGCGATGTCACGCTGGCCACGTGACCCGGAAGTGTCTCCGGACAGCGCTGGCCCCTGGCCTCTTAAGTGAGATGGGCGCACAACCCCAGAGTCTGTCAAGACTGGCCCGTACGGGCAGGGGTACCTTGACCTTTACCTATGCTGGAGCCAACAGCTGTATTTAAAAGACCCTCTCTTTCCTGGTCCTTCCATTCTGAAAAAGCTGCATCCCGTTGCATCTCCTGCTTACCAACGTCCATGACACAAACAAACAGCGCTAATCTCAAAATGTCACACGCGTCTTTTGTTATTGGGGCAGCTGCCTCCTCGCAGCCCCAGCCCGCCCTGAACTAGATCCCTGGGCGGGTTTGCTCCGAGGGATTCCCCCGAGCAGAGGCGCCCCGGGGCTGCAGCCCTCCTCCCGCGCTCCCGTCTTTTCGGCAGGGGAGGAGGGGAAGGGAGAAAGGTGGGACGGACACCTAGGGAAGAACAAAGGCAGCGGCAGACAACAAAGGGGGCCAGGTAGAGCAGGCAGCCAATCCCATCGCGGGCGCGGGAGAGAGGGCTCGCCTAACAAGTGGTGGCCGCGCGCGGGGGAGGGAGGCGCCTCGCCGCGGGGAGAAGGCAACCCCGCTCAAGTTGCGCGCTTCGGTCCCGATCCGCGCGGGCCACGCTCCCCAACACCTGCGCCAAGCTCAGGCCCGATGGGGGTGGGGTGTGACTGGGGAGAGGGAGAAAGACGAGGGGCTTTTCCATCCCGCCAGCCTTTGCCTTTCAAATCCCACGGGAACAAATGGCTCCCGCCTCCGTTGCCGCCCGAGCTCCTTTCCCGCCCAGGCGCGGAGGGAGAGGCTTTCGAAAAAGCGCCCGAGAGCAGCAGCAGCAGCGCTCGCCTCTTTCTCTCCCGAGTCCAGGAATCTGGGGGCAAAAAAAAGGGGGGGAGGCTTTCGGGCCGCTGCCTCCTAATCTCTGCGCCCGGAACTTCCCAAATATGAATCTCAAAGGCCGCATCAATAAATGCCCTTCTCTGCTAATTCTATTAAAAAATAAAAACAAATCTCCCCCTCCCTTCTTCGCTCCCATCTCTGCCAAGCCCCCACCCTCCAGCGCTCTTTTGCTTTCGTTTTGCTCCAAAAACTTCGCCAAAAGCGCGCGCGCAAGGAGCTGGGTAAATTCTCCAAACTCCAGGCGATCCACCCATGCAAAGATCGTGCCACCATCAGCGCACAACGCGCGCTCCCAGCGCAGAGTTCCGCTGCGGCCCCGAGCAAGGCCCGCTCCTTTCCCCCGCTGCCGGTTCAGCGACGCCCGGGGACCCTCCCCAACCGCGGACTCTCCTTTGCGCACGGAGGGAGGAGAGAGAGGGGGGAAAAAAAGGAGAGGGCTCACTTTTCTTTGCGCGCGCGCTCCAGCCCGGGGTCTGCAGGGGGCAGCCGCTCCGGATCAGCTGGGGAGGTCGCTGGTGGGCGGGAAGGGAAGAGCGGGGCTTCCCTTGGCGCCGGAGTCCTTCTCCTTCCCCGCCGCGCCGGGGGGTTTCCGACTCCCTCTGCCGCGCAAACCACGCCCCGGAGCCGGTGCCGCTCGGCCCGATCGATTGCTGCCTGCGGTTCTCCGGCGGGATCGCGGCGGCCGCCCCGGATGGAAAGAAGGGAGCGCGCGGGGGTTGGAGCGCCGCGCCTCGCCTTGGCCGTCGGCCTGACAGTCCGCCCCCGGGAGAGAAGGAACAAGGAGGCTCCCTTCTCGCTCCCGGCCTAGCGTGCAGTTCCTCGCCGCCCGCCTCGGCCCGGCCCGGCCCGGCCAGCGCGCAAACAAACAAACAGCACGTGGCGGGGAAGGCCGGGAGGAGGAGCGGGGAGGGCACCTGCTCGGAGCGGGCTTACTTGGTGGTGAGTGGAATTGCGCACCGTGGGATTTTGGCAAGCAGAGAAGGACGTAAGCGCTCTGCGCGGGTTTTGCGCCCGATCCACCGGTGGCGGCCGCGGATTGTGCTTAGAAAGGGAGGCGTGGATGTTGCGCAGGTGTTTAGAGAGCATGGGCGCGGGGCAGCCTTGCCATCTAGGAACAGGTGCCCGGGTGTGATCCAGGGACTTCTGAATCACAGCAGCGTGAACTTCTGCAATGGGGAAGATGGTGCGAGAGAAACCTTTGAAATCCCAGCTCACGCAGTTCTGGTGCTCACATGAGACAGCCACCCAAAGTAATTTGGGAAGTGGGACATGAACAAGAAGCCCCTGCCATTGAGCTTGGATCTGGTCCTGTTATAAAAGACTTTGAAATATAAACACCTGTCAAAATATCTTGCCCTACACCAGCACATTTTAGCACTGTGTAATGCAGAGTTGGTCTGCCAGTGGGCCAGTTCCCTGGAAGGAGGATGGGGAAAAACTAGAATGAGTTGGCTAATCCTGTCATTGTCCATGGGGTTTTCTTGGCACGGATACTGGAGTGGCATGCCGGCTCCTGCTCCAGGTGGATCACGTTTGGTCAAAACTCTCCACTATGACCTATCCATCTTGGGTGGCCCTCACAGCATAGCTCATAGCTTCTCTGAGTTATTCAAGCCCCTTTTCCACAGCAAGGCAGTGATCCATGACAGCATCTTAAAAAGCAGAGACATCACCTTGCCAACAAAGGCCCGTATAGTTAAAGCTATGGTTTTCCCAGTAGTGATGTATGGAAGTGAGAGCTGGACCATAAAGAAGGCTGATCGCCGAAGAATTGATGCGTTTGAATTATGGTGCTGGAGGAGACTCTTGAGAGTCCCATGGACTGCAAGAAGATCCAACCTCTCCATTCTTAAGGAAACCAGCCCCGAGTGCTCCCTGGAAGGACAGATCCTGAAGCTGAGACTCCAGTACTTTGGCCACCTCATGAGAAGAGAAGACTCCCTGGAAAAGACCCTGATGTTGGGAAAGATGGAGGGCACAAGGAGAAGGGGACGACAGAGGACGAGATGGTTGGACAATCTTCTCGAAGCTACGAACATGAGTTTGACCAAACTGTGGGAGGCAGTGGAAGACAGGAGTGCCTGGCGTGCTCTGGTCCATGGGGTCACGAGGAGTCGGACACGACTAAACAACAACAATCCTGTCATTGGCTCTGGCTCCACCTATGGGCTCTCTTCCTTCCGACCCACCAGTCTCCCACCAAGCACCACTGTCCACAGAGACTACCAAAGTTGATTCCATACCAAAGTACGCCAGGTGGAAAAGAATCAAGGAAGGTGTTTCGTCCAGGAAAGGTGGAGGTTGCTAGGCCCAGAGAGGGAGGATTTAGACCACAATGACCATATCTGTAAGAGAGCTGCTATCTTTCAGCTGCACCCCAATGTTTTACATTTTTTAATTTAAAAGATTAAATGAAAGCCATACCTAATCCGCCGAATGTTTTCAATGCCCTCAAGCGGTATACACAAATAATGCAGAAACTCTAAAACTACAGAATAAAATAGTGAGATAGGACATCACAGCCAGGAAAGCAGCATTTTTTTAAAAAACAGGAACAGGTAAAACAACAAGAATAATTCATAAATAACAAGGTCTATTCTTCTAGTTCAGGTAAATCCTAAGCAAAAAGAAATGACTTCAAGAGACTTCCAGTAGTTGATGCTTTGCCTATGGCAGATGCAGTTATGATACTGATTTACTTTACAGAGTTGTTGTGTCGTAAAGATTAGGCTCTGAGGGTTTGTTTTTGCAACTATGCTATTGGCTTTGCTCAAAGATTTGGCTGGTTAAAAACAGCCAAATTTGATTCAACAATTGTTTTATTTATTTAAAGCCAAACTTTATCCCAGCAGCTTTCGCCCCACCCAGCTGCTGCAGGAGAAAGTTACAGCTGCAGGGAGCGGCCAGTCAGAACCTGAGAGCTGCCTCACCTTAGCAACCGCCGGCGCTAATTATATTCTGACTCTGCAGAAAGGTGGTTTTTCCATCTGGGTGTGTACGGTATATCACTTGGAATTTTTTTCCTGCTGACTTCTGGCATTGCCTTTCAGTTTTAATTTTTTTTAAAATTTATTATTATTATTATTATTACATGGTACCTCTGGTTACGTACTTAATTCGTTCCGGAGGTCCGTTCTTAACCTGAAACTGTTCTTAACCTGAATCACCACTTTAGCTAATGGGACCTCCTGCTGCCGCCACCACGCGATTTCTGTTCTCATCCTGAAGCAAAGTTCTTAACCTGAGATAATATTTCTGGGTTAGCAGAGTCTGTAACCTGAAGCGTATGTAACCCGAGCTACCACTGTATTATTATAATGTATATACCGCCCTATATACGGAGGTCTCAGGACGGTTCACAGAATAAAATCAAGATATAAAACCACAAAATACCTAATAAAAATAAAAACAACCCAATAGCCCCCCCCCCAAAAAAAACCCACATTTTTAAGAGGTCCTAAGATGTAAATCGGATCAACCAAAGGCCTGTTTGAAAAGGAACATTTTTGCCTGGCGCCTAAAGGTGTATAAGGAAGGTGCCAGGCGAACTTCCCTGGGGAGAGCATTCCACAGACGGGGAGCCACTGCAGAGAAGGCCCCGTTCTCATGTTGCCACCCTCCGGATCTCCAAAAGCTTGCATACACACACACACACACACACACACATGAATGCATTATTCACCATACTGAATTATCAATTTTGTGAGAATAAAATTAGCAACGGTCAAATTAAAAGGAAACTAAGTTTTTAGAAATGGTCGCTAACTTTTATTTTCGGGGAAGACTCTTATTCCTTGCTTTAAGTGTAGCCAAATTCTGTGCGATTGCCATAAAACTTAGGGAACAAGCTGTGCTATCATAATGATTAAGGCCTTAAATGATAATTTTAGGTTATATGTTAATGACTAAGTTTTAATTTATATATTTTTTTTAACTGTTCCTATATCTGTATTGTCCCTGTTATACCGAATTGCAAATTCAAATGTATCCCTATTGTGTTTTATGACTTCCTTGATATTGTATATGGGCTGGAACTGGTCTGTGACCGAAATAATAAACTTCACTTATTCCTTGAGCGAGTTTTTTGACCTACACAAATTCAGCAGGAAATCATTTTTGCTCTAGTGATGAACATCCACATATTCAACTGCATTCATAACTTTAGCCCTATACTGGAATAGCTTACAAGATGTTGATGTGGGGTGGAAGATGCAGAAAAAGGAGAATTCCATAAAGTCATAGGATTGTAGAGTTGGAAGGGACCGTGAGGGCCATCCAGTCCCAACCCCCTGCGATGCAGGAATATTTTGCCCAGTGCGAGATTCAAACCCACAACCCTGGGATTAATAAATTATTATTATTATTATTATTATTATTATTATTATTATTATTATTATTATTTATTTTTATTACTGGTTGCTCCAGCTGGCTTAGGAGAGGGGTATACACGGTTTGCCTGAAGCTTCTCCCAAATGCAACAAGACACGGAAGTCAAGGCCAGGCAGACATCGCCGGAACAAGACAGAAAAAGCCCCGGTGCCGCTAATGCAACAGCTGCGAGACCTGGAGACCCACCAAAACGCTGCGTCTGGAACCGGATGCCTTTGAAAACCAGTTCTCCTGTGAAACGAGGCATTGACCAGGGAGGCTGCTTGTGCAAAAGACTCGGCATCACCACCTGCTTGTTTACTCTGAGAACAAAAGCGACCCCGAGAGCTTGTTTAGGGTAGTAAGTGGCTAACGCTGCAATCCTGGACGCACCTGCTCAGAAAGCAGAATCACAGAACTGCAGAACTGTCGAGTGGGAGGGTACCCCAGCGGTCATCTAGTCCAACCCCCCTGTGATGCAGGAATCTCAGCTAGAGCATGAGTGGTGGCAGTCTCTCCTTGCCCGCTTCTCCAGCAGCTGCTAAGAGCTGCCCAAGGGAAGAGGCTGGCAGCATGCTCTCATAGGATGCTCTCTCGCTGCTCCCGCTTGGTACAAAGACTGGCTCATCCTCATCCTTTTCTGAATCTTTTCCAGCTCTACTATATCCTGCAATATCCAAAACTGTACATAACATTCCACGTGCATTGAAACCATAGATTATCCCATTGGCAGTTTTATTTTCAGTCCCTTTCCTGCGGATCCTTAGCTCAGCCTGTAGAGCATAATAATAATAATAAATTTTTATTTATACCCTCCCCTCCCCAGCCAGAGCTAGGCTCAGGGCAGCTAACACCAGTAAAATTACAATAAAAACATAATAGGGGGGAAAAAACAAGTTAAAATGCAATTTAAAATGCAGTCTCATTTTAATAGTAGCCCATGTATCAAAACCATAAGGGGAGGGAAATATAAGGGTCAGACTAAGTCCAAACCAAAGGCCAGGCAGAACAGCTCTGTTTTGCGGGCCCTGTGGAAAGATGTCAATCCCCGAAGGGCCCTAGTCTCTTGTGACAGAGTGTTCCACCAAGTCGGGGCCAGTACTGAAAAGGCCCTGGCCCTAGTTGAGACCAATCTAACCTCCTTGCGACTTGGGGCCTCCAAAATGTTGTCATTTGTGGACCTTAAGGTCCTCCGTGGGACATACCAGGAGAGGCGGCCCCGTAGGTACATGGGTCCTAGGCTGTGTAGGGCTTTCAGGTCAAAACCAGCACCTTAAACCTGACCCTGTACTCCACCGGGAGCCAGTGCAGTTGGTAAACCAAGTCAGAACTGCAATTGCAGCTCTGGAGAGCTCTTTCCTAGGTGTGGGGCTTGGCCGGAGTACAGCAGTCACACCTCTTGGCACCATCTCTGCCAGGTAGAGAGGCTTGGAGAGGCAAATTTGCCCCCTGGGCGTGAAGTTCCTAACCCCCTTAACCAACATACCCCAGGGCCCCACTGAAAAACTATGACCAATCCTGCAATGGGCCTCTTCCAACTGTCTCCAACGTTACAACCAAGAGAAGATTTGGGAAAGGGACTCACTTTCTGTGCTAGGAAGAAGCAGAGATGACTATGATCAGATGAGCTTCAGCGCTAGCTTTTCAAAACCCCGGAAATGCACGGTGCTTTTCGTTTTAATTGTGATTCGTCCAATAATTGTTCAGCGCTAAACGTTAGCCTGGATGACAAGTTTTCCCAAGATGCTAACGAATGTCAGAAAGTGAACCAGCAAAGGGATTAAACAGTCTGTTAATGTTACTGCTTGGGTGTTTAATGGATTGGTCTAAAAAAAGGTCAATTGATTGAAAACACTTTCAATAGGCTCAGATTGTGCCAATGATTGTCAGGCAGCTGATCTTTAAAAAATAAATGCAAGATGATGATGATGATTATGGATATAATTGTTAATGCAATCAAAATTAAAAAATAGTCCAGTAGCACATTAGAGACCAACTAAGTTTGTTGCTAATTCCTAAAAGAAACTTAGTTAGTCTCTAAGGTGCTACTGGACTACTTTTTAATTTTTTATTTCGACCAGCTGCGTCAGACCAACACGGCTACCTACCTGAATTGTTAATGCAAGTGCTTATAAAATGTGTTCCATTGGCAATCGACATCTTACAAAGGATTGTGCCTTCCATTTCATATGTCACGCTGCAGGAATGCCTCTCCTGGGACTCAGCTTGCATGTCTCTACAAACAAAACTTGTGTCTTGCTTCAGAAACCCTCTTGTTGTTGTTAATTAAATTTGTATTTTCAAATGAAAATCACAGGGCCGCTTGCAACATAAAAATACAAAGTGAGAACACAAAAGACATAATGAAACACAAACAATAATCCCCCTCTCACAAACGCATTGCATATTTTACCCATACGCAGATTGAATTCCTAGAGTAATCAGTTCAGTATGTCCTTAGAGTAGGGTTACCAGACGTCTCTATTTCCCGGAGACAGTCCCCGGATTTGCGAATAAGTCCCTGGACAAATTCCATCCCCGGAATGTCCCCAGATTTCACCTAATGTCCCTGAGAAACACAGCAGTGGCAGTCTCAGCAGCCTGGAGCAGTTGGCTCTGGCTGGTTTTGTTATGTACTGAAGTTCTCACCCTGGGCCAGCAAGGGGATACTGTAGATAGTTATGCAAATGAAGGATCGAAAGTGACATTCAGTGATTGGATAGTTTTAGAAAGTTGCTACAGTAACGTTGTACTGGAGCTCTATATAAGCAGACTGACTGAGCTCTTCAGTTCAGTTCTGTTGTGGCCTCTGAATAAAGAAGAGCTGTTTGAAGAATTGCTGTGTTGTCTGATATGTTCACCCACAACTTAACAGGTTTCAGGAGCTGCTCGGAAGTCCCCATGTGAGGGTGGTGCAGGGGCTCTAAGATGCAGCTTCCAGGCTGCCTCCACCTTCCCTGACCCCAACAACTAAGCTGTGAAGGGAGGCTTCATGCTGCCTATCGGAGCAGCCTCCAAACTCCTACTTGCGTGCAAGCAGGAGGGGGCAGGAATCTCTCAGTTAGGCAAAAGAGATTCAAACGAATCTACCAACTAGCTTCCTTCTATATACTGGGGAATATATTCTGCTACGGACTCATTAGTGTGAGTGAGGAAGGATAATATTTAATCAATCTATCCTACTACAGTGCTTCCTCGCAAGACGAAATTAATCCGTTCCGTGAGGCTCTTCGTACAGCGGTTTTTTCGTCTTGCGAAGCAAGCCCATTGACAGCTTAGCGGATTAGCGCTATTAGTGGTTTAGCGGCTTTTAGCGATCAGCTGTTAAGAGGCTTATCAGCGGATCAGCTGATAAGCGGCTTAGCGGCTTAGGAAAAGGGGGGGAAGGGGAAAAAACCCGCAGGAACTCGCAAGACATTTTCGTCTTGCAAAGCAAGCCCATAGGGAAATTCGTTTTGCGAAGCGCCTCCAAAACGGAAAACCCTTTCGTCTAGTGGGTTTTCTGTCTTGTGAGGCGTTCATCTTGCGGGGCACCACTGTATCCACAACATTCCCACAGTGCCAACTTCCAGATGGCTTGGACTACAACTCCCATGAGCCCAAGCTGTTTGGAAGGCTGTATTGGAGACCCAAACTGCTGCTTTCCAATCTGTAACAACATGGTGCCCTCCTAGGGGCTGTTGGGACTACAGTTCCCATCATGCTTGACCACCGTCCATGCTGGCAGCATCACATTGGCTATCCCTGACCTATACTCATGGCCAGGGCTGCGACCTATCACCCTCCACCAATTGTAAAAGCCTTTGCTGCCTCTTGACAAACTACAACTCCCAGGATCCTTTGCAGGGAGTGTGCGCTTTAGATACATGGCGTGCATGTAGCCCTTAATGGCACAACCTGAATTTGCCAGTATGTGATTTAATCCCACCCCAAAATAGCAAAATAGCAACAGTCTGGAAGTGAGTAGAGAGGGAGGAAATGGGGCAGGGCAAGCTGGGGCCTCTCGTTCTGGCTCGGCCACTGTTGCTTGTTTTTATTCTTTGCAGCCCAGTGGATATATTTAGCAACTGGCTATCTGTCCCATTTTGCCTAGGAACAGCTCCAGTGTATTTTAAGGCTGGTTTCGTCTTCTGCATGACTGGAGAATCTCTTGCAGAGCTTTCCAAGACGTTCCCACTGTGTCACATTACCAAGGAGGTTCCTGAAGGATATCACTGTATAAACATCATCCAGACATGATCAGGATGTAGTTTCTTAATCAATGCAGTCAGGATGGATAAAGGTGGGTTTTTTTGGTTTGGTTTGGTTTGGTTTTACTTGGTTTTACTGAAGCAGCAAAAAGGGAAGGAAAACATGCTTTTGATAAGTTACGGGTGCTAAGGTGGGTTTTTTTGAGCTAGTTTCAGCAAAAAATAATTCTGGGACTTGCTTTGATTTTTTTAATGTATAATTTAACAAAGTAATAATAATAATAATAATAATAATAATAATAATAATAATAATAATGCGCCCCCACCCACAAGACCATTCCATTATAACTATCCAACCTCCCAAAATTACAACACCTCTTGCGATGGTTTGACCCCTTTCCGTTTTAACAGTACAAATTGCAGTGGCGTAGCGTGGGTTATCAGCACCCGGGGCAAGGCAAGTAATTTGCGCCCCCTAACCCATGGATTTGCACCCCCTAACCCGTGGATTTCCCTAACCCCCAGATGTTGCGCCCGGTGCGGCCGGCCCCCCCTGCACCCCCCACGCTACGCCACTGACAAATTGTACAAACACTTTCCATATCTCCTCGAAATCCTGCATATTCCCCGTCCTACCTTAACAGCACGTGTTAATTTATTATTAATGACTATATCCCACACACCTTTATACCATTCTTCCATTTTATATTCAAGGATAAAGGGTTTTAATGAGGCTCTGGGTTAGCAAGCAGACTGGAAAAGCAGCTTTGAGGGTTTTTGGTTTTTTTCTACAATCAAGTGCAATATAAATTTAATGAAATAAACAAATAATAAAGCACAGCCCCTTGAGGATTGATGCAGATTTTGAAAGCTGCAAATAAAATGTGGGAAGCGTAGCCATAGGCAGCAATGCTTCTTCTTAAATAATAATAATAATTAATGTTTATAGAGAAAAATACAAAACAAAGGGGGGGAGGAGAAAGAAACAGAGAAAGAAAAAGAAAGAAATATGAAAGAGAAGAAAAGAGGTTAAAAGAGAAAGATAGAAAAATAAGATTCAGAAAATAAAGAACTTCCAGTTATTTATCAGTCCGCTATATATAAAAAAAATTCTGTCTGCTAGATAAAAACAACATTCACTTCATCTGATCCATTATATTACCCAACAAAGTGGTAACACTTCTGAACGCCATTTGCAGGCTATGCCTCCACAATTGGAGGCAATAATGTTTCTTAAGATCTTTTGCCTGGTTCTTTGTAACCTCACTTCCTGCAGGGAGGGAACTGCCAGAAGGCCGTCAGAGACGGACCTCAGTGTCCAGGCTGAATGATGGGGGTGGAGAGCTCCTTTGGGCATACTGGGTCGAGGCCGTTTAGGGCTTTAAAGGTCAGCACCAACACTTTGAATTGTGCTTGGAAACGTTCTGGGAGCCAGTGTAGGTCTTTCAGGACCAGTGTTATATGGTCTCGGTGGCCGCTCCCAGTCGCCAGTCTAGCTGCCGCATTCTGGATTAGTTGTAGTTTCCGGGTCACCTTCAAAGGTAGCCCCACGTAGAGCATGTAGTCCAAGCGGGAGATAACTAGAGCATGCACCACCCTGGCAAGACAGTCCGCAGGCAGGTAGGGTCTCAGCCTGCGTACCAGGTGGAGCTGGTAGACAGCTACCCTAGACACAGAATTGACCTGTGCCTCCATCACAGCTGTGAGTCCAAAATGACTCCCAGGCTACACACCTAGGAAGCGCTGTTCCCCTAATGCACTTCACAAGGAACTGTTGCTGGAATGACGCCTGGACTCGATGATACAGGGATCTGGAAGGCTTGCCATACTGGAAATGTAGTACCAGCTGCTCCTGCCCCGACAGAGTGCCACTAACCCTTTATTTAATTCATATGTTTTCCAGCAAAAATTGGCTCCCCAAACAACTTACAATGAAAATCCACATTAAGCTAAAATAGGAATGTTATGTGTTGGTGTGGGGGGGGGGGCGTTGGGGACACAAAACCAGCTTGCAGGTTCTTCCCTCTGGGAAAGGGGCAGGGGAGAGACAGAGCAGCAGATGGAGGTTGGAGCTGGTAGAGAAGGCAATCCTTAGGAGCAGCCTTTCCTTCGATCTGCAGAGTCGCCTGCTCCCTGGAAACTGATTGTCCAGATGGCACTGGCTATCCCTGCAGAAGGAGCAGGCAGCAGCAGCAACTGAAGATGCCAACTCACAAAAGCAGTCTCCCTATTGATCTGCAGGCTCCTCTAACTTAGGGATGAATATATCAAGTGCCGTATTTTTCGCTCCATAAGATGCACTTTTTTCCTCCTAAAAAGTAAGGGGGAATGTCTGTGCGTCTTATGGAGTGATTGCGTGGTCCCTGGGACCGAATTGCCCAGGGGCAAAAAGCAGATCATGCTTTTTTTTTTTAGAAAGGGAAGGGGGTGTTGAAACAAAGCCACTGAGCAGCTGATCGGCAAGTGATCGGGAGGGAGATAAGGCTGCGGGTAAAGGAGGCTGCCGTGGGGGGGGGGAGGTAAAGACAGCGAACTTGCAAGGAGAGGAGACAGGAATACTAAAACAAGCAATGAGAAGAGAAATTAGAAGAAAAGGAGGAGCAAAAAACTGCTCCAGCTAAGGAAAAGACGCTCAGGCAAACAAGAGGGAAGGGGGTGTTGAAACGAAGCCGCTGAGCAGCTGATTGGCAGGTGATTGGGGAGGGAGATAAGGGACACTAGCGATAAAGGAGGCTGCCTGGGATGGGGGAGGTAAAAGCACATGGATCCTCAGGATTTTTGCATTGGGTCACCCCAAATTCACCATCAGATCACATAGCATGTCCATGGCTACAGCCTGCACCCCAAAAATCACGCATCCACTGTTTCCGTAATGGCACAAAAATGTGGTTACAAAGCACGGATCCACATGGATTCTCAGGATTTTTGCATTGGGCTACCCCAAACTCACTGTCAAATCACATATCATGTCTGTGGTCACAGCATGAACCACAAAAAACATACATCCACTGTTCAGAAATTTTTTTATCTTGTTTTCCTCCTCTAAAAACTAGGTGCATCTTATAGTCAGGTGCGTCTTATGGAGCAAAAAATATGGTAAGTACCAGGTTCTTGTCAATGCCTCATGTGTTCATTCACAAGTCCAATTTCCATTTTTGCGCCATTCAATAGCTTTTTTAAAAAATGCACAAAATTCGCTATTTTATTGCATTTAACCCTGTAGTTTGCATTTTTACAAACATGTTACCCTCTGTACACGCTTTAACCTTGGTTTCCAAATGAGATGCAAAAGCTGCTCTCATCAGAAAAGAGATTTGGGGAGCCATGTCATCAGCTGGTGTTGGTCCACTGTGCTTCATTAAGTTCAGGGTCAACGCAGTCGTCTACCAGGAGATTTTGGAGCACTTCATGCTTCCTTCCGCAGTGTCAGACTAGGGCCTGGGGCTCAGCCTGGAAGCTCACTAGGTGCATATATGGGCCAGTCCCCATCTTTCTGCCAAACCCACCTCACAGGGTCATTGTGGGGGATTAAATGAGGAGGAGGAGAGCCTCACACGCCACTTTGAGCTCCTTGGAGAAACGGGTGGGATATAAATATATTAAATAAATAAATGAAATTGTGATCCTACTCCCTAAGCGACATATTCCACCTCCTGTCTTTGCCTCAAAGGTCGCTGAAATTGCCAAACCAATTTGTAGGCACAAATCGCCCACAAAATCAAGGCAATATTTATGTGGTTCGCTTGAACCAAAGTGGTTTGTTGATTTTGGAGCTCTTGTTCTAAGGCTTCGGAGATCTTCCTTTCCCCTCTTGGCCAAGTTGGGTTAAAACTATCCAGGCTCTCGCAGCGATGGCAACCAATGGGACTGTGCCACACCCATTGGCCAAAGACTGCTGTGATATCAGAGCAGTTTATCCAATTGCATTGGGGAGGTGGGGAAAGCAGCAAGGTCAGAGGTCAAGGAGAGCACTTCAACAGTGGTGTGGTCAGAGGAGTGCAAGGTAGAAATAAAAATGCATCTTGCAGTTTTCTGGAGTGACTTTAGAAGAAAATTCATAGGAAACTGCCTTGTTTACACCATTGGCACATCTAGTTCAGTATTGGCAACACTGACTGGCAGCAGCTCTCCAGGGTTTCAACAGAAATATTATTATTATTATTATTATTATTATTATTATTATTAATTAATTATTTATACCCCGCCAATCTGGCTGAGTTTCCCCAGCCACTCTGGGCGGCTCCCAATCAAGTGTTAAAAACAGTACAGCATTAAATATTAAAAACTTCCCTGAACAGGGCTGCCTTCAGATGTCTTTTAAAGATAGGATAGCTGCTTATTTCCTTCACATCTGAAGGGAGGGTGTTCCACAGGGTGGGCAAGAAGGCCCTCTGTCTGGTTCCCTGTAACCTCACTTCTCGCAATGAGGGAACCGCCAGAAGGCCCTCGGCGCTGGATCTCAGTGAACGATGTGGGTGGAGATGCTCGTTCAGGTATACTGGGCTGAGGCCATTTAGGGCTTTAAAGGTCAGCACCAACACTTTGAATTGTGCTCGGAAACGTACTGGGAGCCAATGCAGATCTCTCAGGACCGGTGTTATGTGGTCTCGGCGGCCATTCCCAGTCACCAGTCTAGCTGCCGCATTCTGGATTAATTTCAGTTTCCGGGTCACCTTCAAAGGCAGCCCCACGTAGAGGGCGTTGCAGTAGTCCAAGCGGGACATAACTAGAGCATGCACCACTCTGGCGAGACAGTCCGCGGGCAGGTAGGGTTCTCAGCTTGCGTACCAGATGGAGCTGGTAGACAGCTGCCCTGGACGCAGAATTAACCTGCACCTCCATGGACATTTGTGAGTCCAAAATAACTCCCAGGCTGCGCTCCTGGTCCTTCAGGGGCACAGTTATCCCATTCAGGACCAGGGAATCCCCCACACCCGCCCGCCCCCTGTCCCTCCAAAACAGTACTTCTGTCTTGTCTGGATTTAACCTCAATCTGTTAGCCTCCATCCATCCTCCAACCACCTGGGAGAAAAGGTAAATGTTTAATAGTACCCCACCTTTTTTGCAGTAGGAGCTGGTATGATCACCTCTTCAGTAATCCTTCAAAGATTATCAGGCGTTGGAGATGAACTTCAGAGTCCTAGAGAGAGAGCAGTACATATTTTGGGAGCAACAGTGACCTCTAGTGGGAAAACCTCTGAGTACATTACAATTACAGTGGTACCTCAGGTTACAGATGCTTCAGGTTACAGATGCTTCAGGTTACAGACTCTGCTAACCCAGAAATAGTACCTCGGGTTAAGAACTTTGCTTCAGGTTGAGAACAGAAATCGTGCGGCGGCAGCAGCCCCATTAGCTAAAGTGGTCTTCAGGTTAAGAACAGTTTCAGGTTAAGAACGGACCTCCAGAACGAATTAAGTTCTTAACCCAAGGTAGCACTGTACAAGGCTTGGGGGATTTCCTAGACTTTAATGAGAATCTGGGATAAAATCATTTCCCCAAGCAGGAAACAGAGCATGCCAATTTTAAAAATGTTATTCTCGCAGGAATGCTGAGAAAACACACTGGACACACAGCTCTGAGATCTGCAACAACAGACTTTCTCCCTTGCTTATAATGAATTCATCACCAGGCCTTTTCCACATTAAAGCTTCGGTTGTGCGATAATAAATGTTCCTATTTGCGATCCGAAATGTGGTTATAAAATGCTTAACAGTCCTGATCCAAGAACAGATTTTTGGATGGTGTAAATAACGCTCAAGAGTAATTGTCTCCATCATATTCTTTATTTAATAAAATATATTTTTTTAAAAAAATATACCATGGTGGCTTACAAGAATATAAAAGCATAAAACCACGCAATGTGTCTACTCAGAGTAGGGCTAACATTGAATGCAGCCCTTTAAAACACATCTGAAACTGTGTGGGCAACTTAATTGTGATTCGTCTAAAGCATGAATGACTGCCACAGGAATTGGGTGTGAATAGTTTTAGCTGAATAGGGACAAATGTGCTAAATTCGGGAACAGAGCAATCCAAACCCCCTTTGTGTAGGGAGATTCATCAGGGAATGATGGAATTCAAAACAGGAGCAATTAATTGCATGTTTATTCGAAATTCCAATTAAAACAATTTAATTCAACAAAACTGATAAACTTGTTCAGTGTTACCAGCTTGTCAAAGTCTGATATTCATTTATGCCTCCAGTGTCCCACTGCCATACCCTTGCCTAGTAGCACCCGACTAGGTAATCCCCACTAGGGGGCAGTACTGTCCATTTTGGCCACCGCTGCCAGAAAATGACTCAAGCTCCAAACACCTGAAAGACCCCCCCCCTTCTCTACAGACCCTCGCAGGTGCTAGAACTGGCAGAAGAGGCCCTCTTTGTTTTCCAGAAGCTCAGACGCTCAGGGTGTGTTGGCATATGACAGGGCCTTCTCTGTGACAGCCCCAAAGTTGTGGAACTCACTCCCCAGAGAGGTGCACCTGGCCTCTTCCTTGTACAGCTTTTGAAGAACGTTGAAGACACACCTCTTTATTCTATCTTCAGACTAATAATAATAATAATAATAATTTATTATTTATACCCCACCCATCTGGCTGGGTTTCCCCAGCTACTCGGGGCGGCTTCCAGCAAAATATTAAAATACAACAATTCATCATCATCTTAAAAGCTTTCCTAAACAGGGCTGCCTTTAGATGTCTTCTAAAAATCAGTTAGTTATTTATTTCTTTGACATCTGGTGGGAGGGCATTCCACAGGGGGGCGCCACTACCAAGAAGGCCCTCTGCCTGGTTCCCTGTAACTTCACTTTTCGCAGTGAGGGAACTGCCAGAAGGCCCTCGGAGCTGGACCTCAGTGTCCAGGCTGAATGATGGGGGTGGAGACAATCCTTCAGGTATACTGAAGGATATATATTTATTTATGGTCCACCTTTTTCCCTGACAGGACTCAAGGCAGCTTACAGATAAGAGCAATAATCACTAGAAACATGGGGGGGGGGATTATTGGAATATTTTAGGACCCGTCTTAAAAAGCATTTTAAAAAGCAGAGACATCACCTTGCCAACAAAGGTCCGTATAGTTAAAGCCATGGTTTTCCCAGTAGTGATGTATGGAAGTGAGAGCTGGACCATCAAGAAGGCTGATCGCCACAGAATTTTGCTTTTGAATTATGGTGCTAGAGGAGACTCCTGAGAGTCCCATGGACTGCAAGAAGATCAAACCTCTCCATTCTGAAGGAAATCAGCCCTGAGTGCTCACTGGAAGGAGAGATCCTGAAGCTGAGGCTCCAATACTTTGGCCACCTCATGAGAAGAGAAGACTCCCTGGAAAAGACCCTGATGTTGGGAAAGATGGAGGGCACAAGGAGAAGGGGACGACAGAGGACGAGATGGTTGGACAGTGTTCTTGAAGCTACTAACATGAGTTTGACCAAACAGCGGGAGGCAGTGGAAGACAGGAGTGCCTGGCGTTCTCTGGTCCATGGGGTCCCGAAGAGTCGGACACGACTAAACAACTAAACAACAACAACAGGACCCATTTTATTTTTGTAGTTTCAAGTTGTTTTAAACTTTTTAATATTGTGGGACCTTAGGGTAATAAATAAGAATGATAACAGTAATAATAATAATAATTGCACTGTGACTCGGAAGAAGGGGTTGCCATTTGCTGCTTCACCTCAGAGAGCAAAAGGTGTTGAGTCAGCCCTTAGAGAAGGAGAAATATTTTATTTATTAAATTTGTATCCTGCCCTTCACCCATAAATCTTGGGGCTGTTCACAGCATAATTGGGGAAGACTAAAGGGAAACTAAGGGACGCAGGTGGCGCTGTGGGTTAAAGCCTCAGCGCCTAGGACTTGCCGATCGAAAGGTCGGCGGTTCGAATCCCTGCGGCGGGGTGCGCTCCCGCTGCTCGGTCCCAGCGCCTGCCAACCTAGCAGTTCGAAAGCACCTCCGGGTGCAAGTAGATAAATAGGGACCGCTTACCAGCGGGAAGGTAAACGGCGTTTCCGTGTGCGGCTCTGGCTCGCCAGAGCAGCGATGTCACGCTGGCCACATGACCCGGAAGTGTCTCCGGACAGCGCTGGCCCCTGGCCTCTTAAGTGAGATGGGCGCACAACCCCAGAGTCTGTCAAGACTGGCCCGTACGGGCAGGGGTACCTTTACCTTTACCTTTAAAGGGAATCATGGTCAGAACAAACCAAGGAAGGAGTGTTTTCCACCCTTGGGTGCTGCAGCGTCTAAGAAGGGGTGGTCTGGGTGTCACTGAGCTTGCAAGATCATAGAATCATAGAATCATAGAGTTGGAAGAGACCACAAGGGCCATCGAGTCCAAACCCCTGCCAAGCAGGAAACACCATCAGAGCACTCCTGACATATGGTTGTCAAGCCTCTGCTTAAAGACCTCCAAAGAAGGAGACTCCACCACACTCCTTGGCAGCAAATTCCACTGTCGAACAGCTCTTACTGTCAGGAAGTTCTTCCTAATGTTTAGGTGGAATCTTCTTTCTTGTAGTTTGGAAGCATTGCTCCGTGTCCGCTTCTCTGGAGCAGCAGAAAACAACCTTTCTCCCTCCTCTATGTGACATCCTTTTATATATTTGAACATGGCTATCATATCACCCCTTAACCTCCTCTTCTCCAGGCTAAACATGATGATATAAAGGGCCTCAGCAGAGATTCAGCAAGTCTGGTTCTTCCGTAAATCATCATCAGAATTCTTCTTCTTGTTAACCAACCACAAACCGCGTAGTTCTGTCTCTTTTCCTGATGGTTTTCAAACCAAAAGAGGGTGTTTCTCTTCAGCCTCTGCACCCCCACAGCTAGAAGCCACCAGCCATGCCACCCCTCAACTCAGATTTCCGTAAGCATCAGTTTCATTAAAAGAACTGGCTGTATCTCTGTTTGTTGGTGGAAGGAAGACATTGCCTCCCTCTCTTGTTCCACTGACGGATTCCTCCCATTGGTGAACCGGCAGCTCTGGATTTCACCCAAAATCTGTCACCTAGGTAAACAAAAGATTTAGAGAAACAGTCATCTATAACTCAACGGTCATGGCAATGTATTCTAGTCTGCTGTAGATCTTTCATCTTCCACCAGGGGGCTTTGCAGCACAATAAATATTTCTGCTTCGGAGATCACTGTTGGTGGGATCAAATCTTAAAATCAACTGCTCACAAGTTTAAGCAGGAAATGGAAGCGTGGAAAGCACAGTGCATCTAAATCCATGTGTATATTCTCTTATTAAGGCTCTATCATAGCTGTCAACTTTTCCCTTTTCTTGCGAGGAATCTTATTCGGAATAAGGGAATTTCCCTTAAAAAAAGGGAAACGTTAACAGCTATGGGCTCTATAAAGGACATGGTTACTCTGAAATCAGCATTTGAATTTTTCCTTCATTATATATTAATTATATTCTAGCGAGGGAGGATAAACAGTGAAGATAAGAGCAAGGCTGCATACGCACTGGATGGTTAAGTCCAGTCAAAGGCAACTATAGGGTTGTGGTGCTCATCTCGCTTTTCAGGCCAAGGGAGCCGGTGTTTGTCCACAGACAGATTTCCGGGTCAAGTGGCCAGCATGACTAAACCACTTCTGGTACAACAGGACACAGTGACAGAAACCAGAGCACATGGAAACGCCATTTACCTTCCTGCTGCAGTGGTACCTACCTATTTATCTACTTGCACTGGTGTGCTTTCAAACTGCTTGGTTGGCAGGAGCAGGGACAGAGCAACGGGAGCTCACCCCCGTCGCAGGGATTCGAACCACCAACCTTCTGACAGGCAAGCCCAAGAGGCTCAGTGGTTTAGACCACAGCGCCACCCGCATCCCCATACTATTCTTATGAAACCTATTGGAACCTATGAAGCAGCCATATGCATTCACTTCAGTAGGGTTTGCAGGCAGGAGTCTTTCCCCAGACTTACCTGGAGATAGTGGGAATTGAACCTGGAGCTTCTGGCATGCACAGTACATGCTCTGCTATTTAGCCGCAGCGCTGGGCCTTCGGAGCAATCTTTGACCTTCAGGCTATCAGTCCAAATTTGCTATCTTGCCTGATAACAATCTTTGCAACTGCTGGCTGTTCCTGCATTCCAGCATTAATCACTCCAACACTGCTGGTGCATTCATTGTGACTCAACTCCACTGTCTCCTCCTCTCCTCCCCGTTGCAATCTCTCCCCTTTTACATCCCAATCCATCTTTGCTTGTGGCTTCCGCTGCTCCAGCTCTGCCATCTGAAGACCTCTGACTCCCAGGAAAGGCACCATCATTTGAAGTCCCCATGTGCTTGGGACTTAACTCCCGGAAAACCTGCATGGTGCCCCCTTTCCTAAAAGGTAAAGGTAAAGGACCCCTGACAGTTAAGTCCAGCCACAGATGACTCTGGGGTTGCGGCGCTCATCTCGCATTATTGGGAGAGGGAGCCGGCGTTTGTCCACAGACAGTTTTTCTGGGTCATGTGGCCAGCATGACTAAGCCGCTTCTGGCAAACCAGAGAAGCACGGAAACACTGTTTGTCTTCCCTCCGGAGCGGTACCTATTTATCTACTTGTACTTTGATGTGCTTTCAAACTGCTAGGTTGGCAGGAGCAGGGACTGAGCAACAGGAGCTCACCCCGTCACAGGGATTCGAACCACCGACCTTCTGATTGGCAAGTCCTAGGGTCTGTGTTTTAGACCACAGCACCACCTACATCCACCCACTTCCCTAAGCCCCATGAAAACCCTTCTTAAAACCAACTTTCTCCATGGAGTCTTTAGTACAAGCCCTTAGTTCCCCTGGTAGTGAGTTGGTAATTACAGCACCCATTCACCTCTGCCTCAACTTTCCTTTCCATCATCTGCCGTCTTCCTGTGTCAGATTGCAGGCTGTAAGGTCTTGGGGGCAGAGACCTTCCCATGTGTACTAGGAAAAAAAACCCATGCATTCTGATGGTATACTCTGTAAATAATAAACAATAACTGCTGTATGTATACAGCGCTCTAAGGACGACTCATTTATCTACAACCCTTTCCCCAAGCAGAACAACGAGAACTCAAGAATCGTAGACACTTGACCGGAAAAGTCCGTGACCAGAGGGAGGAGGAACACCAAGAGGAATGGAAGAAATTCAAAGACTATTTAGCTAAATATCTTAAGATAATATAATTAGAATTACTTGCGAGTACCAAATAGGCCTAGGATTTGAAAATGTGATGTGTAAAATATTACGTTAAAGTTAAAAATGAAAAGAAAGTAAGATGTTAATTGACCAAGTAAAGTGTATGGGAAAATAGTTTTGGAAAACTGTTACAATGGTTTATGTGGAAACTCAGACAGGGGGATTTGAGGAAGTCAACTAACAATGTTAACAAAAGTGGAATTATTATAATCAGGATAAATGTTTGTTTGTTGGTTTGTTTGTTTTGTTTTTTCTTTTTCCTATCTGTTTGTTATAAATTTGGAAAATTAATCAATTTTTTTGAAAAAAAATAATTGTAGACTCTTGGAGCTGAAAGGGACGATGGGTGTCATCTGTTCGAAGCCCTTGCTTGATGCGAGAGGCAACGACAGCCCCCTTGATGAATGCCTTCCACCCTTACCCCTGTCCATTAGGTGCAGTTGTGACCGACTCTGGGGTTGCGGCGCTCATCTTGCTTTATCGACCGATGGAGCCAGCGTACAGCTTCTGAGTCATGTGGCCAGCATGAATAAGCCGCTTCTGGTGAACCAGAGCAGCGCACGGAAACGCCATTTACCTTCCCGCCGGAGTGGTACCTATTTATCTACTTGCACTTTGACGTGCTTTTGAACTGCTAGGTTGGCAGGAGCAGGGACCGAGCAACGGGAGCTCATGCTGTCGCGGGGATTTGGACTGCCGACCTTCTGATCAGCAGGTCCTAGGCTCTGTGGTTTAACCCACAGCGCTACCCACGTCCCTCGCCTTCCACCCAGTCTCTGCTTAAAGGAGCCCACTGTCTCCCAAGACAGTTTTGTTCTACTGTCACAGCAACTCTTCCTGCTGCGACATTCCCCCTAATGATTTTTTTTTAGCCTTTTCACTGACATCTTTTAGCTAAACATTTTCTTATCTGGCTGACCTTTCATTTTTGTCTCCCAGTTTGCAAAGCTTCTCCCCCCCCCCCCCCCCCGCCCACAGTGATTTGATGTTCGCTGCGTTTCATTTAGGAATCACCATACAACTCCCCAAAGCGATTTAGCAATAAAAACGTCACTGATAAAAACAGATAAAAAATAATAGTAAAAATAAAATAATAAAAATAAAGGCACACCGGGACAAGATTCTCCACTTGCTGGAAAAGGAAGTTCCTTGGTCGTTGCTGGAAAGACAACAAACAAGGATTTTACTGAGAATCAATCTATGCCTAAATAAATACCTTAAAAGCCAAGGTTCGAGGACAGAAATCTGGCTGAGTCTTGAATAACCTTGTGAAGTGAAAGGATAAGAAAGAGGAATTTATAGATGCTAGGATACAGATGATAAGGAAAACAGGAAAACAGGAAGATACAAAGAGAAGTAAAGGAGGTGCTGTGGGCTTTGTGGAAGTCAATGTTTGTTTTCCTTTTTAGTGTTTATATTATTAATTTGTAAGATTTGGATTTGTTTTTTATGTGCTTGTTTTTGTGTTTTGTGTCTTGTTATTTTTCATTGTGTTTTTTTTGTGTGTGTGTGTGTGTGTGTGTGTGGAAAATACTAATAAAAATTATTATTATTATTATTATTATTATTATTATTTTAAAAAAGAGAATCAATCTATTGAGACCACTCCCTTCTTTAGAAAGAGATCGTGGCTCTCAAAGAGCTCAGATGGAGCTGTAGGTGAAGACACACTAAAGATATGTCCACATTAGTGTCTTAAAACACCAGTGAGGTCATTCCCCTCCTGATGTGTTTCAATTTGCTGTTCTTCAAACCATAGAGGGAGGGTGGGTGTCTTCACCTAATGCACAATACCTGTTGGGTTTCCCCACCCCCCTAAAAACCCAACTCCTATTCATGAAGCTGCCATCTGCACATGTGCTGTCATTGGTGCATGAGAACTGCCTGCCTCAGATCCAGCATTGCAGGGGGTTGTAATAGGAGAACTTGGAGATCCCTTCCAACACTACAATTCTATGAGTCTAGGTACAGTGGTACCTCGGGTTACATACGCTTCAGGTTACATACGCTTCAGGTTACAGACTCCGCTAACCCAGAAATAGTGCTTCAGGTTAAGAACTTTGCTTCAGGATGGGAACAGAAATCGTGCTCCAGCGGTGCGGCAGCAGCAGGAGGCCCCATTAGCTAAAGCAGTGCTTCAGGTTAAGAACAGTTTCAGGTTAAGAATGGACCTCCGTAACGAATTAAGTACTTAACCCGAGGTACCACTGTACATGCCTGTCAGGGAACTAGACAGTGATTAAATCACACTGAGATAAGGCTTTATCAGAAGAAACAAGGTGAAATATACTCGGAGTCAAGAGTGGATTTCATGCTCTTTATTCAGCTCATAGCGGTGAGGAGGAATGGAAGTTCTCCCAGAATGTCTGCTTTATATACATTATTTACACAATGGGCCCCACATTATTGGCTAATTCCGGGATTCTTCTGTAGGCCAATCAGGTTGCAGATTCACTTCCACCTGGAGCTGGATTGGGTGGCTCCTGTGGACCAATCAGACTGCTGCATTCTGGGTCCTATTCTAGGACCAATCAGACTGCTTCATTCTGGATCCTATTGTTCTAGGACCAATCAGACTGCTGCATTCTGAATCCTATTGTTCTAGGGCCAATCAGACTACTGCATTCTGAATCCTATTGTTCTAGGACCAATCAGACTGCTGCATTTTGGATCCTATTCAACTCAGTACATAACACAAGGCCTGCACAGGGGAGTCAGTCCTAACTCTTCTTGGTAGGCATTGACCCTGTAATGCAGTTGGGGAAGGCCAACGTTCCCTGCTTTCCCACAACTGCCTAAATCTCCTTCTCCTCTCCTGGGTCCTTCTCAGGCAATCTGAGACTACGCCGACACGCCTGTCGCTGCTTCTCCCCCTTCATGCCTGGTTCTGGGAGACCAGGGGAGAGGGGAGCTTGGAGACACCCAGGCTTCTCCACCAGCCTGACCCATCTCTGCCTCTTGACCTCCCACCACTCCTTTGTCTCCAGCCAGTGCATGACAATATGGTTGCCACAGTGTGTGCAAGATCTCATGATCTACAGATAAGAACTTGTATCTTTGAGTTCTTGATTATTCTCCTACATAAACTGCTTCCCACAAATGTCTCAAAGCAATTGCACAACTGAAAAAAGCCATCGGCAAGAACAGTTGCACTATTTCACATAGTAAAACGATTGCGATGGTTAAGAACATGTCTTTGCATGCAAAAACAATGTCAAGTCCAATAATGGGCTAGAATAAATAACTTCACTTCAACGGCTTCTTGAAAAAGGAAGATTTTCACCAAAAAGACAACACAAGAAGCACCTTTCTGATGTGTATTTTAGTTTGACGTTTGTTTTATTTAACACAATGCACGTACTGCTTGATTTGTACTAAAATCTCTAAGCGGCTTGTTGTTGTTGTTTAGTCGTTTAGTCATGTCCGTCTCTTCGTGACCCCATGGACCAGAGCACGCCAGGCACTCCTGTCTTCCACTGCCTCCTGCAGTTTGGTCAAACTCATGCTGGTAGCTTCGAGAACACTGTCCAACCATCTCTGTCGTCCCCTTCTCCTTGTGCCCTCCATCTTTCCCAACATCAGGGTCTTTTCCAGGGAGTCTTCTCTGCTCACGAGGTGGCCAAAGTATTGGAGCCTCAGCTTCACAATCTGTCCTGCCCAGCTTTCACTTCCTTCATCACTACTGGGAAAACCATAGCTTTAACTATACAAACCTTTGTTGTCAAGGTGCTGTCTCTGCTTTTTAAGATGCTGTCTAGGTTTGTCATTGCTTTTCTCCCAAGAAGCAGGCGTCTTTTGATTTTGTGACTGCTGTCACCATCTGCAGTGATCATGGAGCCCAAGAAAGTACAATCTCTCACTGCCTCCATTTCTTCCCCTTCTATTTGGCAGGAGGTGATGGGACCAGTGGCCATGATCTTCATTTTTCTGATGTTGAGCTTTAGACCATATTTTGCGCTCTCCTCTTTCACCCTCATTAATAGGTTCTTTAATTCCTCCTCACTTTCTGCCATCAAGGTTGTGTGATCTGTGGCTTTTGTTGCTGTTTAGTTGTTTAGTCGTGTCCGACTCTTCGTGACCCCATGGACCAGAGCACGCCAGGCACTCCTGTCTTCCACTGCCTCCCGCAGTTTGGTCAGACTCATGTTTGTGGCTTTGAGAACACTGTCCAACCATCTCGTCCTCTGTCGTCCCCTTCTCCTTGTGCCCTCCATCTTTCCCAACATCAGGGTCTTTTCCAGGGAGTCTTCTCTTCTCATGAGGTGGCCAAAGTATTGGAGCCTCAGCTTCATGATCTGTCCTTCCAGTGACCACTCAGGGCTGATTTCCTTAAGAATGGATGCGTTTGATCTTCTTGCAGTCCATGGGACTCTCAAGAGTCTTCTCCAGCACCATAATTCCAAAGCATCAATTCTTTGGCGATCAGCCTTCTTTATGGTCCAGCTCTCACTTCCATACATCACTACTGGGAAAACCATAGCTTTAACTATACAGACCTTTGTTGGCAAGGTGATGTCTCTGCTTTTTAAGATGCTGTCTAGGTTTGCCATCGCCTTTCTCCCAAGGAGCAGGCGTCTTTTAATTTCGTGGCTGCTGTCACCATCTGCAGTGATCATGGAGCCCAAGAAAGTAAAATCTCTCACTGCCTCCATTTCTTCCCCTTCTATTTGCCAGGAGGTGATGGGACCATCTGTGGCTTACACAGATTCAAAAGCCAGCGGTGGGAGCACCTGGGAACCAGAGTAAACCGCAATGTGTCCACAGCCTGACAGTGTACTGCAGTAGAGGGAACTACATTGTAAGGAAGGAAATGGAGACTGTCAGGATCAGTGAAGTCAGCAGAACACAGCAGTATCTGCACAAAAATCAGAAAACTAGCTCTGGTCTTCTTCAGTGACCACGGTACCAACCACATCTCTCCACTGTGCTTTTTGCAATCGCAGTTGATGTTTATGATGGGGAAACCTGCAGCCCTCCGGACGTGGCTGGATTACAGAGAGCCGGTGTGGCATAGTGGTCAGGGGGTCGGCCTAGGGCCCAGGAGAGCTGGGTTCGAATCCCCACTCAGCTCGCTGGGTGACCTTGACCCTGTCCCTGCCTGGCTACCTTGCAGGGTCGTTGGCGAGGATGCAACGAGGAGGGGAGAGAACCCTGGAGGAAAAGGCAGTAGGTACATAAATGCAAGAAAACGGATAAATAAAACCAGTGAGTCTGGTCAGTCCCTGACCATTGGCGATGCAACAGCAGGTGGGGAACTGTCATGATGGTGAAAAGGCAATGTGGACAAATTAGCTGTCCCCTGAGGTTGAATTCATGTGAAAGAAAATCTGCCTCGTAGCTTCTTCTGCCTCATGAGTTCCTTGGCCTGCTAAGCACTTAATCTCTGAAGGGCAACATGCCTGGAACTTGCCCCCCACCCACATGCATCAACTGTGCCACATTGAAAGAGCCATTGTATACCTTTTAGGGCGTTGGAGTTGGCAGCATGCACAGTGACTCTGTTGCATGTGAATCCTGCCATACGCTCCAGCCGTTTCTACGGAACAGTTCTTTATTTTCACTGAGGGGCCACTTGATACTGAAGTACAGTCATTTCATAGAATCATAGAATCTCAGAGTTTGAAGGGGCCCCCAGAGTCATCTAGTCCAACCCCCCTGCAATGCAGAAATCTCAGCTCAAGCATCCATGACAGATGGCCGCCCAACCTCTGCTTGAAAACCTCCAAGGATGGAGAGTCCACCACCTCCTGAGGGAGACCGTTCCACAGTCTCACAGCTCTTCCTGTCAGAAAGTTTTTCCTGATGTTTAGTCGTAATCTTCTTTCTTGCAGCTTAAAGCCATTGGTTCAAGTCCAACTCTCCAGAGCAGGAAAAAAAGTTTGTTCCCTCCTCCATGTGACAGCCCTCAAGATATTGGAAGATAGGTATCCTATCTCCTCTCAGTCTCCTCTTTTCCAGGCTAAACATACCCAGCTCCTTCAACTGTTCCTCATCAGGCTTGGTTTCCAGACCCTTATCATCTTGGTCACCCTCCTCTGCACACCTTCCACCTTGTCAACATCCTTCTTAAATTGTGGTGCCCAGAATTGGACACAGTATTCCAGGTGTGGTCTGACCAAGGCAGAATAGAGTGGTACTATTACTTCCCTTGTTCTGGACAATAGACTTCTGTTGATGCAGCCTAGAATAGCATTAGCTTTTTTTTTTTGCTGCTGCATCACACGGTTGACTCATGTTAAGCTTGTGGTCCACGAAGACCCCTAGATCCTTTTTACATGTACTGCTGGTAAGCCAGGTGCCCCCCATCCTATATTTGTGCATCTGGTTCTTCCTGTCTATGTGCAGAACTTTACATTTGTCCCTGTTGAAATTCATTTTATTAGCTTGCGCCCAGTTCTCTGATCTGTTAAGGTCGTTCTGAATTCTGATTCTGTCTTCTGCAGCATTAGCTACCCCTCCCAGTTTGGTGTCATCTGCAAATTTGATGAGCATCCCCTCAATTCCTTTATCCAAGTTATTTATAAAAACGTTGAACAACAACAGGCCCAGGACAGAACCCTGCGGCACCTCACTTCTCACTTTTTCCCAGGATGACGAGGAACCATTAATGAGTGCTCTTTGGGTTCAGTCAGTCAACAAATCCACCAAACAGTTACGTCGTTCAACCCACATTTTACCAGCTTCCTCGCAAGAATATCATAGCAGACTTTGTCAAAGGCCTTACTGAAATCAAGATAAACTATGTCCACAACATTTCTCTGATGCACCAAGTTTGTAACTGCATAAAAGAAAAATAAATCAGATTGGTCTGGCATGACTTATTTTTGAGAAACCCGTGCTGGGTCTTAGTAATCGCAGCATCCTTTTCTAAATGCTCACAGACCAACTTTTGAATTGTCTTTTCTGGACCTTCCCTGGTATCAATGTCAAGATCACTGATTGGGTCTTCCCTTTCCCACTTTTTGAAGATGGGGGCATTTTGAGCTTTAGCCAGCCTGACTTTCCCCCTGCAACTCTGAGCTGTGCTAGGGAAACAGTGTTAAGTTGTGGGCGAACATATCAGACAACACAGTGATTCTTCCAAAGCAGCTCTTTATTGTAAGCTGGAACAGACCTAAGCTGAGGGGCTCGGTCAGCCTGCTTATATAGAGCTCCAGAACAATGTAACTGTTGCCATTTTCTAAAACTATCCAATCACTGAACGTCACTTTTCGATCCTTCATTTGCATATAAACTATCCAATCACTGAACGTCACTTTTCGATCCTTCATTTGCATAACTATCTACAGTATCCCCCTGCTGGCCCAGGGTGAGAACTTCAGTACATAACACCCCTCCCCACCGAGATAAGGCATTAGTTACAATCGTAATGGTTTCCTTATATACAGCACTACACGTAATGGTTCAATTAGGCACAAAAGCATATCGGTTACATTTCACATATTTAGACCAACAGTGATACATGTCCAACAACATAGTCCTTTAAATAAGTTGGGCGCTTGGAAACTCTGACAGGCCGCCGGGGACTGGTAGCCAAGTCCGGGGGGCCACACAATTCTTGCTGAGGCTGTGGTGCAACCCTAGGTGGCGTTGAAACCAAATCCCCTGGATCCGCTGCTGTGGGTGGAGCCTCCGCAAGTGGAGTGGTCTGAGCCTGTGGTAAGTCTGGCAGACCCTCTGAAGTGGCTTGGTTCGGCTCCACGCTGGCAGTTTGCGAGGGAGGTGTAGGTGGAGCCTCGCCATCTGTAAGTGTCTCTTCCGGAGCCACGAGCGCAGTTGGGGGCACCACGGTAGTGTCCAAGTCCCCAAACCTGCGTCTAAGCTGGTCTATGTGCCAGCGCCACAAGCGTCCGTCTTCGAGTGCCACCTGGTACGAGCGAGGTCCAGTGACTCCCACTACTGTGGCTGGCACCCAAGGAATGTCCCCCACATAGTTCCGGGCAAACACCTGGTTTCCTGGAACAAATGACCATGGCGCGTTGGCACAGCCTGGGGGTTCGGCCACAGCAAAGTCCGGGTGCAGCCGGTTGAGCGGGACCTGAGGCGGCGGCCCATAAACAGTTCAGCAGGACTCCGCCCTGTGGCCGCATGAGGGGTGATGTGTTGCACGAACAAGTATTCGGCGACCCGCTCGTGCCAGTCTCCCTGGTCCAGGCACGCCAGTGCCTCTTTTGCCGAGTGCACCATTCTCTCCGCTTGCCCGTTGCTGGATGGATGAAATGGTGCTGTTAGGGCATGGCGGATGCCCAGTCCCAAAAGATACCGCTCAAAAGTGCCTGACGTGAACTGCGGTCCGTTGTCGGAGACAAGGACATCAGGACACCCATGCGTCGCAAAGAGGCCTCGCAGCACCCAGATGATGGCCTCGGTAGTGGTGGAGGGCATCAGGGCCACCTCCAGCCATTTGGAATAGGCGTCCACCACTACCATAAAGGTCCGGCCATGAAAGGGGCCGGCCAGATCGATGTGCACCCTCGACCAGGGTGTCTTGGGCATCTCCCAGGTGTGTCCCTTAGCTGCCGGTGCTGCAGGCCTCGATTCCTGGCACGCTTGACAGGTGGACACCCAGGCAGTGATGGCATCATTCATGTTAGGCCACCAGACGTAACAGCGAGCCAACGCCTTCATTTTGACGATTCCTGGGTGGCCAACGTGCAGAGCCTCCAGGATACGTTGACGGAGTCTTTGGGGAATCACGACGCGGTCTCCCCACAGCAGACAGCCGCGATGAGCCGAGAGTTCATGTTGTCTGGTTGTGAACGGTTGAAACTCCGATGCAAAAGGCCCTTGTGGCCACCCCCTCCACACCCAGTTGAGCACACGGCTGATGGTGCGATCCTGGGCAGATGCGGAGGCCACAGTGGTAGCCGATCCTCAATCAGGAGGAGCGATGAAGCTGGAGCCAGGTCTTCCACAAACACTGGAAGAGGGCAACGGCTGAGGGCGTCGGCATGGCCCATCGATTTCCCTGGGCGATGGACGAGCCGGTAGTGGTAGGCAGCCAGGAAAACAGTCCATCACAGCATGCGCGGCGAGAGGACCGGTGGAGTTGGACGATCACCAGCGAGGAAGCCCAGGAGTGGCTTGTGGTCAGTGATGAGGTCAAAAGTCCTGCCATAGAGGTATTCATGGAACCTCTTCACTCCAGCCACAAGTGCCAGTGCCTCCTTGTCGAGCTGGCTGTAATTCGGTTCAGTCAGAGATAGCGTCCTGGAAAAGTAGGCGAGCGGTGCTTCTCTTCCGTCTGGAAAACGGTGACTAAGGACAGCGCCGATGCCAAAAGGTGAGGCGTCGCAGGCAAGGACCAGTGGCCTGGCTTCACTGTACTGTACCAGCACACTGTCCGATGAAAGGAGAGCCTTGACCGCGTTGAAGGCCGCCGTCTCCCGATGACCCCAGGACCAAGGCATCTTTGTGCTGAGAAGTCGGTGAAGAGGCTCAGCCACCGTGGCTTTGTGGGGCAGGAACATGTTATAAAAGTTCAGCAGCCCCAGGAACGCCTGCAACTCCGTCTTGTTCTTTGGGGTGGGGGCCTGCTGGATAGCGCGGATCTTGGATGTGGTCGGGTGAAGGCCGGAGGCGTCGATAAGATAGTCCAGGAACTCCACCTGTGGAACAGCGATCTGGCACTTCTCCCTCTTTACCTTGAGCCCGGCCTCTTGGAACCTGGTCAGCACGGCACGGAGGCGCTCGAACACCAAGACATCATCAAAATATGGTACCATGCCCGGAAGCCCTTGCAGGAGACGCTCCATAAGGCTTTGGAAGATGCCAGGAGCCACACTCACCCCGAACTGCAACCGGCGGCAACGGAATGCCCCTCGGTGGGTGACTATCATCTGGGCTTCAGCAGTGGCATCATCGACGGGCAGTTGTTGATAGGCTTGGGCAAGGTCCAGCTTAGCGAAGACCTTACCCTCACCCAGGGAATGCAGCAGGTGTTGGACAACAGGAACCGGATAAGCGTGCTGCTGAAGTGCCTTGTTGATCGTGCACTTGTAGTCAGCGCAGATTCTCACCGACCCGTCTGGCTTGACAGGCGTGACAATGGGGGTTTCCCACTTGGTGTGGTCAACCGGCTCCAAAACTCCTTGGGCGATCAGCTTGTCCAGTTGTTCGTCCACCTTAGCCTTGAGAGCAAAGGGAACCCGGCGTGGCTTTAGCTTGATGGATCAAGGCTAAAGGAGATGGGTGTACCTGTATATTGCCCCAAAGTGCCGTCAAAAACCTCAGCAAAGTCTTTGAGCAGACCCTCAGTCTCTGCGTTAGAGATGCAGTTGATGCCGGTGACTTCCAGGCCAAGGGCATCAAACCAGTCTAGCCCTAGGAGGCTTGGCCGCTGACCTTCGACCACCACCAGTCGGAGCAGGCCCGAAAAATCCTTGAAGGCGATCCGGAACCGGCCAACGCCTACCATGGGAATGTCGTTTCCCTGGTAGTCTCTCAGGTGTATGCGGTGAGAGTCGAGTTGCCTTTTGGACACTCTGGGTACCAGTCTTTTGATGGTGCTCCAAGACACGATGGACAGGGCAGACCCGGTGTCGATCTCCATGTCACATGGAGCTCCTTCAGTGAGCACGGTGACATTCAGCTTGCGTTGTGTAGGCGAGTCAGTTTGGCCAATCGTGGTTCCAGATGGGCAGTGGCAGTTGGTGAGAGCGAAACAGCTTTCCTTGGCAGACTGAAGTGAAGACTTGGATTTGCGAGTCGGTGAAGGGGGGGTGTCAGACGGAGCCGATCGGCAGACCTTAGCGATGTGGCCCCTTCTGGAACACGTCTGACAGATGGCGTCTCTGAATCGACACTTGGATCCAGAACAATGTAACTGTTGCCATTTTCTAAAACTATCCAATCACTGAACGTCACTTTTCGATCCTTCATTTGCATATAAACTATCCAATCAGTATCCCCCTGCTGGCCCAGGGTGAGAACTTCAGTACATAACTAACGGGTTAAGTCAATCAGAGCTCCTGGTGACCCCAAATGTCTCTTCTGGTGAGGGAAGGGATTATTATTATTACCAGTGCTTTTTTCCAAGAAAAATAGGTGCTGGAACTCACCATGAAGTTATTACAGTAAGTTGCCGCGCGACACGGGGCAGGCCTGAACTGAGGCCGGTTTGACAACAGCCACGTTCACTGCCCGCGGAGGTGCTAAAAACTACGGCAAGCTGGCTCCCTAGCTGGTTTGGGGGGGTCATCCCTGGTTCTGGTGCAGGTCCAATAAAATGTGCCCACACCTCCCTTGCTCTCTTAAATTCAGGCAGATGACTAGGGCAGTTTGGAAGGGCCCTCGCACAAACGTGCGTGTGGGCAATGGTGGAGGCCTTGCTGGAAAGCTCAAAGTCCGCCACAGCCACACAGGAGATGGATTGAAGAAAATGGAAATGTGAGCTGGGAGTGATAGATCTTTTTTTAAAAAAAGTGTAGACTTGCACGCTGGCCAGCTTCTGTTTTGACTTGAAATGTTCGTTTTGGGTTCTGAGAAATACATAATGGCAAGAAATGGGCAGGGGAGCACTGGCCCGCAATGGCACTCACCTGACAGGTGCCAGGGAAAAGCACTGGTTATTATGATTATGATTATTACTATTACTATTAAATTAAATTTCTATAGCAAATTTCTATGCAAAGATCACAGCAGGAGCACCAACTTGGGCCCCAGATTATGGACCACTTATAAACACCATCTCCAACTCCTCGAAAGATTCCATCAACGGTGTCTCCGAAAAATTTTACACATCACTTGGGAAGACAGGCAAACTAATATCAATGTACTGGAAGAAGCAAAGATCACCACTGTCAAAGCGACAATCCTTCAACATCAACTTTGTTGGACTGGTCACGTTGTGTGGATGCCTGATGATCGTCTTCAAAAGCAACTACTCTATTCCGAACTTAAAAATGGAAAGCGTAATGCTGGTGGTCAACAAACAAGGTTCAAAGACTCTCTCAAGGCAAATCTTTTAAAATGTAGTGTAAACACCAACAAATGGGAAACACTTGCCTGCGAACGCTCCAGTTGGAGAACAGCCTTTACCAAAGGTGTCATGGACTTTGAAGACACTCGAACTCAGGACAAAAGGGAGAAACGCGCTAAGAGGAAGGCACACTTGGCAAACCCTCACCATGATCAACTCCCGCCCAGAAACCTATGTCCCCACTGTGGAAGGACGTGTGGATCTAGAATTGGCCTCCACAGTCACTTACGGACTCATTGTTAAAACCATGTTTAAGGAAGACAATCTTACTCGGCTACGAGTGATCACCAAAGAAGAAAGCATTCTTGGTGTTGCTCTCTGCACTCTCCTCTCCTAGCCAGTTTTTGAGAGATAACATATTTATCTAGCAGGATTTTCGTACAGCTTTAATTACAAAACGAAATGCCTAAGCAGTTTACATAAAATATTCATTTTAAAATAGCGTTGAAAGCAGACTTTTAAACAGTAGACATAACAAAACTATCAAAATGCAAATTAAATAAACATTTTTAAAAGGCAAATATGATGATAAAATCATATGTGTGGGCAGGGCTTGCCTAAACAGGTTTTTATCTTTTTTAAGCAGGCAAGCCGAAGCAGTGCTGCAAAACCACCTGCCTAAAATTAATAGGGAGGGCCATCACAGAGGGGTCAACAAATGCTTTTTTTATATAATTCTCTTGCTTGACAATCCACTTAATGCAAGGCAGTCCAGCCTCTCAGACCAAGTGGGCTTGCAAGAGCCCTTTGATGTGCAGAACCCGGGCGCCACATAATGAATTTAATCTCCATATCGTTAATCAAAGTGTTTGCAGTACAGTTAATAATAGCTAATATA
Source organism: Podarcis cretensis (assembly GCF_951804945.1). NCBI lineage: Eukaryota > Metazoa > Chordata > Lepidosauria > Squamata > Lacertidae > Podarcis > Podarcis cretensis. The sequence goes on along the minus strand of NC_137170.1, from coordinate 11,123,855 downwards.
TGCAATTACTGTATTTCAGGGTAAAGGTAAAGGTAAAGGTACCCCTGCCCGTACGGGCCAGTCTTGACAGACTCTGGGGTTGTGCGCCCATCTCACTTAAGAGGCCAGGGGCCAGCGCTGTCCGCAGACACTTCCGAGTCACGTGGCTAGCATGACAAAGCTGCATCTGGCGAGCCAGAGCCGCACACGGAAACGCCGTTTACCTTCCTGCTGGTAAGCGGTCCCTATTTATCTACTTGCACCCGAGGGTGCTTTCGAACTGCTAGGTTGGCAGGCGCTGGGACCGAACGACGGGAGCGCACCCCGCCGCAGGGATTTGAACCGCCGACCTTTCGATCGGTAAGCCCTAGGCGCTGAGGCTTTTACCCACAGCGCCACCTGCGTCCCTTCTGTATTTCAGGGTAAGCACTGCCAAACATAATCAGTCCCACTGTATGTGCTGAATCAGGTTGCTAGGCTGTGATCCGTCGAACAGGATCACAACTCTGTGCATGAGCTGGCCCGGGGTTGAGACCTGCTCAGGTTAAAATGCAGGGCAAGCCTCATGCGTGCCTACTCGTGAGCATGCGTCATTAAGTTCACCAAGTTCACCAAGACTTAAAGGTAAAGGGACCCTTGATCACTAGATCCAATCGTAACCGACTCTGGGGTTGTGGCACTCATCTCGCTTTATTGGCCGAGGGAGCCAGCGTACAGCTTCCGGGTCATGAGGCCAGCATGACTAAACCGCTTCTGGCGAACCAGAGCAGCGCACAGAAACACTGTTTACCTTCCCGCCGGAGCAGTACCTATTAATCTACTTGCACTTTGATGTGCTTTCGAACTGCTAGGTTGGCAGGAGCAGGGATCGAGCAACGGGAGCTCACCCTGTCGCGGGGATTCGAACCGCCGACCTTGTGATCGGCAAGTCCTAGGCTCTGTGGTTTAACCCACAGCACCACCCACGTTCCTCACCAAGACTTAAAGGTAAAGGTACCCCTGCCTGTACGGGCCAGTCTTGACAGACTCTAGGGTTGTGCGCTCATGTCACTCTAGAGGCCGGGAGTCAGCGCTGTCCGCAGACACTTCCGGGTCACGTGGCCAGCGTGACAAAGCTGCTCCGGCAAACCGGCACCAGAGCAGCACACGGAAACGCCGTCTACCTTCCCGCTATAAAGCGGTACCTATTTATCTACTTGCACTTGCTTTCGAACTGCTAGGTGGGCAGGAGCTGGGACCGAACGACAGGAGCTCACCCCGCCACGGGGATTCGAACCGCCAACCATGCGATCGGCAAGTCCTAGGTGCTGAGGTTTTACCCACAGTGCCACCTGCGTCCCTTACCAAGACTTACTCCTGAGTAAATGCATCCCAGTGTAAAGGCTGTCTGCTAGGAGCCTCTGGGGGAAAGTACTGTTGAAGGAGCGTTTCTACCCCATTATCTGGCCTGGACACTGAGGTCCAGCTCTGAGGGCCTTCTGGCAGTTTCCTCACTACAAGAAGTGAGGTTGCAGGGAACCAGGCAGAGGGCCTTCTTGATAGTGGTGCCCTCCTTGTGGAACGCCCTCCCATCAGATGTCGAGGAAATAAACACTATCTGACTTTAAGAAGACATCTGAAGGAAGCCTTGTTTAGGGAAGTTTTTAATGTTTGATGTTTTATTGTGTTTTTAAAATTCTGTTGGGAGCTGCCCAGAGTGGCTGGGGTGGCCCGGCCAAATGGGCAGGGTATAAATAATAAAGTATTATTATTATTATTATTATTATTATTATTATTATTAGTCAAAATTTCCTTCCTTGTAAGTTGAAAGGTGTTAACGCATCTTAGGTAAAGGTAAAGGGACCCCTGACCATTAGGTCCAGTCGTGACCAACTCTGGGGTTGCGGCGCTCATCTTGCTTTGTTGGCCGAGGGAGCCAGCGTACAGCTTCCGGGTCATGTGGCCAGCATGACTAAGCCACTTCTGGCGAACCAGAGCAGCACACGGAAACGCCATTTACCTTCCCGCCAGAGCGGTACCTATTTATCTACTTGCACTTTCACGTGCTCTCGAACTGCTAGGTTGGCAGGAGCAGGGACCGAGCAATGGGAGCTCACCCCGTCACGGGGATTCGAAACGCCAACCTTCTGATTGGCAAGTCCCAGGGTCTGTGGTTTAACCCAGAGCGCCACCCATGTCCCTTAACGCATCTTAGAGTGGCACATTAACTTTGATGCCACACTGCTTCTCTTATGAGGCTTCTGGTCTCTTGTGATGCTTTAGTTAGACATAGAACCATAGAATAATGGAGGTATTGTATTTAATGAGGCTTTGGGAACAACAGGTTGCTGTTCCCTGCCCCACGGTGATGGAACGTCTCTTATTCCCCAACTCACCCTTCACAGCAGGAATTTCTGCATGTAGCTGCCTGTAATGTATACTTTGGGGGGGGGGTCATGTGAGAAGATGGCTTTCTTTGACTCACAAATGTTGAAAGGTCCCTGAAAATGAGTTGCCACATGTCCAAAGGGAAAATCATGTGAAAATCAACATCTCTCCCTTGCGGTTCCCGATTCCTGTTCTTTCTCTAAGGAGTTCAAGGTGGTCCCGCTGACTCGTAAAAATGTATCTTTGGGGTCGGTTAGGCTGAAAGAGAAGGACTTGCTGAAAGCTGCCCAATAAGTCTCCACCGTACATTTAAAGCAAATAGCTTCCCCTCCAACGAATCCCGGAATTGTAGTTTGTTAAGGGTCCTGGGAATTGTAGTTCCGTGAAGGTGTACTACAGTTTCCAGGTTCGGGAAAGGGCCTTGAATCCAACTCTCCCTGGTCCAAATTCACACTATGTTCACTTATAACAGTTGTCTTCAACCTTTTAAGACTCAGCCAGGGCTCATCTTTAACTTCAACCTGCTACAAACATCCCCTTTTATTTTTTAACCTCTTTTATCCCATCTTTCTATGCTTTCCCTCTGTCTCCATGCCCCATCCTGCCCTGATCTCTCTGCTCTTTTTAATTTCCTCTTTCTCTTAAATGGAAAATATATTACAGTCGTACCTTGGATCCCGAACGCCTTGGTACTCAGACATTTTGGCTCCCGAACGCCGCAAACCTGGGAAGGTTCCAGTTTGCGAACGTTCTTTGGAACCTGAACGTCCAATGGGGCTTCTGTGCAGCTTCCTGCAGCCAACCAGAAGCCGTGCTTTGGTTTCCGAACGTTTTGGAAGTCGAATGGACTCCCTGAATGGATTCCGCTCGACTTCCAAAGTACAACTGTAATAGACATGACTGATTTACCATTAATGTAATCATCAAGCTAGCTAGTGTCCTAGTTTTGGCTCTCACTAAATAATAGCATAGGGACGCGGGTGGCGCTGTGGGTTAAACCACAGAGCCTAGGACTTGCCGATCAGAAGGTCGGCGGTTCAAATCCTCCCGACGGGGTGAGCTCCCTTTGCTTGGTCCCTGCTCCTGCCAACCTAGCAGTTCGCAAGCACGTCAAAGTGCAAGTAGATAAATAGGTACCGCTCCGGCAGGAAGGTAAACGGCATTTCCGTGTGCTGCTCTGGTTTGCCAGAAGCAGCTTAGTCATGCTGGCCACATGACCCGGAAGCTGTACGCCGGCTCCCTCAGCCAGTAAATCGAGATGAGCGCCCCAACCCCAGAGTCGGCCACGACTGGACCTAACGGTCAGGGGTTCCTTTACCTTTAAATACCAGGATACACACCAAAATTGCGAGGATATTCCAACTTAGGTTATTGCATTTATTTACACATATATGCAACCTGAGCCTACAATGGAGGGGTGCACAGGATTCACACCCCAGGATTCAAACAGACATCAGCCACTGCTCTGCCTCTTGCTTTTGCCTTTGTGCTTGCCACATCACTCCTGCTCTTGACCCACACTATCTGAGAATCACAGAACTGTAGAGTCAGAAGGGACCCTGGGGGTCATCTAGTCCAACCCCCTGCCATGCAGGAATCTTTTGCCCAACGTGGGGCTCGAACCCACGACTGTGGAGCGACAGGATCCCCACTTCTTTGCCATCTCACACAGAGTTCCCTTTCATGTTCTCCTGCCCTAATGGGTCATTTACCCCCAGACAGACACTTCACACAAGAGGCAAGTCCGGGCATAATGTGCTTTTGATACATTGATCACATGATTTAGAAGTATCTAGTTAACAGTGTTTCCCAACCTTGGGCCTTCAGCTGTTTTTGGACTACAACTCCCATCAACCTTAGCTAGCAAGACCAGTGGTCAGGGATGATGGGAATTGTAGTCCGAAAACAGCTGGAGGCCCAAGGTTGGGAAACACTGATCTAGTACACAGCTTAAATGCACACAGTTCTCACCTAATCTTCTGTGGCGATCACTCGTAGCTGAGTAAGATTGTCTTCCATGAGCATGGTCTTAACAGTGAGTCCGTAAGTGACTGTGGAGGCCAATTCTGGATCCACACGTCCTTCCATGGTGGGGACATAGTTTCCGGGCGGGAGTTGATCACATGAGGGTTTGCCAAATGTGTCTTCCTCTTAGCACGTTTCTCCCTTTTGTCCTGAGTTTGAGTGTCTTCAAAGTTCACGACACCTTTGGTAAAGGCTGTTCTCCAATTGGAGCGCTCGCAGGCCAGTGTTTCTCAGTTGTCGGTGTTTATACAACATTTTTTTTAGATTTGCCTTGAGAGAGTCTTTGAACCTCTTTTGTTGACCACCAGCATTACACTTTCCATTTTTAAGTTCTGAATAGAGTAGTTGTTTTGGAAGACGATCATCAGGCATCTGCACAACATGGCCAGTCCTAATACACAGGGTCTCGCTATGTTTCCACATTCCTAGTAAAGGTAAAGGGACCCCAGACCATTAGGTCCAGTCGTGGCCGACTCTGGGGTTGGGGCGCTCATCTCACTTTATTGGCTGAGGGAGCCAGTGTACAGCTTCTGGGTCATGTGGCCAGCACGACTAAGCCGTTTCTGGTGAACCAGAGCAGCACACGGAAATGCCGTTTACCTTCCTGCCAGAGCGGTACCTATTTATCTACTTGGACTTTGATGTGGCAGGAGCAGGGACTGAGCAACGGGAGCTCACCCCGTCGTGGGGATTCAAACCGCCGACCCTCTGATCAGCAAGTCCTAGGCTCTGTGGTTTAACCCACAGCACCATCCGCGTCCCTTTTCCACATTCCTAGCCTTAATTAAATTCTAGCACCCACTGCATACCTTCCATGTGTCCCTATTTTCCAAGGAGAGCCCCGGAATTCCAAAAGCCATCCTGGCTTCTGATTTGATCCCAGAATGTCCCTATTTCCCCTGCCAATGTTGTGGAGCTCAGGGAGGAGGACGAGCGGTAGTTGTGCTGAGTTGTGATGTCGGCAGCAGCGGCAGCAGTGAGGCAGCATTCCATGGCCTTTCCACGGCTGCTGCCACCGGCCTTCTCCCTTGGGCAGCCCAAAGTGGCTGCTGGAGAGCAGGTGAGGAGGAGGGGACGCTGCAGCCACCAAGGCCCAGCCCCATGGGATGTGCCGGCTCTGAGGTGGAGGCAGAAGGCAGGGCCACCCTGGGCAGGAAGAAAGGGGGAGAGGAGCTCAAGGAGTCTTGATTTTTTAAAAAAAGAAATGCTTTGTGCATCCTTGGGTGGATCTACGCACAGGAAAAGAACGCTATAAATAAGGCAGAAATTAAATCGGTATAACAAGAGGAAAAAAACACTGGGAAGTTGCTTAGGAAATTTTCTTTGCTCTCTCGCGCCACCTGGTGTTGCATGTTTATCATGTATTCAAAGTGCTGTTTTTTATGAGAGTCCCAGGTCTGATCTTGACCCTTTCTGGAAATTATTTATTGGTGCGTGCTTTTCTTTTTGCAAATCTACCAGAGAATAAAATAAAACTGGGATTAAAGGGTTTTCTCAGGACAGTGGAGGGCTTGTGTCCTGTTGGTGTGGTACTGGTGACACTTGCCCTTCTTCTGACAGGAAATGCTCTGCGGGGGGGGGGGGGGGCGCAAAAAAAGGGGGAGGATCAAGAAGGCCAGTTGAGGGGAGTGAGAAACATCCCTATTTTCATCTGAGGATTGTTGGAGGGTATGCCACTGGACCCAGGAATTTAAGGGTGTCTAGCCCCCCACAACTCATAACTGCATTACCCACCTGTGAGTTCCATTATTACTGAGAATAAAGGTTCCATATAGGCTCAGACGAGCCAGACATTTGCTTACACTGGTGGCACCGGGAGACCGTACGCCTCAATATTTGTATAAGAAATAAAATCCTGCCCTATATCGAGGGTGGTGATGTGGGCACCCAAACTCTGCCCTTTAGATATGCTGAGTTTATGAGGTAACTTTTGAAGGGGGCAATTGGTGAAACCCTTGAATACCTGCAATAATAAGAATAATAATATGTTTTGTTTTTTCTAACTGTGATATATGTTTTATTATGCAAAATGTTAATAAATATTATTTAAAAAATAATAAAAATAATAATAAGAATAATATATTATTTATACCCCGCCCATCTGGCTGGGCTTCCCCAGCCACTCTGGGCGGCTTCCAAAAAAATATTAATCCAAATTATTGTGTGTTCCCTCACCTTTTTGCTTGGGAATAATGAACAGGGACGCGGGTGGCGCTGTGGGTAAAACCTCAGCGCCTAGGACTTGCCGATCGTCAGGTTGGCGGTTCGAATCCCCGCGGTGGGGTGAGCTCCCGTTGCTCGGTCCCAGCACCTGCCAACCTAGCAGTTCGAAAGCACCCCCGGGTGCAAGTAGATAAATAGGGACCGCTTACTAGCGGGAAGGTAAACGGCGTTTCCGTGTGCTGCGCTGGCTCGCCAGATGCAGCTTTGTCACGCTGGCCACGTGACTCGGAAGTGTCTGCGGACAGCGCTGGCCCCGGCCTCTTGAGTGAGATGGGCGCACAACCCTAGAGTCGGACACGACTGGCCTGTACGGGCAGGGGTACCTTTACCTTTACCTTTAATGAACCAAAAGGGAAGCAAAGCTGTTCGCCCTCCTGAAGAAAAAAACCACACCAAATAAAATTGGCAAATGAATTGGAGGCTTGAATGGAAGACCAGGCAAAAGCAGGAGCAAGTCTCGAAGCCCTGTTCAAAGGAAGGGAGCGACGAGAGCATGAATGGGAGGCAACAGGAGAAGGCTCTCCCAGCTGCAGCTGCGGCCTCGCCTGCTACCCATAAATCCTCTCCTTTTGTAATGTTCTAATAACTACCCTCGCGGGTGCCGCTAATTTAAGTAAAACTGCTTAAATTGAGGCCTAGAAGACCAGCAAGATAATGGCGCTTAGTGATGCCTCATTGACCTGGTGTGATATGAGCAGCGCTTAGGGGGCCTGTTTATGGGAACGGTGTTCGCCATGGCAACTATGCGCACCCATGCGCGCGCATGGAGAAAGAGCGAATGTTTCTCATGTTTGCCTCTCGTCCCCCTTCCTCTCAGGGAGGCCTCCAAGGGGTTGACCCATCTCATCCTCAACCCTGTGGGGCAGGGCAGCAGATGACCTAACCTGGGAGAAAACAGTAAAGATCTGATGAAGAGAGCACAGCAGAGGTTATATTTTCTGAGAATCCTGCGGAAAAATAATCTCTCAAAGGACCTGTTGATGGCATTTTACCATTGTACTGTTGAGAGTGTATTAATTTATGGTCTGTGTGTGTGGTTTGGGAGCTGCACAGACAGGGGGAAAACAATGCTGTCCAGGGTTGTAAAGACTGCGGAGAGAATAACTGGGTGTGCTCTTCCCACTTTGGATCAAATCTATGCTTCCAGGTGTCATAAGAAAGCTGCAGAGATAGTGCAGGATAGTGCACACCCCGGAAATGATCTCTTTCAGCTTCTGCCTTCTGGAAGAAGGTACAGGGTTATAAAGTCTAGGACTAGCCACCTGAGAAACAGTTTTTATCCAAATGCGATTTTGGTTTTAAACGCATTGTAAGGTAGGGGGGCCACTAGGTGGCGCATCGGAAGATGGCTGACAATAACATCTCTCCGACCCACACGAGGTAATTTGGAGGCTATGATGGGGGTAATTAGCCTCCTTAACCCCCCCAGGATTATGGGGGGGACGGCCCTTGCCTGCTGTGCCCTATACCACCCCCGAATTTGTGGGGGTGGGGGCACTAGGCACAAAGCCCTCCTGTGGGATTTTCGGCACTCCTCGACGCCGTCCCCGATTCGCGCCGCTGGTTGCAATGATCTTTAAAAGAAATAATTTGGACATGATTAATTGCACATACATCAAGGAAAAAGGGGAGTAAATACTGCTGACAGAAGAGATCTCTGATAACAAGACAACAATAAAATACGAGAAGAACGTCAAGATACGGTAATGACTGAGGGGGGAGGGGGGAAAAACCTGCCTCTACCTTTTTATGTGATTTAACAAGAATCCCCCTCCCCTAATGAGTCAGAAATTAAGGACTTAAGCTGTGGATTTAAGGCTGTGTGGAGATAAACTTTCGATCCAAAGCAATGTTTCAAGATGAAGCTGGAAAGCTAAGAGTTTTGGAGTGACGCAGTCAGGAAAAAATGCCGTTCGCCATTTTGTGAGGCATTGTGGGAGCTCTTGGGTCTGGGAGGAGAAAGAGAGAAATAGAGTTGTTTACATATCGTGAATCAACTCCTCGGTGGGACTTAAGAGCGACAAATGCCAAAATTTACGATGGATAAAGTGATGTTATCTACGAAGGAGATATATGGAAACCATCTGGACTTAGTGGAGGAACGGGAAATCCACACAGGATTATTACACTTGCTATCGGCTTAAGGAGACTAACAGAAGAGATTGTAAAGGAAAAAGAGAAATTATACGAACAAGATATGATGTGGCAACACCAAGATAAGACTGGATAGAATTATGAACTTTGTTTGGACTGATTGGGACTGATTTGGACATTAACGCAGTAATAAGAAGATGATCTGAATTCCCCTTTGGATCTTGAAGTATGGGTTCCCCCAACAAAATTTAAAAATTTGGCTTTGTAATTCGGAATTTATATGATGTGATTTAATTTGATGTGATTGGCCAGTTAATAAAAATTATTTTAAAAAAATAAAAATAAACGCATTGTAAGGTAGTCTCTGTGGGAGTATATTGTATTTGTTTATGGGGTATCGGAGTTTTTAGGGAGTTAACCAGGCTGGGATAGCTGGGATAGCAGGCTTGTTGGTTTTTGAATGTCTGATGTAGATTTTTTTCAATTTCGTTGTTCTGTATGGGACAATGACAAAAAAGATTATTGTATCGTATCAAAAGGGAGAGGTTTTTCATGCAGGGCCGCACCAGGTTGAGCCAGGATTGGAACTCAGGTCTCATAGAATCCTAGAGTGGAATCCTAGAGCTGAAAGGGATCCTGAGCATCATCTAGTCCAACCCCAGACGCGCTGACGCCTTCACCCGAGTCACAGAAGCACTTCCCTTTAATCCGTCAACTGCAGAAAGAAAGAGGATGCATCGCTGCAAAAAAGAGGATGTGTATTTGCGTAAGAATCACATACCCTGATTTAGAATCAATCTGTGCTCGATTGCCCAACAAGCTTGTGCTTAGGGCATGAACGAAACAGGGGCACAACGAGAAAAAGCGAGAGAAATTTCTGAAATAATTTGTAATATTGCAGAGTTGGAAGGGAACACGAGGGCCAATTACTCGAACCCCCTGCAATGCAGGAATCTTTCACTTAGATGAGCTCATGACTCTGAGATTAAGAGTCTCATGCTCTACCAACTGAGCTATAATAATAATAATACTAATTTATTATTTATACCCCACCCATCTGGCTGGGCTTCCCCAGCCACTCTGGACAGATCCCAACAGAACATTAAAAACACAATAAAAGATCAAACATTAAAAACTTCCCTAAACAGGGCTGCCTTCAGATGTCTTCTAAAAGTCAGACAATTGTTTATTTCCTTGACATCTGGTGGGAGGGCGTTCCACAGGATAGGTGCCACTACAGAGAAGGCCCTCTGCCTGGCTCCCTGTAACCTCACGTCTTGCAGGGGAGAACTGCCTGAAGGCCCTCAGAGCTGGACCTCAGTATCCAAGCTGAATGATGGGGTTGGAGACGCTCCTAGCAAGACAATTGATATTTAAAAAAACACCACCATGAAAAAACAACAAAACAGATCTCTTTTAGGTTTCCTTAAACACCTTAATCCACACTCTTGTCCCATTGAAGCGATGATTCTTTAACATCAACTTCGTTGCACTGGTCATGTTGTGCGGATGCCTGATGATCGTCTTCCAAAGCAACTACTATATTCCGAAATTAAAAATGGAAAGTGTCATGCTGGTGGTCAACAAAAAAAAGGTTTGAAGACTCTCTCAAGGCAAATCTAAAAAAAATAGTATAAACACTGTTTCCCAGTTAACACTGGCCTGCAAGGACTCCAATTAGAGAACAGCCTTTACCAAAGGCGTCGTGGGCTTTGAAGACACTCGAACTCAGGACGCAAGGGAGAAATGTGCTAAGAGGAAGGCACACTTGGCAAACCCTCACCAAGATCAACTCCCGCCCGGAAACCTATGTCCCCACTGTGGAAAGACGTGCGGATCCAGAATTGACCTCCACAGTCACTTACGGACTCATTGTTAAAACCATGTTTATGGAAGACAATCTTACTAGACTACGAGTGATCGCCAAAGTAGATCTCCTGCCCTCTGTTTTTATGACTTATCCTCACCAAAAACAGGGGATAAGTAATAGCCAGGAGAACATATATTGAAAAAATATACTAACATACATCAAAAAAGGTCTTATGCCCCCGTTTCAGAGTCCTAGTACAAATTCTGTTCAAAGCTTAGTTAGGGGAAATTTAAAGGACACCCTACAATTATGAATTTGACTCAGGATCTGAAGCTTGAGATTTATTTTTTCTTTCTTTTGTAATGCTTGGCTCACCCCTGGAATATGTGTAGAAATAAGCAAGCACCTCTGAGCATGTACAGAGTTTTTTTAATTTCCCTACCACTATATGGTTGTTGCACACACTTAAGGGTGCCTTTGGAATATGCTTGACACCCGACAAAGAAAAGAATGATGGTGTAGCTGTGTGGGTGGCTATAAGAGTCTTATCAGCTCTTTTCCAAGCTGCATAGCAGAAGTGAGTTTCAAGTGGCAAAGTGACTTTACTACCGAAGGAAGCTTGCTATCCACATTAAACAACAGAATGGGATGTGCCTGTTCTTGGAGTTCAAAGACATATTCCAGCAAGGCAAAAACATTCAAGGAGGGAGCAAGATAGGTGGGGGGGGGAGGGGGTGTTTAGGGGCGGTGGCTTGGAGATGATTGTGAGGTTGCTAGCCTGCTAGGGGTCTTGAATGCTAAGTAGGGGAAGGATCCTGGGAACTGTGGTTTTGCAATTGTAGCAGAGTGCCCAGAGTCCCATTGCACAAAATTATCAGTCCTAAATCAATGGTCAACAAATCACCTTGCCAACAAAGGTCTGTATAGTTCAAGCTATGGTTTTCCCAGTGGTGATGTATGGAAGTGAGAGCTGGACCATAAAGAAGGCTGATCGCCGAAGAATTGATGCTTTTGAATTCTGGTGCTGGAGGAGACTCTTGAGAGTCCCATGGACTGCAAGAAGATCAAACCTATCCATTCTGAAGGAAATCAGCCCTGAGTGCTCACTGGAAGCTACATAGCAGAAGTGAGTTTCAAGTGGCAAAGTGACTTTGCAGATCACGTGATCCCCCAAACTCCTGTGAACAAAACTTTTCCAATTAGCTCTGTTCTCCTCGCCTTCAGATGTAGACACACCCTGGACTGGGAGAGCTTGGCTTTGAGCCTTTGCCATGAAACGGTTTTGCATTTCATCTAGATATCAAAGCTCCCGATTCTATCTATGCACACAGCAGAAGAGAAGCGTTTAAGAGGCAGCTCTGACTTTCGCTCTGAGGTCTGGAAGCGTGAGAAATAGAATCTGATGCTTATCTATAAATTAAGCCATATCACGCATCTTTGGGAAGGTGAGAGGAGTTATTTTCTTTATGCCACTCTTATAATTTTTTGGCATTTAGCTCTTTCTTTCTTTCTTTCTTTCTTTCTTTCTTTCTTTCTTTCTTTCCTGTGCCTTTTAATTGTTTCAGTTATCTTGTAAACAGCCCAGGAAATATGATCAAAGGGCAGTATTAAAAACAAATACTTACAATAAATAATACTTTTGGCACAGTGGATGCCTTTTTGGAAGAGAAATACTCCAACAGAGAATGCCTACGTGGAGGAACCCAAGATTGTTTGAGAAGTACAGGATTTGCAGTTCATGTTTATACATATAACTTTTGCATTATTTTTTCCTTTATTGTACTATTTTTTTCCTGCTTAAGAAAACTTTGAAATTCATTTTATTTTTTCTACTTACTAATTTTCTACTTATTTTTTTAAAAAAACCCCACAGAGAAACACAAAACCCTGCTTTGTTGGCATCTGTTATTATTATTGCATCTCACGCAGTAGGCCATATTCTCCTTGCTTATCCCTGGACCTCTCCCCTTCCTCTGTAGTTTCTCTGTGTCAAAATTATGACTGTAAACCCTTTGGGGCAGCGACCATTTAAGAATCTATTGATGGCACCTTATAAATACATACATGCATACATAAAATACAGTGGTACCTCCGGTTAAGTACTTAATTCGTTCCGGAGGTCCGTACTTAACCTGAAACTGTTCTTAACCTGAAGCACCACTTTAGCTAATGGGGCCTCCTGCTGCTGCCGTGCCGCCGGAGCACGATTTCTGTTCTCATCCTGAAGCAAAGTTCTTAACCTGAGGTAATATTTCTGGGTTAGTGGAGTCTGTAACCTGAAGCATATGTAACCTGAAGCATATGTAACCTGAAGCGTATGTAACCTGAAGCGTATGTAACCCGAGGTACCACTGTACTGGGTCTCCCCCCCCCCCCCCGTTTTCATTACGTATCAACCAAAGGTGGAGTTTGGTCTTTCAGTGGCGCACAGTGTGAGTCCAAAATTTGTCCTTCCCTCCTCTTCTCGCCTACCATTCTGTACATGCACTGCATCATAGTGCGGCAAATCAGGATAAATGGTCAATAGGTTGTCTGCAGGCCATTTTTCCAGCAGGAACTTGCAGAAACTCAGCTCCGCCACTTCTCAGGTGGCCGCTATTGCCATCATTAGAAAACAATGGAGTTGTTCACGGTGAGCTCTGACACCTCTTTTTTTCTAGAAAAATAGCACAGGTTGTCTGGAAGCGCTCTCATTCCACACAGTTCCCACAAAGAGCAATTCATGCACAATTTGGGGGAACAACAGCTGCAAAGTGCCGTGTAGGGCAAGTGGTTATTCAAGGCACTGACAAACAAAACACCTGCAAGCTGAGAAGAAGAAGAACAGGTGCAAAATACTGCGCTTTGTTTGATGGGCAACAGTGACATCTCTGCAACCTTTGAGGGGAAATATGCAGATGGTGTGCAACGAAGGGCATGCGCTGCACAATGCACAAGGTCATAGTGACAGTGGGCAAGGTAGGCAAGAAGCAGCTGGTCTCTGAGGCATATTGATCCCAGGCTGTTTGAAGCTGGAGTTGAGGATTAAATGACTCTCTGATGTTATTTTCCACTCAGCTACCACCTTTGTTTTTAGCAAAGCATAGCACAGGTGGAGAACATTTTTCAGGCTGAGGTCCATGGTCCTTTGGCTGAAGGAACGCAATACATCAAGGACCACCTCTTTCCGTATGAACCCACCCGGACCCTGACATCATCTTTTGAGGGCGCATTAAATGACAGTATGGACAAGCGTTATGCTTGTGCATTAAAGTCGCAACATGCGCATAGGGAGAAGCAACATACGCATAAAACCCGTTGAGATCATAGGCGTCATGACTGTCAAAGAGACAAGCCACTTCTCAAACTGAAACTTACTACCGAAGGAAGCTTGCTATCCACATTAAACAACAGAATGGGATGTGCCTGTTCTTGGAGTTCAAAGACATATTCCAGCAAGGCAAAAACATTCAAGGAGGGAGCAAGATAGGTGGGGGGGAGGGGGTGTTTAGGGGCGGTGGCTTGGAGATGATGGTGAGGTTGCTAGCCTGCTAGGGGTCTTGAGTGCTAAGTAGGGGAAGGATCCTGGAACTGTGGTTTTGCAACTGTTGCAGAGTGCCCAGAGTCCCATTGCACAAAATTATCAGTCCTAAATCAATGGTCAACAAATCACCTTGCCAACAAAGGTCTGTATAGTTCAAGCTATGGTTTTCCCAGTGGTGATGTATGGAAGTGAGAGCTGGACCATAAAGAAGGCTGATCGCCGAAGAATTGATGCTTTTGAATTCTGGTGCTGGAGGAGACTCTTGAGAGTCCCATGGACTGCAAGAAGATCAAACCTATCCATTCTGAAGGAAATCAGCCCTGAGTGCTCACTGGAAGGACAGATCCTGAAACTGAGGCTCAAATCCTTTGGCCACCTCATGAGAAGAGAAGACTCCCTGGAAAAGACCCTGATGTTGGGAAAGATGGAGGGCACAAGGAGAAGGGGACGACAGAGGATGAGATGGTTGGACAGTGTTCTCGAAGCTACCAGCATGAGTTTGACCAAACTGCGGGAGGCAGTGGAAGACAGGAGTGCCTGGCATGCTCTGGTCCATGGGGTCACGAAGAGTCGGACACAACTAAACAACAATGCAATGGCTTAAATCAGCTTTAAGTTTGTAGCGTTAACGAGGTCCTGGTTTTATTGCCGCTTTCCAGGCATGCATCTTCTGATTACGCAACGCTGCCGGCATCGTAACTATAGATTGTTAAAGGGATTTGTGGCGGTGTGGCCTGATTCAATAACCGCCAGTAAGGAAATGGCTGTAGATATCACTTGGAAAGTGAAACAAAGCGATCGGTTGTGGGTTGCCAAATATCAAGTTAACCTTTCTACCTTTATTTTCACCCTATACTTAAGAATTATTTGAGAGGCAGATTGGTATTACCGTCTTACGATATGGTTAAAGGTAAAGGGACCCCCGACCATTAGGTCCAGTCGTGGCCGACTCTGGGGTTGCGGCACTCATCTCGCTTTACTGGCCAAGGGAGCTGGCGTACAGCTTCCGGGTCATGTGGCCAGCATGACTAAGCCGCTTCTGGTGAACCAGAGCAGTGCACAGAAACGCCGTTTACCTTCCCGCCGGAGTGGTATCCATTTATCTACCTGCACTTTGACGTGCTTTCGAACTGCTAGGTTGGCAGGAGCAGGGACCGAGCAACGGGAGTTCACCCCGTCGCGGGGATTCGAACCACCAACCTTCTGATTGGCAAGTCCTAGGCTCTGTGGTTTAACACACAGCACCACCCGTGTCGCTTTTAAGGGAAGTAATAGTAGCTCTCTCTTCTGCCTTTGCCAGACCACACTTGGAATACTGTGTCCAATTCTGGGCACCACAATTTAGGAAGGATATTCATAAAATGGAAAGTGTGCAGAGGAGGGCAACCTCATAGGGTGATACTGTATCTGTCTATGTCCTACTCAGCACTCAACATCTGCTGCCTGGTGTAACCAACGAAAGGACCTTCTCTTTATCTTTTGACAGCCTTCTTAAGACAGAGTCCTGATCTTATTGCAGTCTGCAGTATAGTTTCAGCAAAGTTAATGTTACAACTTGATCCTGTGTGTATTTACCTGGAGGTAAGCCCTGCTGTGCCCAGTGGGGCTTACTCCCAAGGCAACAGAAGCAAGTTTGCAGCTCTAATCCTCTTAACTAAGGGCTTTTCCAAAGGACGTTGACTTTGGGCTAGGAACGCACACAAGATACCCAACTTGTGATGTGGAACCCAGACAGCATTCTTCAAAGAGCTTGCAATGTGGGGATATCCAAGCACTTGTAATCCAAGCATCTGTTTCTGCTGCAAGGGCATTAAATTTCCCTAGTGTTAATGCTGCAGTCATTCGCCTCCTGGACTTGTGAGCAAACCAGGTTTAAATAAATGAGACTTATTCTGAGGAAGCAAGCATAGGATTATGCAGTGCATTGAGCAAATGCCCTGTTCCGCTAACCAGCATATATGTCAGGGCAGATGTTGGCAGCAAGTCAGCCATAACTCACAAGGTGCCAGTGAAGTTAACTTTGTGTTCAAAGAAACTAAACAGCTCAGGGCTAGCGAGCACAGCAACTCTTTCCAGCAGGTCTAACCCCAATGATGAGGTAACGTATTTTTCGCCCTATAGGACGCACTTTTTCCCCTCCAAAAATGAAGGGGAAATGTGTGTGCGTCCTATGGGGCGAATGCAGGCTTTCGCTGAAGCCTGGAGAGCGAGAGGGGTAGGTGCTCACTCTCTAGGCTTCAGGAAGCTCTCCGCAAGCCTTGGGAGCCTGGCACGACTTCCTGCCGGGCTCCCAAGGCTCGCAGATATCTGCCCAAAGCCCGGGGTGGCGCTCCGCCATCCCGTTGTTCCCCGACCTGGTTTGGAGGCTGGCGGTGGGGAAAGCTCGGGCTTCCCCCGCCCCAGCCCTGCGCCTGGGGGGGGGATATTTTTCTTTATTTCCACCCCCCAAAATTAGGTGGGCCATATGGGCCGGTGCGCCCTATAGGGCGAAAAATGCGGTAGTTGCAAGGACTGAAGGTCCCTGGCTTCCCACAGCTCTCTAAGTCTCCTCCCACCCCCTGTACATTCCCAAGCAATCTGAGACTCTGGTCGGCTTGCCTGTCTTTGCTTTGCCCTCTTCATACGTCTTTGGGTCTGGGCGACCAGGGAGGAGGGGAGCTAGTGGCAGCTGGAGAGGGAGACCTCTTGGCTTCTTGACCACCCTGATTCATCTTAGCCTCTTGGTCCCCCTCCTCTCCAGCCTCTGCTTCTGGACCACTCTCTGCCACAGCCTCTTCCTGCTCACTAAACCCTGTTACCACTTCATCTTCCAACACCAACACCTCCCTGTCTGCTCCCTCTCCTCCCTCTGACCATGCATGGCGTCCAACCACCACTCCCTGGGCTCCGAGCTGTCTTCCCATGGGGGTTTCCCAACTGGTGCCTCCCACTCCTCCTCTGTCTCCAGCCAATGAATTACAATATATTTGCATCAGTGTCTGCAAGATCCCATAATCTACAGACAAGAACTCATTTCTGTGAGTGCCTGCTTATTTTCCTACATGAATTGCTTCCCACAAATGTCTTGAAGTGATTGCACAATTTAAAAAAGCCAACAGCAAGAAGAGTTGCACTATTTCATATAGTAAAACAATTGCGACAATTAAAAACACATGTAAAGGTACCCCTGACCATTGGGTCCACTTGCAGATAACTCTGGGGTTGCAGCGCTCCTCTCGCTCTATAGGCCGAGGGAGCCGGCGTTTGTCCGCAGACAGCTTCCGGGTCATGTGGCCAGCATGACTAAGCCGCTTCTGGCAAACCAGAGCAGTGCACGGAAATGCCGTTTACCTTCCCGCCCGAGCGGTACCTATTTATCTACTTGCACTGGTGTGCTTTCGAACTGCTAGGTGGGCAGGAGCTGGAACCGAACAATAGGAGCTCACCCCGTTGCGGGGATTCAAACTACCGGCCTTCCGATTGGCAAGCCCTAGGCTCAGTGGTTTAGACCACAGCGCCACCTGCCCCCCCAAAAAAAAAACTTACACATAAGTAAAGTTATATTGTATTATCACATTGCTGTATTGCTTTAGATTGTTATAAGGTGTACACTCCTTGTTTCTTCAGCTTGTAAACCACCTTGGGTATTGTAAGATAGAAAGACGGTATACAAATTAAAAGCGATGATGATTTTTGTGTGCGAAAACCATGTCAAATCCAATGACAGGCAACAGGCTAGAATAAATATCTCCACTTCAAAGTCTTCTTCACGGCCTAGGACCCTCATACCTACGGGACCGCCTCTCCCGGTATGCCCCACGGAGAGCCTCAAGGTCCATAAATAGCAACACCTTAGTGGTCCTGGGCCCTAAGGAAGTTAGATTAGCTTCAACCAGAGCCAGAGCCTTTTCAACACTGGCTCCAGCCTGGTGGAACGCTCTGCCTCATGAGACCAGGGCCCTGCAGGATCTGATTTCTTTCCGCAGGGCCTGTAAGACAGAGTTGTTCCGCCTGGCCTTTGGCTTGGAGCCAATTTGATTCCCTCCCCCCCCCCCTCTCTCTCTTTTTCTTTCTTTTCCTTCTCCTCCTGTGATGAGGCTACATTTTAATATTTTAATGTTCCATTATTTTAATGTTGTATTTTATTTTTGTTTTTAAGTTGTAATCATTCTTCTTGTTTTTATTATTGTTTGTAAGCCGCTCTGAGCCCGGCCTTGGCTGGGGAGGGCGGGGTATAAATAAAAAATATTATTATTATTATTATTATTATTATTCTTGAAAAAGGAAGATCTTCACTGGACATCAAATAGACAACAGAGGCAGCACCTTTTCGATATGCATTTTTTTTGTCATTGCTTTTATTTAACACAATGTATGTACCGCTTGATTGTTGTAAAACCTCTAAGTGGTTTACAATTTATATTAAAATTATAAATAAAAATAGTAAAACAGCATTTCAAAATAATTAACAATATGAGGTAGTAATGAAGCCTTATGTCCCTCCCTTCCTTCAGTAATGAAACACATTGATATCTCTTGTCCAAACAGAAATGTTTTAACAGGTGCTGGAAAGAGCACAACAAGGGCACTTGCTTAATGTCAATAGGCAGGGAGTTCCACTGTCCTAAAAGATTGTTTTCACAGCCGTGTATCAGGTGGTACAGTACCAGTTCCACAGATCGAAGCTATAAGCTGAACATTTTTTTGGGGGGTGAAGGGTGTTATAGAAATATGTTGAACAAACAAACCAGCAAAGTAACTTTTAACTAAAGTGAGCCACGAAAGACAGGCAACTAAGGCTATGCACACATTAGTGGCTTGAAAGACAGCGAGGTGATCTCTCCTTCCAGATTCTCAAAGTTCTGTACATGCCAGGGAAGGGGCAGAGATAACTTTGCCAGTTACCCATTACCTGATTTGTTTCCCTCCAATTCACTGAAGCTGTCATCGGGGTAAGTCGCCGGCTGCCTGAAATGCAGGCAGCACAGACTGACCTCTGCTTCCGAGGGCGGAAGTTGATTTGAGGGAAAGGGCATCAGACAGGAGAGACAGGATCCAGATGGATCATGGCTCACGTCATACGTACTTTGGCTTCAACCGCCAGCTGTGGGAGCGGAATGAAGCTGGAGTGAACATTGATGTGTGTGCACAAGCCAAGCAAAGAAAAGGGATCGGGTGGGCATTTGTTGACTTTTAAAGCGGAAAAAATTTGCCAATTGACTGAATTGTAGGCTGTCTGATGCAGTGGTACCTCAGGTTACATATGCTTCAGGTTACATACTCCGCTAACCCAGAAATAGTGTTCCAGGTTAAGAACTTTGCTTCAGGATGAGAACAGAAATCGTGCTCCGGCAGTGCGGCGGCAGCTGAAGGCCCCATTAGCTAAAGTGGTGCTTCAGGTTAAGAACAGTTTCAGGTTAAGAACGGACCTCCGGAACGAATTAAGTACTTAACCTGAGGTACCACTGTATATAATTTGGGGATTTGCAAAAAAGAAAAATGGGGGGGAAAGGTCCCTAGGTAAGAAGCAATGCCAAAAGTTTGTCTCTTCCATACGCAGAAACCGAATATGCAAGACTGAGTAATACTAGTAATAGGAAGAAGAATATTTTTTTTATTTGCACCCTGCCCACCTGACTGGGTTTTCCCAGCCACTCTGGAGTGTCAACAGATGCCGAGATGCTAACATTTTCTGTACCTTGCCCTCAGCCACAACTAGGCCGGACTGCTGGAAGGGAGGCAGACACTATATCCTAGTCATAGTCTTACAACAGCTGGGCAAAGTCCTCAGGCAGTCTCATGAAATGGAGGTTCACCTTTTACACAGAGGCAGAGAAAGCTTACGCCGTGTTCAAAACCTTTCATATACACTATTTGTGCATTAAATACACACCCACCCACTGGTCTTCAAAACAGCTTATAATTAAAAGCCACACAGAGGTAATTTATAATTACACTAGCAATATTATCATAATTAATAATGTCAGAAACATCTTTGCTCTGCCAAGCATTTTTACAGAATTCATTTGACTCTGTGTTCATCATTTGTTTGGCATTTCATGATTTTATAATCTTACGTTATTTTTAATTATTTTATTGTTCTCCTGGTCTTGTGGGCCACGTTCTTTGCTGTCCCTGACTTGTGGAAGGCAGAAACAGGATTGAAGAGGACCTTAACAGATTGGAGAACTAGGCGCAACCTAACAAAATGAATTTCAATAAGGACAAATGTAAAGTTCTGCACTTAGGCAGGAAAAACCAGATGCACAAATATAGGATGGGGGACACCTGGCTCACTAGCAGTACATGTAAAAAAAGGATCTAGGGGTCTTGGTGGACCACAAGCTTAACATGAGTCCACAGTGTGATGCAGCAACAAAAAAAAAGCTAATGCTATTCTAGGCTGCATCAACAGAAGTACAGTGGTACCTCGGATTACAAACGCTTCAGGTTACAGACTCTGCTAACCCAGAAATAGTACCTCGGGTTCAGTGGTGTAGCGTGGGGGGTCAGGGGGGGCCGGCCGCACCGGGCGCAACATCTGGGGGTTAGGGAAATCCACGGGTTAGGGGGCGCAAATCCACGGGTTAGGGGGCGCAAATCCATGGGTTAGGGGGCGCAAATTACTTGCCTTGCCCCGGGTGCTGATAACCCACGCTACGCCACTGCTCGGGTTAAGAACTTTGCTTCAGGATGACAACAGAAATCATGCTCCGGCGACGGCAGCAGGAGGCCCCATTAGCTAAAGTGGTGCTTCAGGTTAAGAACAGTTTCAGGTTAAGAACGGAGCTCCGGAACGAATTAAGTACTTAACCCGAGGTACCACTGTATAGTGTTCAGATCAAGGGAAGTAATTGTGGTTCTCTAGGTAAAGATAAAGGTACTGGTGTTTGTCCGCACTTTGATGTGCTTTCGAACTGTTAGGTTGGCAGGAGCTGGGACAAAGCAACGGGAGCTCACCCTCTCGCAGGGATTCGAACCGCCGACCTTCTGATTGGCAAGCCCTAGGCTCTGTAGTTTAGACCACAGCACCACCCACATTCCTATTTTGCCATAATTAGCTCTCTATTTTGCCGTAATTAGACCACACTTGTAATACTGTGTCCAATTCTGGGCATCACAAGTTGGAACGTGTGCAGAGGAAGGTGACCAAGATGAAGAAGGGTCTGGAAACCAAGCTTTATGAGGAACAGTTGAAGGAGCTGGATATGTTTTGCCTGGGAAAGAGGACACTGAGAGGAGAATATGATAGCTGTCTTCAAATATCTTAAAGCCTGTCACATGGAGGAGGGAACAAGCCTGGTTTTTCCTGCTCTGGAGGGTAGGACTCGAACCAATGGCTTCCGTATCTCCTTTCTTGCAAGGAGATTCTGACTAAGGATCAGGAAGAACTTTATGACAGTAAGAGCTGTTATGGAACAGACTCCCACGAGAGGTGGTGGACTCTCCTTCCTTGGAGGTTTTCAAGCAGAGGTTGGATGACCATCTGTCATGCATGTGTTAGCTGAGTTCCCCGCATGGCAGGGGGTTGGACTAGATCAGGGTTTCCCAAACTTGAGTCTCCAGTTGTTTTGGGACTACAACTGCTATCATCCCTAGCTAGCAGGACCAGTGGTCAGGGATGATGGGAGTTGTAGTCCCAAAACAGCTGGAGACCCAAGTTTGGGAAACACTGGACTAGATGACCCTTCGGGGAATCTTCCAACTCTAAGATTCCATGATGCATTCTAGGACCTGGGAGACAATTCCATAATTACAGTATTGTTGTTGTTGTTTAGTCGTTTAGTCGTGTCCGACTCTTCGTGACCCCATGGACCAGAGCATGCCAGGCACTCCTGTCTTCCACTGCCTCCCGCAGTTTGGTCAAACTCATGTTGGTAGTTTCGAGAACACTGTCCAACCATCTCATCCTCTGTCATCCCCTTCTCCTTGTGCCCTCCATCTTTCCCAACATCAGGGTCTTTTCCAGGGAGTCTTCTCTTCTCCTGAGGTGGCCAAAGTATTGGAGCCTCAGCTTCAGGATCTGTCCTTCCAGTGAGCACTCAGGGCTGATTTCCTTAAGAATGGATCAGTCTGATCTTCTTGCAGTCCATGGGACTCTCAAGATGTTGAGCTTCAGACCATATTTTGCGCTCTCCTTTTTCACCCTCATTAAAAGGTTCTTTAATTCCTCCTCACTTTCTGCCATCAAGGTTGTGTCATCTGCATATCTGAGGTTGTTGATATTTCTTCCGGCAATCTTAATTCTGGCTTGGGATTCATCCAGCCCAGCCTTTCGCATGATGAATTCTGCATATAAGTTAACTAAGCAGGGAGACAATATACAGCCTTGTCGTACTCCTTTCCCAATTTTGAGCCAATCAGTTGTTCCATATCCAGTTCTAACTGTAGCTTACAGTATAGGAAACAGCTATTTACCACTCCCCCCCAAAAAATAATAATAATTATAAACACTTTCAATTCTATTTGATTTATTTATTTTAAATCTCCTTTAGCCCTGCTTTAATCAATCAATCAATCAATCAATCAATCAATCAATCAATCAATGTGGTGGGAGGGGGCAGTTTCCAGCTGTGGGGGGGGGGGGAAGGGTAAGGGGCTAGCGAAGGGCTTCTGTCCTTCTACGCATGCGTGGCAGGCGCGCCGCCGCCGCCGCCACCGCCCGCTCCCGATCTCTCCCCTCCCTCCCATCCTCGGCGGCTCCTTTCTCCTTCTCGCTCTTCCCTCGCGCCCACGTTCCAGCAGCTCCAACCGCCTCTCCGGCGGGAGGGGTGGGAGGGGAACGAGGCCACTGCGCGTGCGCGCTCCGTCTGAGTGGCGGCGCCTCCTCGGGCGGCAGGCGGGACTTGGGCGCTGGAGCCGAGGGAGGGAGAGCGGAGAGGACCGGCGGACGGAGCCAGGGACTGACGCGACGCCGGGACGGAATGACGGGTAGAGCAGCCCTGGCCGAGCGCCCCCTCCCCTCGACGCCCTCCCCGTCAGGACCGCGCCCCCACCCCACATTTCTTCTCCCCCCCACCCGCCCCTCGCCTCTCCCCCCCCCTCTCCCCCCACCCCCCAGCGCCTGAGGTAACCCCCGACCCCAAAGTCAGGGCCTCCCCCCACCCCACATCCTCAGCCCCACCGCCTGCCCTGCCCTCCCCCAACCCCACTTTCCTCGTGCAGCCAAAACCCTACTAGCCTCCCTCTTTCTCGCCCCCCCCCAGTTTCTATGGCTTTGGGGGGGAGGGGGCAGCCAAAGTCCTTTGGAGCAGGAGCTCCCCACAAGCCCAAGCCCCCCCATTTCCTCCTTTCCTCCACCCCCAGGGGATGGGCTCCCGACTTCTTCCCTTGACCCCGCCAAACCTTTTTTAAAAAAGGTTTCTCTCTTTTTTTAAATAGGTGCTTGTATATATGCATGATGTATGTATGAAACCGCTCTTGACGCTCTTCCAAATCTCTCCCCCCCCCCCAGTGCAGCACCCCTGATTTTGGACTCTAAGCCGACAGCTGCCTCCTCCTGGCCGGAGCCCTTCAGGATGTCCTCCTTACGCCGCCTGGCCGACTGCCTGCAGGATTCGGAGAAGGTCGCCGCTTTCCAGAGGCTGTGCGGCGTGCAAGCGCCCCCAGAGTGGGGGCCTGCCCCTTCTCTCCCCCGGCCCCTGGAGCCAGGGGCCCCGGTGGCCAACGGCAACTGCCCGGCCACCCAGCCAGATGGCACGAGCGACGGGAGGTGCCGCTTCCAAGGCCCCTGCAGTGTGGGCGAGAAGGGGGATGTGTGGCACTCAAACGGGGTGCTCTCCGGGGGAGCCTGCGGTGGGGTGGAAGCCCAGATCAAGCCCCCGAAGAAAGAGGAGAAGCCTGGGCTCGGGGTTCCCAAAAAGCAGCCTCGGCGCAACTCTCTGACTGGGGAAATGATATGCCAGGATTTCACCATCCGCAGCCCCTTCCTCTATTACCTGTTCAGCCTGGGCACGGAGCTGGGCAACGAGCTCTTCTACATCCTCTTTTTCCCCTTCTGCATCTGGAACCTGGATGCTTGGCTGGGCAGGAGGCTCATCATCGTTTGGGTCTGGGTCATGTACCTGGGCCAGTGTACCAAGGACCTTATCCGTTGGCCCAGACCTGCATCCCCACCCGTGGTCAAGCTGGAGGTTTTCTACAACTCCGAGTACAGCATGCCCTCTACGCATGCTATGTCGGGCACTGCCATCCCAGTGACATTACTGTTGTTCAGCTATGGACGGTGGCAGGTAAGAGAGCCCCCCCCCCCCCGGTGTTTAAGGTGTTCACTCAAGGTTGCTGTGTTATCGGTGGAACAGTCTGGTGGAAATACAAAATAGTACCCTTTTAAAAAATCATATTATTCAGTAAGAGTTAAAACAAAAGCATTGCTTTAAAAAAAATATCCAGTAGGTGTTTAGATAGTTGGGAGGCTTGATCCTTTATATAGTACTTCCAGGATTAGAATGCTGACAAACTTGGTAGGTTTTTTTTAATGGGGACAGTATGCCCTGCTGAGTTACAAACAGCAGGATCTCTTGTTAAAGTTTCATTTTGTTAACTGCAAGTTATTGTATCTTCTGGCACTATGCATGCTTTTACTCTGTGGGAGTTAGGCTGGAAATCAGGTGATTTATATAGGCCACAGAAGGATTTGAAAATAGAAATGTGTGTTTGAAGTCATTTTCGATTTCTTCAGTTAGCAAAGTAAATATACTTTCCACAAGGCCTATCTGTATTAGAATCTTATAGCCGTTTACAGACTTGCGTAGACTAATAAAACACCCCAGTGTTCCTCCTACTTCCTCTAAATATCTCTACTTTCGAACTACATTTCTAGACTGACATGCAGTAACTTCTGATTTTAATTGTAGATGAAGGCTGCAGCCCTTTGCAAAATTACTTGGAAATAAACTGCCTTGAATTCCAGTTAAATTCCTAGCTTAAAGAAGCCCTGATTTGAAACTACAAATGGAGAGTGCAAATTTAACAATGCTATCCTATTTTTTGGATGTAAATCTCGCATCCAGTGGGGCTTCTAGGTGAGTGTGCATGGGGTTGTATCCTGCTTCCAAGTAAACCGCTACATGAGTGCACTGCAAGTAGTTTGCAAACTTTGGCTATGGTGTCACTCCAGTCACCACTAACCAGTCACATGAAACAGCTAGTGGCCCTGGATGAGAAAATTCACATATGTATCTGTGTCAAAAGATTGATTTTGGCAGTTCACTGGTGCATGGATAAGCATCTGTTGCAGGTATGATTGTGTTTCCGGATGCATACATGCTTTTGCATCAGCTGATTTCCTTTAGGTTTTGAAGCTTTTGAGTTTCTGCCTCCTTCAGAATACAGTGGTACCTCGGGTTAAGAACTTAATTTGTTCTGGAGGTCCGTTCTTAACCTAAAACTGTTCTTAACCTGAAGCACCACTTTAGCTAATGGGGCCTCCCGCTGCTGTTGCGCTGCTGCTGCGTGATTTCTGTTCTCATCCTGAAGCAAAGTTCTTAATCTGAGGTACTATTTCTAGGTTAGTGGAGTCTGTAACCTGAAGTGTCTGTAACCCGAGGTACCACTGTGCACTACAAAATTTGCGCTTCATTTTTATGTTGCCTTTCATGCTATGGGTCCATAAAGAAACTGTAAATTATTGGTAACCATCTGCTGGAGTTGGCCAAGCCTGGGATGTACCAGCTGGAGAACATCTTGGAATAGAGATTATGCCATTTTCTTGCTACTAATTGTGTCACATTTCTGGACAAAGTTCTTCTTTTCAGCCATCACGATGTTCCTTAAGCCCTTTGCACTCATGTTAGTTAATTTTCCCAAGGTTTTCTATCTGGTGTATTCTGGTACTGATAAATATATATATATATATTTCCTTAAATATATATATATATGCTTCCTTAAAAAAACCCTAGCACCCCTATCTGTGCTGGTCATATCCTGTTGTTATCTAAGACAATAAGAAGCTCAGTTAGTGATGACTGAAAACATGCAAACCTATTGTGAAGACCTGTTCTGTGGAGGCTATTTCTTTCACAGATGTGCAATTCCTATAATATTGGTTAGTGTAAAAAACCCTCAAACCTTGCCCCTTCTTCCACCTGTGTTGCCCACTAGTTGTATATTATTTTGAGTAACTGGGTTTTCTACCCAGCTATAGTAGGGTTATCTTGCACAGTACGCGTGAAAACAGTCTGAGAAATGTCCAGAATAAGGAAGGATCCGGATTATGGCAATTGGAATAGAAGATACTGTGCTTTGATGCCACATAATGCATTTTAAAATTTAAATTTATTTAGTTACTTGGTTGTTTACATTTATATAGCATTCTTTCCATCATGAAACCCAAGGTGACACACACATTGTTCCCAGGAGGTCTCCCATCTGGCAAATATGGACCAGCAAAACTAAAATGTATGTTCCGTTAAAGTGAATAAAGGATTTCGGTTGTTACGCTTCCCTAAACCGGACTGTCTGTTAATTTTGTCTAATCTTCCGGGGAAATGCTCTTAAAGGGAAGGTTCATTGACAGAATGTGAAAGGTTTTAGTTTTGGATTATATGGTTAATAGTTAATGAAAGCCTGACTAGTGTTTCCATTGCCCATGAGTACTTCATGAGGATTTCAAGCTGTGCAAGGAAAGGAGTGCATGTGAGACATGAAGCTGATGTGAGCAAGCTTTAGAGAGGTGATTATGTTTACATTTATAAAGTACTAACAATATTCTAAGCACCATGCAGATATTAAAAGGCTATATAGTATCTACTGCAAGCTCACTACTGAATAGGCACAATAGAAGAGGAAAGCAAGCAGGTGCTGTTTTTCTGGCCAGTGGATGGGGCCAGATTGGTTTCTCCCTTCTGAATATGTTATTTCTGAGAGCAGGGGGTGCAGCTCCTCAGTGGCCTACTGTTTACATATAATATAATATAATATAATATAATATAATATAATATAATATAATATAATATAATATAATATAAATTCCCTCTATTTTCAAAGTCCAGGTGTAAGTGCTGTTGCTTGCATACCCAAATTGGTGCCACTCATGCACAAGATGAAGATTATCAACATACTTTGGGGGACCTCAAGGTTTACAGAAATACAAAACACTGCAAGATTTTATTGGCAGTGATCCTTGACCCTACAAGTTACTAATTTTTCATTTCCGTGCTGGGCAATTTAATAGATGCTGTAGATTGTCAAAAGCACAGTAAAAGGAAGCCAGGTCATGATTGGCACTTGTGCTGTTGAAAGCTGTCCAATTTGTTGTTTTATTTATTATAGCAATTTATATCTCACCTTCCCTGCAGGGAGATCAAAGTGAGGTATAAGTTTTTCTCCCTCCCCATACCATCCTCATAACAACCATGTTGTTATGGTTGGACAGGTAGGTTGGTCTGAGAAATGGCGACCTGTGTCTCCCATGTGCCAGTTCAACATGTTAAACACCACACACTGCACTACCACTATGAATAAAATGATCCGGTATTGGGCTACTCCAATAATTTTAAGGGGATGTGTACTTCTTAACCTTTTTCCCCGTTTACATGTTTGAGGATTCCTGACAATTGAGCTCAATACTTTTGAAAATGGCATAAAAGATATAGAAAATTCTGCTCCAAAATAGTTGATTTTAAATGCAACATTTTGAGAGTTTATTGATGACTACTTAAGTAGACAGTGATATCTTCCATTATTTATCTGATCCTATTCTAAATCCTGCCAACCTAGCAGTTCAAAAGCATGTCAAAGTGCAAGTAGATAAATAGGTACCGCTCTGTCGGGAAGGTAAACGGCGTTTCCGTGCACTGCTCTGGTTCGCCAGAAGCAGCTTAGTCATGCTAGCCACATGACCCGGAAGCTGTACGCCGCTCCCTTGGCCAATAAAGCGAGATGAGTGCAGCAACCCCAGAGTCGGTCACGACTGGACCTAATGGTCAGGGGTCCCTTTATCTTTACCTATTCTAAATTAGATAGAACTATAGAGGAAGTTTGTAGTCCCATGCAATGATTTGCCCGGCTCTAATGCTAATCTAGAGTATATTCCCAGCTAGTCAGATTGGGTTTTCTCATTACATGTTGTTTTGCTCTATAACTCGGGTGTCAACTGTGCTCATGTCTGCAATATGAACAGTTGGCACAAAAAAGTTGAAAGCACTTGGATTTAATTCTTGATTTTTTATTTTTTTAAAAAGTCTGACCCTGGGTCATAAACATTTGAGATGAAGTGTTTCCTTAGGAATACTTCTGAAACTATTGTTCTGTTATTAAAAGCTTTTGGCAGTAGCTCAGCCTAGAAAAAGAGGAACTCTTCAGGGAAGCTTTTCTTCCGTGCCTCCAATCAGGATTGCAAGAGGATGTAATACAAAACACACAAGGAATTTCCTAACTACGAATGGTCTAATCGGCAACATGTTTGTTAAAAGGGGCTGGGGGAGAAATACCACTCCAATCACTGGCTTGATGAAGAAACTTACAATTAGACTCTTTTCCACTTGAGCTCTCTTAGTCAAGATTTTTGTGAATGCTGCCAAGTTGCAGCTTCCTGTTAAAATGTTGATCTCAAACATAATTGAATAAAAAAGCAAATGCCGATAATCTTTTAAGTAACTGAGACTGCAATCCTAAGCACACTTTACTGGTGGTGAGCCTCAAATGAACATAGTGGGACATACTTCTGAGTGCATGTGTAAGATTGTGCTGTAAAATAAGTTTCAACTTATTCTGATCTGCAGGGCTTCTCACTAGTCTCACTCCATGTGCACATGGGGATTACACCACAACTGTTCTTTCACCACAGAAGTCATGCACCTGCATATATTAGTATGCACATTATATGCAAAAAAACCCCATAAAGATTGCCTGAGAGAGAGTCAGTGTGGTGTAATTGCCTGAGATGAGAGCCAGTGTGGTGTAGTGGTTAAGAGCGGTAGTCTTGTAATCTGGGGAACCGGGTTCGCGTCTCCGCTCCTCCACATGCAGCTGCTGGGTGACCTTGGGCCAGTCACACTTCTTTGAAGTCTCTCAGCCCCACTCACCTCACAAAGTCTTTGTTGTGGGGGAGGAAGGGAAAGGAGAATGTTAGCCGCTTTGAGACTCCTTAAAGGGAGTGAAAGGCCGGATATCAAATCCAAACTCTTCTTCTTCTGCCTACAAAACAGGCTTCTATTAATTTATTTTATTATTGTATTTTGAGGTATTTATATACCAGGTTTCATAGAGTCATACAATTGGAAGGGACCCAACGGTAATCTAGACCCACCCCCCGCAATGCAGGAATCTCAGCTAAAGCCACTCACTTATACTCTGAGAGTGGCCTACAAAGTTTCCAAACTGGCTGTGAAAGACACATGTAGGTGGAACAGCTGCTGGCTGTGGGATAACAACCAGATTAGAAATGACTCCTTGATGAGATTTTTCAGTGGTGACACTCCCTGTAGTGTGGACGATACTTTTTCATATTTTAGGAGAGTTTTAAAAGGATTTCTAGGATTCCATCACTAATTTAATGGATATGTTTGTGTGCATCTTTCTTTTTCTGCTATATTCATAACTGCAGTGGTTTGTACTTAAAGACAGAATACGGTAGTTACAGCAACTTGTTTCTGAGAATACAACAGTTTTGGATTCACTACAAGCCCTGTCAGTGGAAGCACTTTGCAAGCACTTCTGCTTCCCCCATGCTCCCAAAAGGTGACTTGGTGGTGGTGGGGAATTTCAGGAGAACCTCCAGAGCATTGTGTGGGTGGAGCAGGGTTCGAAATTAGCTGGGCGCCAGGCACATTTTGTGTCTAAAGATTCTCCATTTGTCAGCACCTCAAAAAGACTGGGTGCCATTTTTTGTGCCTGGCTGACACTCAAGGATTACTGAAATGTATGTGCTTTGAAGCCTCAACATATGTTAAGGATAGACAATATGTTAAGGAGTTCAACAATAAAGAGCAGAGTGTTTTGAAAACCAATATTTTTATTGGTACCAATATTTTTATTGTCAACACCAAATTAAACATGTATTAACAATTTCTGCTAAAAATGTAATATTAACAATGTGTCACTTACATGAATTGCTTATCAAAATCTATGCTTATCAAAATAATAAATAAAAAGTGTTGCGGGGTGTGTGTGTGTGTGACTAGGCGTTCTGTTTTGGTGCCTACAACCCAGGTCCCAGGAGCCATTTGGCTCCTAGCTTTCTATCCCAGTATCTAACACTGGTGGAGTATGAAAGGTTCACAATACTACAAGATTCTTGCTCCCCCTCTCAGTCTGGGAAACAGTTGTTAAAAACATGCAGAAACAGGAAGTGAAGTCTGTCAAGGTGTGAGAATGTTAGTGTTGGAAATTAAAGTTTTTTCCAGCTCTTATAAGTTATCACAGTTCACAGACAGGCTGTTTTGAATGTATGTTGGCTATGTGTACTTCTTATAAGTTATCACAGTTAACAGACAGGCTGTTTTGAATGCA
This sequence comes from Podarcis cretensis, assembly GCF_951804945.1. NCBI lineage: Eukaryota > Metazoa > Chordata > Lepidosauria > Squamata > Lacertidae > Podarcis > Podarcis cretensis. Next base: position 11,093,403 of record NC_137170.1, on the reverse strand, counting down.
TGTTGGCTATGTGTACTGCTTTATGCATACTGCTATGAGAAAGGTTCTACCAGTGTATTGTGGCGGTGTCAGATGAATCCTATGAGACTGCCATACTTTCACTCTAATTTATTTGAATAGCTATTTGCTGTCGTTAGTGGTAAAATAAAAAAATGAAAGAGTTGACAGGTGTATCACCTGAGGGCTTTCAATGATCCAAGGTGCCACATGGCTAGCTGGATCAGGTGATAAGGGCTAGATTAGAGGCAGTGAAGTATCTGGAAACAAGGGTGGCTAGTTCAAAAATTCAAAATTAAAATGTTTCATCAAATATCACAGTAATATCACAGAAGTAATCTTTTGCACCTTTGAAGCCAATGAATTCATATGCAGGGTATAAGGAATTGCTTTTTTTGTTTTGTTTAGAATATTGTACTCTTCCAAAGGTGAGCATGAGAATCCGACATTTGTCCTGTTCAAAGACACTGTTTTTTCCTGTGAAAAAATACATTTTTGTGGATAGGGGGAAAGGGTTCTATACACAAAACTAGCTTACAAACGAGCCAAAGCACACATGAACATCACTATGTGTACTTCACTAGGTAGCAGAGATGTCACTACCCTTTTTATATAATTCCTACTTTTTATGGCTGCAACATCATGAAACAAACAAAGCCGCAGTATGCCCAAAACAGAAAAAAATAGGCCCCTGAACTTAATACTAATAAAGAGCCATACTACTGTACAGACCAAAATGCAAATACTAGCTGCATTACACAGACTCACTTCTAGATCGGTGGAGGCCAGCATTTTTAGTAAGTGTGCCAGAAATGAAATCTAAAGTAAGCAGTAGCAAAGTTTGGCTGCACACTACAAGTGCATATCTCAAGCCTGGAATGGTTTTGTGTCCAATCTACTGAGCCAGTGAGCAGTAGCAGTACAATTTTGGGTGAGGCAGGTAGGAATGTGGAGTTGACTTTATTCCAGAGCCAAGTCCCTGCTCTTTTCCAGGAGTGGCAGGACACCTTGTGCTGCTTATGATAACCATACTACAAACAGTCTACTACAGTACTGTTATGTCAGGAGGTTCTAGCTTCCTAGTCCCATTGTGAGGGCATTCTTGTGCAGAGAATGGGCAGGAAGGCAGTGCTGAGCCACCTCATCATTCCTTCCCTGCAAATGTCTTCCTTATAAATTTTGACCTGTATTTTTACTGCAGCCTGGGACTAGAAATAGGCTCCGGTTTAGGAAACACGGCAGGGGGACAATAAGAGCAGATGATTCCTTTCCACACCAGCCAATTCTCCCTTGCAGGTGCCCTCCAGATTCACTTCACCTCAGCAGACATAGGCTGGGGAGCCTGTACAGCTGAAGTAACATCTAATTCTTTCCCTGGATATCCCTTGTTCTCCTCATGAAATTTCAGCTTCCAGGGCTCCCTGGTTTAAACAATGTCATGAAAACCACGTGAACATTGCAATACACTGTCAGAACTGCAGTTTCTTTTTCAAATTCATCTTTAGAGAAATGGCTTCTGTAGAAACTGAAGCTGTGGGGAACTGGCAAATACTGTTTATGTGATAGAGGAAATTAAATGATGAATGAAACGAAACCAAGGCTTGGAAACATGCCACACGTTCTGTGACAGCTTCCCTTTTGAGGCTTTGCAGTGCACCGTAGCAAACATTATTCAGCGTTAGAAGGGTGTTGTATGCATCCAGTCTTGTACAGTGCAGCATCTACAATATTGTGGCTAACAAAAGCATTTGTGGCTCTTTGTGGGATATAATGTAATAGAGTTTGAGGACATGCAAAATATATATTCTTTTTAAGTTTGGCTCAGGGCCCCTTGTTTTACAACACTTGTAATAGACATCAGTGAAAACTGTTCCCTAAATAGCTTGGAAGAATTTGGTATTTTTGTTCTTCCTCTGTACCATAGACATCAACTTGGCAAAATAGCGTGGTTGGATAAAATCATAAAGATCGGATATTATTGCAGGAAAGGTTTGATATTATTGCAGCAAAAACAAAGCACAGGACAGCAGATGTTCCGGGAGATGTCCTGTCTACAATTTACTTATATTTACCGTACTTATTTTTGAAAACCTCCTTGTTGGTCCATAGCATTTGCTGCTATCCTATTTGCAAGCCCCATGCAACACAGCAGGTCATTTCCAAGTACAGTGGTGCCTCGCAAGACGAAATTAATCCGTTCTGTGAGGCTCTTCGTATAGCGGTTTTTTTGTCTTGCGAAGCAAGCCCATTGACAGCTTAGCGGATTAGCGCTATTAGCGGTTTAGCGGCTTTTAGCGGATCAGCTGATAAGCGGCTTAGCGGCTTAGGAAAAGGGGGGGGAGGGGAAAAACCCGCAGGAACTCGCAAGACATTTCGTCTTGCGAAGCAAGCCCATAGGGAAATTCATTTTGCGAAGCACCTCCAAAACGGAAAACCCTTTCGTCTAGCGGGTTTTCCGTCTTGCGAGGCGTTTGTCTTGCGGGGCACCACTGTATAGGATCAGGCTGTTGTAGTTTTTCTCCTTGCAACATGTGTAGTTAGGGTGCAAGAAGTCTAAGAAAACTTAGGGTAACATTCACAGAATCATAGAATTGTAGAATTGGAAATGACCCCAAGGGCCATCTAGTCCAGCCTCCTGCATTGCAGGAATCTCAACTAGATCACACATGACAGATGGCCATCCAACCTCTGCTTAAAAGTCTCCAAGGAAGGAGAATCCACAACCTTCCAAGGGAGTCCATTCCACTGTTGTTCAGCTCTTACTGTCAGAAAGTTCTTCCTGATGTTCAGTCGGAATCTCCTTTCTTGTAACTTGAATCCATTGCCCTTTTCTATATGAAAACCTTTTAGGTTCAGTCTCTGCTAGCTCTGGTTCCTTGCTTTTCATTAGCCATTGTTTACAGTTCAGTACTGCATGGGCAGTGTCTGTCTCCCCCACTCAAGTGAGATAAGGTGGTTATAATTTCATTAGCGTAGTGGATAGTGTGCCTTAGTCTTCTGATAATCCGGCTTCAGAAAATCTTGTTAACAGGGAATAGGAAAGCAGATAAGGTAGTCAAGAAGAATAAATGTTTACAGGACTTTGTCTTATTGTTCCCTTGGCTATTTTTTTCCTGGAATGCAATCTTTGTTTAAAGAAGCAAATATTTAAAAAAAACAGTTTGCTGATATATAATGCATATGGGGAAGAGGCTAGTGTTAACTGCTGTAATAAAGCTCATGATAAAAACTTTATAGGTCCAATTGAGACATAATCCTTCTTAATTAACAAGCCATAGTTTTGTGATTGGGGGAGCTCTGTGGATTTGGCTTTTATCTCAGGTTTGTGCATTTCTGCTCCCCTCTTCTTGCAGTAAAGGTAAAAGGTAAAGGTACCCCTGCCCGTACGGGCCAGTCTTGACAGACTCTGGGGTTGTGCGCCCATCTCACTTAAGAGGCCAGGGGCCAGCGCTGTCCGGAGACACTTCCGGGTCACGTGGCCAGCGTGACATCGCTGCTCTGGCGAGCCAGAGCCGCACATGGAAACGCCGTTTACCTTCCCGCTGGTAAGTGGTCCCTATTTATCTACTTGCACCCGGAGGTGCTTTCGAACTGCTAGGTTGGCAGGCGCTGGGACCGAGCAGCGGGAGCGCACCCCGCCGCAGGGATTCGAACCGCCGACCTTTCGATCGGCAAGCCCTAGGCGCTGAGGCTTTAACCCACAGCGCCACCTGCGTCCCACATCCTTAACTTTCCTTTAAAAAAATGTGCTGTGGTGTTACCCTGTTGTAAACAGCTGCTAAACATACTATTAAATTAGCTTTTAATCCTGGTTTTAACCTCTTGCAAACGTAAAAGTACGGCATAGTTCATCTTGATCAAGAATGGGAAGGTGAATATATGGGGCAAGGTAGATGGAAATCAGTGATTTGAGTTTTAAATTGGCTCTGTTATTTAAAGGGATTTTTAAAATTAAAAATTGTAAATGCTGAACATATCCTAATGATAATTAATATTAAATGTGGATCTAAGCGTGTTAGTCCTACTGTGTACCTCCAAAGTGGTTGACCAGAGACATTGGGCAGGTTCACACAACACTCTAAACCAAACCTTGGTTTACTGTGAGTACACAAGTGAACATGGGAAGGAGCTTCTAGGTGCAGGTGCTTTGCTACTCCCTGGAATGAGGTTTGACTTGGCATGTGGTCCTAGTTGGGACTCACAATGACTCTCTTCTCACTAATCATGAGCCGTGGGCAAGAACAAGCAATCCACTAGGTGCATCGGTATGAGAGGGCGGTGATCAGTGGATCCCACCCCCCAATGAAGGGTAAAGGGTTTTGTAGGAAATCTCCTCTTAGGTGACCTGGGAAGGTTGGTGGAACACAGCACCCTTTGCACTGCAGCTGATTTCCAAACCACAGCTTGCAGTATGTAAGCTGAGTCACGTACTGCTGCTATTTGGACTTTACCCAAAGACAGAGGTAGTAATTGAAACTGTTGCCAAGTAACACTTAATTTGTTTCATATATTTTGCCCACCACCTGATTTCTCGATAGTAAATTTGAAAAATGTATACACACTACTTGTTTTCATTTCGAAATAGCCAGTTACAGTACTGCTGTCCTAAAAGCCATTTCTCACTGAGTTCTGTATTGAACAGAGAAGCAAGTGTGTGTTTGTTTTACCTCCCAATTAACATCTACAAAGCTGTGTGTAAAGAAAGAGCATTTTCTTTTTAGCTGGTGTCTTATAGAGAAGGCATGCCCACCATAAATTTGTTACAGGTGTGCTGATTGGGGGCCAGTATTGGATGGCAAGCCCAATTTGCCTGCTTAATGGGTAAAAGGGCTCTGGATTATGCCAATAACATAAATACTTGAGGCAAGTTGGAGCTCTCTTTTTGTGCTTACTTTGCAGTGAGCAATGCTGAAAAGTTGGATTAATTTTATTTCTGCTGAGTGTATATTCACAGCAGTTTCCAAAATTTCATTCATACTGGGCATATTACTTATCTTGTCAAAAAATGTATAATATTTAGTTGTTTCTGGCAATGTTAAATATTCTTGAAAAGAGTGACTCTAAGCAGATGCTAAATCTAAATGAGTATCTTGCACTCATTTTGTGGAAGATTGATGCAAACAAATCCAAAAGATTCAAGGAGGTGTCTATAGTATAGAGTATGTAATTAAAATCACTCTTGCTGCTCCTGATGATGCAACTTTGGGCTATAGCTAAAATGCATCCCTCCTGCAAACTGTCGCTAGTATAATCTAATAGATGCCATGGGAGTAATGTTGAAGTTCATAGTAAAACTGGATTCTTATCAGTACTAACTTGTAAATAATTTGCTATGCTGTGCTATTGAATTTTATTACATATGTGATAAAAGTAAAAATAAATAAGTTGATTAACGTGTTTGACCTCTTCCTAATCTTTTATATTACCTTCGCTTTATGCTTTCGTGAGTAGGATAAACACAAACCAACACTATGTTCTGTTCACCCGTTACCATCTGTAAATAATTTCTGCTTGAAAGGTCACAGGAAATCTCAAAGAAGGATTCATTATGTTCCTTTCCTTAAGACATAGCTTTGCCAATTTAGCTGAAAGAATACAATTTGTTATCCACAACCGTTTTATTCTCTGCCAGGAGTAGCAAAAACATGTGCACTTAGAAATTTTGTTGTGGATATTATAGGAAGCAGGTGAAAATTCTTACTTTACTTCTGCTTGTATTTTTTTTTTTAATGACTTACTTTTGTATCCTAGGGTTTTGTTTTATTCATGCACCTGCACTGATAAGCAAGTCACAGCTTCATGCTGTGTTAAGGGATTTGGACTTTGATTGTTTTCCACATCAGAGCCAGACATTGCTTCATAATCTAGCCCAGTGGAAATAAAATGCTGCTACTAGAAATACAGCCTTTTTTTCTTGAGATGCCCAAATCATGTAACTTTACCTTTCCAGGACCTACCGTATTTTTTGCTCTATAAGACGCACCAGACCATAAGATACACCTAGTTTTTGGAGGAGGAAAACAAGAAAAAAAATATTCTGAATCCCAGAAGCCAGAACAACAAGAGGGATCGCTGTGCAGTGAAAGCAGTGGTCCCTCTTGCTGCTCTGGTTTCTGGGATAGCTGTGCAGCCTGCATTCGCTCCATAAGACGCACAAACATTTCCCCCTTTTTTTAGGAGGGAAAAAGTGAGTCTTACAGAGCAAAAAATACGGTAATTTGGCTGGTGCCCTCACTTAGCTTTTAGGTATCTGAGGAAGTCTGTCCTGCTTTTTCGTGCTGCAGTTCCTTTTAAATAAATGTGGCCCTTTTCAAAGTGCCATTTGCCATTTACACAATGACTGCAATTTCTAGCTGATATATGTGTGGTATTCTTGTATTTTACTGTTCTTACTGTAATTTGCATTGAAGCTATTCCTTCGGTAAGCAGGCTTTACATATTTTAAATAAATATTCCATTAAAATGACTTTATGATAATGGTCTTTTAAATACCTAATTGTATTTTTATGGATATGCATGTGGACATGTTTTTAGTTTATTGCTGGTTTTAATTTTCTGAATTTTAAAAATGGATTTAACTAATAATGTTATTGTTTTGTTCTTTTTTGTAAACTGCTTTAAGGCTTTTTTGTTTTGTTTTTTACAATCAAGCAATATATTTTATGAAATTACGCAAGTAAATAAATAACACTCCAATGTCATCTCCCTTTTCCTCTCCTCAGTATCCTTTGGCATATGGGCTGGTTCTTGCTGTCTGCTGGTGTTCTCTGGTTTGTTTTAGCCGAATATATATGGGGATGCATTCAATTCTGGTAAGATAAAGTTATGTCATTCATTCATACACACACACACACACTTTAATGCAAGTGCTGTATTAGGTTTTATCCTTCTGATGTGTTATTTTTAGAATGTATACACTTTCTTACTTCCTTTCATTTCAGTAAGAGTGCACATACTTTGAGCTGAGATGTGGGCCTCATTTGCAGTTCCAAGTGATCAAATTTGACTTCTGTTTCTTGGAAGATCTAATTAAATTTCCAAGTATCATTGAAATAATATTATAGAAACAAAGCATGTCAAATGTCCTGCTTAAAACAGGGATCAGCCACTGAAGGAACTTGAATAGGTCTGACTCCTGAAAGGATGTGAAGAGCCCAGTATATAATGGGGGCAAGGGCCTTCAGATTTGCCAGCAGGGCTGCTTTAAGGACTATGAGTCCTTGTCCTGCTATTCCTGCTTGCTTAGAGTGTTACTCCAGCAACACTAGCAGTTGACATGGGCTTTAGTCAGTGAGCATGTTGAGACATAATGCTAAATCATGAATGGAGGTTATGTGAATGAGCTTGCCCAAGTCTCGGGCTCATGTACAGTACTCCCTTCTTCTTTACTTGCATCTGCAACAGGAAATAAACATATGCATTTTTCAGCCATCTTTCTGAAGAGCCAAAAAAGGCTGTATGGGGGGCGGGCGTGTTGAGTGGAAGCACCATGTAAGTACAACTTCCTTCTGGCACAGCAAAACAATCCCTTTTAAGTTAGGCCAGGCTACTTCTGTTGCAGATCTTAGATAAAAAGAGGAAAGATTCCCAAACCGCAAACGTTTTTTCAGCTTGCGTGTCTGTGTATGAGCAGCACATCTTGTCCATACATCTCCTTCCTCTCTTTGATCTGCCATCCACACCGTCTGAGTACTTGGCAGCTGTTCTCTAGGGTTCTGCATTTCTTCTGCCACTTCCCTGTTCTCCATTTGATATCTGGTGCTCTTGCTGATTTCCTTCCATAAACAAATAAAACCCACCCACACTTGGTGCAACTCCTTGAACAGAATTGAGCAAAAATTTGTACTCCGATAATGTAAGCATGAGGGACGTGGATGGTGCTGTGGGTTAAACCACAGAGCCTAGGACTTGCCAGTCAGAAGGTCGGCGGTTCGAATCCCCGCTACGGGGTGAGCTCCCGTTGCTCGGTCCCTGCTCCTGCCAACCTAGCAGTTTGAAAGTATGTCAAAGTTCAAGTAGATAAATAGGTACCGCTCCAGCGGGAAGGTAAACGGCGTTTCCATGTGCTGCTCTGGTTCGCCAGAAGCGGCTTAGTCACACTGGCCACATGACCCGGAAGCTGTATGCCTGCTCCCTCAGCCAATAAAGCGAGATGAGCGCCGCAACCCCAGAGTCGGTCATGACTGGACCTAATGGTCAGGGGTCACTTTACCTTTAATGTAAGCATGAGCAAATGAGGACGTTGAAAAGGTTTATCTAAAAACCTAATAAACCAGATTTGGGATTCTGCATTCTAACTAGAGAATCCTCCTCCTCCTTCGTGGGGACCCTTTTTCAGCATAAGGGCAGCCTTTCAAGGACCAGAGACAAAAGTGAGTAGAGCAACTAATGTTAATTTTATCTCTGTACGGTAGGCTGGCTTGCACACTAACTCACATAGAATCATAGAATTGCAGAGTTGAAAGGAGTCATCTATTCCAACCCCCTGCAATGTAGGGATATTTTGCCCAACGTGGGCGATTAAGAGTCGCATACTATACCAACTTTAGCTATCCGAGCTGCATACCCCTCCCTGTCTTTTCATCCAGACACACGAGAGGCATTATCAAAGTACAAGGATACATTCCAGCCAGGCAAAAATACTGGAAGCAAGGCCGGGGAGGCGTGTGACCTGGGGAGAATTCAAAAGACTAAGTAGAGAGGACTGGAGGGCCACATTTGGCTCCTGGGCTAGAGGTTGCCACTCCTAATTTGCATAGGCGATACCTTTTCAGAGACATGAAAATGCTATTGTCCACCTGTTGCACAGGGACAACAACTGCCATGCTGGCCAGTCTCCTCTGTTTCTGTATCTGGATGTATCTGCTAGCACCGAAAGCTTTCCCTCCAGAAAAGCAGCCAGCAGTTCTGTGCTAGAGGTGCATTTAGGATGAACAGCATCACTGCAACCTTGGGTGGTGATTGTGGCATTGCTGAAGCGTTGCCCCCTTCTTTCTTGTACCCACGTTGCTTTGCTGGGGGGAGGGAAGTTTGAAAACACCTGTCCTATGAAACCACCATATTGTTAAAATAGTATTAATCTGTTCTCTCCCCCCCCCCCTTTATAACAGGATGTTATCGCTGGATTCTTTTACGCTCTTCTCATCTTAGCTGTCTTCCTTCCACTTGTGGACTTAGTTGACAGCTTCAACTTAACCTGCACGTATGCGCCCCTAATTATCATCAGTCTCCATCTTGCCTTGGGGATTTTCTCCTTCACTCTTGACACTTGGAGCACCTCGCGAGGAGACACTGCTCAGATCCTGGGCTGTGGTGCCGGCGTTGCGTGCGGCTCTCATGTTATCTACATGCTGAACATGACACCGGATCCTTTGCCAGAGATGCTTCCCTTACTGCCTCCCTCCCTCACCGTGACTCTCTTTGGAAAAGCCATGTTGCGGTTGCTGATTGGAGTGGTGATTCTGTTGCTCACAAAGTGGGGCATGAAGAAGGTCACCATCCCACTGGCCTGTAAAATCTTCCGCATCCCTTGTGACGATATTCGGCAGGCGCGACAACGCATGGAGGTGGAGCTGCCTTATCGCTACTGCACCTATGGAATGGTGGGGTTTGCGCTGACTTTCTTGATTCCCTGCCTGTTTCACGTAATGGGTCTGTCCTGATGCTGGTGTTTTTTCCATGGCATGGGAAGGGAGGCGAACAGCGGACATTGTGAGAGAAGGTTCACCGGTTGAGAAACACAGAGATGCGCTGCCTCTGCTGAAATAGTACGGGGCAAGCAAAGAGAGCTCCAGTCTTCAATCATAGAGTTAAGAGACCTAGAAGCTTCAGGTCCCTGAGAAATGCCATGTCTAGTCTTACTGTTGTAACAAAATGTAAACTCTGTGTATGTGTATGCATATATACTGTCGATGCCTCAAACTTATAAACGTACCTCTCTCTTTATTTGGACATGTATAAAACTGGTTATGTTTCTAGTTGATCCAAAAGTTTGATTTGTGGTCAGTTCAAGCCATTTCATACTAAGTTATTTGTTTCTTCGGACCACAAACTGCTCTGGTGGAAAAGCTTGTTACCTCAGCACTTCCAAATGTTTTGCGTAGGAAGGAAGCTGTTCTAATGGACCAAAATTTTAATGAGAGAACCTGGTATTTAAGAATCTTTTCCATATTTTAAAACATCGTTAATTTGTCAATACAAACCAGTTACATTTAGGTACTGTAGCCTTTTTTCTTTTTTTCTTTTTGCTTGATAATTGTGCCTTTCTGTTGCTAAATTAAAAAGCACCATATACTGTGATGTATATAAAAAAAAGCCCACAACTATTTTAAATTTTTACTGAATTAGGCAGATATTTTAAAATGTAACTAGCCACATAACTAATGAAAATAAAGATTTATCTTCTGTATTAAAAGTTTGAAAACCAATTGAGCTGAAATTTACATTGGTGTTCGCTAGCTGTGAACCTGATGCTTACTTGCTTTTTATAGGTATTTTTAAAGTGCCGTGTATGCTGTTGGAAGAACATATATTTTTCTGCTGTCTTAATTTATAATATAGTTATGCTATATCCAAAAGAGAGAGAGAGTGCTGAAAATTACAAATTCGAACCATGTGTATGTTAGCGCCAAACAATTAATTCCACATCATTTTCTTCAGACTCATTTCAGATTGATCAGTCTTCTTAATGCTGGCTTTGGAAGAAACCTGTCCAAAACTTGCATATTATCAGTTAACTCTTGTTTTCCAAAAGTATTAGATAGCTGCAATACAGTGTCAAGAGTGATCACTTAAATGTGGCTGACTCTTCTGTGGAAGTTGGGTGCTTCATTATGGACGTTCTGTCTAAAGTTGCGTTGCCCAATAGAGTTGGCACGCCGAGTAGAACTATGGCAGGCTATTCTTCTGGCAACTTATTGGCAGCAACGCCTTCTGATGTGGCTTGCTCTCTCAAGGTTCTCTGGAGACAAGCCTGATACGCGATGCTTGGAGCTGCACGGAGGAAGACTGGGGGAGAAGAGCGTGTTTGCTGTCTCACAGACTAAGGTGGATTTGCGTGAGCTAATAACTCATGAACACTGAAGCACTTTTAACTTGTTTATAGTGTGTACATTTAATATATGGGGGAAGAAGTGTGATGACAGCAAGCCCAGCCTCAACCTATCTGTGCAGTTCTTATGCACGTACAAACTATGCATTAATAAAATTACAGTAGCAGACCTCGACAACAATGCACTTATCTCTTGGTGACATCATCCTTTTGCTGTTCATAAAAGAAGTCGGAGCACTGAATTATTTCCCTGTGACATTAATTTCATTTTGGCGCTGTGATTTTTTTAAAAAATTAAACTTGGCTTACGCAGTCCACACCTGTTAAACAACAATAGGTCATTTCCATCTTGACTACAATATGTGTTCTAACTTCCAGTTAACACAAAAAAATGCAGGTAGCTTTGCTGGTCCATAGAAAACACCATCATACAGTAATACTTTTGTTTGGGACCAGGCCAAAATGTTTCACAATATTGTGAGCAAGGTTTTGTGCTCTCCAAAACTCTTTCTCAGTCTGGATGTTGCACAAATCCAGGATGGGAGAAAAAGTTTGGGCATGAGATTGCCTAAAGACTGCAGCTTATAACATTCTTAAGATGGAACACGGGCTGAGTTATGTAGCAGACATGATTTAGCCTCACTGGGTGGCAGATGGATTGCAGGAATTCTCCAGGCTCCTGGGACATGGAAGCAATCGTGGCAATTCCCCACTTTTTAGAAAATCGATAACTCTGTTCTGAACCTTAATTTCAGACAAAGCATAGATGTTTTGCAGTCTTCCTGAAATGTCTATACAGAACCTTTAGCTTGAGAGAAGGAAAGCATTAACTGTCTTTTGCTCTGATTCCTTTGCAGACGAGAATTTGAAACAGGATCCTTTATTATGAATGCTAATTCTGTTTTATGAAAGACACTGTCTTTCTCTATCGTAGCTGCTGTAATTACTGGATTATATTCTGATATGCCCATTTGGAGATTGCTCCAAATGTACGTTATGATGAGGACCTGTTACAAATGGCCAAAATACTGATCTGGATTCAAAGAAGTTATTCAACTAGTTTCATGAGCCTGAGAAGTTATAATTTGATGGATGATCCATCAGACGTTTGACGTGAATTGGGGCCAGATGCTCAGTGCCCAAATTTCCATAGGACTAATGCAAGCTCTTTGCGTGAACCTAAGCAGCTCTTTGAATCCTGACCACTGATAGTTTGTAAACCACTAATTTATCATTTTAAATTGCTGCTGTTGGGGAATATTCACTGGTACTGCTGCACTTTTAAAATCATTTGCTGCATTCCTATCCACACAATGGGACTTCTGAGTAAATCTGCATAGAATTGCACTCTTCATATAGTTATTTGCTGAATGTGCATTGGAAGAAAACATTCAGTACCGTAATTGTACAATTCTCTACTTCACTTGACAGTTCCCAGCAATCAGCTGAGCAACAGATAAGCATTTGCTTGCATCCTTGAATACTGCATTTAATCTTAAATGAAAGCACATCAGTGAGGGAAAATAATGTTTATAGACATCTTTTTTTGTTACAGTCGCATTGACTTTTCTCCAATAAATAATGTTAATGTAAGTACAGTAGTTGAAAGGGCTAAACAGGGAAGGACTGTTGCAAGTAAAATGCTTGCATTGGGGGGATTAATTTTTCATGCTGTTTTAACAATTTAATGCAGAAAGAAATGGTTTTGCAGAAAGAGCTCATTTAATTGTGCATATACTAGTGTGCAAATCATGTTCTCCAAAGTTTAAAAAGCATGCACTGTAGTATATTCTACTGTTACTCTGTATATTTTTTTACACTGCCTGTAGTTCTCTTGAAATGAAATATCGCGTCCCAATTTTAAATTTAGTCTGTATTATTATTCTGTTTAAGTTGGACTTGAAAGCACTAAACACAGATCACGAATCCATCTATATGATTTCAAAATAAAATGAAGTTCCAGAATCTGGTTTTTTTTAACTGCCTGGCTGTGTCCCAGTTTCAGGGGAGCATGGAACAGAAAGGCACTCAGCTAAGCTTTCTGATGAAAAAATATCATGTGATCTGCAACCCAGTTCTGTGGTTATTACTACACCCCCCCCCCAAAGTTTCATAAAAATGTTTCCCTTTGAAAGCTTCTGTTGAACAATACATAAATGAATAAGGTTAATAGCTTATATAATAAATATTGGCAGTATTAAAACATATAACAACAACAACATTCAGCTTTAAAAAGTGGCAGGACAGTTCACACATGCTACTTTGTCTGCTTAAAACATCAAGAGTATGTGGCAGCCAAGCTTCCTGGAGAGATTTTCTTTCCCAACCTGTTGCGCCTCAGAAGATGAAGGCGCCTGGATGAGAACCTTGAATTAAGACTGATCTCGGGGACTTTGAGTGGGTCAGAAGCTGTATGGGCTTTTAAAAGGTCCAAACGGCACTCTGATTAAGCCTGGCAATGAATGGGGAGCCCGGGAAGGCACTTCAAAACAAATGTTATCTGGTCATCACCCGGCTTCCATTATGACTTGCACAAGCGGTAGCCTCAGGGCCAAGCTACTCGTGTGGGGGAATGAGCTGGCCACCTCAGGCTATTGATTTTGGGTATCATTGACAGGTCAGCAAGTGGTTTGCTAAGTGTTGTGTTTTTACGGACTGGGAGCAGTTCCTGTTGGGTTTTCTGCCTTGGGTGCCAGAAGGCCTCAGATTCTTACTATATGTACCTTGACCTGGTAAGGAGGAAGTGGGGTTTTTGGATGCTCTGCTGAAGGCAGCCAAACACCATTTTACTCTTAATACCCCCCCCAAGGTGATAGTCCTATGTTGACCTAAAAGACATTATTACCTCTGGTTTGTTTGCTAGCCAAACACAATCCCAATAAACCTGTAGGATAGAATGAAATAAAACTGCATTTTACTGTGCTTTGGCGGGGGGCGGGGCGGGGGAGGAATTGATGTAATCTCAGGGAACGTGTCCTGTCCTATAAAGAGATGATCACAGCCCAAAACGTTTTTGCACATGAGGTAGACGATGCTGATCGTGTTCTCCTCCATTGTAAAATAATTTGAAAGAAACCAAAATGTGTGCATGGTTGACTTGGGCAGTCTCCCTGCCTGAGTTGACAGATCTGGTCTCAGAGGTGGTGCTGAAGACTCCCAGACTACTGGTTCTGGAGGACTTCAACATCCATATCTGAAAGTGGGAGATATTGACATCAGCCGCTTGTCATGATCAGATTACTCCCTTTTCAGATTTAGGTGCTCAGCACCTTTTCCCCTCCGCAGAGGCAGGAGAACTGCTGGGATGGTCCGCCCTCAGAGGCTGATGGATCAAGTGGGTTTCCAGATGGCTCAGGGATTTTCCAGCTGATGCAGCTGGTGCTCCTGTCAAAGCCCTGGCTGACCTCTGGAACATCCGAATGGCTCAGTCTGTTGACATGATCACCCCTGAATGCCCTCTCCCACTTCGTGGAGCCCTTTTGGTTCCCTGGTATACTCCAGAGCTTAGCGAGGAAACCGGCTGGGAGACGGTTCAGGTGTGTGCAGAGGAGAACTGGTCAAATGCAATTGACCACTTGCACTCTGGACCCTTGCCCTTCTTGGCTGATAAAAACTAGCAGGGAGGAGACAGCTGGCTGGACCAGGGAGGTGATTAATGCCTCCTTGAGAGAGGGGATGGTCTCTGCCTTCTTGGAGGAGGCAGTGGTAAGGCCACTTCTCAAGGAACCCTCCCTGGATTCCCAAAATCTAAGCAACTTCTGGCCAGTCGCTAATCTCCCCTTCTTGGGCAAGACTCTTGAGCGGGTGGTTGCAGACCAGATCCAGGCACTCTTGGAGGAAACTGATTTTCTAGATCCATTTCAATTGGGGTTCAGGCCTGTTTGGGGCACAGAAACTGCATTGGTCCCCCTCTGTTGTGAGAGTGGCGGAAAATGTGTCCTTGTTAATTCTCCTCAACATCTCAGCGGATTTTGATGCCATCGACCACTGTGTCTTTCTGGAGCAGATGTCCAAGTTAGATGTGATGGCACCGCTTTGCAGTGGCTCTGGTCCTATTTGGATGGTTGTTTCCAGAGGGTGATGCTTGGGGGGCAGGCGCGATCTTTGGCTCTGTGGAGCTTTCAATGCCTCATGGTTTGATTTTGTCCCCTTTGCTGTTTAACATCGACATGAAACCACTGAGCGGGGTCATCTGGAGTTTTAGAATACATTGTCAGCAATGTGCTACTGGCACACAACTCTGCTTCTCCTTTACATCTGCAGGTGAGGCAGTGGAAGTGCTGTACGGTTCTCTTGCCTCGGTAATGGACTGGATGTGAGCCAGCAGACTGGAGCTCAGTCCACTGTTGGCGATGGATGGGAAGTTGCCTGCTCTTAAGGGGATTAAATTCCCTCTGAAGGAGCGGGGATGTAGCTTGGGGGTCCTCCTGGATCCTCTGCTGTAGCTTGAGGCTCAGGTGGCCTCAGTGGCACGGAGTGCCTTCTGTCAGCTCTGGCCGGTAGCCCAGCTGTGCCTCTTAAGCCAAGCCTTTAGCTGATTAACACCCTATATCCTTTTGGGGGACAGGAGGCAGGCAGGTGTGGAGGACTACCTGGTCCTGAATGGGGTAACTGTGCCCCTGAAGGACCAGCTGCGCAGCCTGGGAGTCATTTTGGACTCACAGCTGTCCATGGAGGCGCAGGTCAATTCTGTGTCCAGGGCAGCTGTTTACAAGCTCCATCTGGTACGCAGGCTGAGACCCTACCTGCCCGCGGACTGTCTCACCAGAGTGGTGCATGCTCTAGTTATCTCCCTCTTGGACTACTGCAATGCGCTCTACGTGGGGCTACATTTGAAGGTGACCTGGAAACTACAACTAATCCAGAATGTGGCAGCTAAACTGGTGATTGGGAGCGGCTGCCACGACCACATAACACCGGTCTTGAAAGATCTACATTGGCTCCCAGTATGTTTCCGAGCACAATTCAAAGTGTTGGTGCTGACCTTTAAGGCTCTAAATGACCTCGGTCCATTATACCTGAAGGAGCGTCTCCACCCCCATCGTTCTGCCCGGACATTGAGGTCCAGCACCGAGGGCCTTCTGGCGGTTCCCTCACTGCGAAAAGTGAAGTTACAGGGAACCAGGCAGAGGGCCTTCTCGGTAGTGGCACCCGCCCTGTGGAATGCCCTCCCATCAGATGTCAAAGAGAAGAACAACTACCAGACTTTTAGAAGACATCTGAAGGCAGCCCTTTTTAGGGAATCTTTTAATGTTTAACAGACCACTGTATTTTAATACTTTGTTGGAAGTCGCCCAGAGTGGCTGGGGAAACCCAGCCAGATGGGCGGGGTATAAATAATAAATTCTATTCTATTCTAAATGTGTTTGTGGAGGGGGTATTGATTTGGCTTGTTCTTGTTTTCATTCTGTGCTTTGTGTTTTTATCTTGTATGCTCCAAACTGCCCTGAGATCTTGGGAAGAAGGGCAGTATACAAATTTAATAAATAATACAAAATAAATATTTATTACAGTTTTAATAGCAATCAAAACCCGCCACTTTGTGCAATGGCACTGGCCACAAAGAACTCCATTGGACATTTCCCTTTCATATAAATGTTGGGAGTGTAGCCTTGCCTGCTAGCTGGAGTGCTTGCCAGCCAGGCTTTCCCCCAGGATATTAAAATCTACCAGAGCCTCAGGCCGGTTGCTCTTCCTTCACACACCCCTTGTACAATTCCCCATTTCCCCATTCTTTATTAACTTGTCAGCCACTTTATACCACCCAAGGCAACCCAATGCAACCTACAACCAAACAACGGACCTCAATACTTTGCAGATACAGAGAATACCCAACCCTCATTGGGCTGCCCCCCCTTTTACTCAAAAAATTATTAGTACCTCTGCAAAGCTTGGTTGTGCCTCTTGCTATGGCTCTGTGCTATCAGCACCCACCACCTGAGTTTGCTACTAGAGGGAGTTGTAACGCAAACCCCTTGGGTGGCATCTGGCCAAGTCATCCTCATGGGAATATTAGATGCAGAGATCTAAGTGAGCCACATCCATCAATTTCAGTGGGTATATACTCAGAGAATAACCTAGGTAGACACAAGCTGATGTTTGTGCCAGGCGTTGATGGGTGCTTTTTGTGTAAAGGGAGGAAGCAGAGCTCTTGGGGAAACACTATAATAAGGCCAGGAGCCTCATGAGCCTGTTTGCAGCAAAAATAGAAGTTGGGTCTTTCCTGGTGCTAGACGCCCTGACAGATTTATTGCGAAAGGAGCTTCTGTCAGCTCGACTCGCAATGCTCAGATGCATGAGATGCATGAGATGCATACGTTCCCCTCCCTGTGTGGCTGTGTATTATGTCATCTGCCAACGGAGAACACTTCTGTGCATTTGACAGACAAGGCAGCTTACGCGGCAGTCAAGACTGTTGATTGTTCAAGTGCCACAAGACTCTTGCTGGTTTCGCCATAGTAGGGAGTGGACTCATTTCATCAAGACCTGTGAGTTCAACTGAATGCAAATTTTTCATTATCACCTGTGCAGATTGGGTAGGATTTCTTCTGTGAAGCTGATGATGAAATGAATGCATAATATCAAGTTTTACAATCTGCTGGGAGCCAAATAATTGTGAAACAGGTTCCATGTCTCCCAGAGGGCTTTAGGGCTTGCCATTCTGGAATGCCAACCCCTCCATGTCAATTTTGCATCCCTGTTGCCTTTTGAGATGGCTCGGCTCCCTGGCGTTCAGAGAGCAGTAGCTGTTGTTACTTGTTGAAAACCAACTGGGAGCACCTGCGCCTTTGAGCATCTCCCATACAAGCAGCAGCAGCAGCAGCATAATTTTATTATTTATACCCTGCCCATCTGGCTGGGTTTCCCATTATAGATTTGCAAGGGACCTTAGGGTCATCTAGTCCAACCCCCTGCAATGCAGGTATTGCAGCTAAAGAACCCCTGGCAGATGGCCGTCCAACCTGCTTTAAAACCTCCAGTGAAGGAGCTCTCATGCCTCCTTCCCAAAGGAGCAAGGGCTGGAGGGGCCAAGGCCCACCCAAAAACACATTGAGGGCTGTACATTGGATTGCCCTGCAGTTGATCAAGGGTGGGGACATCCCACTGGCCTTCCAGGTCTTGCCAAACACCATCCCAGGCCATTGGCCATACCTGTTGGGGGTGATGGGAGCTGGAGTTCTGTGATAGTTGGCAGGCCAAAGGGAGGTCCCTACCTTTGGTCAAGTGCAGGGTGGTCCAACGTGTGGGCCGAGGGCCGCATGTGGCCCTCGAGGCATTTTTGGCAGCCCTCTGCAACAGTTGACACCCCCTCCAGCCCTGGCGCTGCCTTCCCAAACCTGGGTAAGTGAGGCGCGTGGAAGGTGGTGCGAGGGCTCTAACAGGGTCCTTAGAGTCCTCCTGCCTCCTTCCCAAAGCCTAGTTAGTGCTTTCCCAGCTTTGGGAAGGAGGTGGGAGGGCTCTAGGACTCTGCCAGAGCCTCCTGCCTCCTTCCCAGGAGGACTGAGGAAGAGGGAGGGGGCTGTGGGAGGCAGCAGAGAGCCCCTTGCAGAGGCATGGCAGGTCTGTGCAGGTAGCTGGCAGCCCCCGCCTCCCCCCCAAACCCCAGCTCTGCACAGATAAATGGCTTCCCTCCTGCAGTTGAGACCATTGTAGTTCTGGATCTCTGCAGATTCCGCCTCGTTCTTTGACTATCAAACCTAAACTTCACTTTTTGAATCAACTGCTGAAAACTTGTTGATAAAATCTTTTCAGGTCTTCCCTTTTTCAGGACATGCCTGGACGTCCTCACCAACCCACTCGCCCTTGCATAATCCCTGCAGGACAATTTTAGCTGTTTACACCTGCCTTTCCATTAGAGATGATTCATTTAGATCACTTTCCTGCCCTAACCTAAGAGTTGAGAGTAGGCTGTGATAAACCCTTATAGCCACTAACTCGCTGAGAGAGGCAGAGGAACGACTTGCCCCAAATCAGATGCTGAACTTCATGGCTAGCTTCCGTGAGCTTCAGAAGGCTTGGCTCCTTTGCGCAATGAGGCTGCTCAGCTACTGCAGTTTATACTGTTTGTTTTAGTTAATTGCCATTTTATCTTGTCTTTCCTCCAAGAACAACAACCTTTTGAGGTAGGCTGAGAGAGCGAGAGCGATTGAACCAGGGGTTCATCAGGATAAGCTTGGGGGCCTCCTAATACAGTTTTAAATGCAGCCCAAAGTGGTACAGAACTCTACTGCCCCCATTTCCCTGTATTCCATATACCAGGCCTTGTGAAATCTTGGAGACTGGAGGTCCCTGTGTTCACCGGGTCTCCTGTAGCCTCACAGGAAGAGGTTCTGGAATCTGTAATAGATCAGCTTCTGATTGTACTAGTGAGCTGTCAGGGATGAGTGTCGGGAGCAGGCGAGCAATAAATTACACTGCGTCAGCAAAGTTAACTCTTTTATCAAAGAAACAAGACAGCTCAGGAGGCCAGGCCTAGTGAGCACAGCAACCCTTCTTGGTAGATCTTGCCCCTATGAGGTGGTTGTGAGGACTGACGGTCCCCGCCTTCCCATAGCAATAACAATAATAATTTTATTATTTATACCCCACCCATCTGGCTGGATTTCCCCAGCAACTCCGGGTGGCTTAACACACACACGAAATTGTAAAACATAAGACATAAAAAAATTCCCGGTACAGGGTTGCCTTCAGATATCTTCTAAAAGTCAAGTAGTTGTTTATTTTCTTGACATCTGAAGGGAAGGCGTTCCACAGGGCAGGCGCCACTACCGAGAAGGCCCTCTGCCTGGTTCCCTGCAACCTCACTTCTCTCAGTGAGGGAACCAGCAGAAGATCCGTGAAGGAGGACCTCAGTGTCTGGGCTGAGCGATGGGGGTGGAGACGCTCCTTCATGTATACTGACTGGGCCGAGACCGTTTAGGGCTTTAAAGGTCGGCACCAACACTTTGAATTGTGCTTGGAAACATACTGGGGCCCCAATGTAGGTCTTTCAGGACTGGTGTTATATGGTCTCAGCGGCCGCTCCCAGTCACCAGTCTAGCTGCCGCATTCTGGATTAGTTGCAGTTTCCGGGACACCTTCAAAGGTAGCCCCATGTAGAGTGCATTGCAGTAGTCCAAGCAGGAGATACTGTATTTTTCGCTCCATAAGACACACTTTTTGCCTCTTAAAAACTAAGGGGAAATGTCTGTGCGTCTTATGGAGCGAATGTGTGGTCCCTGGAGCTAAATTGCCGGAGTGCAACACACTCCTGAGCTGGTCTTTCGGGCTGGCGGGGGAAACCTGGGCTTCCCCCTCCAGCCCTGGGAGCTGTGCAGCGCTCTCTCTAGCTGTTTTAGCTTCTGCCTTAGCAAAGCCTCCGCAGGGCAGCAGGGAGCCTTCATCCCGCTGCTCTACGGAGGCTTCGCGCGGCTATCCCTGGCTTTTGCGGGAGGCGCACGGCTCTGTCCCTTCCCCCACCTCCCAAAAAAGCCCCAAGAGCCATGCTCCCTTTAAAGAGCACACGGCTCTTGCAGGAGGTGGGGGGGGGGGGGAGCCAGTAGGCTTGCTTTCGCTGAAGCCAGGAGGGCTAGAGGGATTGGCATGCACCGATCCCGCTTGCTCTCCTGGCCTCAGGGATAGCCCCACAATGCCTCCTGAGCGAAGAGGGAGGAAATACGGTAACTAGAGCATGCACCACTCTGGCGAGACGGTAGCTCTCCAAGTCTTCTCTCCCCTGGGTCCTTCCTAAGCAATCTGAGACTCCACCGTCTTGTCTGTCTCTGCTCTGCCATCGTCATTCCTCTCTTGGTTCTGGGTGACCAGGGAGGAGGGGGAGACCCCCTGGCTTTTTCAGTAGCCTGCCTTATCTCTGTCTCTTGGCCCTCTCCTCTCCAGCCTCTGCTTCAGCCTCAGAGTCTGCACTGCTCTCTGCCCCAGACTCTTCCTGCTCACTAAGCCCTGTTACCTCTTCAGCTTCCAACACCTCCTCCTCTCAGTTTGCTCCCTCTTTTCCCTCTGACCACACCTCGTTGTCTCACCACCAGTTCCCAGGCTCTGAGCCTCCTTCCCTTAGGGGTTCCCCGGCTGGTGCCTCCTACCGTTCCTCTGCACCCAGCCAGTCTTTCACGTCCATAAAAAGTACCATGTGGGCGTCTTTCAGATGCAGGTTTTATGTGCGCTCCCTGCATTGGAAGCAAAAGAGGCCCCTCCATTATGGAAGCTAACAGCGTGCAATTTAGCAAGGCTGCCTGTGTCACAACCCTTTTGCATTTTTAAAGCTGGGAGCAACTATTCAGAGCGAGTCCTTGAAATATTCATGACTGGACCTGCAAGGCAAAGCGTTTTCTCTCTCTTCTGGCGCTGCTGCCCTGCTGTCGTAACAGGGGCAGGTGGAACGAGACGGGAGCGGAGGATGCCAACGGAGAGATCAAATGCAGCGGTGAAAATCCCAGCTGTTGCACCTCTGGGAGCAGGGCTGATTAGAAAAGATAAAAGCCAAGATATTCAGTGCACTGCCTCTGGGAATGAGACTTTGGTCGGCCTCCCTTCAAAGCTGGTCGTCGTAATAAACAGGCATTTGTGTGTTTTTTAGTTTAGAGGAGAATAGCAATTAAAGAATCAAGGAGCAGCAGGCGGAAAGGAAGACCTTCTGATTTCCAAATATATCTCAAAAATTCAGTTGGAAGGGACCACAAGGGTCATCTAAGTCGAAACCTTTGCAAGATAGGATTATTTTTCTGGCCAAAGTGGGTATCAAACCCACAACCCTGAGATTAAAAGTCTTGTGCTCTACTGACTGAGCTATCCCACAGGCCCATTTTATAATGTGTATAAAACAGGGAGAAGGGCGATAACCACAGGTGAAAAATGAAAAACAAAACCATAAAACAGGCAGGTAAAATAAGGGCAGTTGCATATGGGTTAAGTAACAAACTCCAGGTCATTGAAGGAGGGTGGGGGGAAGCGAGGGCAAAAGTTGTCTTCGTGTACAGAAATAATATTAGCCAATTCCCAAGTAGAGTTCAATATTTGCTAGGCTTGTGACGATAGCATGTGTGATCGGGCTGTATATGCAACAAATGCCATTCTAGCTATGCTCCAGCATTTGTGGTACCAAGTCTCCACTGGAAACTGCAGTTTGGTGAGGATGTTGAGAATTGTTAGGAGACCCCTTGCAGAGCTACAATTCCCAGTGCTCTTAGCAAACTACAGTTCCCATAATATTTTGAAGAAAGAAGCCATGGCTGTGAAAGTACTTTAAGAGTACTCTAAAAGTATGGTGTGGGTGTTGCTTCACACACACGAGCACAACCATACCGGCTCCCCTGCAAACTGGCCAGCCTGTCTCCACGAATCTTTGCCATCAGTAAAGTTGCCAGGAGGAGCTCTGAAGTTAATAGTCCAGCCACAGAGCTGGGTCCTAGAGCTCCTGTGCAGAACACTGAGAAGAGCCACTCTAGCCCCTGTGCTCTGTGCTCTGTGTAGAGAGCAATGTCTTCCTGATGGGCCTTTTCCCTTGTTTGGCAGCAGCAGCAGCAG
The DNA here is from genome assembly GCF_951804945.1 of Podarcis cretensis. Classification (NCBI taxonomy): domain Eukaryota; kingdom Metazoa; phylum Chordata; class Lepidosauria; order Squamata; family Lacertidae; genus Podarcis; species Podarcis cretensis. Next base: position 11,070,836 of record NC_137170.1, on the reverse strand, counting down.
CAGCAGCAGCAGCAGCAGCAAGGCTTTGGGGTTGCATTGAAGGTGGCAGCATGAGCGTAACCAGGACTTTTGTTAGGGGTGGGGCAAACAGTGGCATAGCAATCCCTGCCAGCACCTGGGGTAGAGCATTTTTAAAGGGACTAAAGTTGTTGAGCTTTTGGGGGGAAGGGGGTCACCAAAAGTTGTTGAGGTTTTTGGGGAATCAGGACTTTTGTTGGGGAGGCAGAACCGACATGATTGATCCGTTAGTTAAGTATTTCTATTGTGCTGAGGAGGGCTGCACAGGTGAGGAATGGTGGGAGCCTCCCCCTGCTCCTGATCAGGATCCTGAATCTTCCCAGGAGCAGGAGGGCAGTATAGATTTGGAACAGTGGTTTGCAGAGGGGCATAGTTCAGAAGACAGAAGCTGGGAAGAACTGGGTGGTGAACAGCTAGGAGAAGAAGTACTCGGAGAGAGACAGCTAACAGACTCGCTTTTACTGGAAAGCGCCCATCTGCCCAGCCCAAGGTCAAGGAGAGCAGATAAGGTAGCAGCTCAGGAAGCACAGTGGTTGCGAGATCAGGTTGCAAGGCATGGAAGTGAGGGGGGGCTAGGGATGAAGTGGGTGAAAGCCTGAATTGGGAGCACCTTCGTTCCAAGGAATGGATTCTTTGTTCTCTCACTGTGATCATTAAAATTGATAACCGGTAAGAGACCCCTTTCACTTTGTTCTGCTTATCTACTACCAAAGAGGGAAGCTGAGTCCCTGAAGCCTGACAGCTACGCTCATGGGTGGCAGGGGACAAATTCTGCGTGTCACTTGTCCAAAACAGGTCATGCCGTTCCCAGGCTCTTCTAACTGGAGGAGCAACGCTGATTCAAGCAAGGGAAGTCCTAGTGGCTGAACCAAAATCATCATTACCATCATGATGGGAGATCTGGTTAACTGGAACCCGGAGCAGGGTTTTCTCAGCCCTGGCATCCGGCCTTTGGAACGAGTCTTCCCTCTGAGATCTTGGATGGCTCCTACGCTGAGCAGGTTCTTGCGACAACTGAAACGTTCTCAATTCACCTGGCCTTTGAGCGTTACTAGCAGACGTTTAATTTATACTGTTCTTCAGTTATGAGCGATGCTGCGAGAGAGATCGTTGCATCGACCGGTTCCGCAAGTTTCAGTCGTTTTGTTTTGCATTTAATGATCATGCTTGATTATATGTAAGAAAGCAATGCCTATTCTGCAGGGATGGCATTTATATCTTTTGGTGTTGCAACCTGCCCTGTGGCTTCAGGAAGAAGGGTGGGATACCGATTCCGTAAATATATATGTAACTGAATCTGAGGGCAGCATCTAAACACCCCTTAGGAAGCCTTGGCTAACAATGACATCATGAGGTGGCTCCAGAGGGACATCAGATGCTCGGGTGAAGAGCGCACCTTTACTGTGGAGGCAAATAATGCGCAACTCTTCAAGGTTTATGAATGCAGGCTGTTGCTACGAGTAGGAAAGGTGGGAGCTGGGGAGAGTTCTGCAGATGTACGGCCCAAGTGCCACAGAGGGGGAAGGATGGAGAAGATGTGTTGCGTCTGCTGCTCTGCTGAAACCAAGGGGAGAAAGAATCCCAGGTGGGAGCAGCAAAGAAGAAGGGAGGCATGTTGTTGTTGTTGTTTAGTCGTTTAGTTGTGTCCGACTCTTCGTGACCCCATGGACCAGAGCACGCCAGGCACTTCTGTCTTCCACTGCCTCTCGCAGTTTGGTCAAACTTATGCTGGTAGCTTCGAGAACACTGTCCAACCATCTCGTCCTCTGTCGTCCCTTTCTCCTTGTGCCCTCCATCTTTCCCAACATCAGGGTCTTTTCCAGGGAGTCTTCTCTTCTCATGAGGTGGCCAGAGTATTGGAGCCTCAGCTTCAGGATCTGTCCTTCCAGTGAGCACTCAAGGCTGATTTCCTTAAGAATGGAGAGGTTTGATCTTCTTGCAGTCCATGGGACTCTCAAGAGTCTCCTCCAGCACCAGAATTCAAAAGCATCAATTCTTCGGTGATCAGCCTTCTTTATGGTCCAGCTTTCACTTCCATACATCACTATTTGGAAAACCATAGCTTTTACTATACGGACCTTTGTTGGCAAGGGAGGCACAGGTAGTGCCTTACACCAACTTGGACCACTGGCCCACCTAACTTGGTAGTGCCTACACTGGCTGGCAGCAGCTCTTCAGGGTTTCAAACAGGGGACATTCCCAGCCCTACTGGGAGATGTCAGGGGTTCAACCTGAGGTGTTCAGCATGCAGTGTAGACGCTCCAACTTTTTGCTTTTGTTTCCCTTAAGAATGATACCAATATCCCAATCTCCGTTGCTGTGGAGAAAAGGCCGGTTGAAATAAGAGTGCAGGGAGCTGCATAAACTGAGCCGGAACACTGATCTATCTTGCACTGACTGGCAGCAGTTCCCTAGGGTTTCAGATATAGGAAGGACCCAGCACAACCCGGCAAAGCCGGGGATTGAACCCATGACCTTCTGCATGGAAAGCCAGAAATATTACCTCAGGTTTAGGCTGCGAAAGAATAACATTAATTGCCATCAATGGAGGCTACTATGAGGCTTGGGATTGCTACCGTGGGGGGGCGAGGGAGGTATGGCGGTGGGGGCAGTTGTTATAGGCGAAGGGGATTGAGATATGGATATGCTCGTACCCCTTCCAATCTGCGCCTCATCCCGAGGGACGAGGGTAGGGTGAGCAAGGATTACTCACCTCCGTCACTGGTGCTGTGCAATGCCAGGTCTATAGGCAACAAAACCGCCACCCTGTGAGATTTCTTTATCTCGCAGGGGGTCGACCTGGCTTGTGTGACGGAGACCTGGGTGCGCGAAGGGGCAACAGTTACCTTATGAGAGATGGCGCCCCCGGGTTTCTCCGTCCTTCACCAGTCGCGGACTGTGGGCCGGGGGGGGGAGGGGTGGCGTTATTAATCCGGGAAGATTGTTCTTTCAGAGCTCTACCATCGCCATCGATCCCCGGCATTGAATGTGTTGGCCTAGTGTGGGGCTCCGAGGTGAGCTTGGCTGTCTGGCTGGTGTACCGGCCACCTAGCGCACCAGCAGCCACCCTGTCAGGCCTGCTGGAGGCGGTGGCCGGCTGGGCCTTGGAGTTCCCTAACCTATTGGTATTGGGGGACTTCAACATCCATGCTGATGCCACTCCCTCCTCACAGGCTCTGGACCTGGTGTCTTCCATGGCGACACTAGGGCTCTCCCAGTTTGTTTCGGGCCCCACACATCAAGCAGGCCACACACTGGATTTGATCTTTGGCATAGGTATAGATGTGATCATGTCTCCTTCGATGAAGGTGCCATGGTCTGATCACTACGCTCTGAAAGCCAGGATTGACTTTCCACCCCCACCCTGCTTAGGTGGCAAGCCGATTTGGGCTCGTCCGCAGAGGCTGATGGACCCTGATAGATTCCGCCAAGCCTTGCGGGACCTTGCTCCCCCTGGCAACTCATTGACTGAGCTTGTTGAGGGCTGGAATATCCAGCTCCTGGCAGCCATCGATGAGATCGCACCTAAGCGCCCTCTGCGACCCCGCAGAAACCGGGCTCTCTGGTTTACCGAGGAGCTCCGGAAAATGAAGCGGGACCTCAGATGGCTAGAGGTATGGCGGGGTGCCCGTGACGGAGCCTCAAGAACATCTTATAAGGCTTTTATGAAAACCTACGAGATGGCGGTGAAGGCTGCTAAGAAGTCTTACTTCTCGGCCTCCATTGCATCCGCTAGCTCTTGCCCGGCGCAATTATTTAGTATAATCAGGTCTTTAACGTCCCTTGAGGGACAGCCAAATTTAAATGACAATTTGATACACAGCTGTGAGGCATTTGCGAGCTTTTTTGCGGAGAAGGTCTTGTTGCTCCGCCATGACCTCCCTGCCAATTTGGATACAGTAAAGGAACTGGAGGCCCCTCGACTGTCCTCAGGTCCAGTATTGGACCACTTCAACCGGATATCCTCAGCCGATGTGGACAGACTCCTCCAAGCTGGAAAGCCCACCACCTGTCCTCTCGACCCGTGCCCGTCTTGGCTGATTAGAGCGTGTCCAGACGAGGTGCGGGCCCTCCTGGGGGATATCATCAATTTGTCCCTTGGCACGGGGACATTCCCAGGTGAACTGAAGGAGGCAGTGGTGCGCCCGCTCTTAAAGAAAACATCATTAGATCCTTTAGATCTATCCAATTACCGCCCAGTTTCGAATCTTCAGTTCCTGGGTAAGGTGATTGAGAGAGCGGTTGCTGAACAGCTTGGTGGGTTTCTGGATGAAACATCGGCTCTGGATCCATTCCAGTCCGGCTTCCGCGCTGGTCATGGGACCGAGACGGCTCTGGTTGCCCTAACAGATGATCTTCGTAGACAGCTGGATCGAGGTGGGTCGGGGCTGCTGATTCTTCTAGATCTGTCAGCAGCTTTTGACATGGTCGATCACAAACTTCTGGACCACTGCCTTGCCAACGTGGGGATCCAGGGCACAGTCCTTCAATGGCTGCACTCGTTTCTCTCTGGTCGGGGACAGAGGGTGGCGCTTGGGGGGGAATTGTCATCGCGCCACTCCTTGGTGTGTGGAGTACCTCAGGGTGCGATACTCTCCCCGATGCTTTTCAACATCTTTATGCGCCCCCTTGCCCAGCTTGTCCGGAGTTTTGGGCTGGGTTGCCATCAGTATGCTGATGACACCCAACTCTATCTGTTGATGGATGGCCATCCTGACTTGGCCCCAGACACACTGACCAGATGTTTGGAAGCTGTGGCTGGATGGTTACGTGGGAGCCGGTTGAAGCTAAATCCTTCGAAGACAGAGGTCCTGTGGCTGGGACGGGACGATATGGGATTGGGGGGGGCAACTCCCATCCCTTGCGGGGGCGCAATTAGTGCCAGCACCGTCCGTTAAGAGTTTGGGTGTAATCTTCGACACCTCCCTTTCCATGGAGGCGCAGATTGCAGCTACAACAAAGGCGGCATTTTTTCATCTCCGCCAAGCTAAGCAGTTGGCTTCTTACCTCTCCACTGTGATCCACTAGCCACTGTGATCCATGCGACGGTCACCTCCAGACTGGATTATTGTAACTCGCTCTACGTGGGGCTGCCCTTGAGACTGACCCAGAAACTCCAGCGGGTGCAGAATGCTGCAGCGAGACTCCTTACGGGGTCTTCGCTGCAAGATCACATTCACTTGGTGCTATACCAGCTGCACTGGCTCCCGGTGGAGTACAGGATCAGGTTTAAGGTGCTAGTTTTAACCTTTAAAGCCCTATACGGCCAGGACCCTAGTACCTACGGGACCGCCTCGCCTGGTATGCCCCACAGAGAAACTTACAGTCTTCAAATAAAAACATCTTGAAGGTCCCAGGCCACAGAGAAGTTAGGCTGGCCTCAACTAGAGCCAGGGCTTTTTTGGCCGTGGCTCCGATCTGGTGGAACACTCTGTCACAAGAGACCAGGGCCCTGCGGGACTTGACATCTTTCCGCAGGGCCTGCAAGACAGAGCTGTTCCACCAGGCCTTTGGCCAGGGCGCAGCCTGACTCCCTCCCTCGGCAATCTTCGCGGAGCTCTGGCCCAATGGTTGCCAGTGGCTTGAATTAATTAATTTTATGATGAATGATTTTAGAGTGTTGTTTGTGCTGTACTTTTGTACTGTTTTATTGTTGTTAGCCGCCCTGAGCCCGGCTTCGGCTGGGGAGGGCGGGATATAAATAAATAAATTTTATTATTATTATTATTATTATTATTATTATTATTATTATTATTATTATTTCTGCTTTCCTTTGGACCACATCAGTGAATCCAAGGGGAAGGGGATCTTTGGGCAGCCCAGCACCTCCAGGCACGCTGCCCAGTCTTGCACCCCAGGGAGTTCGCTTTGGTACTGCTAACACAGCAGTTTGACTTCGCTTCTGCATGCATTGCCTAAACGACAGTTTCTAGGTTAGAGTGAGTCTTTTTGTTATGTGCAGTGGGGGGGGGGGGCGGGATCTGAAGGGGGGGGGAGAAACAGAAGTGGGGAGACCACCAGTGTGGGTCAGGTGGGGATGATGAAGTGCTCCCTGTTGAGAATTCCGTTCCACCTTAAGGAACAGACATGAGATTGTTACGTGCCACATGTCTATTTACATTCCAGCATACTATGCTGGGAACGTCTGTTGTGTGTATAGCTTTTGCTTTTAGCCGTTCTTTCTGAAACGACATGAGAGAGAGACGACATGTTTCTTTGTCCTGATTTATGATTAATAAATCTGTAGTTGTAGTATGCTTCCACAAGCCTCACACCTATTCTGTGTGCGCAGTTCGATCTGCTGATAGTGTGCCCTGGCTCAGAAGCCCGGGTCGCTGATTTACATCAGAGCAGAGGTGATAGTCTTTGCACCAGGTCGCTGGAAGGAGACAGCCCAGCCAGGGCTAAGCAGCTGGCCTCCTGGCCCTCTGCATGTCGGCATCTTGGCAAAGAGATGCTTTGGGCAAACCTGGAGACCCAGCCATTCCTGCCACAGTGCTTTCTGCAAGGCTTCTCCCTCTGCCCCCAATGGCAGACTAAGGATAAATGTGATTTATCAGATAAAGGCCCCAGAGGACGTGGCAAGCAAGGAACTCCCAGGGGCTTGGCAGTGCCACCGCAAAAGCCGCCGGGTCCTACAGGACTACTGTCTTTGGCACACCGGCAGTGCTTCCCATTTTGCACGGCCTCTGTTCACCTGCCTGCCACCTGCACAGGAATCCCACGCGTACGTTCTTTCTTTTTTTAAAAAAATAATATTTATTCAAAATTTTAAAGGTTACAAAAAAGTAAAAAAGAGAAAAAAGAACAATAGAAAAGACAAAAGAAAAAATACAATCATTTTAAAAAAGATTTTAAAAAAGAACAAATCAAACCTTTACATCTTTTTCTTTCTTTAACTTATTTCCTTGACCTCCTCACACCTCCCGTCTCTGTATTCTAATTCAAATTGTTAATTCAGCAAATCCTTCCGACCTTGTTTTTATCTTAATAGTTTGTTTAAAATATTATAATTTTAAATTCTCTTTTTCATTAATTCATTTTTACTAATTCTTTATGTCATTCCTGCCAAAACCATATAGTTTCCTTTTTCAAACATCCTTCTAGCAGAATCCTTAATTTTACCATATTTTTAAAAACCGCTTTCACTTTATCCAATCTTAACTCTCATCCAAGCCTATATATCTATACTTATTCTTAAAACGTTTCCCTAAGGTCAAAAAAGATTCCATTCCACGAATTTCCCAAGTCTCATTAAAAATACAAAAAAAACAATTTATATTATATGCACATTGAGTTCCCGATTTCCATTCCACCCGGACCCCTCCCTGGTTTCAGTCCCCAGCATTAGTGCATCTGTCAGAGCTGCCCGAGGTCCCAGCTCACAAAGGACCAACGCCAGTCCATTGTTATATATATAAAAGTCTTTATTGAAGTGCAGTTTCGATTTCAAAGCCGCGGCGCGCAGCTCTACGTCTTAACTCTAGACCGCTGAAGTTCCGTCTGAATCTCCTCCCCCCAGACACCAGTTTAAGACTCTAGCCTTGCTCCACCCCTTCCTTTGCTCTTTCCTCCTCTGGGTCCGCCTGTCCGCTGGGGTCTTGCCCTTTCTAAACTCTTCTGACGCTGAGTCCCCTGAGTCTTCCCCCTCCCTCCGGCGGGCTTTAGGACCTGGTTCCCAATCCGGGTTTCCTGCTGTGCCGCGCGCCTGTACATTTGAACTTGGCGCGCGCGCCCAGCCGGCAACCTTCCTCCTGACCGTTACACTGCTCCTGTCACTGCTTCCCCCTTCGGAGAGGCTAGCTGGACCTGACTTCCCCTCCATTCCCTCACTCTGCGATGGAGGCGTGGCCAGCCCTGATTCATCTTCTCTCCCTGTTGGAGGAGAAGCTGGCCCTGATACATGGGACTCTTCCCCCCCGCTACGCTCTGGTGGAGGAGCTGGTCCCGATCTCCCGCTGCTGCTTTGGGAGTCCCCGCTGGCCCCTTGCTTCTGGTGTGTCCCCCCTGGGACCCCCCTTGCCCTGGCCATAGGCGCCCCCCTCTGGGAATCTTCTGAATCGCTGGAGAAGCTCATGGAATCTCTCGGGCCACTTTCATACTCCCCTACGCTGCCCTCCGATTCTTCCCCTTCGCTCTCCATTTCCTCTCTCCCCTGTGCTTCTGCTCCTGAGCCCCTGACATCCATCCCCCCTTGAAGCCCCCCCTTCCCCCTCCCCCTCTTCTGGTGTGGGTTCCGGGTGCTCCAGTGCTGTGGGGGTGAGTGCGGGATACAGTTCTTCCCCCCTGGTGTGCAGCCGGCCAGCTGGATCCGGCCAGTCCGTAATGGGCTCGTAAACGTCGATCTCCTCTGCTTCCATTTCTCTGCAGCTGTGCTCGAACCCAGGATCCTCCCCCAACACGTCCATGTCCCTCTCTCCCCCTGTTGCCTCGGGTGATGCTGCGTGTAAGGGCCCCTTCAGCAGTCCCCTGCTCCACCCCACCTCCGGTTGATTGTCCCACCAATAAGAGCGGTCTGTGACAAACCCTGAGAGCGATCCCTCTGGGGAGCTTGTTTCTGGCGCCGTTTCCTCAGCTGATGAGAACCCCTGGAACGTGCTGCCTGAAAGTGTGGGTGTGAAAAGATAGTCGTCGAAATAATCCGCCGGCATAGGTCTGTGTGGGAAGAGTGCATGGAACTCGTCTTTGAGGTAGTGCTCTTCCACGGCATAGTACGGTACCCACCTGTTGGCGCTGGCCGGGGTACCTTCCCTGGCGAGGAGATATTCAACCCCCTCTTCCCCCCATCTCGAGTCTAAAATCTCCGTGACCTCGTTGAGTGGCGCCGCCCTCGGTGACCCCCCCTTGTTGGCGATTTGCGGGGTGGGTCTGGTGCGTTCCCTGGCGCCTGAAACCTGTGGGGTTCCTTGTAGGGTGTAAGCACTGATCTATGAAAGACCGGGTGCATTCTGGAGCCCTCCGGGAGTGTCAACCGGAAGGCTACCAGATTGATTTGTGCCTCGACTTGGTAAGGCCCTAGCTGCTTGTGTCCGAGCTTCTTCTTAGCTAACGTTCTGGCCGGCACTGCCTGGGCTGCTAACCAGACCCAGTCCCCCACTTGGATGTCTTCCCCGACTCTCCTGTGCCTGTCTGCCTGCACTTTGTAGGCGTGTTTTGCTAGTTCTAAGTGCCTTCGGAGTTGCTCGTGGACCTCCTGTAATTCCGCTGCCAAGGCCTCTGCTCCCTGTGTCTCCCCCTCCCCCACTTTCTCTAATCCCGGGAAGGTTCTGGGATGCCGTCCATTGTTGGCGAAGAACAGTGTCACCCCCGTGGACACGTGCTTCGTGTTGTTGTAGGCAAACTCGGCCAGCGGTAGGTAGTCCACCCAGGTCGAGGGCTGTTGATTCATGTAGCATCTCAGGTACTGCTGCATGATGGCGTTGACCCTCTCCGCTTGTCCGTTGGTCTGCGGGTGTCGTGCCGACGCTAAGTTGATCTTGACGTTCAGGATGCCCAGCAGCTTCTGCCAGAAGCTCGAGATGAATTGGCGACCCCGGTCGGACAGGATGGACCGCGGTAAGCCGTGAACCTTGAACACGTGGTCTATGAACAGCTTGGCAGTCTGTTCCGCTGTGGCCACCTTCGCGCAAGGAATGAAGTGCGCCATCTTGGTGAACAGGTCTACGACCACGAGTACCGCTGTTTTGCCTCGCGAGCTGGGCAAATCTGTGACAAAGTCCAGGGCCACTTTCTCCCACGGCTCAAGTGGCGTCTGTAGCGGTTCCAGCAGTCCCACCGGCGGTCTGTGTACTGGTTTGGCCCTTTGGCATGTGTCACACCTAGTGACGTAATCCGCGACTTCTCCCCTCATCTTGGGCCACCAAAAGTCTCTGGCTACTAATTCCGCCGTCTTGTCCTTGCCGAAGTGCCCGGCGCTGGGCGCGTCGTGTAACTGCTGCAGTACTTTCGCGCGGAGGTCGTCTCCTGGCACGTAGAGGGCCCCTTTGCGGATGAGCAGTCCGTCGCGTATCTGGAACTCGTCGTCCTTCGCTGTGCCTCTTCGCACCTCCTCCATCTTGGATTGAGCGAACGAATCCGTCTGCAGCGCGCGACGTACGGCGTCCAGGTCCACGGTGGCTGAAGCACATGCCCACGCTTTCGGTGCGAAAATGTGTTTGGCTGCCACCGGTGCCGCTTCCTCGAGATACTGTGGCTTCCTGGACAGTGCATCCACCATGACGTTGTTGTCTCCTGGGATGTATTCTATCCGGAAGTCGAAATCCGCAAAGAACTCCGCCCAGCGGATGTGTCTCTGGTTCAGGAACCGCACCGTGTGCCAGTACTCCAGGTTCTTATGGTCCGTGCGGACCTGTACTGTGTGTTTGGCTCCGATGAGGAAGTGCTGCCACGCCTTGAAGGCTGCATGAATGGCCAGCAACTCCCTGTCCCAGATGGTGTAGTTCTGTTCCGACTTGCTGAGTTTCCTGGAGTAGAATGCGCACAGCCTCCAGTCCCCTTGAGGATCTTGCTGCAACAGGACCGCCCCCACCGCTCTGTCCGAGGCGTCCGTTTCCACCCTTATTGGTTTGCTGGGGTTTACGTGTAGCAGCTATTCTTCGGACGCAAAGAGACGCTTGAGTCTCTGAAAGGACTGCTCCGCCTGGTCCGTCCAGGTGAACTTTTTCTTCTTGGAGCTGAGGGTGTCCGTGATGGCCACCGTCTGCATAGCGAAACCCTTGATGAACTTGCGATAAAAGTTGGCGAAGCTGACGAACTTCTGGACCTCCTTCCGATTGCGCGGGCTCTTCCAGTCCAACACCGAGCGGACCTTGGTGCTGTCCATGGCGAGTCCCTTGTCGGACAGCTTGTAGCCCAGGAAATCCACCTCCGTCATGTCGAACTGGCACTTCTCCAGTTTGGCGTAAAGTCTGTGCTCCCGCAGTCTCTGCAGGACCTCCTTGACGTCTCTCTCGTGAGCCTCCTGCGATTCCGAGAAGATCAGGATGTCGTCTAGGAAGCAGACGCACTTCTTGTAGAGGAGTCCCGCTAACACGTGGTGCATGAAGGCTTGGAAGCAATGGGAGCCATTTTGCAAACCAAACGGCATAACTCGATATTCATAGGTGCCTAAAGGCGTAAACATGTCCGTCTTCCACTCATCGCCCTCCCGCATGCGTATAAGGTTGTACGCCCCTCGAAGATCCAACTTGGTGAAGATGCGTCCCTTCCTCACCGTCGCGAGCAGGTCGTCGATCTTGGGCATGGGGAATGCTGTGGGCTTTGTCCTGGAATTGATGATTCTATAATCAACTACCAACCTCCGTTGGGGCGTGTCTTTCTTCTTCACGAAAAACACGGGACTGCCCCCCACTGCTTTGGATTCTTGGATGAATCCCCGCTTCAAATTGTGATCTATGAACTCCCTGAGTTCTTGCAGTTCGTCTTCAGACATGGAATACAGTTTTCCAGTTGGCAGCGTCGCCCCCGGCTGGAGGTCAATCTTGCAGTCGTAGGGCCTGTGGGGAGGCAGCTTGTCCGCTTCCTTCTCGCAGAAGACTTCCAAAAACGCCTTGTTCTTGTTGGGTACCGCTTGCACCATGCCTAAGTGTAGCCGTAGTTCATCCTCTTGCCCATCATCTTCCTGGCTGGTCAGGATGCAGTGTTCTGCGCAGTAGGAAGAGCAGAAGGTCAATTGACGCTGGTACCACGCTAATGCCGGGCTGTGCCTATCCAGCCAACTCATGCCCAACACTATGGGCGTGTCCGACAGGTGGGTGACGTTGAAGCTGATGACTTCACGGTGATTTCCAATTTGCATCACCATTGGCGGTGTTTGCTGTACCACCTGTCCTCCCAGTAGCTCTCTGCCATCAACCGTGACGACGTTTAGGGGCATCGTGGCTGGTAGGAGCGCTATGTGATGTTGCTTGATGAAATCCACTCCTACAAAGTCTGCATTACTACCACAGTCAATGGTAATAGGGACTTCCAGGGTGAGTCCATTGGGCAGCTGGAGCGATGCGGTGAGTTGCACCACTGGTTTGGGTGGGAGGGGGTCTGTGGGCTGTAAAATCTCTGGGGGCTGCTTCACTGACTCACCTGGCTGGGCCCCAGTGCCTCTCCCTCCAACCAGGCTTCGTCGTTTCCCTGCAGCTGTTCCCCCTGCTGAACTGCTCCCCTTACTGTTGCTGAGGCTGCAGTTTGCCTCTGGAGCCTCTGGGGACACTCTTTGGCCATGTGCTGTGCACTGTCGCAGATATAACACTTCCTGTTCCCTCTAGGAACCTTCGCCTTGACTGCTCCTGGTGTTTGGGCTCTGGTTGCTGTCTGAGCCCTGGCACCACCTATCTCCATCGTCTCTTCTCCCCCCCCCCCCCAGTGGAGGCATGGACTGCGTGCGCGCTGTCTCTCTGGGTAGGAAAGGAGTTGTTCTGGCTGGTATGCGTCCCATACGTCCCTCATCCCTGCTCCAAGGGCGTTCTTCCAGGCGCACCCCTATCGCCAGCGCTCTTTGGATGACTTCTGTGGTGCTGTTGGGTCTTTCCCCCCTCGCTAGCTCATCTTTCATGGCCCCATTCAGCCCCTCCCAGAACAGATCCCTGACGGCAGCGGAGTCCTTATCCCAGCCCAGCACATTTACTAACGCAAAAAAGCGGGAGTGATATTGTCTCACAGTGGCTTTGCCCTGCTTCAGCCCATGCATTTCCCTCCTGGCCACATCCACATCTACCGTTGATTTGAAACAATCGTCCATAGCCTTGATAAAGGCTTTTGAATCTTGGAGGGCGGGGTCATTTTCGCGCCATAAATTGCGCAGCCACGATTTAGCTTCCCTATGCAGATGAGTTATTATGAAGCCTACTTTCTCCTCCTCATCTCTAAAGTCTTTCCGAAGCAAATTGAGCGCGAAAACTATGTCTGCTCTGAAGTTAGGATACTGCTGCAGGTTCCCGTCGAAGTGGGCTACGATGCTGCCCCCCCCCCTTCCCGAGGCCAACTCCCTCTGGCTTGGGTCCCAGCAGTCCCTCTTTGCCCAAATGTTCCCACCTGTTTTGCAGATCCTGGCAGAGCGCTACTGCTTCTTCCTCTCTCTTTCTGGATGCTGCTACTTCTGCGTAAAGCGTTGAGACTGCTTCTTGCAGCTCTTTCACCTTGTCCTCTGTAGTCATCTTTGCCTATCTTCGTGAGCTCGCAAAACACCAAGTTTTGCCCCCCGCTGCGTCAACTCACGCTGCTAGGGTTCAATTTTTATTGAGACGGAACTTACTGTCAGAGCTGCCCGAGGTCCCAGCTCACAAAGGACCAACGCCAGTCCGTTGTTATATATAAAAGTCTTTATTGAAGTGCAGTTTCGATTTCAAAGCCGCGGCGCGCAGCTCTACGTCTTAAACTCTAGACCGCTGAAGTTCCGTCTGAATCTCCTCCCCCCAGACACCAGTTTAAGACTCTAGCCTTGCTCCACCTCTTCCTTTGCTCTTTCCTCCTCTGGGTCCGCCTGTCCGCTGGGGTCTTGCCCTTTCTATATTTTTTTTTATAAATATTTATTGAGATTTTTTTAAATACAAAATGCAAAAATGATAAACAATATAACATGTATCATAACACATTTTTCAAAACTTCTTTGGACTCCCTCACGTCTCCCACTCCCACTTACATCATTGTAAATTTTTTCCAGCAATTTATCATCTTATTTATATTCTTAAATCTTATTCAATTAGTTTAATCTAATCTCCAAAAGTTTTATGTCTTCCTCAATCTCACTTATCGTCAAATTCATATCTAATTCAATGGTAGGCAATTATTTATGATCTAGCATCCTTCTTAGCATTCGACCAAATTACAATACTTTTGTAAATAAATCTTGAATTTCTTCCAGTCTTCTTCAACCCTCTCTTCTCCCAGGTCTCGAATTCTACCAGTCATCTCGGCCAGTTGCATATAGTCCATCAGCTGCATCTGCCACTCTTCCAGTGTGGGTAGATCTTGAGTTTTCCAGCTCTTAGCGATAAGTATCCTTGCTGCCGTTGTTGCATACATAAAAAATGTTCGGTCCTTCTTTAACACCTTCTGGCCGACAATGCCCAGAAGGAAGGCCTCTGGTTTCTTAGTGAAGGTATACTTAAATACCTTTTTCAACTCATTATATATCATTTCCCAGAAGGCCTTCACTCTAGGGCAAGTCCACCAGAGGTGAAAGAATGTACCTTCATGTTCTTTACATTTCCAACATTTATTATCAGACAAATGGTATATTTTGGCAAGTTTAACTGGGGTCATGTACCATCTATATATCATTTTCATTACATTTTCCTTCAAAGCATTACATGCAGTGAAGTTCAGCCCAGTGGTCCACAACCTTTCCCAGTCCTCAAACATGATATTATGCCCAATATCCTGAGCCCACTTTATCATAACCGATTTAACCATTTCGTCTTGTGTATTCCATTTCAACAGCAAGTTATACATTCTTGATAATACCTTAGTTTTTGGTTCTAACAATTCTGTTTCCAACTTCGATTTCTCCACCTGGAACCCTACCTTTTTGTCATTTTTAAAAACTTCTTTAATCTGAGCGTAATGTAACCAGTCTCGCACTTTATCCTTCATTTTCTCCAAACTCTGCAATTTCCAATTGTCTCCGTCTTTTTCTAATATTTCCCAATATTTTGGCCATCTGGCCTCCATATTGGGTCTTTTTCGGGCCTTAGCTTCCAGAGGTGAAAGCCACCTCGGAGTTTTGTTTTCCAATAAGTCTTTGTATTTTGTCTAGACATTAAAAACTGCTTTCCTGACAATATGGTTCTTAAAGACCTTATTGATCTTAACCTTATCGTACCATAGGTATGCATGCCAACCAAAAGCATTGTTAAACCCTTCCAAATCCAATACGTCAGTGTCTTCAAGAAGTAGCCAGTCTTTTAGCCAGCAAAAGGCTGCGGCTTCATAGTACAACTTTAGGTCCGGCAGGGCAAAGCCCCCTCTTTCTTTCGCATCAGTTAGTATCTTGCTGGGGTCTTGCCCTTTCTAGACTCTTCTGACGCTGAGTCCCCTGAGTCTTCCCCCTCCCTCCGGCGGGCTTTAGGACCTGGTTCCCAATCCGGGTTTCCTGCTGTGCCGCGCGCCTGTACATTTGAACTTGGCGCGCGCGCCCAGCCGGCAACCTTCCTCCTGACCGTTACACTGCTCCTGTCACTGCTTCCCCCTTCGGAGAGGCTAGCTGGACCTGACTTCCCCTCCATTCCCTCACTCTGCGATGGAGGCGTGGCCAGCCCTGATTCATCTTCTCTCCCTGTTGGAGGAGAAGCTGGCCCTGATACATGGGACTCTTCCCCCCCGCTACGCTCTGGTGGAGGAGCTGGTCCCGATCTCCCGCTGCTGCTTTGGGAGTCCCCGCTGGCCCCTTGCTTCTGGTGTGTCCCCCCTGGGACCCCCCCTTGCCCTGGCCATAGGCGCCCCCCTCTGGGAATCTTCTGAATCGCTGGAGAAGCTCATGGAATCTCTCGGGCCACTTTCATACTCCCCTACGCTGCCCTCCGATTCTTCCCCTTCGCTCTCCATTTCCTCTCTCCCCTGTGCCTCTGCTCCTGAGCCCCTGACACCATCAATCTCAAAAAACCATCAACCCGGAGATCTTAAATCCGAGGCCCATGCTTACGTTCTTTCATCACGTGCCCGTTGAGAACAGCCCTGCCAACTCCACTCTCAGAAAGCGTTGCGACACTGCTGCTGCAGGCACTCTCGGTCTTATTCATGCAATGAGCCTGTGGTTTGCTGTTGCTTAAGTCACGCAAGGTGGATGGCAGCGGAGGATTTTCTTATCAGAAAGCGAAAAGCCTTAACCTGCAGGGGCAGGACCAGAGGTATGGGGTTGTTTTTTAGCAGGGGCTCGGGGAACTGAGTTCCCATACCTTTTTTAAAAAAAATGATTGATTTTTGTTTTTGGTCCAGGGGTGCCAGAGCCAAATATGCACCTGTATCTGTAATCAATGAAGTTGTGGCCATTTCTAATCCAGATCATTGTCTGCTTGAGTTGACACAGCGACTGGGCCTGCAACGAACAAACAAAATTTGCGGTGAGTTCCTCCACTCACATTTTTCACCCAGAAAAAAGCACTGGGCAGATCTCAGAGGAATAGTTCACACCCCACATTTCACGTGGGCAGGGTAATATATATTTAGAGGGGTGAGGTCATAGCTGTCAGCCCATGCATTTCCCTCCTGGCCACATCCACATCTACCGTTGATTTGAAACAATCGTCCATAGCCTTGATAAAGGCTTTTGAATCTTGGAGGGCGGGGTCATTTTCGCGCCATAAATTGCGCAGCCACGATTTAGCTTCCCCATGCAGATGAGTTATTATGAAGCCTACTTTCTCCTCCTCATCTCTAAAGTCTTTCCGAAGAAAATTGAGCGCGAAAACTATGTCTGCTCTGAAGTTAGGATACCGCTGCAGGTTCCCGTCGAAGTGGGCTACGATGCTGCCCCCCCCTTCCCGAGGCCAACTCCCTCCGGCTTGGGTCCCAGCAGTCCCTCTTTGCCCAAATGTTCCCACCTGTTTTGCAGATCCTGGCAGAGCGCTACTGCTTCTTCCTTGTTGGTTTCTGCTCTCTTCACTGTGCAGCGAAAGTGCTTGTCACGAGACAGGTGTTTACATTCCACAGAGTTGCTGTTGGGTTTTCCCACGGGAAAGGGAGACTGGATGTGATGTACACTGGTTTCCTGTTTTTCACTGTTCTCTCAGTGTTTTCTCTCTGTGCTTCAGAGGAGAGAGGATGCCTTTTCTGCTCCGGCAGAGGCAAGATGTTTTTCTGTAATCTACCAGCTTTGAAATGTAAATAAAGCAATATAGAGCATGTTGGCACGTATTCCTCATCATTCCGCTGTGCACGGACTACTGCAATTCAACATTTATGGTTATGGGCCCAGAAAGACGCAGTCATCTGAATGCCGGCAAAAGGATCGGAATGCAGAAGGACGGATCGGACGGTATCTGCGCGTCAAGATTATTGATGAGGTATGTGCTACTGCTCCGGGCAGCCTGCCAGCTTCTAATTAATGGCTTTATGGCTGGACTTTGAACTCTTAAAGCCGTTTGCCGGGCACAGGCAAAGGATCATAGGATCAAGTTCCTTTGCTGGGGAAATCCAAAGTAACTTTTAAAAGTGCTCTTGGAGTAAAGCAGCTGCAAAAAAATAATGACGCAGCATGATTTATGGCAGCAGAGACAAAGCACTTTTGAACTTGCCTTTGGAATGAGGCTTGAAGCAGCAGAGATACAGCTTGTATAAAGCAGCTTGATTTAAAGCAGCAGAGATGACGCAGAAGGCTAATGCCAGAGTCATGATGGCTACCTGCAGAAGGCTGGCTGAGGCAAGTGGGGAATCTGAAGCCAATCAGCCACATGCTCAGCTCAGAGTAGCCTGTAATACTGCCATGATTCAGAATGGAGCAGATTGCCAGGGTGATAGCTGCATGGGTAAGGGGGAGTCTTCACAGACGTCATCCCAGAGTGCAGTGGAACCACCAGATGGCGCCAAAGCTTTGAAGGCAGTGAAATGCTACTCGTGTGGACGTCTAGGCCATATGAAGAGGGAATGCAAATATCCCAGGGCCAAGACAGAGCAGCGCAGCAAAAGCTCATCGCGTGGAAAAGGCCGAGGCAGAGGCAAAGGTCCAGTGTCCAGGACAACGCAGCCCAAGGCAATGGTCTCACGCTTCACTCCAAAAGTTGCAGAGGTCCAGAAGACGTCTAGATCTTTCTTCGTTGTTGATTCAGCGGCAACCCACCACATGTGCAACAATAAGCGACTGTTCGTGTCTTTTACACCGCAGGAAGGTGCGATTCACCAGGCGGATGACCACACAATCCCCAGTAAAGGCTACGGAACTGTTGTTCTTCACAGTTTGGACTTATCGATACAGAATGTACTTTATGTGCCAGATGCCAAACATAATCTGCTCAGCGTTGGACAGCTGAATGAGCGGAAAATTGACGTTTCCTTTAAGAACAAAAGGTGCATCATCACAAAGAAAAATGATTATGTATTGTATGCTGAATATGTTGATCGTTTGTATGTTTTGTATTATGATGATGTTGTGCAGGATGACACTTGTTGCATTGCAGGTTCTAACAAAAGTTTGCATGCAGGATGTATTCATGATTTTCACCGAAAATTTTGTCATTTGAATTTTGAGGCAGTATCTAAAATGCCTGCCTTGGTTGAAGGTATGACTATTAAACCCTGCAGGTACCACATGAAGTGCAAGGCATGCGCAGCAAACAAGGTGAAAATGGCTGCGAAAGGTAAGGTGTCTAGTAGGCAAGCTACAGAACCATACCAAATTATTCATGCTGATTTGGTTGGACCACTAGCGCCCTCTTTGGGAGGAAATAGGTACTTCATGGTTCTCATTGATGCATTTTCCAGGTATATTTATGTGTACAATCTCAAGCAGAAATCAGAGGCTTTTCCTAGGTTCAAGGAATTCTGTGCTTGGTTGGAAAATGTGCATGGTAAGAAGGTAAAGACTCTTTTCAGTGATCGCGGGGGAGAATTCACTTCTCAGCAGTTTGAAACTTTTCTGACTGAGAAAGGAATTCAACACGATTTGTCTAGTCCTCGCTCGCCATGGCAGAATGGACTTGCGGAACGAGCAAATCAGACATTGCTTCAAGGGTTAAAAACCTTGCTACATGATGCAAATCTTCCAGAGAGTTATTGGGCCGAAGCTCTCTCGTGTTTTGTTTACAGTTATAATCGCAGGTTATCTTCAGCGATTGGTTGTACTCCCTATGAGAAGATGTTTGGCAAGAAACCATACATCAAACACATGAGAATTTTTGGTTCTGACATGTGGGTTCACTCACCACAAAATTCCAAGTTAGACAAACGTGGTTTGCATGGTATCTTTCTAGGTTATCAGAAAGGTTCTTACAGAATAAGGATGACTGACTCTAAGACAATTAAGCTCACAAGAAGTGTTGAGTACAATGCCAAGTGGGGGGAGAATGTGGGAATTTTCCAATGTTACCCTGATGACAGTGATGAGACTGAGGATAGTCAAAAGCAACCACAGCAACCCACACCCACTGATGAAAGTTCTGATTCTGAGTCTGAAACTGAATCGGGTGATTCAGAGGATTTCAAGAGTGCGAAACCCTCTATGCGACCCTCTGAAAGTTCTGATCAAGAATTGGAGGAACCATTGTTCACAATAGGTCACTTTTCTCCTAAGAAGGAAGAGGAGAGTGTTGAAGACCTACGGCTAATTCGCAGGTCACAGAGAGCCACAAAAGGCAGACCTCCAAAGAGATTTGCTGATGAGTTTGCTAAGATAGCAGTAACAGCTGTTAAAAGCTCCAAGAAGGTATTTGAACCTTCAAGTTTCCAAGAAATCCAGGATTTGGATTCAAAGGAAGCTAAGCCATGGTTAAATGCCATGAAGGCTGAGCTTGATTCCTTGGAAAGGAACAAAACATGGGAACTTGTTCCAGTAGTTCCAGGAATGAAACTGCTTGGAAGCAAATGGGTCTTCAAAGCGAAGACTGGTCAAAATGGCAAGATAGTCAGACACAAAGCCAGATTGGTAGCCAGAGGTTTTGCACAGGTACCAGGTGAAGACTATCACGAGACCTACTCACCCACAGTGAGGTATGAGAGCATTAGGCTTATGCTCAAGCTAGCTGCAGAGGAGAATCTACACATTAGTCACCATGATGTGAATACAGCTTTTCTGTACGGATCTCTAGGTGAATCTCTTTATATGCTTCCACCTGATGGCGTACAGGTAAAACAGGGATATGTTTGTGCTCTGAAAAAGTCCCTTTATGGTCTCAAACAAAGTGCACGGTGTTGGCACACAAAACTCACTGAGGTATTGTTTTCTCTAGGTTTTCAGCAAGGGAAAGCTGATCCATGTGTATTTGTCAAAGAGGAGGGGCAAAAGAAACTGTATTGTTTGTTTTATGTTGATGATTTATTATTCTTTTGGAAAGATGTCACAATGTACAATAACGCCCTAGCTCAACTGAAAGAACACTTTGACATGAAAGATCTTGGTGAGGTAAACAACTACCTGTCTCTGGAAATAGAGAGAGATCAAGATGGTAACATTCTAGTACACCAGTCACGGAAAATTGCTGATGTGTTAAGCAAACTAAACCTGATGGATGCTAACCCTGTGCCCCTGCTCCTGAGCCCCTGACACCATCAATCTCAAAAAACCATCAACCCGGAGATCTTAAATCCGAGGCCCACGCTTACGTTCTTTCATCACGTGCCCGTTGAGAACAGCCCTGCCAACAGCACTCTCAGAAAGCGTTGCGACACTGCTGCTGCAGGCACTCTCGGTCTTATTCATGCAATGAGCCTGTGGTTTGCTGTTGCTTAAGTCACGCAAGGTGGATGGCAGCGGAGGATTTTCTTATCAGAAAGCGAAAAGCCTTAACCTGCAGGGGCAGGACCAGAGGTATGGGGTTGTTTTTTAGCAGGGGCTCGGGGAACTGAGTTCCCATACCTTTTAAAAAAAAATGATTGATTTTTGTTTTTGGTCCAGGGGTGCCAGAGCCAAATATGCACCTGTATCTGTAATCAATGAAGTTGTGGCCATTTCTAATCCAGATCATTGTCTGCTTGAGTTTATTAATCACATCTTACATTCAGCCATTGCTGGGGGCGGGGGGAGGGGAGGGCAGGTTGACACAGCGACTGGGCCTGCAACGAACAAACAAAATTTGCGGTGAGTTCCTCCACTCACATTTTTCACCCAGAAAAAAGCACTGGGCAGATCTCAGAGGAATAGTTCACACCCCACATTTCACGTGGGCAGGGTAATATATATTTAGAGGGGTGAGGTCATAGCTGTCAACGTTCCCCTTTTTTTAAGGGAAATTCCCTTATTCCGAATAGGATTCCTTGCAAGAAAAGGGAAAAGTTGACAGCTATGGGTGGGGTACACTACTTGGTTATGCCTGTGGGAATGTCTCAGTTGCACGGAAGGCAGAACAATAAAATTAGGGCATAAGACAAGCCTGTGGCCAACCAGATGGCTGTGGGGATTCAGCAAGCAGGATTCAAACACAGGAGCCCTCTCTCCTGTGGCTTCCAGCGACTGGATTAGGAAAGAGGTTCATGAGGAAACAAAAACTATTCAAATTAACCCCACAATTTACATACTTTATCAGAAGTTCCCAGGATGGTTTACAACATTAAAAACACATTACAGAGCACCAATGATGAAAAGCATAATAAAAAGCATACTGGCAGACAGCTGAATAATAAAATCATCATCATAATAACAGTCCTCTCCCCCACACTTTCACAGACCATAGATTATTTAATAGCCTGGGTAAAGGAGGAATGTTTTTGCCTGGCAACTAAAGATGTGTAATGATGGCGCCAAGCGAGAGCCTTCCACAACTGGGGAGCTACCACAGAAAAGGCCCTGTTCTCGTGTTGCCACCCTCCGAACCTCTCTGGGATGGGGGGGGCCATAAAGAAGGGCCTCGGATAACAAGTGCAGGGTCCAGGTCAGTTTGTATGGGGAGAGGCAGTCCTTAAGGTATTGAGGTCCTGAGCCCTGTAAGGCTTTCTAGGTCAACATCAGCACTTTGAATTGGGCCCGGAAACTAACTGGTAGCCAGTGCAGTTGTGCCAGGATTGGTGTTCTATGCTCAAATCATCTTATTCTGGTGAGCAATTTGTCCATTGCATTTTGCACCAAGCTGAAGTTTCTGAACTGTCTTCAGAGACAGCCCCCCCGTATAATGTGTTGCAGTAATCTGACTCCATCAACGGTGTCTCCGAAAATTTTTACACATCACCTGGGAAGACAGGTGAACTAATGCCAGTGTACTGGAAGAAGCAAAGATCACCAGTGTTGAAGCAATGATTATTCAACATCAACTTTGTTGGACTGGTCATGTTGTGCAGATGCCTGATGATCGTCTTCCAAAGCAACTACTCTATTCCAAACTTTAAAATGGAAAGTGTAATGCTGGTGATCAACAAAAGAGGTTTGAAGACTCTCTCAAGGCAAGTATAACAAAATGTAGTATAAACACTGACAACTGGGAGCACTCCAGTTGGAGAACAGCCTTTACCAAAGGTGTCATGGGCTTTGAAGACGCTCAAACTCAGGATAAAAGAGAGAAACGTGCTAAGAGGAAGGCACATTTGGCAAACCCTCACCGTGATCAACTTCCACCTGGAAAACTATGTCCCCACTGTGGAAGGACATGTGGATCCAGAATTGGGCTCCACAGTCACTTACGGACTCACTGTTAAGACCATGTTCATGGAAGACAATCCTACTTGGCTATGAGGCACTCTGCACCACCGAGGCTACCTGGACCTCAAGTGACAGAAGTGGACCCAGGAGCAGGCCCTGTTCCTTAAGAGGGAGTGTAAGCCTTCCCCCGCCCCAGCAGTGCCTCCCTTAGCTGGTTTGAGCTTCTGCTTTTGGGCCCCCATCCGGTCCATTACTGAGGAAAGACACCGGTCCATCACTTCCACCGCCTCACCTCCAGATGTAAAGGAGAAATAGATATGTGAAATGAAATGATAATTCATAGAATCATAGAATCATAGAGTTGGAAGAGACCACAAGGGCCATCGAGTCCAACCCCCTGCCAAGCAGGAAACACCATCAGAGCACTCCTGACATATGGTTGTCAAGCCTCTGCTTAAAGACCTCCAAAGAAGGTGACTCCACCACACTCCTTGGCAGCAAATTCCACTGTCGAACAGCTCTTACTGTCAGGAAGTTCTTCCTAATGTTTAGGTGGAATCTTCTTTCTTGTAGTTTGGAGCCATTGCTCCGTGTCCGCTTCTCTGGAGCAGCAGAAAACAACCTTTCTCCCTCCTCTATGTGACATCCTTTTATATATTTGAACATGGCTATCATATCACCCCTTAACCTCCTCTTCTCCAGGCTAAACATGCCCAGCTCCCTTAGCCGTTCTTCATAAGGGTTCACCAAGCACTAGAACTTCATCTTGTCTGATCTCAACTGGGAGGCAGTGCCACAGAAATGGACTCACATAGTTCCTGGCAGGTGCAAGTTGTATGTCAGAAGCATGTGGGAGACACTTGTCAGTTTCAGTTCTCCATCTCTGCATCAGTTTGTGAACCTGTATACCTGAAGGAGCATCTCAACCCCCATCGTTCTGCCCGGACACTGAGATCCAGCGCCGAGGGCCTTCTGGTGGTTCCCTCATTGCGAGAAGTAAGGTTACAGGGAACCAGGCGGAGGGCCTTCTCGGTAGTGGCGCCTGCCCTGTGGAACGCCCTCCCACCAGATGTCAAGGCAATAAACAACTATTTTACTTTTAAAAGACAACTCAACTGAAGGCAGCCCTCTTTAGGGAAGTTTTTAATGGCTGATCCTGTACTGTTTTTAATATTCAGTTGGAAGCCGCCCAGAGTGGCTGGGGAAACCCAGCTGGATGGGCGGGGTATAAATAATAAATTATTATTATTATATAACCTTCATGAAAATTCAACAGGATTTTAGTGCCGGTGGCAGAGGTGGCAGTGGTGGCAGGCTCATGGGAAAACCAGTGTCCCTAATTTCCAGGGACGGTCCTGGATTTACAGAAGCTATCCTGGTTTTTATCTGATCCCGGAATGTCCCGCTTTTCCTTAGGATGTCCCTATGTTCATCGGGGAAATGTTGGAGGGTATGGAGCTATGCCACCCCTGAGCCAAGGAGATAAGTGACTGTACAACCTCTAGAAGACCTCTGAAGGCAACCCTGTACAGGGAAGTTTCTTAAAAAATCTGTTTAATGTTTTATTATGCTTTTATATATGCTGGTAGTGGTTGGGGCAACACAGAGTGGTTGGGGCAACACAGAGTGGTTGGGGCAACAGAGTCAGATGGGCAGGGTCTAAATAATGAAATTATTACGATGATGGAATAGGACGTCCCTATTTATCAGAGAAATGTCGGAGAGTATGTCGTGGCAGAATGTGCTCGCAGAAAAACAGCCCAGATTTATTTACTTATTTTATTTATTATATTTCTATACCACCCTTCATCTCAAGATCACAGGGTGTCTTACAATATGAGAACACAGAAATGTATGGCATAATAACAAACAAAAAGAATTAATCCTCCTCACACAGTTTAAAAGGCCATAAATTGATTAATTAGCCGCTGCAGGAAAGAGCCGTTCTTGTGTCGGTGCCCTGAGGCATACAAAGAGGGGCCTCAGATGATGATCGCAAGGTCCGAGTTGATTCATATGGGGAGACAGTATTTCCCCCCAGTTCTCTCCCACACTAAATGTAAACTTTTACACATAGCTACCAGAAGTCTAGGGACGTGGGTGGCGCTACTGAGCCTCTTGGGCTTGCCAATCAGAAGGTCAGGAAGGTAAACGGCATTTCCGTGCGCTGCTCTGGTTCGTCAGAAGCGACTTAGTCATGCTGGCCACATGACCAGGAAGCTGTACGGGCTCCCTCTCTCTCTCATGTGTAAGACTCCCTGCTCTGATTGTCTCAGCTACTGCTGTTACCCCAGCAGTGTGAGTAGCAGCTCGTGTGAAATTGCAGACTGCAAAAGTGGTGATTGAAGGTGTCCTAAGATGTATTGAGGGACACAGGTGGCACTGTGGGTTAAACCACAGAGCCTAGGACCTGCTGATCAGAAGGTCGGTGGTTCGAATCCCTGTGACGGGGTGAGCTCCCGTTGCTCGGTCCCTGCTCCTGCCAACCTAGCAGTTCGAAAGCACGTCAAAGTGCAAGTAGATAAATAGGTAGCACTCCAGCGGGAAGGTAAACAACGTTTCCGTGCACTGCTCTGGTTCACCAGAAGCGGCTTAGTCATGCTGGCCACATGACCCGGAAGCTGTACGCCGGCTCCCTCGGCCAATAAAGCGAGATGAGCGCCGCAACCCCAGACCTAATGGTCAGGGGTCCCTTTACCTTTACCAGAAGTTTAGGGACGTGGGTGGTGCTGTGGTCTAAACCACTGAGCCTAGGGCTTGCCAATAGGAAGGTCAGCGGTTTGAATCCCCACGATGGGGTGAGCTCCCATTGCTTGGTCCCTGCTCCTGCCCACCTATCAGTTCGAAAGCACGTCAAAGTGCAAGTAAATAAATAGGTACTGCTCCGGCAGGAAGGTAAACGGCATTTCTGTGCGCTGCTCTGGTTTCGCCAGAAGCAGCTTAGTCATGCTGGCCAGATGACCCGGAAGCTGTCTGCGGACAAACGCCGGCTCCCTCGGCCAGTAAAGCGAGATGAGCGCCCCAACCCGAGTCGTCCGCGACTGGACCTAACGGTCAGGGGTCCCTTTACCTTTACCAGAAGTTTGGGAACCACTTCCTAGATCTACCACCTGGAGTGACTGCCTCACCCTTTCTCATAGGTAGACTGACCCTGGCTGGTGGAAACTGAAGGGGGGGAGAGTGGCCTTGTGTTCGAATCCTGCTAGTGGTCTTCCCCTGGACATGTGAATCTTTGCAAGAACAGGATGCTGGACTTGATGGGCTATTGGCAGGGTTGACTTATGTTCTTATGTCACCATTGTCGTTGGATCCTGAATTTGCTCTGCTTTGCCCTCCTTCTGTAACTTGTATTGGGAGCTTGAGCAGCAAAGGGGTGTCTCTTCTTTTAAAAAGTGTAAGTGCCCTAATAAATAACACCACCACCTTCTGTTCTGTTATTTTTGGATCCGAGGCCTGGTTCAAATTAAACCCCGCCTAATGATCCTCCCGTTTCTTCCACCCTTTGCAATTTGCATCTTTCCATTTTCTTGCACATAAAATAAATAAACACAGGGCTGCACAATAAAATAATTCACGTCGTTAGAAAAAGCAGTGCGACAGCTCCCCCTGGCGGCCACGCTACGCAGCAGCACGCCCTCCCTTTGCGAGGGATCCTTCCCTCTCTTGCCTCCAAGGGGGTGGGTCGTTGCAAAACTAATTGACGCTACACAAACTACACTTCCGGCTCGCCATCGAATATGTGGGGCAGAGTCAAGTCTGAACAAAAAGATAGGATCGGGGACGCCTGGCTGGATCTGGACTGGTCAAAGAAGCGATTCAGTTAAACGCGTTGTAAACTCATGCAGGGAAATCCGGTAGGGAAAGACGGGACTCCACAGCGCCATCTGGTGTCACAGTGTCATATCGCAGATACAACGCATATAAAACGCTTTTTCTTTACCAAGCTAGCTGAGAAACGGAGCAAAAACAAGTTATAAATAAAAGCGCAGGAGTTGCCGTGCTGCTGATAGCACACATGGACTTCGGTGAGCAAATTCTATGCATTTCCACTCTTGCGCCCCTCAAATGGCGCCTTTTTGGTGTATCCCGGAAGTACTGGCCGTCCGCTGTGCTTGCCTTTCTTAACTCAATAGCCGGTGTGGGCGCGGCGTTCGGAAAGTCACGCCCTCGCTGCTGCCTTGACCAATCATTTTAGCTCAGGAGTCCTTTGTCGTCGTTGCGTCGTGAGCAGCCGGCCAATGGGGCTGAGCTGAGCGGAGGCAGCTGCTGGAGCAGGAAGGAAAAGTGGAGCACGCGGGGAAGGGAGACGCTTCTTCTTTAACCCGCCTGCGCCAGGTAATACACGTGTCTTTCCGTTTGGTACGTGTGAATTGTGGGTGTTTTGTTTATTGCTTGTTTGTTCCGCATAATTTCTCCCCCCCCTCTTTTCATTTGTAATTTACACTATTTATTTAAGTTGGGTTAGTAAAATAAAGTTATGTACTCCCTTCTCAGTTAAATAATTTTGCATTACGAATTTCCAGAAATTCCTGGGCCGCCCTTGGATCAACAGCATTATTATTACAACTTTTTTGGTTGTTTTTTTTCAAAAAAAAACATTTCTCACAGCGGTATCTCTAAAACGATCCCTTCCTGAAATTACGTCGGTGGTGTGGGAAGTCGGGCTTTGGCTTGTGCACGTGTGAAAAGGACTAGGCAGTTGGTTCTGTTGTTCCCCATGTGTGCATGGGGGGAGCGGGCTCAGTTGTCCTTCCTGCTGCCCAAAACTATAATTCTCAGATTCCCAGGTTTCATTTTTTTAGAAGGTAACATTCTCATTTTAGTAGAATTTTTTTTTCTTTTGAAATGTTTTAGATTTTTGTTGTTGTTAACTTTGCTGCGTTAAATGTGCATTTGATTCCCTGTTAATTATGTTGCTTTGAAGGTAGACTTTCTGTTTGACGTTCTTCAGTAAATTGTTTTATTTGATGTTTCAGTGTGTTGTAAAGCGTGCTGACATTTTTTCTTAAAAATATAAAGCAGCATGGGAGAGTCAATAATAACTTGAATTATGAAAAATGCACAGGCAATATTCTCCCCTTTCTGTGTGTATCAGAAACTATCCTGGTCCCCCACTTTACTTTGCTCCCTACCCCTTGGGAAAAATACCTGCAAATTCCCTTGTATTTTTTATAATTTTACATATATATAGATTTTTTTATTTTTTTTATTTAGCTATATACTGTTTTCTCCACCTCTCTCTCTCATGTGTAAGACTCCCTGCTCTGATTGTCTCAGCTACTGCTGTTACCCCAGCTCGTGTGAAATTGCAGACTGCAAAAGTGGTGATTGAAGGTGTCCTAAGATGTATTGAGGGACACAGGTGGCACTGTGGGTTAAACCACAGAGCCTAGGACCTGCTGATCAGAAGGTCGGTGGTTCGAATCCCCGTGACGGGGTGAGCTCCCGTTGCTCGGTCCCTGCTCCTGCCCACCTAGCAGTTCAAACGCATGTCAAAGTGCAAGTAGATAAATGGATACTGCTCCAGCAGAAAGGTAAACAGAGTTTCCGTGCGCAGCTCTGGTTCGCCAGAAGCAGCTTAGTCATGCTGGCCACATGACCCGGAAGCTGTACGCCAGCTCCCTTGGCCTATAGAGCGAGATGAGCGCCACACCCCAGAGTCAGCCACGACTGGACCTAATGGTCAGGGGTCCCTTTACCTTTAAGATGTATTGCATTCATTCAGGTGCACACACGTTCATGGCACATGTGATTTGCACTATCTCCCTACATGGCCACAGTTGCCACGTAGAGAAAGTCTATCTGGGCCCAGCATTCCACAGTCAAGGGTGTCACCACTAAGAAGGCCCTCTCCTTGGTAGCTGCCTATCTCGCTTAAATTGGCTCCAGCACCTGAATCTGAGCCTGTGAAGAGACTCTCAAGATTTGGGTAGGTATATATGGTTTCCAGCAACTGGTTTTCAAAAGCATTGCTGCCTCTAACCACAGAGAAGTCACTTTACCTCTCCTGATAAGTGACACATCTTAAGACTGGTAAGATATTATTAAACTAGTAAAATGACAACGGCAAAATTCAAACTTGAGCTTTTTCAAATTGCTCCTGATTTACACAGGGATTGCGTTCCAAGGCACCACACATTTAGTAAAATCACGTATATTTGGAACACCATGAGAAAAGCTTGGAAACACCCAGTTCCTGGGTTCGGTGCAATGCACATATCGAATACACGTAAATGGGGCTTAATGATTGTTGCTTACAGCAGTGACTGCTTATCCAAAATTAAGCATGGTCATTTCTATACAGGGTCACAAAGGACCCACAAGATACACATTT
Source organism: Podarcis cretensis (assembly GCF_951804945.1). Classification (NCBI taxonomy): domain Eukaryota; kingdom Metazoa; phylum Chordata; class Lepidosauria; order Squamata; family Lacertidae; genus Podarcis; species Podarcis cretensis. The sequence goes on along the minus strand of NC_137170.1, from coordinate 11,042,274 downwards.
TTGCTTAAGCAAGTATTTTATAATTTATATCTTTTCCTTTTGGTCAATTTCGTTGCCATCCAGCTGGCTTGGGGGTTGTATTCCAAGTGTGTTGACTGTTACAGCCCTAACTGATCTGGGGATATCTCAGGAACTGTACACACAAGCTCAAGTTTTTTACTTAGTTATTGGGGCTCTCCTTACTGCACTGCAGACAGAAAAAGTTGGAGGCCTTTTTTCAGCAGAGGGAATCTTTATCTGTGGCGATGCTTAATATTGCACAGCCAACGAACCCAGTGTAACAGTTGTACCAGCAGAAGCTTGCCGTGTAACCAATTGCACGGTCTTGTGTGCACCAAAGTTCATAGCAACGTTCCCCAGTGCAGAACGTTTTGCCAGTGGAACAAGCATGCTGTAGTTTAACATAGTGCTATGTTGGATATCACCTTTAGTCTGCCTTTGCTGTTTCCTTTCTTAGGGTTCTGTTTTCGCTGTTGTTTTAGTTTGTCTAGCTTCATCACTGCGACCATTTATAAATTTTGCTTGGTAATTTTTGTTGCTGGTGTTAGAGACCTGGAGGTGCAGAGCGGTGGCTTAAAATGTCCAAGCTGTGAATCAGGAACTCCCTGGTCTGAATCACACCTCTGCCAGGAACTCATTAGGTGGCCTTCGGGCAAGCCCCTGTCTCCTGGCCTCAGTCTGCCCATCAGAAGTATGGGGGTAATAATACCTTGCAAGGCCCTATCTCCTGGCCTCAGTTTGCCCATCAGAAGTATGGGGGTAATAATACTCACTTACCTTGCCGGGACATAAGAATTGTGACTAGATAGTGCATGCAAAGTGCTTTGGATAGAAAAATAGAATTGTAGAATTGTTGGCAGGGACCCTACGGGTCATCTTCCAACCCCCTACAATTTTGCCAGGCTATTTTTCAGTAGACTATTCCGTCCGCACCCCAGTCGTCCTTTTTTCTTTTCCTACGGTCACTTAACATTTCAGGACTACCAATCATTTTCAGTCCTCATTGGGCTTCTTGCCACCTTATGTTTGTTTTTGTTTTAAAAATGGGTGGTTTCATTTTGCACTTCTGTAACCCTTGGAAGTGAGAGCTGGATCATAAAGAAGGCTGATCGCTGAAGAATTGATGCTTTTGAATTCTGGTGCTGGAGAAGAAGAAGAAGAAGAGTTTGGATTTGATACCCCACCTTTCACTCCCTTTAAGGAGTCTCAAAGCGGCTAACATTCTCCTTTCCCTTCCTCCCCCACAACAAACACTCTGTGAGGTGAGTGGGGCTGAGAGACTTCAAAGAAGTGTGACTGGCCCAAGGTCACCCAGCAGCTGCATGTGGAGGAGCGGAGACGCGAACCTGGTTCCCCAGGATTACGAGACTACCGCTCTTAACCACTACACCACACTGGAGGAGACTCTTGAGAGTCCCATGCAAGAAGATCAAACCTATCCATTCTGAAGGAAATCAGCCCTGAGTGCTCACTGGAAGGACAGATCCTGAAGCTGAGGCTCCAATACTTTGGCTACCTCATGAGAAGAGAAGACTCCCCGGAAAAGACCCTGATGTTGGGAAAGATGGAGGGCACAAGGAGAAGGGGACAACAAAGGACGAGATGGTTGGATAGTGTTGTCGAAGCTACCAGCATGAGTTTGACCAAACTGCGGGAGGCAGTGGAAGACAGGAGTGCCTGGCGTGCTCTGGTCCAGGGGGTCACAAAGAGTTGGACACAACTAAACAACAACAACAACCCTTGGGTTTACTTCCCTGCATGCCTCCCAATTATGCTGATGCCTCTCTCTTGATTTGCAGAGTCCCTATTTGAACTCCAAGCCAGTTCAGCACCTGCATTCATTATCAGAACAATTTATATTTTCATTTGTGAGTCGCTCTGAGTTTGAATTCAGCTTACAAAGGCAGGCCTGCAGTCAATGATACATTTGGTCTTAGCTAACCTTCGGGCTGGAAGCTGTTTCTGGGCACAGCTCTGTTCTTCGAAGGCATAAAGATCTTCCTTTCCCCCAAGACAGATTCCAGAGGTGCTGAGCAAATTGGCTGCCAATTGCGTTGCTTCTTCAGGTCCTATTGCCTTGGAAACCTGGCTTCTAAAATAACACATGTGCATTAGTGTGGGAATCGCGAGAGAGATGGAAGGCCCAGCCAGAGAAACAATTAAATGCAGAAAATGAGTCACACTCGAGACTTATTTTTAAATGAGAATTGTTTTCTTGTTCTGGAGTTTGCTTTGAGCTGTTGCTTCCAACCTTGGGATTGTTTTACCTGTCGTTTTGGTGGCTCTTTCTTTGAAACAGTCCAGTGCTGAAATGCTTGGCGTTTGCATTTTTGCAAAGCACTTAGAAGCTTCAAACTATTCTTTTCCGTAGTCAGGATGTTCAGGCCTCCCTTCCGGGCTACCATGGAAAAGCAGTGGCCTATTCTGCTGAATGCATGGCTTAGGTCAAAGGTGGGGGAAACTCTAGCCTACAGGCCAAAGGTAGTCTGTCAAGACCTCTTGATTCGTCTTTGAGGTTGTTTTGAAGAAGCCAGGCCCTCTGCCCTACATGACATCAAGTGTGGGTGGGTGGGCTTCAAAGGAACAACCTGGATCTTAAGTGAGCTTCTGATCGTCCCTTTCCTTAGAGCAAGACGTGCTCTCATCTGCCCCGCAGCCGTCAGGAGCAAACTGGCAGTAAATCACACTGTGCTGGTTTGAGTTAACTCCTTACCAGCCAAAACATGATATGCACAGACTTGTCAGGGCATCAGGCCTAATGAGTATAATCTCTGGTAGGTCTTGTCCCACCTTCCCACAGCTGCCTGAGTCCCCTCCTCTCCAGGACTTTCCCCAGTCAATCAGAGACTGCACCTGCATGCAGCCAACCTCTCCCCTGCCCTTTTCATGCCTCTTCTGGTTCTGGGCGACAAGCGGGGCAGGGAGCTTGTCACAGCAGGAGGAGGAGACACCTGTGACTCTTCCCCAGGTGCACTCATCTCTGCCTCTTGGCCTCCCTCCTTCCACCCTCCAGTGTGGTGTAGTGGTTAAGAGCGGTGGACTCGTAATCTGGTGAACTGGGTTCGCTTCCCCGCTCCTCCACATGCAGCTGCTGGGTGACCTTGGGCCAGTCACACTTCTCTGAAGTCTCTCAGCCCCACTCACCTCACAGAGTGTTTGTTGTGGGGGAGTAAGGGAAAAGAGAATGTTAGCTGCTTTGAGACTCCTTCGGATAGTGATAAAGTGGGATATCAAATCCAAACTCTTCTTCTCCTGCTTCTGCCTCTGTTTCTGAAATCCTCTCTGCCACAGACTCTCTCAGCTCACTAAACCCTGTTACCTCCTCAGCTTCCCACACCTTCTCCTCCCTGCCTCTTCTGTCTGACCACTCGTCCCACCACCAATTCCCAGGCTCTGAGCCATCTTCCCTTGGGGGTTCCCCAGCTGGTGCCCCCCACCATTCCTCTGCATCCTGCCGATCCATGACATCAGTTGATGGGGGATACGGAGCTTCTCCCTCCCAGCATTGCTTTGTGAAGCCGCCCTGTGCTGCTCCTTCCAACCGCTGACTTTGAGGGTGGAAAGGAGCAGCGAGTGGGCTGGGTCCGTGAGGTCTCCCTGTGTCGGTGTCTCCATTTCCTTGTCGACGGAGGTCTTTTACTTACTGGTGCCTCCCTAGGCAGAAGCTCCTTAACGGTGGCCCTTGAGGAGGCGGCTGATTAGAGGCATCTGATATCACAGGCACCTCCCTGGTGATCTGCTTGAACAGGCATCCCCAACCTCCAGCCCTCCAGATGTTTTGGACTACAATTCCCATCACCCCTGACCACTGGTCCTGTTACCTAGGGATAAAAGCATCCTTCAAAGGCAGAGCAAGCTGACTAATAATAATAATAATAATAATAATAATAATAATTTATTATTTATACACCGCCCGTCTGGCTGAGTTTCCCCAGCCACTCTGGGTGGCTCTCAATCAAGTATTAAAAACAGTACAGCGTTAAATATTAAAAAATTCATTGAAGAGGGCTGCCTTAAAATGTCTTCTGAATGTCAGGTAGTTGTTTATCTCTTTGATGGCAGGGCGTTTCACAGGGCGGGCGCCACTACTGAGAAAGCCCTCTGTCTGGTCCCCTGTAGCCTTACTTCTTGCAATGAGGGAACCGCCAGAAGGCCCTCGGCGCTGGATCTCAGTGTCCAGGCTGAACGATAGGGGTGGAGACGCTCCTTCAGGTATACAGGACCGAGGCCGTTTAGGGCTTTAAAGGTCAGCACCAACACTTTGAATTGTGCTCGGAAACGTACTGGGAGCCAATGCAGATCTCTCAGAACCGGTGTTATGTGATCCCGGCGGCCACTCCCAGTCACCAATCTAGCTGCTGCATTCTGGATTAATTGCAGTTTCTGGGTCACCTTCAAAGGCAGCCTCACGTAGAACGCGTTGCAGTAGTCCAAGCGGGAAATAACTAGAGCATGCACCACTCTGGCGAGACAGTTTGCGGGCAGATAGGGTCTTAGCCTGTGTACCAGGTGGAGCTGGTAGACAGCTGCCCTGGACACAGAGTTAACCTGCGCCTCCATGGGCAGCTGTGAGTCCAAAATGACTCCCAGGCTGCGCACCTGGTCCTTCAGGGGCACAGTTACCCCATTCAGGACCAGGGAGTCCCCCACACCCACCCGTTCCCTGTCGCCCCAAAACAGTACTTCTGTTTTGTCAGGATTCAACCTCAATCTGCTAGCCGCCATCCATCCTCCAACCGCCTCCAGGCACTCACACAGGACCTTCACCGCCTTCACTGGTTCTGATTTAAAGAAGAGGTAGAGCTTGCCTTGTTCTACCCCCTCTAGACGCATTGGCTTGTCTCTGCACCTGGAGATGGGCTGTAGCTTAGGGGTAGAACATCTGCTTTGCATGCAGAAGGACCTAGCTTTGATTCCCAGCACCTCCAGTTAGGGGGACGGGACGGAAATCCCTGTCTGAAACCCATGCTTCTCAACATGGTAGACAACACTGAACTTGGTGAACTAATGGCTTGACTTTGCACTGGGTTCCCGTGCTCCTATGCGATACATGGGTGTCATTAGTAGGGTGGGAGAGCCCTTAAGGACTAGAAACTTGGAAATGGTGCGCCAAAAATAGTGAGATGCCCAGGGCAGACCTCTAAAAAGCCAGGACGAAGTGGTATCAGTAGAAACAGGGAAGAGGCTTTTTTAAAGCAGCAGTTCTGAGCCACGCGATGGCGAGGGAGTGTGAGAGATAGCAGGAGAAAGCAAAGAGATTGTGTGGTCTTGGTGCTTCGATGCAGGCAGACGCAAGCCTTGCTTGGCATAGATATGACGACAGCACTTCTTTGCGTGGGGTTTGCTTCCCAGTGGTTACTTGCCGCAGCGGCCTTGCTCTCGGGAGACAGCAACCATTGTGAAAACCGCATTGCCAAAAGATTCTCTGGGAGGTAGAAGAATGTAATTCATGAATCACCGGTCTATTTTTGAAAACCTTGTAGGATTTAAATGACTCACGGATCTCTCTTTAGCCTAAGAAATGTTGTTTATAACTTGTGTGTCAATGACTGAAAATCTATAACTATATTCCAGTAGCATTAAAAGTTATGCGGACCAATATTTCAAGCCCGCCATGGAAGGTTTTATAGTCCTTTATCACCTCCAATATACTCTTGGAGAAAATGGTATTTCAAATACTACTTTGGGATCAGCAATTCAGTATTGAGTTCCAGTTAATTCTTCTAGTCACCCGGTACAACTTTTCGAGGTTCTCACCCTGGTGCATCATCTTCTCCCTGTGAACCGTGGTTTGCAAACTGGAAGCTAAGCTTTGCATCTCTTTGGAGCAAATTTTACCTCCCAACCACGGTTTCACATACCATGTCCATCCATACAAACCATAGTTTCTTTGAAACTATGGCTTGGAGCAGTTTAGCAAACCATGTTTGTTAGGAGAGTTTGGAGGCAAGGCTAGGTGGAGGATAGTTTGTTTATTCATTTATTTATTTCATAGTGACTTCAGGAGAGGCAACAGAGTGGAAGGGGGTGTCCCCTCTGCAAGACAAGAGACCTGGCCATGGTTTGACAGTGCAGCTTGGCTTCTCTACCATGGTGGGAGTTCAGCTGGGCTGTGGTGAGAGAGGCAAGCTGGTGGTCCTAGCCCCAAACTTGGGTGGAAGTCTGGAAGTTGGTCGTAGATCTCTGTAAGACACAAACAGAGATCTAGAGCAAGCTTCTGTTGCCCTTCTTTGGCTTAGGTGAGTGGATGGGGGCTTGTTTCTGTCCCTTCCAGGTCACTGTTGCTCCAGGCTGGAGGAAGAAAACAAGGAGGCTGTTTCAGGGACATAATAATAATAATAATAATAATAATAATAATAATAATACAGTGGTACCTCGGGTTAAATACTTAATTCGTTCCGGAGGTCCGTACTTAACCTGAAACTGTTCTTAACCTGAAGCACCACTTTAGCTAATGGGGCCTCCTGCTGCTGCCATGCCGCCGGAGCACGATTTCTGATCTCATCCTGAAAAAAGGTTCTTAACCTGAAGCACAATTTCTGGGTTAGCGGAATCTGTAACCTGAAGCGTATGTAACCTGAAGCGTATGTAACCCGAGGTACCACTGTAATAATAATTTTTATTTATACCCCGCCCTCCCCAGTCAAGACCAGGCTCAGGGCGGCTAACACCAGGTATAAAAACAATTGATTAAAATACAACTTAAAAGCAAGATTAATATACAACAATAAAATGCAGCCTCATTTCAGTAGAAACTCAAATCAAAAACTTTTGGGGGATGAAAACGTCAAAACTTCACCAAGGCCAACTACCCAGACTGGTCTTATGTGGGCGAGAAAAAAGCCAGGGAAGTCCCCAAATAGGAGTTCCATCACAGAAGGAAAAAGGAAAGAGGGGGAGGGGATCAAGTTGATTCCAAGCCAAAGGCCAGGCGGAACAACTCTGTTTCAGGGATGTAGCGTGAGATCAGGGACAAGCAGGGGTATGTGCTGGCGAAGACAAAGCTTTTGTTGGTCACTAAGGCAACCCCAAATTTGTTGACCTCTGAACATGACTCTGTCTGTGGCAGAGAGATGCTTTGGTCCCATGCTTGGGTGCTGCATGTGCCTTCCTTAATCTTGTGGTGGATGACCTTTGAGTTCCCTCCTGATTCAATGATAGTCTGATTAAAACAAAGGGGGAAAAGCAGAGGGATGTGTGAAAAGCAGTATTTAAGCCGGTATTGTTGTACTACAACTTCCATCATCCATGCCCATTGGCCATGCTGGGTGGGGGCTGTTGGGAATCGCAGTCCAACCACAATGGGAGGGCAGCTGTTTTCGCCGCCCATGATTTACAGGATAGAGGTTGCTGAAGCGAGGTGCTCAACTCAGCGGTCGGACATTGGGCCAAAGGAACAGGACCCAGAGTTGGGACTCTGGGTGCAGTTCAACCCCGCCCTGTGTGGTCTGAGGACTAAACATGAGCCCTGAGCCATTAACTTTTAATAATAATAATAATTTATTTATACCCCACCCATCTGGCTGAGTTTCCCCAGCCACTCTGGGCGGCTCCCAGTCGAGTGTTAAAAACAATACAGCATTAAATATTAAAAGCTTCCCTAAACAGGGCTGCCTTAAGATGTCTTTTAAAGAGAAGGTAGCTGCTTATTTCCTTGACATCTGGTGGGAGGGCATTCCACAGGGTGGGCGCCACTACCGAGAAGGCCCTCTGCCTGGTTCCCTGTAGCTTCACTTCTCGCAATGAGGGAACCGCCAGAAGGCCCTTGGTGCTGGATCTCAGTATCCGGGCTGAACGATGGGGGTCAAGACGCTCCTTCGGGTATACTGGGCCTTTGAGGCCGTTTAGGGCTTTAAAGGTCAGCACCAACACTTTGAATTGTGCTCGGAAACGTACTGGAAGCCAATGCAGATCTCTCTTTGCCATGTATTCTTTCCCTGACACAGCCACCCACTCCCTCTCTCATAACATCCAGAAACTGCGTTTTGGCCAGAAAAACTTGATATATATGAAAGGGTGGGGGGGAATGCAGGCAAAAGGAGAGTCGAGCTATTAACAACCCTGGGATTAATCGCCTTGGAATTAATAGGTGAAAACAGCAGCCGCAGACTAGATCTTGCATTTGCAGGCTTCTGCCCTGACAATGTCTGCATCTGGCTGCCTCCCAGCTCTTAATTTCCCATTGTGCATGGAAGATCACAACTTCCCTACTTCTCCCATAAATGTGACCCAGTGGGTAGAAGGGGGGAGGGCCTTCTCCTGCCTCCTATTGAAACCCTTCCCATCAAAGTCGCGCAGCAGCTTCCTCTTCCGAAGAGGAAGAGCCTCTGGCTACACCCTGGACTCTGCCTGGCTTGTTTGTTTAACCTTCAGCCGGGCATTCCTAACGAGAGGTAGGATTCCGTTTTCACCAGCTGACATTTTGCCACATGTCCGCGGCGCGACTTAATGAGATGTGGCAGTCGACAAAAATACACCCTCGCCGGTTATTACCCCATTGTGTGGGATGCTGCCCTTTCCTCTGGAAGGCGGTGCCCTCCGACAGCAAGGACATGTAAACATTGCCCCAGAAAATGTGGAAATGACTTTTTTAAATTTTATTTTAAGAAACGTAAATGCAGATTTATACAATAGTACCCTGGAAGAACTCCAGGTCTGTTCTCCTTCCAGTTCTCCACAATGTCTCTTGAGGAAGTCCAGGGAAATGCTCCTCAAATGTCTGATGGCTTCTTTTTCTTCTGAATGGAAACTGGAGGAACATTTGGCTGGAGTTGCCTTAGGGACGGGCAGGTGGGGCTACCCACCTGTCAGTCACCTGACATCACAACGACCTGGGTCGTAAAGGTAAAGGGACCCCTGACCATTAGGTCCAGTCGTGGCCGACTCTGGGGTTGCGGCACTCATCTCGCTTTACTGGCCGACGGAGCCGGTGTATAGCTTCTGGGTCATGTGGCCAGTGTGACTAAGCCGCTTCTGGTGAACCAGAGCAGCGCATGGAAACACCGTTTACCTTCCCGCCGGAGCGGTACCTATTTATCTACTTGCACTTTGACGTGCTTTTGAACTGCTAGGTGGGCAAGAGCAGGGACGGAGCAACAGGAGCTCACCCCGTCGCAGGGATTCGAACTGCCAACCTTCTGATCGGCAAGCCCTAGGCTCTGTGGTTTAACCCACAGCGCCACCCTTGTCCCTTTCACCTGGGTCTTAGCAGTGTTTTAAAACTGGCCTTTAGGAGTATTTACTTCTACGCTGACTTGTAAACTAGGAATGGCCAATTTCACCTGGCCCATAAAGGCTCTGGATAATTGCATTCAGGCTCTGGTTAAAGTTTGCCCCAAACCTCAAGCATAAGGGGGGAAAATGAGAAATGGCATGCTTGAAAGTGTAGATATCTATCTGTCAGAGCTGCCTCCAGGTCCCAGCTCACAGAGGACCAACGCTAGGCTGTAGTTATGTACAAAAGTCTTTATTGATATTCAGTTTCCATTTTAAAGCCGCAGCGTGCAGCTCTACATCTCGACCTTAGACCGGCGAAGTCCCGTCTGAGTCTCCTCCCCTTCCACACCAGTTTAAGACCCTCGCCTTGCTCCACCTCTTCCTAAGTTCCTTTCTCCTCTGGGCCCTCCTGCCCGCTAGGGTCTCATCCTTCCTGGACTCCTCTGACGCTGACCCTGACGATTCTTGCCCCTCCTTCCGGCGGGCTTTAGGACCTGGTTCCCTATCCGGGCTACCTTCTGTGCCGCTCGCCTGTACCTTTGAACTTGGCGCGCGCGCCCAGCCTGCAACTTTCCTCTTGACCGTTAACTCGCTTTCCGATGGAGGCGTGGTCAACCCTGACTCATCTTCTCTCGCTGGTGGTGCATATGTGGGCTCTGACACCTGGGACTCCTCCCCCCCACTAAGCTCTGGTGGGGAAGCTGGTCCTGATTTCCAACTGCTGCTCTGGGAGTCCCCGCTGGCCCCTTGCTTCTGGGGTGTCCCCCTTGGGTCGCCCCTTGCCCTGCCCATCAGCGCCCCCTTCTGTGAATCTTCCGATTCGCTGGAGAGGCTCATGGAATCTATCTGGCTGCTGTCATATTCTCCTACGCTGCCCTCGGATTGCTCCCCCTCGCTCTCCATCTCCTCTCCTCCCTGCGCTCCCGCTGAGTCCTTGACAATATCTCTGTTGGATTTTGTTTGGAACGCCCTGGCTGTGCCTCAGAGGACATACTCCAAACCGTTGGATGACACCAACTTTATTATGGCACTTGAAAAGGTCAGTTTCCAGAGCGCAATGCTCCTTCCATCCCCTAAACCACTGTCAGGATAGTAAGAACAGCTCTCAAGCATAAACATGCTGAATACCTTGATTTAAACCACTAGCAGAACCTTTCTTGTATCAATAAATCTGTATCCAGGAAACTGTTTACCAGCTCCTTCTGGTGCGCAGGCTGAGACCCTACCTACCTGCAGACTGTCTCGCCAGAGTGGTACACGCTCTGGTTATCTCCCGCTTGGACTACTGCAATGCACTCTACGTGGGGCTACCTTTAAAGGTGACCCGGAAACTACAACTAATCCAGAATGCGGCAGCTAGACTGGTGACTGGGAGCGGCCGCCGAGACCACATAACACCGGTCTTGAAAGACCTATATTGGCTCCCAGTACGTTTCCGAGCACAATTCAAAGTGTTGGTGCTGACCTTTAAAGCCCTAAATGGCCTCGGTCCAGTATATCTGAAGGAGCGTCCCAACCCCATCGTTCTGCCCGGACGCTGAGGTCCAGCGCCGAGGGCCTTCTGGCGGTTCCCTCACTGCGAGAGGCCAAGTTACAGGGAACCAGGCAGAGGGCCTTCTTGGTAGTGGCACCCGCCCTGTGGAACGCCCTCCCATCAGATGTCAAAGCGATAAACATCTACCTGACATTCAGAAGACATCTGAAGGCAGCCCTGTTCAGGGAAGTTTTTAATATGTGACATTTTAGTGTATCTTTCATCTTTGTTGGAAGACGCCCAGAGTGGCTGGGGAAACAAATAATAAATTATTGTTGTTGTTGTTGTTGTTGTTGTTGTTGTTGTTGTTGTGCAGAAAAGTGCTCTGGAAAGGATTAACAGTGGAGACCTTATTTCATTTGGTCTTATTTCTATTTTCCAGACCTCTACCTTCTTGAGGATGCAGTTTTAGTCGCAGTTGGTATGGAGAAGATCGAGGAGCACTTTTCCAGCCTCCAAATCGCAAAACGGTGTGCGCTGGCTAAAGACCCCACTTATCTGTTGGACTTGGACATTTCAAGAGGCGGAGGGAGCCAGTTGGTGGCCGTTTCGTGTTCCGATAAATCCATCAGGGTTTACAACAGAGAGACGCTCACTTTGCTGCGGGGATATAGCAGCCGTCCCGGGCGGCTCAGCGGCGTCCGATTCGCACATGCGTGTGAAAGTGTGTTGTTCTCTGCTTGCAGCGATGGAACGGTGAAATGTTGGGATACGCGCTTGGCAACCACAGGGCCGACACAGTTGTTCCGTGGCTCTCTTTCAAATGTCTTCATTAGCTTTGACATAAGCTGCAACGACCTCATAGTCTGCGCTGGAACGGAAAAAGTGGGGGATGATGTGTTCATGGCCTTCTGGGATGCTCGCAGCTGCGCGAGTAGTGTAGCTTCCAGCAGAGAGCCTCTCGGCTTCTACTCGGAGACCCACAACGATGACATCACCACAATTCGTTTTCACCCCATCAAACAGAACCTGGTAGTTTCTGGGTCAACCGACGGGCTGGTGAACGTGTTTGACATCAACAAGGACAGCGAAGAAGATGCGCTGGTTGCTACCTGCAACTCCGACTCGTCGGTCAGTTCTGTCGGGTGGTCCGGAAAAGATTACCGGCAGGTCTATTGCACAACGCACGATGAAGGGTTTTGTCGGTGGGATCTTGCCCGGCTGGAGACCGAGGAACCAGTTACATTGCTGCATGTTCCAGACGCCCGAGAAGCAGGAAGTGGACAAAGCACCAAGGTGGACTACTTAATCGGTGGCTTGTACCATGAAACGATGGACAAGTTGGTTGTTGTTGGGGGAACGTCAGCAGGAAACATCTGCCTCCTGGACTGTGGGGTTGGTGGCCTGAGTTCTGTAGGAGTCCTTCAGGGGGGTCACTCTGCTCCCGTCCGCTCATTCTGCTGGAACGTGGCAGATGATTCTTTGCTGACCAGTGGAGAGGATGCGCAGTTGTTGCTATGGAAACCTGGAGCCGTGGGGAAAGCCTTTGGAAAGACGACTTCTATGAAGACTGCTTCTTCTGTTCATCAGCGGCTGAGAGTTCACCAGCACGCTTTCAAGAGCAAGAAAAAACGGACGTCTTTGTAAAGAGGTGGCGGCGATGGGGAGTGAGGAGGCCTCTACCTGAAAGTGATTCCAGAAGGGTACCTGCCTTAGCCCATTTCAGGGGGAAAACAAGTCCTGCAGCACCTTGAAGACTTAATTTATTATGGCATAATGTTTCGTGGACTAAGGTTTGCTTCATCACGCACGGAAGCTTATGCCATAATAAATTAGTTGGGTCTTTAGGGTGCTGCAGTTTTCCACTTGTAGAGAGTTGACCTTTTGAAAAGTTGCCACACTTTTGGGGGGGGGAGTGAGTTCCTTGCAGGTATTTGACGTGTACAGCTCGACAGCCGTGGCCTTGTTTACTCAGAAAATATCCTCTCCGTGTCAGTGGGGACCCCAACTTCCAGCAAAGTTGGCACTGGATTGGTGCCTCGATACGAGAAGCCTGCCAAGCAAATTAAAAGGTATCGTTCTTTTGTCTGAAGCTGCTTATGACAGGGTTGTTCAAACATTTCTCTCCAGATCCCAACAGCCCAAATTATATTTTGCTATAGATGGAATTTTCTTAAAACGATGCCTGAAGTCACAGGGAGTGGAGGAAGAGGGAGATAAGCCTGCTAAAAGAGGCATAAGGGACAAACTGAGAATGGCAAGATTAGAAAGTTCCCTTCTGCACCCCCTCAGTTCTGTGAAACTTGATATTTGTCACACAAGGCCTCTTCTCCAATGTGTGAACACACACAGCATCTCTCTAATTTGGGGCTGGGGGCTAGCCTGTGGCCTCTCATCATCCCTGACCATTTGCTGCAGCTAATGGATGTTGTAGTTCTTGCCTGCTTCTGATTTCATCCATTTTCTGCAGGTGGGAAGGGAACTGGTCTCTGTTTGGAAATACTACAAGCTGAATACATGGTTCCCATGATTTGGGGGTGCACACACCCAGTTCCTTATTTGTTATCAGAGGCCATTGTGCATTTATGAGCATTGTGCAAACATGACTGTTACGACTAGAGACATTTATTGTGGCTCTTGAAGGGGAGTCTTAGCAGTCATGGAAGTCTATGATTTTTGGTTGTGCAACCATTATTTTGAGGTCTTGGGGCATATTGGGTGATCCCCAACTAAATCTTACTGAAAAGTAGACCCACTGAAATTACTTAAGCCTGTTGATTTTACTGGATCTACTCTGATCATAGCTAATCCGCTCATTCCCTTTAGTTCCTCTTCTGAATGAGTTGTTTTTCGAACTTTGGTCCAGATGAGGAACTGAAAACTGGGAACTGCTAGCTAACTTTAGAACTGCGTATCACATCAAGACACAAGGTAGTTTGTTTCGATCTCTGCAAACTTTCAGTTCCCTGAAATCCATGGATATAAAAATGAAAGTCTGGAATCTGAAGCTATGGATCTTCAAAAACCGGAGAAAATGTCTTACTTATTTTGTAAATGATACATGGATTCATGTGGCTGATTTTGTAGGCACATCATTGCTTTGAAGTTGTTTACAATACCCAGATTTACTTAATACCACAATCTGTCAAGGCTGGAGACAGGCACTGATTGGGGTCTCTCCTCCACCCCCACCTCAAGAGCTGGCACCAGTTTGAAACCAAAACTGTGCCTTGTATGTTTCTCCCCGTCACTTGGCAGTAAACAGGTGTTGCAGATTTTTAAAAAATATAGTTCCTTTTCTTTCTGGATTGATGCTGACAGTAAGAATAACAGATTAAGTCGAGATAATAAAAACTTCCTTTTGTTTACTACAGTGTGGGTGGTTTCTGTAACCAACTCTCCGATTTTTCCCGACTTGCAAAAGCTTAGTTTTCAAAAACGAAAGCAGCTTTGTACATTTTGTATTCCATAAATATACTAGGCAATATTCATCACAGTCATTCTGTTAGCACAAGGACCTTCAGCTGTGCAATGAGTCTTCTCTCTTTTCTCCCCATGCACCCCCCAACAAAATATTAAAAACGCGATACAACCTCAGCCATTTAAAGCTTCCCTAAACAGGGCAGCCTTCAGATGTCTTCTAAAAGTTAGATAGTTCTTTATTTCCTTAACATACACAGGGCGGGTGCCACCACTGAGAAGGCCCTCTCCCTGTTTCCCTGTAACCTCACTTTTCGCAGGGAGGGAACCGCCAGAAGGCCCTCAGAGCTGGACCTCAGTGTCCGGGCTGGACGATGGAGGTGGGATACTCCTTTGGGTATAAAAGGCCAAGGCTGTTTAGGGCTTTAAAGGTCAAAGCTAGTGCCTGCCAACATCAAGAATACTCAGCTAGGTAGAACAGCGGTCTTGATTCATGCTTTTCCATCTCAGTACAGCAGTATCTTCTGCCTACAGCATTTCAGGTTCTGGCTCCTACAATTGACCTCCGAAGATTCTGGGTTGGAGAATGTTCCCTCCAGGGTACAGACCCAGGTTTGGCTTCCTGCAGACTTGAGCCAGCTCCAACCCCTTGGACAGAAATACTGCAATGCTTGTTGGCTATTGCTTGTGTCCCTGAACTTCTCTTGTATTTAAAAAGATTGAAAAAGACGTGAAACCTAAATTGACCTCCCTTTTGGGATCTGTAGATCGGCATGGTGGTGGGTGGGATGAACTGACATTTTCCTTCCTTTATCCATATGGCAATGCCGTCATAAAACCAGGCATGTGGATGGTTGTTCGCTGTGCGATGAACTTTGCTATTGCCATACGTACAGCAGACACGATTTTGGCAGTTGTCAAGTACATGGGGGCGTCGGAGTTCGTCGCTCGCTGGACCTCTTCAGGCAACGTCATCTGCTTGACTTGTCAGCTTTTAAGTGATTTTGGGTTGGGCTCAGCATTTGAGGGATTCCACACGCCCCAAGTGTGGTGCATTTTGAGTGGGAAGACAAAGCATCACTTCTGGAAAATGGCCTTGTTTCATCATCCTAGGCTTCATCAGTAGAACAGGCTCATATGTAATACAGCGGTACCTCGGGTTAAGTACTTAATTTGTTCCGGAGGTCCATTCTTGACCTGAAACTGTTCTTAACCTGAAGCACCACTTTAGCTAACGGGGCCTCCTGCTGCCGCAGCGGCGCTAGAGCACGATTTCTGTTCTCATCCTGAAGCAAAGTTCTTAACCTGAAGCACTATTTCTGGGGTAGCGGAGTCTGTAACCTGAAGAGTATGTAACCTGAAGAGTATGTAACCCGAGGTACCACTGTATTACAGGATAGTGGATCTTATAGCATAGTAGTGGTTGCAGCCTAGGATGACGAAACAAGGCTAATATTCCGGAAATCCTTGTCTTAGATTCTGTGAAAGGATTCTGTGGAACTGCAACAACCCTTCATGTGGATTATTGGACTCTATGAACAGACAGGTGGAATAGACACTTATACATGTATGGACCTTATGCATGAACTGACTAGAGAATGAACTGATCTACTGGGTTTTCTGCTTTTTTCATTGAACTTTATGAGACCTGTTGAAATCTACAATTTGATACAATGAATAGTATACTTTATTTATTCAAAAGCACAGCCGGTTACGTCTTGTGTGTTTATATAAAGATCTAAGCTGGCATAGAAACTGGCTCCCCTAACCCCTAGGAATAAAATCAATTACAGAAGTTCTTGGATTTTATTTTATTATTTTTAGTTTCGTTTATTTATATGAAACTTTTTAGCTGCTTGTCCCCTGAAGGTCTCCAAGTGACTCACACAAATAACAATATACAGTACATAATACCATAAGGGGAAAAGCAGGGGAGGGGGGAATTATAGACTTGGAGGGTTCCCCTGAGGGTCATCCAGTCCACCCTCCTGCCATGCAGGAATCTTTTGCCCAAGGTGGGGCTTGAACCCCCGACCCTGAGATTTAAGTGCCTCACACTCTATCGACTGAGCTATCCCAGCTGCCATGGGGAATCATGATAATATTTAATATCACAACCATGGAAAAGCAAAACAAAGAAAAGCGTACCAGCCGCATAAACAGTGGCAAACAATATTAACAATTCTTAAACAATAAAGAAGGCAATACTTTATTTTATGTTACTGCAATGAATTGAGGGAACCCTCAGAGCATGTATAGGGAGCGTGCAGGGAATGGAAGCAGAAAAAGTTACACTAGAAGTTAAAAGTTTTAGTTAAAAGTTACAGCTAAAAGTTGTGCTAGGGTAACTGGCTGAATCCTGCCCCTTGATGCTTTGCGTGCTGTTGAGAGGCTTAACTTTCTTTGGCCTATAACAAGTCAGCCTTTGCCACAGTGGTAGGAGCCTGTCTGCTGCCTGCAGTGCTCTCTGTGTTTCGGGGAAGCCGATCTAGTGCCAAATTATTCATAGTAAGGCTCTGGTCTCTGATTAAAACTCTGCATGCTGTGCTTATCCAAGTAGGAAAGGGGGGGGGACCCACTTCTGGAATAATCCCACAACCTGTGTATCAAGGGGTTGTCGTCCATTTATGGAAGCATTAATTTACCAGTCTATTTTTAAAGTTTCGGTCTGAGCCTGCTAGGGGATCTACGCCGTGCCCAAACGATGCATCAGAGAAGCTGCAGGAAGACCTTACTAAAGCAACCAGTTGCATTATCAAAACATCGAAACCTGTATTAATGGGACAATTTATCAAAAACCCCCAAAACTGGGTGGTCTTATATGGGACGGAACTCAAACCGTATGCAGAAGTTAAAGGGAATGAGGAAGGTTGAAGGTTGTCCCACCGCCACCCAAATGATACAGGTGTTCTGGTCGCTGCCGCAATTTCTCTATAACATACCAATATTCCCAGTAGTTAGAGAAGGGGTAGTCAACCTTTTTATACCTACCACCCACTAATGCATCTTTCTTGATGGTAAAATTTCCTTACCGCCCACCAGTGCTCGATGGAAGGGGGATTCAGCTTGTGCTGTAGAACCCCCTACCGCCCACCTAGAATCCTGAAACATCCACTAGTGGGCAGTAGGGACCAGATTGACAACCCCTGAGTTAGAGTAAGGCAATTTCCTCTGTTGCCGAAGAATTGATGCTTTTGATTTATGGTACTGGAGGAGACTCTTGAGAGTCCCATGGACTGCAAGAAGATCAAACCTCTCCATTCTGAAGGAAAACAGCCCTGAGTGCTCACTGGAAGGACAGATCGTGAAGCTGAGACTCCAGTACTTTGGCCACCTCAGGAGAAGAGAAGATTCCCTGGGAAAGACCCTGATGTTGGGAAAGATGGAGGGCACAAGGAGAAGGGGACGACAGAGGACGAGATGGTTGGATGGTGTTCCCGAAGCTGCCAGCATGAGTTTGACCAAACTGCGGGAGGCAGTGGAGGACAGAAGTGCCTGGTGTGCTCTGGTCCATGGGGTCACGAAGAGTCGGACACGACTAAACGACTAAACAACAACAACAAAAATTTCCTCTGTTCCTAGGGAAAGGCAGGTTGGTTCAGGTGTGATGAAGAAGAGGTGTTACATTGAATGGAGCTTGGCTCCTGCAAGGTGCCTGGCTCTGCCCAATTGTTTTCTCAGCTGGCCTCTGGAGTGTGCAGCATTCTCAACTGCATGTGCGTGCAACCAATTTTCTTTTGGGAAGCCGAGTATCCACATTTGTGTTTTGCCAAACTCTTGCCCTCTGCACGTTCATTCTCCCATCCTGTGAACACACTTTTATAGGTTTCCCTTTATAGGTTTCCCTTTGCTTGTATACCTGTGACTGTTCACCCACTGGGGCTCTCATTCTCATGGTACAGAATCCAGTAGATCCTGTAGTTGCATGGTGGATGGCAGCATTCTTTTCCTTGCGCAAACCTTGATCACTCCAGTCTCTTGCAGCACAGCTACCCCCCACGTTGCAGGTTTGCGAATCGGCAGTGGATGGATGAGCCTCTTTAATGAGCACATTACTTTAACATTAATGGGATGTTTAAAAACAAAATAAATCCCAGGCTCCTGGGAACTTCTCCTCAGGCTACCAGCAATATTACTATTGATCTTGATTACAGAAGGACTAGATATGCAAGGAATATTGAAGCGGCAACTTCCCTTTCAGCCATGTAGAGAACAGCATGTGGCTGGCAGACTCCACGCCAGGCCATGCTGACTGATGGTTCTGCCCACCTGTCAATCTCCTGTGACGTCACCATGCTATCAGGTGACCCGACTTCAAAGGAAAGGATTGGGAGGGCAACAGAATAAGGCGCCAAATTCAAAAAGCACAGTCTTTCTGAAGCAGAGAATTGGGAGGACACTTAAAAGTGCATTCCTGCTCTTTCTCCATATTTAACTTATGTTTAAAACCATGGTGGGACGTTTCTGGCTCCTGACGTCTTGGATGACATCAGGCACGGGAAAGGTTGACCACATCATACATGCAGGCAGGCTGGAGGTTCCTTCAAGCAAGTAGAACACATCCTTTAAGTTGATTTTACTAATTGGGAAGTACAGAAAACAATATGGATGAAATAGCTGCCATTTAATGATGGGTATCAGAAATCTGTGAATCTGGCAGTCTGAGGAGACCCTAAGCCCCCTGTTTTTCCTTCTCCTTCATGCAGCTGTTTAAAGAGGACATTGTATTGTGAGATTTGTTACTGAGAGTATTTGGGTACAATTTTCACCCAGAGCTAGCCAACATATATCGTTTCCCTAAGGTTTTGCCCTCATCAGCGTGGAGCACAATAACTCCGCTTTTCAGAAAACTGAGTCATGCCTGTGGAAAGGGATACACGTGGTTTTCATCTCTTTGCTGTTTTAATCAGCCTGGAGCAATGCCTATCGTGCATCATTCGCAGCAACAGATTCCCATCTTGCCAGAGACACCCGCACAATAGCCAGCCTCTTTTGATTGGGACTGCTTCCTACCTCCCTGTGACAGTGACCTCTGTCTTTAGGTTGTTTCCCAAAATGCTGGCCCTGCCCTGCTGCAGGGTGAAGCTCAGACAGCACCATGAAGGCAGGAGGGTTGGGGGGGGGGTGGGAATAGATGAAAGCAGGAATCGGTGTCTGGATGGTGCAGCAAGACTTTTAAAAAAAGGAAGGGATGGTCCTTGCTGGTGTGTGTGTGTGTGTGTTACTTGGGCTCCACTCCAACAAAATGTCATGGGCTGGTACTGAGGCTGGCACACATAATCAGATCTCTGGCAATTTCTTCCACCTGAAGACAGGTTATTCTCTAGTAAAGCATTTCCAGAATTGTTGGGGAAGACTTGGGTGGGTCAGGTCTGGCTGGCTGGCTTCGCATTGCTTAAAAGGTAAAGGTAAAGGTAAGAAATATCAACAACCTCAGATATGCAGATGACACCACCTTGATGGCAGAAAGTGAGGAGGAATTAAAGAACCTTTTATTGAGGGTGAAAGAGGAGAGTGCAAAATATGGTCTGAAGCTCAACATCAAAAAAACGAAGATCATGGCTACTGGTCCCATCACCTCCTGGCAAATAGAAGGGGAAGAAATGGAGGCAGTGAGAGATTTTACTTTCTTGGGCTCCACGATCACTGCAGATGGTGACAGCAGCCACGAAATTAAAAGACGCCTGCTTCTTGGGAGAAGGGCAATGACAGGCCTAGACAGCATCTTGAGAAGTAGAGACATCACCTTGCCAACAAAGGTCCGTATAGTTAAAGCTATGGTTTTCCCAGTAGTGATGTATGGAAGTGAAAGCTGGACCATAAAGAAGGCTGATCGCCGAAGAATTGATGCTTTTGAATTATGGTGCTGGAGGAGACTCTTGAGAGTCCCATGGACTGCAAGAAGATCAAACCTCTCCATTCTGAAGGAAATCAGCCCTGAGTGCTCACTGGAAGGACAGATTGTGAAGCTGAGGCTCCAGTACTTTGGCCACCTCATGAGAAGAGAAGACTCCCTGGAGAAGACCCTGATGTTGGGAAAGATGGAGGGCACAAGGAGAAGGGGGCGACAGAGGACGAGATGGTTGGACAGTGTTCTCGAAGCTACCAGCATGAGTCTGACCAAGCTGCGGGGGGCAGTGGAGGACAGGAGTGCCTGGCGTTCTCTGGTCCATGGGGTCACGAAGAGTCGGACACGACTAAACGACTAAACAACAACAACAACAACAACAAAGGTATCTCTGACCATTAGGTCCAGTCGTGACCGACTCTGGGGTTACGGCGCTCATCTCGCTTTATTGGCCGAGGGAGCCGGCATTTGTCCACAGACAGCTTCCGAGTCATGTGGCCAATGTGACTAAGCCGCTTCTGGCAAACCAGGACCGAACAACGGGAGCTCACCCTGTCATGGGAATTCGAACTGCCGACCTTCTGATCAGCAAGTCCTAGGCTCTGTGGTTTAACCCACAGCGCCATCCGTGTCCCTTCGCATTGCCTAGTGCCAGCTAAATAAACGAGACAAAGGTTCAAAAGGGGTGGTGGTGGTGGTAATAATTTATGTTCAGCAAATGAGGAAACGCAGAAAGAGTCCATTTGTAAAAGCAAATGAAATGACTACCATCAATTATCCCTGCAGAGTGAGAAGAGGAAGTTCTTGGACTCAGGAACTCTTTACCATGGGTTTGTGAATGGCAGAAGATTACCACTGCAGGAGCAACACCGAAGGACACCAGCCCTTTGATTCATTCTTTTGGGAGCAGCAAGAGCAAAGATGATATCAGCTGGTGGTCCCTGGAAGAACTAACTTGCCCTGGGACTTGGTTACTTAGGTGACAGTTTAATAAATAACAACAACAACAACAACAACAACAACAACAACAACAACAATAATAATAATGATGCTGCATTATTGATACCCCCCCCAATTGCCTGGGTTTCCCCAGCCACTCTGGGTGGCTCCCAACAAAACAAAACAAAACAAAACAAAACAAAACAAAACAAAACAAAACAAAACAAAACAAAACAAAACAAAAAACACACATATATAGTAGCACTTTTTGGAAGAAATGCTTCATGCCTCTTGGGAATGGCTATTTTGAACATCTTTTAAAAATTCATTATGTATCATTTCCCAGAAGCCTATCGTATTTATATATTTATATATTTAGATTTTATATTTATTTTTATTGGCATTGCAAGAGATTATAGAGTCCAGAGCTTGGTTGTTTGTGTTCGCTTGCTTGCTGTGTGGTTTGTTTGCATGTGTGAAGGGGTGTGTGTGTTGTTGGCTCAGATAAGCCATATTTATTCATATTCTGTTGGGGAGGGGAATAAGACACTGTCTTGTTGTGCTGTATATGTGATATAGGGGAGCCACACCAGGATGAAGGCATTCTTCTTTGTTTGTCCCTGTGCCAGTTAAAGTTGGTTAAATTCCCTAGTAGAGCAGTTTCCCATACATTTTTGTACAGGGGGTCTATATTCACTCCTGATAGGACCTTCCAGTGTCTAGTTCCAGTGTGTAGCTGCTGAGAGTGACTTATGAGCCATGTGATCCTTGAAACCAAATGTCCATCATCACACATAATGGGCACTTGAGTCACTCCCCGAAACAAGCCTTGCTGCTGCTTGTATACCGTGAACCGGATGTGATGTGACATGACAATTACAGTTACCTACCCTCCAGGGGACGTGGGTGGTGCTGTGGATTAAACCACAGAGCCTAGGACTTGCTGATCAGAGGGTCGGCGGTTCGAATCCCCGCGATGGGGTGAGCTCCCGTTGCTCGGTCCCTGCTCCTGCCAACCTAGCAGTTCGAAAGCACGTCAAAGTGCAAAGCGAGATGAGCGCCGCAACCCCAGAGTTGGTCACGGCTGGACCTAATGGTCAGGGGTCCCTTTACCTTACCCTCCAGCAGTTACCTGATGAAAATAGGGACATCCTATTCCACACCCTCCAACATTTCTCGGCTAAAAGGAGAAGCAGGGCATTCCGGGATCAAATCAGAAACCGGGACGGACAGGTTCTGTAAATCTGGGACTGTCCCTGGAAAATAGGGACCCTTGGAAGGGTCTGCAATTTTTCCATATTATCTGTTCAGGAGATAGATAGTGACCCCAAATATCTGTTCCTAGTAGGCAAGCTTTTTATTCCTGACGTTACACGAGGGAGGAACTCATTGTACATTGACTACTGCAAGTTTCACATTTCACTTAGGCCACTTTGAAATTCTGAAAATGTCGTGGTGGTTGCTTTTGCAATGACAGTGTCACTGGAAGAGGAGGGACGTGGAGAAACTGGAAAGTGTAGCCTCTGTTGCTGTGTGCAAGTTCCCTGTGGAGATGCAGAGGCAAGAAGGCAGGTTTGTGTTTTGTTGAAACTTGACCGAACTATGGAAACCCTCCACCCAGGTCTGCTTGGGTCAATGCAAGCTTAACTACGTTTTGCTTCGTGTGCTGGAGGTACTGACAAGCCTTGAAAAATATCCTCCTTTGAAACAATGCCTGGGACCTGGAAAAACAACAACCGTTGTCCACAGTTCCAGCTAACATAAGACTGCGAATGTGAGGGACATGGTAGCTGCTCTCAGGTAAAGATCAGCACAAACTGTTCTTGAGTTCTCACCACGCTGTGTACAAACAGTATTACTGTTCAGCCGAGAGCTGGACCTTGAGAATAGGATTCAATTGCAAGAGAAAAATCTGCGGCCAATTTTTAAATCACACAAGAAAACATCACATCTAGATAACGGCTTTGCTTTGCAAGATGTTGTGGAGCATCCTGACTGGATAATCAGAATCAATATTGTGAGTGCTGCTATGGTAAATGCTTGCTAGATCATACAAAGAGTCCATCTAGGGTTCTCTGTCTTCAACAGAGATCGGATGCAGATGGGAAGAGGTTCATAAGGAGACCCTGGAGGAGATGACGTACCCTCTTCTTCTCCCACCATGCACTTCCGGATACTACATCCACCACTGAATAGCTCTTACAATCAGAAAGTTATTGATATTTAGTCCGGATTTCCTTTCTTTTTACTTGAATCCATTGGTTTAGGTTCTACCTGTGGAGAGGCAGAAAACAAGCTTGCTCCATCCTCCATGTGACAGCCCTTTAGATATTTGAACATGGATATCACATCTTCTCTCAGTCTCCTCTTTTCCACGCTAAACATACTCGGCTCCTTCAACTGTTCCTCATAAGGCTTGGTTCCAGATCCTCCTCTGCACATGTTCCAGGTTGTCAATACCCTCCTTAAATTGAGGTGCCCAGAACTGGACACAGTACTCCAGGTGCAGTCTGACCAGACATTTTACCAGCTTCTCCGCAAAACTATCCATGGGGGACTTTGTCAAAAGCCTTACTGAAATCAAGGTACGCTACGTTCCTGCATCCTGTTTTCACAGCGGCCAAGGTAGGAAACGCACAAGCAGGATCTGAGCACAAGAACACGCTCCCCTCCTGCGGTTCCAGCAACTGGTACTTTCTCTTCTCTCATAACTTCTCATGTTGTAAATCTCTCCTTAGAGTCACCTCTATGGACGCAGTTCCCATAGTAGCTTGAATGGTCAGGGATAGTAGGCGCCTGTGCTTCCAAGCAAGGACCAAGGAGACCCTTAACAGCAGCAGTGGGTGGGGGAACTGATGCTACGCCACCTGCCTCAGACACTAAAGGTAAAGGTAAAGGGACCCCTGACCATTAGGTCCAGTTGTGACTGACTCTGGGGTTGCGGCACTCATCTTGCTTTATTGGCCGAGGGAGCCAGTGTACAGCTTCCGGGTCATGAGGCCAGCATGACTAAGCCGCTTCTGGCGAACCAGAGCAGCGCACGGAAACGCCGTTTACCTTCCCGCTGGAGCGGTACCTATTTATCTACTTGCACTTTGACGTGCTTTTGAACTGCTAGGTTGGCAGGAGAAGGGACCGAGCAACGGGAGCTTACCCCGTCGTGGGGCTTTGAACCGCCAACCTTCTGATTGGCAAGTCCTAGGCTCTGTGGTTTAACCCACAGCGCCACCTGTGTCCCTAACACTAGTGATCAGCAAATGCTGATCACTAGTGCCTCAGACACTAGTGCCTCAACCCGTGCCTTAGACCCTAGTGATCAGCAATGCCTAACACTAAATGTCCCTAACACTAGTGCCTCAGTCACTAGTGATCAGGAAATGCTTTGGGGTGTGTGGAGCTAGGCCAGCTCAAACTTTGGTCCCCAGCTGGTGTTGGGACTACAACTCCCACTGATCCTACTAGCTAGCGACGATGGGAGTTGTAGTCCAACGAGAGCTGGAAGGCCACAGGTTAGCCACCCACTGAAATCAGAGAGATGTTGTATGTGTCCAGTTCTTAACACCCTCCATACATCAGAAAGGAAGCCTTGTGAGCTAGGCCAGCTACTTTTTCCAAGTCTGTCTGATTCGCTCCATTCCCTTGGTCTAACACCAGCCTACGTTCCAAGTTCAGCAACCAAATGTAGTACCACCCGTTACAGCGTGTAAGCCCTGGCGGTTTTCTAGGGAAATAAGGAAACAAAAAGTCGGCAGCGCTAGTCCTGTTAAGATCCCCTAAATCCCTACAAGATCTGTACATAGTAACATGAAGTTTGGTTGTAACATGCTGAGTTATGCATAAACTATGCAGGCCTGCAAATAGTTTTGTTGTGGGTTTTGCAAATATTTAAAGTGGCTTCGCAAAACAGCCCGGGTCAAAATCACAAGCTCATTCAGCTTCTTATTTCTAGCCCTACCTGTTCTCACTGCATGCCTGTGTGTTACGTAAGAAACAGCTCACAAATTATCCAGGAAGAATGAGATTCTATGGGCGCTTTTGATTCGTGAAGAGTTAGCTATTATGATGCAGGCAACATTCTCAGCAGAGATGACCTCCCTTCCCCACTAGTGTTGGACTAAGAATTGCAAGTCCAGGGTGGAAATTCCCACTCGGACACGAAGCTCATCGGACAACCTTGGGACAACAGTTGTTTTTCAGCCTGAGCTACCTCACTGGGTTGTTGTGAGAACACAGTGGGGAGGGGGAGAAACCACATGGAGGCAAGGTGGGATATAAATGTAATAATAAATAAATGTGCAAATCCTGTAGGCTGGAGAAAAGAAAGACTATTTCCTTCCCCCCTCCAATGTGTACAGTCAGCATCATTCTCACTGAATGCACAATGTCCATCACCTAAATCATCTACATGAATGTTCTGGGCACCACAACTGTTGCAAATTGGTTCATAATACAAAATCCATGCGATGACAACCAAAACCCATGCACAATGCCTGCTGGAGATGTTACATGCTCTAGCAATAGCTGCAGTAATAGCCATTAGATGGCAATATTCTTAGTGATGCACTCATAATTCAGTGATTAACTGTCTAGGTTCCTGCTCGGTCTGAAATAACTGAATACAACAATTCTCACTAGAGGAACTGGGATCTCCCACAAAACTAATCTTAAGGTTTTTTGTGATTTAGATTTTATGTTTAAGTTATGGTATCAATATCCATCTGTCACGGATGCTTTAGATGAGATAAACAAAGTGTCTGTGCCATTAAGAATTTAAGTGACTGGATTTTACCATTTTAGATAACCGGATCATATACTATATACTATAACTTTAGCTATGAAGCCAACATATACAATAAAAAGTACAGGATATTTTATGAATAATTCAGCTTTGTATATATTTAACCAATGCTCTATGTTGCTCACACACTCTGAAAATATCACCTAAAACCTAGCTACACATCATAATAATAAAAATAAAAATAATAAATAATAATAAAATTTTTTATTTATATCCTGCCCTCCCCAGCCGAAGCCGGGCTCAGAGTGACTAACAACAGTAAAAGTAACACAGTTTATATAAAATCACGATCAGTTAATTAAAATACATTCTAAAATCATTTCATTCTAAATGGTGTTCTTTTCCAAAAGTAGTTGTAGCACTGCATTTTTCAAATGAAGGCCACAAAGCAATAACCATTGTGAGAGTTTGCAAATATTCATGAACTCAACAGTGGCTTTTGGGTTGGGTGATCACCTCTGTGCTACAGATAAAACAAAATCAATCAGGGAGGTGATTTTTTTTTTAATCTTAAAGGCCACCCAATATACTACAGGCAGGATTAAGTATCGAGTTTCCTTAAAACCCCAGTCTCCTAGGGTGGCATTCAACTAAGTTGTACTCAGAAACTGAGTAACTGAAATTAGCAAACCTAACCTCATTTGCATTTATTTCTGCTTTGAGTATAACTTAATCAGATGGCACTATCTAAAAGGCAATAAAGACAGGGCTGGACAGATTTAGAACTTGCTAATTCAGTTTGGCCACAACAGAAGTGTAAAACTATTGTGATTAATTGCAGTCAGTTATAGTTTTTATCATAGCAATAACAGTGCGTTTCTCTTTAAACATGAAAGGGGGTGGGAAATATGAACATGTAGCTTAATGAAAACTTATTTATTCCAACTTGTCAGTGACATTTATTTATATGCCTCATCAAAATCTATTAACAATCCAACAGGCATTGAATAGCTTTGAATATAGGAAGTGCCATTCTTAAATTAATGCATGCAATTAGCTGTTGGAGGCTCAGTGTTCTTAATGCCATCATGCCACTACACAGCATTTGGCATTTTGAAGACTGTAGGAATGACTGGTACACATTACAAAACATATAGGCTACCTTATGAAGGCAAGGGTCTCTTATGGTAGACTCAAATAATATCAATAAGAACCATTAAGTCTGCCTTATCCCAGAATTTTGCTGTTGCAAAAGTGGGCATAAAATACTGCAGATTTTTAGTTGTCAGAATAAGGCTCTCCAGGTTGTTGTTTTTTTAAAAAAGTATGAGTCCTGATGAAGGATGGAAATTTGGCACCAAAGCAACATTTTAGGCAGCTGACAATTTCTGGGATTTTTCCAGTCCTTTTCACAGGAGTTTAGTGGCACCATGGCAGGTCAAAATCTGGTTGACAGGCCGTTAAGTCCTCCATGGGGAGTGGATTCAGGTTCAACGGACAGGGCAAAATTTTACTTTTTATGCTTGTGATTCCAGCTCAAGTGAAAATAATAATTCAGCACAGTGGCCGTATTTCAGCCCAACTCCCAGAATGGAAGTAATAAGAAAGCACAGTGAATGACGAGTAAGCAAGACATCTTCCCTCGCTTTTCGAACTCGGAAGGAACCTTTAGGGAGGTGGCTATCTCACACGTTGGAGGGAAGCAGGCAGGAAAGGGCAGAACTCTGGACTCAAGTGTATTCTGAAGCAGTTGGCGATGACAGTTGGGACAGAAGAGAAAGCATTCTGAAGAAAGCATCACGGAGAAGAGCTGGAAACAAGGGGAAGGGGAGAAAATGAGCAGAGAGTGAGTGTTGGGAAGGGGTGAAGAACGGAAAAGTGAGCCCAAAGGGAATAAGCAAGGAATGAATGAAATGGAACAAAAGGAAGCAGGAACAAAATGACATGACAGGGACACACGAGGCAAGATATGCAATTGAATGAAATGACAGCCCAGTTCTTTGCCGAAAAGCAATTCTGGACGCTAGTGATTTTGCAAAGCGGAAGCAACAGTTTGATTATATTTTTCCTGCCAGTTGCTTCTCAACTGAGAACGGCTCCCTCCTGCTGCTTTTCAGCAAACAAGCAAGAAACAAACAAACAAACAAACAAACAAACAAACAAACAAACAAACACAACCCAGGCCACCAGAGTTTTCTTAGACATGGTTGTGTATAAAAGTGCGGTTGTTTCACTTCAGAAAGGCATTTTTTTACTCCACCAAAGCAGATTGATGCTGGGTCTGGCCTCAAACTCCACGATTCTTTTAGCAGTGGCAACTGTGTATTCACTTCACATTAAAGGATTATTTCAGTGTGTTTTTAACCAGAGTGCCATGGCACCCTGGGGTGCCTTGAATGATGGTCAGAGGTGCCGCGGGCAACTAACTAGCCTCTCCCTCTTTCCTCCCCTCCCTCCTCTTATGCCCTCTCACATCTCTGCCTCCTAAAGGCTTGTGCGGCTGTCTGTTGCAGCAGCCCTGGTCCAGTATATCTGAAGGAGCGTCTCCACCCCCATCGTTCAGCCCAGACACTGAGGTCCAGTGCCGAGGGCCTTCTGGTGGTTCCCTCACTGCGAGAAGTGAGGTTATAGGGAACCAGGCAGAGGGCTTTCTCGGTAGTGGCACCTGCCCTGTGGAATGCCCTCCCACCAGATGTCAAAGAGATAAACAACTACCTGACATTTAGCAGACATCTGAAGGCAGCCCTGTTTAGGGAAGCTTTTAATGTTTAACAGACCACTGTATTTTAATACTTTGTTGGAAGCTGCCCAGAGTAGCTGGGTATAAATAATATATTATTATTATTATTATTATTATTATTATTATTATTATTATTATTACAACCTCCCCAGGCAAATGGCGCCTCTGGGGCTGGCCAAGGGGTGCTGGTTGCCAGGAGCTGAGGTGGCCTCAGCTGAGTTAGCAAGAAAGTGGGTGAGGGAGCCCAGCCAGCCAGGACACCAGCCCTTGCTGTTGGGAATGGACAGACTAGTGGGAGGCCGGGCAGGCAGGTACTGCGCTGGCCTTTCTTGTGCTTGCTGAGTGCAAGGCCTGCCTTGGAGCCAAGTACCCGGTGCTGAAGGAGAGCCTTTCTGCCATGTAGTCCCAGCTGCCCACTGCTGCCTCCAAGGTAAGGTGCTGGCCTTACGTCCACCTTTGGCCAGTCTCCTTTGGGCCATTAAGGTTGGGGGCATCCTCTTCCCAGACGCCTGTGGGGCACCCCTATTTCCTTAATTAACTGTAGATCTCCCACGTACAGTGCTTCAACCACAGAAGCAAAGCGGCAGAGAAAAGCATTGGCTATAATGTTCTATTATAGTTTATAACATATTTGTAATGCTTTAAGAGAGATGCTGCAAATCTCTCAACAGTCTTTTTTCTTCAAAAAATGTAAATCAGTACAGAAATGATCTCAATAAATGAAATATTGAACCAAAATGAAATGCATAACTGGCCCAAACATTAAAAAAAAAGGAAAAGGTAAAGGGACCCCTGACCATTAGGTCCAGTCGTGGCCGACTCTGGGGTTGCGGCGCTCATCTTGCTTTACTGGCCAAGGGAGCCAGCGTACAGCTTCCGGGTCATGTGGCCAGCATGACTAAGCCGCTTCTGGTGAACCAGAGCAGCGCACGGAAACGCCGTTTACCTTCCCGCTGGAGCGGTACCTATTTATCTACTTGCACTTTGAAGTGCTCTTGAACTGCTAGGTTGGCAGGAGCGGGGACCGAGCAACGGGAGCTCACCCCGTTGCGGGGATTTGAACCGCCGACCTTCTGATCGGCAAGTCCTAGGCTCTGTGGTTTAACCCACAAGGGAAGTCACAATTCCTGCAAAAACCTTGAAGTAGTCTTAGATGAGATACTGACCACATACCTACCGGTAGAAATAAGCAGTTGGCTCAGACATTAGGAGCATACATGCAGAACAGTTACAACTGTGTTCTAAGAACTAGACTTGCAAATGAACACTTAAGTGATGAATATAACTCTTCCATTTTCAAGTTCACTAAAGATTTCACCCTGTGCCAATCGTTTCACCCTGTGCCAATCTTACATAAAAATTGATTAGAAGCTGCACCATATTCCCATGAATATACTTTTGTGGGGAAAGGCTCCCCTTTTGCTTTCCTGATTGTGAATTCAACACCATGGATAAAAGTATTAAGGACTTTGTAGAGTTTTGTGAGCTTTTATTCTATATGACACAGAAGATATGTCACAAACGAGGTCACAAATCCCAGAAAACACAAGTAGATACTGGCAAGGCACATATATAGACTCAGCTTGAGATATTTTGATTGGTAGGCACTCAAATCCCTCTCAATTTTTTTTAAAAAAGGAATTATCTTGACAAATATCTTAAAGATCCCTCTAAATGAACATAACTGAAACATGAGTGCTTGCAATTTGTTGAATTTTGAACAAGGGCATTTCCAAAAAGATCTATTAATGGGACAGCTATTATTATTCTTCAAATATATTCAGTGGGACTGTCTATGCTAAAGGGTAATTGTGCAGCTTCACAGTCATGTCAGCAGAAGACAACAATGAGCTGCATCATACTCTTGAGTAGACCAATTGAATTCAATGGACATCAGTCATGATTAACTGAGATCCCTCAAATTCAATGGGTTTTTTCAGAGAATGACTTTCTAATTCAAGAGGACTAAGATGCCTCAGGATATAGAAAAGCCATTATACATTATCACAATTATTTTTATAGAAACCCAGATGTAAATTAAGCGTACAATTGCAACACTTAAGCTGCTGCTGTTTGCAAATATGGCCATGAGGTGTACATTAGTTACATTACATAGTTAAAGACATTCTGACCTTTCTCAAAAATACAGAGAAGCAAGAATTCATGGGAAATGTCCAAGAAAGAAAAGGAAAGCTGACCAATAAGAAAAGGAAGCTAGGAGCAAGTTTGCTGATTGGAAGAAAAAGTACAATGTAAGTCTAATTTCAATGCTGCTGCAACTCCTCATACTGCTCCAGTTAAGGAAATCTGTTCCACTTAAAAATTTTTAGATCAGGAACTGTGGGTCAAATGCACATGCAGTTGCATGGAAAGTGGATGATGTGCCTGTTTTTCATGCTTTCCTTGGAATGCATGTTCTCTTGCCCAATCCCATACACATACTGGCAAAACTAGTCATGTTTGTATACCTTCTAAAAGCATAAGTTGAGTTTGCTCAGGGTAATTTTGCTTCTGTGATACATAAAAACGCAGTCACCAGCAGTTCAGTTGAGACATAGCAAACCATAGTTTGTGCTAATCATAGTATAGAACTGAAACTATGTTTTGAACTTCCAAAATACAAACCATGGTTTTAGAGCTGCATTCCTACTTTAATTTTCCATCCTGTAAGCACCAAGCATTGTAAATTCATGAGGTCACTGATGCCTCTATGGGTCAGCAACCAAAGCAACTGCTGTATCAATTATTTGCCAGTTCAGACAGCATGCCAAACCAGAGTTTGTAAAATCATTATTTACAAGCTCACTTCAAAATATGGTTTTCAGCTCTGGTTTATTGGCCTACTATAAACTGATTTGCCAATGCATATACTACATCAAATAGGTTTGCTGTATTTCAAACAGTGAAAATTCAGACAGATAAGTTGTCGGTAGCAACCCTACATCAAATCTTGGGTAAGCTTCCTTTGTTGTGATGTTTGAATTCACAGAAACCTTAAATATGAACTAGGAGTGATAATGGTGAATTGAACTACGTCAACACCAGAACCCTTGGTGCACTTTTGGTTCTATTATAAAACTCTTTCATTCCACATATACTTTTAGACATATTATGAATAATAGCACAGTAAATTCATTGTGGCTGCAATCCCAGAATCACATGAATTCATTCCTAACAGATTCTTCTTGAGCTTTTTCTGGGTGGCTTGCGCTTCGGACAAGCAGGCCTTATAGTTTGGAAGCTTTCCCTTTCTGGTTTAACCCCATTACTTCTTATGTTGTGGATAAACAAGTGTCACTCCCATTTTTACATGCTTTATTTTTAATAAAGTGCACATGCCACCTCTTTTTAGATGAAACCATTCTCCGTTCCTTTCCAGCCCTTTATCACTTTTTAAAAGTTCCCCTGAATTTTCCAAATTACCACTACCTTCTCGATGCCAGCGGAAGTTATTTTCAGCTAGCTGCCAAAAATAGTGTAGCTGCATGATCCTCAGAGAGGAAAAATGTGTCAGAAAACGGATTGAGGATTGCAATGACACTTGGGACTTTGAGGGCAGAATGATAAGACCACAAGAAACCCCTTGCTGGATTTGAGCCAGGGGTCAACACTGCTGCCAACAGTGGCCAGTCAGGAAGTCCCACAAACAGGACACAAAGGCAAACAATACTCCCCTGTGATTTCCCCTCCCCACTTCCAGCAACTGGATAATTTGTTAAACCCCAATCATGTCTCCCCTTACGTAACACCTTTTTCTAAAGCTCCAGACATTTTAACGTTTCTTCATACTGAAGGCATTTCAGCCCTTTATTTTAGTTGGTTGCTATGTCCCACCCCTTTCCCACTCTCAAGATGATATACTGTATTTTTCGCTCTATAGGATGCACTTTTCCCCCTCCTAAAAAGTAAGGGGAAATGTGTGTGTGTCTTATGGAGCGAATGCAGGCTGCATGGCTATCCCAAAGCCAGAACAGCTAGAAGGAGCGCTGCGCAGCACTCCCTCTAGCTGTTCTAGCTTCTGGCTTAGCCGCGTGAAGCCTCCGCAGGGCACGGGAAGCCTTCATCCCTGTGCCCTGCAAAGGCTTCACGGGGCTATCCCTGGCTTTTGCCAGAAAAGCCCCCAAGAGCTGCGCTCCCTTTAAAGAACCGCGAGGAGCGTGTGCGCGGCTCTTGGGGGCTGTTCCCCATGGAGGGAGAAAGTCAGCCCGTCAGTGACAGGCCCTTCTCCCTCCTTGGGGAAAAGCTTGCAAGCGCCGCACACACACTCCTTGCAGCTCGTGAAAGGGAGAGCTGAGCAGAGCCTGGGATGTATACAGGCTCTGCTCAGCACTCCCTTTAAAGAATTTTTTTCCCTTGCATTCTCCCTCTAAAAAATAGGTGTGTCTTATGGTCAGGTGCGCCTTATGGAGCGAAAAATACGGTAATTACATGGGGTTCTCCCCATTCAAGAACTGGCCAGACAGAGACCTGCCTAGCTTCAGCTGCATCGTATGCCTTTATACTATGCCTTGGAACCTACCAAGGAATTTGCTGTTCACCTCCAGCAAACAAGGATTACTTTTCCCCTGTGCCACCCCACGACTCCCAAGTTTTCTTTTCCAGTCACCACCTATTCAGACTTCATCAGTCTATATATAAAGTTAGTAAATTTCTTGTTTTCTACAGAAGGGAATGTGACTGAACAATTATTGACAAAACAATCCTAAATTATGAGATTATAATAGACCTAATATGTAAGATTCCTCCCCCCTCCATTTAAATATACTCCAAAGCAGTATTGGGAAAATAATTGCTGCTAATAATGCATTTCCATCAGCTGATAATTGCATCCTGGAGATTACTCCTCCCACTTGCTCCAACAGGAAGGAATTATGCAAATTATCTTAGATTTTCTGGCTTTGACAGCTGGGAGTAGCTGCTGTCTTCGAGTTTTCTGACTTGCCTACTCCACACTGACAGGTCCTCTGAGGAATTCTATCTTCATCTTTACTTAACATGTACTATCTTCAACTGAAATCTGCCTCACACAGTGTTGCTGGGC
The DNA here is from genome assembly GCF_951804945.1 of Podarcis cretensis. Taxonomy (NCBI): domain Eukaryota; kingdom Metazoa; phylum Chordata; class Lepidosauria; order Squamata; family Lacertidae; genus Podarcis; species Podarcis cretensis. The sequence continues at coordinate 11,008,858 of NC_137170.1, read as the reverse complement.
AGGGATTCTTAGCCAGAACAGTATGTCCCAAACATTACAGTTGTCAGGTGTTCATTCTTTCAACAGTTGATCCGTATTTTGTAAAAGCCATCTCTAGTGGCTTTTAGCAGAATATCACTGAATGTTGAAAGCCAAGAGCCGCGCAACTGTAATTTCTATCAGCAAACACAGATATCATTATGTATTAAATAGCCAAAAGATATTCAAGCCACTACACACACACACACACACACACACACACACACACACACAGTGTTTCTTGGAAAGCAGTTGTGATCTACTTTAATTGCAGTGTTTCACAATCTTGGGTGCTTTATAATACCATTCATAGTCATACACACATAAATAAAGGTGGCATATTTAAAATGACTGAAAACAAAAACCACCTTAATTACTGCATAGCTTCCAGTGCTCAAATCTCTTAAGTTGTAATAGCAGTCTGGAAAAAAGTTACAGGGAACGTTTTAGAGAAAATGATTAAGGGTCGTCACCTAAGCCCAGAGAACTAGCCATGTTTGATGCTTTAGTTTAAAGCTTCAAGTTAGATGGTTAAAGACCAACTAATTTATTATTGTATGAGCTTCTGTGGACCAGAGTACAATTTAGATACAGAGTCTATAGAGTCTAACAGCAATAGCTGTACAAGTGGTCTGAGCAAAAATGGTCAACGCCAACTTTTAACATCACATTCATAAAATCGTATCACCATGCTCCATGTTAAATGCCACCTCCTTAGCACAAATATGCATTAAAAGGGTGGAAAAGCCCACCCCTTTCAACACAGTCCTTAAGTGTGTTTACTCTTAAGTCCTATCCAGCGCAACAGGCCTTATTCACTATCAAGTGTGCTTAAGACGGCAACCTTTAATAATATTTATTCGTATCACTGTGAGCATGGTAGGCAATTAAAAGTGTTGAGATATAACTGCTTTCCTCCAGGTAACATACTTTATAAATATAATGCAATAAAATCAATAATTCTATAGAAAAATATTGTGCAACTCAGCATATCACATACTGATCAGCATATAATTATATCTAATTTCTCAATGAGGTTTTCCACACTATAACCAAATATTTCAAATAAGCAACACGAAAAAGGAAGCTAAATATTTTCTTTTTTTTTTAAATGATATTAAACTTTCCAATAAAAACATACAAATACAAAACAACTACAATAAAAACAAACACAAACAAACAAAAAGAAAACAACAGATATAATTTTAAAACTTATTTTCATAACCTAATTTCCCCGACTTCCTCATACCTCACCGTCTTGTATTCTAGTTTCATTATCCCATCAGCAACTCCATTCCCTTATTTCCCCAAATTTTTTATAAATTCCATTCCTTTTCTTACTCTAATGTCTCTGAAAACCACAATATTTTTAAATCCATGTCAATCTAACATTCTTTAATCTTATAATATTTGTTAAGATAGTCCTTGAAGCTAAATATTTTCAAATGTGTTATACTTACTGTGCTTTTTACAAATTAATATTTCATTTGCTTCAAGGTCAGACATCTGCATGTCACATGATAGGAGTTGGTAGCACGGTATCCTTCAACATAATCTCTTTGCTATCAGATATACCATTGAGATAAAACACCCTTTATTATTGGGTGTCCAACTTGAATTTAATGAAGGGGCGGCAATATTTTATTATTCTTATTTGCTATGCTCATGTAAACAACAACAACAACAAAAAGGATGGGTGGGATATGGTGTATAATTTTTAGAAAAGGTGCATACAGGTATGAGGAAGCAGAGTCCTCCTATAGCTTATCTCTCTGTGTTCTGTTATTTCAGGCACTTTTCTTCTGGTCTGGTTGCAATGCCAGATGTCAGCCAGGCAATGAGAAAAGTGTCTGAAGTGATGGGGCACGGCAAGGTAAGGTGTGTGTATGTTTATTTGTCACGATGAACATAGGCAGCTATTCTACATTTACACTTTTAGTCCATCTAGTCTTATCTACTACACCAGGGTTTCCCAACATCCACTGAGCCCTTGATGAGTTTATAAAGCTGTTGCTGATCCCAAACCAAATTCTTAGGAATGTAAATGAAGGCAAGTGAAGAAATATCAATATATAATCTACATTTACTAATCAATCAATCAATTACTGTTACTATGAATCATTATCTATATAGTGAAAAAGTGCAAATAACAACAATACATATTTTTTAATCTTTTCTAATGAGCTTCAAGGGACGCGGGTGGCGCTGTGGGTAAAACCTCAGCGCCTAGGACTTGCCGATCGTCAGGTCGGCGGTTCGAATCCCCGCGGCGGGGTGCGTTCCCGTTGCTCGGTCCCAGCACCTGCCAACCTAGCAGTTCGAAAGCACCCCCGGGTGCAAGTAGATAAATAGGGACCGCTTACCAGCGGGAAGGTAAACGGCGTTTCCGTGTGCTGCGCTGGCTCGCCAGATGCAGCTTGTCACGCTGGCCACGTGACCCGGAAGTGTCTTCGGACAGCGCTGGCCCCCGGCCTCTTAAGCGAGATGGGCACGCAACCCCAGAGTCGGACACGACTGGCCCGTACGGGCAGGGGTACCTTTACCTTTACTGAGCTTCAACAAGTACATGGATATTTGGCTGTAGGTATCACTGTTCCTTGAGGGACGCAGGTGGCGCTGTGGGTTAAAGCCTCAGCGCCTAGGGCTTGCCGATCGAAAGGTCGGCGGTTCGAATCCCTGCGGCGGGGTGCGCTCCCGCTGCTCGGTCCCAGCGCCTGCCAACCTAGCAGTTCGAAAGCACCTCCGGGTGCAAGTAGATAAATAGGGACAGCTTACCAGCGGGAAGGTAAACGGCGTTTCCGTGTGCGGCTCTGGCTCTGGCTCTGGCCAGAGCAGCGATGTCACGCTGGCCACGTGACCCGGAAGTGTCTCCGGACAGCGCTGGCCCCTGGCCTCTTAAGTGAGATGGGCGCACAACCCCAGAGTCTGTCAAGACTGGCCCGTACGGGCAGGGGTACCTTTACCTTTACCTTTATCACTGTTCCTTAATGTTCTGGAATGGATCCCGTTCGCATCCCGAGGTACCAATGTAGTTGGAAGGGTCCTTGAGGGTTATCTAGTCCACTCCCTGCAATTCAGGAAAGGTGTGTTGTATAGATCAATAGTTCATTTTCTGAAGTACTATTCTCAGCTCCCCATTACAGGTGCAGCAAGTTTGTGAAATAGTGGTATTATAGTTTGAGTTTGAATGGTAGTAATGCCTTTCCTTTGTTGGCTTTTTTTTATTTCATTAAATTTGCAACATAAGTCATCAAAATAAGACATGATCTTTACAGTGCAACAACTCATTACCCAGTGATGGTTCCACATATTTCAGAAGTTCTACAGCTGAATTGGCTAGTCTTTGTAAACAATCTTCCTTTGAGAGTCACTGTACTTTTGTATGCAGAGGCAGCTGGGTGAAATTTTTACTACTATTTTCACTTAACATTGCAAAAGGCCACCTGAGCCTCAAATGACAGCAAAGGATCCAGGAGCACCCACAAGCTATGTACCCACTCCTCCAGAAAGAGTGTAACCCCATCAAGAGAAGGCAACTGCCCATCCATTTGGTATAGGGAACTACCCACTAACTGTGCCTCAGTGAGCTTCAATTTGTTGACTCTCATCCAGTCTCTTACCAAGGCAAAACAACTGTCCTGCACACCCATGTAAAGGAGAAGTAGAGCTGTGTGTCATCAGCATATTGCTGACAACATACTCCAAAACACTGGATGACCCAACTCAGTGGTTTCATGTCGATGTTAAACAGCATAGAGGATAAATTTGAACCCTGAGGAACCCCACAATGAAGGCTCCACAGGGCTGAAGAACATGCTAAAAGTATCAACCTCTGGAATAGACTATCTGACCACTGAAAAGCAGTGCCACCCACCTACCCCCAACTCATACAGCTGCTCCAGAAGGATACTATGGTCTATGGCATTGAAAGCCACTGAGAGGTTGAGAATTAACAGGACACATTTCCCCCCCCTCCCCTGACAGAGGTCATCATACAGGGTGACCAAAGCAGTTTCTGTGCCCAAACCAGGCCTATACCCCAACTGAAATGGATCTAGAAAATCAGTTTCCTCCAAGAGTGCCTGAACCTGATCTGCGATGATGCAATCAAGAACCTTACCAAGAAGAGGAGATTGGCAACTAGCTGGTAATTACTTAAGATTTTCTGAATCCAGGGCAGGCTTCTTAAGGAGTGGTCTTACCCCTGCCTCCTTCAAGCAGGCAGGGACCACCCTGTCTCGCAGGGAGACATTAACCACCTCCCTAGCCCAGCATGCTGTCCTCTGCCTGCTAGTTTTTATCAGCCATGGGGGCAAAGATCCAGAGGGAAAGCGGTCCCCCGACTGATTCAAGTACCTTGTCCACATCCTTGAGCATTACCAATCATGAGAACTGGTTCTACACCAGAGCTGTGTACAGCCCACCATCTGTATCTCTGTGGTAGTTCCAGAGCTGTGGTAGTTCCAGAGTTCCAGAGTGGTAGTTCCAGAGCAGATCAAGAACTACAGGGGCTGACAGTGCAATGGTGTGATTCCTAGTCACCTGGAGCTCCAAGAGTGCTCTAGGCTTTGGAGGGGCTCAAAATGATGGAGAATGTCCAAGATGGAAGTGGCAAATTTACTCCTCAGAGATCTGGACTGCAGGCAACTGCAAGCAAGAAACATTAACATATTTAGTTCAAAAATAAAGTTCTTTATTTACTTTGGGGGGGGGGGAATCCACAGTACTTGCCAATCACTGCTGGTGTCCCACTGGAAGCAACTGCTGCAATATTACCTGTGGATTGTCGTATTTCTCAAAATACTCCCCCAAGCACAGGAAGATCGCCTCACCCTTCAAGTCAGCTTTAAATGATTTGGCAAACGGAAACACACTGAATGTGCACCTTTTGCTGGTACCGCAATACCTTACATAAGTCAAAAGACTATTACAATTTCCAAACACTGACTTGCCCAGCTGGATAGGAAATTAAACTGTTGAAGTCACTGTTATTTGAACATCATGGACTACCTCATTAACAAGGTGCTGAGGGGAATTGTTATTCAGTGCAATCCTCTTCAAAACAGGTCCTCCATTCAATTTCATAACCATTTGTATAACTACTTTTTTGGCCAGTAGAATGAGCTCCTTGCCAACATTTTGCAGCTTTCCTTTCTTTGCCATTATAATGGCAACATAGCATGGTCTGAAATACTGCTGTATTGTAAGATCATTTTATTTTAAAAGGATTCGTCATTGGCAAGGGAAGTGCACTCTGTACATGGTTGAACTATTTATTGGGAACTGTGAAACTTCAAAAGCTACAGACATTCTCCAGTCTATTTCCTTCAGACACCTTTTGCAACCCCCACCTTCATATAGGGCAAACAAACATGGCTGCCCCCAGGGCTTTTTTTCAGTCAGAGCTCACCTGAATTCAGCTCTGGAACCTCTCAAGTAGGTGCCATTGCCATTCTAAGAGAACAAAGGAGAATTTCTTGGTGAGCCCCAGCACCTCTTTTTCTAGAAAAATTGCACTGACTGTCCCCATCATTATCTCATTGGGCCCCAGATGTGAGCCCTAATTCTTTCTTAAGCAATGAAGTGGCATGGCTGGTCTGGAATTTTGGGTGGGGTTTTTCATATGTTGCAACACTTCTCCATACAAAAACCAGCACCATCACTCCCTCCCTCCATGTGGAAACTTTATACAGAAGCTAGGACGGTGTCTTCTCCTTGGCAAGCAAGCTAATTTCCTGACACAGAGGAAATACTTTTGGACAGTGGAGTATTTCATCATACAGATCCCCATATGTAGTCAGGACACCACCCCAGTGAGGACAAATTCCAAGGGCATGTATACTGACTGGCCAAAGGAAGAGGCAAGGCAAGACCATGCTGCATCCTGCAATCTGTCACAGCTGGCGCATCACTGCACCTGGAACACTAACCCACGCCTACTAAACGAGCTTCTTTGAGGCAACGAAACGGCCCAAAGTTATTTGGGCAGGGCAGAAGAGCATGTAACTTCTCCTCGTTCTCTGATGTCCAAGCTGCCTTTCTTCAGCTGCCTCTCCAGCCTGGAAGCAGCACCCAGATAGGCGCCAAGCCCTCACAGGCTCCAGGGGCTTCCTCCTCGCTGCTGGGCTCCTCTCAGACGTCTCCGCCCCAGGCTGCCGCTTCCAGGCAGGTAGGCATAGGATCGCACCTTAAACCAGCGCGCAAACCGCCCCGCGGGGTTTGCTTTGTGGGTTCTCTCTCGGAAACGTCGCGCGGGTAGCTTTCCTTCCTCTTTCCCCACAAGCCCGGCAGCTGCTCCGCAAAATAATAACAGAATCCGCCTCGTAGAGAAAAGGGGCGATCCCAGGATCAGCGCACGCGCGCGCGGCACCCGCAAAAAGGCGACACGGGCCGCGGCCAGCGAGCTTCCGCTTCTCCGCACCCCCCCCCCCCAAGTCCCTTAATTTCCAGAGACAAGGCGGAAGCTGACCCCTCGCAAAGGCCCGGCGGTCGGCGCGCAGCACCCCGCTTCCCTCAGGAGACCGCCGCCGCCGCCGGCCGTTGTGGGAGATAGGAGGACCGCGGGACTCCGGGGGAGAAGGGGGGGCGGCGAGAACCAACCCACCCACCCACCCTCGCCTCTCCCCGCCAGCCCGCCGGTCTCCCTTCCCTGACAGAAAACGCCCGTACCACTCGCCTCCCGCCGCGGCCTTGTCCTCTTCCCGCTGCTGCCACTTGAGGCGATACGAAGCCGGGGGGGAGGGGCCGGAGGAGGAGGAGGAGGAGGAGGAGGAAGAACCGACTTGCTTCCGGCCCAATGAGGCTTCGCGTCGGACGTTCTGGCGGGGTCGGACGTCAACGGTGTCGGCACGCGCACGCCCAGCCTCGGCTCCTCCTCCTCCCCCTCCCCCTCCATCGCCATCCTCCCGAGGGGCGTGGGTGCGAGGCGGGGCCTCGAGGGTCCCAGCATGTTCGGCTGCGAGCGGGGGCCTGAACGGCTGGCTCGGCTGACTGACTGACTGACTGACGGTGTATGTGTGTGTGTGTGAGAGAGCGAGAGCGCGTGCGCGCGCCGGAGAAAGCGGGAGAGGGCGCGAGCGAGCGTGTGTGTGTGTGTGTGTGTGTTTGAGAGAGAGAGACGGGAGAGGGCCATGGCCGGAGCTCAGTGACTGACTGACTGACTGACTGACAATAGGGACGAGCGAGAGCCGCCGCAGCCGCAGCGACAGAAGGCGGGGAGAAAGGGAAAGAGGCCGCCCGAGAAAACCTTCCGCAGCAGCAAGAGCAGCGCCCGCCGCCGCCGCCGCTTCTCCTCCCTCCTCCTCCTCCTCCTCGCCGCACCCCGAACGAAGGCAGCTCGGGCCGCGCTCGCCCTCCTTCCCCGAGGCCGCCTCGCCGGGAATGTGAGAGAAGCCGCCGCCGCCGCCGCCGCCTCGGCTACAACCGCAAGAGGAGGAGGAGGAGGAGGAGGCCTCTGGGGCGGCCGCCGCCGTGTCGTTGGGGGGAAAGGAGGGCGGGAGCGGGCCGAGGGCGGCAGCGCATGGGACCGGAGGGAAAGACGAGGAGAAGCCGCCGCCGCCGCTGCCGCTGCCGCTCTCGCCGCTGATTCCCGAAGCCGCCAACGCCGCCCTGCGCTGGGGGAGGCCGCCGAGGCCTACCAGGCTGCCGCTGCTCCTGCGGCAGGAACCGCGCCGCGGCCAGAGAGAGGCGCAGGCTGCACACGCGCGCCGGCCCGGCTCGCCCTCTCCGCCTCCGCCGGGGATCGGGGCCTTGCTCCTGCTGCTGCTGCTCCTTTTTTCTCCTCCTCGTCTCTGGATTCTCTGCCGGGAGGGTTCAAGGTAACTTCCAGAGAGAGAGAGAGAGAGAGAGAGAGAGCAACCGCCCGGCCGCGCGTGTTGGGAGCGTTGAAGGGAAGGCGCGAGGGGATCGCCCCCGATCCGCCGGGACGAGGTGCTTCCCCCTCCCCCCGGTCACCCGCTGTCACCGAGCGGGTCGCTTCCGTCGCTCTCGGCCCGCCGGTGTTTCCTCCCCGCGTTGCCTCTGACAGCCGGTTGCTCCGCAGGCGCCCAAACGCCGCCTCCCCGCTTAAAAATAATAACGGTAATCCCCGGCTTAAGCCTGCGCTGGCCCAAGGGGGTGAGAAGGGAAAGCTCGGGGGAAGCGGGTGGTGGGGAGGGGAAGGGAAGGCCACGCTGGGATATTAATAACACCCCCCCCCACCGCGCGCAAACACAAATAAATAAGATCTATTTCTGCATGATTATGTCCAAGGAAGCAGCCGCCTGCCGCTGGGAGGGAGATCCGAAAGCGGGAAGGGCCCCTCTTGTCCTCTTCCGCGCCCCGCGTTGCCTGCCGACTGTCGCCGGGGCTCGCCGGGTTAGAATTAGACCCTTAACGAAGCGGGAAGGGGGGGGGCGTTGCTAAATTTACAGCCGAGAAGGGCCGCCAAAAGCTTCTTGCTGACACAATGATCCCGCCGTCGAAAGGATCTGCTTGAGGGCTTGTCCATTAATACGGTTAGCCGTTCCATTTTGAGACGCCGCGAAAATATTCCAGGAGAGATGGAGACGTAGTCGCAAAGGGTTGTTGACAATGCGAGGATAAACCCCTGCCTAGCAGGCCCGGGAACCTCGGAGTGCAGCACCAGCCTTTGCATGCTTATTCAAGAGTGAGAGCCAGGTTTCCCTTTGAGTAAGCATGCTTTGCATTGGGCTGTGAGTGCAGGGGTGTTTTTTGAGTTTCGGGTTCCCACTGGAGGACCAATAACATCCTTGTTGTTTGTGTGGAGCTTTTCTCAAATATGCCTTACAGGCTAGTTTTATACATCTTCAGTTTGGAAAACTGTGGCATCCTTTAGTAGAGGCCTCACATCTTCATGGTGTATTTAATATTTTAATTTTTCATACTTAAATTGATAACCATAATAATAACACAGTATCATTAATCTTTTACATGCAAGCTGTGTTAGTCAGGATAACAATGCCGCAACGGCCATGAGAACGATAAGTTGATAAAAGTATGGATTGTTGTAGATAAAGCTGCTCTCACTGCTGAGTGACAAGGACTTGTGATTCCTTGTAGAGGTTGAGAGTACTGTAGTTTTTGTACACACAATTCTGACACACACACCCCGCGCTTTTTACACAGCAGTGGTCATCTTAAAAATCAACATGGAACTCTCATATATGAAAGTTCAACTTTTGGACTGACACAGGGCAATAAACATTTAAATCAATATTCAATGATATTTTATACAGTAATGCCCTTTGTCCTGCAAAGGTCTTGTGTGTATAGCATAGTCCCATTGACTTGAGTAATGTGTCCTGTGTTGATTTCAGTGCCCACTATTTGCAGTATGAGATCTTGCTATTATGTTTGCTGCTATTTTAAAATAGTAAATCATAAGTAAAAAACTTTATTATTTTTAAAGAATATAATATGACATGTTTAAATAATCCATGATGACAATATCTTGTGTTTCCTTACATGTAAGGAGAAGGTGTTGTAATTTTTTAAAATCGATCTACTTAGTGAGGTTGTGGGTTCACAGGGGTTATTAGTTTTAGGGTTTTCTGGCTTAGGGCAAGGAATTGGACTACAACACTCCCAGCACTTCCCCCAATTTCAGTGACTCAAGAAATGGGAAGCAAAAGAAAAAGGGAATTGCAGGTTAGCACCATAGGTAATGGACATGATACATCTTTGACTAACTGAACTCAGTGTCAGACTCACATTGCCATTACATAACTGTGATTACATGTTTAAAATATCGTCAGATTAACTTAGGGGTATCTGGAGTATTGTATTTATGCAATAAGGACTGAAAGGCTCATTATTTCCAGAAACGATTCCTAATAGGAGAGTTCATGCCACCCATTTAAAGATGTTATGAATTTGCTTTCCCTGTGTTGCTTGCATAATTGCTATGATGCATGAACTTAAAAAATATCCTCAAAAAGAAAAAAAAGTGAATTGGAGCAAGAATGAGAAAAATAAAGACTGGTGCAGCTGCATATATGTATGTTCATTGCACTGGTCCCTTATTATTGAGGGATTCTCATTGCATGTATCTTGTCATACTAGGACTGGATGGACCAGTGGACAAATTGGATTGCCCTCTAGGTCAGTTTCTCAAACTAAACTCTGCAGTTAGAGACAGATTTCTTGCTGGTATGATCTTTAAGGGGCAGTGAAGTGTGTGTGTAATATTTATTGGAGAAATTCTTAAAGATCTTTGTTCCTTTCAGTAGGGATATGTCCTCAGCACCAACCACTCCTCCATCAGTGGATAAAGTAGACGGATTTTCTCGGAAGTCCGTCAGAAAAGCCAGGCAGAAGAGGTCGCAAAGTTCCTCCCAGTTTCGGTCTCAGGGCAAGCCTATAGAGTTAACTCCACTGCCTCTGCTAAAAGGTAAGGCTCTACCAATCTTTATCAGTTGGAAAACAATGTTTTAATTATAAATAAGTTTTGGAAGAGTCAGATAATAGTTGCTGTTTGCAGAAAGAAAACACAATAAAAAATTCCATCCAGTAGCACCTTAGATACCAACTAAGTTTGGCACAAGGAGAAGGGGACGACAGAGGATGAGATGGTTGGACACTGTTCTCAAAGCTACAAACATGAGTTTGACCAACCTGCGGGAGGCAGTGGAAGACAGGAGTGCCTGGCGTGCTCTGGTCCATGGGGTCACGAAGAGTCGGACACGACTAAACGACTAAACAACAACAACAACAAGTTTGTTATTGGTATGAACTTTCATGTGCATGCACATGAAAGCTCATACCAGTAACAAACTTAGAAATCATCTATGAGTTTAAAAAGACGCTACTGGAAGGATTTTTTTATTTTGTTTCGACTACGGCAGACCAACACGGCTACCTACCTTTATGCAGAAAGAAAGTTCACACTGGATTACAGTGAACTCTTTAACTGCTCTATAGGTGTGTAATGTATGTGTAAATTCTATTGATGCTTATGTTGAATAACTGATTGCCAGTTCTGTTTATCATAATGTAGTTGCAATATTAGCAGACAGTGCATGTGCTGGGAGTTTAGTGGTTGATCACACAGCCTGATTATTTTCTGCAGCATTTAAGCTTTGACAATTTCTGCAGTTTCATTGGGAATCTAGACCATTGAAAAATCTGGGAAGCCTTTGTATATATTCTCTACCTTTCTCATTTTTACTGTTGGATCTTTTCAGCCTACCAAAAGTGTGCAAACATGGAAAATAGACACTGTGTTTACTAACAGATAATTCTAGTAACTTGTACTGTAATATGAAATGTTTAATTTTAGAGCTGCCAACTTTGTTTCGTTCTGCAGCTGCTTATATTTTCTGTTCCTTACACTTGGTCAACTTGCAATTAGCAAGGTATGGAATACTCAGTAATTTAACAGATGATCTCATATATTGTTTGAAGGCACATAAGAATCTGCTTACATGGGTTTCTGCTGCCTTGGGTGTAATGATGGAAGAAAGGCTGGCTATAAATGTAATAAAATAAAATAAAAACCCTGTTTTATTTGAATAGCAAGTGGAATTTGTCGAGCATGTGCCAGAGCAGGCTTTATGTAGGACAGATGAACATATTCCATGTGACTGACGTGAGGCCTTGTCCAGGCAAACTTTGTTGTGAACCTTCAAGCCAGGCTGCATTAAGAGGGAAAGGGTGACAGAAGCTTGGCCATGCTATACTTAGCTACATTTAAACAAACCTCACATAGGGTAGAGGAGGTTGCAAAGCATGTAATCTTGGCTAATGCCATTTAGCTTGCCCGAGGCCTAATAAAACCAAGCGGTCTTCCCTCTTCTTCCTCTGAAAGTAGATTAACAATGAGAGAAGTTGGGAAGCACTTGACAAGTTAAATACACCTTGTATGTTTTTGAGTATGGTTGACACAGTGAACTTGAGTACTCATCTCCATTGTGGTCATTCACTGATTCACCTTGTGAAGAACTACTGTGTTAGACACAAGACACTTGATTTCTTAAAAATGTCAGGTACCAGTAACTCGAAAGTTAAGGCAACAGTTCATATGGGCAAGGGAGGATATGGCTTGGCTAAATAGGCCAGGTATCTGATGAGAAATAGTTGTGGGAGGCCAAGAACAGGAACGTAGAATGTTGATCATGTTCATTCTCAGAAATGAGTTGCCCACACTAAGTTTGTGCAGGGTAGGCTTTAGAGCTATATAATGCAAATTAATAATTAAAAAAATGGAGAGTAGGAATTGGAGTGGGATTGGCTCTCCTGTATCACTTGACTCTCAAACTCAGCAGTGCCTGTCAGCCTGATCTGAAATAACGAGAGTTTTCTTGAGTGACAAGCAGCTATAGTGGCACAAGGGCTGGAGGAATTGGTTCCTGTTCCTGAAGGGCTCCTGAAATAAAGCCCCTCAGCACCTGATACAAGAAGTGCTTAGCTACGACTCCAGATTCCATCCAGATTGATGCTTCTTTCTAAAAATTCTCATCAGGAATCTGACACAAAAACTTGAGTTTTCAATTCCAAAATTTCCTAATGATCTGAGTCCATCATCAGCCTGCCCTGTTCTACCAAAACAAAAATGATCTTCAGTGTGTTGAATTACCTGACTTTCCAAATATTTTTGTCAGCCTGTGTGGCATTTTGATAAACAAATCAGTGTTGCATTTCAATATTAATAGAATCTTTTCAAAGCTCATGGGTCTGCAACTTCAGTTGCATTTTGCATGCTATGTGACAACATTGAAAGTGTATGATCATAGGGAGGTTGACTTCGCCGTTAGGTGGTTATAAAAACTTTGGCAATTCACAGATCAAATGGTGGCTAAATGTGTTAAAGTTTTAGGCCAGTTGAACTACAGTTCAAAGGGTAGTTCTAATTACAAAAACCCAGATTGTTTAGTTATTATGAGTAGGGGAAACAATATTCTAAATAAGCTATTATTTATAGCTTGCTGTAGTTGACAGAAATTGAACTGGGCCCTTCTGCTTGCAAAGGATGATATGACTGACAGATCTATGATCTCTCATTGTGCAGATATAAATTTATGTCTGTGATGTATAAGAGATCAAATAATTACTTTCAGATTTTGCTTGGAACTTCAGGGATAGCATGTATGTGAAGGCAATGGTTTTAAAACATGGATATAGTACTGGCCAGGGGATTCCTTCTCATAACTGTGGAGTTCATGTGTACTACGTAGGGCTGGGCAACAAGAAATACACAGCATTAGTTATTGGAAGGCACCATGATACAATTTAAAAAGTTGGCTGCCCATCTACATAAAACATTATTGACATTGTGGGAAATTTGACCATGGTCAGTTGACTAGCTTCTCAAACCTTTAAAGACATCAGAAGGCATGTAGGGGCGATCAGATGCAGGTGCTGGGCTGCCTCCACCTTCCCCGACCCCAGCCCCTTTTCTGCCTGATTGCCTTCAGGTGGTGTAGAGGCTCTGATGCTGAGGTGGGGGCTCCTTTGAACTTTTCCCTTGAGGGGAGCGGAGCCACGCACCCCTCAATGGAAAAGTGTGAAGGAGCCTCCACTTCCCCAGCTGAACAGCCCCAATCCAGCTCCTGCTCCCATTCAAGGAGGAGCAGGATGGGGTTCTCACTCCTAATACAGTGGTACCTCTAGTTACGAACTTAATTCGTTCCGGAGGTCCGTTCTTAACCTGAAACTGTTCTTAACTAGAGGCGTGCTCTTGCTAATGGGGCCCTCTTGCTGCTGCTGTGCTGCCGGCACACGATTTCCGTTCTCATCCTGGGGCCAAGTTCTCAACTTGAGGTAACTCTTCTAGGCAAGCAGGAGCAGGGTCAGGGATCTCTCAGCTGGGGATCTCTCATGCTCCCCAGCTGAGCAGCGCCCATCTCGCTTTCAGCCCTCCGGACGCTGGGCTGAAAGCGCCTCAGGTCAGTTTCTCCCAGCACACTGCCAACTGGGGCCAATGCAGCTTGTTTCAGCATTGGCGTTTATCGCCAAACGGCAATGTTTTGCTGGTGATACATCACATTGTTGAAAGCCTGACATCGCCCAGCCCTACTCCGGAGCAATTTCTGAGCATATATGGGAGCATACAGCAGGGAGATGAGAGCTAGAAGTCCCATTGTGTAAGCAGGTGGACATCATTCAATGTCTCCTCATATTTAGTACAAAACAATGCAGCTCTTAATTATTATTATTGGAAGAAACTTGTAGTCTGAAATGGTAAACTTAAATATCCATGTATGTATACATTTCTGAGAATACTTTTTTTTAATAAATAAATCCACACAAGATTAACTGGTTGATAAAATAATTGGAAAATAAGCAGAATGTGGTCACATCAGCCTTCAAGCTTGCAATGTATATGAAGAGCACATTGTCTGCGGTTGGCCTTTGTTCTATTTAGAATATTATTCTTTGGTCATATAATAGGAATACTGAGTTTCATGTGGTGTATAATTTTTCACATGCCTGTAATGGAGGAACTCATTATACAGTTACGGGACTGACAAAATGTTTCAGATTTCTTGATACCAGCACTACGTTGCACAAGGGTGAATAAATATTTAATAATTGTGTTTATATATTGTATTTCTTAAGTGTTCAGAGCATGTCACATACTTTACAGGGCTGCTGTTAGGGTTACTGAGATAATGTAGGTCTGTATTTGTATCCCCGTATTGCTTGGGGGGGACCTAGGTTAAGAGAATTGTGATTTGTTTAGTTTAGGCAACCTAGCAAATTAATGGCTGTAGTAAGATTTGAATGGGGACTTCCTTAGTCATAGTTCTGTCCCTTTTGAAAGTAAGTTTAACAAAGTGCCTAAGTGCTAGCAAAACATTACCTGGAGATGCCCCCTCCCCCGATTTCTTCATCTTGGACTTTTAATTTTTTGTACGGAAACTCCCGATGGGCTAAATATAGATAAATTCAGGGCTTTTTTCAGCTGGAACTTACCGGAACTCAATTCTGGAATGAAAAATTTTGTTAAGTAAAATGAAAATAGTATGTTCATATCAGACAGGTTTTAGATGCAGATGTGGGAGGTGCTGTGGATTGGGTGGGTTTAAGATTACCTAATGAATGGGAAGATTTGAAGTGGGGATTTCTGATTTGTAGTTTAGTTTGTGTAGCCACTGTGCTACATGAATTTTAAAAAAGGTTTCTGAGTTTTGGCCATTTGCTTCCCTTCTGTGAGATGGTGATGTTTGAACCCATATCCCTGGAGGCATAAAGTAAGAAAGACGTCTGGAAATTTATTGTTCTCAGATTTCATATTGGCCCAATTTGGACACAGCATTGCATACTTCAGCGAACTGCGAATGAGAGTGTTGCCCATATGTCTTCTCCCAAGCCACTTCCCAGTTATCTGAATTACAGTTCCCCGTTACATCTGAAATGAGAAACGGTGGTTTAACGATGGCTTATTAGGGTGGATCTGTGAACCGTGTCTGCAAAGGCCCTTATTCATGTATTTCCAAGGTTTTAAGGATCTTGGATTTAATACCTTGTTAACTACTTTGATTTGTATTTTAGCAAACTTAAACCTAGGTTCTCATCATGGCCAGTCATTTCTGTAGCTGCAAATTTGTAAAAATACACTTCAATGGTCTTACTCCTTCAAATGTTTTATTCAATTTACCGGTATATTACTCTTGTTCATAGCTTCTATCTATAGTCTTGCTTCAGTATTTGTATTATTGATCTATACATTAGAGAAGAGGTATGAATTACTATAAAGATTTATAAAGATTATAGGTCTTACCCAAACTGTTGTTTGTTCTCCTTCTGAGGCTGCTTTAAAATTGGCCTAGGGTAGGGTTGAGACAGTCAAATTGCCAACAGTTATTTACCATGATCTTAGCAAATAATTCCCTTTTGTTAGTGACAGCCTTTTTATTAAAAAAAACCCCAAGATCTATAATGAAAGGTAGGCTGCCACACTCATAAGGGCATTATTGACTGCATACAAATATATGGCCATGGTAAATACCACCTACATATGCACACACACATACACACACCCACACACACACCAACATATCTAAAGTTAGCTTTTAATAATGGTTTTTGACAGTTTCTGAAAGCTTGCCTTTTCCTGTGAAAAGACTGCTTTCATCATAAAATTAGCTTTGATAATATTACTGTGAGATGCATTAATCATGTTTGTTGCCATAGTGAACAAGTATTAAGCGCTGTAGAAGTTATCTGATAGAGGCAGTGGAAGGATTTGTGAAACATGACATTAAACCATGGTTTAAAACAAGCTATGGAGGAAACAAACCATGATCTTGGGTTTGGGGTAACACAGATCTTTAATAAAAATATAAATATTTTTTTAAAAAAACCAAAACAAATAAAAGAGCAGACTGGCGTATTTTGTCTGCAGTGGGAATGTCTTGAGCAGCCTGCATCAGCATGCTCTTTGTTCACATCAAACCATAGTTCAAAAGAAACCATCACACAGGGCTAGCTGAGCAGTGGCACTGCATATGTTGTCTGATTCAGTTTCCATCAGCCCTGCCAGCATGATGGGTGATAGTTTAGGGGATTATGATAGAGGACCAGCAACATCTGGAGTTTAGCTATCCCTGATTACTCTGACTTGTGGACCAGGCCAGTACCTGTCATGTGCTTGTTCATGATTAATTATAAGTGAGACCTGCAATGAAATTGTTCTGTGTGGTGAGCTCCTTTTCAGAGTTCCAGCTATGCCTTTTAGGCTGCATCATTCAGTTTCCTCAAGTTTTCTGCTAACCATCTCAACTGGTCTTTTTACCCCTCCCCTTTTTAGCCCCCCCCCACAGTTTTTAATTACTTATGAAAACAATTGAGTTCCCCAAGCTTGCTGATATCTGGCTCTTTTGCATCAATGTGGCTCTTCTGGCTCAGCACTCAATTCTCCAATTGAGTTTACCATTATTTATTTATAAAAGTATTTCTGTAATGCCGTATCATAAAATATCAGGGCAGTGTACAGCATTAAAACATAAACACCATTAAAAACAATACAGATAATCAAGAATTAAGAATTAAACAGTTACACAGGCCTGCCATTATAAAAAGGTTCATAGATGCCTGAAAGTGAAATGCCTGTTGATTCTGTGCTGGAAGGATGTTCTGCTGCATGGGACCAGTGGCATTAGATGCTAGTTGGACTTCTGCAACACATGTGGCAATTATATTTGCTTATATGATGATATTGTATTAGTATATATGGTGATATTCGTAGGCTAATTCAAGAGCAAAATTGCAGAGCTAAAACCATTAGTAATACTGTATTTTTCTGTCTATAAGACGCCCCCATGTATAAGGCACCTCCTATTTTGGGGGACTCAGATTTAAGAAAATGGGAGATGTATCTGTGTATAAGATGCCCCCTATTTTTTGACATTATTTTAGGGAAAAAATCTAGTCCTATACACGAAAAAATACAGTAATTCTCTCCAGGGTCAATGAAAGGCTGAAGACATAGCTAAATTAAAATGGCATGGTAGAAATGATTAATGTTAGTTCCATCACTTTAGATAAAGGATTTTGCAGTAAATGTGGGGCTTTGTTTATAAAATAAGGGAGGTAGATTTGATACATATAGGAAGAAATCGAGGGAATAGACAAATGCTTAGAAGTAATGACTTGTGTAATGCAACCTTCTTTGTAATGGATTGTCTGAGTAATATGAAAAGTAGGAGTTTGCAACTTGGAGGGTTGGTGGAGAAGGCAGACAGATGACATTGGATAATGACAAGAAGAAAGAATGGGCAGGCCGCGAGAGGGCTCCAGGAATATTTGTCCTATACTCAGAAACAACCCATGGTTCCATGAAGCCCCAGGCTGCGATGCAAAAGTGAGCCTTTAAGACATTTGGGCATTAGTATCACAGATTTAGACATCTGTACTCATTGGTAGATGCATGGAAATAGTCCCATCTTACCTGCTTGCCTTTCATCTGACCAGAGCAGATTGTAAACTTCACCTTGTTAATAAAAACCATTTTTCTTTCCTCTGTAGTGCATTGAGATAGATTTAAACTTTGACAATGTATTTAAAGGGGATTGGTAAATACATGATAAAAGGTCGTGATGGAAATGTATTGTTGGTCTGCAGTTCTGGAAGGAGAGTCTGTGTGCCAAAGTTTGAGAACCACAGATTAAAGCACAGGAAACTTTCCAAAGCAGAATGTTGTATAGGTAGACCGTTTGTTAAGGGGGAACCTGCAGGGAGCAGTTGTGAATGGCACTCAAACAGCTCTTGAAGTTAGGGCTGTGATTTACTCACTAGGTAAGTTGTACAACTACTCAGGGGGGTGGTAGTAATTTGCCTCTTAATGCTATCATGCTAGTCTGAATATGGATCGGCACAGGTGGCGCTTTTGACCTCCTGCCAGAACATCATTGATTTAGGTGGAACTCTGGGTAATTAAAGGACTAATAATTGTGTCAGGAACAGGAATTATTATGTAGACTGAAAAGTTAATGTCAGAGGTAGTTTATTGAACTGGGGGATTCATCCCTATTTGAACCTTGTATTCCAAAAAATAATACACTTGCTTCAGGATGTTCTCTCATCTTGTAGAGAAATAGTTCATATTCTTGTAGCTATCTTTCATGCATTTCTGAATTTGTCTCTTGTGAAATATCTGTTCACTAATGCTAAAATTCCTGAACAAATGCTACTAAATTATGTTTTAATATACTTTACATTATATTTTTTTTACATAGGTTCTGTGCATGCCCACTTACTTTTGTAAGTCCTACTGAGTTCACTGGGACAAATTCCCAGTTAAGTGTGTATAGGATTGCAGCTGCGTATCTTTTCTATCTGCTTGGTTGGAACCAGAGAAGTGCAAACAGAACTCTGCTTGCATAGTGAGGCTTTTCCATAACTCTCCTTGGTGCATCTTCTAGTGCTCCTTGAAAGACTAAGCATGAGCCCCAGAACTTGAATTGGGCCCAGATGGATACAGACAACCAGCATCATTCTTGAAGAATAGGACTAATAATTCCTTTATTAAATTTCTATCCTTTCCCTCCTCCCACTGGAGCCCAGGGTGACAGTGCTTCATATATCCACATCAGATAATTATTGTCGCCAAATTCTCTCCGCAAGTGTTCCAGTTTATTTTCAAGGGCAGCTTCATGTTCAACAACATTATCACAGTAATTCATGTGGAAATTACCAGATTATGAAGCACTGTAACTAATCTATCCCCATCCAGGAACCTCTAGTTCTCTCATGGTAGGTGCAACCTGTCTGGTATAGGAGGAACAACACGATTCAGTTTCGCCCATTTTGGTACCGTATCCAGACAATGGTTCAGTACCTGCCCCATTCTCAGCCAACTGATGACAGGGAGAAATAGAGCTGAGTGTCATCAGCACACTGATAGCACCACCCTCCAAACCCTTGGATGGCCTTCCAGAGTTGCTTCATAAAAGCATTGGGCTTGGGGGATGGAACCTTGCAAAACCACACAACGCTTATGCTGAAACCCTACAGTGAGCTTTCTGCAGCTGACCCTGCAGGTATGAGCAGAACCACCTTGACACTGTGCTGCTTGCTCCCAACCTGCAGAGCCAGTCCAGCAAGATGCCATGATCAATGGTACCCAAAGCCACCAAGTAAGCAAGGAAAATCACACTTCCCCCATGTCTCTCCTTTCAAACTCTCGCCTGAAGCCAGATTGAGATGGGTCCAGATAACTAGTTTCAAGGTCTCTTCCAGCTCTGTCATTCTGCCTGGATGTTATGGGTGGTTGCCATCCTGCTCCAAGGTAGCAGTGAAGCTGAAACAAACCACACAATTGAATACCATAACAATAGTACCTAAATAATTCACCTATTAAGGGAAGTTTTACAGCAATAGAAGACAATGTGTTCTGCACCCCTGCATATTTTTTTTCCAAATTTGAGCAGAAGGAAGTATACATTTGGGGCCCACCTGATGATCTTAGAGGTAGGCAGGATGGGCATAAAGTGGAATACTTTCCCTCAAGTATTCTGGGCTTGATGGCTCACATTATTAGCTCATTAATGTCCCACATTTATGGGCCATTTTTTGCATTATATTTCATTGAATGCACAATTTTATTATTTTTATTACTGTTGTTATTATTTATTAAATTTATAAACCACCCTTCATCCAAAGATCACAGGGCAGTTTATAGTAGTAAAGTAGTAAAGTAGTAGTAAAGTAGTTTATAGTAGTAAAGTAGTAGTTTATAGTAAAGGGTGATTTACAGAATATGTCAAAAAGTACAGAAATGGTCTAATAACAATGACATAATAACAATCTCAACAGAGCAAAAACGAGAAAACATAGTGGAATTAAGGCAAAACATCACATAGACAAGAGCTGTTAAAATGGTTGCTTAAAATAGGTGGGAATAAAGGTAAAAATATGAGAATAACTACCAGGGATTAATCAACTTTCAATTGTGCTATAATGCTGTTTTCTCCTTGCAGATTAAACCCAAGTAGCATTTAGGAACATCTAGGGCAGATAAAAGTCATATAGAAGCCATACTATGGCTAAACATTAAATTTCATTAAAGTTCACATTGCAGTTGGCGTGCTTGGGAATATAGCTAATTGGTACATAGAATCATAGAATTGTAGAGCTGGAAGGGACCCCAAGGGTCATCTAGTCCAACCCCCTGCAGTACAGTAATCTTAGCTAAAGCATCCATGATAGATGGCCACCCAACCTCTGCTTAAAAACCTCCAAGGAAGGAGAGTCCACAACCATATTTTGAAATTTCCTGTTCAAAACGTTTTGTGAAGAATTTGATGCTCTTGAGGTATAAAAGAGTTCAGTGATGTGAGGCCCCTGAAATATGCCTACTGGCTGCCCTAATTAGGAAACCAAAGGAGTAAAGGGGAATCTGTGGCTGGTCAGTCTGGAGGATACTTACAAGTATGTAACTGGCTACTTTTTATTGATGAATCTTACAAGTATTGTGGCAAGAAATGCTGTGTGTGTGGGTGTGTGTGTGTGTGTGTATCCTTAGTCTAGTCAACATCTATATTCATTGGATGAGTGAATTTTCTGGTGTTAGAAATTCATTTATCCCTTCAGTTTTGCCAAAACTGATTGTATAAGCCCCTCTTGTGAATCCTTTAAGTAGTTAGAATCATAGAATCATAGAGTTGGAAGAGACCACAAGGGCCATCGAGTCCAACCCCCTGCCAAGCAGGAAACACCATCAGAGCACTCCTGACATATGGTTGTCAAGCCTCTGCTTAAAGACCTCCAAAGAAGGAGACTCCACCACACTCCTTGGCAGCAAATTCCACTGTCGAACAGCTCTTACTGTTAGGAAGTTCTTCCTAATGTTTAGGTGGAATCTTCTTTCTTGTAGTTTGGAACCATTGCTCCGTGTTAGGTTAGGTTCTATCTAAATGAAAAAGTATTAACCCCTTCAGCCCTTCTTTGGAGGAAGGTTATGATTTCTTTTCCCGTGTTCTATACTTTGAATCTCATCTGCCATTCTTTTGCCTTTTCACATGGTTTGAAGTATCCACTGCCGATTGGATAGCCTCAGTATTCACCCTTGACTGATTCTCACTTATGAATATTAAGTTACATTGGTTCCAATGGAAACAGCCCAGTTTTTGCAGTTCTCTGCTTCTTGTTTTTAAACCAGTTTACTGGTTCACACAATTTATATCACAGCTTGCCATCTTCTTCCAGGCATACCTCATTTTATTGTGCCCCACTTTATTGTGCTTCACAGATATTGCCCCTTACAAAGACGTGGGTTCAGGGGCAGGCAGCCCAGCCACTTCCAGGGGAAGGAAGCCCCCTGCAGCCTCACCCCTCTTATGGCCACAAGGGTGGGGCTGGCTAGGGCTGGAACTGGCTTTCCCCCCTCCTGCCCTCAGCCAGGGAGGTGGGACTGGTTTAATAGACTGCAATATAGTGTAAACATAACTTTTAGATGCACTGGGAAACAAACAAACAAAAAGGTGTGACTTGCTGTATTGCGATATTCTCTTTATTGCAGTGGTCTGGAACCGAACCTGCAATATCTTCAAGATATGCCTGTGCAAAGTTTCTTAGGTGCCTTTGGGGAGGAATTTTGTCAAAAACCATTTGAAAACCCAAATATATAATGTCTACCACTCACCACATCTAAAAGTTTGTTGACATTCTCAACCAATTCTAAAAGGTTGGTTAGGCAAAACTTCCCTTTTCAGAAGCCATGGTGATCCTTTCTTTAGTCTTAATAATGCTTCCCAGCAATTTAACTGGAACATCACTAGGCTCACAGGGCCTGTCGTTTCCTAGATTCATCTGGATTAAAAAAAACACACAAATCAGTGTTGTGTTGGCTGCCTTCCAATCACTTCTGATAAGGACTTTGCCAGCCTTTTAACTGAAATATGTAAATCAATTTCATTTTTGAGTTTAAGAACTCTTGGGTGAATGCCACCTGGACTAAGAGACTGACTACTTTTTAATTTGTCAATCACTTCTAAAATGGCATCCTCTCACCTCCATTTAACATAGTTCTTCAAATGTACTCCCTGAAAACGATTCCGGAATGTGTATGTCTCTAACATTTTCTGCAGTGACTTGTGCAAAATAATTCATTTAGTTTCTCTACAGTTTCCTTTTCTTTCAGCATTCCTTTTTAAACCTTGTCATCCAACAGTTTTACTGCTTCTCTGGCTGGTTTTCTGATGCATTCTGTGTGGCTCACAGACCCTGTTAGAATCCTGGGAATCCCAGCTTTCATTTAAAAGCTGTCATGCTTGCAAAGATAAGCTTTAAAATGTGATGATGGCATATCCTGTGAAAACTGCAAGCCAAATAAAAAAGCACCACAAATGATCCTTTCAGACCTTGCTGTTTCTAAGATCATATATGTTTTCAGATTTGAAATTCCTATAATACCATAGTTGGCTCATGGTTTTCTCTGTTGCCTGAGTTGGGTAACTGTAGTAATTGCTAAGCAGGATAGACAATGCATGATTTCACATCGTGGTTCGTGAGTTTGCAGAATATGGTTGTAGTATACTATGGAAGTAAGTGGAGAGTAGGAAATGTGATGCCTGAATTGGGCTCATACATATGGGTAAATAGAGTACAGTTTGTGGGGGACTTGTTGTTGGTATTCATCTGTCTTGAGAGACAATGAGATGTACCTCCGGAGCGTTAACAGAACTGAAGTTACTTAAAATGCCACACCTCATAGCCACAACATTCCTGCTTTACTCTGCTGTTTGAGTGTGCATATATCTTTGGATAGGTTTCTCTGCTGAATGCCAGGCCTGAAGATTTATGAATGTCCTGTGCTGTGCTCTACAAGGAAGATGCCTGGGGAGGTTTGTCATAGTCCGGGGGCTGTGGGTGCCCCCCAGGCGTGTTCCAGCAGTGACTTCCCCGGGGCATAATCCTGAGCAGTGTGTATTGATGTCCTGGGCTGCGTAGAGTACAAGACTCCACTCTTGGCTTCACTGATGTGGTCCAAAGGAAAGCAGAGCAATACGTTTGGCACCAGCTTGGCTGCAAGAGCTGCTGAAAGGAGGTGTACAAGGCACCATCCAGCTACCTTAGAGACTGCACTCTGGATTTGTGTAGGGTTTACTCCCTAGCCCTTTCTTCTCCCGAAGATAGCCTGCAAAGAAGTGGAAGTTTCAGATCAGAGTCTTCCTTCTAGATAGGCTACTTTCCTAGGTTGACAAATCCCACCTGCCCCTCACTTCCCTCTATAGCAGTGATGGCCAAACTTGGCCCACCAGCTGTTTTGGGACTACAACTTCCACCATCCCCTAGCTAAGAGGACCAGTGGTCAGGAATGATGGGAATTGTAGTACCAAAACAGCTGGAGGGCTAAGTTTGACCATGCCTGCTCTACAGCATGTGCAGAAACTGCCTTATTGACCATTTGAACCATTATTTGTCTCATCCATTCAATCCGCTGGAGCCTGTCTTCACATGTAGGGGAAGTTCCTAACTCATCAAGGGTTTGAGAGCCATTGGCTACCCTAATCTCGTTTAGCTGGCCAGTAGAAGCCATTACCTGGAGTGTGGCCTCTGTCACATGCTGACCGCTTCTAGGAGCCTGAGTGCAGGGTAGGGACCAAAGGTGGACAGTCTACCCCAGAAGGAGCATGACTCATCCCTCACCAGAGGTAGTTGTTGTTGTTTAGTCGTGTCCGACACTTCGTGACTCCTGTCTTCCACTGCCTCCTGTAAAGAGGCAGTACTCCTCACCTAACACCCCATACACCCCAGTAGGGGACTTAGGAGTAAGATAAATGGATGGAGAACCATATAATCAGTAGGCTGTGTTTCATTTCTGCCTCTCTTAAGTCCAGAAAGAAATGATGTTAGGAACGCAGCAAGCTGCCTTATACTGAGTCAGTCTATTGGATCCATCTAGCTCAATAGTGCCTACATTGACTAGCTGCGACTCTCCAGGATTTAAAACAGCCGTTCCTCCCAGCCCTACCTGGAGATGCTGGGGATTTAATCTTGGACCTTCTGCATGCAAGGTGGGTGCTCAATCCCTGGGCTAAATCCCTTTGGCTACTCTTGATTATTTTTGGGGAGGTGGATTGTAGCAGTTCCCAGTTGTACATGAAGCAGAAGGCAGGAACTGAATCAGATTCTTTCAAGAATGTGATCTTTAAATATTGGGATAAGAATAGTAGCTGATTTGTGTATCCATAACCTGATGTTCAGGCATGAAGCTGTTGTTGTTGTTGTTTATTTTTTGACAAAGGTTGAGTTGTGTCACAGTGGCTGGCAAGATAAAAACATTTAGTCATTGGGAATTAGCCAACACCGTGTGAGTGGTTGACAAATTTGGGCAACAAACCTTTCCATTCTTCCCAATTCCCAGGAAACCTTCTCCAGAGGATTGGTGAGGTGCGGAAAACACACTTAATCATGCATTGTGGGCTGAGTTGTATAGGACAACAGTAGAGCCACAATATACTGTCTGGCAAGAGAAATCTATTAATCATATTCGATGGCTAATTTAGAGACAGCAATTGGACATTCCTACATTTCAGTTTGTGCTATATTGTTCAAATTATTATTTAGGATTATGGCATTGGTTTTTATTTTTCTCTCTTTCCCTGTTACCTCTTACCACTTTTCTTTCTTAATTCCACAACCTTTGTCCCTTTCAAGGTTTTAAAATCATCTTCTTTAGTTGTAGTGATTAAATGCAGCCACTAGAGTGTGACATGTTTTTTAACCTTTGAATCATGCCTAAAACACTTACA
The DNA here is from genome assembly GCF_951804945.1 of Podarcis cretensis. Lineage (NCBI taxonomy): Eukaryota > Metazoa > Chordata > Lepidosauria > Squamata > Lacertidae > Podarcis > Podarcis cretensis. The sequence continues at coordinate 10,983,644 of NC_137170.1, read as the reverse complement.
CGAGGTTAGTATTTTCAAATTAGTCATATGTTGTATATGTTGGAGAAGTATATATGTTGGAAAAATGTGTAGTATACTCCCTTTGTTGACTTCTTAATGAAGAAGCAAATGTTGCTTGCTATGAAAAATGTACAGCTCTTTAGATATAATATTTAAGTCTTAAGTCTGTGATAAAGTATTTTGGACTACAACTCCCATCATCCCTGACCATTGACTATGGTGGCCCAGACTGAATTGCAGTCCAAAACAACTCAAGGGCTCTAGGTTGGGGAAGGTTGTTGTGGACAAACTTGAAAAAAATGAATAAATCTCTAACCCTGTTAAAAGTTCTGTTGAGGAATCTTTCATAATAGTCAGCTGGTAGAACCTGCTATATGTGAGAATCATGCTTGTTCTTGAGGTGTGGAATGTTGGAAGATGTCAGGTGCCTTTGATGAGTTGAAGGTATGGCCAGAAATGTCTTTAAGGGACATCGTGTGTAAGAATGGCTCTGAACACAGATGAGAGGTATGTTGGAATTAGATTAAAAACTTGAAAATGATTTAAAAAATGCAGCAGGATCAACTTCTCCCACAATCATCCTTTTATTCAGGTTTGTGTCTAAGGACTGTTTCACGTGTCTGGTTGTACTCATTGAGGAATCATGGAAAACCCTCAGTTGTGATTGATATTCCTATTTGTTAACACTGTTTGCTGCACTGTTAGTTTTAGGCTTATATGATTAAAAAAAATGTTTTTCAAAGAAGTAATGTATGTCAAAGCCATTAACCTTTTATTTTTGTAAGAAAATGCTGCCCATTTGGCAATACAGCCGTGCTGTTTTTTAATGAGAGAATTGAGTTGGAGATCAGGAAGGGAGAAAAGTAGGATTTGCAATTAGGAGGGAAGATGGAATATATTCACAGGCTTTGCAGACACCTGAAAGACTGGACTGTTTTGGAAGCTTAGGAGGGCATGATAATTTTTTCCTTAATGAGGATTTTTTTCAAAGCCAGGTAAAGCGTAGGAAGCAGAAAATCCAGTTTGGAACACATATGTTAGTAGGAGTGAATGAAAATGTCAAGGCTGATCTGATGGGAAAAAGGAGCGATGGAGTGGGGGGTAAAAACTGGGAAATTCCAGCAGCTACAATGTGACCAGGGCATAGGTAGTGTTTTAATGCAGAAAATATCTTTTATTCTTTTTTTTTATGTGTTCCAGGGATTGGTCATTGACATTGAAAACAGATGTCAGGAGTGAGCTCTAGTATGAATTAAACCCTGCCCATAATCAAGGATTATAGAGGGTGTTCTGGAGCACTCTGTTTGCTGTGGCATTGGGCCAGAGCAGAGGCAGCCTGACCAGTCCCTGAGTGAACTGAAGGTTTCAGTGGCTGCAGCAGATTGAGAGGGAAAGAACCAGAGCTTTGTTTCTTTCCACCTGCCTTTGCTGCTCATTGGGCTCCTCTTCTCCTCCCCTTCCCACCTGTTTTCTCTTGTGCTTCTGCTTTTCCCTATTAACCAGCTCATGCTGTGGAATTATTTGTATCATCACAACTTCTAAAGTATTTTCCAAAGTGGATTTAATTTAAATCAAATCGATTTAAATCACAATTTAAACCACTAGTCTGTAAGACTTGATTTAAATCATCATCATCTTAATATTTACAACCAGATGAAGGTTTCATTTTTGGAATAATAAATTTTCAGACTAGTTTTTAAAAATTACTGATTTGGTTATGCTATTAGAACTACATAGACAAATAATTATGAAATTATTGTGAGGTTTGATAAGTGAACTATTTATAATTTGACAACATTTCTGCTGTATTGGAAGGAGAAAAATAAACAACCATTTCCTTAATAACAATTTAAACAATTTATTTAACTAAAACACTAACATTATAGCATGTGTATCTGATGTGGTTAGAGACTTTATTGTATGGACAATGTCAGGCGAGCCCTGGGAAGAAGGGCCTGGAACCAGTGAACTCTTATTAGTTGACTGGCAAGCACTTGAAGGTCTTGCTAAAGGACTTACAGATCCCAGTTACTGTTTATACCACCACCATCATCCTTTGGATTTGCTTCTACATTCAGGTGCCTATTCTGTACAGTTAAGTGTTAGTGCAGTTGTTGGAACCCAGTAGGATTGGGAAGAGGGTGCCAGCCCTGAAGTGCCATCAGCACTTACCTCAAGTCTGAGTTGCACAGACATGCAGCTGACTTGCACAATTACAGTGGTACCTCAGGTTAAGTACTTAATTCGTTCCGGAGGTCCGTACTTAACCTGAAACTGTTCTTAACCTGAAGCACCACTTTAGCTAATGGTGCCTCCTGCTGCCGCTGCGCCGCTGGAGCACAATTTCTGTACTCATCCTGAAGCAAAGTTCTTAACCTGAAGCACTATTTCTGGGTTAGCGGAGTCTGTAACCTGAAGCGTATGTAACCTGAAGCATATGTAACCCGAGGTACCACTGTATTACACAAAGTTCCCAAGACTTGTGGTGTATTCTGCTTACAATGTTGCACTTTCATTTTTACTGTTTCACACTTTTAGCTACTTGTGCAGGCCTATTCCACTTCCATTCATTGAACCTCTTGGAATTTAGCATTTCAGAGGTATGGGGTTGATTCTCTGTATATAAATTTGCAAAGGAACAATGGGATTAAGGGTCCCCCCCCCCTCAACTCTGTATGTTTATTTTATAACATTTTCCTGTGAAGAAAAGGCTTGTTATCTCTGCAGACACAAATTCACACTTTTGAGAACAGCAAAAACAAGCATCTGTGCTAATATCTTCTCATTAGAAAAACTGCCCCAAATAATCTTACAGAAACCTCTGGAAGAGCATGACATTGTGAACGGATTAATGGAATTCGTTTACCAAAATTTTTAAACGTTGCATATAAAGCCTCATGCTACATAATTAAAAACAAATCCTTATTTCCTCATGAATAGCCTTTGGATTATAATGTTACTTAAATAGGAAAGTATCTTTAGAAAGATTTTTCTTCCAAAGCATTTTATTTTAAAACATCCGATTTAAATAAAAAACATTTTTTTTAAGAAAACCATTGATTTTTATCCACCCTGGTATTTTCACATGTTGCTAATTCAGTGTAATCGTTCATAAGTAATAGTTCTCACCATTGTGCTGATATGATTTGAGGTTGTAAGATAATGTTAACCCCCAACACATTGTTTCTCTGAGCAGTTATATAGGGTAGACCAGCAGGAGGACTGAAGCAGTTCCTCCTTTCTCTCATCTTGGATAAGGAAAACTGAATCCTTTCCTTGGGCGCTGGGTAGGTAATCCTTTTCAGCCTGAGAGCCACCCTGAAGGTGAACCAGCCCTCTTAATTCTGGCATATGGACAGTCAACCTTGCCATGCTCATATACATACCAATTTCCCTCCCCTCCACCCCACAAACACTGGGCTAGGAAGAGGTACTTGCTTCTAGCCAGGTGCTACAATGAGGAAGAAAAGCAGCCAGCCCAGCGTTCTCCTCTTTACCCAGTAATGCAAGAGAAGTGCTCCCTTTATATTGGAAAAGCACACCTCCTTCTGGTGTGTCATGATTGCAAGAAGCTCTTAGAACATGGGGAAAAGAAGGGAGCTCTCCTTCCTATTTCCTGAACCTCTAAGACCAGTGACGCCACACCAGAGGGAGAAGCGGTACTTTTCCAAGGTACAGAGAAGTGCCTGATATTGGCAGAGGGCTGGCAGGCCGCTAGAAGCAGCTTTGGAGGCTGGATCAAGTCTGTAGGCTTATCAGCCCATCCATATGCTATAGAAAACATGTAGCTGCAAACATCTGAGAATAAAAAATGATAAACGTAAATAAAACAACACAAACCTTTAAAAGGCTAGAACAAATCCCAGAAGAATTGCATTTGTGTCATTTTTTGCCCTTTTTTTTTTAAAAAAATGTGTTTTTAGTATATTCGGAAGTTTAAATACATAACACATTTGTGATTTTGTTGCTCTTGGAAATCAGAGGCTAAAACTTACAATATTCATCTTGTCATCTTTTGTTACTTAATTGTCTGGTTTAGCCCCTCCCCTTACTTTAATATGCAGAAATGTAGACCTTAGAATGAATTCTGTGTTGTACACATGTGAGGGTGACAGAAGGGTTGAAGATGTTCTGACAAAGGCAAATGGTATTTGGCATGAGTTTGTTCTGAAAATTTGACGAAGACAGTAATATAACTTGCCCATGATTCTCCTGTATGAAGCCATGTCTTCCCTGTGGCTAGCTGTGTTAAGAACTCTTCAAAGGTAATAAACAATGTGACTGTATTTGTTCAGGCTAAGTGGAATTATAAAATAAGCTTTTTGAACCTAAACATTGATGCGTTAGGTTATGTGTGGTGTGGTGTAGCTGGGTTTTTCCTTTCTAGAACATGTCTACTGTAACAAAAGTACAGAAAATTGTAAACAGCTGTTTCCCCACTTCATTTCTAATACATTTGTCTTTATAAATTTATATTTGGATTAGGCATTTCTGTTTCAAAATAGGCAAAAGATTTCACAATTATTTTCAAGATTTCAGACGTAAAGAGGGAAGAAGGAAGGAGGCAGAATGAGACAGAGATGTAAAACAAAGATTGATTTTGATTTACTTAGGGGTCTATTTCTGGACCCACATTAAAGCTACACACATATTGAAAATAACATTCCCATATGAGAATATTTGTATTAATAATTCAGACATACCTTGTTCTTGCTGCCACTGTGTTCTCCTTGTCTTCCCAAGAAAGGGAAGAGTATGATTTGGAACAAGTTATTCTGTCCAGAGGATGAAAGAATGGTTGTAGATGAACAGTATTTCCCCAAAATTCTTCCTGAGGTTCTACTACTCCCACAATTCAGACTTTGAACAGTCGTTGTTGGGTTCCTTTTTTTTACAAGAAACTTAAGACATCTTGTTACTGTTTGAATAACAAACTTTGTAAGTAAAATGGATGTGCAGGAAGCAAGGTTGCATATGATTATGAAATAAGCCATTTCTGTTGAATGATTGGTTAATTGAAATGTTGTATGTCATCCTGTTTGTCTGACAGGTAATTTTTTATTAGTCATTCCTTAATTATGAATTTATGCATGCAAGTACTGTGTTCACCTCCAAGTATATACACAGGAGAGGAAAGCATGGTGTTAACAGACATATCGGCTGTTGGAGCCTAGCCTTACGAGCTTCTTTGGTGAAATATCATGATTCTTCTTTCATAATGGCGTTTTTTTAAAAAAATGGATGTGACAGCTGGAACCATCAGTGGAGTAGATGAGCTGTTTACTCATTCCTGCCTCACACACTGTTGTGCTTCCTAAACCTTTTTCTTGCCTTCTCATCTGAGAACATAGGCTTTACATTTTTGGCAGGTGAGAACATGCCTCGTTGATTTGACTGCCAGCCGTGTTGGGCGTGACTTCGGGTGGGGGAAGGTTGGGGCCCAACAGCCAGCTACCTTCCTGATACTTGAGATTAAGGGTATTGTGTATGTGTGTTCCCCCCCTTTCTCTTTTGTGGAGCTGGTTCTTGCCTAATTAGGAACTTAGCTTGTTGCTTAAATTGTTAAGTTCTTGGGAGGAAGGCAAGTGATGTGCCTCCCCACTCAACTGGGCAGAGTGGGATGGGGGCCAGTTGCAGTGCTTCTGGGTAAGGGGAGGTATGGTGTGGGAGGAGGGGCAAGCCAGATAAAAACATAAAGGTAAAGGACCTGGATGGTTAAAGCTAGTCAAAGATGACTATAGGGTGCGGCACTCATATTGCTTTTCATGCCAAGGGAGCCAGCGTTTGTCTGCAGACAGCTTTCTGGGTCATGTGGCCAACATGACTTCTGGTGCAACCGGGCACCATGACGAAAGCCAGAGTGCACGGAAATGCTATTTACCTTCCTGCCACAGTGGTACCTATTTATCTACTTGCATTGGTATGCTTTTGAACTACTAGGTTGGCAGAAGCTGGGCTAGAGCAACAGGAGCTCATTCCATTGCACGGATTCAAACTGCCGACCTTCCAGTCACATCCTGAGTGTATATCTGAACCTGATGTTGGGCAATCAGGACAAATGAGAGATTCTGCTAGTTTACTATCTGCTTTGCTGCCCAGCAGTCTCCACTGGGCGAGCTAATAGAGATGGTCTTGAGAACTCCCATACTGTTGGTTCTAGGAGATTTGAGGCATCCATGATGAGGCTGTCAATTCTGCAGCATGTGGCCTGCCACACTCAGGATCTGGTTTTCTGAACCAGGCAGGAAGAAGGTAATCTGAGATCAAGCGATATTAATACCAGGAGCTTGTCATGCATGGATCATCTCCTATTGAGATTTAGGATTTCAGCTGCTTTCCCCCTCTGCAGCGGTGTACAACCAATCAGGGAGGTCTGCCCCCGGTGTCTGATGGATCCAGTTGGTTTCCAAACTACGCTTGGGGATTTTCTAACTGATAATGGATGTTATAGTTGCTGTAGCCCTGACAGATTTTTGGAATATGCAGATGAGCCAGCATGTTGACATGATGACTTGTTAGAGCCCAAGTGGCTCTTCCTTATGCTCCAGAGCTTAGGGTGATGAAACAAGTATTGTTTAAACCAGTGCGGTCCAACTTTTTATACCAAGTGGGCAGCAAAAGTAGTTTGACATGGAATCCATGAGCCTCATACTGCCTTGTCACGTGGGGATCGGGGGAGCGAGGCCAAAATGTGACGCTCCCCTAGCCCTTTTGCTGCCTTCCCAAAGCTGGGTAGGTGAGGCGCTAGGCTTTGGAAAAGAGATGTGAGGCTCTGGTAGGGTCCTAGAGCTCTCCTTCCTCCAGGAAAAGGTATGTCACGTAAAGCGCTAGCTAGGCTTTTGGGAAGGAGACTGGACTCTAGGATTCTGTCAGGGCCCAAATATTGCTGATGGCTGCCAAAAAAAAAGCCCTTGAGGGCCGCATGTGGACCACCCTGGCTTAAACACAATTGGAGACAACTGCAGTCAAAATGAGTGCTCATCAGGCCCAATCAGTGGCACAGGTCCGCACTTTAAAACTCTCTTTGTTTCGTTCGGGAGCTTTGCCTGCAAAAACCTCTTTACTGCTGAATCTGAGCATACGTCAATCCGTGGAAAACCTGAGTTGCCGTTTATTGCACTTCAGCTTTAAAGAGTGGGATTTCACGGGCAAAGCTCTGGGGTGAAAAAAAGAGTGCTCGCACCTGGAGCTTGAAATCATGGACCTGTGCCTGGAAAGCATGGCAGTTGGTATTTTTAAAGCTGTAGCTTCTGTACTCAGCCCTACTGTGGGGGGTGTCTAGGTACAATGGGTTGTAGTTTTGAGAGTTCTGTAAGGATTCTTGTATATATTCTGTATTCAATGCTATTTCTCCAAGTTTTTGCTTGAATCAGTGAAGAGGCCATTGGTGAGCTACTGTGCTGTGGAGAAAGGAAGTTATGGGCCAGATGGAAAATCTGCATTCCAGTCATTGCTAATTCAAGGGTGTGTATTTGCACATCCAAGAGAGGAGGAAGTCATCAATCTAATTAATGAAAAGAAATCCTCTTTCAAATAGTGCCTTCAAAGAGAGAACACCTTTTAAAAGTCACTCGACAAAGCTAGCAGAGATTATCTTGTCTTATTTCAAAACTCCAAATGCACACATTTGTTTGTTCCTTCTTGAAAAGAACATATGGGGATAGTAGTCCAGGAGGATCATCTCTGGCTTGCTTTCTGTCCTGCCTTTGTGGCACAAATTTATATAGCTCAATAAATTGATGTATTTTAGCTCCTTAGCCTTAGAGAGCTCTTGATGAGGTTCTTTCTGATTTATACAGAATAGGTGCACTTTCCCTTCAGATACTGTGTGCTCAGTCATAATTAAATTAAATTAATTTATTTTAACATGCTTCCTAATAATCAAGAGCTGCCATGATTGTGGTTAAGGCATTTGACCACTTCCCTGATTGCAGGTTTCAGCCTCCCTGTATCTCCTTACGCTGGATGGCTACTACTAACGCACTTGTGTCACCAGACTGGAAAAGTTAGCCATAGCACTAAGTCATAAATATTTGGTGCTTTAATCATTCCAGTACCTTAATCAGGTGGTGTGTGATTCAAACCTAGGAATTTGGGGCCTGATATTTCTTCCAGGCTTCCTCAGAATGTTGATGAATTGAAAACATAACTTTATATTGGAATAGCTTCTGATTGGCACACAAGAAGAGTTGTGTGTGGTGATAAAGTCTCTAAAGGCTTTGGCTAGGATGGGTAAGTGTGGAGCAAGGCAGGCAGCAGTAAGACACAGAGCCCTTGTGGCTAGTCTTACCTCCAAATATATGAGGTTCTTTGCTTCTGAACGCCAACTGCTGGGAATCGTAAGCTGGAGAGTGCTACTGTGCTCATGTTCTGTTTGTGGGATCCCTGTTGGCATCTGGTTGGCCACAGTGAGAACAGGATGTTGGAATAGATAGGCTATTGGCCTGATCCAGCAGGACTCTTGCTCAGCAGGAGCAAGATTGACCTGTTTATTTCTTCTGGGTAGCTCCTGAAGGTTTTGCTGATCATCTTGCAGTTTCTTCCTGTGGATATTGGAGATGATGTGTCTGTTTGAGATTTAAAAGGAACTCCGGGTTGGTCCTTTTGAAAGTTTAAAATATATGCATTTAAATACAGTGGTGCCCCGCAAGACAAACGCCTGGGAAGACGAAAAACTCGCTAGACGAAGGAGTTTTTCGTTTTCTTAGCCGCTTCGCAAGACGCATCTCCCCATGGGCTTGCTTCGCAAAACGAAGCTTGCCCCGCAAGCTCCAGGGATAGCGGGGAAGCGCAGCGCGTCTTCCCCGCTGTCCCCGGACCTCTTTTGAAGCAAGGGGCGGCGGGGAGAAGATCGCTTCTCCCCGTTGCCAGCCCCGCAATCTCCGGGGACAGAGGGGAACGTGCGCGCCTTCCCCTCTGTACCCGGACCTCTTTTAAAGCAAGGGAAGGGGCGCGCGCGCCTTCCCCTCTGTCCCCTCTTTTGAAGCAAGGGGCGGAGGGGAGAAGATCGCTTCTCCCCGTTGCCGCCCCTTGGTTCAAAAGGGGTCCGGGGAGAGAGGGGAAGGCGCGCGCCTTCCCCTCTGTCCCCGGAGATTGCGGGGCAGGCAACGGGGAGAAGCAATCTTCTCCCCGCCGCCCCTTGCTTTAAACAGGTCCGGGGACAGATGGGAATGCGCACGCCTTCCCCTCTGTCCCCAGACGGTCTCCATAGGAACGCATTGATTGATTTTCAATGCATTCCTATGGGAAACCGTGCATCGCAAGATGAAAAACTCGCAAGAAGAAAAAACTTGCGGAACGAATTAATTTCGTCTTGCGAGGCACCACTGTAATTTTATAAACGTTAAAATTTGTGTCATTTTTTAATAAATTCTAAGTTCCATAGCTTCTGTCTTGAAAAGAAATTTCAATTAGAATATTTAAAATGCATTTCAGGAAGATGCATCTTCGAGTATCTTGTCTGGCTTGCTGACTTCTGCAGAGCTTTCTTGGATTATTCAGTTCTCTTAGATTGTTGCTTTGTCCTCCCAAGTACAGCTCACTCAGCCTGTCTTTCCTGCTTATGATGATTTTTCCATTCTTATGAAGGCGTCCTGTGTGTGCTGCTAATCACAAGGAAAATATGGTCAAACTGCTAGATGATCCAGTTCATCTGATCCAGGCTTAGAAGCAAACTTGGGAGGTTGTAAAAGCTGACTCAAACAGAAGGTGAACTTTTAAAGCTCCCGAATTCTTCTCGGATATGTGATCAAAGTCTGATCTGGAGAAGAATTCCTTCCTTCTGCCATTTTCTCAAGCCCACGAAACGCCTCATTTCTAGGGCTGGGCGATAGATCAATATATTGTCCAAAACTGGTTTGAAGTCTATATCATGATATCAGTTTCATAATTTTTGACCTGGCTACAAATCATGATATATGTGTGTGTGTGTGTGTGTGTGTGAGAGAGAGAGAGAGAGAGAGAGAGAGAGAGAGAGCTAAAAATCACAATGTGGGAAATACTGTGAAGCCAGCCAGTGCCTCTATATAGCTTCATCCTTATTTCAGGCATTGTGATATATCAGTATATCACGATGTTTAGCTGGTGGTATATCACAATGTTGACAACCAGATATCGTCCAGCCCTACTGTTAGTCTCTACATAGTTCCATCCTTATTTCAGGCATCATGATATATTGAGATATCGCCATGTTAGCTGGTAATATATTGCAATGTGGAAAAAAAGGTATTTCCCAACCCTATCCCTTTACTTTTTCATTTGTGGTAGAATCTACAGTGGAGGTGAGGAGGAGGGTAGTTTCCTTTCTTCTACCCTGCCCCTTTTCCTATCACCTTGATATGCTAAGTAACCTGTGCTTGGGGGATTTTGGGTCATGTGAATTTTCTAAGCAGCTGCTACAAACACCCTCCTCAACATGTGCACCAGCTGTTGCTGCTGCCATTTTAAAGTTAAGACAATGGAAGATGGTGAGTGTGTTTTGGTGGGTATGGTTTTTAGGGGATGCAACATAGTAAATCGAAGGTGAATTTGGAAGAGCTCACCCACCCATGTGGTATAGTGGTTAAGAGCGGTAGACTCGTAATCTGGTAAACCAGGTTTGCGTCTCCGCTCCTCCACATGCAGCTGCTGGGTGACCTTGGGCCAGTCACACTTCTTTGAAGTCTCTCAGCCCCACTCACCTCACAGAGTGTTGGTTGTGGGGGAGGAAAGGAAAGGAGAATGTTAGCCGCTTTGAGACTCCTTTGGGTAGTGATAAAGCGGGATATCAAATCCAAACACCTCCTCCTCCTCCTCCATAACTATTAGGGGAAATGCCGTTATTTTAGCCACAAGTTGTAAATGCCATAGTAATACAGACTTTCCAGATTTTCACGTTAAACTAATCGAAAGATTACATAAACACTCATTGGCCATTTAAGAAGTATTCTTATTGGAAATTATAAGAAGCCTCCTTCTTGAGAGAAAAGCGATGACAAACCTAGACAGCATCTTTAAAAGCATAGACATCACCTTGCTGACAAAGGTCCATATAGTTAAAGCTATGGTTTTCCCCGTAGTGATGTATGTAAGTGAGAGCTGGACCATAAAGAAGGCTGATCGCTGAAGAATTGATGCTTTTGAATTATGGTGCTGGAGGAGACTCCTGAGAGTCCCATGGACTGCAAGAAGATCAAACCTATCCATTCTGAAGGAAATCAACCCTGAATGCTCATTGGAAGCACAGATCCTGAAGCTGAGGCTCCAATACTTTGGCCACCTCATGAGAAGAGAAGACTCCCTGGAAAAGACCCTGATGTTGGGAAAGATGGAGGGCACAAGGAGAAGGGGGCGACAGAGGACGAGATGGTTGGACAGTGTTCTTGAAGCTACTAACATGAGTTTGACCAAACTGTGGGAGGCAGTGGAGTGCATGGCGTGCTCTGGTCCATGGGGTCACGAAGAGTCCGACACAACTAAACAACTAAACAACAACAATTATTGGAGCTAAAATTCAGCCAGAAGTTACACCTTTCCTCCAGGGCTTAGCCCAAGAGCATGTGCAGCAATAGATTGCTATTATTTTGAAAATAAATTTAAAATTCCTCATAAAAATAAATGTTAAACCAGAAAGAAAATCATCATTATCATCATCTTTATTGTTATTCTGGAGGAGGGAGAAACTGTACAACAGCCTGACATTGTATGGCTGGACTTCAAATACTTTTAATACTGAACACATAACTTGTCTTGTGTTAAAAGTACTATATTTGAATTTTGGTTGTGCATTCAGTCACGTAAATGTTACCTAGTAAGATAGTATCTGTCTGCAGTTTATTTGAATGATACATTAAAAAAGGCAATATGGGTTAGATGTATATTGAAAATTACATACCTGTCTTCTCAGAGATTATTGAAAAACATGTGCCTATCTAGCATCAAAGCAGAGTTAGTGTTGCTCCTGTAGTGCAAAGGTTGATATTTACCTGAATCTATTTTTAGGTCCTGTGTGTGCAAGCTTCATTGAATTTGAAGAAGTACAGAGCAGTATTGGTTATTAGATTTTTTAAATAAACCTTTAAATATTTAGGAATGTGATTGTGGCATGGGCATAGCCAGTGAGTGTATAGACTTTTGGGAAGGCCCGTAGAAATATAAATACGTGTGTGTGTGTGTGTGTGTGTGTGTGTGTATTACGACAAAAAGTACAGATCTTTGATGCTTATCTGACTTTATGAGGCAGATAGTCAAAAAACAGACCTCTGGCACGTGTGATACCACAAGGAGTGTCCCCCTTCAGGTAACCTGGTTCTGAGTAGTTGCTTTGTATACTAACAGCAAAACCTTAAGCCTGTTCCGTCAGAGGGAGTGTAACCCCATCCAGTAACTGGTCTGTATCTTAGACAGTGGAGCCACTCACCTACAGGGCCTCTGTCCTACTGCCACTCAACTCCAGTTTATTGGCCTTTGTCCAGCCCTACACTGTGTTCAGACACTGGTCTGGGCTTGTGCAGCCACACCTGACTTGGATGTCATAGAGTTGAGCGTCATCAGCTTACTGATGCCTTTTTTCTCCAAATCTCCTAATGACTACACCCGCCGGCCTCATATAAATCTTAAACAGTGTGAGGGACAAGATGATACCCTGTGGGTACCTTAGCACAATTGCCAGGCAGTCCCCTGAGTCTGCTCTCTGAAGCCAAACTGCCACAGATGGGACACAGTTTAATTCCCATCTTACAGAGCTGGTCCAGGAAGATTCTGTGACCAGTAGTGTCAAAAGCTGCTGACGTTGAGTAAAAGCCCCTCTCAATATAGGTATGAAATACATCCCAGTTCAGAATGTAGGATGCTCTGGTTTCATTTTTCCGAAGGTAAGATTTTAATCCCTATGGTTATGGAAACATTTTAGACCATGGGTAGACAAACTAAGGCCCGGGGCCCAGATCTGGCCCAATCGCCTTCTAAATCCCACGGACGGTCCGGGAATCAGCGTGTTTACATGAATAGAATGTGTCCTTTTATTTAAAATGCATCTCTGGGTTATTTGTGGGGCATAGGAATTCACCCTCCCCCCCAAAAAAATATAGTCCAGCCCTCTACAAGGTCTGAGGGTCCCCTGCTGAAAAAGTTTGCTGACCCCTGTTTTAGACCATTGTAGTCTGGGCTTCTTAAAAGTAGAGGAGGATATTGGAGTTTTCCAGTGATCTGTGCTTATGCATGGACTTATTATCCTGTTTTTATGCTGCTTCTTTATTTGCCCCCGTGACTCTATTCACTAAAAGAGAATGTCAGTTGGGCAATCTGATTCCATTTGGGACTTTAGCTGTTGCATCAGAAGAACTCCGAACATCACTCTATTAAAATCTCTCTAAATTAAGTTGCTAGCTAAATTTACCTTGGACCCTTTACAAACATTTTAAAAAAACCAGTGCACTTTAGTGTTCTTTGGTGTTTTCAGTAGGAAAGTACGGTCTCCTTTGCAAGCCTATATGCGTGTGCGTGTGCTTGTGTGCCGGTGTGTATACGATTGATTGGAATATCAGAACTGGAGGGCTGTGTGTGCTCTTTGCTAGAAACAAAACCAACCACATCAAATTGACTGAAAAGTTGTAAGGAAAAGCTGAATTCTCTGATCTGTATACATATACACATGGGAGTAGATCCACAGGGGTGGGTGGAAGGTGACTTTTTCACCCTCTTTTCTCCCTGCCAACCCCAGAGGACCTCCCAGGCCAATGCTTACCTGAGGGATATGGGGTCACGTTGAATAGACTGGGGCTGACAGGGAAGCGACAGATCTCACTTAAAAGTGTGTGTCGTGGGGAGTTGTCAATCCTCAGGGGAGCATTTTCAAGGGGCTCTTTCGACTGTAAGGAAAGTCACCTTTTGGCCGCTGACTCCAGTCCATGGAAGTAAAGAAAAATAAAGCATGCCTTGCGTGCAGAAGGTTCAAATCTAAATCTCTGATGTCTCCAAGTGGGGGTGGGAAAGTCTCTTGCCTGAACCCCCCATGGAACTGATACCACTCGGAGTAGACAATACTTAGCTAGGTAGACAAATAAGGTGACTTGGTATAAGGCAGCTTCCTGTACAGTATTCCTGTGCAAAATAGTCATTGTTCAGTTGTGAATGATGTCTTATTCTGTGATCTTATTAAAGTTGGTTATTTTTAATGGGGGGGGGGAATTAATTTCAGGACAAGTAAGGGGAACTAGGGGGAATTGTTGGATGGTAACATAAAAAAAAAAATAACTTAAAAAGAGAATTGTGCAGTTTTTCTTTTCTCCCTCTGTAAATCCTGTAATCCAGAAATCCAGAAATATTTTGTAAATCCTGGCCAACTCACACCCTTCCTGCCCGCCTCCCCCAATTCTGAGATTTTACCAGGTGTTGTCCACGCATTTTTAGCATATTTTTCTGGCCACAGCAAGGGCTGCAAAACCTAAGTTTTTCAAGAGAGTGACTTTTGTGCTAATTTTTCTTCTATCATGGAATAAGAGAAGAGTACAGTCAGTACTCTAAGTGACTGGTTTTTAAAAAAAACAATTTTGCTTTAATTGATGAGACTGCCTGATTTGTCATTGCGGGTCAAGATAAGGAGTAGAATCACATTTTAATTATGTTAAGGGTGATAAAAATTGCTGCATGCCCCCAGTTATTTTGGACAGACAAGCGATGAGCAAGAGTCAAGTTGAGTTCTTTGTGATCTAGCAAGTTACTTCTGCATTCCTGTGCCTTGCATTTTAAGACTTCTTTCCAGATATTTAAAATTGTTCTTGATGGGGAAACTGTTGAAGAGGTTCAGATTTTGAACTGCCATCGATACACAGGGCATGTTCTTGTGCCACTGATGTGGTGAGACTACTCTATATTTCAAAACAGTAAATGCCATTAAAGTGCTGCGTGAGAGAAGAAGCACATTGTATACAGTAGGGTGAGTCAGATTTTAAAGCAACAGTGGATTTGCAGTGTTATTTCACCTGAAAGAAGGCAGGAAATAAGATACCAGAAGAGGATACAAGTAGTTCTTGGAATTGAAGCGGGAGTGTGTTGGTAGAGTGTCAGGTTTCAAGGCCAGCATCAAAACCTTGGATTTAAAAAATACATAACCCTAAACTGAGAAAGCAGAATGTGCTAATCTGGTTCCCTTGGTGACCGATAACATCAAAACAGAACATAAAATAAAGCTAACCTGGGGGCCTTAATAAGAAAGATCCCTACTGCAAACAGTCATATATTTGAAGTGAATGTTTTGCATTACTTTCTACTTGGTGACCCAGGAAAATAGTTGTGGGGAGGGAAATAAATTT
The DNA here is from genome assembly GCF_951804945.1 of Podarcis cretensis. NCBI lineage: Eukaryota > Metazoa > Chordata > Lepidosauria > Squamata > Lacertidae > Podarcis > Podarcis cretensis. The sequence continues at coordinate 10,968,354 of NC_137170.1, read as the reverse complement.
AAAGTGGAATTAGCAATCCCAAAGCTGTGTTGTGCTTCTGCTACAAAAAATAAAAATGCATATGTTGACTGCAGTTGAAAAGGAATTAGAATTGCTTTTGAGATGGGGGTAAAAAAACCCCCCAAGAATGAGAAAGGAAGGGGGAAATGCTGTAGTGACATGAAAGGTCAAATGTTTCTGGTATCTCTTGCACTAGATTTATAATGCCCTAACTGCAGAATGTATGGCAGCTTTTTAATCTTGTCTCATGACAGTCTATAAATACCTGGGTTTGGAGCTTCTTCATGCTGTTGTCTAAAAACCTTTGGCTCTACCTTAACCACAGTCTTGAAAAAAACGGAAACCTTTCCTTTGATCCATTCTCCTGTGAAGATTTGAGAGATATTCTCTAATGCGAGACAAAAAAGATCCTGTGAAAGGAAAAGTGAATATAGGAATGTAAGTGATCGGAGGAAAAATAAAGACCTAAAATATTAAGCAGACTGCAGCAAATAGTACCGTATTTTTCGTCCTATAGGGCGCAGCGGCCCATAGGACGCACCTCGGTTTTTTTTGGGGGGGGGATGAATAAAAAAAATTTATTTCCCCCCCAGCCGCGGCTGCCGCCCCAAGCCTTGCGCACACCTGCCTGAAGCACGGGGAACCCTCCAGAGGGCTCCGCGTGCTTCGGGCTGCAGGCTGCCGCCCCAAGCCTCGCGCGCCCGGCGGGACCTCCCGCCGGGCGCGCAAGGCTTGCGGACACTTGCTGGGGCTGCAGGCTGCTGCCCGCAAGCCTTGTGAGCCCGCGGGAACTCCCGCCGGGCTAGCAAGGCTTGCGGATAGCTTCCTGAAGCCTGGAGAGCGAGAGGGGTCGGTGCGCACCGATGCCTCTCGCTCTCCAGGCTTCAGCGAAAGCCTGCATTCGCCCCATAGGACGCACACACATTTCCCCTTCATTTTTGGAGGGGAAAAAGTGCGTCCTATGGGGCGAAAAATACGGTATTTATTCTAAATATTTATGTTACGCTTTTTGAACTGCTCAAATGAGCTTGCAGCCAAAATTAAAAATAATAGTCAGCAATAAAAATATACTATAAATGGCACAACCAGTGAAGCAGCATTACAACAAAGGAGGAAGGAAAAAAGATGTCTGAATAATCATTCTCCCTTTGATAGAATATACAAGAGTATATTCAACTCTTGAAGTTGCATTCCATCATGAGTTCCTTTGATGCCTCCAAATCTCTGTAACTGTGCTAATTAAATGTTGTAACTTTGAGCATTCTGTGGCTCAGTTAAGTTTCTGATGAGCAAGACTGGCATGTTGATAGGTGCAGGGTGTTTTTCTTGCATAGACTTTTCTGGGGCGGTTTTTCTGGAAACATTTCTCAGTTTTTGCTGTGGTTTTTAGGAAACTGTTAGGTCAAGGGGAACACCTAGTGTGTTTTCATCTAAGTGTAGTGCAACATATTTGTAGTTTGGATTTTTGTTGTTTTTTTAGAGGCATTTTTGTGACCAGTATTATTCAATCGAATTTCATAATGGTGTGGATCTGCGCATGCTCAGCACGAATCTGTTGCAAATGAAGTTTAAATGGAGGAAGGGAGTCTTGAATGGAATATTGAGTGGAGTGAGAATGAGAATCAGATTATATGAGAGACAGAAAAGGGTGGCAACAGGGCAATATATATGAAATAGTATATTCTATTTATTTTGGGAGCAATAATAGAGGCCCTCTTGTTACGAGTAAATGGGCTGAATTGCATCAGTGGCAATAGGTTCTACAGCAGGGGTCAGCAACCTTTTTCAACCGTGGGCCTGTCCACCGTCCCTCAGATCATGTGGGGGGCCAGATTGTATTTTGGAAAAAAATAATGAACAAATTCCTATGCCCCACAAATAACCTAGAGATGCATGTTAAATAAAAGGACACATTCTACTCATGTAAAAACATGCTGATTTCCGGACTGTCCGTGGGCCGGATTTAGATGGTGATTGGGCCGCATCCGGCCCCTGGGCCTTAAGTTGCCCACCCCTGTTCTACAGCTTACAGTCTGCAAATGGTTTAATGGATTGATTTGCATGGTGGTCCATGCAACATTTGGGATACAGAGGATAAGAATGGCTTGATCCCGTGTGCTGGTAGTGAGCCTGCTGGGAGTCTGGGAAAGAGAGTCTGGGAAACTTTCCTTCCACAAACTAATTTATCTTGGTACCCAAGCCATTATCAGCTTTATTTATTTTTGCATCTGTTGATTCTTGAGAGCTATAGAACTGCCATGTTACACGAGTGATATCTACTCATTCTTTGTGTTTGTGCTTCCCCTATGGGTGATCTCAGCTCCTCCAGAACTGAGACCTGCTACAGTTTCACAAAGTGCCTGCATATAGTGTGGAGATTGCTGTGCTAACATGAGCTTCAACAGCCTCAGTCTGCATTGCCTCTTTTGACCCAGAGGCAGAGGTTGAAGGACTTACGAAGTGTCTTGCAGAAATTGAGATCCAGCTGAATGCCAGCTGACTTAAGCTCTGCTATTTCAGCTCACAGAGAAAGCACTTCAGGATTATGAAGGAGCCTAAACTGCTTTAGGTATGTTTTGGATGAGAACACATGTCAAAGCCCGATAGCAATCTTTCTGTGCACTAAGTTGTGTTTGACACTCTGTTCCAGGTACCTTATTTATCTGAGGTATGCTTTCTAAACAATAAAAGAGACTTGTAAAATAGGCCTGTCTGGTGTCTACCTTTATAATGTTTTTGGTACTAGACAAAAAAGTTATTAATCACCCGGGCTTCTTAAATTGTTGTAAATTTAAGTTTTCTGTTTTAAGGATTTTATCCTTTGTTGTTACTTGTATTGTGACATAATGGTTGTACAACAGACGCAGGTGGTGCTGTGGTCTAAACCACCGAACCTCTTGAGCGTGCCGGTTGTAAGGTTGGCAGTTAGAATCTGCGCGATAGGGTGAGCTCCCGTTGCTCTGTCCCAGCTCCTGCCAACCTAGCAGTTTGAAAGCATACCAGCCTAAGTAGATAAAGTGCTCTGGCTTCCGTCACGGTGTCCTGTTGTGCCAGAAGCAGTTTAGTCATGCTGGCCACATGACCCGGAAAAGCCCTCTGCAGACAAATGCTGGCTCCCTCGGTCTGAAAGTGGAGATGAGTGTTGCACCCCATAGTCGAATTTGACTGGACTTAACCATCCAGGGGTTCTTTACCTACCTTGACCAGTGTTTGTACAACACCCTAAAGTCCTAACAGAAAGAAAAGTAGTATATTTATGTTTTGAATAAACAATATCTTACTGAGTTCATGCATTCAGAAGAGAAAAGGCAGTCCTGCATCGCAGGGGTTGGACTACAGTCCTATGATTCTATGACACTTTTTCTGGATATTGTATTTTTGGCAGCCTTAAGCTTAAGAACCTGTTAGTAAATAAGGATATAGAACCCATCCAAAGAGGCAGGATCTCTTAAGGGTTCCTAGAAATCCTGATGTATCCAACTGAAAAGGCCTTAGATGTGCCAGAGAGCAAACACCATCAGTCCCAGGCCAAAGTCTAGCGGATGGCTTTATTTGGCTCACTAGTGCTGAAACATGCTGCTCTTTTTATTGTTTTGCTTTTTTTTTGTTAGTCAATCAAAGTGCTCAGTGAGCAGAAGAGCAGGATATAAATATCAATGATTACAATAATTAAGGCATCCGTTGATAAATGACTTTCTGCAGTTTTGCAGGCGACAGTTGCTAGGCAGGGCAGGGTACCCATGGACCATCTTTGATGTGCCACATTTAGCTTCTGTTCTTCCACTCACTATAATATTTGAAAATGTGGAAGCAGCTATTGTTGTTTGTGCCAGTAGCCTTGAAAATTGTTTTTCACCCAGCCTGGTTTAATCCAGGGGTGGGGAACCTTTTCTGGGCAGAGGGCCAAGTCTTTATCTCTCCTGCCTCTGACAAGGGTGCCCACCTGTCAACCCACCTGAGCTGATAATGACATCAGATTGTGCTTCTATTTAAAGTCCCAATTGAAGTGAACTGTGGGGCTTCTAAGCAACCCTCTGCAAGAATTCTTCTTGGTTTGAATGAAAAGTGGGGTGGGGGTTGTTTGTGCGGCTAATTTAAAGTCCTTTGTACACATCCCTGGAGCAAACTGCTGAGGTTTGAAGAAGTTTGTGGGGGTGTGGGGGGTGTTGTTGAATGCATACTCCAATCTGCTTATTAGTTCATGGGCAGATGGGAGTGTACCTTCAAAGGTCCTCCACTTCTTCAAACTTCCATGGTTTGAAGAAGAAACATGGGGAGTGGGGATGTTGCAGTCACATTCCAATCCACCCATCAGCTGATTAGTCAGGTGGGAGCGCACTTGCTGGATCCAAGGAGCAGTCCAGGGAGCAACCAGAAACATTAAGCTGCTGATCATTCCTTTAAACTCCCATTCTTATCCATCCCACACTTGATGTTGGGGGGGGGGGCATGACTTCCTGAAATGGACCTCACGGGTCACGTTTTGCCCATGGGCCAGAGTCACCATTGGTACAGACGTACCTTGGAAGTCGAACAGAATCTGTTCTGGAAGTTAGTTCGACTTCCAAAACATTTGACTTCTAAGGTGCGACTTCCAGTTGGCTGCAAGAGTGTCCAATCTGAAGCTGTGCTGAACGTTCGGCTTCCTGAAATCATTCACAAACCAAAACAATCACTTCCGGTTTTAAATTATTTGGGAGTCAAAATGTTCGAGTTTACAGGCATTCGGCTTCCAAGGTTCCACTGTATAAATCTGTTAAATTTCATCATGCCTAGCTTTTCTCTCCTCATCCACCCCTTCTTGGTTTCTTTTGCTTACCATCTGGCCTGCAGAAAAGTTCCAGACAAGTTGAAAGATTGCTCAATACATGATTTTTTAAAGTTAAAAATCTACTTAAAAGTAGTGACTCAGTCACAAAGCACTTAAAGCAGCAACGCATTGAGTTAGGCAGTGGAATACCTCCTAATGCAGGAAAGCAAAATTCTTGCACTCACAGTGTAAACCTATTTAGTGACAGTGTCTGTAGAGAAGCAGAGACAGTGATAGTTTCCTATCTTGCAGCATGTGAATTGTGGAGTCTGACATAAATGTAAGCCTACCAATCAGTGTGGGTCAGTCTGGAGTGGGCGTGCTGCCTGTGTCCAGTCAGGGAAGAAATTGGAGCATGCAAGGGGAGGAAGGAGCATGCAAAGCCAAGGCTTGGAGCAGACATTCAAGTTTTGGTTTGGCTATTATTAGATACATGGTGTTGAATGGAAAAAATATACTATGCCACAAAACTCCTATATATTTTTATTTTGTTTCCAACTAAAATTTGGAATCTAGAACTTCCTACTAGAAAGCGAAAATTGTCATCTTATTTTGTATTGGGTGAGAGTCTGAAGATAAACAGCCTTGTTTAAGACTGCAAAATGTGTACCCGTTGAAGCATTGCTTTAAAATACAATTTTTGGGGTCCCCCCCCCTTGTTTTGCGATGCTGTTTAAACATTGTGAATAAAGCTGCTGCTCCTAATCAAACTGCAGGGTAGAGGAAAAATCCTTTTCCTTTGCTTGGTGTCTGCTGTTCAAATAAAGCTCAGTGTTTGTTCTTGTGACTTGCCCATTATTATTAGCCCCCTGGGTACTTGAGATTAATCTACATTTTATGCATTTCCTTTGGAAATGTGTAACAGCGTAACTAACTTGCCACTGTGAATAAAATGGAAACCGTCAACTGTTCTGAGGAGATTTATGATGACTTGCCACATTCATGGTTACCTTCATACAATATTTTGAGTCAAATGTTGATTCAGTATGAAGCAATAAATCCAAGAGGCTTGTGTATACAGGTCCACCCCCCGCTTATGCACAGGTTACCTTACGGGCTCCTGTGCGCATAAGCAAAAATTGCCAAAGCCGAGAGCACCCTCTAAAAAGCCTCCAGCTCTCCAGCTCTCCAGCTCTCCCCCCCCTCTCTGGGGCAGCTGGAGGCTGGGGGACGTGCATGAAAGTGGCTGCTGCGCTGCTGTGTGTGTCAGCTGCTAGGCGGGGAGGCTGAGCAGCCTAAACAGAGCCCTGCTGCACCCCCAATCTCTTTCGGGCTTCCTTCACCCTCAATGAAGTCCTCTTTGGGTTCTGGGAGGGGTCTCCTCGCGAGCCACAAGGACTCTCCAGCCCTCTCCTGCCATTTCCTGGTTTAAATCTATTTATTTCCCAGTGCCGCACATATATGCAGACATTCACAAATTGATCATGTGCCGGGGGGGGGGGGACCACACACCTGTATATGGTTTAAAGCCTTATAAGTTATTCATATTACTTACACTGAGGTCCTCTTCCGAGTGTCTTCTGGTGGTTCCCTCAAGTGAAGTTACAGGGAACCAGGCAGAGGGCCTTCTCAGCAGTGGCACCTTCCCTGTGGAACACCCTCCCATCAGATATCAAGTAGATAAAGAGCTACACAACTTTTAGAAGACACTTGGAAGGCAGCCCTGTTTAGGGAAGTTTTTTAAGTTTGATGTTTTATAATGTTTTTAATATTCTGTTGGGAGCCGCCCAGAGTGGCTGGGGAAACCCAGCTAGATGGGCAGGGTATAAATATAGTAGTAGTATTAGTATTAGTATTAGTATTAGTATTAGTATTAGTATTAGTAGTAGTAGTAACAACAACAGCAGCCTATTAAACACTTACACATGTATGGTGAGGAGAGCATTGAGTGTTGTAGTATTATGCTTTTAAAAGATTTACTTGTGCATCTGATATGCTACTAGGAAAGTAAAATGTTGGGTTTTTTTTAGCCTTTTCTCATCCAGAATAAACTCAAATATATGCAATATTTTTTTAAATGAAAGCTAAAGTTGCCCAACTTCCCATTCCCAGATTTCTGTGCAGTTTTCGGAGAAATTATAATGTTATTAGTTGAAACTACAAGTGACAACTGTTGTAATAAAATTTGAGCCAGTTTCTTGGTCCCAGTCTTAATATGCCCGTGAACAAATAAAAAGTGCTATTTTATTATGTGAGCTGTTTGTGATATTCTACTGGCGCTAGATGGAAATTAAAGAACTTGGTTCTATTGAAGGACTAAGGCTGCCAGATTGCCTTTTGCCTGCTTGGGCTTATTTATGAAACCATGGATATATTACTAGTTGATGATTTAGTATCCAACATACCAGTCTCTGAAAAGCATAATTGTTCATATAGTTTCTTTTTTTACAGATATTCAATGGCTATTGCTGCTTTTATTGTCCTTTTGAAGCATGGTTTGCTTTATGCAGGAATGTTAAGACTAACACAGGCTTTCCTTTTTTCCTTTCCAGACGTTCCAACTTCAGAGCAACCTGAGTTGTTCCTAAAGAAACTTCAGCAGTGCTGTGTCATTTTTGACTTCATGGACACACTTTCTGATCTTAAAATGAAAGAATACAAGCGCTCAACTCTTAATGAACTTGTGGATTACATTACAATAAGCAGAGGCTGTTTGACAGAACAGACTTACCCTGAAGTAGTTAGAATGGTAAGTTTTATCACGAACACTTTATAAATCAAGATAGTGCTAGCTAGTATGTGTGCTCAATAGAACATTGGAGTTTGCATGACGGATATTGCGTATTGCTGTAAAGCCTTTCAAATGCAAAATGGGGAAGACAACTTTACTTCTGGTAATTCACAATATGAGATGCAGCCAAATTTATTATGTCTGCTCAAAATGCAGTGTGTGGGTTGGGATCACAGAAAACTCATAGGAGGTATTGTATTTCTTATTTTGTTTAAATATAGGTTTTTCAAATGTTGGGCTTCTTAGCTGTGGTTCAGAACACTTCTATACAATGTTCAAAAGTTGTTGTGCAGTGTTTTGATGTTAGGGGAAATACCATTTTACATATGCGACATTAAAATGCTTTAAAGTTATGGATTTTAAATAGTTATTTGGATTGCACCTAGCACTGTCTTACTCATTGTATTGATTTTTCAAATGGCGAGGGGCCTTTTACAACTTGGCGTTCAGTGGAAGTTGGAGGAGCCATTAGAGTCTATGTTGAGATTGCAAAGCACTTTGTGAATAAATTTTTTTACATCTGTTCAGACTTGAACTGCAGTTGTGTGTGGAGTGTGCTGAATGTGTCTTTAACACAGTCTTTATCAGGTTTCTGTGCCTACTTTTATTTGTTTGACTAGAGGAAATGGACGAAATTCTTTGAGAGATATGCTTGATCCTTTCCCTTTCCTGGCTGACAAAGACAGGAAGGCTGAGATTATCTGTCTGGGCAACCTTGAGAGAAGGTTCCATGCCTTCTGTTCTCAAGAAGGCAGTGATGTGCCCTTTTGATGAAGCTATCGTTTTACTCAAACAGACTGGGAAATTGTCTAGTCTTGAGTATTGGAGTCTTAGGCTAGGTAGTTGTGTATTGTGTTTACCCAGCTTCAAATTTACCTGCATGGGAGCTCATTGTCTAGATCCCTTTCAGTCTGGTTTTATGCAGAATTTTGCGACAGAAATGGTTTTGGTTGCCTTAATGGACATCTTGTACTGAGAAACACAAATCTGCCTAGTTTTATTTTAAAGCCACCCCATTTAGTCGTCGTGATCACATTTTGTGGTATTGAATTCCATAGTTTAACAGTGCATGGTGTGAAGTACTTCCTTTCGTCTTCCAACATTAAGCTTGCATTGGCTGTCCCCAGCTTCTAGTGTTCTGAGATAGAGAGAAAAACCTCTCTCTGTTAATTTTATCTACAGCTTACATAATTGTATACACATCTATCATTTCCCTCCTTCTTGTTTTTTTTAAACTAAAAAGCCTAATGATCCCTAACATGGAATTTGCCTTTTTCACAGCTTCTGCACAGTGGGGTCCACATCTTCATTGAGCTATCTACTTTGACCCCAAGGTCTTTCCCCTGCTTCTTCACTTGTCAGTTCAGACTCTATTAATATATGAGGATTTATTGTCGCCTTGTGCATCACTTTACACTTGCTTATTCTCCAGGTTCTCTCTCAATTTCTTAGCTCAGGATACCAGATGAAAACAGTACCCCACCCAAATTTGGAACGGTGGTTACGCCAACAGGAAACCCGTTTCATCTACATGTTCAACTCTGTTCATCTGGGGGGATTGAATTCTGAGTTAGATTTTCATTGTTTTATTTAATTGTATTATGTGCCATGATCCACTGACTGGATGGGGTACTGTTTTCATCTGGTTGTCAGGCATTCTTGCTGTTAATGTTGTGCTGTATCTTTTAATTTCCCTTACAGTATATTAGTTTCACCTGTGGCTAACTATATTATGTTCTTTACAATTTGTTACCAGCATCAGTGACTACAGTATCATATGAGCACTGATCCAGAGCATATTTTCTACAGCGTTTATATTTACTTACATGTAAGATTGGGTATGTATCTTAGTTGTATATATTGTATTATGCATTTTATTTTATACAGACGCAGGTTTCATCGCATGTATATTGTAATTTCAGCTTGTTAAGAAATTGAACTGCATCCTTCTCACATTCTTACAAGTCTGGCTGATGAAGCATTGAACGAAACAGATTGCTTATCCGGAAACTCTGTTCCGGCGATATTTGGTGACAGATTATATATCGAACTTTTGAATTATACTACTGCGAGTGGTGAAGAAGATTTAGAGACTTTAGTTGCAATTTCTGATAATTTGTATTAGTCTATAAATAGTGCTTAGTGCCATTGTTATTGGCAATCGTGTTGTGTTATTTTGTTCAGCTTGTCTGTATTGCAACACAGTGTTAGGATATTTCTGTTCCACCTTAAAAGGGAGCAGGATGTTTGTGTCACAGCCTGCGTATTTCCTGTTCACAGGATGTTTCTGTTTTGCCTTTGCTTTCGTTTCTCTCTCTGTGTCTGAGACACTGAAGCAGTCAGTCATGTTTTTTTCTTTGTTCTGACCAACGCTAAATAAACTTGTAAATATGCTCTCCTGCGTGCATCTTTCGCTGTGCATTATCTGCTGATAGAGCGTGCACCAGCTCTGGAATGTGGCAAGCTATTTCTGGAGCTCGTGTCGCTAATTGAATGATACTGCGTTGTCTACAGGAGATTGATGGGGGCCATGATGGACTTTGTCTCCCTGGCAGTATCCCAACACACAGAGTTCAGGGATGGGTGGCAGGTAGTGATGACTGCAGAGTACTTGGAGTCAGAGTTTGTACTGCAGAGTTTGGCGGATAGGTAATAATGGCAAGCATGCAGCATTTGTTCAGTGTCAAGCATCAGAATCTAGGTTGGAAAGGAGGAAACCTGTAGTGTTGATTCAGTCATGGCCTGAAACTTCCAGAGGGCTGAAATACACAGGTGTGTGTTCCAGTTCCCACCTCCCTGATGGGAGATCAACTTGCATTTAAGGGACAGTGCTTCCATATTGGGCCATTGTTACTGGGAAATAGCTGAATGAATTTCTGAAAAGGGATAGTAGATATCTGAGGATGTTGGCAAACAAACCTCAGAAGCAATGGATCAAAGAAGCAGAGTTTAAACTGGTGGTTCTTTGTTGGTAGAAGTATCTGCCAAAAAGACTGCCCCAGTTGCTGCTTCTTAAACGTGGTCCTGGGAAAGGGAATTTTCCCTTCTGAAGCAGAGGTGCCCATGTCTTGGTCCTTGGTCACAGTATTTTAAAAAATGTTTTAGGATAACATAGATGGGAAACATTGGTTTATCCTTAGCTGCTGTGACTGAACAGTGTAAAAGATGAAATAAAGTTGAAAGCATTGTGAGGAATATTTGTTTAAGTTGGTCATTGGTGAAGGGGCTGTTTAGATTGAAGTTGCATTAATAAGATATGTGTCTTGCATCCCAGCAACATCCAATTTCCCTGTACCATGCTTATGGGAAGCACAAAATGTTCATGCTCTTGTGCTTGATATATATGCATCCTTCAGGTTTAACTAAAATCTGACAGAGCTGATTTTATTAATGAGATATGTGTAGGCAAAATGTAAGGTATGATTCAGTTAACTAATTGGCAGCTTTATCTCGGGGGTTGTGCTGTAAAAAAAGTGATGCTGGTTTGGTGGTATAATTTCTATGGTACTCGTGAATCTCGCTGTTCTTAAAAACGAAGTAGACAGACTGCTGTGGAAAACCCTGCATTGCCAGTCCCAGTCAGCTACCACATGCTGCAGTTTTGATTTTGTTTTCCCTTCAGATCTCATCTGTCCTCTCTGCTGCCTTACTTTTCTAGCTGAGCAGTCCCTGTCTTTCATTATGACACCAGTGACAATTTTTACCCTTTCAGTTTAACACTCACTAGATTCATTGTCACAGTTCTGCATTGTTAAAAATTTAATCGGTAGGCTCCCATAATTTAAAGAAGTGGGGCTTAGTCACTGGGAAAATCTTGATCTTTCCATAATGTTTGATATGCAGGGCTGTGTATAGTGTGCATTCACTTCTTCTGTTCTAAAGAGCCTCATGATGTGAAGTAAAAATATATAATATGTACGTATTCGTGGCACATTTGCAGTATAGCTCCTTATTCTGCATTGGCGCTCTTGCAGTGAGGCATATGGTGGTGGAAGACTGCTGCATGGAGATAGGGTTTAAATGGCTAGTAAGATCAGGACAGCAGGATATTTTGGCATTATGGAAGGATAGAGGGCTTTCTTTAGTGTCTGGGGTGTTAACCCATGAGAGACTATCCGAGACCAGGCATTGCTCACACATTTCCAAGCTTTTATCTGCATCCATAAAGACTAGAAATTTGGTTTAATTTTTCTTTCTTGGATTCAGATGCCTACTGCTGAATTATGCGTCAGGTACTACTTAAATAGTGCACTTGCAGGTATAACCTTGCTGTTAGGTGGTCATTGATATTTTAATAATAAAGAACTGAAATCTAGGAAAGCTGCTTCCATTCTAGGTAGACTGTGCTCCAGTAGAAGAGCAGTTGGTCTAGTTTGTTATAAAGCATTTGATGACAAAGCAAGTATAGAAATTTAATAAATAAAACAATTACTATTTATGGCCCTTTAAACTGTGTGTGTGGGGATATATATTTTTGTTTGTTACTATGTCTTGCCGATCGGAAGGTTGGCGGTTCGAATCCCTGCGACAGGGTGAGCTCCCGTTGCTCGGTCCCTGCTCCTGCTAACCTAGCAGTTCAAAAGCATGTCAAAGTGCAAGTAGATAAATAGGTGCTGCTCCGGCGGGAAGGTAAACAGCGTTTCCGTGCGCTGCTCTGGTTCACCAGAAGCGGCTTAGTCATGCTGGCCACATGACCCGGAAGCCGTACGCCGGCTCCCTTGGCCAATAAAGCGAGATCAGCGCCGCAACCCCAGAGTCGTCTGTGACTGGACCTAACGGTCAGGGGTCCCTTTACCTTTATATTAGGTATTTTTGTGTTTTTACATTGTAAACCTCTCTGTGATCCTTGGATGGAGGGTGGCATAGAAATTGAATAAATAAACAACATTCTGCTAAATCATATTAGAAACTCGGACTTAATTTTGCACTTTTGTAGCGGGTTCTGCTTCTGGCCTTTATGTAACCTCAGCCCTGTTGAGAGCATAGTGGTGCTGCCCTAGTGTGGGATCATGAATCTGCTCACAGTGCCACAGGATGCGATGTTCTGCTCCACAGTATTCATTGCATTGTCTCATTCTGATCCAGTGACACAATGACTTATTGTCCTTAGTTTGCCTATGTGATGTACCACTATGATGGAAAAGCTCTTTTGCTGATTTGTTTGCTGTTGATTATATAAGCCCCCTGATGAAACTCCAAGCTTTCTCCATGAACTTGGGGAAATTGTGGCATTAATGGAGGGTTGTAAGCCCTAGGAAATGTATATTCCTTTGATCTGGAAACATCTTGGTGAGGAGCTTGCCCCAGGTTTTTAGCCTTTTGACAATCTTACCCACCTTAGGAGGAATAGGGAAGAGGCCTGACAATATCCTGCTCTCCTTGAACACTCCTGCAAGGGTGCCATTTATCCTTAAGGGAAAATTAATTTTGTATGTTGAAGACTGGTGACAGTGTAAGAACCTGTGGAGCTGAACACTTAGGAGAATAGAGAAAGTGGTGTGTGTGTGTGAGAGAGAGAGAGGGGGGGGGAGAGGGAGGGAGGGAGGGAGGGAGGGAGGGAGGGAGGGAGGGAGAGAGAGAGAGAGAGAGAGAGAGAGAGAGAATATGAACAAATATATTTGGAAACAGGTTGCCGGGGGAGTTAGATCTCAGTGAATATAGGAACATTTATGGTTCTGTTTTTGAAAAAAAACCTACTGTTTGAACAGAACCACTTAAAACATAATTAAGAATTAAACCTTTCAGAGTTCTGGAAACTGACACAAGCATTGATTACCAATAGTTGTAAGTGTGACTGTCACTCATATCATCATGGCTGCCTGCATATTGCCATCACTTGCCGTTGTAGAGCAGAACAAGTAAAATATTGTGTTTCCCACACTGAACCAGTCCCCTGTAACAGCTGTTTTATATTGATAAAGGTTGAAGCAGGTCTGAGCAGGTTGGCTGTTTCATTTAAAGCATAAATATTTTGCAAGGTTTAAGGACATTAGCAGATGATAGCTCTAAAACGGCATCCTTATGTTGTATTTTTGTTGGTTGCTTACTTTGGAATAAATTATATTACAGTGGATGATGACTGTTATTACAGTGTATATCTACACAAGTTGTATGGTTAAAACCTGTCTGGCTTGTGTTAGTATTGCATCTTTAATGTGTTGTTGGTTTACTGTACTTTTTCTACAAATCTTAATGGCAGCTGTAAATGACACAAAATAAGAGGAAATGTCCTTTTATGGACCAGGAGTATGTTAAATAGCAGGAAACAGAGTAGGGTTAACTGGACATTTCTCTGAACGGAGAAGATAGAAGGTGGAGTTTCTGAAAGATTGGTATTGGAACTTGTGCTTTTCACTTTGATTAAAAGAATGCAGAGTTGGGAGTGAGCAGTGAGATGACCAAGTTTTATGATGGTACTAAATTGTTAAAAAAGATTGTGCAGAGCTTGCAAAGGACCTCTCCAAACCAAGTGGATGGGTGGTAAAATGACAAATACAAATCACTGTCTACAGTGTAAAGTGATGCATGTGAGAGCAATAATCTTAAATTCACATAGACGCTTATGGGGTCTGAACTGGAGGTGACTGACCAGGAACAAGACCATGGGGCCATAGTGAATGAAGATGTCAACCCCATGTGCAGCAGCTGTGAAAAGGGCAAATTCCATACTAAAGATAATTGGGAAAGGAATTGAAAACAAAACTGCTGATACAACATTTCTCTTATACAAATCTGTGGTGTGACCTCATTTGGAATAATGTGTAAAGTTCTGGTTGCCTCACATGCAAAAGGAAATTGCAGGGTTAGAAAAGATCTAATTATGGGCAACCAAAATGATCAAGGGGATAGGGCAGCTCCTCTATGAGGAGACGTTGCAGCACGTGGGACTTTTTAGGCGAGGAAAAATGGGAGTAAGAGGTGACACAGTAGAAGTTTATAAAATCATGCATGGCATGGAGAAAGGGGATAGATAAATGCTGCTGAATACTAGTTTCTGGGAATGGCAGGAGGAGAGAGTGCTATTACACTCATGCCCTTCTTGCATGCTTCCCATGGGCATCTGGTTAACCAGTTTGAGAACAGGATGCTGGGCCAGATGAACCATTAGCCTGATTCAGCAGGCTTTTCTTCTCTTCTTATTCCTTGGATGCTATCCAACTAAGTCAGCTAAGTCATAAGTAGTTCCACTGAAGTCCATTGATTCAAGTAGTTCAATGAGTATAACTAGCATTGATTGTTTGTTTCTTGATTAAATTTGTACCCTGCTCTTCCTTTTATACGAGCCCATGGCGAATACCACCCCTTCACTTTCCTGAACTTCAGCCATACGTTCTCACTGGAGGATTTATAGTATTTAAAAAATAATAATTTAGAACACATCACTATATTCTGCTATAATAATTCTTTTGACATGTTTTTAGTCCTTGTTTATATAAGCTTTGCCAAACATCAAGGCTGAAAATGAAAATGAAGTAGTGTGAAAATATTGTGTGTGTGTGTCTGTGTGTGTGTGTGTGTGTGTAATTTGAGTATGGGTGTCCCATATACTTGCAAAAAGGTATATATAATAAATATTTAATTAATTTATGAATCACATGAGGCATCTTGAAACAATTTTACAATACAGTAAAAGATACAGAACAGTTAAAAGCAAGTGCATATAAAAACATTTTTAAAAAGCAGCTATAAAAAAATAAATATGGGGTCTAAAAGCCAAGAGAAAAGGCAGTTAGTTGTCTGATAGCAATGGGAAGGTGTTCCAGAGGTTTGGTTCTGCCAGACTAAAGGGCTGATTCTGGAATGGACCTACAGATAGACTGATATCTGCCAGACCTCTACTACAGAACACAGTGATCAAGTAGGTATGCAGAGGATCAGACGATCTTTTAGGTACCCAGCTGTATAGGGCTTAGTATACCAATATCAGTATCTTGAACTTAGCCAATTGGCAGCCAGTGAAGTTCCTTTATCAGTGGCACAATGCGATGGTGATATTCTGCTCCAGTGAGCAACCCAGCCACTGGGTTTTGTGCTGGCTGCAGCTTCTGGGTCAGCTTCAAGGGCCTCTCTACCTATAACATGTTGCAGTAATGCAGTCTGGATGTTACCAGTCCATGGGCTGGCAGTGCTGAGACAATCCAGAATCACCTGGTCAGCAGCCTGACCAAGTGAAGTTGGTAGAAGGCACTCCTAAATATATATAAGTATCATAATGTTCCAAAAAAGGCAATAGCCAGTTCCTAATAGCCTCTTTATCAGGTTTGATTGTTTACCATTGAGTTCTGTAGGACAAATAAGTGACCTGTAGTTGGCAGCACTGTTACAGGGCGATGTTGCTGGCGTTCATAAATAAATTTCCACGCCTCCTTTCTACCATATAAGTGAATGCCTGGGGTTCATTCATGTGGAAAAGCTAATTTTAGAGCTGCAAACAGCTTCTTGTGCTTTCGTCCCCTTCAACTATGTACATGCAAAACCTCTTCGCTTCAGTTTTGATTAAGGGGGTCTATTAGAAAGCCACTACACAAGTAATACTAAAAACAGCCTTGCAAATAAGCTTGCAAAAGTTAGTAGCCTGCTGGGGACTAGCCAAGCAGCCTTAAGGGACTGTGAGAGAGGGAGCAGCCTATTTGATTTCTAGCCTAGATGTTATCCATCCCTCTTGCCTGCCTGCAGTTTCTCATTGGATACCAGGCTGGTGCACTGTGAGTTTTACACACTCTCACTTTTAAAAGAAATCAACTGCTTGTTGCTGTGTGGCACATAACACAGGAGTGGCCCCCTTCAGTTAAAATTATAGTCTTCAGAAATGTGGTGTTATAAGGTGTATGTCTGAACCCACATACATGTTTACCCCAGTGTTTGACATTCCCCAGGCGCATTTTGCTATTGGCGCAGGTCCAGTTGCGGCTACATGGAGATTCCTGGGCACCCGGCTGGCTACCGCAGTCTAAAAACATCTGCCTTTTAGTCCACAGTTAATAACATTTCCATTTCCGCTGTTTCTCCTCCTTGCATACTGAGAAAAGTGAATTGTTGTAAAAGCAAGCTACAGTCAAGAAATGTAGTTGAGACTGTAGAGTTGTGAAGGGACCCCCCAAGGGTCATCTAGTTCAACCCCCTGGAAAATAGACGTTCTGTTGTGGCAAGCGTAACCTAGGTTTAAGGTGCCGTCTGGCACCCAGCTTATATATCTGAGTTTCTCACACTGGTTCACCATGTGTGTAGACCCACAATGAGAGGAATGGAACCTTTTGCATGGAGTCAGGACGTCTGTCTGTTAAGAACTTGTGTATACTTTTAACTCTACTGCCTACTAAACAACTTGTCACACCAGGAAATAGGGGAAATTATTGCTTATAAGACAGAAATGGAAGAGATTATGAATTTTCATTACGGCTGTTCTTTCAAGGGTAAGATAGAATGAAGTATAAATCAGATAGGTTTAAGATAGCTACTTTTCCATACAACTATTTCATTGCCAGCCTACCTTTACAAGTATTTCCTCAGAAGATATTAGGTTCAATCTTAAGAAAGGATGCACAGGGTTGTATCTTTTGTGCATACAGTGATGATACACTATTGAAAAGCCATTGTTGTAATAAGGTGTAATTGAACATCCCAATGTGCTGCTGTTGTTCTGTAATTACACTGCAGTAGTGTTGGTGCTAGTAAAGGAGATTCCCCCCCCCCCCAATGCAAATAGCAGCTTCAAAGAACCAATTTTCATCAGTACCAAAGCAGGGGATGAAAGAGTTTTACTCTGCCTTTCTGCCAGCTGGGTGCCTTCGTAATGATCAGCCGACACTCTGTGACTTCTGTTTGTGTTTTGACCTGTAGGAAGGACTCTGTGAATTGAAAACAGAGACGTTATATGCACCTTTGTTATCCAAGAAAATCTTTCAGTAAAAATAAAATAATAAATTATTATTATTATTATTATTATTATTATTATTATTATTATTATTATCCTCCATGCATGGCTACTTTGGCTCTCCAGTCGCTTTCAGGTATATTGTTCTTCAGTCCCAGCACAAGTGATCAATTTTCTATTTGTGTGGCCAGATGGAATCATTGATTTTCTTGAAGTTATTTATGTATCTGCCACAATATGTATATCATTCTTCTCTACTATTATACAGCAAAATGTGTGAAATCCAAAGTATCTTTGGTGGAACTAACACTTGGCATTTGTATAACTGTTAGGAGAGGTGGAAGTGCTTTACATACATTATCGTTACATTCGCACCATACATCTAAAGCACTCCTATCACTTTAACAGTCATGGCTTCCCCTAAGAATCATGAGAACCGTGGTTCATTCAGGGTGCTGGGAATTGTAGCTCTGTGAGGGGGTCTCGTAACAAGTCTCACCACCCTTAATAAACTACAGTTCCCAGGATTTTTTTAAGGGAAGCCCATGATGGTTAAAGTGGTGTAAGAGTGTATTAAATGTGTGGTGTGGATGTGAGCTATCTCCACCCTTACAACATCATTGTAAGGTAAGTCAGTGTCTACCTATTGTAGCATGTGCTGGGGAGGAACTGGGGGTGAGGGGGGTTGAGTTTGAGAGACGGTATCTTGTATAAAAGGCACTCGGTGAGTTTGTGGAAGAAGCAAGATTTAAACTGAGGGATCTTTGCCACTTTGGCTAAATTAGATTGCATAGGTCAACCCTTTGATCTATTGCTCAGATTAGATGAATAGCATAAATAGACTCTCTGAATGATCACTGCTACTAGGTGTTAATTTTAGAACAAAATATAAACAGATAATCTCTTAGGAAACCTGCACCAAAGGGAAGTTTAAATCAGTTGTTTGGTATCTGTTGCTAATAGACTGATCTCTCACTATGAAACACCATGTGATGGAAGTATATATTGGTGCATAACAAATATTTTAGTAAAAGTCAGCATCCTTTTTCTAGGATTATATCAAAATGCACCCTCTTGTGGCGAGAAAAGAAAACACTAAGTACAAAACCTCTTTTATTTCCTGCTTACTCTTTCTCAGTAATTTTAAAGTCTAGTCTAATGTGTGAGAGAAAGCTCAAATTATTGAAATGATTCTGTTTCATCTAAGTGAACTGGAATATTGAAATGCATTAGGAGGAGGTGACAATTAGGCACAGTTGTATAAAGTTTCAGACTTGGGCTATGGATGACTGAGTTAATTTCCCTTCTTAATTGTGAGCCTTAATGACCTTGGACAAGGTGCTGGTTTTTTTGGCTATCATCTAACAAGGTGCTTGTGAGAATAAACTGCTTCTGCTCCTTCCTGATAGAGGCTTGATCTGAGCACTGTAAAGAAAGGGAGCAGGCTGCGTTGTCAATTGATGTCGGCCTCGTGAGGTGTAGCCATAGCAGGGCACATTTTCATTTCTTGGAATATGAGCTATGCTTTGTGTCCAAAGTATTCTCAGAGGGAGATGCTAGCCAGCTTAGAGGAGTCACATAGTTTTTTCTTCTCTCTAGAGCTGGTAGTAGGTGCTCCCTGCTTTCATCACAAGGATAAAACGGAGGTAAGAAATGATTGGTGCAATTTGGAAACCATAAAGTGCCATATACATTGTTCTTATCTAAGAATAATCTGCTAGTGAAATGCATTATATCAATTTATGGAGTCATTGGGCAATTTTTATCAATTTGTGAATGCACTCTAATTCTTCTGATTGCCTTGCCCTGTAATCTTGATGAGAGAGAGCAGCCTTTAATTGTGTTTGTTCAATTTCCCAGGTTTCTTGCAATATATTCCGAACACTTCCTCCTAGCGATAGCAATGAGTTTGATCCAGAAGAAGATGAACCCACCCTTGAGGCGTCATGGCCACATTTACAGGTGATTTTATAATTTAATTTTTTTATTATTTTAGAATTAAAATCAAGCACACCAACTTACTTGCTGGAAGGACCCTGAAATGGGACAGAACGCAAAGTATTTTAAAAAATCAACAAAAATACAATTTATTGTGATTAGATGGACCGGGGCGGGGATGGTTTGTGACAGTGTCCAGTTAGGATTAATGTGATACGCCCTCCTGGGTTATGTCTTATAACTCCCCAGTAACCCAGCCTGGTGACTGTGGGGCAGGATTGACCTTTTTAGCTCTGCAGCCACGTATGGACCTGACCTAAGGCCGATTTAGTCCAATATTCTGTTTTTACAGTGGCTATCTAGATACTTATAAGTGGCCTTCAAGCAGGACAGGAACTCGCCAGCACCCTCCCCACAGGATAGTAGATAGTTACAGGCTGCAGCAAAGTTCTTTTTGGGGAGAAGGAGGCAAACTCCCTGTAACAGATGGCCCCCTGTCCAATGGCAGGGCCTGATAACTCCCCTTTGCTCTGCCTAGAAGCCTCCAGTAGCCCACGACCCTCTGGCTGGTTCAGGGGACCAAAGCTTACTTCTCCTTTCTGCTGCAGGTCCAGTGCAACATTTAAGGATTCAGTAGTCAGTGCTTCGCGGGTGGCGTTGTGGGTTAAACCACAGAGCCTAGGACTTGCCGATCAGAAGGTCAGCGGTTCGAATCCCCGCAACGGGGTGAGCTCCCGTTGCTCAGTCCTGGCTCCTGCCAACCTAGCAGTTCGAAAGCACATCAGAGTGCAAGTAGACAAATAGGTACCGCTCCAGCAGGAAGGTAAACAGCGTTTCTGTGCTTCTCTGGTTTGCCAGAAGCGGCTTAGTCATGCTGGCCACATGACCCAGAAGCTGTACGCCTGCTCCCTCAGCCAATAAAGTGAGATGAGCGTCGCAATCCCAGAGTCGGTCACAACTGGGCCTAATGGTCAGGGGTCCCTTTACCTAGTCAGGGCTTAACTTCAAGTTTTGGAGTTGCCACCCTAATCTGAAGTTTTTATTTTTAAACTAACAGTGTGTACAAGTATCTCCCTTTGTACACCGCCTCATTTTTCTGCTTTGTAAACAGGTATGCTATTGCATTTACCTGAAGTGTTCACACAAAATAAAGTTAGAAGCCAGGAAGTCTTAGCAGTATCTAATCTACATTGCCTTAGTCTCAAATGACTTTAAACTTCTATTTCTCAGCTGTCACCTGATGTGCACTTTTCTGTATATAGTTTGCCCTGGCCATGTGAGGACAGCAGAAATCTTTAGTTTGACACTATCATAATAGCTGTTGCCATTTATTTTTTGCACTGTATACCCACATGACAGGTTCTGTTAGTTTTGATAAACTTCAGGCCTCTTTCACTTTCTGGTTCCCTTTGAAAATTGTGTTCAGATTCGCTATGCAGAATAGTAACAGTATGCCATATTACAGGTGAATGTATATAGATAAATACAGATTTAGTGATGTTAAATTCTATAGTTAGCTTCACATTCTGTTCAGTATGGATATTGATTTTTATAAAAGGGACTAGGAAACACCATTTTAAATAGTTTCCTAGGAAATACAAAGGCGCATTGAGGAGAAGCAGCTATAGGCTCCAGCTTTCAGTCCTCTAGCAGCTTATATTTAGCTAGGCAGAATACACTGAGCCACACCTTATGATGGTCTTGCAACTTCTAAAACCAGTTTCACAGAGATTTTAATAAATACCAGTGTTATCGCTTCCTTTCCACTCTTTCATTCATGGAACTAATGGTCCTGGCCACTTGCTTTCCGCTAAAAAGATGCAGGCTTTGTGAACAAAGTGGCCTGGGTTCAATCCAGGTAGGACTGGGAATGCCCCCTTTCTGAAACCTAGGAGAGCCAGTGCCTGCTGGGGTAAACCTGTGATGAGACTTAGTGAAAGGAAACTTCATGTGTTCCTGCTTACGTGCAAACCTGGGCAACGGTAGCCTAGTAGCACACCCACCCCAGTTCTTTAGGAGAGAACAATTAATTGCAACGTAGCAGGCTGTATAATCCTTTCCTTGCCCCAAATGGTGCCACACGGATTTTTCACCCCACAGGGTTATAAATGCCCACACATTTTAAACCCCACGGGGGGAAAGTTGCCTGGCATGGGGACTTGGAGTGAGGAAACAGGGCAGAGAAGGACTTAAGTGCCCTTTCCATCCACTGATTCCCTCCCTATCAGTTCTACAAAGTGGAAAGGGCTGTTGGGCATGTTTATGTGTAACCTGCAGTCAGGCCCTGTGGGGTGGAGAGGGAGAGAGTGCGGGCACACAAATGCCTTCCATGCAGGAGGCAGTCATCCCGCCCCCCAACAAGTTTGGAGAATCCAGATTAAAACACATTATTCTGCACCAGACATCTGTGTTGTAGTTGAATGCTCCCAAACGCTTTCTAATTACCATTAAATGTTTCACCAACATAATAATTGCTTTATTTTATATGATTTCAAGAGTCTGGAGGGCAGAGGAATGCTGATTATACCCCTGGGAGCTTTGGCAAGCCAGTGCAAAAGAGTTTGTAATGCCTGCTCTTAGAATGAGCTGCAGTACTTCTGATGGCAGCTAAATAAAAAGAATTAATAGGCGCTAGGCTTATGCCACTCTAGGCTATATGAACACAGGGAAATAACACATTATTTATTAAGTTAAATTGGACTTATATCCCATCCTATCCTGAGTAGGTATGAGTGGCAGTGGTAATATTTAACTATATGTGTGGGTGGGTCTGTGTCTCTGAAAAGGGCCTATAGAGGGGGGAAAGACCATGTAAATAAACCAAGGAAGGGTGGGGCAGGAGGTAGGGAGAGATGGGGAAACAGTTTTATCAAGGTGGTCGTGAACATAACCTTTTTTAAAAAAAAGTTGTTTGATTCAGCAACAGTCTCCTCACACATGCAGAACAATGAACTCCTCTGTGCAGTAGGAGGGAGGGCAGCAGATTGGAAAACACTCACTTGAACCTGGGGTAGGCACATAAGGTAAAGGTAAAGGTAAAGGTACCCCTGCCCGTACGGGCCAGTCTTGACAGACTCTGGGGTTGTGCGCCCATCTCACTTAAGAGGCCAGGGGCCAGCGCTGTCCGGAGACACTTCCGGGTCACGTGGCCAGCGTGACATCGCTGCTCTGGCCAGAGCCAGAGCCAGAGCCAGAGCCGCACACGGAAACGCCGTTTACCTTCCCGCTGGTAAGCGGTCCCTATTTATCTACTTGCACCCGGAGGTGCTTTCAAACTGCTAGGTTGGCAGGCGCTGGGACCGAGCAGCGGGAGCGCACCCCGCCGCAGGGATTCGAACCGCCGACCTTTCGATCGGCAAGCCCTAGGCGCTGAGGCTTTTAACCCACAGCGCCACCTGCGTCCCTGGTAGGCACATAGACGATGTCTTTACCCACCATTACCCACCATAGACGATGTCTTTACCCACCTGCTACTCTTGCCTCTCTTTAAATACGGAAGCAGAATAATAATTTACTGTTTCGTTCTGTAGAAATGCAGCACGCATTAACACATTACTAAATTGTGTTGTGATTTATTGCAGCTTGTATATGAATTTTTCATACGATTTTTGGAAAGCCAAGAATTCCAGCCCAGCATTGCCAAAAAATACATAGACCAGAAATTTGTACTACAGGTAAGGAGGTCTGCTCTCTTCGAAGCTCATGAGAGTGTTTGTAATGCTAACTTTTATTTTTTTTAAAAAAATACTGTAGGTTGATTACTGGAGTTTCAGTAAGTCTGAGGGACTTAAAAAAACAAGCTGCATTCAGAAGCTGTCACTGGAATGTGTGAAGGCAATTATGAAATACTGTAACTTAAATTTGGTAGAAGATGACATTAAATGTTTGGCACTAAGAAGTAGCTAACTTCACATGAGAGAGAATGCCACACAGCCATCTCCTGAAACAA
This sequence comes from Podarcis cretensis, assembly GCF_951804945.1. NCBI lineage: Eukaryota > Metazoa > Chordata > Lepidosauria > Squamata > Lacertidae > Podarcis > Podarcis cretensis. The sequence continues at coordinate 10,945,052 of NC_137170.1, read as the reverse complement.
TTCTCAATCTTCCTCCACCTTATGAATAAAATTCTGTGGTGCTTGAACCTGCCCCTCCCTGTTAGATCTTGCCAAGGATAAAGCAATATACTGGTCCATCAGTGCTTATATGCAATTTGGTCCTTCTGTTCATGGGCAGACTCTTTGATCCAGCAAAGGCTTCTGTGAAGAGGAGGAAGAGAGAGGTGATTGCCATACATTCTCCCTTCTCTCTGCAGTCCCTTGCGTCCACACCAGATCTGCTTCAGAGAGTTCGGATACCCTTTGGGTTCGAAAATAGTCAGCCGTGAGGCACATTTTGCACCTGGCTATCAGCCGCTTCCGACCAAGCACAGATACCTGAGCTCCAGGATGACATCTGATATCTCCACCATCTGGAGGTGCATACCTGAGGATCCTTGGATCTGGACTGTTTTCACACACTAATGCCCCTTCCTGTAGAATTCTGTCAGTTATATTTTCGCTGCACAGTCGGAATGAATTTCAGGAACCAAAATGTGGGGTTTTTTCCTGTGCAGTCTGAGCAGGAGCAGTGAACAACAATATGGTCAGTTGCTGTAGCTTGTCTTCACTTACCCCACTCCATTGCTGTGCAGAATATTCTTACCTTATGAATGTGTTACCGTCAAGAAAAAGAGGTAGAAATAGGCCCGTATATATGTGGACAGACCCTGGATAAAGTGACTTTTCTTCTTTAAGTTCTCAAAGCTCTTAACCTAGCTCAAGGGTGTCATCTGAACTAGTTAGAGAATCAATCACACCAGCCCATCATTTGAAAAATAAGAAGAAGAGTTTGGATTTGATATCCCACTTTATCACTACCCGAAGGAGTCTCAAAGCGGCTAACATTCTCCTTTCCCTTCCTCCCCCACAGCAAACACTCTGTGAGGTGAGTGGGGCTGAGAGACTTCAGAGAAGTGTGACTAGCCCAAGGTCACCCAGCAGCTGCATGTGGAGGAGCGGAGACAAGAACCCGGTTCCCCAGATTACGAGTCTATAACTCTTAACCACTACACCACACTGGCTTGTCTTGCCCCAAAATGGCAACTAGACATTCTGGTTTGGTGACTGCAACCTTGGTTTAAGTGGCCATTTGGCCCCTAGCTTATATGTCCGAATTTCTAACACTTCTCTGGAACAGTGCTGGGAGCTGTATGGAGGAAAGGGGACTTTTGCAAAAACATCCCCCCACCCTGTTCATGGAAGCTTCCACTGGATCAAAGAGCCTTCTGTGAAGGTTATTGGTAGGGATAGACAGAAGGTCAGAATTTACGATGGACAATTTGGCTGTGGAATGAAGAAGTATGGTCAGATAAAGCCAATTCAGAAATGCAGATGTTAGTGACAGACTCCATTTCTGAGCTGTTGGTTTCATTTTTATTTCATTTTGATCCCCCCCCCCCATAGCTTCTGGAACTGTTTGACAGCGAAGATCCTCGTGAGCGGGACTACCTAAAAACAGTCTTACACAGAATTTATGGAAAGTTCCTTGGTCTTAGAGCATTTATCAGGAAACAGATTAACAATATTTTTCTACGGTAAGTGTGGGTTTGTTTTTAAAAAGAAAACTGTTTATGTACCGTATTTTTCGCTCTATAAGACACACTTTTTCCCTCCTAAAAAGTAAGTGGAAATGTCTTATGGAGCCAATGCAGGCTGTGTGGCTATCCCAGAAGCCAGAACAGTGAGAGGGATCGCTGCGCAGTGCTCCCTCTTGTTGTTCTAGCTTCTGGTTTAGCCCCTCTGTCCCTTCCACTACCTCCCGGAAAAGCCCCCAAGAGCCGCACTCCCTTTCATGAGCCGCGTGGAGCATGTGTGCGGCTCTTGGGGGCTTTTCCCCAAGGAGGGAGAAGGGCAGCCCCCAAGAGCCGCACTCCCTTTCACGAGCTGCGTGGAACGTGTGTGGGGCTCTTGGGGGCTTTTCCCCCAGGAGGGAGAAGGGCAGCCCGTCGGTGACAGGCTGCCCTTCTCCCTCCTTGGGGAAAAGCCCCCAAGAGCCGCACACATGCTCCACGCGGCTCATGAAAGGGAACGCTGAGCAGAGCCTGGGATGCATACAGGCTCTGCTCAGCACTCCCTTTAAAGAATATTTTTTTTCTTGCATTCCCCCTCTAAAAACTAGGTGCATCTTATGGTCAGGTGCGTCTTATGGTCAGGTGCGTCTTATGGAGTGAAAAATACAGTAATTTTCTATTTTCATTCCTGTAGGTTTGTATGCCCACAATATATTTTTTAACGTGTTGTGTTTTTAAACTGTAAACCACCCTGGTTGGTCCACGTACACTAGAAGGGCAGGCTAGAAATTTCCAAGTAAATAAATACTTAATCTGCGTAATTTGTGTCTGTGCAATTTGCTTAATTATTTAATGTATGTAATTTGTTTGGGCAGGTTTGTTTATGAAACTGAACACTTCAATGGTGTAGCTGAACTGCTGGAAATATTAGGAAGGTAAATAAAGTTTCGTTTTAAGGGCTGACCTCACCTACGACACTCCTTCTACGTGATGACAAACTTGTTGTGCAAAAAAGGTTATCTTAAATTTACTGACGGCCCAAAATGTTTCTGTGGAAGAAACCTCACTAGCAGTTGAACTGGCTTCCAGATAAGGGTGCTTGTGATAGTAAACACATGGCCCAACTTTCAATTTCCCAAAGTGAGGGGTGTTAAAAAGTTGTAACATGACTTAAGAATTCAAAAGGTATTTTAATTAAATTAATATAATTTAGGTTTGCTTGGTAAGTTAAATGTGTCTCAAATTGCATAGAATTCATTAAAAATCATTGCCAAATGCTTGTGGCAAATTACTACTACTACTACTACTACTACTACTACTATAATCACTACTACTATTTAGCATTATCTGACATTTTCATAAGGTAAAATTAATTTTTGTTTTGTTTTCCGAAAGCAGTTTATGTGCTTCTCCATCAACATAGACTTACCAAGCTAACTGTTGTCCAATCACAAAATTTGAATTCCTCACACTCAAAAACGTATTTTAATTTTAAGACGCCTCGCTGAAGAGATTTGCAGAAAACTTCACCTCCTAAAATGACAAGCCCTAATGGCCCAATGTGAGTTGTTGCCTTGCCATGGAGACTCATAAGGTGCAGTGGTGCTGAGCCCAACTCTCAGCCCTGTCCTGTTCTTTTTTCCTCCATTCACTTGTGCTGCACACAATAGTTCAAATGGAGCTGCAGTTGTGCAGGGGGGAGTGAAGCTGTAGAAGGCCCTCTTTGAAATTCAGGAAAGATGTCATTGTCAGGAGTTCATCTTACACTTGAGTAGGACCCTGGCAGAGACACATGCCTGACTGGCATGTTCCCTCCCTCTTGGTCGATCGTTCATAAGCTTTCTTCAGCCCGAACATCACAGCGACCGTTGCCAACCGACACTGGCACACTTAGGGATCCACAGAGTTTGCGCCTCATGCGTGACAGACCTCAGCAGCTCAGCATTTTGGCTAATCTACTTTATTTACATATAAACACACACAGAGCACTGCATCATGGCTCCCTCTCTAGCATCAGGCAGCAAAGAGAAAAAGAACAAAGGACAATAGTCCCACTTCACGAAACACAGTAAAACAGACATCCCGTCTCCGTCACATCCCACTCTGTGGAGTCAAAACATATACCGTCATGTGAAAGACAAAAATCCCATGACTGCAATCATAGATCAGGAGTTCTAACAGTCATGACTCTTGACTGCTGCGTTTCTGAGAGCACAAGGAAGCTAAATATGTGTCTTCCTGAAGTTGGACAGAGTCACTTGCCAGGGCTGGGATGCTGCCTTATCTGAGTTAGTTTAAGCTGTTCCTTATAATATTGGTTCTAAATTGGATCTAAAGGATTGGGTTGCTGGTGGCGATTGTCAGACAGTCTATGCTTTATTGGGCACCTGATTTTGGCAAGGTAGCTCTCACTGACTTTTAAAGCGGCATTCAAATGCTGTGGGGCCCTGTATCCTTAGTTGCTTGCTGTGCTCCATTTTAGATTTTCTAATGGCCCACACTGTGGGCTTGTTGATTTGGTTCCCAGGATTTTATTTGCATTGAGGTCAGGAGCAGACCTTGAGCTCATGTACTTTCTCTTTGTGGACTTACGGCCCACATGCTTCCTTGTCTACTCGCTTTGATCCTGAAAGAGAAATCCTTAGCCTTTTCCCTTGCAGGATCTGGCAGATTCCATCCTGAAATGAAAGTAGTTTTTTCAGTCACTCCTACCCACAGAGAGAGAGGACGAGAGAACCAAACTTGCTCATGATAACAGAATTCTCAGGGGTCAGATAATGAAAGGAAATCTGTATGGACAATTTTATAATATGCACTGTTCACACTTATTGGTAAAGGAATGCTTTTCTGCTTATAAATTAAATTTGCAAGATTAATTTTGTTCTCATGCAAATTTAGACCATGTTTCATGTGTGCCAGTTTCAAACACTTGTTCTAGCTGTGATTAGATACATCTCAGTTCATTCTGTGTTAAGGAATACCTTGATACTAATAATGCTTCTTTTCTCCCTTCTAGTATTATCAATGGCTTTGCTTTACCTCTTAAAGCCGAGCATAAACAGTTTTTGGTGAAAGTACTGATTCCTCTACATACCGTTAGAAGTTTATCGCTCTTCCATGCACAGGTAAAAGCTTCCATACAAATGTTTGTTTGTTTTTTGTTTCTTGCTTTTGTTAGAACCAGTGCGGCACTTCTGTATGTGCTGAGTTGGAAATAGATTTAACCAAACCCTTTAATAAAACAGAAACATGTAGAGTCCAGTAGACATATTTTTGCTTGCCCCTTGTGTTCACCAGAGACTGCCTGCAATTGGGCAAGAACCTCCAGCAACCCATCCACTTCTGTCAGTCTGTTCTTACAAGCTTATTTGGCTAGGTGAGCGGGATGTTTTCTCTAGTTCAGCCCTGAGCCCACAATGCAGTGCTAGGTAAGCTAAGGAGGTACAAGATACTGGATGTTTTGTTGAAACAGAGCTACTGCTAATTGTATCTTAATTGTTTAGTGTTGCCTTAGGATGAGGGCGCACACAAGGTTTGAAAGCTAAACTTACATCAGTTTGCACAAGTGTCTGTCTTCAGTGTTGATGAATACAAACAACCCCTTTTTTAGGCGCGACTGAAATGTGCATGATTGTGTGCATGCACACAGCGGCAAATCCGGAAGGGACCAGGAAACCTCCTAAAATGGATGGATGGGGCAGGGTGTTTTAATTGCACACAATTTCACGCAAGTGTGCAACTCCCTGGAATGCAAGACCCATCCAGATCTGGGACTGCCTGTATAGCTTCCCTATTTATTTATTTTTTACTTTTTTTGTTTGGGTGCTTTATTCCACTCTGTAATTGGGGTTTGGCAGCTAGATATGCCTGCCAGCTAACTTGGGGAGGAGCACTACAGCCCGAGTCAGACACCTCCTCCCCTTTCCTCCCGCCTTTTTACTTTTGCCACTCCAGTGAATCTGTAGTCAGCTGTCACAAAGCACCTAAGGGTAGCATCTTCCACTGTTCTTGATGGGAGAGGCGACTGCAGGGAATAAGAAGTGGGGAGTGTTGCTGTGTGTTTCTGAAAGTGTTTGCTCCTTCCAGAAGCCAGTTGTTGAGGGGGTTGGCAGGAAGGAAAAGGTTGCCTTCCTCTGCTGCAAGGTGATGGTGAATCAACAGTGGTGTCAGATTTAGCCTGCAGCCTGCCATTCTGCACACCACTGCTTTGAATTCCTGGCACAAATTCTGAACCAGCACTTATACTCTTTAGTATTCTTGTTTTCCTAAGTCTGACTACAAATCTTCTCATTCAGTAGCAGCATGTCCCACACTTTCCTGCTCTCCAAACCTTTGCCTCTGATATCCCTGCAGAGGGAGCCTTGCTAGCTTAATCTTTCTGTACGCCGGTTTTCAGCTGTGCTAACTCAACTCACATGCCCCAGTGCTGCCAGAAACGTAGAAGAAAAACATCCACAGCACAATGAGGCATTCAGTGCCGAAATTCAGATGGTTTCAGACTCACATTTATCTAGTTGCTTTAGTATACTGAGGAGCTTGGTGTGTTGGTCAGCTTTGCAGTTTGAAATGCATTTGAAATGGAAACTGCTGGCAGAATAAGACTTGGATACAAAGCTGCCCCTGTGTCATTTGAGGGTTGTTGCATCATCCTTATTATCATTATTAGGGTAGGACCACGGATTTATCTGTTCCTGCTACAGCCCCCTGCATTAGGTAAAGGTAAAGGTACCCCTGCCCGTACGGGCCAGTCTTGACAGACTCTGGGGTTGTGCGCCCATCTCACTTAAGAGGCCAGGGGCCAGCGCTGTCCGGAGACACTTCCGGGTCACGTGGCCAGCGTGACATCGCTGCTCTGGCGAGCCAGAGCCGCACACGGAAACGCCGTTTACCTTCCCGCTGGTAAGCGGTCCCTATTTATCTACTTGCACCCGGAGGTGCTTTCAAACTGCTAGGTTGGCAGGCGCTGGGACCGAGCAGCGGGAGCGCACCCCGCCGCAGGGATTCGAACCGCCGACCTTTCGATCGGCAAGTCCTAGGCGCTGAGGCTTTAACCCACAGCGCCACCTGCGTCCCTGGTACCTATTTATCTACTTGCACTTAAGGGTGCTTTCGAACTGCTAGGTGGGCAGGAGCTGGGACCGAAAGACGGGAGCTCACCCCGCCGCGGGGATTCGAACAGCCGACCATACGATCGGCAAGTCCTAGGCACTGAGGTTTTACCCACAGTGCCACCCATGTCCCTGCCCCCTGCATTACTTTCTAATATTTTCCAGTGGGCATCATCACTAGTTGCTCTTCGTACTTGCAGGAGGTTGCAGCAGGTCAGGGGAAACCCAGTGCCATGAGGGAAGTCTGTTCGTGGCAGTTAGGATTCAGGATGTATATCTGGATTAGCCACCTTAACAATATTTTTATTCTTTTTTATTCTTTTTGCGTTTTCAAGAAAATATTTTAATGCAATGTTTTCTTATATATTTTGCAGTTGGCATATTGCATAGTGCAGTTTCTGGAGAAAGACCCTTCACTCACAGAGCCTGTAAGTATGATCTACACATGTCTCTTCTTATCTTGAGAGTTGGCTTCAGGCACCTGTGTATTTCTGTATCTAAATGGACTTTTCATTGTCTCTTCTTCAATGCAGGTCATTAGAGGTTTAATGAAATTCTGGCCGAAAACTTGCAGTCAAAAAGAAGTAAGTAATGGGGCGTTGATCGTCTTCCTGTTGAAAACAGAATCTGTAGAAAAAGGAAACATTGGGCCATCTCTTATTATATTGCAAATGCCATTTAATGTGAGCAAGTGTAAAGGGATGCACATTTCAGACAAAAATATCTTAATCTCATGTATATGCTCATGGGGTCTGAACTGCTGGTGGCTGATGAGGAGAGAGACCTTGGAAATAGCTAGATGAAGATGGCAGCCCAGGGTATGCAGCAGCTGGGGGAAAAGGCCGTGCTTGGGATCATAAGAGTGCTTAGAGCGTTCAACTAGGGGGTAAAGGTAAAGGTAAAGGGACCCCTGACCATTAGGTCCAGTCGTGGCCGACTCTGGGGTTGCAGCGCTCATCTCGCTTTATTGGCCGAGGGAGCCGGCGTACAGCTTCCAGGTCATGTGGCCAGCATGACTAAGCCGCTTCTGGCGAACCAGAGCAGCACACGGAAATGCCATTTACCTTCCCGCTGGAGCAGTACCTATTTCTCTGCTTGCACTTTGACGTGCTTTTGAACTGCTAGATTGGCAGGAGCAGGGACCGAGCAACGGGAGCTCACCCCATCGTGGGGATTCGAACCGCTGACCTTCTGATCGGCAAGCCCTAGGCTCTGTGGTTTAACCCACAGCACCACCCGCATCCCTCAACTTGTTGTTGTTGTTTAGTCGTTTAGTCGTGTCCGACTCTTTGTGACCCCATGGACCAGAGAACGCCAGGCACTCCTGTCCTCCACTGCCCCCCGCAGCTTGGTCAGACTCATGCTGGTAACCTCGAAAACACTATCCAACCATCTCGTCCTCTGTCGCCCCCTTCTCCTTGTGCCCTCCATCTTTCCCAACATCAGGGTCTTCTCCAGGGAGTCTTCTCTTCTCATGAGGTGGCCAAAGTACTGGAGCCTCAGCTTCACAATCTGTCCTTCCAGTGAGCACTCAGGGCTGATTTCCTTCAGAATGGAGAGGTTTGATCTTCTTGCAGTCCATGGGACTCTCAAGAGTCTCCTCCAGCACCATAATTCAAAAGCATCAATTCTTCGGCGATCAGCCTTCTTTATGGTCCAGCTCTCACTTCCATACATCACTACTGGGAAAACCATAGCTTTAACTATACGGACCTTTGTTGGCAAGGTGATGTCTCTACTTCTCAAGATGCTGTCTAGGCCTGTCATTGCCCTTCTCCCAAGAAGCAGGCGTCTTTTAATTTCGTAGCTGCTGTCACCATCTGCAGTGATCATGGAGCCCAAGAAAGTAAAATCTCTCACTGCCTCCATTTCTTCCCCTTCTATTTGCCAGGAGGTGATGGGACCAGTAGCCATGATCTTCATTTTTTTGATGTTGAGCTTCAGACCATATTTTGCACTCTCCTCTTTCACCCTCAATAAAAGGTTCTTTAATTCCTCCTCACTTTCTGCCATCAAGGTTGTGTCATCTGCATATCTGAGGTTGTTGATATTTCTTCCGGCAATCTTAATTCCGGCTAGGGATTCATCCAGCCCAGCCTTTCGCATGATGAATTCTGCATATAAGTTAAATAAGCAGGGAGACAAAATGTAGCCTTGTCGTACTCCTTTCCCAATTTTGAACCAGTCAGTTGTTCCATATCCAGTTCTAACTGTAGCTTCTTGTCCCACATAGAGATTTCTCAGGAGACAGATGAGGTGATCAGGCACTCCCATTTCTTTAAGAACTTGCCATAGTTTGCCATGGTCGACACAGTCAAAGGCTTTTGCATAGTCAATGAAGCAGAAGTAAATGTCTTTCTGGAACTCTCTAGCTTTCTCCATAATCCAGCGCATGTTTGCAATTTGGTCTCTGGTTCCTCTGCCTCTTCTAAATCCAGCTTGCACTTCTGGGAGTTCTCGGTCCACATACTGCTTGAGCCTTCCTTGTAGAATTTTAAGCATAACCTTGCTAGCGTGAGAAATTAGTGCAATTGTGCGATAGTTGAAGCATTCTTTGGCACTGCCCTTCTTTGGGATTGGGATGTAGACTGATCTTCTCCAATCTTCTGGCCACTGCTGAGTTTTCCAAACTTGCTGGCATATTGAGTGTAGCACCTTAACAGCATCATCTTTTAAAATTTTAAATAGTTCAGCTGGGTGGCCTTTGGTCAACCATTGTCTCTCAGGCCAATCTATCACACGGGGCAACTTTGAGGATAAAATGGTGAGGAGCCAGCAATGTGTGCTGTTTTGAGCTCTTTAGAGAAATTGTAGGAGAGAAACCTTACAAGTAACCCAATAGTATTTTGTAGTACAATGGAAAATGTAGGTGTCTTTGAGGAAAGTTAAACGATTCTATTAAATGATTTTAGATGCAGATCTTTTTTTTTTTGACATTTGTCATTGACTACTCAGAAGCCATAGGTTTATTGCTTTGCACAAAGGTTGACAGCAGCCCAATTAGCAACCATTGTATGCTGCATATTCTTGTAGGAGTAAAATAATGGCTACCCTCCTTTGTGCCATCTGTAAAAAGTAAGCTGTCCACCCTACTTAGCTGTTAATAGTGTCAATTTTTAAGAGCGGTTGGAAATGTTTGCATGTGCTCTTTAATTGTGACATTTGCAAGTTTATTTTGGTGCAGAGGCTTACTGACTTGATGGAAGTGTGCTTGTTCCTATGCCAATAAATGGCTCTGGGTTTTGCATTTGCTTCCTGAGAAGTATATGCATGATTGCAGCCAGTTTCTGCAAATGAAGGGTATATTGTTCTCGTGCATTATCTCTACTGGCATAACTAGAAGCTGAGTTAATGCTTCCTTCAAAATTTATTTCTGAATGCAAACAGAAGACCTCTGAATTTAATATTTCCTTTCTCACTTTAGGTCATGTTCCTTGGAGAGCTGGAGGAGATATTGGATGTGATTGAACCCTCACAGTTTGTCAAAATTCAAGAACCCTTGTTTAAACAAATAGCTAAGTGTGTGTCTAGCCCTCACTTTCAGGTCAGTATTGGCAGCCAGAAACTCAGAAGCAAATTGTATGTTGCATGTATATAAACCGTGACACCATTTTTTAATATGGGAAGTCAGTTCAGAAGAGGGGGATTCTGAGCAGTGAAGCAAGTTTTGGAGGATGCTTAGCCTTTTCCCAGTGGAGTACAGGATCAGGTTTAAGGTGCTGGTTTTAACCTTTAAAGCCGTATAAGGCTTAGGGCCTTCGTACCTACGGGACCGCCTCTCCTGGTATGCCCCACAGAGGACCTTCCAGTCCGCTAATAATAGCATCTTGGAAGTCCCGGGCCTCAACGAGCTTAGACTGGCCTCAACCAGAACCAAGGCCTTTTCGGCCGTGGTCGTGGCCCTGACCTGGTACCCTGGTAGAATGCTCTGCCACAAGAGACCAGGGCCCTGCAGAATCTGACATCTTTCCACAGGGCCTGCAAGACGGAGCTGTTCCTCCAGGCCTTTGGTCGGGGTCCAGTCTGACTCCCCCTCTCTCCTTATAAGAACTTATATGAAAGTGGCTCCGCAACTTTTCTCACAGGCTCATATAAGATCAGTACAAACAGGCCGGTGAGCATTTAAGGTCCCCAGCCCTAATCTGTGGGTTGTCATCTGATTGGATTTCACTTTGATTCTGATTTGATTTTAGGATGTATTTTAATTGATTGCCTGATTTTATGTTAATATGTTATATATTTGATGTTAGCTGCTCTGAGCCTGGTTTTGGCTGGGGAGAGCAGGGTATAAATAATTAAATTTTATTATTTATACCCCCGCCCATCTGGCTGGGCTTCCCCAGCCACCCTGCACGGCTTCCAAAAAAATATTAAAATACAGTAATCCATCAAACATTAAAAGCTTCCCTAAAGAGGGCTGCCTTCAGATGTCTTCTAAAAGTCTGGTAGTTGTTGTTCTCTTTGACATATGATGGGAGGGCGTTCCACAGGGCGGGTGCCACTACTGAGAAGGCCCTCTGCCTGGTTCCCTGTAGCTTTGCTTCTCGCAGTGAGGAAACCGCCAGAAGGCCCTGTCCTACCACTTTGCCATGCAATATTGTTTCCTCTCAATAGATTTCCCCTAATGGAATACCACATGTACATTTACTTGCTGGCCCCAATATGTTTAGGACTTTAAAGGTTAATTCCAGCACTTTTAAGTTGGGCCCATAAACAATCTGGAAAACAGTACAGATGGCAAAGCACTGGCATAATATGGTTGTACTTACTGGAATTGTTACCTGATCTAGGAAATAAAAAAATACAATTTCCCCCTTTTTCCAAGGTGGCTGAAAGAGCACTGTACTATTGGAATAATGAATACATCATGAGTTTGATAGAGGAGAATTCCAATGTAATACTTCCCATAATGTTTTCCAGTCTGTACAGGATTTCCAAAGAACACTGGAACCCGTAAGTGTTTTTCTTCGTTTTATTTTTTAAAAAACCCATTGTTGTATATTTGCAACACATTGAAAATCTTAGATTTGTACCTTTCACAGAGTTGTTTCCTAAACAATGAAATACTGGTTATCTGACCTGTCTTGACATTTCACCACTTGCAGGGTTTTACAGCATAGATTTGACACCAAATGCACTTAACTCTAGAGTTGCACAATGAGAGCAGGGCTTTTGCAAGCACTTAGGATATTTACCTGAAGTGTATGCACGAAACTTGTTTCTGGGACACCATACATTTGAGAAAGTTGCAGTGTTTCTCGTATATAGTGCTAGCTGACAGTATGGTACTTACAGTATGATAGAATAAACTTGCAGGTGCTCCTCTGAGATCCTTGGTGGGAGAAGTTAAGAAGAGGAGAAAACTCTGGAATTGCAGAGATAATAAATCCCTGTACTTAGTTGAAATGTGGCCCTGCCTCGTTGTGTACATGGTCACTTAGGAAAATAGATAAGGTTAAAACTTTTGGAAATTAGAGGAGACTTGGTTGGCTTTCCAAAGCAACTCTCATTATGATCTGGCCTATTTACTTGAAAAGTGATATTGGAACCTCTTCGTAGATATTTGGTGCACAGCCGTATTGTGAGCAAAGTATGATGACTTCCAAGTTGGACTATTACAGATCTTTGAACAGAAACATTTCATCTAGAGACTGGCAGAACCTGGAAAAGGTTTCACTAGTTTGAAGGGTCCATTTCTCAGAAACAGAAAGTTTTTTTAAAAAAAATATATCGTACTGATCATTGTTCAAACCAAGTTTCACAATGCTGTTCACAGTTAAGCCATAATATAATTTTGAGACTAAATAAAAACAAAGAAATAATTTCATTTTTTCAAAACAGCACAGAAACCTGCTGAAACAAGCAGCACCAGTTAGTAGTACCCGGCATGATATGTCCATATTAAATATTGAATTGGGGAAGCGCAAAGTTCATTCCATATCCTGGGCTAGCATATTGGCAGATGCTCTGATTCTGGTATCCCGCACCCCCAAGACTGAACTGTATTATTAAAAATCTAGCCAAAAGAATGAGAAGAATTTGCAGTTCACTGGGAGCAGGGAGGTGGTTTTACTGTGCTTCCTCAGACCTGGTGTGTGGAGGATTGTGTCACAGTTGAGTGATGTTGATGTCATTAGTACTTTGTGTTATCAGGATCTTTGAAACAAAGGATCTATCATAGAATTAGAGTTGGTCATCTACCCTCTAGTCCAATCAGCTGCAGTGCAGGACTCCTGTCCACAGCTGTCCCTGGGGGGGCCTGAACCGCCAGCCTTCTGGTCAACAGCCAGATGCACTTACTTATTGCGCCGCAGAGATGTACATCCCGTATTTTTAAAAGGTGCCTTTTGCCGCTCTGCAGCTACCACATTGCCACTTTACAGCAATATCCTCCAGATGAAACCTTAATACGATTTACTTTTGCCCTAGTCTCTGATAAGCCCTGTGGTATTCTGTGGGGTCTGCAGTAGGAGACAGCCTTGAGGTGCACAGACAGGTCATCAAAAGCTTACTCAAGAGGGCTTAGGGGAGATGAGTCCCTGGTTTTCTTACACTTTCTTCTTCTGGGTCTCCTTAACAGGACATGTACAGTGGTGCCTCGCAAGACGAAAATAATCCGTTCCACGAGTCTCTTCGTCTAGCGGTTTTTTCGTCTTGCGAAGCATCCCTATTAGCGGCTTAGCGGATTAGCGCTATTAGCGGCTTAGCGGCTTAGAAAAAGGGGGGGGAAAGGGAAAAGACTCGCAAGATGTTTTCGTCTTGCGAAGCAAGCCCATAGGGAAATTCGTCTTGCAAAGCGCCTCGAAAAACGGAAAACCCTTTCGTCTAGCGGGTTTTTCGTCTTGCGGGGCACCACTGTAGTAAATTCAGTTGTACTTACTTCTACCAGCATATATTGCACTGAGCTTCCACGGGGTAATAAAGGAAAAATATAAACATGAACGTTCTTTTTTATTTAATATGAGGTTCTCTGCTCCTCCTCAGTGCTTCTCTCATTCGATTTCCTTTTTCTAATTCTAGTCTTCCTTTCCCCCAGTCCTTTTTCTTATAGTTTCTTTTGCCATTGTCCCAGCTTATTAGCATAGAAGGACTAGAGTTGACTAGAGAGTATCTTGAGGTTCCCAGTCCTTGGAGAACTTATCACTAGGCTGCACAGATGAAAGGAATGAAAAAGTTGGGATCACCTGCCTGGTACCATGCTAAGTTTTGTGTTAAATCTTCCTGCATTCTCTCCCTGCTTTCATATGTTTCTGCAAAACTTGAGTTCTAAACTTCAGTTGCCCCCTCTGCTCTTCCCCCACAAAGTCATAGCACCTTGAGTTTGGCTTACATTGAAACACTGCAGAATTTGAAAAGGCTCCACACACTATATTCAGCTGTGGTTGCTGACATTTCCCAGCACAACATTTATTGATGCAGGATTCTGTTTCCATTGACCCATTATAGATTTGGGGAAGACTGGAAGGGGACACACCTTAGATGATGCCAGAGCTGTGTGTCCTGTGACACAAATCAGAACGGTGTTGTTGGCACGAAAAGATCTGTCCCGTTTGAACGGCAAATTAATGGACTCTTTCTTTCACGATTCACAGGGCTATTGTGGCTTTAGTATACAACGTGCTGAAGGCATTTATGGAAATGAACAGCGCCATGTTTGACGAGCTGACGGCCACTTACAAGTCAGATCGCCAGCGGTAACTTTCTACAGCCTTTTTTATTTTATTTTGTCAGCTGTGCATAAAGCCTGCTGTTTTTAGTTTTGGTTCTTTTTTTTATTTAAACACTTTGCAGTAATTGCATAATTCCCACACATGATTGATTGCAATGCCTCATCCCCCCCCCTCCCCGCATGCTCATTAGCCTGGCCCCTGCAAGACGTATAGATGGTTGTTTTTTTCCTTCCCTTTATGAGATACAGTACCCATTGCGTAGCTTGTGAACTTGCATTCCTCACAGAACTTCTTTTGGCTCTATGTTCTTAAAGACTTAATTGTATCAAGAATTTCAATAGTAAAAAATAAAAATAATTTCTTTTTTTTATTTAAACCCCCCCCCCCCAAAAAAAAAACCTCATCAATTTGCCTTCACTTTGCTTTGAAGATGGTGTCCAGAATGCATACAGGAACTCTTTGTGAGTCAAGAAAGCTTTCAGCAATTAACTCTCATAACTTGCGTCTGACCTTTATTGGGATCTCTAAGCAAAGTGACCCCCTCTCCCCCCCCCCCCCAGCCTTCCTTGCTTTCCTTCTCCATAATATCTTGATACATTTAAGGCTTTGACATTGCTGGATCTAGAAGAAGTGCCATCCATACGATCATTAGTTGCACCTTAGTTTAAAATGTTTCTCTGTCTTTCCCTTAATCACCCTTCTCCAATTATAGTGCATCATCTTTTGTCTGAAATTTCAGCTTATCCAAAGCAGCAGGTGAAACTAATGAGGAAACTTCGGGAACTCCGGGCAGTTTGCGACTTGGTGAAAGTCGTGCCTTTTGTGAGACTCGGGGTTCCCACAAGCAAAGCGAAGGGTACTGTATGTCATCAAGCCTTGTTAGGTTAGTATAGCCTCTCACACGTTCTTGGAGGCCCTAATGTTGTTCAGTTCCATCACCAGGCTGACAGCTCTCTGCTTAACATTAAAAAGAAAACTCAAAGAAATGTAAATAGAGGTGTACCAAGTACCCCTTAGCTTTTATAGACTTTATGCCTGTACGCACAGCAAGTCAGTTATGCTTGATTTGTTAATGTTTTGTCTAAGCTAGGCTAGGCTTCTTACACAGTGGCCCAGGACCATCAGGGTATCGGGGATGCTGCTGTGTGGATTTAGTGTGGACCTTTTTGCAAACATTACACAAGTTTCATCAAGAAACTGGTTAGACTCCTAGCAATTATTAGTGAAGTATTGATTGTGTTTCTGGCAATGGGTGTTTCTGGCATTTGGTCACCTCAAAAGGTCAAAGCTGAGGCTTCCATCTATGTGCAGGAAACACATTTTTAAAATCATGACATCTTGAAGGCAAGGATTTGGAAAGCTATTTCATTCATCAAGAAT
The DNA here is from genome assembly GCF_951804945.1 of Podarcis cretensis. NCBI lineage: Eukaryota > Metazoa > Chordata > Lepidosauria > Squamata > Lacertidae > Podarcis > Podarcis cretensis. Next base: position 10,929,380 of record NC_137170.1, on the reverse strand, counting down.
CTCCGGCATGGTTTTTGACCTTTTTGTCTTTGAACAGCAGGCTCCCATGTCACACCATGATCAGCTTTGAACATTCACTCAGTCTCAAAAATGGTTTTCTGTGTGGCATTGTGGGGTGTTTGAGAGACACAAGCCTAAAGCCTCCTTGGCTGCTAGCACAGAACTCGATGCACTGTTGTTTGGATTCCAGCAGTAAAAAAGACAAGGCACTGCTCAAGTAGAGGATACACTTTGCTAGGGAGTAAGCGCTGTTGTTTTCACTGGGCCTTCTCCATAATGAATAATGGTAGGATAGTAGTCCAGGATTGTTCTAGTATACAGAATTTTGCCATTTTTAACTATGTACACGACTGTGACATTATCTATTGCCTGCCAAGTCAATATCTGGCATTTTTAAAAAGTTAAATAGTTATATTTTAATGTATTTTTCATCTTTTGCTGGAAGCTGCCCAGAGTGGCTGGGGAAACCCAGCCAGATGGGTGGGGTATAAATAAATAAATATATTATTATTATTATTATTATTATTATTATTACAATAAACTTGGGTATAATTCATTAGCTCTCTGGCAACTTGAAAGTTATGCACATATTAAGTTTATGATCCTGAGAAATAGAAAGGTTAAGTAGCAGTTTCTGTTTTGTGAAAGTTTGGACCTGGAATTTTGGTCACTTGTCTGGCTGCAGTTCCAATGGTTTCATTGGTGGTTTCATTGGAAAGAAGCTTAGGACAGTTTTCTGTAAATAATGATGAAGATAAGAATGTGTGGGGAAGGAGAGAACAAGAAATGGAATAATAACACTTTTAAATTAAATAACTGATGCAGTCCGATAATTAAAAAGAGATCCAATGAGTTCGCTAGAAAGAAAAATAAATCCACTCGTCACGGATGACATACATTGCCAAATGAAGCTCCACTGGCTTCCATCTCCATAGTATTTGAAGGAACATATTGGGCAATTTGGGTTTGTAATGGCTTCAAATACAGGAACACAATTCCTTACCCTCCAAAACGTCTGCAGTAGTGCATTTGGTATGTAATTGTTGTTTTTATTCTACCTTTGTTTTGCTCTAGAAGGCAGGTTTTCATTAACTCGGATAAAGAAATGCCAGTAAGTGCAGGACAAGACCAGCAAATAGAGCAAGCGGTGTGATTCTGAAGTCTTGCCAGACTGGGTAGCATTGGATATTGCAAGGCACCACCGGCTTGGGGTTGTTCCTGCGAACGCCTGGCACTATTCAGTTGTGGGGTTCTTGTGTGTGCAGCCTTAAGAGGTTTCAGAGAAAATGCAAAACGTTGGGACGTCCCAGTTCATCGTTCTACCTCTAGTGCCGTTTTCTTTCTGTAGCTGTACTGATGTAAGAAACAAGGGGCTCGTGAAAACCTGACTTTTTCCTCTAATGCTTCTCTTCCCCCCTCCCCTTAATTTAACAGCGAGAAGAAAAAGGAGAAGGAACGTGAAGAACTATGGAAGAAACTGGAGGATTTGGAACTAAAGCGGGGTCTTAGACGGGATGGGATAATTCCAACTTAACAAAAAGCAGCAAAGCAGCATTTAAATAACCTGTGGAGTCACACATGTATGTAGTAGAAGATGGAGCAACAGTTTTCTGTATTGTGCAACTTTACAGTAGATTTCACATTTGTTTCATTATTACAACAGCACTGTATATATCTGTCTCTAAGTAAAGGAAAACAAACAAACAAACAAAAAAAGAACTTCAATCCAAAGTTTGGACAACAGATGGACTTCTCAGAACTTTGCAAAAATAATCATTGTTTTAACCCTTCTTTAAACCAGTCTTCAAAAGATCTGTCGAAATTGCTATGTCCAAATTCCATTGTCAGGACCTCTTCCTTATTTATCATTAGCAGAGAGTGATACAACTTCAAATGTGAACAATCTTAAATTTAGCTTGTCTTTCTGCTAAACTGTTAAATGTATTTATAGTAAAAGAGAGAGAGAGAAAAAAAGATTGTCATTTTCTTATGAGTTTGTGTAACATCTTTCTCCTCCGGATAACTGCTGTAATTTGACTTGGATTTTTTTGTTTTTGTTTTTTTCCTTTTTTTGCACATCTTCATGAGTTGAATGTTTATACAGATCAGGGCCGTAAAAAAAATAAAAAAATAGAGGTCCTTTAAATGCTAAGAGTTTGTTCTGGTATACGCAACTTTTGAGTACCAGACCTGCTTTGGTGCTCCTTCAGTGTGAACGTTACGAGTAACTATAATGTGGTTATAGGCGGACTTGGGAGGTGTGCATTGGGATTTGCCAATGAATCAGTTGCTTGCAAATCTCAGCTCACCCCACCAATCCTTATCAAAGTGCGCAGTGGCAACAACGCAGACTTCAGTATCCGACCAGTATTAAGCTGTACGCGGCTGATAAAACGGCCAGATTTGTCTTAGAAATACTGAGGATAAATTATTGCATTGCTATACATTTTCTTTAGGCTATTTGGATATAATAAAACAAGAGTACACCTAAAAAAAAAATTGATCGTGTATGGTCATCATGGAGCTAATATGGGGGCGGGAGGGTGGGGAGTTGAGCAGACAGGTTGGATTGTTTGAAGTTGTTGCCTTACCTTTCTAAATATTTATTAAACATTCCAGCCAAAAAAGACAAAGAAAAAAGATTCTGTGGTGGTTTTTGCAACTCCGTTTCTTATCACAGCAACATCTTGTTTTGAGCTGGAATGGATTATGGATAACATACTTCAGCATTCTGAACTTGGGTGCTCATTTCCTAATTACTGTATTTGTTACCAAAAGTGGTTCTAAAAAATACTATTGGGGAGCGGGGGGGAAGAGAATATTCCAATTCTGGCAAACCTAATGTCTTGAGTATTAATAATAAAATTTTAAATGATTTTATATCAAAGGTGCATTGTGACCAAATTGTTTAAGGTTAAAGACAAAGCAAAAAAATATATATGGAAAAAAGAGAGGGCTGTATTATAAATATACATTACTGGCTCTGCTTTGTATTTAAAAGTGGAATCTCACATCTTTGGTAGATAAAATGCTGATAAGACTTGTGTACAGTATATATTTAGCTAATGCAGGTACATTATTATATACCGTAAGGTATGTGTTTTTCAGGATTTTTCTCCAGGATGCTTTTGAACTGTTATAGACAACATATGACAACAATGATTGATAATCCTAAACCATTGATCCAGCAGTATTTACAGTATAAAGCTGAATTGGTGTTCATAAGTCTTTTGTGATAGTCGCAAACATGAATTTACAACCTGTTGCCATTGATAGAAGTACAGTATAAATACGAGCTTGTATATTTTTCTTCCTGCCATTTAAATATTTGGTAGAATTGGGGGTTTCTTGTTTCCAGGCCAAATAAATAAATAAATAAATAAAATGAGAGAGCAGGGAGATTCCCCTCTCTTGTCAGATGGACTACTGTTTCGGGGTTACCAGGTCACAGTTTGTACATGTGAGTCTTTGCACATGGATATTGTAAACTCAAGAGCTTTGTAAAAACTTGACACTGCTAATTCATGGGGGTGGGGAGGGTGGGTGGAAACGAGAAGTAAACTAGTCATATGCAACACCAAACACAACATGGTTTAATGGGATTAAGCTAAGCCTCTTTTAAGAACATTGACTGGGACTCAATGTATACATGGCAGATGCTGCCATAGGTGAAACGTTCTATTTTAAAAAAAAGTGCTGGAGCAAAAGGTGCAAGCTGAAATACTGAAGATGAAATAAATTTATAACAAATCATACCCCTTAGACGTCCTTGATTTTGACCAGTCTTTTGTTTCTGCTACGGATTTTGAAGTTAACCCATGCCTAAAATAGGCTTCGACGAGAACATTTTACACACCTGACAAACATTTTACAGTCGTGAAAAGAAGAAGAAGAAGAAGAAGAGTTTGGATTTGATATCCCGCCTTTCACTCCCTTTAAGGAGTCTCAAAGCGGCTAACATTCTCCTTTCCCTTCCTCCCCCACAACAAACACTCTGTGAGGTGAGTGGGGCTGAGAGACTTCAGAGAAGTATGACTGGCCCAAGGTCACCCAGCAGCTGCATGTGGAGGAGCGGGGAATCGAACCCGGTTCCCCAGATTACGAGACTACCGTTCTTAACCACTACACCACACTGGCTCTCAGTGTTAAAGCAGCAGTGTAAATGTTACATGCTATTATCATGGTGTTAAAACACACACATGTGTAATTAGGAAAAAGTGGTATATCTTTGAAGGAAGGTCAGTTGATTGCTTGACTCCCGGATATTTGCAGTCATCTTGCAACGAGGGACACATTCCAGGCCGTTTGTCACATAGGTGCTGAACACTTCATGAGCCCAGGGCCTGTTTCTTGGAAGGTATGGAAATTCAGCCTGAGAGCCAGCCTTTCTCATGCCTTTCTTTGAGCAAAGAAATAAATACAACAAAGAGACTAGAACGCAGCTCCCAAGGTCAACAAATGATCTTCTTGGACTGTATGTAACTACAAAGAGTCGGGTGGGAGATAGCTGGGGGCAGACTGAGGCAGTTGAAGCAGAGTCTCATCTAGGGCCGGCGCGCCCATGAGGCAAGGTGAGGGGACTGCCTCAGGCGGCAGCATCCCCAGGGGCAGCAGATCCCAATGTCAGTTTTCCTTCCTCCTCTATTCCTAACGTAGACCTGTGGTGGAGAGTGGGACGTCATTTTGTGGTTCTGCCTCAGGTGCAAAAACAGGCTGGCCCTGGCCCAGCTCGCCTTAATGAATGGGAAAGCAAAACACTTTTCATGCACAGATATTTTATCTGCCTTTCAAAACACATGAAATGCTTGAGAGGGTTCTGAGGCACCAGGAAACGCAGCATTGTGTCTGCGCACTGAGCTTAAATTATGCTTACAGCCGCAGGATCTCTCACTATTATGGGGGAGCTGCAGTCGTGCACTTTAAAAGCCTTTTGTATGTTTTGTTTTTTAAAAAAGGGGAGTGGAAATCAAGTTGATAGCGGTGATTCCCCAGCCCAAGGGTAGCTTATATTCTGCTGCAGTTGGACTCTGTCTCCCATCGGCCTCAGCCATGAAGGCCCAAGGGCCAGGGATGATGGGAGCTGCACTTTGGCTATGCCTGCAGGCGTGGGGAATCTGTGGTCCTCCACGTATGGCTGAACTACAACTCCCATCTTCCCTAGCAGTTGGCCATGCACGCTGGGGCTGATGGGAAATTTGATTCGATTTTTTAAAAACCACATTTCTATGTCACTTCTCATTCAGGTGAGTTGTAAAGCGGCTTACAAATGGCAAATACAGTGGTACCTCAGGTTACAAACACCTTGGGTTACAAACACTTCGGGTTACAGACTCCCCTAACCCAGAAGTAGTACCTCGAGTTAAGAACTTTACCTCAGGATGAGAACAGAAATCGCATGGTGGCGGCAGGAGGCCCCATTAGCTAAAGTGGTCCCTCAGGTTAAGAACGGAATTAAGTTCGTAACCAGAGGTACCACTGTAATAACATAATAGAAAAAATACAGCACAAATCGTACAGAGCAATTAAGAAGTCATCAGTTTAAACGACTACAACCCATAAAATGCCATCAGTGCAACAACTAAAAAACCCCCAACAAGCCTAATGGCACAATTGCAACAAAGGTCATATGATAGGATTCATAAAGTACAGCATTCGCAATCTATAAAACCACAAAGTTAACAAAATAGCAACCAAAAAAATAACCTCAAGACTCATAATCTTTTGATTGATTGAGCCCAGCCACCCCATGATTGCAGACAAAGTCTCTCTCCTTTCACAGTTCTTCCTCTGGAAATGGCTCCCTTATGAAAGTTTGCCCCTCATGCAGGTTTTTTGGATCATTCTTTGCTGCTGCTGTTTGTTTGGTTTTTTTAAAACTTACATACAGTAGATATAGGATGAGGTTGCATTTTATGATTTAGCCAGGAGAGGGCAGCAGAAGCTCAGTTTCTCCGTAGGAATGCTTTCACCTATAATTTTTTTTTTTTTTAAAAAAAAACGAGAATGAAAAAGCATGCAAGCTCTCTGCTGGTGGATAGGGAGAAGCCTTTGCATTCTGAGGCCTCCATCTGCAAAGCACAGTGATCTAGTGGTGATATAAGGGGTTGAGACAATCTTTCAGGTATCCTGACCCTAAGCTGCTTTATAAATCAAAACCACCACCTTGAACTTCGCCCAGTAGCTAATTGGCAGCCAGTGCAATTATTTCCATGGTGGGGTAAAGTGTTGGCAATATCCTGCTCCACTGAGCTGCTGAGCCACCAGCTTCAGCTTCTGAACCAACCTCAAGGGCAGCCCCACATAGGGTACATTGCAGTAATCCAGCCTGGACGTTACCAACGCAAGGATGACAGCAGTCAAGCTATCTTGGTCCAGAAATGGCTGTAGTTGTTTTACCAGCCAAAGCTGCTAGAAGTCTCTCCCGTCACCTGGGCCTCTAGTGACAAAGATAGATCCAGGAGCACCCTCAAATTATGAAGCTGCTCTTTTGGGGAAATACAACTCCCATACAAAGCAGGTGACTGTCATAGTCCTGCTCCATTCTGCCTTGGTCACCACACCTGGAATATTCTGTCTAATTCTGGGCACCACAATTTAAGGATGTCGACAAGCTGGAAGGTGTGCAGAGGAGGGCAACCAAGATGATGAAGGGTCTGGAAAGCAAGCCTGATGAGGAACAGTTGGAGGCTGTTTAGCCTGAGAAGAGGAGACAGGAGATATGGTAGCCATCTTCAGATATCTTAACAGCTGTCACATGGAAGAGGGAACAAGCTTGTTTTCTTCTGCTCCAGAGGGTATACCTGAACCAATGGATTCCAAGTACAAGAAAGGAGATTCCAACTAAACATCAGGAAGAACTTTCTGACTGCAAGAGCTGTCCAGCAGTGGAACAGACTCCCACAAGAAGTGGTGGACTCTCCTCCTTTGGAGGTTTTCAATATGGAGGTTGGATGTGGATGACACCCAGCTCTACCTCTCTTTCAAATCGGAACTAGTGAAGGCGGTGAAGGTCCTATGTGAGTGTCTGGACGCGGTTGGAGGATGGATGGCGGCTACCAGATTGAGGTTGAATCTTGACAAGATAGAAATACTGTTTTGGGGGGACAGCAGGCGGGCTGGTGTGGAGGACTTCCTGGTCCTGAATGGGGTAACTGTGCCCCTGAAGGACCAGCTGCGCAGCCTGGGAGTCATTTTGGACTCACAGCTGTCCATGGAGGCGCAGGTCAAATCTGGGTCCAGGGCAGCTGTCTACCGGCTCCACCTGGTATGCATGCTGAGACCCTACCTGTCCGTGGACTGTCTCACCAGAGTGGTGCATGGTCTGGTTATCTCTCACTTGGACTATTGCAATGCGCTCTATGTGGGGCTACCTTTGAAGGTGACCCGGAAACTACAACTAATCCAGAATGCGGCAACTAGACCGGTGACTGGGAGCGGCCACCGAGACCACATAACTCTGGTCTTGAAAGATCTACACTGGCTCCCAGTACATGTCCAAGCACAATTCAAAGTGTTGGTGCTGGCCTTTAAAGCCCTAAATGACCTCAGTCCAGTATACCTGAAGGAGCGTCTTAACCCCCATCGTTCTACCCGGACACTGAGGTCCAGCGCCAAGGGCCTTCTGGTGGTTCCCTCACTGCGAGAAGACAAGTTGCAGGGAACCAGGCAGAGGACTTTCTTGGTAGTGGCATCCACCCTGTGGAACGCCCTCCCACCAGAAAAGAGAAAAACAACAACCAGACTTTTAGAAGACATCAGAAGGCAGCCCTGTTTAGGGAAGCTTTTAATGTTTAATAGGCTATTGTGTTTTAATATTCTGTTGGAAGCTGCCCAGAGTGGCTGAGGAAACCCAGCCAGATGATAACGATGATGATGATGATGATGATTATCTGTCACGGATGCTTTAGCTGATATTTCCCTGCTTTGCAGAGGGTTGGACTAGATGACCCCTGGGGTCTCTTCCAACTTGACAGTTCTATAATTCCATCCAGACTCAGAAACCGCCCACTCACAGTCCCTTCATATTACCATCATGCATTCATCTGAGCTCCTGGCGAGGGTTTGCATGGCCTCTCTTGATTCAGACATGACCGAGAGATAGAGCTGGGTATATTCGGTGCACGGTTGACCCTTCCGTCTCTCCCTGCTTGGAACAGTCACTCCCAGCTCTGCCTGCAATTTAAGATGGGGTAAAGCACCCTCGCAGATTTAAGATGTGGGTAAAAGCCTCAGCGCCTAGGGCTTGCCGATCGAAAGGTCGGCGGTTCAAATCCCCGCGGCGGGGTGCGCTCCCGCTGCTCGGTCCCAGCGCCTGCCAACCTAGCAGTTCGAAAGCACCCCCGGGTGCAAGTAGATAAATAGGGACCACTTACTGGTGGGAAGGTAAACGCCGTTTCCGTGTGCTGCGCTGGCTCGCCAGATGCAGCTTTGTCACGCTGGCCACGTGACCCGGAAGTGTCTCCGGACAGCGCTGGCCCCCGGCCTCTTGAGTGAGATGGGCGCACAACCCCAGAGTCTGTCAAGACTGGCTCGTACGGGCAGGGGTACCTTTACCTTTACCTTTTAAAGCACCCTCGACCTCTCTACGGTCTGTCTCTGTATTATAGTATTCTGTAGTTTTTCAGCTGGGAGCCGGAACTGCTTCCCTGTGTTCTTGTGCGTCCTATATTTTCTGATCTCTATGCTGTGGTTGCAGAGGGGATCCTGTTTTGATCCCTCGCAGCACCGTTTGTTTACAGATTCCAACTGAAGGGCAGCAACGCCTTTGCTGCAGGGATAAGAATCCTCAGTCACACCCATGCTATGCATTCAAAGCATATTTATTGTTGGCATTTGTCTCAGGAGACAATGGAGTGTGCTGCCGAGGGCGAAGCCAAATTGCTCCGTTAGCACCAAAATGAACTCCCCGGAGTGCAAGCCCGGGCTGTGTGTACCGGGTTCCTGGGCTGCACAGACGACAAGACTCCCCTCTCGGCCTTGCTAACAATCCTTGGCTCTCTCCTCCCAAGAATTCTGGGAACTGTAGTTCGAAAAGTTTCTTCTAACAACTCCCAGTACTCTATACAAGCTGCACATCTTTAGGGGAAGCCATGGCGTAAAAGGGCCTTAAATGAATGGTCTGGATACGTCCCTAGTTTTAGAAATGGCTTAGAAGCCATTTTGGCACCTAAGTGGCATATAAATTAACAACAACAAGAAGAATATTATTTCAGGAATGGAGAATCTATGGACCTCTAGAGATTGTTGGACATGCTGTCGGGGGTTGTCGGGAGTTGTCATCCAAAAACATGGGGAGGGCCGTAGGTTCACCACCCTCTGCCGAAGAGGACAATTCTCTGGGAAAGGTTTCATCCTGACTTCTGAGAATTACCCTTCCTGGCTTGCTTCAGTGAGAAGGAAATGTGGAATTCAGACAGCGCTAATTAGTTCACAGATTATCTCACAGGCACAAAGACGATATTATGACATCCTTTGCACACGCCTGTCATTAGACAATAATTGATTCGCACATGGCCTGTGATTTCAGAGTAGATTCCAAGTGCCGATGATCACTGAACTAACGGCTCTCCTCGGCGTGACAAAGGAAACACTGTTTTCTTTCTGAAATCCAGTCAACACAGGCCGCTTGCTCCTCCTTTAAAAATAATGCACCATTAAATAGCACTCAGCTTTGTCAGGGCTCATCCGGATCTCATTGGTGTTCTGAAAAACCCACACAGAACCAAGCGAGTTCAGGAATGGCCCCAACCCCTCCCCAAGCAGTCAGGGGGTGCCGTCTGAGGTAACCACCTCACCCAGCCCCATAGGTGGGCCAGTTCTACAGATGCTTCTCCTGTCTAAGAATAGGGCCGGCACCAACAGTGAAGCCTTAGATGAATTGCCTCCATCCCAGACACGAAATAAACTCTTTGGGTAGTTTCAGGCTTCGCTCAAAGGAATGATCCCTTCACAGTAGGGTGAGTAATGGAGGGTAGGGGTGGAGATATGACTAAAAATAAAAATAAATGAGATCTTTTCTTTTTTAAATGAAAGTATCCCCCTCCAGTTCAGGCTCACCCACACCCTGCATACGTTTTCCTACCATGTTGCAAACAACTGGATTTCTTGCCCTAGTAACGAATTCAGAGCCGACTAAAAGGGAGAGCAGGAATCCCTCTCAATGGCTTAGTTGCGAACTTCTGTGTTCCCTGGCAATTAAGCCAAACAGATACATTTTGCCACCTGTTCACAATGGCAGCTTGAATGCTGTTCCATTAAGCTTAGCGGACGCAGTCTGCACAGGTCATAACCAAGTGTGTTAAAACGAGCGGCTGTCTCATGATTCTTTTTCCTGTCGAGACAAACTGGGTGACAGAATTGTAGAAGTGGAAGGGAACTCGGTGGTCAACCAGTCCAAACACCCCCGCAATGCAGGAATGATCAGCTAAATACCTGTATTTTTCGCTCTATAACACGCACCAGACCATAACACGCATGTAGTTTTTAGAGGAGGAAAACAAGAAAAAAATTATTCTAAATGAAACAGTGGATGTATGATTTTTGTGGTTCATGCAGTGGCCACAGACATGTGATCTGACAGTGAGTTGGAGTAGCCCAATGCAAAAATCCTGAGGATCCATGTGGATCCATGCTTTGTAACCACGTTTTTGCACCACTGCGACTCCAGGCAACAGTGGGTGCGTGATTTTTTTGGTGCAAGATGTAGTCATGGACATGCTATGTGATCTGATGGTGAATTTGGGGTGACCCGGTGCAAAAATCCTGAGGATCTATGTGGATCCGTGCTTTGTAACCATGTTTTAAGTGGGGAGGGAAGGAAAAGCACTCAAGGGACAAGGAGCATGCATGGGGTGTGTGGAGAAGGATGCTGCTAATAATGCTATTTAGTGAGCTGAGTGGGGAGGAGAGAGGGACAGAGAGCCTGCTTGCTTTAAAGGAGCCAACCTCTCCTGCTTTGCTCCTTTAAAGCAGCAGGCTCTCTGTCCCTCTCTCCTCCCCACTCAGCAGCTCTTCTCCTGCTTTGCTGTTTCAAAGCGAGCCACGGAGGAGGGAAGGAAGGGGAACCATGGATCCTCTGCTCACGACTGCAGCAGATCCCCCCGCCATCCGTAGGCATTCGCTCCATAACACGCACAGACATTTCCCCTTACTTTCTAGGAGGAAAAAAGTGAGTGCTATGGTGCAAAAAATACGGTAATCCCTGACAGATGCCCATCCAACCTCTCTTTAAAAACCTCAAAGGAAGGAGAGTCCACTGTCTTCTGAGGGAGCCCAGTCTGCTGTTGAGCAGCTCTTAACCATCAGAAAGTTATTCCAACTGTTTAGTCAGAATCTGCTTTCTTGTACAGTGGTACCTCTGGTTACGTACTTAATTCGTTCCAGAGGTCCGTTCTTAACCTGAAATTGTTCTTAACCTGAGGTACCACTTTAGCTAATGGGGCCTCCCACTGCCGCAGCTGCGCGATTTCTGTTCTCATCCTGAAGCAAGGTTCTTAACCTGAGGAACTATTTCTGGGTTAGCGGAGTCTGTAACCTGAAGCGTATGTAACCCGAGGTACCGCTGTAATTTGAATCCAGGAGTTGATTCCTGCCCTCTGGAGCAACAGAAAACAAGTTGGCCTCATCTTCTGTGTGACTGACCCTTGACGGTGCCTATCAGATCACTGCTCAGTCTCCTCTTATCCAGGCTAAACACCCCCAAGTCACTCAACCGTTCTTCGTGAGACTTGATTTCCAGACCCTTGATCATCTTGCTTGCCCTTTTCTGTGCACCTTTTTTATTATTATTAACATACAAAACACATACATATACATTTACACAATTCACGTACACAACACACTACCTAATTTTCATAAAATAAAACATGCCTACATTACTCTATATAATACCTACCTATACTAGACCTGCCAACCTAGCAGTTTGAAAGCACGTCAAAGTGCAAGTAGATAAATAGGTACCACTCTGGCGGGAAGGTAAACGGTGTTTCTGTGCGCTGCTCTGGTTCGCCAGAAGTGGCTTAGTCATGCTGGTCACATGACCCAGAAGCTGTACGCCGGCTCCCTTGGCCAATAAAGCAAGATGAGCGCCCAGAGTCAGTCACGACTGGACCTAATGGTCAGGGGTCCCTTTACCCTTTACCTTTATACTATACATATCAACATACCTACACACTTACCCCACACGGACATCCACCAAGTGACTTGACTTCCAGCCGTTCTAGTTACGCTACTTTATTTTTCCAATTAGCTTAAACGCATTTCATTATTTCTTTAATTTCTTGTTCTATCTTGACTTTACTTTCCTTTCACTCCAATCATTTTCTGGATTCACTCAGTATCTGTCAGAAATTCTACTTTCCCCACATCGATTTTGATGTATTCCTTAAAGATAGCCCCCTCCTTATTCACTTTTTGTACCCTATCTCCTCTTATCCTCCCTGTTAGTTCGGATACGACTAAACAACTAAACAACAACAACAAATGTGCTTTAAAAGGGATGCGGGTGGCGCTGTGGGTTAAACCACAGAGCCTAGGACTTGCTGATCAGAAGGTCTGTGGTTTGAATCTCCGCGACGGGGTGAGCTCTCGTTGTTTGGTCCCTGCTCCTGCCAACTTAGCAGTTCAAAAGCATATAAAAGTGCAAGTAGATAAATAGGTACCACTCCGGCGGGAAGGTAAATGGCGTTTCCGTGCACTGCTCTGGTTCGACAGAAGCGGCTTAGTCATGCTGGCCACATGACCCGGAAGCTGCACGCCGGCTCCCTTGGCCAATAAAGCGAGATGAGCGCAGCAACCCCAGAATCATCTACAACTTGACCTAATGGTCAGGGGTCCCTTTACCTTTTATGTGCTTTAAAGGTATGGTATAGGAGTTACCTAAATTACTATGGTTCTGTTTTTGTATATTTAAGCCATTTATACCCCTCGTAATTATCTTGGATGCTAAGCTGCGCACGTAAACAATTGCAAAAAGTCCAATTAAAACTAATCATGAAAACAGCACACTTCCTTAAAGGGCCTATTGAAATGCCTTTAAGCAATTTATAGCTTAAATAAATTTAAAACAAACCAATGAATGAATGCATTTGTATTCTGCCTTTCCTTCAAAGGTAGGTCAGGTGGAGAGGCAGCGACTGATTCAGGGTCACCCAATGAGTTTCATGGATGAGTGGGGACTAGACCATTGGTCTCCCAGGTCCTGGTCCAGAACCCTAATCACTACACTGCACCCCATAGGCTTTGCCTGCCTTCAAAAAGATGCCAGGCACCAGAAGGTTTAGCCATGCTGGCAATATTTTGAGATGTCAGAAAGGAGCCAGCCTATAATGCTGCAGTATCAAGTATCACTATTGTTCCAGGCCTTGACCTCCTCTGACCCTGCCCTTCCTTTAATTGCCCTTAGCAAATCCTTTCCAACTCAATGGCTCCAGAAAATCCCTCTCTCCCGCTTTAGTCTGCTTTAGTCTTTTGGGGGCATGGCTTTTTCCAGAAGGAGCTTCTCTGCGTGTCAAAGTTTGATGCCAACGAAAATAAGTTGGAAACGTTGCTTTGGAGAATAGCATCGCATTTACTGGAAACATAAGCAGGAACTGCTTGACTCAGTTCTGATTAATTAACTGAAAGGGGAAAGTCGGATCAATTTCACAATGGCCTCAGTTGTGAACTCCTTTGAGTTCCGTTGGAACTGAACACAGATCAGGAGCTGATAAGAGCAAAAATTACTTTGTTTTGGCACAAATCAAGAGTTTGCACTCAAAAAAGGAGCAGAGATTAATTTGGGTAAAGCTATCATTGGCTAAAGAAGAAGAAGAAGGAGAAAGAAAGAAAGAAAGAAAGAAAGAAAGAAAGAAAGAAAGAAAGAAAGGCATTCTATCGTTCATCACGAAACAACTCTCCCCTTTTCCACCTGGACAGGATATGGGTGGCGATATACCTGCAGGTTGAAGGTCAAAGCAACCTGTGCAAACAGCAGTTCCAGGTGGCAGTTAGCAAGGCACTATGCATGTATGCAGGGACACGGGTGGCGCTGTGGGTTAAACCACAGAGCCTAGGACTTGCCGATCAGAAGGTTGGTGGTTTGAATCCCCGCAACGGGGTGAGCTCCCGTTGCTCGGTCCCTGCTCCTGCCAACCTTGCAGTTCGAAAGCATGTCAAAGTGCAAGTAGATAAATAGGTACCGCTCTGGCAGGAAGGTAAACGGCGTTTCCGTGAGCTGCTCTGGTTTACCAGAAGCGGCTTAGTCATGCTGGCCACATGACCCGGAAGCTGTACGCCGGCTCCCTCGGCCAACAAAGCGAGATGAGCATCGCAACCCCAGAGTCGGCCATGACTGGACCTAATGGTCAGGGGTCCCTTTACCTTTACCTTTATGCATGTATGCACTGATGCATTTACCTTTTTTCCCCACTCCTCAGCCGAAAAGTCTCTCAAACCAGCTTATGTGCAATCCATTGAAACAAGACAGTCCTTGCATATGGGCAGACAACCCTAAAAAATAAATATGCAACATAAAAGGTAACAGGACTATGGAGGGAAGAGGAAAGCAGTAGACACCCTCATCAATTTTTTCAAGTTAAATAGTACTTTTTATCATGACCAGGTGGGGCAGGGAACAGTTCAGGGACAGGAGAGCCTAATTAAGCTGTTCTTTCAGCAGGTAGCAGGGCTCATAAAATCCATGTTATGAATTGGGCATCCTTGCCCTGGAATTCTTATGCTGCTTGTAACTGGTTGGAGATGAGTTGCAGCTCAGAGGTAGGGGGGGATGCTTTGCATGCAGAAGGTCATGGGTTCGATTCCTGGAAAAGGGCTGGAAAAGACTCCCTCTCTGAAACCCTGGAAACCTCAGAGATGGAAGCCAACCCAACATCTTCTGGTCCAATCCTCCCAGACATGTTTTAAAAATGCAACCATCTATTTAAAAGAAGATGGATATTGAGATGCTGGAAGGTGTGCAGAGGAGGGCAACCAAGACGATCAAGGATCTGGAAACCAAGCCTGATGAGGAACGGTTGAAGGAGTTGGGTATGTTTAGCCTGGAAAAGAGGAGACTGAGAGGAGATACAATAGGCGTCTTCAAATATCTCAAGGGCTGTCCCATGGAAGAGGGAACAAGCTTGTTTTCTCCTGCTCTGGAGGGTATGACTTGAACCAATGACTCCAAGTTACAAGAAAGAGTCTGACTAAGCACAGGAAAAACTTTCTGAAGGTAAGAGCTGTTCAACAGTGGAACAGACCACCTTAGAAGGTAATGGGCTCTCCTGCATTGCAGGCTTTTAAAGAGAGGTTGGATGGTCATCTGTCAGGCATGTCCAAAGTCTGTTTTGGGGGCCTAATTTGGCCCACCGGTCGGTTAAATCCAGCCCCTGTGGCAGTTTATTTCCTGGGGCAAAATCCTAAAAAACCCTCGACAACTTCAACCCTAAAAAAAAGCTCAACAAGCAAAAACTTAACCCCCCCCCAAAAAAGTTCAACAGCTTCAATCCTAAATAAAGGTAAAGGTAAAGGTACCCCTGCCCGTACGGGCCAGTCTTGACAGACTCTGGGGTTGTGCGCTCATCTCACTCTAGAGGCCGGGAGCCAGCGCTGTCCGCAGACACTTCCGGGTCACGTGGCCAGCGTGACGAAGCTGCTCTGGCGAGCCAGAGCCGCACACGGAAACGCCGTTTACCTTCCCGCTGGTAAGCGGTCCCTATTTATCTACTTGCACCCGGAGGTGCTTTCGAACTGCTAGGTTGGCAGGCGCTGGGACCGAGCAGCGGGAGCGCACCCCGCTGCAGGGATTCGAACCGCCGACCTTTCGATCGGCAAGTCCTAGGCGCTGAGGTTTTAACCCACAGCGCCACCTGCGTCCCTTCAATCCTAAATAAAGCTCAGCAACTATGGTTGGCCCTTCGGCTGGCCCTCACAGCCCTTCATTTCATCAAATCTGGCCCTCTTTGAAAAAAGTTTGGACATCACTGCATCTGTAGTCATCTTTAGCTGTGATTCCTGTATTGCAGGAAGCTGAACTAGTCAGCCTTTATGGTTACTTCCAACTTTACAATTCGATGATCCTATAAGTCCCAAATAGGGACATGGGTAGCGCACGGGTAGTGCCACAGAGCCTAGGACTTGCCGATCAGAAGGGCGGCGGTTCGAATCCCCGCAACAGGGTGCGCTCCCGTTGCTCGGTCCCTGCTCCTGCCAACCTAACAGTTTGAAAGCACGTCAAAGTGCAAGTAGATAAATAGGTACCACTCCGGTGGGAAGGTAAACGGTGTTTCTGTGCGCTGCTCTGGTTCACCAGAAGCAGCTTAGTCATGCTGGCCACATGACCCGGAAGCTGTACGCCGGCTCCCTCAGCCAATAAAGCGAGATGAGCGCCGCAACCCCAGAGTCAGCCACGACTGGACCTAATGGTCAGGGGTTCCTTTACCTTTTCCTTTATAAGTCCCAAGTATGCTTCTTCTCCCTATTCCCTTAGGTCAAAACTATTGTTTTAGCTGTATGCAATTTTTAGGCAGATTTAAGCACTTAAAACCCGTTGGATGAAACTACTGAGATTTCTTTGAACAGGTGAGCAGCGTTAATTTCACAGATGTTGAATTGGTTTCACTCCCAACTATAACTTGTGTTTTGTTCACGAGCACATTCTTTGCATGCATTTTAGGCTAAGGGAAACACTCTAACTTCTTGCAACTGTCTCTCCTCTTGGAGCAGGGAGGCAGGCAGCTCCCCCTCCCTCCCCAAAAGCTTTTTTTTTGATTGCCTTGGTGATGAATAAAGTTTGCAATCTTGGAAACTTTATTTATTTTAATTTTAATTTTTTTAAAAAGGATGTAGTAGCATGTCAGAATGAGGTTTTATTTTCCAACCTGCTGGTCAGGAACAATAGGAAAATCAAACCACCCAACGATGACATGATATAGAGTCTCTATGGCTGTAAAGCTTCAACTTCAGTCTCTGAGCCAGAGGGAAGGGATTATGGGATTCACACCGTTTCATTGTCATACGAGCCTTTCCACAAGAAATGGAAAGCAAGGTGGAATATAGGAGTTTCTCAAAGAAAGTAAGATGGGTGTGTGCTTCTCCGTATTTAAAAGATGAGACGGTCCCGATCCATAGAAATGGCAGTAAATTCCCAGATTACTGGCATGGATCACTCCTGATTTATGGAGAAGTAGATTCATATGTGGCACTGTGACCAAAGTTGCCCTGGCCCTCGCTGCTGGATGAAGAACTCAAACTTGGGTTTCTGCTCTCATGCATAAATCTGAGCGATATCTGGGCAAGGCTAGGGTTAAGGCCCCCAATGAGGGTGGGCATATTCAACCCAATCAGACCAGACATAATTTAAGGACACGTTTAATAGCACTAGTGTCAGTAAAGGATCCATGAGAATTTGCGGGTGGGAATGAGACTTTGAAAACAGAACGCCACTAATTAATAATAATAATAATAATAATAATAATAATAATAATAATAATAATTTATTTATACCCCACCCATTTGTGAAATAAGTAAGAGGCAGAAGCAGATCTCCTGCACAGCAGCTTCCCAGCTCCACCTGTAAAGCAGAAGGACCTGCGCACACATAAACACACACCAGCAGGGGCCAGTTTCACTAACCCCTAGGTATGCCTCTGGCTAGAAACCACAGGAAAGGAGGGAGCTCTTGTGCTCTGATCCTGCTTCTCACAGGTATCTGTGCAGCCACTGTTAGAACAGGATACTGGACCAGACTGGCCATTGCCCCAATCCAGCAGGCCCTTCTTATGTCTTCAGCATACATCATCAGCTGGATAATGATGGTGCTTAAGAAGAGTAGAAGAAGAAGAGTTTGGATTTGATACCCCGCCTTTCATTCCCCTTAAGGAGTCTCAAAACGGCTAACATTCTCCTTTCCCTTCCTCCCCCACAACAAACACTCTGTGAGGTGAGTGGGGCTGAGAGACTTCAGAGAAGTGTGACTGGCCCAAGGTCACCCAGCAGCTGCATGTGCAGGAGCGGGGAAGCAAACCCGGTTCACAAGATTGCAAGTCTACCGCTCTTAACCACTACACCACACTCGCTCTGTGCATCTCTGTGAGGAGGGAGTTCTGCAGTTTAGGGGCTGCCACACAGAAAGCTGTCTCCCGGGCTGCCATTTACCACAGCTTCTGATCCCACTGGCAGTTTCGATAAGCAACCCCTGACAGGCTGCACCTGAGGGAATGTGGCCACTAACAACAACAACAACAACAGCAACAGCAACAATGATAATAATAATTTGTTATTTATACCCCACCCATCTGACTGGGTTTCCCCAGCAGCTCTGGGTGGCTTACAACACACACAAAATTGTAAAACATAAAAATTTCCAGAGCCAAGCAACTACATTCCACCCTGATTTGCAGCGCCACCATTGCCCTACTGCCGGTTTTCGCCAGCAGCAGGATTGAGCCCACGGAAGGTTGCGCTTCAGCCGTGGTGCCAAGGGCTCAGGCGGTCTCGCATTCTGTGGTTTCGGTGAGGCATATGCCACAGTCACACCGAATGGCCTTGAGGTACGTGTAGAATGGGCTGACATTGGCCGCACAGTTTGGCAGCTTCACCGTCTCCAGCTTGGTCTCGTTGTAAGTGCAGACGCGGTGGTGAGCTTCGATGTAAGGGGGTTTCAGCACCGGTTTCTGGCCACAAGGGAGGCAGAGAGGGAGAGGGAGAGAAGGAGGAGAGAGGGAGAGAGAAGATGTTAGCTTAAGTATAGCTGTATGGACATACGCAACTGTCTTTGGACCAATCTTGTTTTCTCCTACTCCAGAGGGTAGGACCCAAACTAATGGCTTCAGGTTACACAAAAGGAAATTCTGACTCATCATCATCATCATCATCATCATCATCATTTATTATTTAAACCCCACCCATCTGGCTGGGTTTCCCTAGCCACTCTGGGCGGCTCCCAACAGAATATTAAAAACACGATAAAACACCGAACATTAAAAACTTCCCTAAACAGGGTTGCCTTCAGATGTCTTCTAAAAGTCAGAGAGTTTTTTATTTCCTTGACATCTGGTGGGAGGGCATTCCACAGGGCGGGCACCACTACCGAGAAGGCCCTCCGCCTGCTTCCCTGTAACCTCGCTTCTCGCAGTGAGGGAACCAGAAGGGGCCTGGGACTTGTCCATCCATTCCCAATAACAAGGGTTGGCGAACTGGCTGGCTGGGCTCCCCTGCTCGCTCGCTTGCTTGCTTACTCCAAGGCCACCTCAGCTACTGGCAACCAGCACCATGACCAATGGTACCATTTGCCTGTGGAGCATATAGCCAGGGCTGCTGCAACAAACAGCTGTGCAAGCCTTTGGGAGTCAGAGATGCAAAAGGGTATCAGAGAAGGAAAGAGGGACAGAGGCCAGTGTTGCCCACGGCACCCCTGACCATCATTCAAAGAACCCCAGGGCACACTGGTTGAAAACCATGTCCATTTGCGTTTCTTAGTGCAGAAAGTATTGATCTGATGTGTTGAGATCTTTCCTATTCTAATTAATTCAAGAGGGTTCTGGAAGCTTTTCTGTGTGAAAGAAACAAGCAGAAGGTTCGTGATGTTTGGGTTATTCCTTCAGAGAAGTTGAGTAGAACTGGCTTAAACTGGTTCTCTTATCTCTTTTCTGTCAAGGTCATGCCGACCGTAAAAGTAAGGCCAGAAGGAGCCTGGTTTTCACTTTTCTCTTTCTATCTCTTTTCCTTCTGGTGTGGTGCTCTGTACATAGTATGCTTAGTGTTAAGTTTTAGATTTCTTATAAGTTATTTTAAGTTTTAGTTAAGTCTTCTGCAACTGGATTTCTTATGGGCAGTGCCAATCCTGAATGTACAGTGGTGCCTCGCAAGACGAAAAGAATCCGTTCCGCGAGTCTCTTCGTCTTGCGGTTTTTTTGTCTTGCGAAGCAAGCCCATTAGCGGCTTAGCGGATTAGCGCTATTAACGGCTTAGCGGCTTAGCGGATCAGCTGATAAGCGGCTTAGCGGATCAGCTGATAAGCGGCTTAGCGGATCAGCTGTTAAGCGTCTTAGCGTCTTAGCAGCTTAGCGGCTTAGCGGCTTAGAGGATCAGCTGATAAGCGGCTTAGCGGATCAGCTGTTAAGCGGCTTAGAAAAAGGGGGGGGGGTAAAGGAAAAAAACCCCGCAGGAACTCGCAAGACATTTTCGTCTTGCGAAGCAAGCCCATAGGAAATTCGTTTTGCGAAGCACCTCCAAAACGGAAAACCCTTTCGTCTAGCGGGTTTTCCGTCTTGCGAGGCATTCGTCTTGCGGGGCACCACTGTATTGGATTTGTGACCATTATGCTCACTTTGTCTTCAGTAGCAGTAAAGCTCTGCTGGATGAAATAATAATAATAATAATAATAATAATAATAATAATAATAATAATAATTTATTATTTATACCCCACCCATCTGGCTGGGTTTCCCCAGCCATTCTGGGCGGCTTCCAACAGAATATTAAAATACAATAGTCTATTAAACATTAAACATTAAAAGCTTCCCTAAATAGGGCTGCCTTCAGATGTCTGCCTCTGGTCTATTTTTGGGAAATCCTGCAACATATTTAAGTTTTTACTCTGCTAAGTTTACATTGGAATCTGCTCTGGATCAATATTGAGTAGAATTCCATGATAAACCACTGGACTAGTTAAACAATTTCAGATGGTCTCTTTACCCTCAGAGTTTGGACCAGATAGCTTTCTGACTGATGGTGTAATTTTGAATCTGCAGGAAATGTAACAGCAGGGACCATTCGGTTTATAACTTCAGGGCTAATCCTGTCGGCGCTAGTCAACCACCCAAATGGTGCAAGGAGTGAGGTGGTTGCGGCAGTGATGGGTTGTCTGGCTGGGAGGCCATCAACAGTGAGATGAGCGTCTGGCAGGAGGGCAAGGGACAAGCTGGTGTTTGGAGAGATGTGTCATGTCTCACAGGCAACACGGCTGCCATTCAGCATCACCGTTGCCAGGGCAACGTTTATAAACAGCGACTTTTGAAAAAATGTATGGGGTGAGAGAATCAATTCAAGGTGTTTCTGTGTGCATGTATGTGTGCAAACAAACCCAAAAAACTTTTTCCACAGTTTATGTGAATGGATGGAAACAGGGGACTTCCCCCTTGACTTCTTACACTTTGGTAGACATTGATTTGGTTGTCTTGCGTGACCCTTTTCTGAACTATATAAGCCTGCAGGACACAACAGACGGCATCTGATTGACTATACAGGAAAAACAAGTAGAACTTTCATTTCATATTGCCTTTTACCTTGTCATAGATATGTCTCCAAGAGGCTCTTTGGAGACTGGGTAGAGAAGGATGAACTGGCCAATTTTGGTTTTTCCTTAACTTATCGTTTTCCCAGCCTAATAATAATAATAATAATAATAATAATAATAATAATAATAATAAATTTTATTTATATCCCGCCCTCCCCAGCTGAAGCTGGGCTCAGAGCGGCTAACAACAGTAAAAGTAACACAGTTTACATAACAGATAGGTAGCCGTGTTGGTCTGCCATAGTCAAAACAAAATAAAAAAATTCTTTAAGGTGCTACTGGAAGGAATTTTTTTATTTTGTTTTGACAGTTTACATAAAATCACAATCAATTAATTGAAATACATTCTAAAATCAATTCATTCTAAAATCAATTCAGAATCAAATTAATGGCAATCATTGGGCTAGAGTTCTATGAGGATTACCAAAGGTCAGACTGTGTCTTGGCCAAAGGCCTGGTGGAACAGCTCTGTCTTATAAGCCCTGTGGAAAGATGTCAAGTCCCACAGGGCCCTAGTGTCTTGTGATAGAGCGTTCCACCAGATCGGGGCCACAGCCGAAAAAGCCCTGGCTCTGGTTGAGGCCAGCCTAACCTCCCTGTAGCCCAGGATCTCCAATATGTTTTTGTTTGAAGTCCGTAAGGTCCTACGTGGGACATACCAGAAGAGGTGGTCCCGTAGGTACGAGGGTCCTAGGCTGTATAGGGCTTTAAAGGTTAAAACAAGCACCTTGAACCTGATCCTGTACTCCACCGGGAGCCAGTGCAGCTGGTATAGCACCGGGTGAATGTGATCCCACAGCGAGGACCCCGTAAGGAGTCTCGCCACTGCATTCTGCACCCGCTGGAGTTTTTGGGTCCGTCTCAAGGGCAGCCCCATGTAGAGTGAGTTACAATAATCAAGTCTGGAGGTGACTTGAGTTAGCTACATTTCCGCACCAGCTCTCTCTCTTCTCTTCTCTTCTCTTCTCTTCTCTTCTCTTCTCTTCTCTTCTCTTCTCTTCTCTTCTCTTCTCTCTCTCTCTCTCTCTCTCATGCGCTTTCTCTGAGTTATTGAGAAGGGCCATTGCTCATTGGCTCCCAGTACGTTTCTGAGCACAATTCAAAGGGTTGGTGCTGACCTTTAAAGCCCTAAACGGCCTCAGTCCTGTATACCTGAAGGAGCGTCTCCACCCCCATCGTTCAGCCAGGACACTGAGGTCCAGCGCCGAGGGCCTTCTGGCGGTTCCCTCATTGCAAGGTTACAGGGAACCAGACAGAGGGCCTTCTCGGTAGTGGTGCCCACCCTGTGGAACACCCTCCCTTCAGATGTGAAGGAAATAAGCAGTTATCCTATCTTTAAAAGACACCTGAAGGCAGCCCTGTTTAGGGAAGTTTTTAATATTTAATGCTGCACTGTTTTTAACATTTGATTGGGAGCCGCCCAGAGTGGCTGGGGAGACTCAGCCAGATGGGCGGGGTATAAATAAATAATAATAATAATAATAAATTATTAATAATTATTAATAATTATTATACTGGCAGGGCATCTGCTTTGCAAGTTCAGTATTCCATGGAATCTCCAGATGGGCCTGTGAATGCCCCCTGCCTGAAATGCTGGGCAGCAGCTGCCAGTCAGAGCAGACAGTATGGAACTAGATGGACAAAGGGTCTGCCTCAATAGAAGGCAACTTCCTAGGTTCCTATGAAATTCCTCAAGAGAATTTCATTAGTAGTTCTCTCTCTCTCTCTCTCTCTCTCTCTCTCTCTCTCTCTCTCTCTCACACACACACACACACACACACGGAATATTCACGGTTTGGTGTGCAATTTTGCCTAATATGCACATTTATTGCAAGCAAACTTCCCCAAATACAGCACCGTTTTCTTACTTTCGCTTCTCTTCTTTTTTTTTGCACCTGCAGTGTTAATGCTTACAGAAAACCAAGGGCCAGCCGACTCCTTAGCGATTTGCAAAGTTTACATGGTTACGCACACCTTGCAATAATCACTGCACGGAATTAGGAAATGTGCGGGCCACCCCCCCCTCCATACTCACACAACAAAGGAGCTAAGGCAGTGAAATTTAACTCGAGGTTTTGTTGGCGGATCCTCTCCTTATTGTGCGTTTGGCTGAGCTCTTGCTTTCCCTGGGATAACGGATACCTGGGAGACTGACTTTGCACCATTCTGAATGCCAAAGGGGTGGAAAGTGCCACGAAGGAGGGCGGGGGTGAGATCCAGTGGCCTGCTCATTTTTTCCTTGCCACGATCCTGCAGCCCCACCAAGATGCTCCCTTTTGTTCCACTCGGGTGATGTTAGGGAGAGGGGGGAAAACACACACAATATCCCTGAACTTAGCTCTGGGAACAAGAGGCTCCTTTTTCTAACCCATCGCCTTTGATGCTGCTGCGTGTTCAAGTAAGGATCTGCCTCCATTGTGGTTTGACTGACACAGCCTTTTCTATAAATTTGAGCAATTAAGCAGCCTAATAGCAGCTGGCAAGGAGCTCTGGGAAGAGCTGACACTGACAGAGGAGGAGGCCGTCTCCCGTCCTTTGGCAAGCGACCGCCTTGCAGAACCGCAGCTGGAGAAGCGAGGGGCATTCCTCAAGCTAGGTAAGAGAGTCTGTTGTCTTTCGGCAAGGTGCAGGTCACTGTTTGCAGCTGGTCTAGAGGCAACCAGGAGGTAACAGCGAACGAAGGCAATCGACGGCCACAGAAAGGTTCATTGAAATGGGTCTATTTCTTTTAAAGAGAGGTGAGAAAAATGGCCTGGCTTTCGTATTTGGAAAATGATCCCAGCTGGGCACCAGGAAAAAAAAATTGAAACAGGAATTGGGAACCTGGATCCCTCAAGATGATGCTGAACTATAACTCCCATCAACCCTTGCCAGGATGACCAATAATCAAGGATGAAGGGAACTGTAGTCCAACAATATCTGGAGGGCCACAGGTTCCCCATCACAGGTAGATACATAGATGGATAGGTAGATATTTATATCAGCGATGGAGAATCTGGAAGCTGGAAGATGATAGATGATAGATAGATAACATGTGGCCTTCCAGAAGTTTTGTTGGACTACAACTTCCATCATCTCTGTTCATTAGCCATCCTTGCAGGAGATGATGGGACTTGTAGTCCAACAAAACTTCTGGAAGGCAACATGTTATCTATCTATCTATCTATCTATCTATCTATCTATCTATCTATCTATCTATCATCTATCTATCTATTATCTATTTCTCTCTCTATCTATCTATCTATCTATCTATCTATCATCTATCTATCTATTATCTATTTCTCTCTCTATCTATCTATCATCTATCTATCTATCTATCTATCTATCTATCTATCTATCTATCTATCATCTATCTATCTATCTATCATCTATCTATCTATCATCTATCTATCTATCTATCATCTATCTATCTATCTATCTATCTATCTATCTATCTATCTATCTATCATCTTCCAGCTTCGCTAGTACACCAAACAGGAGCAAAACCAACCCATAACCCACAGACAGACTTGCCCCAAGCCCCAGTGTCCTTCTAGGACTTCCATATTGTCTGGATTCATATAAAAATAAATGTATATGGAAAGTGAGCATCTTTAATAATAAAACTATAACTAGGGCTGCCATATGTCCGGAATTTACTGGACATTTCCAGAATTTCAAAGGGAAATTTCCGAGAGGTGGCTCTTTGTTCTGGATCATAGGGATCCTTGGGGTTTGTCTAAAAAATAAAAAAAGGTCAGCAACTTCCAGGGTGTTTTTATTTTTTGAAATATGGCAACCCTGAAGGCTACTGCTGGCTTAGAGTTTTGGACTTGGAATGGGGAGACCTGAGCTCAAGGCCTTACCAAGGCCTTTGTTGTTGTTGTTGTTTAGTTGTTTAGTTGTGTCCGACTCTTCGTGACCCCATGGACCAGAGCACACCAGGCACTCCTGTCTTCCACTGCCTCCCTCAGTTTGGTCAAACTCATGCTGGTAGCTTCATGAACACTGTCCAACCATCTCGTCCTCTGTCGTCCCCTTCTCCTTGTGCCCTCCATCTTTCCCAACATCAGGGTCTTTTCCAGGGAGTCTTCTCTTCTCATGAGGTGGCCAAAGTATTGGAGCCTCAGCTTCAGGATCTGTCCTTCCAGTGAGCACTCAGGGCTGATTTGCTTCAGAATGGAGAGGTTTGATCTTCTTGCAGTCCATGGGACTCTCAAGAGTCTCCTCCAGCACCAGAATTCAAACGCATCAATTCTTCGGCAATCAGCCTTCTTTATGGTCCAGCTCTCACTTCCATACATCACTACTGGGAAAATCATAGCTTTAACTATCACTACCCATAAATCCAAGGGACGCAGGTGGCGCTGTGGGTTAAAGCCTCAGCGCCTAGGACTTGCCGATCGAAAGGTCGGCGGTTCGAATCCCTGCAGCGGGGTGTGCTCCCGCTGCTCGGTCCCAGCGCCTGCCAACCTAGCAGTTCGAAAGCACCTCCGGGTGCAAGTAGATAAATAGGGACCGCTTACCAGCGGGAAGGTAAACGGTGTTTCCGTGTGCGGCTCTGGCTCGCCAGAGCAGCGATGTCACGCTGGCCACGTGACCCGGAAGTGTCTCCGGACAGCGCTGGCCCCTGGCCTCTTAAGTGAGATGGGCGCACAACCCCAGAGTCTGTCAAGACTGGCCCGTATGGGCAGGGGTACCTTTACCTTTTTACCCATAAATCCACCCACCGCCACTCCCTCCTTCCATTTCAGGGTTGCTACAAGGATAAAATGAGCATCATTAACAACTTAGTAATTGCTGCTAATAAGCCTGTATTTTACTGTCCTGGAAGAGAAATCTCCTGCTCCAACACTAGGTTTTGTATTTTGTCAATACTTCTGTATTAGGCAAGTCCTCCCCCTGCCCCAGTATGGAAAACTAAATCTTGTGTTTCCCTACAGGTATTTCTCTGCTTTGTCCTAAAATACTGAAACAGGCTTTCTCTCTTCCTTGAGAATCTTGGGAAGTGTAGTTCTTTGACACAAGGGTTATGGATCTCTGATACAGAATTCTCATATCACCAGACTACACTTCCCAGGATTCATCTGGGGGTTGGGGAAGCACTGAGGATAAAACTGGTGTAAAACTAGTATGAATTTCTTCTAAGCCTAACAGAACAGCTCTATACATGCAATCTCAAAAGCAAGTCCCATTGAGTTCAGGGCCATCTTTACCGGGGGGTGTGTGCAAAGGGTGCGGGGCACCCGGGTGCCGAATTCTGGGGGGTGCCAGGCACCCACCGCTGAAGCTGCCTAAGCTCTTAATTATCTAATTTTGATCAAGCTAGAAAAACAAAATACATACATACCTAGGTATTACTGAAATGTATACCTAATGTTTCACAAAAGGACTTTCGACTTTGTGCACTCATTTACCAAGGTGGCGCTGTGGGTTAAGCCACAGAGCCTAGGGCTTGCCGATCAGAAGGTCGGCGGTTCAAATCTCCACGACGGGGTGAGCTCCAGTTGCTCGGTCCCAGCTCCTGGCAACCTAGCAGTTCGAAAGCACATCAAAGTGCAAGTAGATAAATAGGTACTGCTCTGGCGGGAAGGTAAACGGCGTTTCCATGCACTGCTCTGGTTCGCCAGAAGCGGCTTAGTCATGCTGGCCACATGACCCGGAAGCTGTATGCCAGCTCCCATGGCCAATAAAGCGAGATGAGCGCTGCAACCCCAGAGTCGGCCATGACTGGACCTAATGGTCAGGGGTCCTTTATACCTACTGTTTCACAAAAGGACTTTTGACTTTGTGTGCTCATTTACCAAAGACGTGCAATGCTAGCAGTGGCGCTTATCATTCACAATGGCACATTTTAATTTCATCACTTACAGGTCAAATTCATTTAGAGAAATTGTTAAAAAAATTAGGACTCTACTACACATGCATTTCAGCACGACGCAATTTTAGTTTTCCTTTTCCGCAAAAGCGTGCCTAGAGCACACACTATGAATTCCGCAAGCTGCATTTTTTCTTCATTTTACGATGAACGCTAAGCGAGAAACACATTTCTTTTTCCTCCCTTCTTTTGTAAACAAGAGATAAGGCGTAAGCATGGTGTCTGACATAAGCATAATAAAAGTTAATTTGGGAACTAAACTAAATTTGGGGGCGCTGGGCGGATCTTTGCACCCTGGCGGCGCATATGCTAAAGACAGCCCTAACTGAGTTCAGGTAGAAACTGGCTAGAGGGTTTTCATCCTCAGACATGCAGCCAGAGAGATGTTGAATTTCCCCACACTGGAAAATTTTTGGAAATGCAAAATTGAAAGGGATATAAAAATAGGAGGGGGCACCAAATGTTTAATAATTCCTGTTTGGGGATTGAAACAATCATTCCCAGCAGAACAAAGGCTTTTCAAGTAGTGAAAATTCTCAACTTTTATTTATTTTACATCGTTGATGTCCTGACCCTTCAACATCATTTTAGGGTGGTGCCTCACCTGTCTCCTTCCACCTTCCACCTATTTGCCAGTTGATTTTTATTGATTTTCTAAATTCCACCTTCTACCCTCTTGAACAAGGCACATGAATGATCCCATGTAGTAGAGATGGATGGGATGATATAACATGATGTTATTCTCAGATATCAGTGAATAAAAGCATAGCTAATTATAGCCAGACTTGGCCGCACAATTCGTGTATTGTTTATTTACATCAGCTATTTCTCCTCCAGCCTTCAAATAACCCCCAGGGCAGTTTGATATTGTCATCTATTGATACCACTGAGGGCTAATGAGGGTGATGGAAGACCATATAAATGTGTAAGTGAACTTTCTTGCTGGCTGCCAAAAAATAAATAAATCACCCAGATGAGGAGCTGTTTTTCAGCACTTCCAAACCTGTTCACAAAAAACAAGTCATCCAAAAGAGGTCATTGTAATGAGTCAAAGGTCCGAGATATCAGCAATAAGGTGTGGTTGAAGTAACTTGGTTTAAGGACCTCAAGGTGGGATCTTGATTATGCAGAAGAAGGATGGGGTGGGTCTTCCAGATGTTGCTGCCCTACAATACCCATCATCCTCAACTGTTGGCCATACTGGCTGTGGATTATGGGAACTGGAGTCCAAAGACATTGGCAAGGCCCAGTTCTGATGCAGAACATGCCCCAGGTGAGCTTCTTTAACAAGTCCCCATCTTTGCTGTTTCCCTCGCAGAATGAAGCTCCCATCTATGGTCCAGGGCTCACTGCTTCTCTTCATCCTGGCCAGCTGGGCCGGTGCCCCCAAGCCCCCCAGCATCAACCTTCAAACATTCACTGGTTGTGCCGTGCGTGAGTTCACTTTCCTGGCCAAGAAGCCTGGCTGCAAGGCGATGCGAATTACGACAGACTCCTGCTGGGGCCGTTGTCAGACTTGGGAGGTGAGTGGCAGGGGCTCCCAAGGGGTTCAGATAAGGGCTCTTTCCCAGCCCTACCTAGAGATGCTGAGGATCAAAGCTGGCATCTTCTGTGTGCAGATGCTGTACCACTGAACCACAGACCTTCCTCCTGAACTAGAGTTACGGGATGAAAGGGGAGGCACCATAAACACCATAAGGAGCCTTGTTGTTCCCCGCTTAAAAGCTGCTCAAAATAACAATGGCCTTCCATGATACACTCTCTCTTTTGAGGGTTCTTTATCTTTAATCTGGACTTGCTCTGGACATTCCTTCAAACAGGGGACTATCCTCTGTAATACAGGACACACAGACACGATACTTGTAATTTGGCCTGGGCAAATCGGTCCATTTCAGTATTCCTCAGTTTCTTATTTTTCCAATCTTCTCCATATTTCCACATCATTATTGGTTGCTTTGCTTTTGCTTTTGTTTTATTATGTAGTTTGTGTTTCCATTTTGTATTTTTATGTTGCGAACCGCCCTGTGATCTTCGGATGAAGGGCAGTATACGAATTTAATAAAACAAACAAACAAATATTTTAAAAGGACTCATTAAAACCCAATAGCATTTTAGTGCCAATTTCTTTTCAAATACACATTTTGATATGCATTTTTGCTTAACGTACAGATTTTTTAAGTTAATTTTCATGAATATATGCAATTTTTCATGCACACTTTACAACAGTGTGTGCAATTTTGCACATATTACTTGGCTGGAGAATTGAACTGAAAAATTTGGAGGGGTGAGAATTTTGAGAGAGGGCTGTGATTTGGTTCACATATTATTCTGGAAAGTGCTAATTTGGTTGGTTTACCATTAAACGTGAACTGAACAGAATTTGTCTGCCATCATTACTTTGTAACTTTCCAGAGGTTTTTAATGGCTTGTTCTGACACACAAATAGCTGACATCACCGAATATTGCATATTTGCAGCGGGGCTGCATCTCTAATGAGAGCCACTTGTTTTAAAATTCCACACGGCAGGTTTCCACCTCTTTCTTCTTAAGAATGCCTTAGTGGTTGCATGGCAAGATATATTCTCAAGCAATTACTTAATGCTCTCATTATATAATTTCGAAAGCTCCTTACAGCTTAAGCACTTAAGGGGGAACTGTCCTTTATTGCTCCACCGGCAGAAAATTCCTCGGGGATTAAAATAGAGCCCCTGACTCACAGGGGATGCCTTTTATTCCATATCCCAGTAATATGTTTGCTTCTAATTTTGGTTGCCTCAGAGTTGTGGTAATTGTGCTGTTAGGTGTTTGTGAGTGGGTGTGACAAAACAGGGCAAGCAAGTCCATGCACATTAAGCAGAACAAGATTGTGACTAATTTTAGACTCCTTTTCATTCCACACACCAGGAGCTCTGAGCCTGATTCCCCACGTGTGTGTGTTTGTGTATAAAATCTTGTGATGGAGAAATAAATGCTTTCATTCTCACTTTTCCTACTGAGGAAATTCAAAGGACTGGCTGTGATATGGAAAGCCCACAAGTCCCAAGTTCCTGAAAGATCACCTCCTTCTCTACAGATCTTCCTGGGTGTTAAGACTGACAGAGGAGTCCTTCCTACATGTTCCACTGCCCTCAGAAGCTGAGGGTGGCTGTAGCCCAGGAGAGGACATCTCCTGTGGCAGCCACTAAGTTGTGAAACTCTCTCTCAACATATAATAATAATTTATTATTTATACCCTGCCCATCTGGCTGGGCTTCCCCAGCCACTCTGGGCGGCTTCCAACAAAATATTAAAATACAGTCATGCATCAAGCATTAAAAGCTTCCCTAAACGGGGCTGCCTTCAGATGTCTTCTGAAAGTCTGGTAGTTGTTGTTCTCTTTGACATTTGGTGGGAGGGTGTTCCACAGGGCGGGTGCCACTACCGAGAAGGCCCTCTGCCTGGTTCCCTGTAACTTGGCTTCTTTTAGCGAGGGAACCACCAGAAGGCCCTCGGCGCTGGACCTCAGTGTCCGGGTAGAACGATGGGGGTGGAGGCGCTCCTTCAGGTATACTGGACCGAGGCCGTTTAGGGCTTTAAAGGTCAGCAGCAACACTTTGAATTGTGCTTGGAAACATACTGGGAGCTAATGTAGGTCTTTCAAGACTGGTTTTATGTGGTCTTGGTGGCTGCTCCCAGTCACCAGTCTAGCATATCTGGCACCTTCATTATATGCAGGTTTTGGTGAATGCTGAGGACAAACTTATTTCATAGACTCATAGAACTGTAGAGTTGGAAGGGACCGTGAGGGTCCAATCTCTGACAGTGCAGGAATCCCAACTAAAGCATCCATGACAGATAGCCATCCAGTCTCTGCTTTGAAACTTCCAAGGAAGGAGAGTCCTGAGGCAGACCGTGCCACTGTCTCTGTCAGAAAGTTCTTCCTGATGTTTAGTCAGAATCTCCTTTCCTGTAAGTTGAAACCGCTGGTTCGGGTCCTACCATCCAGAGCAGCAGAAAACCATCTTACTCCATCTTCCATGACAGTCCTTCAGAAACTATGACTATTATGTAATTTATTTCTACCCTGCTTCTTTCCCTGACAGTGATTCAAGGTGGCATACAGATAATATAGGAACAACTAAAAAATTTCAGAGCAAAAACAATTTAGAACAATTAAATTATAGAATCAAAACACAGGAGTCCATTTCATTGCTGCATGGCTCTTACCATCAGAAAGTTCTTCCAGATGCTCAGGCCGGACACTGAGGTCCAGCGCTGAGGGCCTTCTGGCAGTTCCCTCACAGCGAGAAGCGAGGTTACAGGGAACCAAGCAGAGGGCCTTCTCGGTGGTGGTGCCCACCCTGTGGAACGCCCTCCTGTCAGATGTCAAGGAAACAAACAACTATCTGACTTTTAGAAGACATCTGAAAACAACCCTGCTTAGGGAAGTTTTTAATGTTTGGTGTTTTATCGTGTTTTTAATATTCTGTTGGGAGCAGCCCAGAGTGGCTGGGGAAACCCAGCCAGATGGGCGGGGTATAAATAAATTATTATTATTATTATTATTATTATTATTATTATTATTATTATTAAACTCCTGGTAGAGGACAAGGATCTAGAGATTACGTTAAGGGTGGCCAAAGTTTGTGCGACTGCCATAAAACTTAGGGAACAAGCTGTACTACCAAAATGATCAAGGTTTTAAATGATAATTTTAGGTTATATTTTAGTGATCAAGATTTAATATATTTTTTTAACTGCTGCTATATCTGAATTGTCTCTGTTATACCCAATTGCAATTCAATGTATTCCTGTTGCGTTTTATGATTTTCCTGATATTTTAAGTGACCCGGAACTGGTCTGTGACTGTAATAATAAAATTCTAACTATTATTATTATTATTATTATTAGTCGGAATTTCCTTTTGTGTAACCTGAAGCCATTAGTTTGGGTCCTACCCTCTGGAGTAGGAGAAAACAAGATTGGTCCGAGGCAGTTGCGTATGTCCATACAGCTATACTTAAGCTAACATCTTCTCTCTCCCTCTCTCCTCCTTCTCTCCCTCTCCCTCTCTGCCTCCCTTGTGGCCAGAAACCGGTGCTGAAACCCCCTTACATCGAAGCTCACCACCGCGTCTGCACTTACAACGAGACCAAGCTGGAGACGGTGAAGCTGCCAAACTGTGCGGCCAATGTCAGCCCATTCTACACGTACCTCAAGGCCATTCGGTGTGACTGTGGCATGTGCCTCACCGAAACCACAGAATGCGAGACCGCCTGAGCCCTTGGCACCACGGCTGAAGCGCAACCTTCCGTGGGCTCAATCCTGCTGCTGGCGAAAACTGGCAGTAGGGCAATGGTGGCGCTGCGAATCAGGATGGAATGTAGTTGCTTGGCTCTGAAATTTCTCTTCCCTCCCCCCCATTGGCCCTTATTTAGAGATTTCATATAGCCACGTAGTTGAGGCTTTAGAAACCGTCACCAGCACATACAGGAAGATTGGCAGCTGCCTTATACTGAATTGGACCATTATCCATTGAGTTCAGTATTGTCTACTTATTGAAGTTTTTCTCAAACTCGGGTCTCTAGCTCTTAGTGGACTACAACTCCCATCCTCCCTAGCTACCAGGACCAGCGGTCAGGGATGATGGGAGCTGTAGTCTTACAACAGCTAGAGACCCAAGTTTGAGGGGAAAAGCTGGTTTGACTTGGTTTCAGGCAGAGGGTATTTTCCAGCCTGGGAAGTTTCAGGATTCGAATCCGGGCCTTATGCACACAAATCAGATGTTCTGCCCCTAAGCCACAGCCCTTCCCCAATAAAGGCAGCTCCATGGTATAGGAACTAACTCTACAGACCTCCTCATACGCCATTCTCCAAGTCAGCACCAGCGTGCATTGTTGTGCGTTCAGCTTTGCCCAAGTAGAACGGGTTTTCCTCTGGGTTCGGAGTTTTCCTAAACCCAGAACTGCCTTACCGTTCCTTTAAAAAAACCACCCTGCATTATTTATTAAACACTGCTGTTTTCCCTGTTTAAATTGTGGGGTGGATTCTGCTCTGCAACTGGGCGGAAATAATAGGTCCCTGACTGCAGTTAGTTACAAACGAAACCCTTTTGATTTCTTTCTCTTGCTCAGTGCCTGTTTCAATGACTGTACCTGGTCTCATATGATCTGCGAATCAATCTGTGTTCTTAATAATGATAATAATAAAACAACGAAATCACAGTAAGATAGCCGTTGTGTGCAGCGACTCATTGTCCCTCTTTGCGGTGGAATTTTAACGTGGTGCTAAACTTCTTAAATTGCACCTTGAAGATCCAAAAGAAAAACAAGTAAACAAACAAATCATGATAGGCCATTTTCCTTAAACAATGTCCACCTGTCTATCAGCTGATGCCCCTGGGTGCCATCAGCGGGTGTTTGAGGCAGGGGTTCAATTGTTCTGGGTCCTGCTCCACCAGTGCATTTCCTGTGAGGGGTATGCCACTCTCGTGAGTCATCTTTGACAGGTATGTGTGTGGGGGGGCTGCCAACCTAGCAGTTGCCTGATGTCATCATGATGCCGGCTGTTTGAGGGGTGTTGGTCCCACCCACCCTGCAAAAGCTGACCAGAAGGTGGGAGAGATAAAGATCTGGCCCACTGGACCAAAAGCGTTCTCCACCCCTGTTGTACACAAATGGCATACCCCATCTTGTTGTTGTTTAGTCGTTTAGTCGTATCTGACTCTTCGTGACTCCATGGACCAGAGCACACCAGGCACTCCTGTCTTCCACTGCCTCCCACAGTTTGGTCAAACTCATGCTGGTAGCTTCATGAACACTGTCCAACCATCTCGTCCTCTGTCGTCCCCTTCTCCTTGTGCCCTCCATCTTTCCCAGCATCAGGGTCTTTTCCAGGGAGTCTTCTCTTCTCATGAGGTGGCAACGTAGTGGAGCCTCAGCTTCAGGATCTGTCCTTCCAGTGAGCACTCAGGGCTGATTTCCTTCAGGATGGATCGCTTTGATCTTCTTGCAGTCCATGGGACTCTCAAGAGTCTCCTCCAGCACCAGAATTCAAAAGCATCACTTCTTCGGCGATCAGCCTTCTTTATGGTCCACTTCTCACTTCCATACATCACTACTGGGAAAACCATAGCTTTAACTATACAGACCTTTGTTGGCAAAGTGATGTCTCTGCTTTTTAAGATGCTGTCTTGGTTTGTCATTGCTTTTCTCCCAAGAAGCAGGCGTCTTTTAATTTCATGGCTGCTGTCACCATCTGCAGTGATCATGGAGCGCAAGAACATAAAATCTCTCACTGCCTCCATTTCTTCCCCTTCTATTTGCCAGGAGGTGATGGGACCAGTCCCTTCATGGATCACTGCCTTGCTGTGGCAAAGGGGCTTGACCAGTGGCCATGATCTTCGTTTTTTGATGTTGAGCTTCAAACCATATTTTGCGCTGTCCTCTTTCACCCTCATTAAAAGGTTCTTTAATTCCTCCATACCCCATCTTACCTCCTCCTAAATGGGAGGTTGGATGGACACCTGCCACAGATGCTTTAGCTGAGTTTCCTGCAATGCAAGGGGTTGGCGATTCTATGATTTCCTCCCAGAACACCTGAATGATCCACGATCCACGATCCTCCTTCCTTCTCCTGCCCCCAAACCATTTATTTGAGAAACTTTTGGCATTTCTCCTTAATTTCCGTGCTCTGCTGCAGCTTAGTGTTTAGGCAAGCAAAAGCTAGTGTGACTAAAACAATTGCATCTTATTTCCCTGTTAAGCCTATCTCTGTTTCCTTCTTCCTGCAGTTACCGACCTGTCAAATTTTAGATTGTAAGAGGCTCGGGGCAGACACCTGCTTCCTTCTACATTGTGAAACACCGTGCATGCTGAGGGTGCTATAGAAATAAAATTCTTATAATCAATCAATCAATCAATCAATCAATCAATCAGGGATAGTTTCCAGGGCAGGGCACTGGCTCAGCCTGTTGTGGCAAAAGTAAGAGTACCTTAAGGTCTTACAAATTTATTCCAGCGTAAGATTTTTGTGGGCTCCAATCTGCTTTATTGGATGTGTGAAGTGTTCTCCTAAGCAGAAGGCATAACAGACCAGGAGTTGCCAATTTTGGGGGGGTTCAATAGAGTCATGGACTGGTTGGACCCAGAGGAATTGTGGGAGGAACCAGCTGGGGAATCTCCAAAGGAAGAAGGCTCAGAGCCAAGGGAATGGTGATGGGACAATGATGAATAGTCAGAGGGAGAAGACCAGGAAGAGGAGGTGTTGGAAGCTGAAGGGGCAACAGGGTTTAGTGAGCGGGGAGAATCTGTGGCAGAGCGCAGTCCAGAATTAGAGGCAGAAGCTGAAGCAGGGGAGGTGGGAGGCCAAGAGGCAGAGATGAGTCAGGCTGGGGAAGGGTCACAGGTGTCTCCCCCTCCTGCTGCTACAAGCTCTACCTCAAGCCTCTCAGAACCAGGAGAGGCATGAAATGGGTGGGGGAGAGATCAGCTGCACACAGGCGTCGTCTCCTATTGCTTGGGGGAAACCCTGGAGAGGAGGGTACTTAGACGATTGTGGAGAGGTGGGGACTTTCAATCTCAGCTGTGCTCCTTAGGCCTGATGCTCAGCGAAGAGGAGGTTGTGTTTTTGCTAATACAGAGTTAACTCCAACTTTGAAATGTGTGATTTACTGACCGGCACTCTTTGTGACAAATA
This sequence comes from Podarcis cretensis, assembly GCF_951804945.1. NCBI lineage: Eukaryota > Metazoa > Chordata > Lepidosauria > Squamata > Lacertidae > Podarcis > Podarcis cretensis. The sequence continues at coordinate 10,893,574 of NC_137170.1, read as the reverse complement.
GGCATTTGGAGCAACTGCAAAAATTGTAATGGGCAACACTCTAGTAACCAATTATGCACTGCAACTTATAGGATATTGGCTGCAACAGAATGCTTCCTCAAGTCTAATTTCAGCCGGGGAGAGCCCTTTGGGCACAAGCGAAGATCTCTTTGGGCAGCCATTCATCAACGGGTGCCATGTTGGCAATCCCTAGACACGGCTAGGGAGGACTGCAAACACCGAGGTCAGAAGGAAACAAACCACAGTAATGCAGACAATGATGGTGGTTAACAGTTGGGGTAACACAGAAATTGTGGCACGAGGTATCAGATAGGATAGGAAAGTTAAAGCATAGTCTTATCTAAATCGGATGCCCTGTCCTTCCTATAGATGAGTTGCCCTTGCTCTGAACTGTTGCTCAAATGCTCAGAATGAAGACAATAAAAATCTCTTTTCCAATCCACTGCTTTAAAATGTACTGCTCCTGATGTATGTACTTTTAAGAGGCCCATAATGCACCTTCTTTCCTTCTGCTTGCCAGGAAAACATTATATAGCTAATTAGGACTCTCATCCTCAATAAGCTTTTAAGTTGGAAGGTTTTTATTTCCCCCTGTTAGTTAGATTTGTTAGCGAGTTGCTGAAAATCGACACTTGGGCTATTAATAGCAGCTTTACTGAGGAGTGCCCTGTCTCCTGAGTTATCCTCATGCTGGAAGCTGCCCAGAACATAATACTTAAGCAGAACTTTTAAAAACAAGCAGAACTGTGTTTGCCACTAGTGACCGAGGCTTTTCACATTGGTGTGTGTCAGACCTGTGCATTTAACAACGGAGGGGGTGGGCAGATAATTGGATTAAGGTCGCATTCATTCATTTGAATGTGAACATCAAAAATTGCCAGAGCACTCTTCCCTCCTGAGGTTTCCATAAACTGGCATTCAGATACAGACTACCTCTGACTTTCAAGGCGAAAAGGTAAAAGGTAAAGGACCCATGGATGGTTAACACAGCTGTCATGGCTAGCAGGCCGGGATAGACTTCTCCTCCAGAATTTGTCCAATCCTCTTTTCCAGACATTCAAACAGGTGGGCCACCACTGCATCCTGGGGAAGTGAGTTCCACAGTGTACCGTATTTTTCACTCCATAAGACCCACTTTCCCCCTCCTAAAAAGTAAGGGGAAATGTGTGTGCATCTTATGGAGCGAATGCAGGCAGGAGGCTCTGCTCAGCGCTCCCTTTAAAGAGCTGTGTGGAGTGTGTGCGCGGCTCTTGGGGGCTTTTCCCCAAGGAAGGAGAAGGGCAGCCCACCAGTCCCTTCTCCCTCCTTGGGAAAAGCCCCCAAGAGCCGCACACACGCTCTGCACGGCTCTTTAAAGGGAGCACAGCTCTTGGGGGCTTTTCCTTTTCTCTTGCTGTTCTGGCTTCGCCGTGCGAAGCCTCTTCAGGGCAGGGGGAGCCTTCATCCCGCTGCCCTGAAGAGGCTTCACACAGCTATTACAGAAGCCAGAACAGCAAGAGGGATCACCGCGCAGCGATCCCTCTTGCTGTTCTGGCTCTTCTGGGATTCAGAATATTTTTTTCTTGTTTCCCTCCTCCAAAATCTAGGTGCGTCTTATGGTCTGGTGCGTCTTATAGAGCAAAAAATACGGTAACTATTCACTGCTTGAAGAAGTAATAATAATAATAATAATAATAATAATAATAATAATTTATTTGTACCCCGCCCATCTGGCTGGGTTTCCCCAGCCACTCTGGGCGGCTTCCAACAAAGATTAAAAATACATTAAAATGTCACACATTAAAAACTTCCCTAAAGAGGGTTGCTTTCAGATGTCTTCTAAAAGTCAGATAGTTGTTTTTTCCCTTGACATCTGGTGGAAGGGCGTTCCACAGGGCGGGTGCCATTACTGAGAAGGCCTTCTGCCTGGTTCCCTGTAACCTCACTTCCTGCAGGGAGGAGACTGCCAGAAGGCTCTTGGCACTGGACCTCAGTGTCTGGGCTGGATGATGGGGTTGGAGATGCTCCTTCAGGTATACTGGACTAAGGCTGTTTATGGCTTTAAAGGTAAGCACCAACACTTTGAATTGTGATCGGAAACGTACTGGGAGCTAATGTAGGTCTTTCTAGACCGGTGTTATGTGGTCTCTGCGATCGCCCCCAGTCACCAGTCTAGCTGCCACATTCTGGATTAATTGCAGTTTCTGGGTCACCTTCAAAGGTAGCCCCACATAGAGCGCATTGCAGTAGTCCAAGCGGGAGATAACTAGAGCTCGAAGAAGTACTCAATAAAAGGCAGCTTCCCATGTTCCTATGTGGAGTTTCCCTAAAGCAGAGCTTTCCAAACTGTGTGCCACGACACATTAGCGCAGCTTCAGTGTGCAGATGTCTTCCTCGCAGGAAAGTTGTCGAAATTGCTCTGTGCTAGGATTTTTCTAGAAGTGTAGGTGGGTTCCCATGAGGCAAGACACAGCAATAACAGCAAGAACCTTTATTGAACTACATAACTGGGAAACAGGCGCAAAGCAACGGCTTATATACATTCCTGAAAGCCTGGGCCACTCCCACTCCCAACGTGATTGGCTGTCTAAACTTCCAAGCTGCGAATCACGACTCAGAGTTCAAGGGGCCAATGGCAGAGGCCCAAATCCTGAAGTGTTCTGTGATTGGACATCATGTATCGACCCAGGAGCTCAGAATTCTTCGTCCAGACTCAAGCTCAGGCAAACACAGACCACTGAATACATAACATTGCTCCTGTCAACATTGGAGCTGAACTTCTTTCTTATAGCTCATCTTTACTTCAGATTGTTTGCTCCCAAGCCAGATTAAAAAATTGAAACGAGGTTTGAAGTGTGCCTAGAAATGGCAAGCCTGGAGCCATCTTGCTTCCTGGGATGTGGGGATCCCCTTCAGTTGTGCCACCCTAAGCAGCAGCCTAGTTTGCCTGTATGGTGAGACCGGCTTTGGATTCGACATTCTGAGGAGGACAGAGGACAGTGAATCTATAGTTTAAAAATTAACTCGACAAATATGAATTGAGACAGGCTGAAACCACAGTGTGGTGACCATGTCTGGGAAATGTGTGCGTCCGTTTGATAAAGGCATCTTCTTGATGGGCTCACGAGATGACTCAATTCTTTTGTTCGTTGCCATTACAGTTGTATTGTCTCAGCAGATTAGCAGGGAGTCTGCTTTGATTTGCATCTCTTCAAAGGGCGGCTCTCCGATGTGTGCTGAAGCAAGACAACTCTCCTTCGCTTTAAAGGAAGACTAGCTCTGGGGACTAGAAGCTGCCAGGATGCCTTCAAGAGGCTGGCATGAAGCGTCTTATCAAATGCAACCCAGCTGCTCTGCTTCTCGATTAAAATCCAGCCACAGGTAGAAAGTCAATCCAAGTAACTCTGTACTGACAATGAGGTTTGCTGCCAGGACGTAAGCACATCAGAAGAGCTCTGTTGGATCAGGCCAGTGGCATCCTATGGAATATAAGACTCATGGAACTGTAGAGTTGGAAGGGATCCTGAGGGTGATCTAGTCCAACCCCTTGCAAAGCACATAATAACGATGATGATAATGATAATGATAATATTTTCCCCAGCCACTCTGGGCAGCTCCCAACAGAATACAGTGGTACCTCGGGTTACATACGCTTCAGGTTACAGGCGCTTCAGGTTACAGACTCCACTAACCCAGAAATAGAAACTCGGGTTAAGAACTTTGTTTCAGGATGAGAACAGAAATCGTGCTCCGGCGGCGTGGCAGCAGTGGGAGGCCCCATTAGCTAAAGTGATGCTTCAGGTTAAGAACAGTTTCAGGTTAAGAACGGACCTCCGGCACGAATTAAGTTCTTAACCCAAGGTACCACTATAATCCAAAGCATTTTTACTCAGAACGAAGTCCCACTTCAATAGGATTTACTCAATAGGATTTACTCTCTGGTATGTTCCCATTGATTCTCACAGTTTCTAATGATGATGATGATCAAATGCATGAGAAGCTTCCTGATGTAGACTAGGATGTCCATATTTTTTCTCTGAGACATGTGGGAGGAGGAGGAGGAGGAGGAGGAGGGGGAGTTTGGATTTGATAGCCCACTTTATCACTACCCTAAGGAGTCTCAAAGCAGCTAACAATCTCCTTTCCCTTCCTCCCCCACAACAAACACTCTGTGAGGTGAGTGGGGCTGAGAGACTTCAAAGAAGTGTGACTAGCCCAAGGTCACCCAGCCGCTGCATGTGGAGGAGCGGAGACGCAAACCTGGTTCACCAGATTACGAGTCTACCGCTCTTAACCACTACACCACACTGGTATGTGAGGATTAATTTGTAAGATACTTTGTGGATTACACCCCTTCCAATTTAGACTCCATGATCTCATATGCCTCAGCTGGACTACTGAAATGTGCTCTATGCAGGGCTGCCCTTGAAAACGTCTCTCAGACCTCCAGCTGTGAAACGCTAAGCAATCAGGACAAAAGCATTTGTTCAGCTTAATTAAGAAAAAAGAGAACCTCTTGCATTTTAACAAGCTGGACGAGGGATGTTTCCTTCCATCTTGAAGAGACAGCTTGGTTTAATTACTCGGAACTGTGGTTCTTTACGCAGCGCGCCGTTGCTGAAGACGTTTATGGTTGCTGAGTAAGCAACAATTGCAGCGCCTTGAAATCCCTCCGATTGCAAAAGATCAGCTTAATGTCAACAAATACTTCAGCAGTTTATTGCAGAAGCCTCTGCCACGTTGCAGAACTCATTATGCTGCCTAATTCAATCAGTGCTTTATAGCTCATTTTTCCTCATCAATAAGGTGTGACAGGTTGCTTTTTCTGCTTTTTTGGCATTTTGCGGTTATACATCGGAGCACGTTTGAAACGTTCAGCAGGACTTGAAGGCGACTTCAAATTGTGCGGAGCGGGCCGTAGGTACACAGAGCAGCTCTGTTGGTGTGCAAGGCCTTCCGCAGGACCTGGATAGGAGACCCAATGGGATCTATAGAATTACAGAATTGTAGAGTTGGAAGGGACCCCAGGGTCATCTAGTCCAACCCCCTTCAATGCAGGAATCTCAACTAAAGTATCCATGTCAAATGGCCACCCCAGCCTGGGTTTGTGCCCAGCCCAGCCCATTCTTCAGGAGGAAGAGGCACAGTAATAATAATAATAATAATTTATTATTTGTACCCCGCCCATCTGGCTGGGTCTCCCCAGCCACTCTGGGCGGCTTTCATAAGAACCAAAAATACACTAAAATATCACAGATTAAGAACTTCCCTGAACAGGGCTGCCTTCAGATGTCTTCTGAATGTCAGGTATTTATTTATTGCTTTGACATCTGCTGGAAGGGCATTCCACAGGGTGGGCGCCACTACCGAGAAGGCCCTCTGCCTGGTTCCCTGTAGCTTTGCTTCTCGCAATGAAGGAACCGCCAGAAGGCCCTCGGCGCTGGACCTCAGCGTCCGGGCAGAACGATGGGGGTGGAGACGCTCCTTCAGGTATACTGGGCCGAGGCCGTTTAGGGCTTTAAAGGTCAACACCAGCACTTTGAATTGTGCTCGGAAACGTACTGGGAGCCAATGTAGGTCTTTCAAGACCGGTGTTATGTGGTCTCGGCGGCCGCCCCCAGTCACCAGTCTAGCTGCCGCATTCTGGATTAGTTGTAGTTTCCGAGTCACCTTCAAAGGTAGCCCCACGTAGAGCGCATTGCAGTAGTCCAAGCGGGAGATAACCAGAGCATGCACCACTCTGGCGAGACAGTCCGCAGGCAGGTAGGGTCTCAGCCTGCGTACCAGGTGGAGTTGGTAGACAGCTGCCCTGGATACAGGCACAGGGTGTGTAGTTTGCTGGATCTCACCTCATACTTGGCTCTACAATTCACCTGCTGGCCTTTAACCCTCGCCCTTCCCCCAATTACTTTTTAATTAATTTTCCATAATTTTTAACAAATTGTGACCAAATTAATACAAATTTTATACAAATTTGAAGGCTGAATAACATTTCCAACTCTGATTTCACAATTTCATCCCTTCTCCCTACACATCACCTATTCAGTTACCAATTTCTGCAAAGACTCTTATACAGTGGTACTTCGGGTTAAGTACTTAATTCGTTCCAGAGGTCCGTTCTTAACCTGAAACTGTTCTTGACCTGAAGCACCACTTTAGCTAATGGGGCCTCCTGCTGCCGCTGCGCTGCCGCTGCACGATTTCTGTTCTCATCCTGAAGCGAAGTTCTTAACCTGAAGCACTATTTCTGGGTTAGCGGAGTCTGTAACCTGAGGCGTATGTAACCTGAAGCATATGTAACCCGAGGTATCACTGTACATTTCTTATAACCTGTTCTCAAATTACTCGAGTAGAGTAAGTTCTCCTTTTATCCATCTATAGTAATCATCGATCAATTCTAAAACATTTCTCTCCGATACCTATTGAATAACCCTTTGCCTGAGGGAAAAAAGACAGATTCTACTCCCTCGCCTTTTAACCCTTGCCTTGCCTATGTATCACTTAGCTTTATGCGTTAAAATATTTGGCAGGAACAAAGCCTCGGGTTCGAGTTCATCATCTGGCAGTGAGGACAAGAAGAGGCAGAGGCATTCCCTCCTGCATGGGAAGAATGCCTCTCCCACCAATATAAACACAAAGTAGCATACCCTCCAACAGTCCTGAAAATACTGGGATCGTCATGAAAACCCTCAAGCCATCGCGGCTTCTCACTTTTCCACAGAGAATCCCAAATTCCCGAGGTGTCTTCTCTTCAGTGCAGTGTTTCAACATGTTACCTGGCGTTCAGATCCATGCGTCCTCTAATGCTTTTCTTAGATCTATGCCTCCTGCTCCCTCTCCTTCCGCTCAATATGGCGTCACTTCCTGTTTTTACAAAAACAAGACCTGGGTCGCTTGAATGGCACTAAGAAAGCTTTTCACTGTTCCTCAGTTGACTGGTCTCCTATAAAGAAAGCAGTGAAGGGGGGAAGCGAGGGGTCCACAAGGGTGCTGGCATGGCTGCGAGGGGTGCAGAGGGGTTGCCCTATGCGGCCTAGGACCCACGTACCTATGGGACCGCCTCTCCTGGTATGCCCCGCGGAGGACCTTAAGGTCCATAAATGTCAACATTTTGGAGGTCCCAGTGAGGCATCTAATCATAAGCTTGCATTTTTATTAAAGCTTATATGTTTAATCAGGGCTTGTATTTTAAGAATGAGCTTAAAAATGTTCTGTTTCATGCCAGGCAGAAGACCAGTTGCCTAAAAACCTTGGCAAGATGTTTTACTCCTAGACAAGGGGCCCCCCTGATTTATAGCAGAAAACAATTCTCAAAGTCGTAAAAAGGGAATTACAGGCTGACAGCCAAGGTTACACTGACCCTACAAATTAAGGGTGGATAAATAGTAAAATGAGTCATATCTTCTTCCTAAGGTTAAGAAGGTCAAGAGCAGTGAAAAAGCATCTAGCTGGCAGAAAGAGAACATTTTTGGGAAGACTTTTCTAAAGCTGTTTCTTTCTTAAACTAAGATCCTTTTAAGATTTCTTTTCCTTTTAAAAGGTTGTTTATGTATTAAATATATTAGTTTAAATATAATTATGCAAAGGATTTAAGAAATGCTAGATTCTTATTTCATATAGTTGTAAGAGTTGTAACTATCCTGAAATTAAGTCAGCCACCAGCCCCCCTTGCCAGACAGAAGACGCCAATCGAGCACTCCTGATATATGGTTGTCAGGCCTTTTGTTTAGAAACCTTCAAATGAAGGAGATCTCTCAATGTTGATGTGAACTCAATCCTTGACATATGCATAAGATAAAAATTCAAGATTAATTATCTGTTTTGGAAGGCAATAGGGCAAGGAGGGCAAGAGGTGAGCTGGTAATTAAGATTCCTTGTTGAGACACATGTAAGATATATTACTACTTATTTGTCATTTATAGATAGAAGAATATATAGCTTTTTGATTTCCATAAAAGGCAAGAGGAAATGGGTGTATCTTTTGTGATTGGTTCTAGCAAACAGCCAATAGGAATTTTAACCAGGCTGATTGGACAGAGGCAGCCACAGGAGGAGCAAGGGGGCTGGATTAAGGAAATATAAGTGCTGGCCAGAATGGCAAGAGGCCAGGCCAGAGCTTGGTAACCATATACCACTGTGCCTCATATTTATTTGTCTGACAAATAAATTACTATTTTAATTTCTCTATTGCTGCGTTGAATATTTCATTCCAGCTAAGCGTTAACCACAAGCAGGGTGCTACACCAGGTCGCGAGGAGATTAGATTGGTCTCAACTAGGGCCAGGGCCTTTTCAGTACTGGCCCCAACTTGGTGGAACGCTCTGTCACAAGAGACTAGGGCCCTGTGGGATTTGACATCTTTCTGCAGGGCCTGCAAGACAGAGCTGTTCCACCTGGCCTTTGGTTTGGAATTAGTCTGACCCTTATGTTTCCCTTCCCTTATGGTTTTGATCTATGGGGTACTTTTAAAATGAGGCTGCATTTTAAATTGCATTTTAACCTGTATTCCCCCCCATTATGTTTTTACTGTAATTTTACTGGTATTAGCTTCCCTGAGCCCGGCTCTGGCTGGGGAGGGCGGGGTATAAATAAAATTTATTATTACTGGCTTGTGTCAGTCAGCCACTGAGTTTGCACCTATTTTCATGCGAGGAACATTGAAGAGCATGAAGCACCCTCTCTAAGAATAGTTAAGGCCGTAGCTCCTCCGTCCAAGTAAGCCTCACTAAATGCAGCAGGATTCACTTTTCTAAAAAAGTGCTTTCTGATTAATATGGGGTAAGCTTTATTGATCCAAAGTTTTAAAATTGATTAACCTAACCAATTAATTGCCTTTTTTTTTTTTTTGCTGCCCTAGTAACATTAGATGCATAAGCACAATTCCCAGCGAGAGAGGAGCAAAGACTATTCAGAAGAGCCTTCTGGCCAAGTGGCAGTTTATGCCAAGTTTATTTTAGCTGAAACGGCAGGTCAGGAGCTAAGAGTGCATCTAGCAAGAAAATCCTGCAGCTCTCCTGAGCGAAGAGAACGATCAAACTTGAGAATGTCTGTCGTGAAATAGTGAGTGCACAGGGTAGAGCATAGACACAATGGGTGCTGCATCGGGACCAAGGCAGTTTCAGTCCCATGATGAGGCCTGAATCCTGACTGGAAGGGATCCAAATGGTCCGCATCCTCCAGGTGTGCCTGGAGTTGTTCCACAACCACCCGCTCAATCACCGAGCCCAAGAATGGAAGATTTGAGACTGGGCGATAGTTGGCCATATTGGTTGGGTCCAAATATGTTTTTTAAAGAAGCAGTTGTTTCATTTCGAGGGATAAATAAAGGGGAAGATCCAGTCTGCCAGAGGTACTCTGGATAATTAGAGAAAGCTAATTGTGCCAAGTTTCCATGTTAATGCTGCAAAGGATGGCATATGTTATGTACTGAGTTGAATAGGATCCAAAATGCAGCAGTCTGATTGGTCCTAGAACAATAGGATCAAAAATGCAGCAGTCTGATTGGTGCTAGAACAATGCAACAGTATGATTGGTCCACAGGAGCCACCCAATCCAGCTCCAGGTGGAAGTGAATCCGCAACCTGATTGGCCTACAGGAGAATCCCAGAATTAGCCAATCATGTGGGGCCCATTGTGTAAATAATGTATATAAAGCAGACATCCTGGGGGAACTTCCATTCCTCCTCACCACTATGAGCTGAATAAAGAGCATGAAATCCACTCTCGACTCTGAGTATATTTCAGTATATTTTTAACTCTGCTAAACTAGACACTAACCTTACTCAAGTGAGCAAGAGGAGGATAATTAACAAATAACGCATCCTCTCCTACCTTCCAAATCCATCCCAACAAAAATGGGTGGATCAAGTGAGGGGTGGAACCTGGGTAGGGGGCATAGCCCAGTGACAGCCCTGAGGGTTAGGCAGAGATGCCTGATGGGCTGCTTTTAGACCCTGGACCTGAGGTCCCCCACCCCACCCCATGTTCACCTCCAGAAATCTTCACACCAAACCATATCAGACAGAAATGCTGGATCAAACTTCCTGAAACCTTGCAGGAGCTGCACTAAGCTAAGAAACTGTCAGAGGGGGACATCAAGGCCAAAGGGGATCAATTATTAAGGATATAATAGATTTAATCTGGAACCGTATGGTTCCTAAGAGGACAGGCCAAGGATCACCTGAGACTTTGGATGTCCCTCTCTGATGCCTTGGCAACCTGTTAGGCTGGGGCAGAACTGGCCAGTGTCCAGCTACCATCTCAATCTGTGGTTCTCAAACATCCAGGGTTTCTTGTCTACCTTGACTTGTTTGCTGAGGAACCGCTACACATCAGCTACAGAACTCATGTGTCTACAAGGCATGCCTATTTAACATCCATTTCAGCTCTCGTTATCACTGACTGTAATGTTTGCAGTTCATTGCCATCCAACTCCCACCTTACGAGTTTTCTTCCTTATAGGCCTGGCAGTTGAGCATCTGGCAAAGTTTGCTCGAACCCAAAGAAGGTTACGCCATAATGAATCTGATAGGAGTGCATTCTACGCAGCACTAAGCAAGATCGTTCCATCAGCGAAAGGATTTCTCCTGGCGCAATGATGTCCAAATCTCCTCCCTCCAGCATGCCCTTTAAATATGCTGTGGGTGACACTTCCGGACTAGGGCACTCAGTGATGGGTTGTAGTCTGTGCTCCTGCTATCGAGAGAGAGAGAGATGAAGTTGCAAGACGAGAGATTAAAGGGAGAGCAACTAAAGGCGAAGTTAACCCTACGCCCAAGTGGAGAGCTTGGGTGGAAAAATTCCAGGCTGCAAAACAAGGGGTTTGCCCTCCTCATTTTGGACACAAAACTTAAGAACAGAACAAAGAGTGAAGGGGTGAACCTCAGCATCTGGGGGAAAAAACACTCTTGCTTGCAAGCGCCTTGAAACCTGAGCAACCAGCGCTGGTCTACTCCGCAAAGATAAATGTTATGTACTGAAGTTCTCACCCTGGGCCAGCAGGGGGATACTGTAGATAGTTATGCAAATAAGGGATCGAAAGTGATGTTCAGTGATTGGATAGTTTTAGAAAATTGTTACAGTTACATTGTAGTGGAGCTCTATATAAGCAGGCTGACTGAGCCCTTCAGTTCAGTTCTGTTCTGGCCTGTGAGTAAACAAGAGCTGTTTGAAGAATCGCTGTGCCGTCTGATATGTTCACCCACAACTTAACAATAAAGAATTAAAAACACTGACTGCATCCCTGGAGCAAGTAAAAAAAAACCAAGGATGTATGTAAAGGGGAAAGCAGCTACCATGAAAAATCGTCAAAAAACGTGAGGGACGGTGAAGGGGCTCTACCTCAAGGCGGTTGTTAAACTGTAAATTATACTGTGAAAATAAGTCTGAAAGAAATCCAAATTGCACTCCAAGTGAAAATAAATTTAATCCACTTTAACCAGAATATAAAAAAGAACAGCGAGCGTAAAAGAGGGGGAAGGGAGAGAAAGCTGTCTCAGTTTTGGGGGTGGTGGTGGTGGGGCATGTGAGGAGGGGGGAAATCCCCTTGTGACAAGACTAATCCTTGCATTACTGCAAAACATGTGGTTAAAGTCTTCAAGGTGCAACGAGACTCTGTTGTTTTTACACGACACGACTTTGGCGCGCAACGGTGATTGGTCACTGTGAATGAGCAGTTACTTGGTGTACACAAGTCCTCCTCTCTCCGTTTTTAAAGAAAGAAAAACATTTTTATTGAAGGCACCATTAAACCCCACATGATTGCTGGGAGTAAAGCAGCTTGCAGGAAGACACTTGCGCCAGTGGGAGGGGAGACAGACAAAAAGGCAACTCTTCTTTCCTTCCTGACACCTTCTTGAGTAACTTACCTGCAGATTGTTTTTCTCATAGGCTTTACTTCCTTCCTGCTTCATGTTAGCATTGGACCTGTTTCATCTTAGCACTGAACTCCATCATGGCCACATATAATAGCTTGGTACTCATAACGGCTTTGGGACGCGGGTGGCGCTGTGGGTTAAACCACAGAGCCTAGGACTTGCCGATCAGAAGGTCGGCGGTTCGAATCCCCGCGACGGGGTGAGCTCCCGTTGCTCGGTCCCTGCTCCTGCCCACCTAGCAGTTCGAAAGCACATCAAAGTGCAAGTAGATAAATAGGTACCACTCCGGCGGGAAAGGTAAACGGCGTTTCCGTGCGCTGCTCTGGTACGCCAGAAGCGGCTTAGTCCTGCTGGCCACATGACCCAGAAGCTGTACGCCGGCTCCCTCGGCCAATAAAGCGAGATGAGCGCCGCAACCCCAGAGTCAGCCACGACTGGACCTAATGGTCAGGGGTGCCTTTACCTTTACCATAACGGCTTTGTTTGCCAGGAGTATCTTTCCTTAGTTTTTTCAGCCAGCAGTTTTAGCAGACTATTTATTTCAGCTCTCCAGCTTCCCATATATACCAAACTCTAACAACGATGACCCATGCACAAAATTTTCTACAGGTAAGCTATCTGCGCTTATATAGCAAAATAAGGTGTGTGTGTGTGTGGGGGGGAAATCGCCACAACCTTCCAAAGGCTGCTCTTTCCAATTGCATTTAAATGATTTGTGGAAAAAATTAAATAAGGCACCTACGGCAGCCAGAAGGCACTGGGTTGTCCTAGGTAGTTCTCGGTTGCTTTGTAGCTGCGTGGAAACTAGAATGAAAAACATTTGAGACTTTTACTTTAGAGAAAGGGCAAGTACTGTAAGGGGTGGCACAATAGAAATGTTTAAATTACACAAGGCCTGGAGAGACTGCAGCCATTTCCAACTGTCCTTATTTTCCAGGGACAGCCCCGGATTTACAGAAGCCCATCCCGGTTTCTGATCCTGGAATACCCCACTTTTCCTTAGGGCGTCCCTATTTTCATCAGAGAAATGTTGGAGGGTGTGAGAATGGGTAGAGAAAAGCGTTTCTCCCTCTCTCATAACCAGAACTTGTGCAAATCGAAGGAAGCTGAAAGTTGGAAGAGTCAGGGCAGATTTTTAAAAGCCCATTGAGTCCAGCGTCCTGTTCTCAACATGGCCAACTAGATGCCCATGGAAAACATGCACAAGCAGGGCCCTAGTGCGCACTCTCCATGGTTTCTGGCAACTAGTATTCAGAACTGTGGAGGCAGAAGACAGTCATTGTGCTAGAAGAAGAAGAGTTTGGATTTGATATCCCGCTTTATCACTACCCGAAGGCGTCTCAAAGCGGCTAACATTCTCCTTTCCCTTCCTCCCCCACAACAAACACTCTGTGAGGTGAGTGGGGCTGAGAGACTTCAGAGAAGTGTGACTGGCCCAAGGTCACCCAGCAGCTGCATGTGGAGGAGCGGAGACGCGAACCCGGTTCACCAGATTACTAGTGCACCGCTCTTAACCACTACACCACACTGGCTCCCATTGATATTTATCTAATCCCCTTTTAAAACCAACAAAGTCGGTAGCCGTCATCACACACAGCCGGCATGCATTCCATAGCTTAACTATTTGATTGTTATCATTTGTTATTACGTCTCCATCCCACCTTTCTTCCAAGCCCTAACCTTTAAAGCCCTAAACGGCCTCGGTCCAGTATACCTGAAGGACCGTCTCCACCCCCATCATTCTGCCTGGACACTGAGGTCCAGCGCCGAGGGCCTTCTGGCGGTTCCCTCACTGTGAGAAGTCAAGTTACAGGGAACCAGGCAGAGGGCCTTCTCGGTAGTGGCGCCCTCCCTGTGGAACACCCTCCCACCAGATGTCAAGGAGAAAAATAACTACCAAACTTTTAGAAGACATCTGAAGGCAGCCCTGTTTAGGGAAGCTTTTAATGTTTAATAGGTTATTGTATTTTGGTGTTCTGTTGGAAGCCGCCCAGAGTGGCTGGGGAAACCCAGCCAGATGGGCGGGGTATAAATAATAAATTATTATTATTATTATTATTAGGAGCTCATCGTGGCAAACCTGCTTGGTCTCCCCACATCTTATCCTCGCAACAACCCTGTGAGGTAGGTTAGGTTGAAAGACAGTGACCAGCCCAAGGCCACCCAGCAAGCTTCACGGCTGAGGGGGGATTTGAACCCTGGACTCCCAGGTCCTAGTCCAACACTCTAACCACTGCACCACACTGCCTGCAGTCTCTCCAGGCCTCCAGGTGCTATGTGATGAAGCACTTTCTTTTATCTGTCCTGAATCTTCCAAGATTCATCTTCATTGTGATAGGAGAAAGGGGGAGAAAAACCGTTTCTGTACTCCCACTTTATGATTTTATACATTTCTATTGTGTTGCTTCTCACTCACCTTTTCTCTAAACCAAAAAATAAACAGCCAATGCTATAACCTTTCCTCATAGGGGAGTTGGTCATCCCATTTATCACTTCCATTACCATTTTCTGAACCTTCCTCAACTTTATGATATCCTTTCGGAGGTTGTTCAATGAGCAGTTTAGAATTTCCTGCCTTGGACTAGATGACCGCTGAGGTCCCTTCCAACCCAGCAGCTCTGGGATCCTACATCTTAAAACAACAGCGAGAACAACTGGGTGAAGAGAGAACTAGGTCTGCATTCAGAATATACATGCAGCTCCTTCCAGACCCTGGCTATAGCCATTTGCAAGCAAGAAAATTCATTTGTGTGGTACTCAATTTAGTAAAAAATAAAATAAAATCCCAGATACCCAAGGGTAAAATGACAATACATTTTGATGGCTCTCTAGTTGGATAATGCTCAATATATAAAAAGGGAGACAAAATACAGTAAATGTCAGTTTGATACCACATCGTTTCCCTCCTCCCCAAGAAATGAGGCTCTTTTCGAAACGGGGAATATTCATAAAAAAGCAGATTAAAACAGGATCTCTAATGTTGCATCAATATCTTAACCACGGTCAACTCTGGAAGAGTTATTTGCCTGCCTTATTTAGCTTTTGTGGCAAGGTTGTGATTGAATATTCATACCGGAACAAATCAATTCATTCGTTGTTGCTGAAGGCTACAAATTACTGAATCTAGAGATTCTCTCAGTTTTGCTGCAGGATCCTTTGAGATCTTTTCACGGTTTTTTTCCGGATCCTGACACCGCAGGAAGAGTTCTCTCAGCTGCTTTACTTTATCAGCTAGCTTTGCCTGAGGTGAAGTGACCACAATATGGACCAGCTGCTTGTATCTACAGCTCTGCAGCGGTTAGAAAAAAGCAGGTAAGATATGAGAAGGCGCAAGCTTAGGAGGAATCACAGACGGGGAAGATCTCCCTTTGAAGATGCCTCCTTCCTGGTCATGTCCTTCGATCTTTTGTGCAGGTGTGAAATTATGGGATGGGAAGACTGGCCAAACACCAGCCCAACTCCGTTCCAATATTCCGGTCATCGTCATACAACTCGACAGCAGCTGCCGCATTCAGAGCATGGTTTCTTTTTCTTCTTGGGGTTGAATATGGTGAGTATCGCTTCATCAAAGACGGCCTTCAGGCCTTTCTGAGTCAAGGCTGAGCACTCCAGGTAACACTGGGCGCCGATCTAGAAAGAATAAAAAAAGAGAGAGACAGACAGGCCTGAGCGAAGGTGGCAAGAAAATAACCTCTGGGTCATAAAAAAACCCAGAAGCATTTTTACTCCGTATTATAGGTGAGGACATTAATAGACAAGACGTTAAATTATTTTTATATGCAACAACAGCGGCAAGAGTATTGTTAGCCCAGAAATGGAAGCAAGAAGAAATTTCGACGAAAGAAGAAGGGCAGACGAAATTAATGGACTACAGAATTGGATAAAATGACAGGAAGGATTCGAAACCTGCGGGACCAGAGACTTACAGAAGATTGGAAGAAATATACAAACTATTCGAAGAGCAATTGTAATCAACAAATTACGCCAGTAGGACTGCAAGAGGTTTTGTAAGGAGAAATATGTGAAATACTGCAAAGTAGAGAAAGAATAGAGATATTAGTTATGAAATTTAAATGTAATAGTGAAAGTAAGAAATGTAAATTAAGTGAACAGATTGAAAAATTTTCAGATGTGATTGATGGAAGTCAAAAATTGTATAAGATATAAAAGTATGTTTAATTATTGTTGAAAATGATATGTTAAAAAATTTAATAAAAATTAATATTAAAAAACAAACAAACAAAAAACAAAAAACAAAACCTCTGGGTCAGGGGTAGGCAACCTAAGGCCCGTGGCCCAGATGTGGCCCAATTGCCTTGTCAATCCAGCCCAAGGACGGTCCAGGAATCAGCATGTTTTTACATGAGTAGAATGCGTGCTTTTATTTAAAATGCATCTCTTGGTTATTTGTGGAGCATAGGAATTTATTCATCCCCCCCCCCAAAAAAAAATATCGTCCAGCCCACCACGTGGTCTGAGGGATGGTGGACCAGCCCACGGCTGAAAAAGGTTGCTGACCCTGCTCTGGGTATTGAAAGGTAGAGTGCCCCCAGACAAGGAGGTTCCATTTGACTATGTTGGCCGAAAGAAGAGTCCTCTGTCTTCCTCCAAGAATTTGTCTAAAGCTATCTAAGATGTTTTACTGTTGTTTTATGATTTTCTGGAAGCCTCCCAGAGTGGCTGGGGCATATAAGAGCATATAATTCAATCTATCATCTATCTATCTATCTATCTATCTATCTATCTATCTATCTATATCTATCACCTATTCTTTAGCTTGCTTCCTAGGCCAACATCCTGTATCCCATGGCGGCTAAACTAGGTACCTCTAGGAGTAGCCTTCAAGCAGAGCATGAAGACAAATATCTATATTCTGCCATTGCTCCCCAGCAATGGGTATTCACAGGTAGACTATCCATGGACATGGAGGTTCTATTTGACCTAAGGCCATCAAACATCCTTTCCCCTCTTCTGTGGACTTCTCATATGGACAGAGTGGAAGTAAAATCTGCATGTATAGGCACTTATGAAGAACTTGTATTGTAACGATAGTCTTTTCTAGGTTTTTAGATGGCTCTGTTTTATCTGTGTGAGCTGCCTTGAGTCCTGGACTGGGGAAAAAACCGTATTTTTTGCTCCACAAGACACATTTTTTTCTGGCCGAAGTATTGGGAAATATTAGAAAGAGATGGAGACAATTGGAGATTGCAGAGTATGGAGAAACTAAAAGATAAAGTGCGAGATTGGTTACATTATGCTCAGATTAAAGAGGCTTTTAAATTGGATAAAAAGTTAGGATTCCAGGTGGAAAAATCGAAACTGGAAACAGAACTGTTAGAACCTAAGACTAAGGTACTTTCAAGAATGTATAACTTGTTGCTGAGGTGGAATACACAGGATGAAACGGTTAAATCAGCTATGATAAAGTGGGCACAGGACATTGGGTATAACATCATGTTTGCTGACTGGGAAAAGTTATGGACCACCGGTATGAAGTTTACGGCATGTAATGCCTTGAAAGAAAACATTATGAAAATGATATACAGGTGGTACATGACCCCAGTCAAGCTAGCAAAAATATATCACCTGTCAGACAATAAGTGTTGGAAATGTAAGGAAACTGAAGGAACGTTCTTCCACCTCTGGTGGACTTGCCCTAGGGTTAAGGTCTTCTGGGAAATGATATATAATGAGTTGAAAAAGGTATTTAAGTATACCTTCCCTAAGAAACCAGAGGCCTTCCTTTTGGGCATTGTTGGCCAGAGGGTGTTAAAGAATGACCGAACATTTTTTATGTATGCAACAACAGCAGCAAGGATACTCGTAGCTAAATATTGGAAAACTCAAGATTTGCCCACCCTGGAAGAATGGCAGATGCAACTGATGGACTACATGGAGCTGGCAGAAATGACTGGCGGAATCCGGGACCTGGGAGAAGAAGCAGTGGAGGAGGATTGGAAGAAATTTAAGGACTATTTACAAAAACATTGTAAACTATATGAGTGTTAAGAAGGATGAGAGATTCGAAAACAACAGGGCACCATAAAGATAGTTGAAAAGACTACGAGAATGAGTGAATTGTATGAGAGTAATACATTTTGAATAACTACTATTTTAAAATTTGGCATTTAGGATTTTGACAAAAATATTCAAAGTTATGGATAAAATATGGGAATTCTGTATAATAAGAATGAAAATAAGGTGATAAGTTGCTGGCTAAAGTTTTATTAACCTGGAAAGTAGGAGCGAGAGACGTGAGGAAGTCCAAAAGGAAAAAAAAATGAAGAAAAGATGGCTATTACAACATGTATAATTTCATGTATGTTTTACTCTTTGTTTCTTTTTTGTTTATTCTGTCTTTTCTTTTTTCTTTCTTTATTGTATTAACAAAATCCTTAATAATTTTTTTTTTAAAAAAAGACATTTTTTTCCTCCTAAAAAGTAAGGGGAAATGTCTGTGTGTCTTATGAAGCGAAAGCTGTGTGGAGGAGGGACGTGTAAGCGGCTCCTGTCCGCTTTGCTGCTTTAAAGCGAGCCGTGGAGGACAGACGGAAGCCATGTCTCCCCTTCATTCAGAATATTTTCCCCCCATGTTTTCCTCCTCTAAAAACTACGTGTGTCTTATGGTCAGGTGCGTCTTATGGAGCGAAAAATACGGAAAATACATACATACTATATATACAACAACAATGAGCCTGGCTTAGTTTACAAGGAAGGTAAAGTAAAGTAAAGTAAAGGTACCCCTGCCCGTACGGGCCAGTCTTGACAGACTCTGGGGTTGTGCGCCCATCTCACTTAAGAGGCCAGGGGCCAGCGCTGTCCGGAGACACTTCCGGGTCACGTGGCCAGCGTGACATCGCTGCTCTGGCAAGCCAGAGCCGCACACGGAAACGCCGTTTACCTTCCCGCTGGTAAGCGGTCCCTATTTATCTACTTGCACCCGGAGGTGCTTTCGAACTGCTAGGTTGGCAGGCGCTGGGACCGAGCAGCGGGAGCGCACCCCGCCGCAGGGATTCGAACCGCCGACCTTTCGATCGGCAAGCCCTAGGCGCTGAGGCTTTAACCCACAGCGCCACCTGCGTCCCAACAAGGAAGGTACAGGGCCCAAATCAGGTGTAGGTCTAGTTTGCCTGATCAAATCCTGGCTCAATCAGTCAAGATATGCATGATTTTCATGCCCTTGCATGCGGCGTCTTGGCTCTTGGGTTTAACGGGAGCAACAGTACCTCTTTAGCCAGTTTGATGCCATGTTCGTAAGACAGGGGCTTCTCCTTCATGTAGAGCAATCGAGTCAAGGTTTTTGGATCATCTCGTAGGTCAATCTAGGAGTTTAAAGCAGACGTAAAGTTTAAGGCTTGTTCAAAAAAGAAAAGAAAAAAGGGCTATCTAAGGTCTCTAACTGTAGGAGATGCAACAGAGATAATGCTTCTCAAAAAAAGTGTTTTTTCATTGTCCTATATTGAAAGATGTTTTGGCAGAAGGTAACTGAAACTATAGATAGGGATGCGGGTGGCGCTGTGGGTTAAACCACAGAGCCTAGGACTTGCCAATCAGAAGGTCGGCGGTTCGAATCCCCATGGCGGGGTGAGCTCCCATTGTTCAGTCCCTGCTCCTGCTAACCTAGCAGTTTGAAAGCACGTCAAAGTGCAAGTAGATAAATAGGTACCGCTCTGGCGGGAAGGTAAACAGCGTTTCTGTGCACTGCTCTGGTTCACCAGAAGTGGCTTAGTCATGCTGGCCACATGACCTGGAAGCTGTCTGCAGACAAACGCCGGCTCCCTCGGCCAATAAAGCAAGATGAGCGCTGCAACCCTAGAGTCGGCCATAAAAGGACCTAATGGTCAGGGTTCCTTTACCTTTACCTTTAACTGTTTATCAACAGAACTGTACAGAGCAACCTTACAGAGGTAATTTACAGAGCAAAATATCCTCTTGAATTATATACAGAGCACATGGAACCTTACAAAAGGACAATAAGAGTGGACTCTCTGTGCCCTTACCACGGCAAAAAGACTGTTATTGATGAATTGGAATAATAAAAATGCGGCTCCCTTCTACGAGGGCATTGAAGACTTACACATACAAGCTCGGAACATGTGAACAACTTGCATATAAATGCAGACTCGCGATGGACAAATTCAATGATATTTGGAATCCATTCTTACAAATACTGCAATAGGTTCAGATCTGGTGAAGTACAATTAACAACCTTGTAAAATATACAGCTTTGGGCTCCCCCCTCTTTGTTTCCCCTTCTGCCTTTCTGTTTCTTTCTTTCATTTTCTCTTTTCTGTTTGCGTCTCTTGGCACACATATAGTTACGTATTTTTGAACTTTCAATAAAGATGTTAGTCTATCCCCCCCCCCCAAAGTTAAAGGTTTGTTCACAGCTATGGCATCCCTCACTGAGCAAGAACCTTCTGCCTAGTCCTATCTGTCCGCCCATCATCACACTATTTGGCATTGTAATGGTCACAAAGTGAGAGTATCATGTGGCAGCTGCAATTGTAGAATCGGAGAGCTGAAGAAGAAGAAGAAGAAGAAGAAGAAGAAGAAGAAGAAGAAGAAGAAGAAGAATTTGGATTTGATAT
Organism: Podarcis cretensis; assembly: GCF_951804945.1. NCBI lineage: Eukaryota > Metazoa > Chordata > Lepidosauria > Squamata > Lacertidae > Podarcis > Podarcis cretensis. The sequence goes on along the minus strand of NC_137170.1, from coordinate 10,873,128 downwards.
CCCCCTTTATCACTACCTGAAGGAGTCTCAAAGCCGCTAACATTCTCCTTTCCCTTCCTCCCCCACAACAAACACTCTGTGAGGTGAGTGAGGCTGAGAGACTTCAGAGAAGTGTGACTAGCCCATAGCTGTCAACTGTCCCTTATTTGGCGGGAAACTCCCTTATCCCAGCGCTGTGTCCTGCTGCTGCCCCTTATTGATGATGTACCTTAAATTTCCCAGGTTTTAAAGGAAGCAGCTCCTCTCCCTCCCTCCCTCCCTCCTTGCTGGCCAGAGAGGAGGAAGGCTCCAATTGTGTTGCTTGGCTGCGTTGCTCAACCAATAAGGAGTCTAAGAACGACTGGGGGGTGGCGCTTGCATGCCTTGTGCCGATCAAATTGGCTGCGTTGCCTTGGGACTCGCCTTTGCTCAGCGCTTCCCAGCAGAGAGGTGACAGTGGTATTCCTTGCTGCATCCCCTTTGCTGGGTTGCTGCGCTGTGGGAACCAACGCTTGAAGCTTCGTTTGGCTGCTGGCTGGGCTTTCTGCCTTTGGCTCGGAGGGGCTCAGAAGCTGAACATACCTGTGTCCGAAAAATCCCTTATCTCTTATTTTCTGCTGATCTCTTATTTTCGAGGCTGCTGGTCCCTTATTTTCAAATTTGTAAGTTGACAGCTATGGACTAGCCCAAGGTCACCCAGCAGCTGCATGTGGAGGAGCAGAGATGTGAACCCGGTTCACCAGATTATGAGTCCACTGCTCTTAACCACTACACCACACTGGACCTAGTCCAGCCCCCTGCAATGCGGGAATCTTTCACCCAACATGGGATTCGAACCGACGACCCTCATGTTCTACCGACTGAGCTTTTCCAGTTGGCTGAGTTGGCATGAACACACCAGAGACCAGTGTTTTGCAGACTCCCCAGCCATCCTTTACCTGTGTTCCTATCAGAACATAAGGCACATGGGGCATGCAGACTTTCAGTTCCGGCACCCATTCCTCCTGGACGTTGTGGTACGAGGCAGGGTTCACCACGGAGAAACAGATCAAAAACACGTCCGTGTTGGGGTAAGAGAGAGGCCTGAGCTGGTTGTAGTCCTCCTGCCAGACAGCAAAAGAATTTAAATGAGAGCATTACAACAGCAGTGAAATGGTTATTTGGAGCAGCAAACTAGATGTCCTTTCCGATTCCTCCCAATTCTTTGATTCTAAGCATCCGCTGTGAGTTAAAGCCTCAGCGCCTAGGACTTGCCGATCGAAAGGTCGGCGGTTCGAATCCCTGCGGCGGGGTGCGCTCCCGTCGTTCGGGCCCAGCGCCTGCCAACCTAGCAGTTCAAAAGCACCTCCGGGTGCAAGTAGATAAATAGGGACCGCTTACCAGCGGGAAGGTAAACGGCGTTTCCGTGTGCGGCTCTGGCTCTGGCTCTGGCCAGAGCAGCGATGTCACGCTGGCCACGTGACCCGGAAGTGTCTCCGGACAGCGCTGGCCCCTGGCCTCTTAAGTGAGATGGGTGCACAACCCCAGAGTCTGTCAAGACTGGCCCGTACGGGCAGGGGTACCTTTACCTTTACCTTTTAAGCATCCACACAACCGTTTTTGCAAGTGATAAAGTCAAAATTTATTGAGTTGCCTAGGTGTTTTCTTATTATCTTTCAAGGCCAGGAGCATGCAGTTCACTAAACATTAAGAAGAAGTTTCTGACAGCAAGAGCTGTTTGAAATAAATACTACTTTGGGGCAGTGCTATTTTTCTAATCTAGAACTTGCCGTGAATGCCTCCCTTGTTCTCTTAGAAAAAGCCCTGCTTTGGGGGGAAGATGTAAAATTCTCAGGCGGTGAGATTATTTTAAACCATATACCAACTGTGGGGTTTGACTGTCTGCCAAAAGACTGATATTGATTCATTGGAAAGATAAAACCATGGCCCTCTTTGAGCGATGGATAGAAAATATGACAATGCTGGCAATGTACAAATTAGTAATTTTTCATTCGTTGTAATAACTGTATTACTTATATACCTGTATTCCATATTGTATCACAATTCCAAGTATTTTTCTTTAATTTTTCTTTTTGTTTTGTTCTTTTCCTTTTCCTTTATTTTCTCATGGAATTTTTTAAATAAATTATTATTATTATTATTATTATTATTAACATAAGTTGGATGGCCATCTGTCAGGGATTCTTTATCGTACACTTTTTGATGTGGCGAACTGCAAAACAGATAGCTTAGAGTGACCACGAGATGGCACTAGATTCTCGCAAGAAGGTTCACAACAAAGCCTTTTGAGTTTCCGAACAATGTTTGCTTTGGAGAGGTGAAGCTTGGGGCACCATTAAGAATGTCAGAAAGAGAGCTGGAGACATGGAATGCGACATCAACGCTTGACTCTGAGATAATTGGCTGTCATGACACTAGGTTGGGTAATTCACTTGGACTCTTGTGCCGAGGGCAAAATCCCAGGGGAGATGGGGAGGCGAGACAGAGGCCCCTGCCGGCCCTCCAAGTGTCCCTATTTTCCAGGGACAGTCCCCAATTTACTGAAGCTGCCTCGGTTTCTGATTTGATCCTGGAATACCCCGTTTTTCCTTATTTTCACCAGAGGGGATGTCTCTATTTTCATCTGAGAAAAGTTGGAAGATAAGGAATAGGATGTCCTTATTCTCATTGGAGGGACGCGGGTGGCGCTGTGGGTTAAACCACAGAGCCTACGACTTGCCGATCAGAAGGTCGGTGGTTCGAATCCCCGCGACGGGGTGAGCTCCTGTTGCTCGGTCCCTGCTCCTGACAACCTAGCAGTTTGAAAGCATGTCAAAGTGCAAGTAGATAAATAGGTACTGCTCTGGTGGGAAGGTAAACAGTGTTTCCATACACTGCTCTGGTTCTCCAGAAGCAGCTTAGTCATGCTGGCCACATGACTTGGAAGCTGTACGCCGGCTCCCTCGGCCAATAAAGCGAGATGAACGCCGCAACCCCAGAGTCGGCCACGACTGTACCTAATGGTCAGGGGTCCATTTACCTTTTTATTTTCATTGGAGAAATGTTGGGGGAGGGGGTGGGTTATGACCCTGTTTTCATGGTAAGCTGCTGGCATTATTGCATAATCATTTCCAGGGGTGTGGCCATGCTTAGTTGGCAAAACCAAGATAGGCTTCTGTACTGTGCAATCCTATGCACGTTTGCTAAGAAGTAATTCAGCAAGGCTTATTCTCAGATATGTAAGAGTAAGGGGCAGAGGCCCTAGCTCAGTGTTAGGGCATTTGCTTGGCATATAGAAAGTCCCAGGTTCAAACCCTGGCGTCTGCAAGAAGGGCTGGAAAATGCACTCCTGCCTGAAACTCTGGACAGCTGCTGCCAGTCAGTGTAGACAATATTCAGCCAGAGGGATCAATGTTCTGACTCAGCACTAGGCAGCTTCCTACGTGCATATAGAGTTTCAACTTCAATGTGACATAAGTTACAGGCATCTGATGAAGCAGACTCTAGTCCATGAAACCTCACGCTAGGGTTGCCATACGTCCAGGATTTCCCAGACATACCAGGAATACTGCAGTCGGCAGCAGTGCGGAAATCGGCATCATGAAAATCAGGACAAATGGCAATCCATATCAGCAGTGTCGTTTTTGCCATCTTTCCTCAAAAATTTTGCTCAACAACTTTTCGCTCCTACCAAAAAAGCTAAATAACTCTGCCCCCCAAAAATCTAAACAACTTTTGTGCCCGGATTATCACTTTTTGAAATATGGCAGCCCTACCTTATGCTGTAATAAATTTGTTAGTTTTTCTTTTTCTCATATCATTTTAATTTCTTAAATGAATATCACATGCACAATGCAAACTCTAAATTAGTTAGAACATCATATAATGCAACATAATCCTATGATGTCTTTTATCATCAAACGTATGTTATAATAAATTGGTTAGTCTTCAAAGTGCTGCAAAGCTTTTTGTACCATGTGTCTGCATGTATGAAGCAACTCTTGTGCAAGTCACCAAAAATGAAAAGCTTACATTTTTGCCTGCCTTAAGGAACAAAGAAGAACCACAAAATGTTCTTTGTGAGAAGAACAGCGGCATCGAAGATAGACATAACGTGCAGAAATGACAGTAGATTACCTGTCCTGCAGTGTCATAAAGTCCAAGCAAATGCTGTCTGCCTCCGACTGTCACAGTCACTATAAAAAAAAAAAAAAGAGAAAACAGAAATATATTACCGGAACCTGGTTGGATCAGAATAAGGGCCCATGAAAAATTTGGGCTTTTTTTCAGTTTGGAACAGAGGTTCCCAAACTTATTTGGTCTACCACCACCTTTTCGGGGGTGGGGGTGGAAATTACTCAGTGCCCCCCAGAAATCCTGCCAGCTCAGTCCAATCCGCTCGAGGGTTGGGGTCGGTGCCACAGTCCCCCTGCCATTGGTGAAATAGACAGGCAAGCTGAGAACCAGTTCCCAGGCCTGGGTTCACCCAAAAGGGTTCAGCCAAGCCCAGGAAAACCCATCACCTCCAGCATGACTGCCAAATCCAGGGGAGACGTTGTGTGAATGGTTGTTTTTAAAATTCTTCTTTCTTTATGCTTCCACCGCCCCCTTACTTTTATTCAACGCCCTCCCCCAATTGCACCCGAGGCTACTACTGCCCCACTGGATCGTCCCAGCGCCCCCCAGGGGGTGGTAGCACCCACTTTGGGAAACACTGGTTTAGAGAAAAGGTTGGCATAAGAGCTTGACGTAGAGTAACATTAGACCTATCCCTGCCCATTAGGTAAAGGTAAAGAGACCCCTGACCATTAGGTCCAGTCGTGGCCAACTCTGGGGTTGCGGCGCTCATCTCGCTTTATTGGCCGAGGGAGCCGGCGTACAGCTTCTGGGTATGTGGCCAGCATGACTAAGCCGCTTCTGGCGAACCAGAGCAGCGCACAGAAATGCCGTTTACCTTCCTGCCAGAGCGGTACCTATTTATCTACTTGCACTTTGACATGTTTTTGAACTGCTAGGTTGGCAGGAGCTGGGACCGAGCAACGGGAGCTCACCCCGTCACAGGGATTCGAACCGCCGACCTTCTGATTGGCAAATCCTAGGCTCTGTGGTTTAACCCACAGCACAGGACCCTAAATTTTGATACTGGAAGAGACAAGAGAGGGAGACAGGATAAGAAGGGAAGATGACGGATGGATGAAAGGAAGAGTAGCTGCATGGATTCAGGCTTAAATTTGGTTGGGATCCTCGCATGACAATAGACTCGTGTGATGTTTTGAAGGTGGAAGAAAAGCACCCACCAAACAAAATTAGACATCTGTTGCACTTAGCTCATCTTTTGTTATTCTAGCTCCAGTGCGCAGATGAACTTCCCAGGCTGGTGCTTTCGGGGTTGCAAGAGATCTAAGGAAGCTACGCAGGGTCAGGAAGAGACCCCTGGCTGGTGGGTACTCATCTCTAAGACCCCAGATCTAGGTTGCAACTCTTCTCTACTGAGGGAGTGTTTGGGTTATGTCTGGGTTTGGTACATTCGGCATCCGTTTCCCCCTTCATCTTCTTTCTTTCCAGTGGAAGATAGTTTGCAATGTCCAGCGTCCTTGCGTCAGAACCCACCATGTCCTTGCATCAGAACCCACCATCTCAGTGAGAACAATGGGAGTTCGTTTTGGACAAAGCATGGCTATTCTTTTATGTGTTTATGTCTCCCAACACTCATCTAGTGAAAATCTTGTTTAGTTTGTGTTATGTCCTTCCTCCCAGGAGTCCAGGGAAGTATAAACAGTCTTCTGAGCAGCCTCCCATTCAGGTGGTGGCCAAGAGCAAGCCTGCTCTGATCCAGAGATAAATAATTGCTCTTGCTTTACGTTACATGATTCATCTGGCTAATTCAACACCCCCCCCCACAAAGGGGCCCCAGTGCATCATGGGAAGAGGGTGGGCTGAGAGGAAAGCAAAGATAATTATTTCCTCTATGAGGAATGGTTGCTGCGTTTGGGATGTTTTAGTTTAGAGAAAAGGTGAGTTAGAAGCAACACGGTAGTAGTGGCAGACCTCTGACATTCACCCCATTTGTTGGGTGCTGGTGCCCAGTCTGCGCATTATGCACAGCTAAACGCCACCCCAATCCCTGAGCAGTGAGAGACTTCATGAGTTCCAGGTGCTTACCAGGAGTTTGGTTTCCATGGAATGAAGGTCAGCGGAGTTGGTGGATATATGGATTTATTTGCACATATATACAACCTGGGGACGTGGGTGGCGCTGTGGGTTAAACCACAGAGCCTAGGACTTGCCGATCAGAAGGTCAGCGGTTCGAATCCCCATGACGGGGTGAGCTCCCATTGCTCAGTCCCAGCTCCTGCCAACCTAGTAGTTCAAAAGCATGTCAAAGTGCAAGTAGATAAATAGGTACTGCTCTGGCAGGAAGGTAAACGGTGTTTCCATGCACTGCTCTGGTTCGCCAGAAGCGGCTTAGTCATGCTGGCCACATGACCCGGAAGCTGTACGCCGGCTCCCTCGGCCAATAAAGCGAGATGAGCGCCGCAACCCCAGAGTCGTCTGTGACTGGACCTAATGGTCAGCGGTCCCTTCAACTTTTTATATACAACCTGAGCCTAAGATGGAGGGGCTCACAGCAAGAAAGTATTTGTGGGGGCCGCTCCCCACAAAGTTGATGGGCATTCCCATTCAAATGGTGTGTGTGCACTGCGTCATGTGATCGATTGTGCGAGGCGGGGCTTACCTGGGCCCCCACAATATTTTATTCAAGTTGGTGCCTGTCAAGATGCTGTCAGCAGCTCCCGGCTGGTTGCCCAGGAAAGTATAAAGACAAGGAAACGTTTCTTACTGTCCTTTTTTATTTCAGTCTTTACACAGAGAGGCTATAGAACCCAGCCTTTTGGATAATGGCGTTGTGCGAGTGAATCTCCACCCCCCCCCGTCTCTCCCACTTTCTCATTCATCAATCTCATCGTCTCTCCTACAGGTGCTGCTACATGCCCTCTGTTTTTGAGCTCTTTGCTCTCCTACTTTCAAGGCTCGCTGGGTTCTGGGAGGAGGGGCTCTGAAATGCCTTCTAAAGACAGTGTGTCCGTCAGCTGTTGCCCCCCTGGTGCTTCCTCTTCCTCCTCTCCCATGATTTCCCAACTTCCCCCCTCATCTGCCTCTGAGCTGTGACCTCCCTCAAACCCCTGTTGTAAATCTAAACTCTCTTCCTCTTCCTCCTCCCTGGAAGGGTCAAGCTGGGAAGGCAGACTTCACCATTCCTCTTCTGCCCAGTCCCTGACATCACCCCTGGCACAAAGCAAGCATGCCTCTGTCTCTGCTTCCAGCTCAGCTCTCACACAACCCCACTATCTCGCTATTTTCCTTCTGCCCACCCAACTTCTTTGGATATGCTAATCCTGGTGCTTGTTTATGGAGAAAGCTAGAGAGTCCCAGAAAGACATCTACTTCTGTTTCATTGACTATGCAAAAGCCTTTGACTGTGTTGACCACAGCAAACTATGGCAAGTTCTTAAAGAAATGGGAGTGCCTGATCACCTCATCTGTCTCCTGAGAAATCTCTATGTGGGACAAGAAGCTACAGTTAGAACTGGATATGGAACAACTGACTGGTTCAAAATTGGGAAAGGAGTACGGCAAGGCTGCATTTTGTCTCCCTGCTTATTTAACTTATATGCAGAATTCATCATGCGAAAGGCTGGGCTGGATGAATCCCTAGCCGGAATTAAGATTGCTGGAAGAAATATCAACAACCTCAGATATGCAGATGACACAACCTTGATGGCAGTAAGTGAGGAGGAATTAAAGAATGAGGGTGAAAGAGGAGAGCGCAAAATATGGTCTGAAGCTCAACATCAAAAAAACTAAGAACATGGCAACTGGTCCCATCACCTCCTGGCAAATAAAAGGGGAAGAAATGGAGCCAGTGAGAGGTTTTACTTTCTTGGGCTCCATGATCACTGCAGATGGTGACAGCAGCCACGAAATTAAAAGACGCCTGCTTCTTGGGAGAAAAGCAATGACAAACCTAGACAGCATCTAAAAAAGCAGAGACATCACCTTGCCAACAAAGGTCCGTATAGTTAAAGCTATGGTTTTCCCAGTAGTGATGTATGGAAGTGAGAGCTGGACCATAAAGAAGGTTGATCGCCGAAGAATTGATGCTTTTGAATTGTGGTGGTAGAGGAGACTCTTGAGAGTCCCACGAACTGCAAGAAGATCAAACCGATCCATTCTGAAGGAAATCAGCCCTGAGTGCTCACTGGAAGGACAGATCGTGAAGCTGAGGCTCCAATACTTTGGCCACCTCATGAGAAGAGAAGACTCCCTGGAAAAGACCCTGATGTTGGGAAAGATGGAGGGCACAAGGAGAAGGGGACGACAGAGGACGAGATGGTTGGACAGTGTTCTCGAAGCTACCAGCAAGAGTTTGACCAAACTTCAAGACAGGAGTGCTTGGTGTGCTCTGGTCCATGGAGTCACGAAGAGTTGGACACGACTAAACAACAACAATCCTGGTGCTTAACTAGCCAGCCACAATCGTTGCCTAGACAAAGGGACTGGTTGGGCAAGCTTGCTCTCTTATCTTCTAACCTGCCCTTCCCCCACCAATACAGGAACCCAAGAATCAGGCAGGGCTCAAAGCATCGTGCAGAATGATCCTTCTCCCAACAAAACATGGTGCCCATCACAAAGTCAGGGGTTTTGCTGGCGAACGAATAAAATGCACCGAGAACTTTTAACCGTTGCACCATAACGAGGTCCGAATTCTGCGCTGCATCCATCTCACTTTAAAGCTGCGTCAATAACAGCCAGAGGAAGGCAGGCAGATTGACAGCTCAGCAGGTTTCCTGTCTAATGAAGCTATCTGGAAGTTTGCCTGGAAGTCGGTAGAGAACTAGTCCACTCTCCTTCCATGCAAAAATAATAACTGTGATGGATTAGGCTTGATCTCTCTGTTCATCTACCTGTGGCATGAGCTACCAGGTGCTGATTTCTTTTTGCCTGACTAATCTCATTTATCATTTAACACCACTCCTCCCCTCCCGGGTGTAATTTATTATTAAAAGTCCATTTCACTTGTTTCCTGGGCCCCCCCACTGTAGAATGATATGGTATTGCTGGATCCCACCCATGCAGTTTTGGAGGCTCTTGGTGAGACGCGAAAGCATCTGGCAAGGCAACAGAGCAGCTGAGAGGACGGATTGATCATTTTCATATCTGCCACTACCTCTGGCCTGTCAGGAAATCCAGTTGCTATCGACAGCTCTGTGGCTATTTATTAAGTCAAGGGCCAACGCAAGCAGCTCCTGATAAAGATGCACAAAAGTCCCCGGCAGACAGTTAATGAACAGCCTTTTCCCTCGGGGGACGATTCTTCCAAACCCTTATCTGCCGGAGGTTGACAAGCTGGTAATAGGAATTCAATGTACAACAAATCTGTCCTTTAAGCAGCGAGGGGAGGCGAAGTCAGGAAGATAAATAGAACAAGAGCATTCTGACAACCTCTCTTGTACAAGGTGGGAGCCGAATATGGCCTGGTGAAAACACGGAGGACGGCGCTGATTGACAGGGTTAGATTTATATTCCCATATCTTTGCAGAACGCCGCCTAAGATGCATTTCGAAGAGCCGCTTCATCACTCTGGCAAGCTGTTGCTTACATGGGCCTCTCTGAAGTGGGAAGTGTTTATTATTTTAACCCCTTGATTTCTGCAGTGTGTGCCTTGGCTTCCGCAACCCCTGACAACCCAGGAAAGGAGAGCGGTTCCTTTCTGCTTGTGCGTGAGGATGGAAGAAAGTCATGACGAGTATTTGCAGGCCTCTCCCTGCTTCCAAACCGACCTGGCAGGAAGGGGACGAGGGGTGAAAATTCCCACTTGAAACAAAATTCCCCTTCCCGACTGTGTTAGAACATGTGCTTCGCATGCAGAAAGTCGTCGGTTCTATTCCTGTCAGCTCCAGTTAAAAAGATCTGCATCAGGACTGCTGGGAAAGTACCCAAAGAGGACCCAGAACTTGGAAAGCTCATGTAAAAAAAAAGGATCTAATTATTTAGTTCATAAAATAAATAACACACCAATTGATAGTGAACAAAAAACATCAGAGAATCATAAAATTGGAAGGGACCCTGAGAACAGAGACATTCTATTCTGTATCAGGAAGCTTCTCCTGCGTCGGATCTCTCTGCACAAATAGACATCATATACACATCTACACATTGAGCCAATTGCAACCTCTCAGCTGAATCTACCTCACAGGGTTGTTGTAAAGAAAAAAATGCAAGGGTAGGGAGCATGTACACCTTCCACAGATAAATGGAATGAAACAATATTTTATCTGTAAGCTGCCTTGTGTCCCTGCCAGGGTAATAATAATAATAATCAGTGCTTTTTTTCCTTAAAAAAATGTTTAGGGCTACTCTCATTTTGGCTCAAGAAAACCACCATTTTATAGTTTAAATCAGGAAAAATAAATACAGTAAATGGACAAAAGTACAGAGATTTACAAAATGTTCAGCGGTATGCATACCCCTGCGCCCACCCCCCAGAAAAAAAGCACTGATAATAATAAGAATAATAATTAACAATGGAAACTCTGAGAATAATCAGGAACGTACCAGAGAGGAAATCCTAATGAACTCAGTGTGACTTAGTTCCATGTAAAAATGTTTTGCATTGCCGTGTAAACTGCAAAGTCTTTACCCAGTTACCTGGGAGTAAGTTCCATGGAATACAGTGGGACTTACTTTTGAGTAGAAAGTGTAAGGCTTCATTGGAATAAACACTCCATGTGTTTCTTAAGAAATGGCTGGCTGCTGAAGCATTGCAATTAAAGAATTAAAAGTGGATTGATGACCTTTCCCCTTCAAAATCATAGGAAGTTGCCTGCCAGCTTCACCATTTCCTTCATTTGGCACAACAATTTTATTTTCAGTATCAACAGGACTCCAGTTTTGCACCTACACACCCTCACAGCACTTTTAATTGCTCTCCGAGATGTGGAGGGGAGGAAAAAGGAAAACCAGGATGTTCCGGGATCAAATCAGAAACTGGGGTGGCTTCTGTGATTCTGGGACTGTCCCTGGAAAATAGGGTCACTTGCAGCGTATGCTGCAGGCACAGAGCTAATCCAACCCTCTCAGGGCCGTCTTAAGTTTATCCGGTGCCGTGGTGCAAAGCTCCCTCCGGCACCCCCCCTCATTTCTCAGAGTTGTCAGAGATTTTTTTAGGGAGGATGGGGCTGCTGGTGGGGCTGCAGGAGGCAGGCAGTGGCTGGAGAATGGCTCCTTTGGCGGGGAAGAGGCAGAGGCAGGACGCAGCGCCTCCTGGCTCAGCTGGCCATTTTGCGCCACGATGGCCATGGCAGACGGCAGCGGCGTAGCGTGGGTTGTCAGCACCCGGGGCAAGGCAAGTAATTTGCACCCCTAACCCCTAACCTGCCGCCACTGCCAGCTTCTTCTTGCTGCTGCCTGGGCTGGTCGGGTGTAGTTCTCTCCCGCGCTCAGCGCTGCGCTGGGTGGCCGCTGCACTGTCCCTCCCCCAGATAGTCCCTCCCTCGCTCTCTCTCCGCTCCGCACCGCAACGCACGCCTGGCACCCTCCCCCTCCACAGTGGGCGGCGACCCGGCAGCTCGGATCGATTCGCACAGCCAACACTGCAGTGAGAGAGAGTGAGTGAGCCAGGTAGGGGCAGAGAGCTGCGAGTGCGAGTGCGCCCCCCCCAATGTTGCGCCCGGTGCGGCTGGCCCCCCCTGCACCCCCCACGCTACGCCACTGGCAGACGGAGGCTTCGGGCGCTGTGCTGCTTTGGCACGGCATGGCAGAGGCGGGCGAGGGCGGCAAGCTGATGCCAAGAGGCGCCACGTCCAGCCTCCGCCTCTTCCCTGGCGCCCTCCAGAACTTGGCGCCCCGGCGCCCCGCACCACTAGCCTTTATGGGTAAGACATCCCTGAACCCTCTATCCCCATAACGGGCAGATGGCAGCAACAGGGTAAGCCAAATACATGATGACAGAGGCAGGACCACTGAGGTCAGACTGCTGGCACAGGTCTGCAGCCACACAGCCCTCAGAAGGGCAAACATAGCTGCCACAGCGATACCCTCCTATAGGTCTTTCCTGTTTTCTTTATAACCTTTCACTGCTGCTGAATTTTATTGAGCCACTCGCTGATTGCACTAATTCTCCCTGCCAAAGTTTCATGCTATGTTCCTGATGTGTATAGTTATACCTTCACATTTCCCATATTGCGTTCATTTATTTTTCTAAGCCCCGCAAGCCGCCCGGGGGGATATGCATCAATGGGCCGCCCCTGAAACCGAGCAATAAAAATAAATTGGTGTCCAAGGCCTGATGTCCTTGCCATCTGGCAATGAGGTCATTGTCTTGGAGCTAAGACTCCAGGCCTCTCTTAAATGGTCCTAATGCAGCAGTCGAGTCCACGTTGGAGTCCCTAGTACCTTTTTCAAATGAACCAGTTTTCTTTCCTTCCCCAAATTCGTCGCAAATCACGGCGCGGGCCATTTGCCCATCTCTAATTTCAGCTCCCTCGAACGGGAAAGTGGAATGGCAACGAGCAACTTAATTTCTTGGCTTGCTTTGTAAGTAGGATTGCCAAACTATTCCTTACTTTTCAGAAGCATCAATCATGCTAAAGCTTTCTCCGTTATTCTGGAGCAGGACAGCTCCACCGAGCCTAATAGGTGCCCTTCTTTCCAGACATCTCTCCAGGGCATCCTCGACTTTTGAAAGCTTCTTTCGCACCAAACACTTTCATGCTTTGCCTTTGCATAAAGGAGACCGTGGGTGGCGCTGTGGGTTAAACCACAGTGCCTAGGACTTGCTGATCGAAAGGTCGGCGGTTCAAATCCCCGCGCAACGGGGTGAGCTCCCGTCGTTCGGTCCCAGCTCCTGCCCACCTAGCAGTTTGAAAGCAACCCTAAGTGCAAGTAGATAAATAGGGACCGCTTTCTAGCGGAAAGGTAAACGGCGTTTCTGTGTGCGGCGCTGGTGCTGGCTCGCCAGATGCAGCTTTGTCACGCTGGCCACGTGACCCGGAAGTGTCCTTGGACAGTGCCGGCTCCCGGCCTCTTGAGCGAGATGAGCGCGCAACCCTAGAGTCGGTCATGACTGGCCCTGACGGGCAGGGGTACCTTTACCTTTACCTTTAAAGGAGGCTGGACTAGCATTTGGAGAAGGAGAGGCAGTGTAGAACAGCTTACCCTCAGCCTGGTGCCCCACAATATGTTGCGTGACAGTTCCCACCAGTCCCGGTCAGCATGCTCAATGGTCAGGGATGGTAGGAGAAGCTTCCTGGTGTCCCTGTTTTCATCGGAGAAATGTTGGAGAGTATGCATGTAGGAATTTAGAACACGGCATGATCAGCGTTCTGAATTGAGTGGGCACCTTCAGTGTAGACCCAGCCCAAACCTCCCTGAATTTCTTTTCCCTTGTACCTGGGCACTGAAAAGGTACCTAATGGTATTGCTAATGCAGAGTCACCAATAGATTAAATTGAGAAATGAATACGCAGAAAGGTAAGGTGATGTCAGGCTGCGGGGACTCAGCTTCCTCCCCCGTGGCAGTAAATAAGAAAATCAAATGAAAGGAACGCCTTACTAGTTAGATTCTTTAATAATCACAGTGAGAGATAAAAGAACATGTCTCCCTAGGAAATGGCGGTGCTCCCAGCAAAGGCTTATACCCCTCCGTCCCTATTAATCTTCGTCACTCCTACGTCTTGTAATCTGAGCTTGTACCCTCTACACTTTCTGTTCTGAGACTTTCTGAGCTCTTCTCAACTTTGGGGAGGGCGGTGGAGGAATGCTGTCCAATGACTGTGAATCTGTTAACCCTCTCTCTTCCAGTGTTTCTTCTCCTAGCTGTTCCCCACCCAGTATTTCCCAGCTTCTGCCTTCTGAACTATGCCCCTCTGCAAACCACTCTTCCAAATCTATACTGTCGTCCTGCTTCTGGGAAGGTTCAGGAGCAGGGGAAGGCTCCTACCATTCCTCCTCAGCGCAGCGCTCCTCAGCACAGTCCCTGACAGGTGAGGAGAGTTGTGGCTTTGTGTTAGAACAGGCACGTCCAACAGGTAGATCGTGATCCACCGGCAAATCACTGGACGTCTGTGGTAGATCACTGTCTCCCCCCAAAGAAGAAGCTCAACAACTTTGACCTGAACTCTGCTCCGTGAGGAGATCACAGTCTCTTGGGAGTTGGGCATCCTGCTTTGCACAAAGAAAGTTACAGGTTCAATTGCTGGCCCTTTTGCTTTGTATTGGGCTGGGAAAAGCTCTTGCCTAAAACCCTGCAGAAATGCTGCCGGTCAGTGTTGACATTACTGAGCTGGAAGGACCAGTGGTCTGATTTGTAGGGATGGAAAGATATGTCAGTTTTGGTTTCTAATTTTTCCGATCTTCAGTTCAGTTCTCCACACTAGTTCACAGGTTTTTGGGTTGTTTTTTTAAGTCCTCATGAAAATTCACCAGCATTTCTGTGTGAATTTCTCTGAACATACACATTTTAATATGCAGTTTTGCCTAATGGAGTGAATTTTTAATCTTACTTTTATCAAACACTTTAGTTGATGCATTTTTTGCATACATTACATGACTGGAGCAATGCAAAATTCAGGGAACTGTGAATTTTGAAAGATAGCTGTGTTTCGGTTCTCATTTTGCTTTCGAAAGGGGAAATTATATATTTTTGCCTTTAAATGTGAGCTGAATCAATTCTCCACCCCACTGAAAGGCAGGTTTCTACATGTCTATGCAGACTATCTACCAGTTAGATCTTGTTTAATTTTAAATTTATTAACACTGTACACTGCTCTTCATCATTTTAGTATATCATTTCTACATGGTTTTTATTGTATATTCAATATTGAATGTGATGCATTATATTGTGTTTTATGTATTCTGTTTTCTTCCTACCTTTTCTGCTGGTCATTGACCGAAATAAATATACTATTACCAATTAGAGTTTCATGTAGATTAATCATTAACTTTTAAAAGAATAAACATGTATTTCAAATTAACTTGGATGAATGTCACTTAAATATTACCCAAAATAATAATAAATAGCAATACAGCCAAACCAATTAGAGCAAAAAATAAACAAGTTGCGCCCTTGCTGCTTAGCTCTGCCGATTAAAAATTGCTGCTGCTCATTAACCTGGTGTCTGTCAATTAGGCTGGTTAAAGTTTGCAGCCATTGCACAATGTGAAAGATGGGAAGACGGCATTTTTAATTATGCCTCCTCCGAAACCGAGGGCCATTTCAGATGAGGTTCCATGACCCCTGCTAAGCTCCTCATTTCATAGTTCAGATTTGTCCGCATCAACGTTAGTGCTCCTTGCCACCCATGTCTCTATTAGACGCCAGGATTCAAAATGGCCTTGACAGAGCACAGAGCTTGGGTGGGGAACAGGGAAGTGAGTTTCGACAATGACAAATGCAATGCACAATGCACAGCATGTATGGAAGGAAATGTGCAGTATGGGAGAGGAGGGGAACACAACCACACAACCATCTCGGATAGATCGGGTGGATGAAGCATCAGATAAAAGGCTTTTTAGTTTGGAGAAAAGGTATGCAATGGGGACACTGTTAGGAGTTCTGCCTACACTCGAGTAGGACCTGGCAGAGACACATGCCCGGCTGGCATGTTCTCTCCCTCCTGGTCGATTGTTCGGGAGCTTCAAAAGCTTTCTTCTGCCCGAACATCACAGCGACCGATGCCAACTGACACCAGCACACTTAGGGATCCGCAGAGTTTGCGCATCATGCGTGACAGACCTCAGCAACTCAGCATTTTGGCTAATCTACTTTATTTACATATAAACACACACAGAGCACTGCAACATGGCTCCCTCTCTCTCTAGCATCAGACAGCAAAGAGAGAAAGAACAAAGGACAATAGTCCCACTTCACGGAACACAGTAACACAGACATCCTGTCTCCGTCACTTTCCACTCTGTGGAGTCAAAACATACACCGTCACATGATAGACAAAAATCCCATGACTGCAATCACGGAGCAGGAATTCTAACAGACACATCATAGAGGTATATAGAATTATGCATGGCCTAGAGCAGGCATCTTCCAAGCACAAGTAGCCTGAGATCTACCATACAATATAAAAAACTGGAAGTGATCTACCACACTCTCCCATTGTCATTCTTCAGCTTAAACATATTATATTTGGCTGAGCTTATGATAAAAATAATAACAAATGATAGTCGCTTCCATAAAACCTGAAAAGTTCATCATAAATTGTTATGTACTAAGCTTGGATCCTTGAACAATAGGCAGGTAGGATCCTAGAATGCAACAACTGATTGGCCTGCAGGAGAAGACCAATCAGGCTCCAGGAGGGAAGCAGAATCAGCCGATCAGACGGCACTCATTGTGTAAATAATGTATATAAAAGTCTGAGGTTTGGGGGGCAATTTAATCACTGTTTTACAAGCTGCAATAAAGAGCATGAAATCACTGCAGGACTCCGAGTATATTTCATAAATCAATATATTTTTAAAGATACATACTTTGTATACTTGTAATAACGTAAGAACATTGAGGACAGGGTCCTACGTAATCAGAACATGATGCATGGATTGTTCACAAAAGCTCATGCTATAATAAATATGTTAAGTCTTACAAGTACCCCAAGACTCTTGCTGTTTTTCAAATGAGTCTGGGGCACATGTCAACCACAGCGGTTTCCCCCCATAGTTCAAAACAAAAATTGGGTAAACTGAACTGCAGAGTTCCTTAACCCTTCCTTAACGTTAAAAACCATGAGTGTAGATACATCCCAAGCCTTATGATTAATGGTTGAGGGAGTTACTGAAGACCTCTGAAGGAGGAAGGACAAATCATCTGGTAGGGGTAACATAAGTGCCCACCACTCAAATACATCCCCTGAGTCCATGAGCTGGGTGCAAAAGAGGGGTATGCAAAGCAACGGTGCCTCTGCTTTTGTTAAGAGACCTGTTTCAAGGATCTAAGCCTCAGTGAAACCCCTCCTTTCCTCATTTTTCAGCCAGGCAGAAATACTGCGATGGGAAATAGTGAATGAAATCAATAACAGTAAAGTATTTCCTGTAAATATACCCTCATGCTCAGGTTAAAAGAAAGGGTTGGCCTTTGGTTTTTAATATCCGGTCATTGTGAGCTTTGGGGATTTAAATCAATGGCTGGAGATGGTTTTTCCTGCCTGATGTTACAAACGCATCTTTGCTCATTCTCTGTTCCATGTTGAAAATGTGGGCCAGCTACAGGCCTCCCTTCTCAATGTACACGATGAATATTTGTTATGTACTTGATACTCTGTTGTTTGAAATAAGAATTGTGGCAAATGCATTATTATTATTATTATTATTATTATTATTATTATTATTATTATTATTATTATTTTATCTGCTCTGAATGGAGAATTCCTGACTGGGAAATAATGGACAATTGCACGATCACAGAAGAAAGCAGGAAGTTTAATACAATTATGAACTGGTTGCAGCACATATTCTTTTCATAGCATGATCAGAATAGATGATGATGGTGATGATGATTAGCCCCCTGCCTCCCACTCACCTGGCTGGCGCCCACGCCCACGGGCAGGCACCCAACCAGGTGGCTGCGAGGGGGCGTGTTTAGCAGCCTAAAATGCTGCGGCACCAGCCTTCCGGCCTCACTTTTCGTCGTCCCGTCGCGAGTCACCCACCCTCCACTCCCTTAGAGCTCAGGGTCTCAGTTTTCTTTTGGCCTTGCTATGGACCTTAGGTTGGTCGCCCTGGTTGTCCGGGGGGGGGGGGGGGGCTGGTAGGAATTTTTCCATTTGGCATTAGGCTTTTTGGTTTTTTCGCCTACCTCGTAGCGACCGTCACAACTTTCTTGGTATTGGTGGGTAGGTTAGGCATTGGAATAATGTGTTGTGGTGTGTCGAAGGGCTAGGTGTGCCATCGCCTGCACCTTCAATTTTGGGTATTCCGTTAAAGGAATCCGGCGGTCGTGTATTCTGTCTGATGCCTGCGTGGCGGGAGGCCATGGCACGACCCTCGGTGACATCAGGGGAGAGCTTATAGTTGGATTAGCATCAACAGGCTTCACCTACTGGTGAATAAACCCCCCTGTTTTAGACTCACCCCTCTCTGAGGGGGTGGAGTCAGCTGACATAATCCAATGCCTAAGCCAATACCTTTTCACTTGCTGTAATCAATAAAGTTGTGGCCTTTTCTTGCCCATTAACCTTATATCACGTGTCCTTGTGTTTTCATTCCACTACGCGGGGATCGGGTCCTCGAACCACAATGTCAGTGGTTCTACTCTGAGTAAAACTTAACCGAACACCATCCCATATATTCTTTAAATGTGATTTGGATCAAATTCCCCCTCCATCTTTATGCCCAAGTAAATGGGGTTAAGGTCCCCGTCAATGGCCCATTTGGGGTGCCTTGCTCTCTCCCAATTTTGAGCTGAGATCTTGCCCTGAAAACACCCTCTCTCTGGTCCACGATCTTGCACGGGTCACGTGACTCATGACCGTGTATTTGCACGGTATCTCTGAAAGCTCAGTGCAGTAGGTGTTTGGAAATCCCTGTTTCTGCAGCCCTGTGCTATACCTCTGGGGCTGTGGGCTTGACAGGCCTGGGATAGATGGACAGGCAGATAATTCGCTCTAGCATTTCATGTTCAGATCTGTATGGGGTGATCTGTCTGCCTGCCTCCCTTGCTGCTGGCAAAGGTCCAGGTGGCTTTGTTAGCAGGGAAACCTGCTGAGCCTTAAGTCTGTCTACCTGTCTCCAGTCCTATTGATAGAGCCTTAAAGTGAGATGGATCGGTCCCCGTTAAGAAGCAGTAGCTGGGGCTGCATGTATTCCGATTGCATATTCTTGGCCAAGAAGAGCAAAACAAATAAAACACAATTAGAATGCATCAGCACAGCTTCTAATAGCCATTATGGCCTGGGTGGAGAAGAAGTGGTTCTGCAGAGTTAAGAACAAAAGCATAGCCTACTGGATCATAGAATCGTAGAGTTGGAAGGGAACCTGAGGGACATCTAGTCCAGCCCCCTGCAATGCAGGAATTTCAAGTAAAGCATCCATGACAGATGGCTGTCCAACCTCTGCATAAAAACTTTCAATGATGGAGAGGCCACCACTTCTCATGGGAGTCTGTTCCACTGCTGAACACCTCTTACTGTCAGAACGTTCTTCCTAATGTTTAGTTGAAATCTCCTTTCTTGTAACTTGAGACCATTGATTCAGGTCCTGCCCTCCAGGGCAAGAGAAAACAAACTCATTCCCTCTTCCATGTGACAGCCCTTGAGATAGTAAGACAGTACTATCTCAAGTACAGTAAGAGCTGTTCGACAGTGACAGTAAGAGACAGTAAGAGACAGTAAGTGACAGTAAGTGACAGTAAGAGACAGTAAGAGACAGTAAGTGACAGTAAGAGCTGTTCGACAGTGGAATTTGCTGCCAAGGAGTGTGGTGGAGTCTCCTTCTTTGGAGGTCTTTAAGCAGAGGCTTGACAACCATATGTCAGGAGTGCTCTGATGGTGTTTCCTGCTTGGCAGGGGGTTGGACTCGATGGTCCTTGTGGTCTCTTCCAACTCTATGATTCTATGATTCTATGATTCTATGATATTTGAAGATGGTGAGAGCTGGACCATAAACAAGGCTGATTGCCGAAGAATCGATGCTTTTGAATTATGGTGCTGGAGGAGACTCTTGAGAGCCCCATGGACTGCAAGAAGATTAAACCTCTCCATTCTTAAGGAAATCAGCCCTGAGTGCTCACTGGAAGGACAGATCGTGAAGCTGAGGCTCCGATACTTTGGCCACCTCACGAGAAGAGAAGACTCCCTGGAAAAGACCCTGATGTTGGGGAAGATGGAGGGCACAAGAAGAAGGGGACGACAGAGGACGAGATGGTTGGACAGTGTTCTCGAAGCTACGAAAATGAGTCTGACCAAACTGTGGGAGGCAGTGGAAGACAGGAGTGCCTGGTGTGCTCTGGTCCATGGGGTCACAAAGAGTCGGACATGACTAAACGACTAAACAACAACATCATATCTCCTCTCAGTCTCTTCTTTTCCAGGCTAAACATATCGAGCTCCTTCAAACGCTCCGTATAAGGCTTGGTTCCAGACCCTTGATCATCTTGGTCACCCTCCTCTGCACACTTTCTAGCTTGCCCACATCCTTCTTAAATTGTGGTGCCCAGAATCGGACACAGTATTCCAGGTGTGTTCTGACCACTGCAGAATACAGCAGGACTATGACTTCCCTTGATCTAATTCTGCTAATATAGCCTAGAATAACATTGGCGTTTTGGGCTGCTGAGATCAGGCCCCATGGCCCATCTAGTCCAATGTCCTCTTCTCACAGTGGCCAGATAGATGTGTATAGGAAACCAGGGAGCAAAATACGAGCACAAGAAAACTCTGGCCTCCTGTGGAGCATAGCCATCATGACTAGTAGCCATTGATTCTGACTTCTGATGCTTTCCTTCCCCACATGAAGCTGAGCCTTTCTGTAGCTTCTGCAGTGTCACTAGGTGGTGCCAACTTGCTTTTGAGTGTATATTTGCCCCAATGAGGTCTAGAAACTTTGAAAGAAATTTAAATTGGCCCTCTGGATTTTGTACTATGGATATAGGATTTATAGGGCTGTAGGTGCCAGGGTGGCTATGTACTACCTCCAGATCCATAGGGCATAGCAAGTGGGGAGAGTGCTATTGGACTCATGTCCTGGTTGTGGGCTTCCCATGGATTCTGGGCAAGATAGACCTAGCACATTACAGTGAGAAAATAGATACCTGTTAAACACACATGAAATGGCTGGCTGGCTGGAATTATGAACTTATTTAGCTGGTCAGTGCTGTGTAAGCTTACTCAGGAGTAAGTTCCACTGTGTTCACTTCCTAGTCAATGTGTTTAGGATAGTGGCCTTATTTTGTTCAGTGCCATCCTTGTTGAATACAGCCAGTGTGACTTGGTGGTTAGAACATCAGACAAGGACCTGGGACAGCATGGTTGAAATCCCCACTTGGCCAAGAAATTCAGTTGGGTCCAGGGGTGCCAACTTGAATAAAATATTGGGAACGGGGTCAGGTAAGCCCCGCCTCGCATAATCGATCACATGACGTAGCAGATGCACACCATTTGAATGGCAATGCCCATCAACGGGTGGTGGGGGTGACAGCCCCTTCAAATATTTTATGGGGCTGGTGGTGAAGGGACCTCAGTCCCTAGGAGTTGGCTCCTATGCTTGGGCCAGCCAATGCCTCTTGCCTAACCTGCCTCACAGGAAGCTCCTTGGAGGAAAAGGTGAGATAGAAATGCAAACAAACAGACAAATTATTTATCTTTCACACACAGTTATAGTGGATTTGGGACAAAGGCTCTGGATAGCCCCTATTTCCATTAGGGAGAATGAAAACTTGGAAAGCAAGTAAGGAATTGTCATCTGCTTGGGCTGGCCAAAATAATAGCCGAGATTCCACTGCACTGTAACCCCAAGGACCACAATACTTCCGCAGCTTCAGGAAACACACCATGAATCTATATTGTCATGTGCTCAGGGGTTTTGCGGTTGTGATGAAGTCTGTGGCAGCAATTGGCTCACGTTTCCTAGAACACATGCAGGTTTCTTGACATGCTCTGGGATAGAGTTGCCTTGGCGTGCCAAGAATAACTCATTAATTCAATGCACAGACTTATTTGTCCTAGAGGATTAGAGCAGGATTTATTTCCCAATAACTGGATAAGTGAAGCACTTGGGGGAGCGCTCTTTCACGTTTGACGGCAGAGTGGTGAATTTTAAGGTGTGGTGAAGCTGAAGGAGAGTCCATAGCCATGTCCAAGAGGAGACCGAAAATGCAGTGGCTGTGCTGATCCAACAAACACACACAATCACCATCAGTAAATAGCACAGCTTTACCAAAGCTGCTGCTCTCTTGCTGTTCCAGCTTATAATGCCCATCAGCCCTAACCTGCTCATTGCAACAAATATAATGTCTATATCATAGAATCGTAGAATTGAAGAGTTGGAAGGGTACCTGAGGGTCTTCTAGTCTAACCCCTGGAAGGCAGGAATCTCAACTAAAGAATCCCTGGCAGATGACCATCCAACCTCTGTTTAAAAAACCTCAGTTGAAAAAACCATCAGTTGAGATGACAGGCGAGCTAATACCAGTGTACTGGAAGAAGCAAAGATCACCAGTATCGAAGCAATGATTCTTCAACATCAACCTCGTTGGACTGGCCATGTTGTCCGGATGCCTGATTGTCATCTTCCAAAGCAACTACTCTATTCCTAACTTAAAAATGGAAAGTGTAGTGCTGGTGGTCAACAAAAGAGGTTTAAAGACTCTTTCAAGGGAAATCTTAAAAAAATGTAATATAAACACCAACCATTGGGAAACACTGGCCTGTGAGCACTCCAGTTGGAGAACAACCTTTACCAAAGGTGTCATGGGCTTTGAAGACACTCGAACTCAGGACACAAGGGAGAAATGTGCTAAGACGAAGACATGCTTGGCAAATCCTCACCGGGATCAACTTGTGCCCAGAAACCTATGTCCCCACCGGGGAAGGATGTGTGGATCCAGAATTAGCCTCCACAGTCACTTATGGACTCACTGTTAAAACCTTGTTCATGGAAGACCATCTTACTCGGCTACGAGTGATCCCCAAAGAAGAAAACCACCAGAAAGCTCTTCCTAAAATTTAGTGGGAATCTGCTTTCTTGAATCCATTGATTTGTGTCCTACCCTCTGAAGCAGCAGAAAACAAGCTTGCTATCCCTCTTCCATGTGACAGCCCTAGAGATAGTTGAAGATGGCTATCATTTCTTCTCTTGGTCTCCTCTTCTCTAGGCTCAGCATACCCACCTCTGTCAACCGTTCCTCATAAGAGGACACCTTCCTCTTTCAGCAGCCACCAGACACAATGGATATATGCTGCTTCCAGGATCAGATACAACGTGATGGAGTCTTATGGGAGTGGGCTATTGCCTTCATGTTTTCCTTGTTGGCTTCCTAGGGACATCTGGTTGGCCTCTGTGAGAGACACCATGCTGGACTAGATATGGCCTTTGGTCTGATCCTACAGGGCTATTTGCTATTTGCATACTATTAGGGGTGGGGATATGGTCAATCAGAATAGCTAGTGAGTAGAAATATAACTGGTTTGCCGTCGCTTGATTCACTACAAAGTAGCTCCACACATTCACAAGTGACCTTTTAAACAAATGACCTCTAAGAGGCATTATTAACGGGAACCTGCTATTGTTCTGTTTTCCACATGCTCCGATCCTTAATCATAATGAAATAGAGTTATGACAGCATGGTGGAAAATATTAATTTATCCTCTCCTCCCATCCCCTCCTTCCACAGCCTTGCCTATCTGTCTCCACAGTCTGTTTCCTTTGTTATCTCTAACGGCAAGAGGAGAACAAGCACACCTCGCTTCTAAGTATACTCTGTAATGGTGGTCAAAGGGCAGAATTGAATGTCCCTGTTTATTCAGAACTCTGGCAAAGCCAGAAGCTTCTGCAATGGTCTAAAACAGGGATGGAGAACCTTTAGGCCACTTTCTGAGGCGAGGCACAAGCCAATGAACGGTCAGGGCCAGAGGTGACTGTGGGCAGAGCAATTGATATGATGACAAACAAGATGATCAAGGGCCTGGAAACCAAGCCTCATGACCGAGGGAGTTGGATACATTTAGCCTGGAGAAGAGGAGACTGAGAAGTGACACAACAGCCATCTTCAAATATCTCTAGGGCTGCCACATGGAAGATGGAGCAAGCTTGTTTTCTGCTGCTACAGAGGGTAGGACCCAAATCGATGGATTCAAATTACAAGAAAGGAGATTCCCACTAAGCATTAGGAAGAGATTTCTGGTGGCAAGAGCCTGTCTGAGAGTGAAATGGACTCCTTCAGAAGGTGGTGGCCTCTCCTTCCTTGGAGGTTTTTAAGCAGAGATTGGATGGCCATCTGTCATGGATTCTTTAGTTGAGATTCCATCATTGCAAGGGGTTGGACTGGATGATCCATGCAGTCCCTTCCAACTCTACAATTCTATGATTCCATAGCCGCCTCCACAAATTTGTCTAATCCCCCTTTAAAGCCATCCAATTATTGGGGGCCATTACTACATCTTGCAGTAATAAATTCCATAGCTCACCTATGTACAGGGATGACTGTTGCCCAATGGCACTGATAGAGCAGAAGATGGGGAGGCCAAGGGTAGACAGAACAAGAACCAGTCAGGCAAAGCCAACCTCCTCCCTGCTGATTTTTACAAGGGCTAATCTGAGACTAAGGAGGAGGCACTTGGGCAACCATCCAGGCTGGTTGTAAGCAAGGATGGCAGACTGAGATTAGCAGGCCAATGCTGATCAGCTGATGTGCGGGGACTAAATCCTGCTGCCTTGGCTGCGTAACCTTGTTTGCTGCTGGGAACAGGATCACACAAGCCAATGCAGGATGAAGCCTTTTCCTCACGCCCATCAGTGTCAGCTGATGGGCAGGTGGATGTGGTTTGGAGAAAATGGATTTGCAGGTCAAATGAGACCCACCTGCTGGGCCGAGAATGGCCCACAGATCAGAGGCCCTGGTTTAGAAGATTTAGAAATGGCTCAAATTCTGTATTGAATTCATCAGGCTGGGAGGGAATGAACTGATGTGCATTATGCACCTCCAACTCTTGAGTACAGGTAGTCCTGCTTTCTTCAGGTTCCTTCAACAATCTTCCCCCAGCTTGGGTGTTCGTGGTACTCTTTTGTTCCCAAACCGATCGGCACAAGGCCATACGAGCTCAGGATTAGAAGGAATGATTTATACCGTATGCACTATATTTAGAAATGCTATGCAGAAGGAAGTTTTCTCCCTGTGAATTTATTCTGACAACTCTGTCATAGTTCAATTGATCAGATAAACAACTTCGTAAAAAATATTAGCTAATCTGAAAGGTTACCAAAACTGCTCCAACCGTCTTGCCTTCTGCAGCTGAAGGGGATTTCTTCACTGTCCAATCTTCTTGCAATCTGTTTGCAAGCCAGTGTTTTAGTGAAACAGCCAGCTCAGCAAACCGCCATATGAAAATGTGCATTTTTCACAAGGGTCAAGTTTTTTATTTAACTTTGCGTTCCTCAGGGAGCTGTAGCAGTTGGTATATTGCTGGGGAAGCTGTAATCTTAGTGTTATGTACAGTCATACCTCGGGTTGAATGTGCTTCAGGTTGAGCGCTTTCGGGTTGCACTCCGCGGCAACCCGGAAGTAACGGAGCATGTTACTTCCGGGTTTCGCCGCTCGCACATGTGCAGACACTCAAAATGACGCCACGCACATGCGCGGAAGCGGCAAAACGCAACCCGCACACGCGTCGTCGTGTCTTACGTTCCATTCAGGATGCAAACGGGGCTCCGGAATGGATCCTGTTCGCATCCCAAGGTACTACTGTACTAAACTTCGATTCTAGAACAATAGGCAGGTAGGTTCCTAGAATGCAACAACTGATTGGCTCACAGGAGAAAACCAATCAGGCTCCAGGAGGAAGTTAATTGGCCTATTAGGCTGGTAGGATGGTAGAATGCAACAACTTATTGGCCTGCAGGAAAAGACCCATCAGGCTCCAGGAGGGAAGCAGAATCATTGTGTAAAAAATGCATATAAAAGCCTGAGGTTTTGGGGGAAATTTAATCACTGTTTTACAAGCTGCAATAAAGAGCATGAAATCACTGCAGGACTCCGAGTATATTTCACTTAGGTTGGAGGCAAACTGATTTCCTTTGCTTGAGACATCTCTTCTCTTGGCTGCCCTCCCCTCAATTTGAAATGGTATGCCTTCAGAAAGCATTGCCTCTGAAGTGTTGCATAGATGTCAAAGACACAGGCAGCTTTCCTGTTGCGAGTTAAGCAACAACATTTGCAATAAGTTACCTGAAAAAGAATTGATGCTTTTGAATTATGGTGCAGGAAGAGACTCTTGAGAGTCCCATGGACTGCAAGAAGATCAAACCTCTCCATTCTGAAGGAAATCAGCCCTGAGTGCTCACTGGAAGGACAGATCCTGAAGCTGAGGCTCCAATACTTTCGCCACCTCATGAGAAGAGAAGACTCCCTGGAAAAGACCCTGATGTTGGGAAAGATGGAGGGCACAAGGAGAAGGGGACGACAGAGGACGAGATGGTTGGACAGTGTTCTCGAAGCTACGAAAATGAGTCTGACCAAACTGCGGGAGGCGGTGGAAGACAGGAGTGCCTGGCGTGCTCTGGTCCATGGGGTCACGAAGAGTCGGACACAACTAAACGACTAAACAACCTGAACAAGTTAGGGGCAAGAGACAGAAAGGCAACCTGTTCTGTTGAAATATACTCAGAGTCGAAACTGGATTTCATGCTCTTTATTCAGCTCATAGTGGTGAGGAGGAATGGAAGTTCCCCCACAACATCTGCTTTTTATACATTATTTACACAATGGGCTGCACATGATTGGCTAATTCCGGGATTCTCCTGTAGGCCAATCAGGTTGTGAATTCACTTCCACCTGGAGCTGGATTGCTCCTGCGGACCAATCATACTGCTGCATTGTTCTAGGACCAATCAGACTACTGCATTCTGGATCCTATTGTTGTAGGACCAATCAGACTGCTGCATTTTGGATCCTATTCAACTCAGTACATAACATAATACATACATCATTGAAGGAGGCAGTCTCCAACAGAAATCCTGTTTGTCAGGATACCTGATAATGGTCACTGATTGCTTTACCTGGACAGTCTGGACATTTCTTTTCAGATGCTCAATACTTAGTTCTTGAATCCAGGTCACAGGCTCACCCTGTTCATATGCAAATATGCCCTTAAGACAGGATTTGTGAGCAAAGAGACAATGAGAAGCATTTCCCCATTTGCCTCCCTTACTGCAGAGGAATATGTGAGGTCACTGAAAGAGTCAAAATGGCTTCAGGATTGCTCTCTGGGACACAGGTGGCGCTGTGGGTTAAAGCCTCAGCGCCTAGGACTCGCCGATCGAAAGGTCGGCGGTTCGAATCCCTGCGGCGGGGTGCGCTCCCGCTGCTCGGTCCCAGCGCCTGCCAACCTAGCAGTTCGAAAGCACCTCCGGGTGCAAGTAGATAAATAGGGACCGCTTACCAGCGGGAAGGTAAACGGCGTTTCCGTGTGCGGCTCTGGCTCGCCAGAGCAGCGATGTCACGCTGGCCACGTGACCCGGAAGTGTCTCCGGACAGCGCTGGCCCCTGGCCTCTTAAGTGAGATGGGCGCACAACCCCAGAGTCTGTCAAGACTGGCCCGTACGGGCAGGGGTACCTTTACCTTTACCTTTACTATTTCAGACATGTGGTTTATATACTTATGTATGTGTTTGCTTTGTACATTTATGAACATACAATTTATATATATATCGAATTCCTATCACACTAATGTTTAAATCCCTACATGATTTAGGTCCCAAATATCTGAATGAGAAACTCCTTTCTTAAAGAACCTCTCTAGTGTTCAGATCTGCAGAACCCTTCACGTGCCTGTGACTCAGGTGCTCCTAAATAATTCTTGCAAATGCAATTTGCATCGACTTTTTAAAATACTGAGTTTTAAATTGTTGTAACTCGCCCTGGGACATGCTGGTGAAGGGCATGTAATTCTTCATCTTCATCATCATCATCATGAGGATCATAGGAGCCAACTCCTTGGGGCTGTGGGGGCTTCGACCCCACAATAAAATATTTGAGGAGGCTGGCCCCCCCACAAGTTGATGGGCATTCCCATTCAAATGGTGTGTGTACACTGCATCATGTGATCGATGACAATATTTTATTCCGGTTGGCACCCCTGAACGGAATGAAGTGAAAGTGTGGTGTTTCAACTTGGACTGACTTTGCCCCCACATTTCTGTAGAGGAGAATTGCGCCCGCTCCTATCAACACAGCCCCTTGTCAGATTTTACTTCCTGGTTACGCTGGGCTGTGACAAAGAGACAAGAGTTTAAGAGCTAGCTTTTATGAATCTGGTCCCTGACTCTTCCCATGGGTTTTAGCTGCACAGGCAAGTGCAATTTGTTTCCTTGAGGTCAACCAACGCCGACAACGTCCTTTCCTGCTAATGCTTTCACATAACAATTTTCCTGTACTTTGCAATTAGCGACCGCATCAGGCGTTTGCAATGGCTCGCATTCAGTGTGGCAACGGAAAGGAAGCAGCCACAAACCACAAAGTCTTGTCTCCTGGAAACCCAGATGAACGTCTCAAAGGATGTCTTTTATTCATTCCCCTTCATTGGCAGCAAGCTCAGCTTTCACACTTTCTGGCCATTGTGTTTTGCCCTGCCTATGTCATAGAATCAGAATCATTGAGTTGGAAGGGACCCCAACGGTCATGCAGCCCAACCCCCGGCAGTGCTGGAATCCTGCTGACAGCCATCTCTGCATAATAATAATAATAATAAATAATAATAAATTTTATTTATATCCCGCCCTCCCCAGCCGAAGCCGGGCTCAGGGCGGCTAACAACATTAAAACAGTGTGACATTATAAAACATTATAAAAATGAATTAAAATCAAAATTGATGGCAACCATAAACTAAAGCTTTGTAAAGATTGCCAGAGGAGGGGGTCAGGCTGCGCCCTGACCAAATGCCAGGTGGAACAGCTCTGTCTTGCAGGCCCTGCGGAAAGATGTCAAGTCCTGCAGGGCCCTTGTCTCTTGTGACAGAGCGTTCCACCAGGTTGGAGCCGCAGCCGAAAAAGCCCTGGCTCTAGTTGAGGCCAGCCTAACCTCTCTGAGGCCTGGGACCCTCAAGGTGTTTTTATTTGAAGATCGTAAGTTCCTCTGTGGGGCATACCAGGAGAGGCGGTCCCGTAGGTACGAGGGCCCTAGGCCGTATAGGGCTTTGAAGGTTAAAACCAGCACCTTAAACCTGATCCTGTACTCCACCGGGAGCCAGTGCAGCTGGTATAGCATGAATGTGATCTCTAAGCGAGGACCCCGTAAGGAGTCTCGCTGCGGCATTCTGCACCCGCTGGAGTTTCTGGGTCAGTCTCAAGGGCAGCCCCACGTAGAGCGAGTTACAATAATCCAGTCTGGAGGTGACCGTCGCGTGGATCACAGTGGCTAGGTCAGGGCGAGAGAGGTATGGAGCCAACTGCTTAGCTTGGCGGAGATGAAAAAATGCCGCCTTTGTTGTAGCTGCAATCTGCGCCTCCATGGAGAGGGAGGTATCGAAGATTACACCCAAACTCTTAACGGACGGTGCTGGCACTAATTGCACCCCCGCAAGAGATGGGAGTTGCCCCCTCAGTCCCATGTCGTCCCGTCCCAGCCAGAGGACCTCTGTCTTCGAAGGATTTAACTTCAGCCGGCTCCCACGTAACCATCCAGCCACAGCCTCCAAGCATCTGATCAGTGTGTCTGGGGCCGAGTCCGGGTGGCCGTCCATCAACAAATAGAGTTGGGTGTCATCAGCATACTGATGGCAGCCCAGCCCAAAACTCCGGACAAGCTGGGCGAGGGGGCGCATAAAGATGTTAAAAAGCATCGGGGAGAGTATTGCACCCTGAGGCACACCACACACCAAGGAGTGGCGGGATGACAATTCCCCCCCAAGCGCCACCCTCTGTCCCCGACCAGAGAGAAACGAGCGCAGCCATTGAAGGACTGTGCCCTGGATCCCCACGTCGGCAAGGCGGTGGTCCAGGAGTTCGTGATCGACCATGTCGAAGGCTGCTGACAGGTCTAGAAGAATCAGCAGCCCCGACCCGCCTCGATCCAGCTGCCTGCGGAGATCATCTGTTAGGGCGACCAGAGCCGTCTCGGTCCCATGACCAGCGCGGAAGCCGGACTGGAATGGATCCAGAGCTGATGTTTCATCCAGAAACCTACCAAGCTGTTCAGCAACCGCTCTCTCAATCACCTTACCCAGGAATGGAAGATTCGAAACCGGGCGGTAATTGGATAGATCTAAGGGATCTAATGATGTTTTCTTTAAGAGCGGGCGCACCACTGCCTCCTTCAGTTCCCCTGGGAATGTCCCGGTGCCAAGGGACAGATTGATGATATCCCCCAGGGGGGCCCGCACCTCTTCTGGACACGCTCTAATCAGCCAGGACGGGCACGGGTCGAGAGGACAGGTGGTGGGCTTTCCAGCTCGGAGGAATCTGTCTACATCAGCTGGGGATATCCAGTCAAAGTGGTCCAATACTGAACCCGAGGACAGTCGAGGGGCCTCCAGTTCCTTTATTGTATCCAAATTGGCAGGGAGGTCATGGCGGAGCAACAAGACCTTCTCCGCAAAAAAGCTCGCAAATGCCTCACAGCTGTGTGTCAAATTGTTATTTAAATTTGGCTGTCCTTCGAGGGACGTTAAAGACCGAATTATACTAAATAATTGTGCCGGGCGAGAGCTAGCGGATGCAATGGAGGCCGAGAAGTAGGACTTTTTAGCGGCCTTCACTGCCATCTCATAGGTTTTCATAAAAACCCTATAAGATGTTCTTGAGGCTCCGTCACGGGCACCCCGCCATACTCGCTCTAGCCGTCTGAGGTCCCGCTTCATTTTCCGGAGCTCCTCGGTAAACCAGGGAGCCCGGTTTCTGCGGGGTCGCAGAGGGCGCTTAGGTGCGATCTCATTGATGGCTGCCAGGAGCTGGGTATTCCAGGCCTCAACAAGCTCAGTCAATGAGTCGCCAGGGGGAGAAAGGTCCCGCAAGGCTTGACGGAATCCATCAGGGTCCATCAGCCTCTGCGGGCGAGCCCAAATTGGCTCGCCACCCAAGCAGGGTGGGGGTGGAACGTCAATCCTGGCTTTCAGAGCATAGTGATCAGACCATGGCACCTTCATCGAAGGAAACATGATCACATCTATACCGACGCCAAAGATCAAATCCAGCGTGTGGCCTGCTTGATGTGTGGGGCCCGAAACAAACTGGGAGAGCCCTAGTGTCGCCATGGAAGACACCAGGTCCAGAGCCTGTGAGGAGGGAGTGGCATCAGCATGGATGTTGAAGTCCCCCAATACCAATAGGTTAGGGAACTCCAAGGCCCAGCCGGCCACCGCCTCCAGCAGGCCTGACAGGGTGGCTGCTGGTGCGCTAGGTGGCCGGTACACCAGCCAGACAGCTAAGCTCTCCTCGGAGCCCCACACTAGGCCAACACATTCAATGCCGGGGATCGATGGTGATGGTAGAGCCCTGAAAGGGCAATCTTCCCGGATTAATAATGCCACCCCTCCCCCCCGGCCCACAGTCCGCGACTGGTGAAGGACGGAGAAACCCGGGGGCGCCATCTCTCGTAGGGTAACAGTATCCCCTTCGCGCACCCAGGTCTCAGTCACACATGCCAGGTCAACCCCCTGCGAGGTGAAGAAATCTCGCAGGGTGGCGGTTTTGTTGCCTATAGACCTGGCATTGCACAACACCAGTGACGGAGGTGAGTAATCCTTGCTCACCCTACCCTCGTCTCTCGGGATGGGGCGCAGATTGGAAGGGGTACGAGCATATCCGTATCTCGATCCCCTTCGCCTATGACATCTGCCCCCACCGCCATACCTCCCTCGCCCCTCCACAGTAGGAATCCCAAGCCTCATACTTGCCTCCATTTACAGAATATAAAAGCAAACAAACAAAAACAATTACATGAAAACAAAACCAATCCCCACCCCACTCCCCAACCACCCCACCCCAACCCAAAATAAATCAAAACAAAATAAAAGTACATGGATAAAAACCACCGCTTATGGTGGTACAACAAAGCAAAAAAATAAAAACAGTTTAAAACATATAAGAACACTTCCAACAACCGCTGCAGCAGCACCAGGGTCCCCGAGGCTGCGGCGGTGGTGAGCGTGGGCCCCGCCCCCTGGCCTGGTGGAGAGTGGGCCTGCAGGGGGAAGAGCCCTCCCCACAAACACACGGCAGAGTGGCAGCAGCGATGTTCCGAGGCCTCCGTGGAGCCTTATATGCTGAGGTGGAGTCTGGGGCCCGCCCCCAGGCCCAAGGTGGAGAATGGGCTTGCAGGGGGAAGAGCCCTCCCCACAAACGCACGGCAGAGTGGCAGCAGCAATGTTCCGAGGCCTCCGTGGAGCCTTATATGCTGAGGTGGAGTCTGGGGCCCGCCCCCAGGCCCAAGGTGGAGAATGGGCTTGCAGGGGGAGCGGTCCTCCCCAAGACTCACCGGCAAAGCGGCAGCAGCAGTGTCCCGGGCCTCCTTGGAGTCTTTTATGCTGAGGTGGAGTATGGGCCCGTCCCCAAGCCCAAGATGGAGAATGGGCTAGCAGGGGGAAGAGCCCTCCCCACAAACGCACGGCAGAGTGGCAGCAGCGATGTTCCGAGGCCTCCGTGGAGCCTTATATGCTGAGGTGGAGTCTGGGGCCCACCCCCAGGCCCAAGGTGGAGAATGGGCTAGCAGGGGGAAGAGCCCTCCCCACAAACACACGGCAAAGCGTAGGCTTGAACCACCAACTTCCTGGTTAACAGCCAGGCGCACTGACACACTGCGCCATCTGAGGGTCCATGTCAATGACATTAGAAACTTAACAGCCTGCAGGGATGCTGCCCATCATGGGATTCGGCCGCCTGAGGCAGCTGCTCCAGCCTGCCTCATGGTCGGGCTGGCCCTGCTTCTTAACAGTCCCATCAGCCTCAGTCGGCATGGCCATACGGGCTGGCGGTAAGTTGAAAACTTCTGGAGCTCAGCAGGTAGGTGTGGCTGAATACGCACAAATGGGACCTTTAGAAATGGCAAAATTCATAAGCCAATGGGACAATACTTTGGTCCACCAGCCAGGATAGTCTGTTCTTGGGTTCGAATAATGCTTGCTGGCCTGATCCAGCAGGCTGCTCTTATTGACCATGCTGAAATCCCCTCCCCCCCAAAAACAAAGGAAGACGGCCATATGACATTTCCTCCCCCCCCATTAATTTATTCTATTTGTGAAATCGCTGAGAGCATTATAGAAATAAATGTCTGTCTACTCATCCACAGTGTTTTTTTTTTTGGGGGGGGGGATGCAGGGGTCCACATACTCCTCCTAAGCATTTTATGAATCTAAGTTTGGCCTCATTGAGGGGCAGTATTTCAATATGAGTAGGAAAATGAGACGCGGGTGGCGCTGTGGGTTAAACCACAGAGCCTAGGACTTGCTGATCAGAAGGTTGGCTGTTCGAATCCCCGCGATGGGGTGAGCTCCCGTTGCTCGGTCCCAGCTCCTGCCAACCTAGCAGTTCGAAAGCATGTCAAAGTGCAAGTAGATAAATAGGTACCACTCCAGCGGGAAGGTAAACGGTGTTTCCGTGCGCTGCTCTGGTTCGCCAGAAGCGGCTTAGTCATGCTGGTCACATGACCCGGAAGCTGTACGCCGGCTCCCTCGGCCAATAAAGCGAGATGAGCACTGCAACCCCAGAGTCGGTCACGACTGGACCTAACGCTCAGGGGTCCCTTTACCTTTGCCTTTAGGAAAATGAGAGTACCCCTAAACATTTTTTTTTTAAAAAAAGCACTGCTCATACATGTCCGTAACACAAGTCCAGAGAGTTAACAAATGGGTTCCATTTATCTGCCAGATCTATTCTTCTGTTTTTTGTATCAGTCAATTTATTCACTCCATGTCCACGGCTTTCATGAATTGCCAGCGCAATTTGACTTTTTGAAGAATGAGCCCAAGAGCATTTAGCTCCTTTTAATACCAGCACGATCACCTTTTAATTTCCCAGCAGATCGCCCTCTAAACTGTTAAATAATATTTCACGGGGAATGAACTATCAAACTGAAACCCACTTCAATACTTAATTCCAGTAATTGTTCATTTTGGAACAATCCTGCTAGATGCAAAATGCAAGCAGGACATTTTTGGAACTAAGAATCGTCGGCAAGTTTTACTGTACATGATTAGGGCTGGTGCACAGACCATACATTTAAAGCACAACTCGCCCTCCATCCCAGATTCATGGGAACTGTAGTTTCTTAAGGGTGCTGGGGATTGTAGCTATGCCAGTGTAAACTAGAGTTCCCAAGAATTCTTGGGGTGTGTATGTATGTGTGTGCTTTAAATGCATGGTGTCTATGCAGCCCATAACTCAATTGAGACCAAAGTTTCAGGAGGGTGGGGGCGAAAGACTTAGATAGCAAAGCTAATAATTTTTCTTTAGGTCCAGGCATTGCAGCGATGAAATACAACTGTGCTTTTGTTCTATCCATTTGAGCTTTATGTAGGAAGATTGCAGACCTTACCTCTTGCATTTCCCATCGCTTACCATTTCTTTGCTTTCTTCCGTGCCTATGTATCATTTATTTAATTTACTGATCATTTCCCGCAAGGCACCCAAAAGCAATTTTGTGATAATGGCACCATCGATAAAAATGTACACAAATTCAGTCAAAGGTAACTAAAGACTCGGATATGTGTGCATATATATGTACCAGTTAGGGATAGGGAAGCAGTTTGGCTTGGTTCAGTTGAGGACCCGGTAGATTTACACTTATTGAAGCAATGCAAGGCAATGCATGCAACTCTCCTTCAAAATCTGCACTTTCCCGAACTTAACAACCCTCTGAACTGCACTCCCACTCAGGGCCAGATTTAGGTTTGCTGAGTCCCTAAGCTACTGAAGGTAATGGGGCCCTTTATATGTTCAGCTGTCCTTTGTCAGCAACAAATTGTCACTGTTTTTGTGTTGAATATATGCTAGATGGTAATTTATGGACCTAATAGGTATCTAAAGCCATTTGCACATAACAAAATATGTATTTTATCAAAGTAATTGTTGAACTGAAATACAATTAAGAAGAAGTATATTAATAGTGAAATGCATTTAAGAAGAAGTATATTTTTTGGGGCCCCCAAGAGAGTGGGGTCCTAAGCTATAGCTTGTTTAGCTTATACGTAAATTCGGCACTGCCAAATTCCTCAACTGTCGGACCTTGCGTTCGACCGAGCTCCTCCTCCGGTCGAGTCTTCCGACGTGATTAAAGACCTGAGCCTTTCATAAGGCTCCGGGCACGTTCCCCCATTATGCAGAGTATCCAGTAAGCAAGCAGGGAAGGACGAGAAATATGAGCTACATTGCAAAGAGTTTTATTTCTAACTACGCAGACAGAAAAGAAACATCCTCTCTCTGTGAGAGCAGAGAGGCAACCGAACACAAAAGAACAGGAAACCAGTAACGCCACATCCATCTCCCGTCTTCCGTGAGACTTCCAACAGTCTGGAATGTCTGGAATGCAAAACAGAGTCTTGTGACTCCAAGCAACTGCAAAGTGGCACAAACAGAAACCAACACCAACATGGGATAACAACATGGTACAGGATTGCCACATGGTGATTTCTCCTGCTCCTTCCCCCTTTTAGGATAGCAACACTGGACTACTTTGGAGGGTTGTTGTAATCCATGATTTCTCAACCACAGCAACTCCCCCCTCCACACAAAGTGGGGCTTCAGCCTGGCCACTGCTGGCAACAAAATGCTGGACTCGGTTGACATTTTGTCTGGTCCTGCAAGACACATCTTAAGGTCAAGAGCCAGGAGGCCCTTTCGTTGCTATTGGACCAGCTCCTATGATGTCACAGCTCACAACGCCACAGATAATCCAGCAACCCTTGAACTATACAGTTAGTTTTTTTGGAGGGCAGGCTATTGTGGGTGAGGGCAAATGAAAGAATGCTGGGAGATATTTTATGCCAAGGTCTTTCAAATGACACGTTGCTGGGCACAGATGAGCCCAAGTGGCCTCGGACAATGGGGAGATTTTAAATTTGCATCTGCTTCAATAAACGAGCATATGCTCAATTCTCCGGCAGCATCCCCCCCCCTTCCCCCGAGAGCAAACGCCAACTCTGCCTTATCCCGCTCGGACCGGGTGGCTATAAATACATCTGAGATTGTGATGCGGTCTGACACTGTGTTAAAATGGACCATATTCCCAACCTAAGACAGATAATTTCTCTGCACAAGCGAAATCGTCCTCTGCGTACAAGCTGCTGATGCTCCTGCTAATAGATTTCTCCTTGGCTGTCAGGTTCTGTAAAGATGTTCAGTCTCTGATGGTTCTGAACTCAACATGCCTGGGACCTCTGCTTCCAGGGTTCCAAGTTATGCAACCATGTGGGTCTCCAGCTGAAAACAGATAAAGCCATTCTATTTCCCTTGCTAGTACCTTCCCCGGGAAAATCAGAGGCTCACTATGTCGGGTTCCTACTGGAAGACCGGACAAACGCTAGAACATTAGCAGTGGCAAAGTTTTTATCAGTGGTTGCAAGAACCAATGATCCCTATCTTTAAGTCTGCACAAAATGCTTGTTTAACCTGGAGGTAGGCTTTCTGAATTGTGCATTGCTTTGTAACGATTTGTTGGGTCTCTGGACCGTAATAAAGATTGATTGATTGATAGATAAAGCCATTCTGCTTCCTGAACTTTTGAAGAAAGGTTGTTTCTACTCCACACTCCAAGTGGCATAATGAGCTTTCACAGCATTTTTATGCAAGAGTTTGAGCTGTCCCCAATACAGCGTGGATCTACACACACGGGTGTGTGTGGGTGTGTGTGGAATGCTATAATTAAGTCAGAAATTAAATTGTTATTTAAAAAAACACTATTTAAAAATCACATAGATTTTTTCTCTCTCTCTGGCACCATCTAGTGTTGCATGTTTATAACACATTCAGAATGTTGTTCTCTTACTAACATAGCTGAGTCCTCAGTCTTCACCTCTGCCATTATGTGAACTGCCTTGGCCTCAGTTTACCACCTGCAATATGGGGATAATAATGGTCTAATTCTCAACGGCACTTGGAAGATCAAACGCCCAGGTGGGGAACCTGAGGCCTGAATGTCACGCCCAAGCATCAGACCTTTTGGTTACCAGGAGGGAAGATGTTTATTGCTAACCGTTTATTGCAGGGATCATTTCAATCCCTGCTCTGGTAACCTCTGAGGTTAGATTTCTGAACCTGCTTCTGAAGACTTTCTGGCTGTTCCAGTTCCTTCCAATAGGGCACCTTGATTGCCAACTGGGGACTGAAACGTCTCCACCCCCATCATTCAGCCCAGACACTGAGGTCCAGCGCCGAGGGCCTTCTGGCGGCTCCCTCACTGCGAGAAGTGAGGTTACAGGGAACCAGGCAGAGGGCCTTCTCGGTAGTGGCACCCGCCCTGTGGAATGCCCTCCCACCAGATGTCAAAGAGAAAAACAACTACCAGACTTTTAGAAGACATCTGAAGGCAGCCCTGTTTAGGGAAGCTTTTAATGTTTGATGTTTCATTGTGTTTTTAATATTCTGTTAAGGGACGCGGGTGGCGCTGTGGGTTAAACCACAGAGCCTAGGACTTGCTGATCAGAAGGTTGGCTATTCGAATCCCCGCGACGGGGTGAACTCCCATTGCTCGGTCCCAGCTCCTGCCAACCTAGCAGTTCGAAAGCATGTCAAAGTGCAAGTAGATAAATAGGTACCGCTCTGGCGGGAAGGTAAATGGCGTTTCCGTGTGCTGCTCTGGTTCGCCAGAAGCGGCTTAGTCATGCTGGCCACATGACCCGGAAGCTGTACGCCGGCTCCCTTGGCCAATAAAGCGAGATGAGTGCTGCAACCCTAGAGTCGGTCACGTCTGGACCTAATGGTCAGGGGTCCTTTTACCTTTACCTAATATTCTGTTGGAAGCCGCCCAGAGTGGTTGGGGAGGCCTGGCCAGATGTGCAGGGTCATAATAATAATTGTTATTGTCGTCATCATCATCATCATCATCATCATCTTCACTGTCAGCCAGTCCATTTTCTGACCACAGTGTCAAGCCTTCCTGGACACATGTCTTTTAAGAAATTGACCACTGGCTTAATTCCCTCCTGCCCTTTTGCCACCCAGACTAGCTCTCCCTGTATAGACAGTTTTAATAGCTAAGCTCCTGCTTTCTAATAGTATCCTCCTCTTCTTTTCTTCCTTCCCTGACTTTCCCAGAACCATGTTAAATCCTTGCTGCGGCTCTCTAATTATCACAACACAAACCTCCGCAGGCCTAGTGAGTCATGGCGACAGTTTGGCTCTGGTAGTGACCTCAAGTGTGTGCTCAGCAGGTTATGAAGGAAACACCCGCTGAGAGCCTTAATGAAGCGTGGCAAATTGGGGCTTAATCAACTCTGATAAAGGCCTGGACAATGGAAAACAATGGAGCAGAAGACAGGGGGGTGTTTTCTAGAATTCCTCAGACCTTCTGCCTTCCATTCTCAGGGTCAAATGGCGGGGGACTAATTGTCTCCGTGCTAAAGATGCATAAGAAGAGCTCTGGTGGTCAATGGCCCATCTAGTCCACAATGGCCAACTTGATGCCCCTGGGAAATGTGCAAGCAGCATGGCTATGTTCTGTAGACCCTCAAAGCGTCCTGGATTTACCGAAACCATCCAGGTTTCTGATTTGATCCTGGAATGTCCTACTTTTCCTTAAAGTTAAGGTAAAGGGACCCCTGGCCATTAGGTCCAGTCGTGACCAACTCTGGGGTTGCGGCGCTCATCTCGCTCTATTGGCTGAGGGAGCCGGCGTACAGCTTCCGGGTCATGTGGCCAGCTTGACTAAGCCGCTTCTAGTGAACCAGAGCAGCACACGGAAACGCCGTTTACCTTCCCACCAGAGTGGTACCTATTTATCTACTTGCACTTTGACGTGCTTTCGAACTGCTAGGTTGGCAGGAGCAGGGACTGAGCAATGGGAGCTCACCCTGTCGCGGGGATTCGAACCGCCGACCTTCTGATCGGCAAGTCCTAGGCTCTGTGGTTTAACCCACAGTGCCACCCTACAGCTCCCATAATTCTTTGGGAGGCGAAAGCCATGACTGGCTGAAGTGCTGTCATCACGCTTCAAATGTGTGGTGTGAATATGGCCGTAGTCCATTCTTTGTTGTTGTTGTTTAGTCATTTAGTCATGTCCAACTCTTCGTGACCCCATGGACCAGAACACGCCAGGCACTCCTGTCTTCCACTGCTTCCAGCAGTTTGGTCAAACTCATGCTGGTGGCTTCGAGAACACTGGCCAACCATCTCTGCCTCTGTTGTCCCCTTCTCCTTGTGCCCTCCATCTTTCCCAACATCAGGGTCTTTTCTCTTCTCATGAGGTGGCCAAAGTATTGGAGCCTTAGCTTCAGGATCTGTCCTTCCAGTGAGCACTCAGGGCTGATTACCTTCAGAATGGAGAGGTTTGATCTTCTTGCAGTCCATGGGACTCTCAAGAGTCTCCTCCAGCACCATAATTCAAAAGCATCAATTCTTCGGCGATCAGCTGGAAGTCCAGCTCTCACTTCCATACATCAGTACTGGGAAAACCATATGGACCTTTGTTGGCAAGGTGATGTCTCTGCTTTTTTAGATGCTGTCTAGGTTTGTCATTGCTTTTCTCCCAAGAAGCAGGTGTCTTTTAATTTCGTGACTGCTGTCACCAACTGCAGTGATCATGGGACCCAAGAAAGTAAAATCTCTCACTGCCTCCATTTCTTCCCCTTCTATTTGCCAGGAGGTGATGGGACCTCACCTCCCATCACATCCCATAGTCCTTTCTACTGCCTCAAAAAAATCTACCATTTCATTCGGTCCTCACTCTGCTGCATGTGAGATGGGGGGGGGGGGGTTATTGGCTTGTGGGGTTTTTTTATTCTTGTTTTTATTCTGTCTTATGTATATTTGTCTTGTGTTTTGTGCTGTGAACTGCCCTGAGGTCTACGGATGAAAGGTGGTATACAAATTTGATAAATAATAGTAGTAGTAGTAGTAGTAATAATAATAATAATAATAATAATAATAATAATAATAATAATATAAGTAAATAGAAATTTGTAGGCCGAGGCTCCGTCATACATTTTTGTACCCATGAGCACAACCTTAGCTCAGCATCTCTAAGAAATCATGTTGCAAACTTTCATAGGTGTCTCCCTTTCTCCCTTTCCTCTCCCTGAACCCCTCCAACTTTTTCAACAAGCCGGGCGTTCCTGTCGCTAGCATTGAGCTCATCACTCTGCCTCATATCTTTGTTTCCTGAGCTGCTTATGTTTGGCAAGAGGCGTTCGGCACGTGAGTCAGACTTACCTCAGAAGTCAGCCTGACCGGACGAAAATGAAATCATTTCTGGGCAGCATCCCCACCTCTGATTGCAAACATGGCAATACATTGTCTAAATGAGTGTTGCCACATATCCCCCAAAGTGAAAATCCGGACAAAGTTGTTGAGCTTTTTTCCTTCAGGTCAATTTTAAATGATTTATCAATATTAATTAATTTTAATGTTAATTAATTTAAATAGTAATGTTAATTAATTTTAATTTTAATTATTTTTATTAATTTAAATAGTAATGTTATTAATTTAAATAGTAATGTTATTAATTTAAATAGTAGGGTTAATTAATTTTAATTTCAATTAATTTTAATATTATTAATTTTAAAATATTAAACCCCCCTTGCCATACGTCTGGGTTCCCCCAGACATTTTGCCGATTTGCTGAAAATCTGCCCGGGTGCCATTATCCTGCCCTATTTCCGAGCGTGTCTGGGGAAACCCGGACGTAAATGAGGAAGGCATTTCAAAATGAGAAGGGGAAATGGCCGTCCCTCTCGTGTGCTTCTAGAGACATCAGTTATATGAATGTAAGTGCATCTCTTTTCCCGTGTGTGGATGTCTGGAGTGGAGCCAGCGGTGGAAAATGTGAATGTCTGGGGGTGGAGCTAGTTTTTATTCATCCTATCGATACCAAATGCACACTATTAATAACCGCAATAAGACCCTCCTCTTGGTCTCACGGATGTAGCCCAAAGGAAATCAGAGCAATACATCTAGCATCAGCTTGGCTACAGGAATTGCTGGAAGGAGGCAAGCAAAGCAGAGCAGAGGCAAAGCAGAGGCTTGACAACCATATGTCAGGAGTGCTCTGATGGTGTTTCCTGCTTGGCAGGGGGTTGGACTCGATGGCCCTTGTGGTCTCTTCCAACTCTATGATTCTATGATTCTATGATTCTAAGCAAAGCCCCATCCAACCACCTTAGGGACTCCTAGGACTTTCTCCATAGCCTTTCTTCTCCTGAAGATATTCTGCTGATGCAGTTTAGGACCAGGGTTTTCCTACTTCCTAGATGGGCTGCCTTCTCAGGTTAACAACCCACAACAGCCCCTCATTTCCCTCTATAGCACATACAGAAACAGACCCATTGGCTACCCTCACATGGTTTTTATGTTGTAAACTGCCCTGTGATCTTCAGATGAAGGGTGGTATATGGATTTAATTCAGGTCGGGCATTGTTTTCTTTATCGGAGAAGACTGAGGCAAAGAAGGCATTGAGGAGTTCAGCCCTTTCTGTGTCCCCTGTTTGCATTTCACCATCTTCTCCTCTGAGTGACCCCACTGTTTCTTTGTTCTTCCTTTTGCTACGAACATACCCATAAAAGCCTTTTTTGTTGCTTTTAACCTCTCTAGCAAGCCTGAGTTCATTCTGTGCTTTAGCTTTTCTGACTTTGTGTCTACACGTGCTGGCTATTTGTTTGAATTCCTCTTTGGTGGTTCCCCCCTTTTCCATTTTTTGTACACATCCTTTTTTAATCTTAACTCAGTTAAAAGTTCTTTAGATAGCCACCCTGGCTTCTTTAGGCACCTTCCATGTTTCCATCTCATTGGTATTGCCTGAAGTTGTGCTTTTACTATCTCCCTCTTAACAAACTCCCAGCCATCATGAACTCCCTTTCCTTTTAGTATTACTGTCCATGGGATCTCACCCAGCACTTCCCTAAGTTTTATGAAGTTGGCTTTCTTAAAGTCAAGAAATTGAGTCCTAGTATGCCTGGCTGCTCCTTTCCGCTGTATAGTAAACTTCAGAAGAGCATGATCACTCGCGCCTAATGATCCTTCCACTTCTACCCCACTAACCAGGTCATCAACATTGGTTAGGACCAGATCTAAAATGGCTGTTCCTCTTGTTGCTTCTCTCACTTTCTGGACAATGAAGTTGTCTGCTTAGAAGTTGGGGGCCGGGATTGAGTCTCGCGGGGATACATGACTGAACCCTCCTCCTGTGACTTCAAGTTCATTTGAACACACTGCGTTCCCCGGTAGAGCTGTGAATTTGGGAGAATAAGTGCAGCCAGGCTTCATGCATCCTGAGAGCCTCGACTCTTCCTTCTGCAATCTCGGTGTCAGCAATTTAAACAAGTCTCGAGTTTGCAAATTACTTCTTAGGCTGAACCAAATGCCGCCTGAAGCAGGCGAGCAGAACTCAGCCTCTGTAAGAAATGGAGCTGGTGTGGGTGATGGGTTAAGTTTGGAAGCAGAAGCGGATTTTGGGCAGCGTGACTGGTTCCACTGGGAGCTGAGCCTAGGGGGCAGTGCAAGGCGTGGAAACGACGCCGTCATGAATTGAGGAGAATGGACGGTGAGAGGTCTTGCACAGGGACGCCGCTGAAGTTTGAAAGACCCAAGTCTGACTCTGGGGGCAGTTAAGGAGTTCTGCACGTCAGTTGCCCATGTGACTATGATTTCATGTCCTCAGTAGTCCAGTGCAGGGTCTGTTCATGATTATCACAGCTATGCACCTTCCAAGATTATGCAACTTTCTAAGATTGTACAGTGGTACCTTGCTTCTTGAACGGCTCAGCTCCTGAACAAATTGGCTCCGGAACGCTGCAAACCTGGAAGTGAGTGTTCCGGTTTGCAAACGTTTTTCGGAAGCCGAATGTCTGAAGCTCCTGCAGCCAATCGGAAACCGTGCCTTGGTTTTTTGAATGATTTTGGGAGTCGAACAGACTCCCGGAATGGATTAAATTAAATAATCAAAGAACCACTGTACAGTGTCTATCATGTAGATATAAAACAACATCATCATCAGCATCATCATCATCAACAACAACAACAACAATGGTGGTATTATAACAATCTCTATGTGTTGCCTTCCAGCTAGATCCATTATTTTCTGTGTGGATGCATGAGCAAATGATTTATGAATTGCCCTGAGATCTATGGATAAATTCAATAAATAAATATTGAATTTAATTTATTGAATTTAATTTAATAATTTAGTTAACTAATTATTATTAATAATAATAATAGTTTTGAGTGCTCCAGTATCTTTTTCCCCAGGTGGCTTAAACTGTGTTTTCCACGACTTTCCAATGTATATAATGGAACCTGCACAGCTTTGGCCTTTAACTACCTGTGTCCTTTTAGAAGTGGGTGGGATGCAATCGCATTGCCAGACCCTCCAAGTGTTCCTATTTTCCAGGGACAGTCCCGGATTTACAGAAGCCCTCCCAGTTATAGAACAAAAAATACGGTACTTCTTCTTAACTGTATTTCACTATTAATATATTTCTTCTTAATTGTATTTCAGTTCAACAATTACTTTGATAAAATACATATTTTGTTATGTGCAAACGGCTTTAGATACTTGTTAGGTCCATAAATTACCATTTAGCATATATTCAACACAAAAAACAGCGACTTTTTGTTGTTGACAAAGGACAGCTGGACATATAAAGGGCCCCATTGCCTTCAGTAGCTTAGGGCCTCATCAAACCTAAATCCGACCCTGGTGAGAAGTGTTGGGGAAGACGTTCAACAAGGTTAAAAGCTTCAGAAGTCATTGCTGGCTTGAGCACAGTCTGCTTTTCTACCCATGACAAACCCAACTGGGGCTGACGAAGCACCGAATCACTCATGCAGATATATCACTCGATATCTTATCACCTCATGACTTATCACTCAATGACTCACAGCTGAATGTGTGAATGACGGCCGTTTAAGAGGGCCCAGTGTGAGTTGAGCTCACATGAAAACTCCATCAGTGAGAGAGTGCTGTACACTCACGTGTGAACAACCTGCCTTCATTGAGTGGGCTTTGGCCTTGAAATAAGTGCCCCAGGTTGCAGGGGAAACTAGAGCAGAAAAAAGTGGGACCAAGAAACACCTTGTAAATTTGAAATTTCTAGTGTGAGCATAGATGTAGGGCCTGGCAGGACACAAATCAGTGTGCCCCTGGGGGTGAGGGGGCTGGAATCTTACTTGGGGGGAGGTTGTGGGGGCCTGTACCAGCAAGGAGGCATGAATCAGCCCAGAGATGGAAAGAAGACAAGGTCCCGACCAGAGAGGAATGGCAAATCAAGCTGATGGACTACGTTGAAATTGGAAAACTGACTGGAAAGCTCAGGAACCAAGAAGACAAAAACTTCAGGGAAGAATTGGGGGGGGGGGGGTAGAGTTATGACTTATTTAGGAGACCACTGTAAGCAGATGAGAACATTAGCAGGATTTTAATAACACTTGTAATGTAACAATTGCTAAGGATAATATGGACAGATACAAAATATGGATTATGAAATGCTTTTGAATTCTGGTGTTGGAGGAGACTCTTGAGTGTCCCATGGACTGCAAGAAGATCAAACCTATCCATTCTTAAGGAAA
This sequence comes from Podarcis cretensis, assembly GCF_951804945.1. NCBI lineage: Eukaryota > Metazoa > Chordata > Lepidosauria > Squamata > Lacertidae > Podarcis > Podarcis cretensis. Next base: position 10,828,744 of record NC_137170.1, on the reverse strand, counting down.
TCAGCCCTGAATGCTCACTGGAAGGACAGATTACCTTTTTTTAAAAAAACCAAACATGGAAACTCCTGGGCAGAGGTAGCTAGCGTTGCCATATTTCAAAAAGTTAAGTTGTTAAGCATTTTCCCCATACATCTGGGTTTTTCCTGACATTTGGCAACATCCCCCCCCCCCATGGGTGGTTTTAGAAGGCTGATGGTGGCCCAGCATTAAAGGAGAAATATATCGTTCCATATTTCAAATAAATCTCTGAGCGGTACAAAAGATGCGTTAAAAAAACACACCAACCACAGACAAAGTGTGCTTTTGTTTCATTTCATTTGTGAATCACTTCCCATAAAATACCTCAAAGGGATTTCTCAATGAAAACATCGCTAATGAAAGCAATTGCTGAATTTAATAGATAATAATAAAAAACAGTTATAACCATTAAAAACATTTTTAAAATGTAAAACCAATTAAAAACACTTCGCTACGTAAAAACAATTTCAAATCCAATCCAGAGTGGGATAAAGATCTCTACTTAAAGATGAAAAGAGCTATGTACCTGCCTGATTTGTAGAGGGAGGCAGTTTCCCCCCTTTAAAAAAAACACATTTAAAAAATATCCTTTTAAAGCAGCTATACAAATGAAAGGAACTAACATATGGAGTCCATAACAACAACTAGCAAATCCAAACTACAGAAATTCAACCAGCCCTCCCAGGTATTCAAGTATGTAGTTATAGGTAGCAGATGACTAGTTCTGTATTTTTTTGGGTAGAGTATCATTTACCCGTCAAATATATTTATTTACATTTTTTTTTTATAAAAAAAATGGACTTGCCATGACTTTTTAGAAAACTAGAGGCAGTTTTATAAGCCCCCCACCATTTCCTGCCCCCGGGAGATCTTGCAAAAGACATGCACACATTTATATATATACATGGACGTAAATAGCGAGGGCAACTTCAGTATCAATGGACCATTTTCATTGTGTTATTTTTGTCACATTCCCCAAAGGACAAACATTTTCTGAGGCTTTATTAATATCCACAAATTCCCCCTGCTTGGCAATACAGCTGCTGCTGTCCAAGCAAAACGGGGAAAATAAAGCCAACATTCTGAGAGCTTCTTTCGGGGCTTCGCCAGGGATTTTAATAGAAAACATGACCTCCCCTTCTTCTTTTTTTAAATACTAGGAATTTGGAAGTTTCCTGAAATTAAATCATTGAGCAACGCCCCCTCCTCCATATTTGCTATGTCCTGACAGGCGTGTTTCAAGCAGTCTGCCGCACAAATCACAGTTCTGCACAAATTACCAATTCTGCTCATTTTTCGCCCTAGCTTTTGACACCAGGTGTGTATATTAAGGGCTCACCCTTAATATACAGTGTTCTCGAAGCTACCAGCATGAGTTTGACCAAACTGCGGGAGGCAGTGGAAGACAGGAGTGCCTGGCGTGTTCTGGTCCATGGGGTCACGAAGAGTCAGACACGACTAAACAACTAAACAACAACAACTCTGCTACATAAAGGAACTTGCTGGCGCAAGTTAGGAAGGATATTAATAAACAATATATCATCTCCTGCTACCCTCAACATTCCCTCAATCCTAAACATATTATGTCTTTCTTTTTTGAAGTTTCAAGACTTCATTGTCCAGGGAAATGGCAGGAAGTGTTTTTATTTACCCCCCCTGACAATGTTTGGCATAATGAAAGGCTTTGTTGGCACCCCAAGACTCTGATCAGTTTCTCGAACACCCTGGATTTCCTTCAAACCAAAGTTGCACTGAGTGACTCTGGGGTTATTATTAGGAATCCCGTTGTTTAGTCTTCTCAAACACATTTTCTACCGTTTTTTGTTTGATGGGATGTGCATTAGATATGTTGCATAGGCAACATGGTTTGAGCCTATTGCACTGATCCTGGACTGAATCCACTGGCTGCCAATTAGTTTCCACGCAAAGTGCTGGTTTTGACCTGTAAAGCCTTAAACTGCTCAGGACCACAATCCCTCAAGGATGCCTCCCCACCCCATATGAACTGACCCAGACCCTGAAATCACCATCTGATGCCCTGTTTTGTGTGCCTCCTCCACAAGAGGTCCGGAAGGTGGCAACATGAGAACAGGCCTTTTCTGTGGTGGCCTCCTGCTTGTGGAATGCTCTCTCCAAAGAATCTTGCCTGGTGCCTTCATTATACACCTTTAGGCACAAGGCAAAAAAAAAATTCCTCTTCAACCAGCTGTTTGTCTGATTAAAAGCTGATAGGTTTTAAATGAGTTGTGGAAGGGGTTGGAGAGGAGGCGGGGTTATTAGTTTATTGCTGTTTTTATTGTGGTATTTTGTGGGGGGGTTTTATCTTGTATTTTTATGTTGTGAACTGCGCTGAGATCTATGGATGAAGGGGATCAGGCCAAAGCTACTTCCTGTTGTCTGTCCTGAATCTTCCAACACTCAGCTTCAATGCATGACCACACCATTGTTGTACTATTAGGGAGAAAGGGAGAATCGTAGAGGGAACCTGAGGGTCATCTAGTCCAACCCCCTGGAATGCAGGAATCTCAGCTAAAGCATCCACGACAGATGGCCATACAACCTCTGCTTGAAAACCTCCAAGGATGGAGAGTCTGTCACTTCCTGACGGAGTTTGTTCCACTGTCAAACAGCTCTTTCTGCCTGAAAGCTCTTCCTGATGTTTAGTCGGAATCTCCTTTCGTGTAACTTGAAGCCATGGGTTCAAGTCCTACCTTCCAGAGCAGGAGAAACCAAGCTTGCACCTTCTTCCATGTGACAGCCCTTAAGATATTTGAAGAGGGCTATCCCATCTCCTCTCAGTCTCCTCTTTTCCAGGCTAAACCTACCCAGCTCCTTCAACCGTTCCTCATCAGGCTTGGTTTCCTGACCCTTGATCATCTCGGTCACCCTCCTCTGCAACATCTTCCAGCTTGTCAACATCCTTCCTAAATTGGGGCACCCATAACTGGACACGGTATTCCTTTTTTTTTTCTGCATAATTTTTATTGTTTTTAAAATCATAACAAACAAACAAAAAATACAGCAATTTACACCTTGTTGTCACAAAATAATGTCAATATAAGCCAGGATTTGTGTGAATTTGTTAAATTAGGGTATGGATGATTTGAGGGGAAGCTGAAGGAAGTCTTATAGAAAGAAATCTGGACACGGTATTCCTGGTGTGGTCTGACCAAGATTCTGCAATGTCCTTTTTCATGTGAGGGCAAGTGGAGCTATATACAGTGCTTGTAAAGCAAAAGGCAGATTTGCACAGTATCCTGACACGCAGAACGTCCACTGTAATGCAGGGTGCACAATGGGTGGTTAATCTTGCAGATGGATAAAGAGGCCCTCCGCATGTTCCGCGCCGCATTTTACACATGACACGGGAGGAGCACTTATTCCCATAGTCTACAGTGTGTAAAGTCTACATGTCAGAATGCTATGCAAATTGGCCCGGACTTTGCAGCTGCGTGCCAAACGCTGACTCATGCTGGCAGATGCTCAGCACCGGCTCACAGCTGGGAACCAAAACAGCCAAGACTTTTCATGGCTCTGAAATAGCCATGTGAGAATGCCTTTATTGATTTCTATGCAATTTATACAGGCACAATATTGCAGCTGTTCCTGCTCTATACATGTGGAAAAAAAACAGCTTAAAGTCGCTTCGTACCAAATAATAATAATAATAATAATAATAATAATAATAATTTATTATTTATACCCCGCCCATCTGGCTGGGCCTCCCCAGCCACTCTGGGCGGCTTCCATAGAAACCAAAAATACAGTAAAATATCACACGTTAAAAACTTCCCTGAACAGGGCTGCCTTAAGATGTCTTCTGAATGTCAGGTAGTTATTTATCGCTTTGACATCTGCTGGAAGGGCGTTCCACAGGGCGGGCGCCACTACCGAGAAGGCCCTCTGCCTTGTTCCCTGTAGCTTTGCTTCTCGCAATGAGGGAACCGCCAGAAGGCCCTCGGCGCTGGACCTCAGCGTCCGGGCAGAATGATGGGGGTGGAGATGCTCCTTCAGTTATACAGGACCGAGGCTGTTCAGGGCTTTAAAGGTCAGCACCAATACTTTGAATTGTGCTCAGAAACGTACTGGGAGCCAATGTAGGTCTTTCAAGACTGGTGTTATATGGTCTCGGCGGCCGCTCCCAGTCACCAGTCTAGCTGCCGCATTCTGGATTAGTTGTAGTTTCCGAGTCACCTTCAAAGGTAGCCCCACATAGAATGCATTGCAGTAGTCCAAGCGGGAGATAAGCAGAGCATGCACCACTCTGGCGAGACAGTCCGCAGGCAGATAGGGTCTCAGCCTACGTACCAGATGGAGCTGGTAAACAGCTGCCCTGGACACAGATTTGACCTGTGCCTCCATGGACAGCTGTGAGTCCAAGATGACTCCCAGGCTGCGCACCTGGTCCTTCAGGGGCACAGTTACCCCATTCAGGACCAGGGAATCCTCCACACCTGCCCGCCTCCTGTCCCCCCAGTACTTCTGTCTTGTCAGGATTCAACCTCAATCTGTTAGCCGCCATCCATCCTCCAACCTCCAAAGTCACGGCTTTCTGCTTTTGCAACCACAAAGCTCTCTCCCTCTTAATTAATTAATTCTTAATTAAGTAATGAATTAATTAATCTTCCACTCAATGCCAAAACAGGCATTGTTACATGAAGATTAAGGTATAAACAGCCATAATGAAAACACTCAATAAAATTGTTCCCGTTGAAATGTTAAAATGTAAACACCCATAATTCAAATACAGCATTTCAAACAAGAGAGATTAAGGGAATGTCTATGTAAGCAAGTACTATGGAAACAAACCACGTATGTTTAGCATTTTCAGTCCGTGCTAATAGGATAATGACATCTAGGTTATTTACCCAGATCTGGCCGGCAAACGAGAGGTTTCTCCACCCCCAGTCTAGTACAGTGGTACCTCGGGTTAAGTACTTAATTTGTTCCGGAGGTCTGTTCTTAACCTGAAACTGTTCTTAACCTGAAGCACCACTTTAGCTCATGGGGCCTCCTGCTGCCGCTGTGCCGCAGGAGCACGATTTCTGTTCTCATCCTGAAGCAAAGTTCTTAACCCGAGGTAATATTTCTGGGTTAGCGGAGTCTATAACCTGAAGCATATGTAACCTGAGGTAAAGTAAAGGTAGAGGGACCCCTGACCATTAGGTCCAGTCGTGGCCGACTCTGGGGTTGCGGCGTTCATCTCGCTTTACTGGCTGAGGGAGCCGGCGTACAGCTTCCGGGTCATGTGGCCAGCATGACTAAGCCGCTTCTGGCGAACCAGAGCAGCGCACAGAAACGCCATTTACCTTCCCGCCGGAGCAGTACCTATTTATCTACTTGCACTTTGACGTGCTTTCGGATTGCTAGGTTGGCAGGAGCAGGGACCGAGCAACGGGAGCTCACCCCATCACGGCAAGTCCTAGACTCTGTGGTTTAACCCACAGCGCCACCCGCATCCCAGGTGTAACCCGAGGTACCACTGTAATATAGAGGGCTTGAACTCTGCATTGCATTAAGGCTTGCCCCACTTTATCCCACAACTTTTCCCCTTCCACTCTGCCCTCACCATCATGACTGCCATCCAGTTTAATGGTCCCCTGCAATCTTAGCGCCAAACTAGATATGAAGGGCAGTCACATGGAACACAAGTTCCCCCATTCATAGACAGAGAGAAGCGAGTGGAGGGGACCCAAACTTTGCACAAATGGAGAGTGTTGCCTAATGTCAGTAGGCACTGCAGCAATAAGCCTCCCCCCCCCCGTCACCTCCTGTCCAATTCATTTCCAGTCCTGGGCAGCACAGTTTTAGAAGGATATTGACAAACGAAAAACTGGGCAGAAGAGAGCAAGCAAGATTATGACAGGTATGGAAACCAGCAAGTATTATTAGTATTAGTATTAATCATAGAATCATAGAATCCTAGAGTTGGAAGAGACCACAAGGGCCATCGAGTCCAACCCCCTGCCAAGTAGGAAACACCATCAGAGCACTCCTGACATATGGTTGTCAAGCCTCTGCTTAAAGACCTCCAAAGAAGGAGACTCCACCACACTCCTTGGCAGCAAATCCCACTGTCGAACAGCTCTTACTGTCAGGAAGTTCTTCCTAATGTTTAGGTGGAATCTTCTTTCTTGTAGTTTGGATCCATTGCTCCGTGTCCGCTTCTCTGGAGCAGCAGAAAACAACCTTTCTCCCTCCTCTATGTGACATCCTTTTATATATTTGAACATGGCTATCATATCACCCCTTAACCTCCTCTTCTCCAGGCTAAACATGCCCAGCTCCCTCAGCCGTTCCTCATAAGGCATCATTTCCAGGCCTTTGACCATTTTGGTTGCCCTCCTCTGGACACGTTCCAGTTTGTCCGTGTCCTTCTTGAACTGTGGTGCCCAGAACTGGACACAGTACTCCAGGTGAGGTCTGACCAGAGCAGAATACAGTGGCACTATTACTTCCCTTGATCTAGATGCTATACTCCTACTGATGCAGCCCAGAATTGCATTGGCTTTTTTAGCTGCCGCGTCACACTGTTGGCTCATGTCAAGTTTGTGGTCAACCAAGACTCCTAGATCCTTTTCACATGTACTGCTCTCAAGCCAGGTGTCACCCATCTTGTATTTGTGCCTCTCATTTTTTTTGGCCAAGTGCAATACTTTACATTTCTCCCTGTTAAAATTCATCTTGTTTGTTTTGGCCCAGTTCTCTAATCTGTCAAGGTCGTTTTGAAGTGTGATCCTGTCCTCTGGGGTGTTAGCCACCCCTTCCAGGTCTAAGACATCAGTATTTTTTAATAATATCCATTCCCAAGGGAATGGCTTGGTCAAAGGACTTTGGCCAGACTTCTATGTGATGATTATAAGCACTGTTGTTCATTGGGGGTACATAATTGGATGGCCCTGGGGCAATACCAGTGGGGTTAGCCTTGCTTAGAGTCCTCAGTACTAGTAGGTCCAGTTCAAAGAGCAAGTTTTATATTCAATACATGTCTCAAAACACTCCCATTTGGTACCATTTGATGAACCCAAGAACCCAGGACTTGCAGACACTGACCTTTGCCTCCCTGAGAACTGCAATTACAGCTCTCTGCTTTCAAACGATGCCCACATCAGTCTGAGATGGAAGAGACAGGAAAGTTCCAAGGCAGTTGAGATTCTTTATTTGTGGGGTCGGTGCAGGAGAAGGTCTTCTCCATTACATACTCCATGGTCTTCTCCATTATATACTCCATGGTCAGCTCTATCAAAACCCCAGAGAATTTTTGGAACAGATGTTGGCACCGCTACAGAGACAGAACCCAGAAGTGAAAATACGTTGGCTATTACCTGACTGAGACCTGCTTGTCACATATAAAACAGCCTTACCGGCAAAAGCCACTAAAAGTATTTGTGCTAGTCACATAAAAGAAAACGCTGTAGATTCCTTACCGTATTTTTCGCCCTATAGGACGAACTTTTTCCTCTCCAAAAATGAAGGGGAAATGTGTGTGCGTCCTATGGGGCAAATGCAGGCTTTCGCTGAAGCCTCTTGCTCTCCAGGCTTCAGGAAGCTCTGCGCAACCCTCGGGAGACCGGCTCCGAGGGTTGCGCAGAGCTGCCTGCAGTCCCTGGCTCAGCACACTTCTCCCCATCGCCAGCCCCACAAGCTCGGGGGACAGCGGGGAGGCGGAGCACACCTTCCCGCTGTTCCCCGACCTGGTTCTTCCAGCCCCGCACCTGGGGGGAAATAAATTTTTTTTTCTTTATTTCCCTCCAAAAAAAACTAGGTGCGTCCTATGGGCCGGTGCATCCTATGGGGTGCAAAATACGGTAATTTGATTTATTGTAAATGGTCGCATGATTCTGGATCTTAATAGGTTTTACTGGATTAGCTGCATTTGGAACTGGATCTGTAATGGCTTTTAGTCAAATACAAGCAGTGACTGATGAAAAGGTGCTTTTTTTCATGAGATGATAACTTTCTCCCTGCATATCACTCCTTGAAAAGCTTCCTATGGAAATATAAGGGTCGCTTTGATTGCGCCGTTCATTTTTGTGTTTGACCCCCCCCCCTTTGCCAGTGTTGTGTGGAGGGAAATGCAACCACTGGGCTGGAAAATGCCCCCCCCTCCTGTCCCCCCCGTGTTTCCGGTGTGGCCTTCACAGATACTGGCACAAATTGGGGAGGGGGGTGTTATATATCTCCTTGGTCAAAAGCCAAGGAGCCAATGGCTGCTGAGCTGCGCCCTCATTGTGAGGTCTGAGGGGTGAGGGGGATGCCTCCCAAGATTGTGGCATTGTGATGTCACAAAAACATTGGGCAGCCCAGAGGGTATAAATGTTGGCCAAGACAAAGGCCGAGGCAGTTGCCTCAGTGGAGGCACTCAGCTCGGGTGGTTTCCTGCCCCGTGGTGGCAAGCTGGCCAGAGGACAGAGGTGATCGCCCGGCGCTGGGATGCTGTGGAGCAAGGAGAAGGCAAGTTGAGGTTTACTTGCTGGTGGGATCGCACTTGAAGGTGGATGAAATTCAGCTCTGAAGCAGGGGGAGGTCTGGCAATGGACCTGGCGCGGCTGTTGGTGGTGGACGGATTGCCGGAAGGTTTGCATTCAGTGCCTGGTTGATGCCGCAAGGCTACAAGACTGGCCGAGGGGATGCAAACGGGTTTGGAAGCCTAGTTTGTTTATTAACAGGCGGACAAACCGAGGAGGGAAGCTGCCCCTTTGGCGGCGGGTGAGTGTCCCTTGGCGAATTCTGTGGTGAGGGAAAGTTGCCCATCGGCTTCTAGTGGTGGCGCCTTGGTGAAGCCAGGTTCACATTTGGGGATGTCAGTGGAGGCCAAGAGGCCCGTGAAGTTGGCCGATCCATTTGTGAACGCTATCTGGTGACATTCACCTTTGTCTTTGGCCCTCAACCTAATGTCAACAGACCTACCTTTTGAGAATGTCAGCTTGCTGACATTCGTAGAGCTCTTGACCTTACGTCGACGACCAAAGCGAGGAGGGAAACTACCCGGCACAGCCCTAGAGGTGGAAACCAGGGGAACCAGTGTAGTCCACTTGTGGATCTACCGCTTCAAACTGGTGACCCTCCACTTCTGCAACCTGCCTTGACGGGGCAGGCCAGTCAGGGAGGAAGTTGTCAAGACCAAAGCCTGTGGAAGGGTCTGGGTGGACGCTGGATAGTCGCCATCCCATCAACGTGTTTGCCTTTGCCTTTCAGGGACATCCAATGCCGGCGAAGTTTTCCCCAAGACCAGACAGTGGCGGCAAGCTGGCAAGTGGAAGGAGGCGATCGCCTGGCGTTGGGATGCTGTGGAGCAAGGAGAAGGCAAGAGGTCTGAGTGGGTGCTGTCGGATGGTGGCCACCCCACTCATCTGTTTGCCTTTGCCTTTCAGGGATGGCTGGAGCCGGCGAGGTTTCCTCCGAGACCAGCCATGAAAGTCATGAAGAGAACCGCAGGACTTAAGCCAGACAACTCCTGTTTTCTAAATAAACGGCTTTCTAATTTTTATTCAAAATAAACGTTTTCTGAAAAGAAATCTGTGTTTTGTGCCATGTTTTTATTGTATGGGAAATCTCTTAAGTAGTCATGTCACAGGAAGAGGAGGCTGACCCCTTGTGATATCACAGGGAGTCTGTAGCCAACGGCCACAGCTGGGGAAACATCCGCACAGCCCTCACTGGCCTCACAATGGGGGTGGGACACACCTCATTTTTAATAACTGCTGAGGTGCCCCCCCCCATTGTGAGGCCAGCGAGGGCCGCGCAGATGCCCCCCCAGCCGTGGCCGCCGGCCACAGACTCCCTATGATGTCACAGACATCCACCAACTCCCTGTGATGTCACAAACGGACATGGCAAATGAGGGAAAAGAGGCAGTTTCTGGAGGGGGGGGAGCAGCCCCTGGAGTCTGGGGGCAGGCAGGGACAGCTGGAGACACAGAATCGAGTTGCCAACATTTGTGCCCTGTGGGCTCATCTCACCTACGCAGCTGCCAATAAAATAAAATGAAATCACAATTGCTTTTGTCAGCCCACCACTTATAGGTGGTTGGAGATATGGGAGGTGAATTCAGAGGGAAATGTACTGTAAAATGACCCCACAGGGAAAGCAAACCCTCCAAGTGCTCCTATTTTCCAGGGACAGTCGCCCCAGTTTCTAATTTGATCCCAGAATGTCGTGGTGCTACCTGAAGGAAGGAACCCTGAAGGGAGACTGGAAGTGGACTTCTGCTGGTTTGCAAATGATGGAGCAATTCCTGTCTGTCACCGTTTGAAGTCTGTTCTTTCCACATTTCTTTCAACTCTCCATTCACCACCGTGCATGTCAATTTCAGGAAGACACATCATCTGATGAAACAAGCTGTGTTCCAAGCAGTTTCACCAAAATGAGGGGAGGAAACATCAGGACCCATTTGCACTGTCCATTGGATGTGGTAAGATGCCGCTTTAAACAATAAAACAACGATCAGGGTGGCGATACAACGGCTACTGCTAACACAAGATACTATCACCGAGGCAACTATATGTAAACAAACAACAAAGGTCCACTGAAAAGGCAGATATACTTTCTTTCCCAAATAGGTTTTATCTTTAACACTTGCAAAAACAGTAAATAAAAAATTCACTTGTACTATACCAGCGGTTCAGTGCTCATTTCTTCTCTTTCCAAGATAGATTTTATCTTGAACAATTGCATTGGAAGATGAAGATTCACTGTTCCAGGAAACTCCCCAGCCAGGCAAAAGCATTTGAGGAGGGTGCAGAGCACGCTGGGTGAAGCCGGGTTTAGCCTGGGGAGAATCCTGAGTGGAAGTTGAAAGTTGGTGGCCACCACTGCCTCTTGTGGTAGGGAGTTCCATGGTTCAACTCTGCTATAGAAAACTATATGCACCTTAACTGGGAATAAGCTCCGTGGAAGACAATACTACTTTTTTTCTGAGCAAAAGTGTGTAGGATCGCTGTTAGTTACTAATTACCTGTTTTTAAAAATGAAAATGATCCAGTTAATATACTAACCAAAAGCACCAGAAAATCCTTTGTAGGAAAACTGAAAACGAGACATGGTTTTATGAGTTGCATCCCCCGCCACATTCAGATAACCAGCTTTATGCAACTTCAAACATGGTATTTTAGAGCCCTTTGTGTCATCTAGGAGAGATTGTGAATCAGTACACCAGAGACCCAGGAGGCCCAAATCATATGCTTTTGCTTGGTGGGGTGGTGGGCGCGATTTAATATGTTTGCAAACCTTGATTAATCACACCAGTTAATCATTTGCAAATTACAGGCCTAATTTTTTTTTTACAGAGCTTAAAATCTTGTATTTCATAGTCACAGATATTCATCACACTGATACAGGGGTTTATTTTATTTTATTTAACATAAAGGGGCAAAAAGGCTGGTTTATTAAGAGGTGGGCAGGTCTGAAGGGCAGAAAACAAGTTGTCAAATACATGTTCCTCTGAATCCGTGGCAAATTCCTACAAGTCTCCTGCGAAGACTGAATGCCAAGCATCACAACAGGGTGAGAGTTTTGAACTGACAAATCAAAAACTGGGGCCAGCCTTTCAAAGGAAATGTCCACACAGTGTAACAGTTATGGCAGCCAGGAAGACACTTTTAGATTCCCTGTAAAAACAGCTGCACATAATTCATAATCATAATTCACAATATCACTCGCTCTCTTATCAAGTAGCTTATTAAATGATCACCAAAGATAAATGACTTCTTTATCAGCTCGAACACGGGATGTTAAAGAGTTTTAAGAAATTCAACAGCTTAGAATGGCAATATCCAATAGCTGAAACTGTACAAGGGGAAATCTTTTCTTTTAACATGACACACAGAAAATGTTATAATTCAAGATTATAATAAAACCACACAAATATTAACACTCTCATCCACATTAAGCTGGTTTGAATTTTCAGGTAGACATTAAGAATAGACCCAAACATTGCCTTTTCCATTTCAAATTGCACCCAAGATTAGACAATTGTCCGAGGAAGATGATCTGTCCTTCTTGGACCTTTGTATCCCAAAGGGATGAAAAATACCTATCCACTGATTTCAAGTGACCCACAGCCAATTTTTTCTTTTGTCACACAATACAAAGAATACTATAACAGAATGTGAGTGTTTTCCAGAACCAGATCTGTAACATGCTTGTGTTCTTCCAAGCATTATCTGGCCTTGTGTTATGGACACGAAACAGTCTCAGAAATTAAAACCTTGATGTTGAGGCCTAAGGACACCGAGTCCCAGTAACCTTGCTTCTGAACGCTGCCAGGGTCTAGGAGGAGGCCAGGGTCTATGCAGTTTCCCAAAAGAATATTCCTCTGCCATCTTCCAAAGGCCAGACGCACGTTCCCCCACCTCTAAAGGACCATTTGCAGGCTCCAGAAGCATGACTTGACTTGGTCACTCTTCAGAATTTAATTCTGAGACGCCTTTTCTAATACAGGGAGTTTTTCGACCAGTGCTCTGTGGTCTATATTGATACTAGCTATGAGCCCGCCTTCGTTGCCATCTGAACCCGTGTAACTGATTTCCTCCCCAGCCAATATTAGTATTAGTACTATTTATATCCTGCCTTTCTGCCAAGTTCAGGATTCAAGGTGGCTTGCACCATTTGAATGCAACAGTCACCAAAATGACACATAAATGGCCACCATGATTCGAACTCAGCTCTCCCCGGTCCGAGCCTTGCACTCTTAGTAACTCCTCTGTGCTAGCTCTGTATTGCTTCTGCATGTTAGCCGAATGTCAGAAGCATCAGCTCCTGCAAAATGTGAAACTCTGGAACACTCCAGACGCTTAACTCTGAGCTAATAATAATAATAATAATAATAATAATAATAATACAAGCCTATTCAGACTGGGCCAAGAAGGATCTCCTGCTGCCCTCTAAAATTCTGTTTGGAGGCAAGATCTGACGGTTGTGATGTATGACTCATTCACCACAAGGGAGAGGGAAAGGATGAGTTTGACAGAGAACACAAGCGCGTTTTAGATCTTCAAATGCTCGAAGTGTACAAATGGAAATTGATTCAGGAACAACAAAAAGCATCTACCACCCACCCAGACTAGAGCTGTTTCTGACCTATGGGGTAGGTTGGGGGTCTCTGAATTTCAAACTCAATCGATTTGCTCTCTTGTGGAAGAAAGTGATATCTGCTTGCGGAGACAGAGGATTGTTGCTGTTGTTATTACACTTTTCCTCCAAGGAGCTTGAGGTAGCATGTGAGTGGTTCTCTCTCTCCTCATTTAATCCTAACAACAACCCTGTGAGGTAGGCTAGACTGGGAGGCAATGATGGGACTGAGGTGAGCTTCATGACTGAGTCAGGATTTGAACTCAAGTCCTGGTCCAACACTCTCACCACTGCTCCACCTTGGCTCTATATAATTTTCCAAATCCAGGGTGGGATCCTGCTAACTCCTCCTAGTGCAATGGGACTTTCTCCCCCTCTTCACCCACTGCATGTCCCTGAGCCCCCAAAATTGGCCCGGAACCCCCCCAAACAGCACATGGGGCTTGTTCCATCTAGCAAGATGAAAAACTGGTACAGTCATACCTTGGGTTGTGAACGTGATCTGTGCGGGAGGCACCTTCGCAACCCGCAGTGTTTGCAACCCACAGCGCTGTGTCTGCGCATGCATGTGACGTGATCCTGCACTTCTGTGCATGTGCAAAGTGCAATTTAGTGTTTCTGCGCATGTGCGAGCGCCGAAATCCGGAAGTAACCCACTCCTGTACTTCCGGGTTTGGCACAGTATGTAACCTGAAAATGTGCAACTCGCCGCGTTCGCAACCTGAGGTATGACTGTACTGATTTGATGGTTGCCATAGTGCGATGTTGATTTCCCCCTCTAAATTATTTTATTCCTTTTAAAGGAAGGTGAGCAGGACTCACACGCCCGATTGTCTATTGAGGAGGCCGTTTCAGATCTCAGCACTTATTTATTTACATTTTTATTCCACCCTTTCCCCAAAGTGGCCCTCACCATGGGTGGGGGAAACTGTGGCCCCTCAGAGCTGGTTGGACTTCCTCTCCCATCTCTCTCAGCCAAGATTGACAGCACTCACGGATGATGGGAGTTGTAGTCTGGTGACCTCTGGAGGGTCACAGGTTCCCCAGCCCTGCTCTCACACTTCTCCCTCCACAGATTTCATCTTCAGAAAATTTGAATTATTTAAAAAATTCCACCTCCCTCAAAACAAAACCAAAAAACCCCCAAAACTGTGCATTTTTAATGTACACTTGCCCCAATTTTTTGGCCAGAGAGCTTGTACTGCAAAATTTGGGGAAGTGCAAATTTTGAAGAATGCTGGTGTCTATGGTTTGCATATTGTTAATTTTGTGTGAATTAGGTAATTTTGTCTTTAAATGCTAACTGAACTGCATTTATCCCCCATTCCTTCACAGGCCTAGTTCTCAGTGAGATGACACACCTGTGCCTGGGCTGTCTCACTGCAAGTGGAAACTCAGGTGGCTAAATTCTCCTCCTTAGCAATAAATAAATGAATAAATAAATCCCTGCATGTAGAAATCTAGCACATCAGGGGTTTCTGTCTTGAAGAAACATCTAGTGTGCATCCTAATTCAGATGATGGCTTGGTGTTCATACAAAAGGGTAACCAGTCTTACTGGGAGGGGATTGGCGTGTTTGTGTGTCACTCTGCTCCTGATCCAGTAAACAAATGCGTGGGCCTGTAGCCCAATCAGAACACTCGCCAGGCTAGGCAGAGGAGGAGCTTCTATCTCCCTGGCAACCATCCTCCACAGCTTGGCCCTGTGACCTCACAATTTAGACACCGCAACTCTGTTGGGGAGTTCTCATCCAATACAGAGATCCCCATTTATTTATATTTTTTGGAAGAGATGGAAACTCCAGAGGTGAATTATGGGGTGTGGGGTGGGAATTATGGGACTGGAGAATGAGCACATTTGCAATAACCACAACATGCCATTAGAACAAAAGGAAAGTAGAATATTTGAGCCAACCAACAGAACGAGACAATGAACAGAGGTGATAGACTCCGAACAGTTCCACCTCAGGTGTGGAGTTCTATCTCTCCCCACCCTCAAAAAAACCCCAATCTCTGTGCAGGTACAGAAATGAGCGCACAGAAGGAGAGTAGCCGTGATCTGCTCCTTTGTTGCTTCATACGCAGAACATCTTTGCAGAAGGGAGGATACAAAATGTAGGAACCCCCCCCCCCAAAAAAAAATCTGAAGCCACCCAGAATCTGAATCGGTACTGTCCTGAATTCTGCCACCCAACTTTACCTTCTCATCCCATGTAACGTCAGTGGCGTAGCGTGGGGGGTGCAGGGGGGGGCCAGCCGCACCGGGCGCAACATCTGGGGGTTAGGGTTAGGGGGCGCAAATCCACGGGTTAGGGGGCGCAAATCCACGGGTTAGGGGGCGCAAATTCCTTGCCTTGCCCCGGGTGCTGACAACCCACGCTACGCCACTGTGTAACGTAGAAGCAGTACTTTTCTTTTTAGGAAATCATAAAAGTGCCGTTACTCACCATTAAGTACGGGCCACTGAGTGCCCTTGAGTACCCCCAGAACCCCCACCCCCCCACTGTGATATAAGTCTCTGCTCAGGGCAGGAATAACAAGTATGGTCTTACCTGCGTAGTGGTCAAACACCGTAGGAACGTATTCTTCCGGAAAAGCATCGTTGGCGTAGCTCATCAGCAGGCAGGTCTTGCCCACGGCTCCATCCCCGACGACCACACATTTAAGCATCTTCTTCACGTTGCTGTCACTGTGCTCTCCATCTTTGCTGCTCATCCTGGCTGTTTGTTTTTATCTACCTGCCCGCTTCCCCCAGAATCTCAGGCATACATGCAAGCAGCAAGGTCCCTGCTCCCCAAAAGCCTTCTTTCCTGAGTTAGTTTCTGTAGTCCTTCCCCCCCCCCCTTTTGTTTTCTTTTCGAAGTATTGGGCCTTCACGAAATCATAACGCTGAATCCCCAAGCTTGTCCCAGCCCGAACTTTCTCAAGCCGAGAAGAAAACCACGCGGGGGAAGAATAAATAAGACAATAATAGGGGCATGAGCGTGTTGGGAGCCCGAGTCAGGAAACCTTCATCTTGGATGCAGAAGGACTTTGGTTAAAAATAGACGCCGTCTGAGGAACAGAGTGCCTCCTTCTCTTCGTTGCTCCGGCCTGCAAAATCTGGGATTTGTGCTAAGCCCACCCCACTGGCCATCGCATTCCCAAGCGGAGAAGGGAAGCTGGAGGGGTTTAATGGACGGTTTTCATTTTCACGCAAGCCCTTTATTTCCCCCAGCTTGCTGTATGTCAGGAAATCATGAGTTTCCTGCCGAATTCCATATTAGGATGAGTGGGGCTCATGAAGGGCTGCGAACAATAGGAGCTCTGTGTGTGTTTGTACTTTGCAGGAACTCTGCCAGGATGTGGAGGAAGAAAAGCGCTAGAGGTCTCAGCGCAGGATGAAGTTCGGAGGCCTCCTGCTCTGGGGAGACTGGCCTGAACGCTGCCACGACTCCAAAGGTGACATCGTAAAAAGGCAGTTCTGTAACTCGGGGGGCAGGGGGCTTTCGGCTCTGTGCCCCCTCGCGAGGAGTCGCCAGCAGCGGCAGGCAAATATAAAAGGATCATCTGGGATAGAGATCTACATACAAATGATACCAGAGGAGTTAGCTTTGTGCTGACCCCTCCTTGCGAGGCACAAGTGATAGCATCTGGGACAAGTTAAGAAAGGTCGTGGTCCTTTAAGGGCACCACTTTTGGCATTTCAAATCAGATAGACTGCTTCTGTTTAGAGGCAGGAGTGCAAGTATCTGCTGGCCAACCAGAATCTGCTGGCTAGATAGGACCCAACTGGGTTTTCTCCTTCTCCCTAACAGGCATTATTATTGGCCGAATGTGCTCTGCTGTGTTAGGCTGCAGGTGCAGAGGCTGGCAGAAGCTGCCATGGTGCCCTCACCAGCCTCTGAAGAAGCTGGCATTTGCTTGTTGCTGACCATCTTGAAACCATGGTGGGGTGGCTGAAGCAGTGGGAAATTGGGGTTCGAATCCCCAGTCATCTATGAAGCCCATTGGATAACTTTAGGCCTGTCACTCTCTCTCGGCCCTAACCTAATAGGGTTGTGGTGAGGATAAAATGGGGATAATAATAATAATAATTAATAATAATAATAATAATAATAATAATTTCATTCTGAAGGAAATCAGCCCTGAGTGCTCACTGGAAGGACAGATCTTGAAGCTGAGGCTCCAAGACTTTGGCCACCTCATGAGAAGAGAAGACTCCCTGGAAAAGACCCTGATGTTGGGAAAGAGGGAGGGCACAAGGAGAAGGGGACGGCAGAGGACAAGATGGTTGGACAGTGTTCTCAAAGCTACCAGCATGAGTTTGACCAAACTGTGGGAGACAGTGGAAGACAGGAGTGCCTGGCGTGCTCTGGTCCATGGGGTCACGAAGAGTCGGACACGTCTAAACGACTAAACAACAACAACGACAATAATTCTATAGGCAGGGAAACAAAACACAACCGTCAATAATACCTGGGATAGCTCAGTTGGTACAGCAGGAGACTCATAATCTCAGGGTTGTGGGTTCAAGCCCCACGTCAGGCAACAGATTCCTGCTTTGCAGGGGGTTGGACTAGATGCCCTCATGGTCCCTTCCAGCTCTCCGATTCTATGATTCTGTTTTAATGGCTGTCTCTTATGTTAAGGGACCACTGTCCATTTTGCAAACAGTCTAGCTTCTGCTTCCCTGTAGCTGGTGCCCCGTTACCTGACTCTAGTTTCATCATGGTTAGAAAGCGAGGATTGAGAGTGATAATTTGTATATGGCAAGACAGAAAGTCAGAACGTAAAATGCACCCAGGGGTTAATATTTATTTACCTACCACCAGCTGTACGTGGAGTCTGTCTTAGGGATGGGTGAATCTGTCAATTTCGATTTCACTCAGTTTCTCTTTTCCGAGTCTTAAAGTTCGTTCCTCCATATTTCCACATCAGATTGAGATTTTTTTGAAAAAGAAAAATCCCTCATGAAAATTCACCTTTTGCCTGCAGTTCTCCTAATGCAACTCCCCCCTCTCTAAAACATACACTTTAGCCACACTGAAATGTTTTGGGCAAGGCAGTCTTCCCAAATATAATGCATTTTTTGCAAGCTGCTTTCACTAAAATATATATCTCAATGCAAACTTTTCTCAAGCATATGCATTTATTTTATTTTATTTTACACAGCAGCTGGCTGGAAAAATGCATTGCAACATTCGGAGCAGTACAAGTTTCGGGAGAGGGCTGTTTTTTCAGTTTGTGTATCGGGTGGAATTTAGAGTAGCATTAAGTGGGGAACGTAGACAAGGAATGAGGTCTTCCACCCCACCATTCCCAATGGGCACCAGTCGGAAATGAACCAACAGTTACAGTTCTGTATTTCTGGTCGCCTTATCAGTTCTGCCTATTTACTGCTTCTTCTAATCTCCAACTCTGCCGCCCCAGGCCAACAGCATTGGAGCCAACACATGGGTGCTGAGGAACAAAAAGGAGGTGGGCTCTGCTGAATTTGGAGATGTGCAGAAGCACAACAGAACTTCTAAACGCTGGCAGCACCTGGAAGAAAACAGCCCATTGAGAAGTGAAGGGGGGTCAAAAATACAGTAAAGGTTTGCTATCTATGCTAGCATTTGATTGATGTTGGAGAGAGACTGAGTTGAGAAATAAGACCAAGGGTGTTGTTGTTTAGTCATTTAGTCGTGTCCGACTCTTCGTGACCCCATGGACCAGAGCACGCCAGGCACTCCTGTCTTCCACTGCCTCCCGCAGTTTGGTCAAACTCATGCTGGTAACCTCAAAAACCCTAACCAAGCATCCCATCCTCCATCGTCCCCTTCTCCTTGTGCCCTCCATCTTTCCCAACATCAGGGTCTTTTCCAGGAAGTCTTCTCTTCTCATGAGGTGGCCAAAGTATTGGAACCTCACTGTCTTTCCAGTGAGCACTCAGGGCTGATTTCCTTAAGAATGGAGAGGTTTGATCTTCTTGCAGTCCATGGGACTCTCAAGAGTCTCCTCCAACACCATAATTCAAAAGCATCAATTCTTCGGCGATCAGCCTTCTTTATGGTCCAGCTCTTACTTCCATACATCACTACATCCACTCCATGGACAAAGACAACAGACCAAGGGGTACATATTGATATAGGAATGTATTAGATAAAATGTAAAGAAATATACAATAATAAGAGTACAGTCATACCTCGGGTTACAGCCGCTTCAAGTTGCATTTTTTTGGGTTACACACCCGCTGAAACCTGGAACGAGTTACTTCCGGGTTTTGGCAGTCGTGCATGCGCAGAAGCGCCAAATTGCAATCTGTGCGTGCGCAGACGCGCTGCTGCAGGTTGCGAACGTGCATGCTGCACGGATCACGGTCGCAACCCGAACGTCCACTGTACATTAATTTGCAAAAAAGGAATATACAATGGGATAGACAGGAAGTATATGATTTTGGAATAGTTTTTTGTTCTTGTTTTTTTCCCCTTTAGGTATATAAACTTTTTATATAAACTTTGTATAAATGCTGAAAATTATATTATAATAAGCCTTGTAATGTAATATGATAATATTTACCGGTGTAACATAAGAACTTTAATAAATAAATAAAACTTTTTTAAAAAAACAAAAACTCAAGAGAAGTGAAGGGGGTCAGAAATGTCGAGAGTCAATTAGGGGTTTCTGGAATGTAGGGTGAGGAATTGACTTTACTGAGCCCCAAACAGCCTATGGCATTCAGAGTGGAAGGAATGGCTGGCTAGATGGAGCACTCTTGTTAGAGAATGAGGATATACCGACACATTTCTTTTGCAGCTCCCACTTGTTATAAACCAGGTGCAGGGAGCCTGGAGAAGGCATCCGTGTGTTGCTAGACTCCAACTCCCATCATCCTCTGCTCTTGCCAAGCTGGCTGGGGCTGTTGGGAAATGGAGTCCAACTTTATCTAGAGGACCACCCCCCTCCCTCGCCCATTCCACATCCCTGTTATAAATAGTGAAATGGGCCTAAAAGGGATGGATGCCAAAGATACAAGTCCCATTAATAAAATTGTGTGCGTGCGCGTGAATGTTTGACCTGCGCTAACAATGTTGCTATTCTTATTGCTATCGAGGCAGAAAGAAAATAGCCTCAATGAACGTTCTTAAAATACGCTGCTTTCTTCTGCAGTTTAATCTTGGCTATATCCAGGCTTGAGCCTTTGAGCTTTGCTGCTAATCTGTCCACCCACCCACAAAGAAATCTCTGTGCTTTCCTCTTCTGCTGGAATCTGAAATTCCACCCCCCCATCAGTCCTACATCAAGTCTTAAAGTCAAAAGTGACCGGGTTGTGCTGTAGCACCAGCCCCCCAGTGGGTGAGACCTGCACCCCCAATAGCAGTCTCTTTCCCTCCTCCCACACTTTAAAGCATGACCTGAATATTGTTTTTCAAAGGGCACAGCTGCACCAAAGCCTTCCTTTTGCAGGGGAACTGCAAGCTTGGATTAAAGTATCGTGCGCACCCCAAAACTACAGTTCCTAGGATTCCTTTTGGGGGTTGGGGGTAGCCACATGGCAATTAAACCATTTGCAGTTGAGCTGTGCCCCAGTCTTGAACACTTTTAGACTTTTCAATTCAGGTGATCCTTTTCCAGTCTAGGCTCCACCCCTGATGTGCACCTGATCTCTTAGCGGTGATAAGATCTGCGCTGGTTTAGGAGCCGATGGGAATTGTAGTTCCAAACATCTGGAGGACGTCATGTTGGCAAAGGCGGTATATGGGACAGTTATGCAAGTACACCTTCTGCATCCCTGTTGAAACATGGTGGAGGACGGTGTGCATCCTAAAACACCTTCATCAGTCAGCAGTGCATGAGACTGGGTTTCAGGGTTGTGGGTTTGAGCACCACGTTGGGCAAAAGATTCCTGGGCTGCAGGGGGTTGGAGTAGATGACCCTTGTGGTCCCTTCCAATGCTAAGTTCCATGATTCTATGAATGCTTTGGTCATTATCTGAATGCATGTAAAATAATAATAATAATAATAATAATAATAATAATAATAATAATACAGTGGTGCCTCGCAAGACGAAATTAATTTGTTCCGTGAGTTGCTTCGTCTTGCGATTTTTTCGTCTTGCGGAGCGCGGATTCCCTGGGTATTAACGGTTTTACGAAAAAGGAAGCAAATCCGCAAGACGTTTTCGTCTTGCGAAGCAAGCCCATAGGGAAATTCGTCTTGCGAAGCACCTAGCGAGTTTTTCGTCTTGCGAGGCATTCGTCTTGCGGGGCACCACTGTAATAATAATAATAATAATAATAATAATAATAATAATAATAATTATACCCTGCCTTTCTGGCCGGGCCTCTCTAGCCCCTCTGGGTGGCTCCCAACATAATACAGTGGTGCCCCGCAAGACGAACGCCTCGCAAGACGGAAAACCTGCTAGATGAAAGGGTTTTCCGTTTTGGAGGCGCTTCGCAAAACGAATTTCCCTATGGGCTTGCTTTGCAAGACGAAAATGTCTTGCGAGTTCCTGCGGGGTTTTTTCCCTTTCCCCCCCTTTTCCTAAGCCGCTTATCAGCTGATCCGCTAAAAGCCGCTAAACCGCTAATAGCGCTAATCTGCTAAGCTGTCAATGGGCTTGCTTCGCAAGATGAAAAAACCGCTATACGAAGAGCCTCACGGAACGGATTAATTTCGTCTTGCGAGGCACCACTGTATTAAAAAGAAAATCAAATATTAAAAACATCCCTAAACAGGGTTGTTTTCAGATGTCTTCTAAAAGTCAGATAGTTGTTTATTGCCTTGACATCTGATGGGAGGGCATTCCGCAGGGCAGGCACCACTACTGAGAAGGCCTTCTGCCTGGTTCCCTGCAACCTCACTTCTTGCAGTGAGGGAACTTCCAGAAGGCACTCGGAGCTGGACCTCAGTGTCTGGGCTGGACGATGGGGATAGAGACACTCCTTCAGGCCGGAGGCCGTTTAGGGCTTTAGAGGTCAGCACCAACACTTTGAATTGTGCTTGGAAAGATACTGGGAGCCGATGTTGGTCTTTCAGGACCAGTGTTATGTGGTCTTGGCAGCTACTCCCAGTCACCAGTCTAGGTAAAGGGACCCCTGACAGTTAAGTCAGTGGACCGGCCCCCTGCTGAAAAAGTTTGCTGACCCCTGGTTGAAAACAAACACAAGGAACTAAAACAAACATACTGGGAGCCAAAGTAGGTCTTTCAAGACTGGTGTTATGGGGTCTTGGCGGCCGCTCCCAGTCACCAGTCTAGCTGTCGCATTCTGGATTAGTTGTAGTTTCCGAGTCACCTTCAAACGTAGCCCCACATAGAGCGTATTGCAGTAGTCCAAGCGAGAGATAATTAGAGCATGCACCACTCTGGCAAGACAGTCTGTGGGCAGGTAGGGTCTCAGCCTGTGTACCAGATGGAGCTGGTAGACAGCTGCCCTGGACACAGAATTGACCTGCGCCTCCATGGACAGCTGTGAGTCCAGACTCCCAGGCTGCGGACCTTCACCGCCTTTACTGGTTCTGATTTGAAAAAAGAGTTAGAGAGCTAGGTATCATCTATATACTGATGAACACCCAGCCCAAACCCCCTGATAATCTCTCCCAGTGGCTTCATGTAGATGTTGAAAAGCATGGGGGAGAGGCGGAACCCTGAGGCACCCCACAAGTGAGGGCCCAGGGTCTGAACACTCATCCCGCCCCCACTTTCTGGACATGACCCAGGAGGAAGGAGCAGAACCACTGTATAAGAGTGTCCCCAGTGCCCCCTTGCATCTTGCATTTCAACTGGAGTTCTTCCTCTTTGTGAAGTTTCTCTACTTCAAACTATCCCACCCAAACTGTATCTGCAGTGTGTTGTTCTGTCCTGACTCCTGAACTCGGTTCCTCCATCTCCAGAATCGTGGGGAAAACATTGCACTGTGGTGAAACATTCTGATGACTTATTTTCTCAAGGCTCCTGTCATCATTTTTACAAGGGAGAGAGAGAGAGAGAGGGAAAAAAACCTCCCTTAAAACTCCATCCACTGGCAAACAATGCTCCTTAGTCATCAAGAATCTCTGTGTCACCAGGATCGACGTGCCTGTTCTTGGGTAATCTGCCTACGTGTGATCTGAGGAACATTCTTCAAACAAGCCAGAATCCTTCCACTGTAGGCCAGAGAAGGCTTTTGTCACAACACAACCGGGGTCTCTCAAAGGAAGGTTAATCCCCAATCCGTCAGGACCCCAGAGTTCAGGAGACAGCGGGAAGGATGGCGGAGAAATTCGATTCCGCCTGCATCGCATGACAAATTCACCTAATTCGCTGCTTCCTCAATAATATGCAAACCGAAACACAGCCATCCGAACACAGCCTGTTCACACTTCTCTGAATGTTGCAGTGCCGTAATCTGTACAAAACCCCATATGCCGAGGGTAAAATGGGCATATAAATGAGCAAAAGTCATACAAAAACTGCATTATGTTCAGGGAAACGGCTTTGCCAAAAGGGGTGTGTTAGGCGATATTGCAAAAATGTCTAGAGTGGGACAGATTTGCATTGAAATGTTGATTATTCTTCATGAGGACCTAGTAATTCTGGAGTGGAAACGTGGAGAACTGTACTGAAGGTTTTTTGTTTTGGTTTTTTTCAAAGAGAAATTGAGAGAAGCTGACATTCACAGCTTTGCCCATGACAAGTAAGCAGGAGATGGAGTTGGAGGCTACAGGACTACCAAGTAAGAAGTGGATCACAGTTCCTGGCTTTGATGTTAGTGATCTGAGACTGGCTAGCAGGAACCCACTGAAACAACTCTTGAGGCCTATAGAAGGGGAGCCAGGACCCTCACAAGGCACCTTCTCCTTGGTCCAAGGAGTTGATCGCCTCCCACAGCACCTTGCCAGTCCAGCAGAGCAGGGAGCACATCAACTTTGAAGCCATAAGACATAGGAGATGTGTCTTTAAGTCTAGGAGTGATGGACTGGAAGCACTGACTGAAAAGGGCTTTGTTCACTTCTAACCTTTGTCGGCCCCTGGCCTCTTAAGTGAGATGGGCGCACAACCCCAGAGTCTGTCAAGACTGGCCCGTACGGGCAGGGGTACCTTTACCTTTTAACCTTTGTCAGAGTAAGTTGCCACCCAGGCTGCCTTGATCTGTTGCCTCTTCAGCAAGACCAGGGGTGCATTCAGAGACAAACCTTTTTGCATACTTTCCCCCGTTTCTACCACACATGATTTTCCATTTCAACGTCCTGCAAAATATAAAAAAATAATGATTCAGGCAATTACACTTTCCCCTATAACATATTGCCCCTTATATTTTCTCTAAACTAAAGAGTCTCAAATGCTTATGTCAGAACGTAAGGAGAGCACTCCTGGATCAGACCAAAGGCCCAATCCAGTCCACCATCCTGTTCTCACTGTTGTCTACCATACAGATGGCATTTATAAGTGGTCCACGTTTCACAAATGCCATCTGCAACTCCTCAAAAGATTCCATCAACGGTGCCTCTGAAAATTTTTACACATCACTTGGGAAGACAGGCAAACTAATGCCAGTGTACTGGAAGAAGCAAAGATCACCAGTGTTGAAGCAATGATTCTTCAACATCAACTTTGTTGAACTGGTCATGTTGTGTGGATGCCTGATTATTGTCTTCAATCTATTCCGAACTTAAAAATGGAAAGTGTAATGCTGGTGGTCAACAAAAGAGGTTCAAAGGCAAAATTTTAAAAATGAAGTATAAACACCAACAATTGGGAAACACTTGCCTGCAAGCGCTCCAATTGGAGAACAGCCTTTACCAAAGGTGTCATGGACTTTGAAGACACTTGAACTCAGGACGAAAAGGAGAAGCGTGCTAAGAGGAAGGCACACTTGGCAAACCCTCACCGTGATCAGCTCCCACCTGGAAACCAATGTCCCCACTGTGGAAGGACGTGCAGATCCAGAATTGGCCTCCACAGTCACTTACGGACTCACTGTTAAGACCGCGTTTATGGAAGACAATCTTACTCGGCTATGAGTGATCGTCAAAGAAAACCATACAGATGTCTACAGGATGTATGCAAGCAAGACCTGAGCACATCTAATGCTAGCCTCACCTTTGAAGAAGGGCCAGAGCTCAGTGGCAGGAGACATGGCTGGGTGTTCTGTTATCCCTGGCAAAGGCATAATGGAAGTGGGGGAACTGCTGAAATGCTCTTGTCTTCACAGCATTTAAAGAGACAGGTATCCCTTTCTCTGCAGCTGATCCGTCTCACAACAGAAGGATTCTAAGCTGACGACCCCAGCCTTGAAAAGCTAAGTGTAATGAAGCGGTGGACCAAGAAGCAATATATTGCATTATTATTATTATTTGGAGTCCCTCCACCGAAAATGACATCGTTTTGTAGCTTGCTGGGTTGACCCTCATCTTTAAAGTATGTTAT
Source organism: Podarcis cretensis (assembly GCF_951804945.1). Taxonomy (NCBI): domain Eukaryota; kingdom Metazoa; phylum Chordata; class Lepidosauria; order Squamata; family Lacertidae; genus Podarcis; species Podarcis cretensis. The sequence goes on along the minus strand of NC_137170.1, from coordinate 10,803,283 downwards.
TTCCCCCCAAAGGCAAATATTGCATAATGTGAATTGCAAAATGATTGCTAGCTAACTTGCGATGGGGTGTGTGTGGATGTGTGTGTGAGAGCCAGTGGGGAGGAAAGGGGAGCCCGGCGCATTAATGCGCAGTTATTTCTGAATATACTGACCGTGAAGAGTGTCGAGTTACTCGCTCACGGAATACAGCTGTTGCCCCTGGAGCAGAGCAAAATCGACGTTTCCAGCTGCTTCGTTCATCGCTTCACAGTTTTAATTTTAGTTTTCCACAGCAGATGTGATGACACATCGGGAGTTCTGAGTTCATGCAACGACTTGTGGGAATGTCCGTGTTCTTGGATTCCCAGCAGAGCCATTGCTTTCCCCTTAGGTCTTCCTTCCGCCTCCCTCCTTCTTCTCTCTTCGCTCCACTGCCTTCTTGAAAGTGTTTTCCTGCAGTGTCTTTTGCTTCCTACAGCTCGCTTTTGCTTAATCCCCAACCAACTTTATTATCTTGTAACACTCGTCCCGGGGATCTCCTTGCCGACAAACACCATCTTCCTAGGCAGCTGGCTAGCAAAAGGTCCCCCATGACGGATACCATTTTCAGAAAGAACTGCAGCTCAGTGGAAGAACACGTGATTTGCATTCTGGAGATCCCAGGATCAACCTGTGTTATCTTCAGGTAGAGTTAGGAGATCCCCCAGTCTGAACCCTTGGGGCATGTGTGAGGAAAAAAATAATCCCTTGGGGGTTCAGTATGGAGACGCATACCAAATTCCTAATTAGTCAGCCTTTATACAGTGATGCATTAATTAATGGTGACTGGGAGTGGCCGCTGTGACCACAGAACACTGGTCCTGACAGACCTACATTGGCTCCCTGTACGTTTCCGAGCACAATTCAAAGTGTTGGTGCTGACCTTTAAAGCCCTAAACGGCCTCGGCCCAGTATACCTGAAGGAGCGTCTCCACCCCCCATTGCTCAGCCCAGACACTGAGGTCCAGCTCTGAGGACCTTCTGGTGGTTCCCTCACTGTGAGAAGCAAAGCTACAGGGAACCAGGCAGAGGGCCTTCTTGGTGGTGGCACCCACCCTGTGGAACGCCCTCCCACCAGATGTCAAGGAGATAAACAACTACAGTGGTACCTTGGTTTAAGAACAGTCCGGTTTAAGAACAATTTGGTTTACCAACTCCCCAAAACCGGAAATAGTGTCTTGGTTTGAGAATTTTACCTCAGTCTAAGAATGGAATCCAAGGAGTGGAATGGCACCAGCGGCGGGAGGCATCATTAGGGAAAGCGCACCTCGGTTTAAGAACAGTTTCAGTTTAAGAACGGACTTCCGGAACAGATTAAGTTTGTAAACCGAGGCACCACTGTATCTGACTTTTAGAATACATCTGAAGGCAGCCCTGTTTAGGGAAGTTTTTAATGTTTGATGTTTTATTCTGTTTTTAGTGTTCTGTTGGGAGCCTCACAGAGTGGCTGGGGAAACACAGCCAGACAGGCGGGGTATAAATTGGCTGGGTTGTCCCAACAACTCTGGGCAGCTTCCAACACACATTAAATTAATAATAGAACATCAAACATTAATAGTAACAATCAGACCCTGTATGAAAAGTCACAATAACTTTAAAATAAACAATGCATATCAAATAAAGCAATACCCAATAATCCATTATGATCCAATACTAAACAGTAAAATCAAACATCCGCAAATAGTAATCCAACAGTTTACACTTATCAATTACAATAAAGGATTACTAATCTATAAAATAGCAGCAGATCACAATGCATAAAAAGGTAAAGGTAAAGGACCCCTGACAGTTAAGTCCAGTTGCAAACGACTCTGGGGTTGCGGCGCTCATCTTGCTTTACTGGCTGAGGGAGCCGGCGTTTGTCCACAGACAGTTTTTCTGGGTCACGTGGACAGCGTGACTAAGCCGCTTCTGGCGAACCAGAGCAGCACACAGAAACACTGTTTACCTTCCCACCGGAGTGGTACCAATTTATCTACTTGCACTTTGACGTGCTTTTGAACTGCTAGGTTGGCAGGAGCTGGGACAGGGGAATGGAAGCTCACCCCGTCACGGGGATTCAAACCGCCATGTAAAAGGGTCAAACTGAGCAACAAGGACACACAGCTTACAAAATTATTTTAAAAAGCTATCCCTGAACTCCTCTCTTCCTGCTGCTACTGCTGTTCTCAAAGTCATGGTCTGGGAAAGGCTCCCAGGGCTGGAAGGTGGGGCATGGCAGGTGGGAAAGCTATTACAGTGGTATCTCTGGTTGCGAACGGGATCCGTTCTGGAGGCCCATTCGCAACATGAAAGGAATACAACCCGCAGCAGCGCGTCTGCTCATGCGTGGTTGCAATTCACCGCTTCTGCGCATGCGCGTGATGTCGTTTTGCGCGTCTGTGCATGCGTGAGCGGCGAAACCCAGACGTAACCCTTTCTGGTACTTCCGGGTTGCCGCGGGACGTAACCTGAAAGAATGTAACATGAAGCGGACGTAACATGAGGTATGACTGTACAGGACAGAGTCCAAATGAGTCCATTAGCACACACCCTATATAGGAAATGTATGTCATGTCACCCCAGCACCCCACCATCTCTCCTCCAGCAGCAGTCCTTGAAAACACTTGCTCAACTCAAGGTTTTTTGCTCAAGGTGCAGAACCCTCCTTGCACCTTATTGGGAGCTGTTTTTCACTCTGGCATGAGGTTCCGCCAAAAGTGGTCCTTGCTAGTTCCATAGTCAGGCCACACTCTTGCTTACATGGCACTGACCTCTCTGATAATGAGAGAAATCCCATGTCAAGAGTTGCTGCCATTCCGTGTAGACAATGCTGCGCTCGATGGACTAATGGTTTGACACAACACTGCATAAACTTACCTCTTCTTTTCCTTGGGAGTCAAAGCGGCCCAGTTGGCATCACGGCTGGAACATGTGCTTGCAGCTGACTGCGCCGTGTTCATGGAGATATATATATTTAAACTGCATGCTTGGAAATTAAGAACTGTGGCCCGCTTCCATGGGAAACAATGTGGTTTGTGCCTCGTAAGGGCCTTCCTACCTTAATGTGTGCAGATAGGCGCAAAGGGATTTCAAGAGGAAGCAGTTGAAAGGAGAAGGCAGTTTTATAAGTGGGGAAGAGCTGCTCCAACTTCACACCAATCAATTAATGTCGGAATCGGCCAGGTTGACGTGGAGGCCTGTAGCTCAAGAGAAGGTTCAACTGCTGGCATCAGAACCAGTGCACTCTGCAACCCGAAAACGCACAACTTGCAGCTTTTGTAACTCGAGGTATGACTGTATTATTATTAATAATAATAATAACAATAATAATAATAGAGTTTATATACCGCCCTATAAAATGGACGCAGGTGGCGCTGTGGGTTAAAGCCTCAGCGCCTAGGACTTGCCGATCGAAAGGTCGGCGGTTCGAATCCCTGCGGCGGGGTGCGCTCCCGCTGCTCGGTCCCAGCGCCTGCCAACCTAGCAGTTCGAAAGCACCTCCAGGTGCAAGTAGATAAATAGGGACCGCTTACCAGCGGGAAGGTAAACGGCGTTTCCGTGTGCGGCTCTGGCTCGCCAGAGCAGCGATGTCACGCTGGCCACGTGACCCGGAAGTGTCTCCGGACAGCGCTGGCCCCCGGCCTCTTGAGTGAGATGGGCGCACAACCCCAGAGTCTGTCAAGACTGGCCCGTAGGGGCAGGGGTACCTTTACCTTTACCTTTATACCGCCCTATACCCAGAGGTCCCAGGGTGGTTCACAGAAGAGATCACAACATATATAACATATATAAAACATCTCTCTCCCCCGCTATTTTTAGTTCTGCTTCATTGATCTACAAATACAATATAAACAGAATGATGCTCGGAAGTGATTGACTGGCTGACTCACTAACTCGTGGGGATACAAAAGTGGTTATGGCTGGCGCATGGCGCATAAATCTTAAATCTAGGACATGGAATTCACTCCAGAATGTAGCCCCATCACTAGAAAAGCTTTGAAACAGAACAGCTGGAGGTTTCTACTTCAAAACAGAGCACTTAAAATCTACTTCAAAACGTCCAGGGCGCTTTGAGTTCAGGGATTTTTGTACTGCCCTCGGTCATCTCTGCTGCAAGCTCAATGTACCCATTTCCTGCAATCTCTCCTGACATTGCTTGTTTCCATACCCCTGACCAACTTCTTTTGCTCTCTGAACTTGCTCCAATTTGTTTCCAGATTACAGTCATACCTTGGGTTACGAACGTGATCCATGCTGGAGGCACGTTCACAACCAGCAGAGATTGCAGCCTGAAGCGCTGTGTCTGCACACGTGTGTGACGCAATTCGAACCTTCTGTGCATTTGCTTGATGTCATTTTGTGCTTCTGCGCATGCGTGAGCGCCAAAACTGGAAGTAACCTGTTCCGGTACTTCTGGGTTTGACGTGGTCCGCAACCTGAAAACGTGCCGCCTGCAGCGTTCGTAACCCGAGGTATGACTGTATTATTATTATTATTATTATTATTATTATTACTATAGTTCATATACTGCCCTATACCCAGAGGTCTCAGAGCGGTTCACAGAAAAGATCACAACATAATATAATCAGATTAAAAACAACAACCCCTCTTCAACTGAAAAGAGCCACAATTAACAGGGACGAGTTTCCCTTGGGTGACCAAAGCAGTTTCTGTGCCAAACCAGGCCTAAACCCCGATTGAAATGGAACCAGAAAATGAATTGAGCGGTATTGGTTTAGGCGTTGGTCCTATCGGCTAACCGGCTTCAGCCCGATTGCGTTAAGACCGGTAAGGGTTAACCACCAGTAAGGGGAGTCTTGCTGATGTACACCAATTAGGAGCTCTCCCGGGGCAACCGCTCGAGGGCGTGCCTTAGGCCCACACACCTCCCCAGGCTTTGGACAGGGCCAGCGGCGTAGCGTGGGTTGTCAGCACCCGGGGCAAGGCAAGTAATTTGCGCCCCCTAACCCGGGGCAAGGCAAGTAATTTGCGCCCCTAACCCCTAACCTGCCGCCGCTGCCAGCTTCTTATTGCTGCTGCCTGGGCTGGGGTATTTACGGTAAGGTAGCCACGGCGGCGGGTCCGTGTCAGGTGATCTGAGGCGAGTTGCCGCTGGCGCTGCCGCCCAAACGACGCCGCTTGCCCAGAGGAGGAGGAGGGCAGAGAGGCAAGGAAAATGCAACATGGCCCAGCCGCTGCCGCTGCAGCAGCAGCGGCGGCGGCGGGGCTGTGAGGAGGAGCTGCCTGGCGCGCCCTCCGCGGCCTTGACGCGCGGGGACTGCGGCGAGCGCTGAGAGCCGCTGCCTGCCAGACGCCTTCAGCCCGGACGCGTGCACAGCTCGTCGGTTCCGCGAGACATGGGGCTCTGCTACAGCCTGCGCCCGAGGCTCTTTGGCGACTCCGGAGGCGGCGAGCGCCCCCCCAGATGTTGCGCCCGGTGCGGCCGGCCCCCCTGCACCCCCCACGCTATGCCACTGGACAGGGCAACACCCCCTGGAATCCTTTACCAGACTACCCTTTGCTTTGGGGGAAGGTGATGGCGCTTCCTTCCCCCCTCATCTGCATAACAATACCCCGACCAATGCCTTACCGCCAATACCGGGAAAGTTGTGACGTTTGCTACGAGGTAGGCGAAAAACCAAATGGCAGGTACCAATTCACCAAGTGGGAAAAATTCCTACCAGGCCCCTTGATGGCGACCAACCTGAGTCCATAGCAAGGTCAGAGGAGTAAACTAAAGGGGCGGGCAAGGTGGGAAACCTGATCAGCTGGAGAGGCGAAGAGAGGGCGGTCCTCGGGTGCGCCAGGCATAAATAGCCCAGGCCACACACCCCTGCCTAGCCGATTGGCTAAGCAGGGAGATGACGCGCCCGAAGATACCCTCATTCTCGCGGGGGCTATGAGCCAGCCCCCACGTGTGTGGGGAGGGCGTAGGCCCACAACCCCACCTCCTCTCCAGTTCCAGTGGCTTTCTCTGTTTTCAAATGTTTCAAATGTTCGTTGTAAGCCGCTTTGGGCATGACACATTGTGGAAAAGTGGCATATAAGTAAAATCAATCGATCAACAAGCATTAGCAGGTTCTCCTTTCACTTAATTGCAGTACCTTGCTGATGATGACTGAAAAAGGTTATGAAATATACTCTGAGTCGAGAGTGGATTTCATGCTGTTTATTCAGCTCATAGTGGTGAGGAGGAATGGAAGTTCCCCCAAAATGTCTGCCTTATATACATTATTTACACAATGGGCCCCACGTGATTGGCTAATTCCGGGTTTCACCTGTAGGCCAATCAGGTTGCGGATTCACTTTCACCTGGAGCTGGATTGGGTGGCTCCTGCGGACCAATCAGACTGCTGCATTCTGGATCCTATTGTTTTAGGACAATCAGACTGCTGCATTCTGAATCCAATTGTTCTAGGGCCAATCAGACTGCTGCATTTTGGATCCTGTTCAACTCAGTACATAACAGATTACCACATACATGTCATAACAGACCTCTTGAGTGTTCTGACAGGGGGTCTAAGGTTTAAAATTACTCCAAAATCTGGTCACTTTACCTAACTCTCATCTTTGTAGAGGGAGGTTACCACAGATCACATAGAAATGGATTAACAGTTAAATATAGGGATGCGGGTGGTGCTGTGGGTTAAACAAACCACTATGCTGCGTGGGCTTGCCGATCAGAAGGTTGGGGGTTCAAATCCCCGTGACGGGGTGAGCTCCCGTTGCTCAGTCCCTGCTCCTGCCAACCTAGCAGTTCGAAAGCACATCAGTGCAATTAGATAAATAGGTACCATTGTGGCGGGAAGGTAAAATGGCATTTCCGTGCACTCTGGTTTCCATCATGGTGTCCCATTGTGCCAGAAGTGGTTTAGTCCTGCTGGCCACATGACCTGGAAAGCTGTCTGTGGACAAACACTGGCTCCCTCAGCATGTAAAGCGAGATGAGTGCCACAACCCCAGTGTCGTTCGGGACTGGACTTAATTGCCAGGGGGCTTTTGACCTTTACCTTTTATACAGTTAAAGCAGTGCTCATCTTTCTTAAAAAAATTAGGGGTACTCTCATTTTGACTCAAGAAAATCACCATTTTGTAGTTCAAATGGGGGGGGGGGGGAATAAATGCAGTAAATGTACAAAGTACAAAGATTCACAAAATCTTTAGGGGTATGTGTACCCCTGCAACCCCCCCCCTTAAAAAAGCACTGAGTTAAAGTATTTAAAGCCACAATCATGAAGCAATTTCCCTGCTTTTGCTCTGTTACTCTGAATATTTCAAAGTTTTTTGCACCTCCCTCCAGGTCTGGTTGGCTGGCAACAGGTTGTGGGGATTTGGTAAAGTTTGCTTAAACCGCAGGTGTTATGTACTGAGTTGAATAGGATCCAAACTGCAGCAGTCTGATTGGTCCTAGAACAATAGGATCCAAAATGCAGCAGTCTGATTGGTCCTAGAACAATAGGATTCAGAATGCAGCAGTCTGATTGGTCCTAGAACAATGCAGTAGTATGATTGGTTGGCAGGAACCACCCAATCATGCTCCAGATATAAGTGAATCCACAACCTGATTGGCTTACAGTAGAATTCCAGAATTAGCCAATCATGTGCAGCCCATTGTGTAAATAATGTATATAAAGCAGATACTTTGAGGGGAAATTCATTCATTCCTCCTCACCACTATGAGCTGAATAAAGAGCATGAAATCACTTTGCGACTCTGAGTATATTTCAGTAGGGTAATGTGGTTTCTCTCCCCGCCCTTTTGCTAAAATGTGGTACTTTCCCTGTAAACCGCAGTGATGGTTTCTATCTTTCTCCCCCTGGTGGTCAGAACGTGTGACAGCAGCCAATCAACTGAAGGAGAGCACGAAGCTGCTGAACAAATACTTTATAAAACCTTAAATGACCTTCAAAGAAGTATTCCAAAGCCACAATGCACACGTTTCCCCAAAGCGCACAGCCCTGAAATAATAACGAAGTGCATCTGATCGATCGCCTTGCGCTGATTAGCTGTAGAAAGGGAATTTATTTTATCTCCCTCCACGCCCTGTCCTACGAACTCAGGGATTTCCCCATGTGTTTCTTCCCACTTATCCCCATGACAACCCTGTGATGCTAATAGGTATTTATTTATTTCGTTTAAAACATTTGTCGTCCACCCGCCCCCCCGGCCAGGAAAGGATCAAGGCAGCTAACAGCGAAATCAAAGCATTATATAATCATCATATATTTTTATAATAGAGGAAAATGCACTTTCTAATAGGATGTAATGAAAAATGCACAGACCAGGTGTATATCCCAGAAGAAGAAGAAGAAGAAGAAGAAGAAGAAGAAGAAGAAGAAGAAGAAGAAGAGTTTGGATTTGATATCCCACCTTTCACTCCCCTTCAGGAGTTTCAAAGCGGCTAACATTCTCCTTTCCCTTCCTCCCCCACAACAAACACTCTGTGAGGTGAGTGGGGCTGAGAGACTTCAAGAAGTGTGACTGGCCCAAGGTCACCCAGCAGCTGCATGTGGAGGAGCAGGGAAGCGAACCTGGTTCACCAGATTACGAGTCTACCGCTCTTAACCACTGCACCGAACCAGCAGAGTCTTTTCAGCAATGGCACCCTGATAACATCTCTCTCTCTCTCTATATATATATAAACGTATCAATTCCAACAATCATTTAACATAGCTTCTTATCCTATAAAATGTTTTAGACTTCTGTCAACAACCTCTGAAGATTTTCCATTCTTTATCACTTGTTCTGCATTTCTTAATTTCTCTGTTGTCCTTAACTAATAATTTTTTACAAAGTCTTCCTTGCAATATTTCATAAAGTCCTCCTTATAGAACTTCGTGCGGTCTTACTAGCACAATCTGTTTATTACAATTGCTTTTCAAATAGTTCAGATATTTACTCCAAGAATCTCTGATCCCGCAGCTTTCGAATCCTTCCTGTTAATTTATCTTATTCTGTATAGTCCATTAATTTCATTTGCCATTCTTCTTTCGTCAGTAATTCTTCTTGCTTCCATTTTTGTGCCAACAAGACTCTTGCTGCCTGCACCCTGATAACATCTTGCTTCTTCTCTCTACAAGACAACTCTCTCCAAATCAGGGAGCCATACGACAGAAGGATGTGCCAGTGATATGTTTTCTTCCTATATACATAAAGATGTAAGACTGTCATTGTGGAGCCTACATAGGAGGAGTTGTAGTGTTTTGGCACAGCTGGGTGGGTGGGGGGAGCAAAAGACAAGGCAGGTTTCAAAATGAAAGTTTAAAAAACCAGCAGAGGCAGTGGCGTAGCGTGGGGGGTGCAGGGGGGGGGGCTGGCCGCACCGGGCGCAACATCTGGGGGTTAGGGTTAGGGGGCGCAAATCCACGGGTTAGGGGGCGCAAATTACTTGCCTTGCCCCAGGTGCTGACAACCCACGCTAGGCCACTGAGCAGAGGCTTGAATAAAACAGGGATAGGGGGATTATGAACCTATGTGGACCCTGAGTGTTATGTACTGAAGTTCTCACCCTGGGCCAGCAGGGGGATACTGTAGATAGTTCAGGTCCACATATGCAAATAAGGGATCGAAAGTGACGCTCAGTGATTGGATAGTTACAGAAAATGGTTACTGTTGCGTTCTTAGTGGAGCTCTATATAAGCAGCCTGGCTGAACCCTTCAGTTCTGTTCTGTTCTGGGTCTGTGAATAAACAAGAGCTGTTTGAAGAATCACTGTGTCGTCTGATATGTTCACTCACAACTGAACACTGAGATCATCCTTTGAGGCCCTTCTTTGTGTGCCAGAGGGTGGCAACACGAGAACAGGGCCTTTTCTGTAGTGCCTCCCCATTTGTGGATAGCTCTCTCCAAAGAGAGCTTCATTATACAGCGGTACCTTGGTTCTCAAACTTAATCCGTTCCGGAAGTCGATTCCAAAACCTAAGCTTTCCCATAGAAAGTAATGCAAAATGGATTAATCCAGTCCAGACTTTTAACAACAACCCCTAAAACAACAATTGAACATGGGTTTTACTATCTAATGAGACCATTGAGCCATAAAATGAAAGTAATAAGCAATGTACTGTACTATAAAATAAATAAGACAGTATTGTAGATGATAAAGGAAGGGGAGAGACATCAGGCAAGGCCTCCTTCCACCTGCCTTGCCCCACTCCCTGGCCCCGGGTCTCCTCATAAGGAAGCTGTGCCTGGAGGAAAAACTGTGAGGGGGGAGACTCCATCGGGCAAGGCCTCCTTCCACCTGCCTTGCCCCACCCTCCAGTCTCTGCTTCTTATTTTGTATTGTATTATGTTGTGCACTGTGGTTTGCTGTTGTTTTATTGATTGGAGTTTAGAAATTACTTATTGTAATTGTTGAGTGGATTTCTGTTTAATTTTGAAATGCTGATATTTAATATTATTCTATATTATTTTAATGAATGTTGAATGTTATTTTATTTGCATATTGTATATTGTATTATGCATATTGTCTTATTTATATGATGTTAGCCGCTCTGAGCCTGGCTTTGGCTGGGGAGAGCGGGATACAAATAAATTATTATTATTATTATTATTATTATTATTATTATTATTATTATTATTAAAATTTAAAAAATAATTTTTTTCTTACCTGCACTGATGATAGTCATTGTTTGGATGGGGGGCTTTTATCCATTTCCGCAGTCACACAATCAATCAATCAATCAATCAATCAATCGCTGAACTGGGTTCCACACAGTCACAAGAACAAATTAGCCAAAAAAGCCTCAAAACTAAAACCACAAAATAAATAGCAAAAAGTAAAGCACAAAACTTAATCCGCTCTGGAAGTCTGTTTGACTTCCGAAATGTTCGAAAACCAAGGTGCAGCTTCTGCTTGGTGCAGGTGCCCCAGAAACAATAGCCGACAGCCGCATCAGACATTTGGCTTCCAAAAATCATTCAAAAACCAGAATGCTTACTTCTGGGTTTTCGGCGTTTGAGTACCAAGGCGTTTGAGAACCAAGCTACCACTGTACACCTTTAGGCACCAGGCAAAAACATTCTTCTTCAACCAGGCCTTTGGTTCTGACTGACATCTGACAGCCCTTTTAAATGTATTTGGGTGGTGGTTATTACGTATTTTTTAATACAGTGGTACCTCGGGTTAAGGGACGCAGGTGGCGCTGTGGGTTAAAGCCTCAGTGCCTAGGGCTTGCCGATCGAAAGGTCGGCGGTTCGAATCCCTGTGGCGGGGTGCGCTCCCGCTGCTCGGTCCCAGCGCCTGCCAACCTAGCAGTTCGAAAGCACCTCCGGGTGCAAGTAGATAAATAGGGACCGCTTACCAGCGGGAAGGTAAACGGCGTTTCCGTGTGCGGCTCTGGCTCTGGCTCTGGCTCTGGCTCTGGCCAGAGCAGCGATGTCACGCTGGCCACGTGACCCGGAAGTGTCTCCGGACAGCGCTGGCCCCTGGCCTCTTAAGTGAGATGGGCGCACAACCCCAGAGTCTGTCAAGACTGGCCCGTACGGGCAGGGGTACCTTTACCTTTTACTTACCTCGGGTTAAGTACTTAATTCGTTCCAGAGGTCCATTCTTAACCTGAAACTGTTCTTAACCTGAAGCACCACTTTAGCTAATGGAGCCTCCTGCTGACGCTGCGCTGCCGGAGTATGATTTCTGTTCTTATCCTGAAGCAAAGTTCTTAACCTGAAGCACTATTTCTGGGTTAGCGGAGTCTGTAACTTGAAGCGTATGTAACCCGAGGTACCACTGTATATTGCAATTTTATATTGTGAACTGCCCTGAGATCTACAGATTTAGGGTGGTATACAGATTTAATAAATAATAATAATAATAACAATTTTGGAAGATGTAGTTCAACATCATATGGAGGGTGCTACACCCACCACAGTGACGTTTTTTACCCTTCCATTTTTGCCACCATGCCAAATATGATGACATCATGGAGGGCCAGAAAAATGTCGGTGCGCTCCTGGTGTTGGTGCGTGAAGCACCGGGATTAGCTACCGCCACTGTCCTGCCATAGCTGAACTGTCCGTCAGTCACTCATCCCAAGAGCAGCAATGGTCCCCTTGATGGACACATCAGGAAGAGAGGTGAACAGTTGGCTTAGGTGGACCTGATCCAAACTTTGTCAAGATCATTAAGGAGGTGGCAGGTCCCCATCTTCCGAACAGCACATTTGCAGCTACTGGGGAAACCAGCACACTTCATCTGTGATTCAACAAGACATTTCTAAAGTCTCAGGAAGGCCACTGGGGAGGCACTGTCCATGCAATTCCACCGCGCTTCTTCATAAGTCTTTAAGGAGCTAAGAGGCAGTAGGAAAACAATGGCAGAGCACCAACAGGCAGTCAATTAAAGTGACACAAAAGCCCGAGGGGAAACGCCGGCTGCCTCACTCACGCAGATGTCCTGGGTGAGAAGCAAGAGCCGCAATTCTCCCACAATGCACAGGGGGTAGAGAGCAGCCAATTCACTTCCTTCGCGGGCAGGCGTGACTGGTATCCCTGCCTGCCTGTCTGTCCTACCCAATCACAGATTCACAGCCCACGAAATGGACTGGCAAGTCTAATGAGGTGAATTGTGAACAGGGAATTTAGCTGAAAGCGAAAATTCAGGGGTTCTTTCTCCTCTGGTGAAACTTCAGAGGCATTTAGAGGGAATTCAGCGGACTTGAGATCAGAGTGGACAGGACACCTGATTTTTTTGGGGGAGGATGTGTGTGTTCTGTCCATCTCTAGTTTGCTAGGGAACTGTTAACGAAAGGAAAGTTGGCGTGACTTGATGCAAATGGAAGCCTTTCAAGGGATTTCAATACACTGCGTATATTGCTCCCTTTATTTTCAGGGGCTCAAAATAGTAATTACTATTTATATATTTAAAGCCCTGTCTGCATTACAACAGTCATACCTTGGGTTACAGACGCTGCAGGTTGCTTTTTTTGCGTTACGGACCTGCTGAAACCCGAAAGTACCGGAACGGGTTACTTCTGGGTTTCAGGGGTTGCGCATGCGCAGAAGCGCTAAATTGCACTTTGCACATGTGCAGAAGCACGAATCACAACCCGCGGTTGCGCCACTGTGGGTTGTGAATGCTGTGGGTTGCGAACGTGCATCCCACATAATAATAATAATAATAATAATAATAATAATAATAATAAATCTTATTTATATCCCGCCCTCCCCAGCCGAAGCTGGGCTCAGGGCGGCTAACAACAATCAAACAATCAAATAATCCAACATTCAAAAAACATTTCATTATAAAAATTAATTAAAATCAAATTGATGGCAACCGTTAAGCAAAATTCTGTGCAGATTGCCAGAGGAGGGAGTCAGGCTGCGCCCTGACCAAAGGCCTGGTGGAACAGCTCTGTCTTGCAGGCCCTGCGGAAAGATGTCAGGTCCCGCAGGGCCCTAGTCTCTTGTGACAGAGTGTTTCACCAGATTGGAGCTGCAGCCGAGAAAGCCTGGCTCTAGTTGAGGCCAGCCTAACCTCTCTGTGGCCTGGGACCTTCAGGATGTTTTTATTTGCAGACCTTAGGTTTCTCTGTGGGATATACCAGGAGAGGCAGTCCCATAGGTAAGTGGGTCCTAGGCCGTATAGGGCTTTAAAGGTTAAAACCAGCACCTTAAACCTGATCCTGTACTCCACCGGGAGCCAGTGCAGCTGGTATAGTACTGGATGAATGTGATCTCGCAGCGAAGACCCCATAAGGAGTCTCGCTGCAGCATTCTGCACCCACTGGAGTTTCTGGGTCAGTCTCAAGGGCAGCCCCATGTAGAGCGAGTTACAATAATCCAGTCTGGAGGTGACCGCCGCGTGGATCACAGTGGCTAGGTCAGGGCAAGAGAGATAAGGAGCCAACTGCTTAGCTTGGCGGAGATGAAAAAATGCCGCCTTTGTTATAGCTGTAATCTGCGCCTCCATAGAGAGGGAGGTATCGAAGATTACACCCAAACTCTTAACGGACGGTGCTGGCACTAATTGCACCCCCGCAAGAGATGGGAGTTGCCCCCTCAATCCCATATCGTCCCGTCCCAGGCAGAGGACCTCTTTCTTCGAAGGATTTAACTTCAACCGGCTCCCACCTAACCATCCAGCCACAGCTTCCAAACATCTGGTCAGTGTGTCTGGGGCCAAGTCAGGATGGCCATCCATCAACAGATAGAGTTGGGTGTCATCGGCATACATGGATTACATTCGCAACCTGAGCGTCCACTGTACATTGAAAGAGGCACCATACCACTTTAAACCATCATGACTTGCCCCAAAGATTTCTGGTAGCTCTCTTTTGGTATAGGGCACTGAGAGTTGTCAGGACATTCCTATTCCCTTCACAGAGCTGCAATATCCAGAGTTCCTTGGGAAAAGGGATAGACAGTTAAATCACCCTGCAAAATGACAGCCGACTTGACTTGAGCAGCCTGGAGGGAACTGGGCTGCTTAAGAAGATCTGTGTGGAACAGGGATTATTTGGCACAAAAAGAGACAAGTATGGAGAGGTAAACTGGCTTTGAGAACTGACAATGGAGGCTTTGGATGGGAGGAAGATTACTTCCAGAGATATCCCTTATTTCAAGGGGAGGCTTGCATGGCCGGAAGCCTGAAGGAGCGTCTCCACCCCCATCGTTCTGCCCGGACGCTGAGGTCCAGCGCCGAGGGCCTTCTGGCGGTTCCCTCATTGCGAGAAGCAAAGCTACAGGGAACCAGGCAGAGGGCCTTCTCGGTAGTGGCGCCCGCCCTGTGGAACGCCCTCCCATCAGATGTCAAAGCGATAAATAACTACCTGACATTCAGAAGACATCTTAAGGCAGCCCTGTTCAGGGAAGTTTTTAATCTGTGATATTTTAGTGTATTTTTGGTTTCTATGGAAGCAGCCCAGAGTGGCTGGGGAAACCCAGCCAGATGGGCGGGGTACAAATAATAAATTATTATTATTATTATTATTATACAAAGATCAGTCAGAACCATTTCTGTTTTTATGGTCCAGATTCCCAGCAGTGAGCTGGACAGAGGCTTGGAGAGGTAGGGACTAGATGAGTAATGGCCACAGTAGCCCTGGATCTGGGACCTGACACTGAGCTTGAGTCCAGAAACCAGAGACCATTGGAATATGACACCTGCGAAGCTAACCAGCTTGAGCCAGGAGCTCCAGGGACTGCTGCCCTCAAGCCAGGAGGACTCACCAAGGAACCAGCATCCTTGCCCCCCCCCCAAAAAAAACCTTGCTTGCCAGGTCTCAACACCACCGCAGGCAGTGTGCCTGGCGAGAAGCAAAGTCCCTATGAGGACTTCCATTTTCCAGCAGGCGGGCAGAGCCTGGGGCAGGGTAGTCAGGCTGAAGAATTTATTAGAAACATAATTGTTGGAATGAGATGCTGGGCCAGATAGAGTTTTGCTCCGATGCAGCAGGGCTTTTAATGTTCTTATGTTCAGAATGTGGCTGTTTTCTAGAACACCAGTCATGCTGCTGAAGTGTGAAATTTGGATCTGGCGAGCAGGCACTGAACAAACTTGATCTCCGATCGCGGAAGGGAAAAAACGTCGCCTGGTGAAACAAGGGCTGATTCCAAGAGCACTTTCTCTTAATTAAGTCTTCAAAGCCAAAAGCACCCTTTTATATTATCTATATATATATCAGCTAGTTCAGGCAGTACTTCTAAAATGTTTTAAGCTCATACCCCACATCCTAAATGTAGGCTGTCCTTCTGGGGCACTGATTTGCTGCCTGTGTGAGGGTGCAACATTTTTTGCATGTTGCCAGGAGATATTGAATCTGTTCAGATAGGGGAGGAAGAGAAGCACACCTCTTGAATTAACTGTGCACATGTTGAGCTGTAAGAATATACAATGAGCCTCCTTGATCAAGCCAAAGGACCATCTATTTGCCTGTAGGGAATCCTCAAACAGAACTCAAGCACAGGAGCACCTTCTCCTCCTATGATTTCTCTCTTTTTAAATAATAATAAAGGTAAAGGGACCCCTGACCATTAGGTCCAGTCGTGACCGACTCTGGGGTTGCGGTGCTCATCTCGCTTTACTGGCTGAGAGAGCCGGCGTACAGCTTCCGGGTCATGTGGCCAGCATGACTAAGCCGCTTCTGGCGAACCAGAGCAGTGCATGGAAACGCCATTTACCTTCCTGCCGGAGTGGTACCTATTTATCTACTTGCACTTTGACGTGCTTTCGAACTGCTAGGTGGGCAGGAGCAGGGACCGAGCAATGGGAGCTCACCCTGTCGTGGGGATTCGAACCGCCAACCTTCTGATTGGCAAGTCCTAGGCTCTGTGGTTTAACCCACAGTGCCACCCACGTCCCTTTTTTAATAATAATTTTTATTAGTTTTTAACATATAAATTATAATACATACCACAAAACTTCACCACTTATACAATCTTTTTTGGACTTCCATCAGCACCTCTGATGATCCACCGTTTTTATCACTTCTTATGCATTTCTTAAATTCTTAAATATATTGCCTTTAATTATCTTAACTAACCATCCTCCCCTTTATTCATTTTTGCAATAGTTCCAATAATTCACCTCACAAAACGCCTTGCAAACCTACAAATGTAGTCTGATCATCACAATTACTTTTCTAATAGTCTGTAAATCCTATGATTTCTCAACCTGCCTTACAGGTTTGTTGTGATGGAGAGCAGGTGAGAACCGTGCCTGCCACTTTCAGCTCTTCGGAAGAAAAGTGGGGTATGAATGTATTAGTAATAATAATTCAAAATATAAATACATAAACAGAGTGTTTGTTGTGGGGGAGGAAGGGAAAGGAGAATGTTAGCCGCTTGGAGACTCCTTAAGGGGAGTGAAAGGCAGGATATCAAGTCCAAACTCCTCCTCCTACTACTCTTCTTCTTCTTCTTCTTCTTCTTCTTCTTCTTCTTCTTCTTCCCCTCCTCCTCCTCCTCCTCCTCCTCCTCCTCCTCCTCCTTCTAGAGCCAGTGTGGTGTGAGAGCCAGTGTGGTGTAGTGGTTAAGAGTGGTAGTCTCGTAATCTTGGGAACCAGGTTCGCATCTCCGCTCCTCCACATGCAGCTGCTGGGTGACCTTGGGCCAGTCACACTTCTCTGAAGTCTTTCAGCCCCACTCACCTCACAGAGTGTTTGTTGTGGGGGAGGAAGGGAAAGGAGAATGTTAGCCGCTTTGAGACTCCTTAGGGTAGTGATAAAGCGGGATATCAAATCCAAACTCCTCCTCCTCCTCCTCTTCCTCCTCCTCCTCCTCCTCCTCTTCTTCTCTTCAAGGGTCATCTAGTCAAACCTCTGAAATGAAACCTACTGCAACATGATGCAACTCCATGTGATGTGTAAGAAAGATCCTTTCCTTAAGTACCACCAGGCTTCTCAATGTTACCTTACCATATTTCTCATTTCAGATGTGATGTGTCCCCTGCTTCCCTCCTCCCCATCTGGCCCTACCAAGCAGTTATACAGAATCATAGAATCATAGAGTTGGAAGAGACCACAAGGGCCATCGAGTCCAACCCCCCGCCAAGCAGGAAACACCATCAGAGCACTCCTGACATATGGTTGTCAAGCCTCTGCTTAAAGACCTCCAAAGAAGGAGACTCCACCACACTCCTTGGCAGCAAATTCCACTGTCGAACAGCTCTTACTGCCAGGAAGTTCTTCCTAATGTTTAGGTGGAATCTTCTTTCTTGTAGTTTGGAACCATTGCTCCGTGTCCGCTTCTCTGGAGCAGCAGAAAACAACCTTTCTCCCTCCTCTATGTGATACATACAGGGATTTGTGACGTATCCCATGTGTTTTCTTGTTCAAGCTCTTCTTAAATTGGATTCCCTCTCCCCTCTCCCGGGCTCCCAATCTCACGGGAAGATTTGTAGGAATCCTTTAGAGATATGACATGGCATTACTGTAAAAGCTCTTCCGCCCTTATTGTCACAGCCCTGCAGGGTCAATGCGGATGACATGGGAGGATTAACGTCAGCAGCCTTGCTCCCGAGCAATTTATACCGACTGGATTTGACGAAACACTCTTAAACAAATAATTCAGATCCTGCTTTCGGTTTATCCCTCGTTCACCTCCCTGCGCAAGTTGGCTGTCGAGGTTTCCCAGACGCGGTTGAAGACGTTTTGAGGGGTGGAGGAGAAAACTGCAACTTTCCTGTTTTTCAAACACACATAGGGGGAAAAAGTACTGCAGCTAGATCCATGGTTAGGCAAAGAATCGTGGACATAGAGAGGCAACAGGACTGTACAAGGGTCCCCGATTATAAAATCATAGAAAGAGGGAGATATGTAGCCGCTTCAGCAGCATATCTCTACTTCCTCACATCCAGAAATGCAAGAAGGGTTTTTACTCTTGCTAGAGTCTCGGCCTTGCCCTCACTGGTTCTGGAAGGCTCCTATAGAAGGGTCCCGTATGCACATCGACTTTGCGCCTGCCCCTTAGGGGAAATAAGAAGCCTCGAACATATATTTTTTAGATGTCCTTTTTATGTTGAGATTCATAGAGACACCACTGATCCTTTGCTGAAGAGGCTCGCTGATCTTTCAGACAAGTCTAAACTTAATTCTCGTTTTTCCCCAAATAATATTTATTCAAGTTTTAAAAGATTACAAAAAGGAACACAATATACAAAAACAAAGCATATCCAAGAGAAAAATAAGAATAAAAAATAAAAAAAGCAAAGACAGCAAAAAAGAAAAAAAAATGATACAATCAAAAAGACAAAAAAACAAGTTAAACCTTAATATAACTCCCTTTCTTAACTTATCTCCTTGACCTCCTCACACCTCCCCTCTTTGTATTCTAATTCAAATAGATATTTCAGCAAATCCTTCATCTTTGTTTTTATCCTTATATCTTATCTTAATATACTGTAATTTTCCATTCTCTCGTTCGCCAATTAGCCATCCACTTTTACTTTATTTAATCTTATTTCTCCTTAGAACTTATATATCTGAACTTATTCTCTTAAGACATTTCCCCTAGGGTCACAAAAAATTCCATTCCACGATTTTCCCATCTCTCATTAAAAAAAAAAAAGATTTTTTTTTTAAATATCACAATATATACACTTTAAATTCCCAATTTTTCTTTCACCATCTCCCCTCCCCAGTCTCGGCCCCTGCCAACTGTTCTCCAAAAGTCCATCAACCCGGAGATCTTATGTCCGAGGCTCTTAACTCTCTTTCATGTCCCCTCTGCTGATCTTTTTGATAGTCTTTAGTGTTAAAGAACAGATCTCGGGGGAGCTCCAACCCAACAGTAGTCATATTCCTTCTTAGCGAGTCTGCCAGACTTCCATAGTTAAAGGTAGGGCCCATAGAATATTCCAAATCTTGTTTCACACTCCTTCCAAATCCAAGGGCCCCAGAGGCTCCAATCTCCACCTGGCTCAGACTAAAATCCCAAAAGTTATTTGATCCCCACATAGGGTGATCTCTCAAACTTTCATTTTTCAAACCAAGCCAGGCTCTCATCTCCAAAAACTGGCTTCTCCTAGTTGCAGACGTATAAGGCCTCCAGTTATAATCCACCATTTGCCTCTGTAGGGTTGTGACTGCCCCTTGCATTACTTTAACAACAGCAACTAAAGTCTAAACTTAATTCTCTCCTCTTAGGCAAAGATCATAAGATAACCTGGCTGGTAGCCAGATTCTGCGCCCAGATTTGTAGGCACAGATTATCCTCTAGAATAAAATCACTTACTAGGGAAATGCTGAAGTTGCCCTTTGGGGCACCTCAGGGTCAATTTTTATGATAGCCCAAATCTCAGTTGTACGGCTGTATGTATATATCTCAATTTTAACTCATGAGCTATTGCTGCAATCTGCTCTGATTGTATATTTTATCTTTATGAACACTGTTTTTATTGTGTTATGTAATGTGAGCTGGTCTTTGACTGTAATAAATTATCTATCTACTGCACTGTGTGAGTGAATTTTGCTGGACTCCTTAGCAGGACTGAAATGACACATGCTTTTCTAGATTTTTGCCTTGGATTATTTCTGCAGAAGCAGTTTGGCAATTTGCAAACTCAAGTTTCATCTACTAGGCTGGTTGGGGCTACGATATCTGAAGGACACACTTGCATCCATAATAGCTTCCCTTGGCTTTGCAATCTGCTTAAGACACCCTGATCACTGTCCCACCAGTGTGGGCTGTTGGATTGGAAGGCATTGGGGACAGGGGCTTTTCAGTGGTGGCTCCACACCTTTGAAACTCCCTTCCGAGGGAAATATATATGGATGCATCTTTTCCATTCTTCAAGAAGTCCTTAAAGACATTTGCATTCCAGTTTGTGTTTGGTTAATGTAAAACATTTTATTGGTGCTATTTATAGGTTAATGGGGTTGATGCTTGCTTGTTGTTGTCAATTATGGTGTAATTATGAAACAAATGATGTGTGTTTTACATTTTTGTAAATTACCTAGTGAGGACAGAGTGCCAAACATTTAAAATAAATCAACGCATAAGCTAGTGCTTCCATATGTATGAATTTTCAGTGTGTGCTTTGTAATTTTTTTCAAATGGATTAGGGGTTTATAATTAAAAATGTGAATTCATTTTAAAAGAAGAAGAAGAAGTAAATGGAAAACGAAAGAAATGAGCCTCATTTGCTTAGGTTGCTTTAGCTGGGAAAATGAATGGAAATCCAAAGAAATTGATTCTGAACGAAAGTTCATTCATTTTTCATGCACTAGACTCTCTTTCACTCTTTTCTACTAGAATGAAAAAATAGATGCACTCTGCAGCAGTCAGTACAGGTCACATAAAGGATACAAAGGTGTGGGCAGAGAGGGGTGTGGGGGAAGGTAAAGGGACCCCTGACCATTAGGTCCAGTCGGGACCAACTCTGGGGTTGCGATGCTCATCTCGCTTTACTGGCCGAGGGAGCCAGCGTACAGCTTCCGGGTCATGTGGCCAGCATAACTAAGCCACTTCTGGTGAACCAGAGCAGCGCACGGAAATGCCATTTACCTTCCCACTGGAGTGGTACCTATTTATCTACTTGCACATTGACGTGCTTTCGAACTGCTAGGTTGGCAGGAGCTGGGACTGAACAACAGAAGCTCACCCCATTGCGGGGATTTGAACCGCCGACCTTCTGATCAGCAAGTCCTAGGCTCTGGGGTCTCTTTACCTTTAACTTTAATCTTCATACAGGGAAATTCTGCTGGTGAAAAAACAGAACTCTACAGCTCCATCTGGTGTCATAGTGTTATAACACATATAAAGCGCTTTATCTTTACAAATGTAGCTGAGTCCTTACAGGGAGGTGCTTTGAGATGCTGTAAGTGCTATAGAGTGCTATAGAGATATATTTATTAATTATTATAATTATAGTTTGTTCGTTTCAGACCTAAGATAACGAGAGGAATATAATTTCCTTAAAAAGATGTTGAACCATCCCTCGCATCTCAAACAGCCATGCTTGCCCTGGACCAGTGTTACCAGTATAAATGGTTATGTTATTTAAGCACCCAGTGGAACAGCAAATTAGGGACACTTTCCGTGTTAATTAATTAGTCATGTCTGACACGGTTGCAGGTCTAAAGGAAGAAGCAGCAGCAACGGAATTACTACAAGCGAGATCATATATCAGGAGATCCTATGTCCACCTTGCATTTTAGCCATAGTGTGAAGCAATTAAAAAAACCACAGGGAAACGGTCACAGAGTGATGAGTGGATATTTAATATTCTGGAAACGTCAGGTGTTTGAGGTCTTTAGCATTGGCTCGGAAATTCACCTACAGCAAATGGGTCTTATTTTCCATGGCAGATGGTCATCTAATGTCAGGATTTGGGGAATCCTGTGCCTCCTACAGTGGCAGCAAAGAAGCAGAGAGAGAAAAAAGAGTTCTTACCAATTAGTTTATTCAATAATCACAGCGAGAGACAAAGGAATGGAGTCTCTCTCTAAATAATGGCGTTGCTCCAAGTAAAGTCCCACCCCCTATGTCAGTGTGGTGTAGTGGTTAAGAGCGGTAGTCTCGTAATCTGGTGAACCGGATTTGCGTCCCCACTCCTCCACATGCAGCTGCTGGGTGACCTTGGGCCAGTCACACTTCTCTGAAGTCTCTCAGCCTCACTCACCTCACAGAGTGTTTCTTGTGGGGGAGTAAGGGAAAGGAGAATGCTAGCCACTTTGAGACTCCTTTGGGTAGTGATAAAGCGGGATATGAAATCCAGACTCCTCTTCTTCCTCCTCCTCTCCTATTCTACATCACCTTTGTGTCAGCTAATTTGAGCTTTCTGCCTCTCAGCTCTCTGTTCTGATACCCTCAATGCCCACCTGGTCCTGGGAGAGGGGCGGGTCAGGAATGCTTTCCAAGGACACTGTGTCTGCCAGCTGTTTCTCCCCAAGTGCTTCTTCTTCCTGCTGTTTCTCTTCCAATATTTCCCAGCTTCTCCCTTCTCCAGCCTCTGAACTATGCCTTCTGCAAACCACTGTTCTAAATCTATACCATGGGTGGGCAAACTAAGGCCTGGGGGTCAGATCTGGCTCCATCGTACCTACGGGACCGCCTCTCCTGGTATGCCCTGCGGAGGACATTAAGGTCCACAAATGACCTTTGCAGGTCGCACAGTGGTTAAATTGGTCTCAACTAGGGC
Source organism: Podarcis cretensis (assembly GCF_951804945.1). NCBI lineage: Eukaryota > Metazoa > Chordata > Lepidosauria > Squamata > Lacertidae > Podarcis > Podarcis cretensis. The sequence continues at coordinate 10,780,704 of NC_137170.1, read as the reverse complement.
CAGGACCTTTTCAGTACTGGCCGTGACTTGGTGGAATGCTCTGTCACAAGAGACTAGAACCCTGCAGGACGTGATATCTTTCCACAGGGCCTGCAAGACAGAGCTGTTCCACCTGGCCTTTGCTTTGGACTCAGTCTGACCCTTATGTTTCCCTCCCCTTATGGTCTTGATTTATCGGCTACTTTTAAAATGAGACTGCATTTTAAATTGCATTTTAACCTGTAATTTAATTTTCTTTCCCCCCTATTTTGTTTTTACTGTGATTTTATTGGTGTTAGCCACCCTGAGCCCGGGGAGGGTGGGGTATAAATAAAAGTTGTTGTTGTTATTATTATTATTATTATTATTATTATTATTAAATCTGGCCTGTGGACGGTCCGGGAATCAGCATGTTTTGACATGAGTGGAATGTTTCTTTTTATTTAAAATGCATCCCTGGGTTATTTGTGGGGCATAGGAATTCATTCACCCCCCCAAAAAAAACAGTCTGCCCCCCCAAGGTCTGAGGGACAGTGGACTGGCCCCCTGCTGAAAAAGTTCGCGTTTCCGCTCCTCCACATGCAGCTGCTGGGTGACCTTGGGCCAGTCACACTTCTCTGAAGTCTCTCAGCCCCACTCACCTCACAGAGTGTTTGTTGTGGGGGAGGAAGGGAAAGGAGAATGTTAGCCGCTTTGAGACTCCTGAAGGGGAGTGAAAGGCGGGATATCAAATCCAAACTCTTCTTCTTCTACTACTCTTAAGCACCATCATTCTCCAGCTGATGATGTTTGCTGAAGACATAAGAAGGGCCTGCTGGATTGGGGCAATGGCCAGTCTGGTCCAGTATCCTGTTCTAACAGTGGCTGCACAGATACCTGTGAGAAGCAGGATCAGAGCACAAGAGCATCCTCCTTTCCTGTGGTTTCTAGCCAGAGGCATACCTAGGGGTTAGTGAAACTGGCCCCTGCTGGTGTGTGTTTATGTGTGCGCAGGTCCTTCTGCTTTACAGGTGGAGCTGGGAAGCTGCTATGCAGGAGATCTGCTCCTGCCTCTTATTTATTTCACAGGTAACCAAGGTAACACAGGTAAGTCTCAGAACAACACCACAAGCGCTCTGGAATAAGTTGGCTCTGCATCAGTTCTTTCCGCCGAAGGAAGAACTAAGACCTTTGATGTGTTTAGCAAATTTAAATGAAAAGGTCTTTCCATAGGAGGAGGAAGCAAAGGACTTCTCAGTGCCTAAAGCCACTTTGCAGCTGCCCCTTCCCAGTGATGGTTCTCTGGTGCTACAGAAGGCAAGAAGAGCAGCATTTCAAATCCTGCGTGTGGCGAAGTTATGCAGATGGAGAGAGAGAGAGAGAGAGAGAGAGAGAGAGAGACTATGACCCATTTTAGTTTGGGTGGTATTTTGGGAATGGAGAACAGCAAGCACTACTTTCCTTTTCTTGCACTGGCTATGCCGCACTGCCCTTTTAACATGCCTTTTGGCGCTCATCTCTTCCCTTGATGTCCAAACTATATTTATAATTGAGATGGACCTGTGTTTTTAAATATATATGTCCCTAGGCTGAGATGGTTGAGGCTGGAATGTAGGGCAGCTCTAAGCATTCCTGACTGCATTTTGCCTCTCAGTGATGCATATCTGGTCATGTTTATAGAGCTATGTGGGCAGCTCTTGCCTGGTGCCCGGGCAGGCAGCTCCGTATGTGCCTGTCACACCTGCCATCCCTACACACACACACACACACACACACACAATTTCAGATAGATTGAAGCAAATGCCCCAGGAGCCCAGGAATTTGCCTTCCACCGAGCCAGGCAATTGGTCCATTTGACTCATTGTTTTCTATAACGAATGACAGTCACCCTCTGGGGTTTCGGACATAGGAAATCCTCATTCCCATCTGCAGATGCTGGGAACTGAACTTGGGACCTTTTGCATGTAAAACTGGTGCATTTTTGCATGCAAAACATGTACATAGCTACAATATTTCCCTTAGAAAACCAACAGTAAGCTATCAGTTCTCATGGCTTTGAAGAGAGGTAAACAAAGCTATAAGAAGAGACCTTGTACCAAATGGACCTTGTACCTGGTCCATCTAGCTAGCTCTCATTTAACCTGACCAGCCCAGATGTGCTCACCCCCTTGTATTTCCAAGTCACTTTCCCACATAGGCCCAAGCATAGTTGTCTAGTGTCCCTTATTTGGAGGGACAGTCCCTTATCCCAGCGCCATGTCCCGCTGCTGTCCCTTATTGATGGATGTCCTTTAAATTTCCCGGGTTTCAAAGGAAGCAGCTTCTCTCTCTCCCTCCCTGCCGGCCAGGGAGGAGGGAGGCTCCAACTGTGTTGCTCGGCTGCCCGGCCCACCCCCCTCTGGCCTCCTCTCACCAGCCTCAGCCCCTGGGAGCCCCTCCCCGCCAGGACTGGTGGGAGCCTTGGGCCCTTCCGCTGCCATCCTCCTCGCGGCCACCGAACTGAGCGTCTCTGCCTGGGGCCTCCCCTCTGATCATTGCCGCTGCTCCCGCTCCCACTAGGCCGTACTGCGGCTGTGCCGCCGAAGGACCCGGATGAGATGGGCAGCCTGGCATGGCCTATGAATTGCTGAGGAGCCTTGAGAGGAGAGCGAGGGCAACCACAGAGAAAGCAGTTCAGAGAGAGGAGGCGTCGGAGGTGCGGGCAGGTGTTCCAAGGGCTACAAGGCTACAAGGGAAGGACCGCAAGCGCTTCTCCCATAGATTCGTAATGGTAGACCAGCATAGATGGTCTGATCTGCGGGTTTACGTCGGGCGCTATTCCCCCCCCGCCCCACCTGATGGAATTGAGAGCTGCAGATTGAGCATGAGAGAAAAGATACAGAACTGCAGCAGCATCTTCGTAGCTTGGACTTCGTTTTGCGCGAAAAGTGGTTGCTGCTTGTAGTTATTTAATTGCAGTGTTTCATTGGCTGGTGTCTTGAGCAGCAACCTCTGGAAACAAAGGGCTAAAACCTGGCGCTGCTCTCCCAAATTATCTGGTCCCTTTTAACTTTGTATTTCAGCTGGTTGACTAAAATCCCTTATTTTGGCTGCTGGTCCCTTATTTTCAAGGCTGCTGGTCCCTTATTTTTAAATCTGTAAGTTGACAGCTATGGTCCCAAATCCATCAGCGTTTCCCATGGGAGAGTCTATAAACAATTTGTATAATTGGGAAACTGCTCCCTTTTGCTGCTTAATCAAGCTCTTTTTGCATTATGTTGGCATGTATTCCTAACCAAACGGGATACATTCATATCAAATATAATGCCCCCTACAGTATTCCATCTCATGGCTAAAATGGTTTATCTTCTGCTTCAGATAAACACTGTTTTCTAGCTGCTGGTGTATCTTCCTGCTTCCCAACCTATATATTTGTTTTCAAAGAGATGTTATAAAAACACCTCAAGTTCCTGTGGCTCTCTCCTCGCAAGGAAACCATGGAAGGCATGACACATCTCACCTCAGCTTTCTATTCTCAGGCATTGGCATTGCAAAAACTCTTGCTAAGCTCAAGGAAAACACAGCGATTAAGAGCAGCCAAGGCATCGACAATTGATTCAGGAAATGTGATGCTCTCAGGCAAAACAGTTACAATACAGCAGAGTTGCATATGATTTGTAAATGTCTTATTACGTGTGGGAGCTAAGAATGCTGATCGATGTAGATTTCTTAGCGCTTTGGGTGGAAATGTGAATGTGCTCACATAGAAAGACAGTATATATATATATAATCTCAGATTGTAAGTAAGATTATTGCATACTGAACACTGCTCCATCTAAAAATTTTAATGACTTAGCTCAGGCACGGGATAGAGATCTATTGGGGAGGCTGCTGGTAGCTTCTACTGTTACATTGGCATGGAATTAAAAGAAAATGAACAAGCATTGAAAAACAAACTGTCCTTTTAAAAAGCACATGGTATACTGGAACTGAACCAGATAATTGTATATAATAATAATAATAACTATAATTTATTATTTATACCCCGCCCATCTGGCTGAGTTTCCCCAGCCACTCTGGGCGGCTCCCATTCAAATGTTAAAAACAAGACAGCATTAAATATTAAAAACTTCCCTAAACAGGGCTGCCTTCAGATGTCTTTTAAAAATAAGATAGCTGCTTATTTCCTTGACATCTGATGGGAGGGCGTTCCACAGGGCAGGTGCCACTACCGAGAAGGCCCTCTGCCTGGTTCCCTGTAACTTCACTTCTTGCAATGAGGGAACCGCCAGAAGGCCCTTGGCGCTGGACCTCAGTGTCCGGGCAGTGTCTGTCCAGAACAATGGACCTCAGTGTCCGTCCAGAACGATGGGGGTGGAGACGCTCCTTCAGGTATACAGGACCGAGGGCATTTAGGGCTTTAAATGTCAGCACCAACACTTTGAATTGTGCTTGGAAATGTACTAGGAGCCAATGCAAATCTCTCAGGACTGGTGTTATGTGGTCCCGGCGGCCACTCCCAGTCTAGCTGCCACATTCTGGATTAATTGCAGTTTCTGGGTCACCTTTAAAGGTAGTCCCACATAGAGCCCATTGCAGTAGTCCAAGCGGGAGATAACTAGAGCGCATTCGATCCAATGGCACATTTACATTTGCCAGCAAATCCTCTCTTTGTTGGTTTCAAGGTTCTGAAAATCGAGGTGTGCATTAGATTCGATGGTGCATTAGACTCCAGTAAATATGGTATTCAGAACTTTATGGTTTGGAAAAAAAAAGATATTTTGGCTCAAGCATGAATTCATTAGATAGACCACTTACAATCTCTTGGCCTTAGTTCCCCATGCGTTAAATGGGATAATCATGTTAATGATAGCCTATTCCACTCTATTTCTGTGTGTGGAGGGCAGAAATGATTAATGAAATAATCACGGTAATGAACTTTATGTGGTAGAATACATATGGTAGTATTTTCCAGTACAGTGGTACCTCTGGTTGCGAACGGGATCTGTTCTGGAGGCCTGTTTGCAACATGAAAAGCCTGCAACCTGAAGCGCTGTATCTGCGCAGGTCTGCGGAACGATTTGGCGCTTGTGCACATGTGCGAGTGGTGAAACCCGGAAGTAACCCTTTCTTCTACTTCCGGGTTGCCGTGGGACGCAACCTGAAAAAACGTAACATGAAGCAAACGTAACATGAGGTATGACTGTACAGTGGTACCTTGGTATTCAAACAGCTTGCCTCCTGAACAAATCGCCTCCCGAATGCTGCAAACCCGGAAGTGAGTGTTCCAGTTTGTGAACATTTTTTGGAAGTCAGACGTCCAACGCAGCTTCTGCAGCTTCCAATTGAGTGCAGGCAGTGGCAGAGCTTCATGCTCCGGCACTATGGGGTGGAGAGCAGGTGGGGGCGGGGCTGGCACGCATCCTGGGGGTGTGGCACCTAGAGCGGGCGGGGGGGCAGCCACGATGGCACCCCACCGGGATCGTGTTGCCGGGGGTGGTGGTGGTGCACTCCCCCCGCACTCCTCTTCCTCCCTCACTGAGTGCAGGAAGCTCCTGCAGCCAAGGACCTTGGTTTTCAAACCATTTTGGGAGTTGAACGGATGCCCGGAACAGATTAAATTCAAGAACCAAAGTACCACTGTAATGGAAATACCTGCTGTAAGAAGCAATGGTGGTAAGCCACCAGGTTGGGTGGCTTCAGAAGAGGATTAGACCAATTCATGGAGGAGGAGATTATTATTGCTGTGTTCTCTTTCCACTGTTGGAAGCGCTACAGCTCTGAAAACTAGGTGCTGGGGTGTATGAGGAGAGCCATGTTTTGCTCACATCCTGCTTGTGGCCTTCCTATGGGAATCTGGTTGGCTGCTGCGAGAAATGTGTGGGATATTTAAAATGCAGTCAAACCAACAATCCATGTTTTGCTAGACAGGCACATGGTGGGAGCTGAAGCCCATGGAGTTTTCCTGTAAACTTCCTAGAGAGAACTCTGTGAGAGACACTCTCACTGTGCAGGAGAGTTTAGCTATACAGTGGTGCCTCGCAAGACGAAATTAATTCGTTCCGCGAGTTTTTTCGTCTTGCGATTTTTTCGTCTTGCGAAGCACGGACTTTGGAAAAGCTTCAAAAATCACCAAAGTCTTCAAAAACCTCAAAAAAGGCTACCACACCGCATGCTATGAGTTGCTCCTCGAAGTGAATGCACAGTTTTAAGAAAAAGGAAACAAACTTGCAAGACAAAGGAAACAAACTTGCAAGACGTTTCCGTCTTGCGAAGCAAGCCCATAGGGAAATCCGTCTTGCGAAGCAACTCAAAAAACGAAAAACTCTTTCGTTTTGCGAGTTTTTCGTCTTTCGAGGCATTCATCTTGCGAGGTACTACTGTATATTCTCCTACCTTCCTGGGCACTGCCTCTTTCCATCTCTTTTCTGCTCTGCCAGCAAGCTCAGGCACCATTTTAAGCTAGACTTAAGTATGTCTTTGTAACCAAATTACCATTTTAAGCCTGCCTGAACAAACTGCTGTATCTGTTCCTCTTCAACAAATATTCTGAGTGAGCAAATGCTATTTTTACCTTCTGCAATGTTGTGTGATTGATGTTTTAAGTAGGAGAAAAGGGGGAGATACAAGGAGAATCCAGTCTGCCTTAAAGCATCAGGGATTACTTAAACCACAAGGCTAAAACTAGCCTATCTAAGCTTCCCTTTAAGGACTTGCTCACAAATTTATTGACAGCTGCATGAATTATTATAGCTAGGAAAAGGGGCAAGCGGAACATAAAATGGAAGAATGGTATAAAGAAGTGTGGGATATAGCTATTGATTAAAAATTAACAAGTGTCATTAAGATAAGGCGGGGAATATGCAGGAGAAATGCTTTTGAGGAAATATGGAACATGTTTGTAGACTTTGCATTGTTACAATGGAAAGGGGTCAAACCATTGCAAGAGGTGTTGAAATTTTGGCAGGTTGGATAGTTACAATGGAATTGTCTCAGTGGTGGGGTGCACATTTTTATTCTTATTTATTCATGATTATTACTTTGTCAAAATAAAAAATAAAAAGCTATAAAGGGATGGATGCACTCTGCTGAACTCACAAATGTGAGGAAGGACAATCTCTAATAAATATATTCACTACTAGGATCTAATCACATCCCAACACATACACCCCAACATTAAAACATTTAAAAACAAGACAAAGCAACCATTAAAAGAACTGGTTATTCAAGGGACATATCAAACAGCTGCATAGGAAAGAGGAGGGCAGCATCTCATCCCTGCACTCATAAGAACAAGTGTCTTCTGGATCAGGCCAATGATCCAGTATCCTGTTTTCGCAGCGGCCAACCAGATGCCTGTGGGAAACCTGCATGTGGGACCTGAGTGCGAAAGCCCTCTCCTCTCTTGTGGTTTCCAGCAAGTGGTATTCAGAAGCATTGCTGCCTCCACAGTTGGAGGCAGTGTGGGAATGTTGAGGGTGGCAGAAGAGGATATATTGATTATTAATATCCTTCCTAACTTGCACTAGCAAGTTTCTTCACTTAGCAGAGTGCATTCCCCTTCAGCAGAAAGCTGGTTGCAAACTTGTGTGAGTTTTTTAAGACAACAAGCAAGTCAATTTGGCTTGTCCAAATTGAAATGTGTTCTAATATTCTTGGCAAGACCCCATTTGAATCCCTCCTAAAAGAATAAAGATATCACAGTCTTATTCATAAGTAACAAAAAAGTAGTTTTAACCCCACCACCACCACCACCAAATTTTATTTATACCCCGCCCTCCCCTCAGGGCGGCTAACACCAGTAAAATTACAATAGAAACATAATGGGGGATGGGGGGACGGGATGGACGGACAAAAAACAAACAAACACCCCAATTTAAAATACAGGTTAAAATGCAATTTAAAAAGCAGCCTCATTTTAAAAGTAGCCCATAAATCAAAACTCTAAGGGGAGGGAAGACTTAAGGGTCAGACTGAGTCCAAATCAAAGGCCAGGTGGAACAGCTCTGTCTTGCAGGCCCTGTGGAAAGACGTCAAGTCCCGCAGGGCCCTGGTTTCTTGTGACAGAGCGTTCCACCAAGTCGGAACCAGTACTGAAAAGGCCCTGGCCCTAGTTGAGACCAATCTTGGGACCGCCAAGGTGTTGTCATTTGTGGACCTTAAGATCCTCCGCGGGGCATACCAGGAGAGGCGGTCAAGAACCCTAGAGTTGGAAGGTCAAAACCAGCACATTAAACCTGACCCTGTACTCCACTGGGAGCCAGTGCAGTTGGTAGAGCACTAGATGAATGTGATCCTGCGGCATGATCAGGCAGAGCACAGTGTGATCCCTGAAGGCAGGCTTAAGGCTTAAGGCTACAAACATGTACAAACAGGTTTACCCCATATGGGAGATAACCTGGGCGACTGCTAGTTGGCAGCCAGCAGTCCAGTCCAGGTGAATCAGGAAGTTCGCAGGATGAACTGGAAGGTCGAAAAGGGAGAAAGGTAGCAGCATGAATTGGCCTTTTACCAAGTCTGGAAAGGTCACGCCCACCTACTAGTCACATGCAAGGAAGGATGCTCCAGGCCAGGAGGAACAGGAAGTGGACCAAACATTCCCTTGCATGTCCACTCTAGCAAAACAAGGAATGTGGTACTTGACTGCTCCCAGTGGATTACATCCCACAGGCAGAGCACAGTCTTTGTGGCTAGTAGCCACCGATAGCCCTCTCCTCACATCCATACCAACATCTGCAACATTTCAGAGGTTCCTCCTGGGAGCTGGCTTCTTTTCCAAACTCACCAGCCCAATTAAAGCTGCTGAAACCAGCTGGGAAGTCTCACCACTCAGAGTTGGATGTGCAAAGCAGAGCAGATGGGGGAGAAGAACTGCACCATTTTGAGGGTGAGGAGAAAAATGAAGCTGTGAAGCAAAGGCAGAGTTAGGGGCTTTGCTCCAAAAAGAAAATTAATGAGCCAAGGATTTGTTTAATGTTTCAGGGATGGTGAGCTAGAGGGGAGAAATGCAACATGGAAAATAAAAGAGAACTTCCTGCGTAAGCAATTTGTTTTGGGTTGGTAACATCTGCCTGGGGTGAATCCTAGAATAACAGAATTGTTTAGCTGGAAGGGACCCAAGGGTCATCCAGTCCAACCCCCTGCAAAACATGGTGGACAGGAAGTGTGGATCAGTGGGAAGAGCACACGCTTGGAGCACAGAATGTAGAGCATGGTATGCTTCATCTCAGGGTTGTGGGTTGACCAGATCACTTGATACAATAAGCTGGAAGAGACCTGTTCTGTTCCAAGAGCACTAAGAGACATTTTGCAAAGCTTGAGAGAATGTCTAAGCTGAGCCAAGAGGATTTCACCCATCTCTAGCTGTCAGTACAGCTAGTCTCTCTGCTGATTTCTCTTCCTTCACTTTTGGGCATCTGGGAGAGGCTAGGAGGTGGACAGATCTGGAGCCTCTAGCTACTGACCTTAATGCACAGGAAATGCCTAGAAAGCAGCTTCAGTATACAGGTGCAACAAGCAGGGGCTTACCCTAAAACAACAAGAAATGCAACCAAGGCCTGCTGGTGTGGGCTTTTCCTAGTGCAATAACCATTGACCTGGTTTCTAGAACGCCTTGGGTGCAGAGGCTTCGTTCCCCCAGCTTGCAGAGCAGAAGCCAGGCTCATGATCTTGCCAGGCGCGGGAGGCTGCAATGGTTCGAGAATGCTGAGAAAGCCTGCATAGCAATTAATGTCCAGCCTGACTCATGGATTCCATAGGGGCTCTCACTCTGAAAAGGGAAGATGCAGCATATCTGTTCCCAGAAATAAAATGCTTCAATCTGCAGAGGCGATTGAGCGTCATGCCCCAGCTGTACTGCCGCCTGTCTCTTTCTGTAGCCATCTGTAGCCTGTCTTGTTTCCCCAGATTGTCCTTTATATAGAACACGGAAAGCTGCCTTCTAGTGTCAAACCATGAGTCTAGCTAGCTCAGTATTGTCTGCAGTGGTCTCTCCTAGCCCTCCCTGGAGATGTTGGGGATTAAACAGAGGATCTCTGTATGTGAATCAGGTGCTCTAACCACTAAGCTATGGCCCTTCCCTTCACCTAGAGGCCCATTGCCAAAGCATATCCCAAAAGCTCTTTGAGAAGGCCTTTCTTTTTTTTATCAGTGGGAACTCATGTGCCAGGATCTCCTTGTGAACACTCCACACACCCTTTGTGCATTCAGAGCTTGTCCAGACATGCCTTTTAGCTTCAGGTAATACTGATAAACCTAGACAGCATCTTAAAAAGCAGAGACATCACCTTGCCAACAAAGGCCCGTATAGTTAAAGCTATGGTTTTCCCAGTAGTGATGTATGGAAGTGAGAGCTGGACCATAAAGAAGGCTGATCGCTGAAGAATTGATGGTTTTGAATTCTGGTGCTGGAGGAGACTCTTGAGAGTCCCATGGACTGCAAGAAGATCAAACCTATCCATTCTGAAGGAAATCAGCCCTGAGTGCTCACTGGAAGGACAGATCCTGAAGCTGAGGCTCCAATACTTTGGCCACCTCATGAGAAGAGAAGACTCCTTGGAAAAGACCCTGATGTTGGGAAAGATGGAGGGCACAAGGAGAAGCGGATGACAGGGGATGAGATGGTTGGACAGTGTTCTTGAAGCTACCAGCATGAGTTTGACCAAACTGCGGGAGGCAGTGGAAGACAGGATTGCCTGGCGTGCTCTGGTCCATGGGGTCATGAAGAGTCGGACACGACTAAACGACTAAACAACAACAAATACTGACTACTGACAGATAGAGTCTTGTCTCTATTTTTCCTCTGTGTTGTATTCGGGCACAATGAACCCATTATACAGATTTCTCCTTCCCCTCTAATCGAGACCCTGCTGCAGACCTGTGTTAGAAGATGTTCCAGGAAGCTGTAAGTTTGTCAATAGTTACCAACACCTCTATGAAGCCTGTGGCCAATGCTCAAGGTTTAACAAGCGACACATTTAGACCCTTCCAACCTTTCTTTCAGCTAAAGGCAATCTGCTTTCCATCCTTCAGTCTACCTGTTTCCCTGCTGCAGGCATGTGTTAGCAGCCTTTCCAGGGAACTGCATAGAACACCATAACTAATTTATATTAGTTATCAACACTTTTATGAAGCCTGATTCCAACAATTAGGGCTTAACAGACAGCACAGTCCCAAAGGATCCTTCATCTCCCCCTATTCTTTCACCTTCCAACATCCTTACCTAAAACTGCTTAGAGATATTCTTACGACCAAGTAGCATATACAGTTTGTTTCATAAAGAAATGAAAAAGCCTTGTCAAAATATCTAGTCCAGGTCCAACAATTTCCAGAAGTTTAGGGGAAAGAAACACAGAAAAACATTTCCCAGGTGTGGCTGAATTTAATTTCCTGATCGGGGAATTAGATTTTAAACTTCCTTTCTATTAAATTAGCACATTCTGATGCTGGATGGTTTTCAATATTTGCTCTCTATCAGCTTTAACTTCTTTTCACCTTGATTGCCTCCACGTCCAGCTTTGCATTAACTTACCCTGATTCTTTGTGCATATTGATGTGCACTTTCAGAAGGTAAACGCTTGCTTAAAATGAGCCGGTTCAATCGAGATCAATACTTGGTGTCAACTAACAGCCAAGACGGAGCTCCAGAATGACTGAAGTGGCCAAAAACGTGAAGGAGGAGCGGGGGAAGAAAAGGGAACTGTCATTGATTTCCTTGCAAAAAGATTCCAACAGGGAGCCAGTTTTCATTTGGACGGAGAGGAATTTGGAAACTGACAACCGTATCTGTTTTCAGATTACCTGGCTGGGTAATATGCAAGGTAGTCTTGAGCAAGAATTAGCAAGTAGGTAGAACAGATTCATCCCCTCCTACAGCACTTTGCATCTCCCTGCTTTTTTGGGAGCAGCTTTGGCGAGATCTGAATAGAAACTAGCAGGAGGACATTATCATGCACACAGAAGAAGGCTTCTCTGGACAAATCCATAGCTAGATGAGGAAACATGCATACATATAGTGCTATGCCCATAGTCCATGTCAGCATTCCAGATGGTGGGAATGCATGTTTGGAATTTTCTTTTTAAAAAGCCATTTGGCAGGGGGAGCAGAGGGGCTGGAGTCTTATCCCCCTCTCCAAAATCTGATCTGCATTACTCCAGGTTGCTTTGAAAGAGCTCCATAGACACACAGCTGGATGCAGATGTCTTCTATCAAATTTTATTTTATTTTCCTTTCCTTCTTCCTCCCTTCCTCCTTCATATCATCTGATGGGGAATAACTCCGATAAGGATACATAATCTTTCTTTAGAAAAAAAAAAAAGGGGGGGGGGGAGAGATCTGCCAGGTATACATTGGTCAGAAGTGCCAAATAAGGATGGGAAAGAGAGTCTGTTAAAAAGGAGTGGCACCAAAACACCACTGTGACGCATCGGCTCCCTCCAAATGGCCGCAGAAGAAATGCTAAGAATATAAACTGAATGGCATTCAGTTAAATGTGTCATGAACCAACCCAAGTGCCTCATACTGAGGCAGAAAGGGAAGGCTGAAAAATGCTTTTTGGTAAATACTAATAAAATAAGCAGCAAGGGTGGTTTGGTACTTCTTACATCCTGAAAGGGGTCGTTGGCAAATAGGAATTATATCTAGGATGAAGGTGTTTTATTTACTACTGTCTTTTGCCCAGACTAGACACGCACCAACCTAACAGATAACATACCAAGAGAATATAATTTTAAACTAGGAATAGGTGAGGGGTCTATGATTTAGTGCTTCCTGGACACCCATTCTGGCAGATCTTGAATGGGAAAGGAGGAATTAGTTTTCCTCTGCTGTGTCTTTCACTCCCTTTGCAATCCAGTGATGACTCCTACGCTTGAAGTCTAGACTTTGCAGTGGTCTCCTTTCTCCAGTTAACAAAATCTCAGAGCTGGGACGGTCTTTGGAGGTCCAATAGTCCAACCCTTTGCTCTGTTCAGGGTATAACTAGTGCAACTTCACTGCCAGGTGGTTGCACAACCTCTTTCTAAATATCTTGAGCAGAAAAGGCTCAGGAAAAGCACCCCAGTGCCCTGGAGGCTGAGGTTGGACGGTTGATGCATAATCGGTTGCTCTGGAATGCCTGTTTGAAGGACTCAAAGTTTCAAAGCTGGAGAAGGAAGAGAAACAAGGACCCTTTGTGTGGGGGGATCAAGGAGCAGGTGAGGGCAAGGAGAAATTCACCTTAGTCTCAGGTTAGAGCCCCACATTGGGCAAAAAGATTTCTGCATTGCAGGGGGTTGGACTAGATGACCCTTGTGGTCCCTTCCCACTCTGCAGCTCTATGTTTCTGTGATTCTATGCAGTAATACTGCAGTCGCTTGTACAGTTACTTAGGAATAGGTCCCAAGGCATTCTTCCATGTAAGAATGGTTAGGAACAGGCTGCATGGCTGTAACCCTGTGTACATTTACTCATGAGCAAGCTCCACTAAAACCAGTGGACAAGGAGCAAATAAATAAATAAATAAATAAATAAATTGTGTAGGATTGTGCTGAAAGGCTTTAAGGTCCCCACAGGAACCGCTTGTTCCTCTTGACACTTCTCAATATTCCTATATTGGGTTGGTTATTTCTAATTCACCCGGGAACCAAAAGAAACGACTTGCTGGGTCAGGCCCGGGAAACTGTCCAGTCCAGCCTCCTCCTTTCCAGCAGAGACCAGGAAAGATGCCTCAGGGAAGCCCCCAAGCAGAGCTTGAGAGCAGCAGCCCCCCCACCTCCTTGCTTGCGTCTCCAGCGGCTGATATTCAGAGTCCAGCTGCCCATTCCATTGAGCTATCATGGGCGACGACCAAGCGGTCAGTAGAGAAGACATTTCCAGATAGAAGCCCACCCACCTTCTCCTTGCGAGGCAGGTGCAAAAGCCCGCAAGGCCTTTCAACATTTCAACGCGCGCCCCCCCCCCCGGCCCCGCAGCTCTTCTGAAGCAGAAAATAAAGTTGCATCTCCCTCCCCACCCATCCTCCTCTCCGGCTAACCTCTCCTCCGTGCCAAACCAATGACTGGAATCACCCCCTAGCCTTTCGCCTCCCCACCCGCGCTCCTTTCTTCCCTTTGCAACCCCCCCAATTCTCCCTCAGCCCCCTTCTCCTCCCCTGGCGGAAGGGCAGCTGGGGCGCCCGCCTCGGAGCATCTCGGGCGAAGAACTTCCAGCCCTGGCGACTGACTGTAGGAAGGAAGCAGAGACAGAGAGAGAGAGACAGAGAATGGGATTCCGGATCAGGCTAGCAACTCAGCCCCGCCTCCTGGCCAGCCTCTGATTTCGGGGAAAGCATCCCATAGCCACTCCGGCCATTGGCCTCTTTCTTCTCCCCCGGCTCTCTCCTCCCCCCCACCCTCTCTAGCGTGGGTTTGATGCTCCATCCTGGGACCTGCCCAAGTTGCGCTGCCTTCCCCGCCAGCCTCCAGCAGGTGTGCAGCCGCCTCAGCGCAGCCCCTCGCGCCGCCTCCTCCTCTGCTCGCCTTGCTGGGCGCGTGTGGGTGCAGCCGCAGGTTCCAGAGAGCACCTGGGCTGGGAGAGGAGAGAGGGTGGGGTGGCGGCTCCCTGTTGGCGACCCTTGGAGCGGCGGCGGCGACGGCGGAGACCTCGGGTGGCGCTCGGTGGATTTCCTGCCGTCCGCAGTCTAGGCGCTCCGGGAGAGAGAGCTGTCCAGGGTGCTGAACGCTCCAACTTGGCGACGCGCTTTGGGATTAAAGCCGCTTCTCTGGAGCTGTTGGGATGCGAGTGCTTGGTTGGCGAGGCAGGAATCGTCTCTCTTCTTCGTCTTCTTTTTAAGGAAAAAGAGTACAGAAGAGTTTGGTGGCTTTTTTATATATATAAAAAAGCAGAGCCTCTCCGTATCTGTTGGAGTCCCCGTTTCCCCGACGCGCTCCTGTTGCGCCCAGGAACGCAAGAAGTGGCCAGATCCGCTGGCTGGGCTGGGTTGACTCTTCGCTGTCCAGCCGCAGGCAGCCCTGTGGGCTTCGGAAGGGCGTGTGGTCATGCTGTCTGTCCGTTGGGGTAGCAGCAGCAGCAGCAACAGCCAGGCACACGCGCAGGCGCAATCCCCTCAGAGGCTGCAGTTCCCGAGCTGTGAGCGCGGCGTTGCCACAGTCTGGGCTTCACCAGCCTCTGGAGCGCTACTACCATGAACTGCCTCGTCCACCTTCCCACAGCTACTCTACGGCACTGGGTGCAAGAGACCTGCCGAGACCCTCCCAGCCGCCCCCGCTGCGACCCCTTGGCTCCAGAGCCCGGCTCTGCAGGCGCAGGATGCCGGGGGGAAAAAGAGGGCTGGTGGCACCACAGAACACGTTTTTGGAGAACATCGTCAGGCGCTCAAGTGGTAAGCGAGCCCCCTCTTCTTCCTCCTCCTCTTCTTGACTAGGCAATGGAGCGGGAGAGCGGGAAGAAAGGGTTAAAATGCTCCCTAAGTTCGTAAAAGCGCCCTCACACTCCCGGACTTAAGCAAAACCTCTTAAAAGCTGAGGAGTGGTAGTTTCCACGGGGCCAGTTTCTAACCAGAACTTTTATAGGCATATTTAAAGGTGCAATAATTAATTTATTAATTCATCAATAAATTAATTTGTCTGACTCCTCAGCTGCATCATTCCTGTCATTGCTGCCCTTTCAGCACCTTAACGTACCTGGTGATTTTTTAGAGTTCAAGGCGCTGCTCTCAGGGAGCTTGCAATCTAAATTTGACTGCCAGGAAAGATGGACTAGATGGTAGGGCAAGATTGGTGGCACCAGGGAAAGAGTTAAAGCAGAGGTGACAGCGGGAGAGACGGAACAGATACAGCTGTTTCTTGTTGTATGCTCCTGAGACTCTTGAAAAAGTATGGGCATAGTGTCGGTGTGTGTGTGTGTGTGTCTTCCGTCATTGGAATTTCCTCTTCTTGACTGAAGAAATTGAAGTGGGTGGCTGCATTGTGGCGAGAAGGAAGATTTAACTGCCTTGGGTAAAAAACAACAACCACCATCTCTCAATCCATAGAAGCCAGAGGCCCAGAGAAGCCTCAGGGCGATTCTGTGGTTTGGAACAGAAACTGTCAAACAAGTTAAAGGATCAGGGGATATTAAATCCTCATTTCCGCCAGCAGTTTACTTTCACTTCTCTCCTGGCCATTCCTGAAAATTCCAGCCCCTCTAGGAATGTAGTTTGGAGTTGAAGGTTTGCCTATGTGGTGAGACAGATTATTTGATAAAGTGCCTAGGAGTGTCCACGAGTAAGCATAACGAAAAAAAATTAAAAAGCACACACTTTGCTGGCCAGAGGAAAATACGCTCAGTGTAAAATCTACAGGAAGAACTCACCCTCAGCAGCACTTTATGTTAGCAAACCATTTACACTAAGTTTGCATGGTGCATTACTGTGTGTCTGTGTCTCTCTGTGCATAAATGCAGAATAAGACATGATAAGCAAGGTGTACTCTGAATTTTTCTTAATAATGCTGCCTTTAGATGATTTCTGCTAGTAAACATTTGACATGACTTTAGGAACTTCATGTATGTGGTCAGTTTGAATGCTGTCATACCATAGTGATTTTTATTTTATTTCTAAATACAAATTTCTTAATTTTATCTCAGCACTTTTGGAATTAGTGCCCATATCACCTGTGCAATAATTTATGGAACAACCCTCTTTAACCTGAACTTAGTGATTAATTTATCATGTTTGTATATCCTACCTTTCACTCGAAGAGCTTCGGGCAGCAAAGATGGGGTTGTTCCACTTTATTATGACTTTGATGGACAGGGTCGGTTTAGAGGACTGTGCCTCCTAGCTCAAAGCTATCAAGTGAATTCCATTGCTGAGGCTGTTGTTCTATATCCACTTACCTTGGAGTAAGCACTATTGAACTCTACAGGACTTATTTCTGAATTGTCATGTATGGAATTGCCCTTCAGTGAGGATCTGAAAACCAGCTTACTTGACTACATGCCTACTAATACACACCAGCGGCTCATACTCCTTCTACATCTCTTTTCATCAATATAGGCCTTTTAAAAATACTGTCATTTAAATGTATCATTGTGTTCTGTAGGGTGGTGTGTGTGTGTGTGTGTGTGTGTGTGTGTGTGTGTGTGTAGAATCATAAAATTGTAGAGATGAAAGGGACCCTGACGGTCATCTAGTCCAACCCGCTGGAATGCAGGAATCTCAACTGAAGCATCCCTGACAGATAGCCACCTGATATCTCCTAATGTTTTTATGCCTTTAGACCAAGGTGTATGGTCAAAGCGCTTTGCCAAAGAGGTTATACAGAGTTCTGCTCACCCTGAAATTCCTCTGCTTGGGATTCCTTTTAACAGCAATGTTGCTTGTTTTCCCCTTACCTGTTTCAAAAGTGGCTGAAAATATTCCATGCTGTCCCATTAATGTAAAGATGTAAAAGAATGGAGATAATCCTTCAAACTGAACTAAGCAAAAGAGATGACTAGGAGAAACAGAGCCCTAACATTTCTTATATGGGTTTTTATTAAGGGATGGTCACCATTATATATATATATTTTCTCCTTCCAGCCTTCCTGGACTATGAATTCAAACTTAAATGCAATTCTAAAATTTATTCGTTTACAGAATTTCTAGGCTGCCTTTCTGTTGTTCAGCATTCAAGGCCATTTGGAAACGATCCAGTACAAAGCAACAGCACATTCTATAATGAGACATTGTTTTATAAAACTTGTTTTTGTTTTTTTAAAAATAATAATTGTTAGCCAAATCCAGGAAGGTTAGAGCGAATGTTGGATTACCCAGCAGGCAGATTAAGCACATGTTTAAGGTAAAGTCGTGTCCGACTCTAGGGTTGTGCGCTCATCTCACTTAAGAGGCCGGGAGCCAGTGCTGTCCGGAGACACTTCCGGGTAACGTGGCCAGTGTGACGAAGCTGCTCTGGTGAGCCAGCATAGCGCATGAAAACGCCGTTTACCTTCCCGCCGGAGTGGTACCTATTTATCTACTTGCACCTAGGGGTGCTTTCGAACTGCTAGGTGGGCAGGAGCTGGGACTGAACGACGGGAGCTCACCCTGCCATGGGGATTCGAATTGCCGACCATGCGATCGGCAGGTCCTAGGCACTGAGGTTTTACCCACAGCGCCACCCGCATCCCAAGCACATGTTTAGGGCACTAGCAAATCAGGGGCACGCGGGCGTGCCTGCACACACACACACACAAAGAAAGGAAGGAAGAAAAAGAAGAAGAAGAAGAAATGCAGAACTGTAGAAATAATTTTACATTTGAGGTTTCAAAAAAAGCATTGAAGTAGTTCATCATGGGGAAAATCTGAACTTTGTTAGACTTCCACTCCGCACTATTCCCCAATTTTCTGGTCTCTTTTTTATTACTTATTCCCACCTAAATGAGGGGGTGTCCTACTAACATAGGTAGTGCATGAAAATCAGACCCTGTCATGCGTTGCACATGACATACATGCATGCACATTTTGGCACACATGTAACTTTTGTGTCATTTTGAAAATGAAATGTTATTTCCTGTTTTGGTATTGTTTTTATTTTGAATTACATATGTGGGGCACTACAATCTTTTCAGTGCTTATGATCTGTAGAGGTCTTCCTCTGGCCCTGGATTGATCTATCCATGGCTAGTGGTCATGCCAAGTGAGATCTGCAACAAAATGTTACAGTGTGGAGTGCTTCTGTTGAAAGTTATGACCACTTTACCCCACCCCAATTCCCCCTTCCCTGGACAATAAGTATTACGTGGCCTTTGAGAATGTCAGGTCTTTGTTGAGTTGTTTGGGGCTCCTTCCTTTAGGGTTTTGAACCCCACTGATTCCCAGTCTTGCAAGGCCTGATCCTGCACAGTCCTGCAAGACTCTTATGCTTCCCCCTTAAAAATAATGAAGTTGCATAACGAAACAGAGGATTGCATTCAGTGTTAGTCCTGCTCAGAGTAGACCCATTGAAATTGATGGGCTAATGATGAACTTCACACCCCATTAATTTCAATGGGTCCACTCTCAGTGGACCCACAGAAAAAGAATTCATAGCAAACTAAAAAAGCACACTCCTTGTCAACCACGTTAAATGTTGTGTACGGTAGCAAATTGGTACGATTCTTGTTTTATGTCCGCCAGAAGCAAATCTGACACGTTCATGCCAGCAGCACAATTCAGTTGTAGATTGCATTAAGCAGAGATTGTAAGAAGCTGTGTACTTCAGAGGAGACGCTCTCCACTCCCCGCCCTGCAAATAAAAAAGTTACCAAGCTGCAAATATGGAAATGCTTTCAAGCTCTTAATTCCATTTATATTTTCAATTACTTTGAGGCTCTTCACGTACACAGCCAGCTTATGATGACTGTCGTTACTTTTAATAATCTTCTTGATATACCACCAAGTGTAAGAAGAGGAACATGGCTGGATCGAGAACAGCTCCCAGTTTCTCTATAGGTGCAAAATTTTGTCTTTCTAAGCACAACAGGACTCGGGGGCTTATCCCGAGACAGGAGCTTTGGAAGTCACCTTATAATGAGTCAGACCTATTGGTCCATGTAGTTCAGTATTGTCTACACTGGCTCGTTGCAGATCTCCAGACTGGGGTCTCTTCCACTCCCAACCAGAAGAGAGCATGAACTGACCTTGGCACATCAGCTTACAATGCAGTTTCTCCACTACTGAGCTATGATACTTCCCTGACCAGTATATTAAAATAAAGCATAATTTGCAGACTGGGTGGTTAATGGCCTTAACAGGTGGGGAGCAGTTCTCTTGAAGGAAAACCTTGCCCTGTATGTGCCTATCTAACTGGTTTGATCTGTGGAACTTGCACTTTGACAAGTGCCTTATCATATTCAACCCACATTTTAAAGGAGCCATGCTCAGTTGGTAGAGCATGCGACTCTTAATCTCACGGTCATGCGTTCGAGCCCCATGATGGGCAAAAAAGATTCCTGCACTGCAGGGCGGGGGGTGCACTAGATAACTGTTGTGGTCCTTTCCAATTCTAGTGATTCTTTGATTACAGTGGTACCTCGTGTTACATAAGCTTCAGGTTACATACGCAGACGCCGCTAACCCAGAAATAGTGCTTCAGGTTAAGAACTTTGCTTCAGGATGAGAACAGAAATCGTGCTCTGTCAGCGCGGCAGCGGCAGGAGGCCCCATTAGCTAAAGTGATGCTTCAGGTTAAAAACAGTTTCAGATTAAGAACGGACCTCCGGGACAAATTAAGTACTTAACCCGAAGTACCACTGTATTATTTTTTAAAAAACAACACGTAGCTGCTCTTATGCTTTGGAACTCCCTGCCTATAGCTCTTAGCACCTTTGCTATATTGACCTAGAGTCCTGATGATTATTTCCCCCCCCCCCATTTCAGCAAACCTAAAGGTAAAGGTAAAGGTACCCCTGCCCGTACGGGCCAGTCTTGACAGACTCTGGGGTTGTGCACCCATCTCACTTAAGAGGCCAGGGGCCAGCGCTGTCCGGAGACACTTCCGGGTCACGTGGCCAGCGTGACATCGCTGCTCTGGCGAGCCAGAGCCGCACACGGAAACGCCGTTTACCTTCCCGCTGGTAAGCAGTCCCTATTTATCTACTTGCACCCGGAGGTGCTTTCGAACTGCTAGGTTGGCAGGCGCTGGGACCGAGCAGCGGGAGCGCACCCCGCCGCAGGGATTCGAACCGCCGACCTTTCGATCGGCAAGCCCTAGGCGCTGAGGCTTTAACCCACAGCGCCACCTGCGTCCCTCTCAGCAAACCTACCCAGATATATAATTTAGTTGCTTATATTTGTTTGAAAACTTTTGGCTGGTTTTATTGATAATTTTACTCTAGCTGCATTTTATTGATAATTTTATCAAGCACACAGCTTGGAGAGGCCTTTTAAATATATAAAAAGCCATCAAGCATCCTTCTCCCCCACCCCAGATGTGAATAAATTAGCACAAATGCACCCAAAAGCCATTCTGCAATAATCACAGTTCCAGCTGCTTCAGTCATATTGATCTCCATAACAGATAGATATCTTTGCATTGTGTTGGTTCGTGCAAATCTGTCATGGATGCTTTAGCTGAATGCAGGGAGTTGGACTTGGGGTCCCTTCCCACTTGACAATTCTATGTGATTCTATGAAAAGAAACCTGGTCGTATTTGGGACTGATTGCACACAGAGAGACAGAAAACAACAAAAATGTTATGTGAATTGGCCATATATATATAGTAAAGGTAAAGGGACCCCTGACCATTAGGTCCAGTCACGGATGACTCTGGGGTTGTGGCGCTCATCTCGCTTTACTGGCCAAGGGAGCTGGCGTACAGCTTCTGGGTCATGTGGCCAGCATGACTAAGCCGCTTCTGGCAAACCAGAGCAGCGCACAGAAACGCCGTTTACCTTCCCGCCACAGCAGTACCTATTTATTTACTTGCACTTTGATGTGCTTTCAAACTGCTAGGTTGGCAGGAGCAGGGACCGAGCAATGAGAGCTCACCCCATCGTGGGGATTCGAACCGCCAACCTTCTGATCAGCAAGCCCTAGGCTCTGCGGTTTAACCCACAGCGCCACCTGCGTCCCGTATATATATAGTATATGTGCACAAATTCCCATGCAGTTGGATGGAAGTTTGGATGAATCAAGTCACATATCTGGTTAGCTGTTGAAACTGTGGATGCATGTGGATTCTAAGGGGGTTGATGTGCACTAACAATGTTGAACAACCTGGCCACCGTGTCGAAGCAAACTGCTCTCTCTCTTAGCGTTCTACCCCTGAGCTTTGCTAGGTTCAGTCTCTTCCTGCCAGTGTCTTCAGCAGAGAGGAAGGGGTTCTCTACATTGGCCAAGGCCAGCCAGGCTGGATGGAGGGGCACCATTAACCTCCCTCTCCCCAAGAGCTGCAGAGTTGGGCTGCTCTCCCAGACAGGGATATCCCTGTAGCTATTGGTTCACCCACTCTGTTGTTAGTGGAAGGTTCACAAACTTACTTTCTTTTTATAATTATATTTTTATTGATTTTTACATATAATTTCCAAAAATCATATAACATATTTTCTTATCTTATTCAGTGTTTTGGACTTCCATCAACCACATCTAAAGATTTTTCAATCTTTATCACTTAATCTACATTTCATTATTGCTTTTCATAATCCTTAACTAACAATTCTCTTCATAATTTTCTCTGCAATATTTCGCACAGTCCTCCTTACAAAACTTCTTGCAGTCCTACTAGCGTGATCTGTTTATTACAATTGCTTTTCAAATAATCCAAATCTTTACTCCAGTCCTCTGAGAAACTCTGGTCCCGCAGGTTTCGAATCCTTCCTGTCATCTTATCCAATTCTGCATAGTCCATTAATTTCGTCTGCTACTCTCCTTTCGTTGGTGGCTCTTCTTGTGCTCACAAACTTTCTAACTGCAGAGGGAGACAGTCAGTCGTTCCGTTTTGACTGCCACCGCTGTGAAAATAGGCAGAAAGTTGCTTTGGCTGAGAATATCTTTCAGTGCAGAGGCTGGGAGCAGAAAGGGATGCAGGTAGTGGGATGGAAGAAAATGTGTGGAAATCAAATAGATTGGAGCCCTTATGGTATGGGAGCCCCATAAGCGGACAGCTAAAAGGGTGTTGCCTTTGTGGTAGAGAGCCCCATAAGAATAGTCAGTGGGGGAGGACAGTGGGTCCAGTTGTAATAAAATCTGAGTTTACCTTGTCATGCTGTAGTCAGTCTGTGCTTGACCTACTTTCCCCTTACTTATTCCAAGTCTCTCCTCATTGCTGCATTACGGAACAGGGCAAAGAGAAAGGACAGATCAGTTGGAAGATGTGAACGACTGTAATTCTGACATTGTTTTCGGGATGATAGTCAGATGGGGCCACTTTTCAGGATGCACCAGAGAATTGGGGTGTTGTTGTTTTTTTCCTGTTTTTATTATAGGTGCTGGAAATGGTGCAAAGAAGAAGAAAAAAACCCTGTAAACCTGTAGTTTGCAAAACCTCCCAGGATAATTGCATTCACTCTTTCATTCTGGCCATTTCCTCATCCCCCTTTTTCTTCATGGCCGCAGTCTCCCCCTTTTCTCAAACGGGGAATTTGCACCAATGCACCTGCGCGTTCATTCTGCTTCCGCAGGCCTTGGTTTCTTCAGTTAATTTCTTCTCTTTCACAGAACCTTGACGCAACTACTTCATTATGATCCCATATCTTTAGCACATGAGGTACGAGGCTGAATTCATTAGATGACCGCGAGGGCATGTGGGTGCAATACTAGACATTCAGGGTTACCTTTGGGTGGACTGCGGTAGTGAAATAAAAAATCTTGTGCCCATTTGAGAGGAAGAAATGCAAATGAATGGGGGGAACACACAAAATTTATGAAAGAGAACCGGCATGAAAATACCCTCATTTCCTACAAAGCCCCATAGTTCTTCTCAGTGATGCTGAGCATTTCCCCCCATGTTTCAGTATTCATAATTAATTATGCAAATTATGAAAATCGCACTGCCCTTACATCATTCCATCCCATTCATTTCAGTGCAAAGGAAGCTCAAATGCCAATGGAGAGAATGTTTTTCCATTACATATCGGCTGTTGGCCGAAAGGAACAGCAACAGCGAATTCCAATTTTATTTGCCGGATTGATTTCCATCCCAGACATGGGAGGAATAAGGGGACACCGGTAACTGCAATTCCCGTTTCCACTTTTGATTAGCCACATTGGATATGTTCTTCCTTTGCAGTTGGAGGCAGCAATGGTGCTGAAAGCCAATTGCTTGGAACCACAGGAGAGGAGAAGACTTATGTGTAGGTTTCCCATTGAGGCATCTAGCTGGCCACTGGAGAAGATGATATTGGACGAGATGAGCCACTGGCTCTTCTTATGTCCTTATGGGATGGGCAATATCCCATATCCCCTTTTAAATGTGTTTGTGGGAGGCAGGCCACTGGTTTTTGCTTTTATTATATATCTTGTGGCTTTTATCTTGCATTTTGATGTTCTGAACCACCCTGCAATCCACGGATGAAGGGTGGTATACAGATTTAATAAATAAATATGTCTGCAGACCTCAGTCATTTCTGCTCCCCTTTCCACTTTCATCCTGCTCAGTGCTGTGTGCGAAATGAGCAGACACAGGACAAATTGTGGTAAGAAGCACATATTTGTATTAAGGTTATTGGTAAATTCTCAGTGTAGAATTCAGGTTACCTTGGTAGGTAATTTTGGAATAATAATAATAATAATAATAATAATAATAATAATAATAATAAATACAGCCGAGAGTCCTTTTTTTTACATTAAGTTTGTTCCACATTGTGCTGAACACAGGTAGAGGCCACCTCTCTCTATATACAGTGGTACCTCAGGGTACAGACGCTTCAGGTTACAGACTCCGCTAACCCAGAAATATTACCTCGGGTTAAGAACTTTGCTTCAGGATGAGAACAGAAATTGCACGGCGGCAGCGGGAGGCCCCATTAGCTAAAGCAGTACCTCAGGTTAAGAACAGTTTCAGGTTAAGAACGGACCTCCAGAACGAATTAAGTTCTTAACCCAAGGTACCACTGTATACACATGTGTGTGTGTGTGTGTGTGTGTGTGTGTGTGTGTACACTAATTTGCCGATTAGTACATCTCAGCTATTTGTGCACACAGACTGCACACTCGTCGAGCCTAATATATGAACACCCCGATTCTGTCTGGGCAACCAATGTTGTCAATCTTAGGACACTTTTAAACCAAAATAAATCCCATCAGTGCTATGCAGTGGTGTAATCTGCAATGCATGCTTTTGTGGCAGTGATGAAGTCTCTGGCTAGTGATGGGTTGATGCATCCTGGTGTCCCAGAGGGGCAAGGCGAAGGGCAACAGGAGAAGTTCATGGGAGGGGTTCACTGGCTAAATATCAGCTCCCACCATTGAGCAGCACTGAACAAGGGAGAGAGTGCCAGCAGCCTTTCTGGAGCGGAGTCGGGAGGAAGTAGGCGATGCACTTCGACAGCTATGTAGCAACAAGCCAGGATGCAGCTGCAGAGTGGATAGCAGTGCCTGGAACAGGTGCAGATTGTGACGCTGCTGGTCCCTTCCAGACTCTGCTGCCCATCCAATAGGCACCCGCTTCAGAGGCATAGCAAGGTCAGGTGGTACCCGGTGCAGAATTTTTTTGTCAGCCCCCCAATTGAAATTATTAAAAGAAGGAAAAATAAGATACTTACAGTTGCAAGTGTTATTTTCTGGTTTATTTACTTAACATTGTGAGCATAAACACCCCCCTACCTTTGTTCTCACACCCCACCTTTCCACCTGTGTGTTCCAGGGTTTGAGTCCTGAGTTGAGGGAGTTTTTGCTTGTCTCCTTCTCTCCCTTCTCTGCTTGTCTGCTTGCCTGCCTCCTTCCCGTCCTCTCCCTGCCTGTCTGCCTGTTTCCTCCAGCAAGTAACCAAACAATTTAACCCCTGTGTTGCAAACAATAGTCAGTAATATCCAAGGCAACATGATGACCACATACAATGATACGATATCAATATACACTCTTTATATAATATGAAATATATGAAATCACATAAACAGAAAACTTATGAATCTCTGAAAGTCACAAAATACGCACTCTTAATGATTATATAAAGAGTGTATATTGATATCGTATCATTGTATTTGGTCATTGTGTTGCCTTGGATATTACTGCTTCCTTCAGCAGCCCAGGACTGCAGGGCAATGGCACACCACCTGCCCGTGACTCCCAAGCCTCCCCTGAGCTGTCAAAACGAAGGGGGAAGGGGGGAAGGCCACTGTGCTGGTCCTGTGGGTTAACTGTGAGGCGAGGTCCGAGTCCAGTTCAAGGTCGAGGGTGAGGTATGGAGGCAGTCTGTCAAAGCTGAAGCTGGGTCCAAGGCAGGGAGTCGGATGAGGTCAGGAGCTCCAGCAGAAAAGCAGGACAGGGTGCAGGCAGGAACAGGCTACCAACAATTTTGCTCTCACAACCTGGGACTGGGGCTGGCTGGCTTTTATCTGCCCCAAGGCATAGGGCGGCCCCGGTCCACAGGTGACTTGCCTCTCCTGGCCTGGAGGTGAGCACTCCTCCTGCGGGAACTTAGTTCCCTCCGCCTCTCTGCCTTGAGCCTCTGCAGCTCAGGAGAGGCTGCAGGGTTACCGGACCCAGAGGCAACCTCAGCTTCCTGTGACGGGGCTGAGAGTGGAGCACCTGCAGGCAATGGGTCCTCCATCACCGCTGGAGCCAGAGCAGACTCAGCTGGTGCCTGCACCTGAGGATCCAGCACAGGTGAGGACCCTTCAGGCTCAAGCCTCAGCCCCGGCTCAGCTGGTTCTGGAGGCGGGGACTCCTGTGCAGGCTGGGATTCCTCAGGTTCAGCCTCCGAGTCCAAATCCCAGGCCATCACAGCCACTGGCAAAGTGGCGCAGCTCCCTCAACTTCCCCCAACGGCTCGGGGTAGGCTTGGGAGTTGCGGGGCGGGCAGCATGCTGAATGTCACCCCCTCAGTGATGACACCTGGGGCGCACCCCACCGCACCCCCTTCCTACACCTCTGTCTGCATTTCACTGAACCAGAAGCCCTGGAGATACTGCTATCACCTTACCTGACAGCTTTTGCTAAGAATACTGCATCCCCGCTTCTCGGGCAGCAGAAGCTGGTAGCTCACCAACCACTGGCAGGGAGAATGGTCTCTTCCAAGGCTGCAATCTTCACCTTGCTTGCCTGAGAGTATGCCCTGTTGAATTCAACAGGACTTACTTCTGAGTAGACGTAGGCTCTCACTGTAAGATGCCATTGGCTGAGGTCCTCTGAGCATTTTGTTGTTTTTTTTATAATATTTATTCAAAATTTAAGAATAACAAAAAGAAGAAAAGAAAATTACAAAATACAAAATACAAAATACAAAAAATACAAAATACAAAATACAAAATACAAAATACAAAATACAAAATACAAAATACAAAATACAAAATACAAAATACAAAATACAAAATACAAAATACAAAATACAAAATAACAACACTAAAAAATAAAAATAAAAATAAAAAGAACTGATTAATCCTTTACACAACTTTCTTCCTTTACTTATTTCCTTGACCTCCTCTCACCTCCCAATTTTATACTCTAATTCAGATCGTTATTTCAGCAAATCCTTCCAACCTTATTTTCATTTAAGTAGTTTAACATAATATATTACAATTTAACGTCCTCTCTTTTCGTCAATTTCATCAACTCGTCTTTACTTAGTCCTTTATGTCATTTCAACCCAAACCATCTAGTTTTCTTTTTCCAACATCTTTCTAACAGTCCATGGTCCTCTGAGCATTTTGAAGGTGCCACGGACTGAGCTCTCAGGGTCTCTAAACTTGCTTGGCTGAGCCTTACTGGAAGTCTAGCTACCATTGGCTGAGCTTCTCTCAGGGTCTTTAGCTGCCATTGGCTGTCTTATTCTGGGGTTAAGGCGGGAATCAGTAAGCTGCCATCGGTTTACTCCCCAGGCATCACCCTGTGGAATGAGCCATCTAAGTAGGGCTGGAACCACCGCAAAGCGGTGCCACAAAACTCCTAACTCCAGAAGGATATCACGGTTGATGGTATCGAAAGCCACAGAGAGGTCAAGGAGAATTAACAGGGACACATTTCCCCTGTCTCTCTCCCAACAGAGGTCAACATACAGGGTGACCAAAGCCATTTCTGTGCCAAAACCAGGCCTAAACTCCAATTAAAATGGATCTAGAAAATCAGTTTCCTCCAAGACTGCCCTGATCTTGGGCTCAGGACTTCAGCCTTAATCTCTACGATACTCCACGACTCACTCTTTTAAAATCTTTCTGGGCCTTTTATCTAGTCCTCTTTCATGATCATGATCCTCTTTTGTGTTTTGGATCTCACTTCGTATCTTGACCACTGTTTACAACTGCAAATTTTATTCAGTTCAGAGATGATTGTTTCGATCATAACAATGCAAAGAATTACAAAAACCAGGAAGACAAAGCAAGAAGATAAATGAGAAAAGTTTCAAAACATGTATACAGTAAGACAGACGAATGAATAATTATGCAATTAAACAGCCTTAAGACAATTTGCAGCATGACTAGGCATGGAACGCTGTCATGATTCCTCCGCTGTCTTTGCAAGTGAAACAACTTTTTGGATTATGTACCTGTCTTCATTTGCATCAAAACTCTCTCTCTCTTTTTACCGATTAGACCAAAAATTAAAGCAAAGGGGGAGCTGAGGGGGAACCCCACTAATATCTAGCTTCCTTATAAATGGGGCAACCCTATTGGTAATACAGTGGTACCTCGGGTTAAGAACTTAATTCGTTCTGGAGTTCTGTTCTTAACCTGAAACTGTTCTTAACCTGAGGTACCACTTTAGCTAATGGGGCCTCCCGCTGCCGCTGTGCCGCTGCTGCACAATTTCTGTTCTCATCCTGAAGCAAAGTTCTTAACCCAAGGTACTATTTCTGGGTTAGCTGAGTCTGTAACCTGAAGCGTCTGTAACCTGAAGCGAGGTACCACTGTAGAAACAATTCCCTCCAACCCTGCTCTTCATCTCTACCATACTGTAGTTCCTCAGATCAGTAATGACCATCAAGAACAACAGATGACATTTGCTGGAGCCTGAGATAAGCAGGCACTCTCTTTTCAGAAAGAACAGACCTGGAGCTAGCACAAAGAACCCTTGGACAGTTGCCTGCACCCAGACACCCTAGATGGGCCCACAACTAATGCTTGCCTGAAACCCCTCTTTGAAAAAATAAAAAATAGCTGAGGCTAGGACCTTTGTGTGAGCTTCCCGTAGGTGCTTGGTTGGCCACTGTGAGAACACAAGGCTGGACTAGATGGGCCTTTGACTCTACCAGCAAGGTTCTTCTTATATTTCCCACAATGCCACTGACCTACATGCCTAAGGTCCAAGCTACCTGGAAGACCCTTTACCCTCATACAAACTTGCCTGGGTTCTCAGATTTTCAGGGGAGGCCCTTCTCTCGGTCCTGCCACCCTCGCAGGCAGGTTTGGTGGGGAGGCGGGAGAGGACCTTGTCGGTGGCTGTTCCCAGACTTTGGAACTCCCTCCCTGGAGAAGCTGGACTGGCTCCCTCCTTGCTGTCTTTCCGCCAGTACTTTTGGGAACTGACTGCTTTTAATGAAAGGGATGGTGCCATGCTGTTCTTACAGCAATTACCTGTATACTGTACCTGTAAATGGATTTTCTATAGAGCAGGGACGTCCAACTCCCAATAGATTGTGATCTACAAACAGTACAAAACATTGTCATTGGATGGACCAAACGTTGAGCTTTTTTTGTGGGAAGCCAAATTTTTTTAGGAAGCCAAGCCGAAGTTGTTGAGCTGAAGTTTTTTTGGGGGGGAAGGAGATCACTGAGGGGTCAGAGATCTACCAGGATCTACCAGGAGCACCCAGTGATCTACCAGTAGATTGCGATCTACCTGTTGGACATGCCTGCTATAGAGTTTTTAATCCTGTTATTCTTTTCATTGGTTTTTTTAAATGATTCCCCCCTTTTGTCTTTAGCTATTCTTATTTTTATCTGTAAGGCGCCTCGAGGCACTGCTAGGAGGAAAAGTGGGGTGTAAATAAGAACAGCAATGACACTTTGGGGCAATGGGAACGTAAATTCCATGTCCCAGAAGGCTCATTATCACTACCTGATAAGCCGGGGTGGGGGGCACTGACCCCAATGCCCGCCTTCCTACCAAACTTGGAAGTAACCTCAAAGTCAGTCCCTAAGATTCCATCACACTCAAGTATGACCAGGGTGGGACTATGCAAATGAAGAGGCGGAGATATGCAGATAGGAGCAGGCTTAGCTTTTTATGGCCAGGTGAGCAGATGCAGCTCTTGCCCTACTCATCTCCTTGCCTTCATTTGGGTGAGTAGGTGCTGTTCATTCTTAGGAAGAAAAGTATAGGCGTCACCCCACTTCCTAGGTAAAGGTAAAGGAACCCCTGACCCTTAGGTCCAGTCATGGACAACTCTGGGGTTGCGGCGCTCATCTCGCTTTACTGGCCGAGGGAGCCGGCGTATAGCTTCCGGGTCATGTGGCCAGCATGACTAAGCTGCTTCTGGAGAACCACAGCAGCGCATGGAAACGTCGTTTACCTTCCCACCGGAGTGCTACCTATTTATCTACTTGCACTTTGATGTCCTTTTGAACTGCTAGGTTGGCAGGAGCAGGGACCGAGCAACGGGAGCTCACTCCGTCGCGGGGATTCGAACCGCCGACCTTCTGATCGGCAAGTCCTAGGCTCTGTGGTTTATACCACAGCACCACCTGCGTACACAGGGATTAAATCGCCTAAATTGTGGTTGTTTAGTAGTTTCGTCGTGTCCGACTCTTCGTGACCCCATGGACCAGAGCACGCCAAGGACTTCTGTCTTCCACTGCCTCCCGCAGTTTAGTCAAACTCATGCTGGTAGTTTCACGAACACTATCCAACCATCTCATCCTCTGTCGTCCCCTTCTCCTTGTGCCCTCCATCTTTCCCAACATCAGGGTCTTTTCCAGGGAGTCTTCTCTTATGAGGTGGCCAAAGTTGGAGCCTCAGCTTTAGGATCTGTCTTTCCAGTGAGCACTCAGGGCTGATTTCCTTCAGAATGGATAGGTTGGATCTTCTTGCAGTCCATGGGACTCTCAAGAGTCTCCTCCAGCACCATAATTCAAAAGCATCAATTCTTTGGCGATCAGCCTTCTTGATGGTCCAGCTCTCACTTCCATACATCACTACTGGGAAAACCAGTAATGTGTGGAGCACCCTCTAAACACCCTTTAAGTGCCCTCTCTGCCACTCTCTCTGCAATCCATACTTGCAGGCTTGCAGATCCACTCGACCCACTTAGAATCGTGTTTTACAATTGTAAAAACAGGCTGTCTCCTGAGCTCAGGGATGTCGTGACAAAATTCCTGCTTACAAAATGATAGCCTGCAACGCCAGTGCCAGGCACCAGGGGTCACCCTGTCTGACATTGCCTCCAGCGGCTGGCAGGATTTAGAGAACACTTGTGAAGTAGCATCACTGGGCAATATTGCCAGTGAATCGTAGAGTGGAGGCAATTGTACACTTGAACAACTCATTGACCTTCTCTCTACTTCATGGCTAGCCGGAGTTCAATGTTGGGCACGCGGTTATTCCATAAAACATACTGAAACCTAACCCCCCCAAAAAGCAGTGTTTCCACTTGAACGGGCAGATTTAATATATGGCACAGATGTGGTTGTGCTGTTTCTGTTTTATTTTCAAACTGAGAGCTTCCAAGAGGATCTCAGGAAAAGTTATTTTGACAGGCAGGAATTTCAGTCCGTTTCCAGTTCTCAGTTGCTGGCAGTGAACGGCTGACAATATTTTGACAGCCTGGAGGATGCACAGAAATGTCGGTTGAAGAAGCAGGCCTTAATTTCTTCTCTGGAGGGTGTGTGGGGAAGGAACTGCGTCAGAGCCAAAGTCCACAATCTGGAGCCAGCTAAGCGCTGCTACTCTGGCCATGGTTGATGCAGACAGAGGTTCCTGAATGCACAAGAGACTTTCACAAGCTAGCAAAGAAATTTTCCTTGCTATATTTCCATCTGAACTGTTTTTGGTATTGCCTTTCAATGTTATGGGACCTTAGGGTGGGTGATACTTTTAATCATCACCATCACCGTCACAGTAATACTAGTCTGCTCACAATAGAGATTGGCTTGACTACGGCTTTCCGCTTAGTCACTGATGAAAGACAGGCTTTGTGAGGAAATTGAGAAAGCCTTAGTCATGTTCAAAAGGAAGAACCTGACCTTTTCATTCCGTTGCTCCCTCTGATTTTCTCTCTTGTGACTGTACATAGAAAACTAGCTGTCAAAGGAGATGTGCTCTGGCCTGGCTTTTCCCCTGATGAACTACTTTTCTCTGTGCAGGATATATACACTCAGTTTGAAGCAGTATAGCCCAGAAAAAGGTTGACAACACCTGCCATTTGGGAGAAGCAGGATGAAGTTTCTCTTTAAAGAGGAACTTAACTTTCTTTGAAAGTATCTGAGCAGGTGTGTGGCAGGTGAAGTCTGCTGGCTGGGTGGCGTCTTCTGCCCTCCAGCAGCAAATGGAGCTGCCTTCACAATTGACAGATGTGCCAAGGGGGGTTGCCATGCTTTGGTGGCAAGGCAGATTCAATGCCAGGCATTTCCAGGCAGGGGCATACGAAGTGGGCAGAGGGGTGGTCCGCCCCAGGTGCCACTCTGGGGATGTGTGTGAGACAAGATGGCCCCTGCCTTCCCCCAGCTGTAGAGTGGCCGAGGGTGTGAGCAGTCCATATGGGCACTGCCCGCGCGGCATCCATACGGGCGACTGTAGAGGCTGCTGTGCGTGAGCACTCCATACGGGCAGCCTCTCACACAGTGACTGTACGGGCTGTCATGCATGCGCACTCCGTACGGGATGCCGCACATGCGCAGTCTGTATGGAGTGTGCATGTGTGGTATCCCGTATGGACTGTGCATGTGTGGCATCCCGTACAGAGTGTGCATGTGCGGCATCCTGTATGGACTGCGCATGTGCGGCATCCTGTATGGACTACACATGTGTGGCATCCCATACGGAGTGTGCATGTGCGGTATCCCATATGGACTGCGTATGTGCGGCATCCCGTATGGACTGCGCATGTGCGGCATCCCGTATGGTCGCTGCACATGCGCAGTCTATACAGGGTGCCAATCGCAAGCGGCATCCCGTACGGAGTGTGCATGTGCAGCATTCCGTACGGAGTGTGCATGCGCGGGATGCCACACATGCGCACACCGTACGGGCTGCCCCGTCCGGGGTACCGGAGAGGGTTTCTCCGCCACTGTCTCCAGGTTTGGCTGGGAAAGACTCCTGTGCTTTGGGCTACAACTCCCATCAGTGCCAGGCAGCATAGCCAATGAAGAGGGATGATGGGAGTTGTAGTCCTAAACACCTGACAGGTGTGAAGCCTTGTGAAGCTGCTTCAGAACAAGCCTGTGTGATGCCTCACTGAAAGGAGAGAGTCGGCCCCCAAATCATCAAGTTGTTCCAGCAACCTGGGAGAATCTTTGGATGGTTGTGTATGCACACCTGGGGGAAACAGCCATGGCACTAGAGGGAAGACAGATCACTTATGGAATATAAAATTAGCGTGCCTAGAGAAGCTCACTGCCTAATTTTGCATGGACTCATTTTTCATCCTGATGCATCTTTCGAAAAGCTAAAGCAGGCCCGATGAATTAGCCAAAAGAACTGCCACTTTCTAGCCACAGACCCCCCGTATCTGGATTTCCCCTTGCTCCTGAACATACACGGTTATCTTAATTTTGTTTTGTTTTATTCATCCATTCCACTTTCAAGCTGCTCCCCCAGGTGTTTATGTCCTGAGGCAGCCTACAAAACAATCAAACAAGCTCTCAAAATAATTCTAGTTAAAACAGAGCGTTGGGGGAGCGTGGGCTTGTCGGTTCTCCCTGGCTTTTGAGACCATCGGCCACGACGTTCTTCTGGAGCAACTTGAGGAGAAATATAAAAATATTCCTCCTTTCCCAGATGTTTGATGCCTGAAAGACCCTGGAAACCCTGAGATCACTGTTTCTAGAATGCTTTACATTTTTTTTTAAAAAATGTTTTCTTATTGATGAGCCTGCCCTGGGCTCCTTCAGGAGGAAGGGTGGGATGTACCATATTTTTCCCTCTATAAGATGCACCAGACCATAAGACACACCTAGTTTTTGGAGGAGGAAAACAAGAAAAAAAATATTCTGAATCTCAGAAGCCAGAACAGCAAGAGGCATCGCTGCGCAGTGAAAGCAGCAATCCCTCTTGCTGTTCTGGCTTCTGGGATAGCTGCGCAGTCTGCATTCGCTCCATAAGACGCACACACATTTCCCCTTACTTTTCAGGAGGGAAAAAGTGAGTCTTATAGAGCAAAAAATACGGTAAATTGAATTGAATTGATTGATCAATTGCCCTTACCTTGCTATGTTTTGATGATCCTACATGTTGAGTACTAACAACAGTAGCTTGGAGAGTTTGGGGGAGTACAGTACTTATTCTTCTCCCCCCCTTTCTTTCTTTCATTTTAGAATCAAGTTTCTTACTGGGCAATGCACAAATCGTGGACTGGCCTGTAGTTTATAGTAATGACGGATTTTGTAAACTCTCTGGTTACCACCGAGCCGACGTCATGCAGAAAAGTAGTACCTGCAGGTAAGTCGCCTTGGATTGATTTTCTTGGGTCAGGGCGGGTGGGGGCCGAATCCTGCTGTGCTTTTGAGCTTCCTGTTTGTTGTGTCATAAAAGGCCGATGCCCCAAAGCTGCCACCTCCGCCTCTTCGCCACCCCATTAGGTGTGCATTCATTTTGCAACAAATGGAAAAGGAACCCCTGTGAGCCTCATTCAATTTCCATTCATTCCGAAACAAATTCGCCAAAGGGGGGAAATGGGTGGCAATGGCTAGGCTGTTTTTCATTAAAAATGGAGGAAAAGGCTGTTCAGACCACATTTTTTTTTAACCACACCAGCCTAATTCATATCTCCCAGCCCACAACAGAGAGAGGAATATAACTACTCTTCAGATTTTTTTTGTTGCACTTCTCTGAATTTTGCAATGCCGAGTCATCTTAAAAAAAAAGTACCAAAATGAATTAAAAATACATATCTTAGGATAAAAAAGTTTAGAAATTTGTACATTAAGAAAAATTATCATCATCATCATCATCATCATCAATTTAATTAACTATCATAATCATTATCATAATTTCTATACCACTTCACTATTTCTTCTTTTTTAAAAAAATAAAAGCTTGGTTGTCTACAACCTAGCAGAACATTAGAAAATATGAAAAGAAAACATTAAAAATTAAAATCAAAGACAAAAAATGCAATTGAGATCTACATTTAAATAATCAATTAACAGAAAACTACTAAAATATTATCTTGAATATAAAAACAAATTGCAAATAGAAGTCAAGCACAGATGTAAATATGTCTTTAAATTACTGTATTTTTGTATAAATGCAAAGTATATTGTATAAGACCCTCCATGTATAAGATGCCCCCTATTTTTGGGGACTCCAAATGAAGAAAACATTGCCTCAGAACTACCCGTGTATAAGACGAGCCCCAATTTTAAAACTAATTTTTTGGTTAAAAAACCAAGGTTTATACACAGAAAAATACGGTATATTTTGTGGCTAACTATTTTGCGATGTTTAAATACAAATATTTATATAAAAAGCACACATATTAATGTATAAATGGGGTAGGATAGACTTATGAATTAAGTCACATGGAACTGACTCTTAATGGAAATAAACTGGCCCTCCCCACTTTTCAGTGTTCTCATTTTTCTCTATCAGTTCCACATTCATCCCATTTCGAGTTGGGTGGGGTTATCCTTCCCTGGTGGAGAGTGGATTGTGCCAGGTGCTACTTTCTCTCCCAGGGATGTGGGTGGCGCTGTGGGTTAAACCACAGAGCCTAGGACTTGCCGATCAGAAGATTGGCGGTTTGAATCCCCACGACGGGGGGAGCTCCCGTTGCTCAGTCCCAGCTCCTGCCAACCTAGCAGTTCAAAAGCACGTCAAAGTGCAAGTAGATAAATAGTTACCACTCCGGCACGAAGGTAAACGGCGTTTCTGTGCGCTGCTCTGGTTTGCCAGAAGCAGCTTAGTCATGCTGGCCACATGACCCGGAAGCTGTACGCTGGCTCCCTCGGCCAAGAAAGCGAGATGAGCGCTGCAACCCCAGAGTCGTCTGCGACTGGACCTAATGGTCAGGGGTCCCTTTACCTTTACTTTACTTTCTCTCCCAGAATGCTCCAGATGTGATGTTCTTCCAGTGCATTCTGTTGTTGTTTTTACTGCTTTATTGGTTTTAAAAACAAACAAAACAAAACAAAACAAAACAAAACAAAACAAAACAAAACAAAACAAAAATACAATACAATACAGTACAATACAATACACAACCATCAACAAAAGGCAATCGAAGATCAGCATTCATTACTACAAAAAGAAAAGATTGAACTCACATGTCATGAATTCCAACATGACTTCCAAACCCCAAATTGTGATTCCTAATTTACATTACGACTGCGCACTTAACTTTATCTCTCCTAGGTTATTTGGTTGTGTTAATTTTGCAAAGTTCTCTTATTTTCATGCAGAAAACAGTCCAGGCCTGCCAAAGACTTTAGATTATCACAATGTTCTTTTAAGTACTCTCTGTAAATATTCCACTCTCTATTAAATATTTGATCTGTGTGGTCTCGAAATCTTGCTGTCAATCCGGGGCATTCCAAGGGCAGAAAAATGTGGTTGTGCACAGTCCATCTCATCTCTCCCATCGCCCCAATCCAGAGTTGCAGGCCGGGAAATGAGGGTCTTGTCATCTGGGCAGTCCCAGGACCTCTTTACACACTGTTCAGGGTTGTGTTATTAATGCAACAAAAGTGTCGAAGTCAGCAGTTGCGAGTTACCAGTCTCCGTAAGGTCAGGGGGGAAACAATGCTGTCCAGGGTTGTAAAGACTGTGGAGAGAATAATTGGGTGCACTCTTCCCACCTTGGATCAAATCTATGCTTCCAGGTGTCATAAGAAAGCTGCAGAGATAGTGCAGGATAGTGCACACCCCGGAAATGATCTCTTTCAGCTTCTGCCTTCTGGAAGAAGGTACAGGGTTATAAAGACTAGGACTAGCCACCTGAGAAACAGTTTTTATCCAAATGCGATTTTGGTTTTAAACGCAGTGTAAGGTAGTCTCTGTGGGAATATATTGTATTTAATTATGGGGTATCAGAGTTTTTAGGGGGTTAACCAGGCTGGGATAGCTGGGATAGCAGGCTTGTTGGTTTTTGAATGTCTGATGTAGATTTTTTCAATTTCATTGTTCTGTATGGGACAATGACAATAAAGATTATCATATCGTATCAGAGTCTCTCGAGACAGATGGATGTCAGCAACTTTGAGCCAGCTCAGAGTCCACCTGCCTCACCTTGGATCGGATTCCCTATTAGTTTGCGGGTGGGGCAAATGTTTAATTATTATTATTTTAATTTCCTAGGGTGGTGGGGGCGGGAGATGTTGTGTCTCTTTCCTCTCCACTCCTGACCGAGAGAGTGCGTGCCACTTTTGCTTTGCAAACTGCTCCCTTTGCAGAGAAGGTCTTTGCAGAGAGCACCCTGCAGGATCTGCAATCGCTGAACAGCACCCTGCAGAATTTATCCCCCCTTGCTGTCAGTCCAGTGTGTGTGGGGGGAGGGGCTGATGGGAGTTGTAGTTCATCAACATCTGGAGGACCAAAGGTTCCCCAAAGCTGTCCTTAAAAAAACCCATGGGAGCAGTTGAATGAGAGCCATCGCACGATAATGAAAGTCAAGAGCGAGTCAGAAATCATTCTCGAGCCTTTCCCCCTAAAATGTGGCATTTGGGTTTCAGTTTTCCTGGTGCTCAGCAAGATGCTCTCCATTTCCCCAAGTTGAAACCTGTGTGCATATTTCAGAAAATAAATCTTTTATGTATTGTCAGCTTTCTCTCTCTCTCTCTTTTTTGAAAGCATCACACTCTGGAAAGTGTACCCAGAGCGTCACTTAAATTGAACACTATAAGGCAGCAATATAAATCCTTTCCCCCCGGCAACAGACCCCGCCACAATTATTTGCTTTAGAGGGCTTCATAACAATTTTGCAGCTGTAAACGTTGAGCGAAACAAGGTGTAAATCATAGTTAAGCATACATAGGCTGCAATTACACTGCAGTCTGGACCGTAAATACGCCTGTAAGGGTGTTGTTATGCTTGTTTGTTTGTGAAGCCCATGAAAATGTGTATTCTCTCTCTCTCTCTCTCTCTCTCTCTCTCTCTCTCTCTCTCTCCACCTTTCCCTTCTCCAGTTTTATGTATGGTGAACTCACAGACAAGAAAACCATTGACAAAGTCAGACAGACGTTTGACAACTATGAATCGAACTGCTTTGAAATCCTCTTGTACAAGAAAAACAGTACGTATAAATGTGAAATCACTTATTTGTGGTTTTTTTTAATGTATCCCACCTTTTTCTCCAAGGAGTTCAAAGTGACATGAATGGTTCTCCCCCTCCTCATTTAATGCCCACAACAACCCTGTGAGGTAGGTTAGGCTGAGAGGCAGCGACTGGCCCAAGATCCATGAGTGGGTGGGGATTTCCAATCCCAGTCTCGTAGGTCCTAGTCAAAGGATAAAGGTAAAGGTAAAGGGACCCCTGATCATTAGGTCCAGTCATGGCCGACTCTGGGGTTGCGGCGCTCATCTCGCTTTATTGGCCGAGGGAGCCGGCGTACAGCTTCCGGGTCATGTGGCCAGCATGACTAAGCCACTTCTGGCAAACCAGAGCAGCGCATGGAAATGCCGTTTACCTTCCCGCCAGAGCGGTACCTATTTATCTACTTTCACTTTGACGTGCTTTTGAACTGCTAGATTGGCAGGAGCAGGGACCGAGCAACGGGAGCTCACCCCATCGCGGGGATTCGAACCGCTGACCTTCTGATTGGCAAGTCCTAGGCTCTGTGGTTTAATCTACAGTGCCACAAAGTATAAATGCACATAAATCTGACACCAGGAATCACAAGACAGAGAAACCAGTAGGAGAACACTTCAATCTCCCAGGACATCTATACAAGATTTCAAAGTAGCTGTCTTATTACAAAAGAATTTCAGAAATAGACTGGAAGGAGAAGTTGCTGAATTGCAACTTATTACCAAACTTAAAACCATGGAGAGACCTGGTCTGAATAGAGACGTTGGATTCTTATCTCATTATACATGATAAAGCTATTTTTAGCCATCTCACCCATTGCTTTTTCCTGTAAGACCTATTGCAGTCGTTAACAGTCGTTAGCAGGTTTACCACACCTATCAGCCTATCACCCATTCCCACCACCCTTCTGAGTAATACCCCTCCCCACCCTCCCACTATATATAAGGGTCTGGTGACTTCTGTTTCAGTATATCTGAAGAAGTGTGCATGCACACGAAAGCTCATACCAATAACAAACTTTGTTGGTCTCTAAGGTGCTACTGGAAGGAATTTTTTTATTTTGGTTCAGCTACAGCAGACCAACACGGCTACCTACTTGTAACTTGGTCCTAGTCTGACACTCTAACCATTGCACCACACTGCCTTGCTGCATGGTTACATTAACAGTTTGTTGCCTTCGAAATCACATACCAGCTTTTAGGTGTTTGGGGTCCAGTGCTTAAAAAATGTCTGCAGAGCACTCAGTTGGCAAAGGGGGACTTATATGGAGTATGAGGACTATGGCATGCTAGAAATTAGTAGTGTCATGGAAACCTGCTATTTACCTGGCACGGAATGTGAATTTGTTTCACTCATACTGCTTGGAGGAATTGCAAAAAGGGCGCTGCTCCTCTGAACTATGTTTTCTCTTGCTCAGAATGGAAAAGGGGATTCTGCACCTGGGCAAAGGAGTCTTTTTTGACTTAAATCTGTTTTTAGTCCAAAACCTGGACACTGATTTGCACTCACACGGAGGTAAAGGAATGCTCAAACGCTGACCCATTTCCAAATTGAGCCAGAGGGAATTTCCTTTACTGACTCTTCTTGTGTTCTTATGAAAGAGGGAGAAAAATTCTTAGACTGCATTCACATGGCGCTTCGCTCCAGTTTTATGTCTTTCCCCTAACTGTTAAGTTCCGCATTATACTTGAGCATCTACAGAATTGTGCAAGCAGTTTCTCCAACTATAGTGGAAAATAGTGAAAGTTTAGTTCTCATTTCTGCGCTATTTGCTTGCAGGAAAAAAATAGCTTCTTCTAGATCTGTCAGCAGCCTTCGACATGGTCGATCACGAACTCCTGGACCACCGCCTTGCCGACGTGGGGATCCAGGGCACAGTCCTTCAATGGCTGCGCTCGTTTCTCTCTGGTCGGGGACAGAGGGTGGCGCTTGGGGGGGGGGGATTGTCATCGCGCCACTCCTTGGTGTGTGGAGTGCCTCAGGGTGCGATTCTCTCCCCGATGCTTTTTAACATCTTTATGCGCCCCCTCGCCCAGCTTGTCCGGAGTTTTGGGCTGGGCTGCCATCAGTATGCTGATGACACCCAACTCTATCTGTTGATGGATGGCCATCCTGACTCGGCCCCAGACACACTGGCGAGATGTCTGGAAGCTGTGGCTGGATGGTTACGTGGGAGCCGGTTGAAGTTAAATCCTTCGAAGACAGAGGTCCTCTGGCTGGGGCGGGACGATATGGGATTGAGGGGGCAACTCCCATCTCTTGCGGGGGTGCAATTAGTGCCAGCACCGTCCGTTAAGAGTTTGGGTGTAATCTTCGATACCTCCCTCTCTATGGAGGCGCAGATTACAGCTATAACAAAGGCGGCATTTTTTCATCTCCGCCAAGCTAAGCAGTTGGCCCCTTATCTCTCTCGCCCTGACCTAGCCACTGTGATCCATGTGACGGTCACCTCCAGACTGGACTATTGTAACTTGCTCTACGTGGGGCTGCCCTTGAGACTGACCCAGAAACTCCAGCGGGTGCAGAATGCCGCGGCGAGACTCCTTATGGGGTCTTCGCTGCGAGATCACATTCATCCAGTACTATACCAGCTGCACTGGCTCCCGGTGGAGTACAGGATCAGGTTTAAGGTGCTGGTTTTAACCTTTAAAGCCCTATACGGCCTAGGACCATCGTACCTACGGGACCGCCTCTCCTGGTATGCCCCACAGAGAAACCTACGGTCTGCAAATAATAACATCCTCAAGGTCCCAGGCCTCAGAGAGGTTAGGCTGGCCTCAACTAGAGCCAGGGCCTTCTCGGCTGCGGCTCCAATCTGGTGGAACGCTCTGTCACAAGAGACTAGGGCCCTGCGGGACCTGACATCTTTCCGCAGGGCCTGCAAGACAGAGTTGTTCCACCAGGCCTTTGGTCAGGGCACAGCCTGACTCCCTCCTCTGGCAACCTGTACAGAATCTTGCTTAATCGGTTGCCATAAATTTGATTTTAATTAATTTTTATAATGAAATATTTTGAATGTGTGACTATTTGATTGTTTGATTATTTGATTATTGTTAGCCGCCCTGAGCCCGGCTTCGGCTGGGGAGGGCGGGATATAAATAAAATTTATTATTATTATTATTATTATTATTATTATTATTATTTACTTATTACATTTGGGACGCGGGTGGTGCTGTGGGTTAAACCAGAGCCTAGGACTTGCCGATCAGAAGGTCGGCGGTTCGAATCCCTGCGACGGGGTGAGCTCCTGTTGCTCGGTCCCTGCTCCTGCCAACCTAGCAGTTCGAAAGCACATCAAAGTGCAAGTAGATAAATAGGTACCGCTCCGGTGGGAAGGTAAACGGTGTTTCCGTGTGCTGCTCTGGTTCGCCAGAAGCGGCTTAGTCATGCTGGCCACATGACCCGGAAGCTGTATGCTGGCTCCCTTGGCAAATAAAGCGAGATGAGCGCCGCAACCCCAGAGTCGGTCACGATTGGACCTAATGGTCAGGGGTCCCTTTACCTTTACTTACTTATTACATTTATATGCCAAGGATCTCAAAGTGGTGTATATGGTGATTGGCCTGAGCTCATTCATGGCTGGGTGGGGATTCGAACCCTGCTCTCCCAGAGTCTAATACTCTAACTATGACACGACTGGCTCCCAATAGTTTTAAAGCCATTGACACCATTCCTGGCTGATATTAACAACATCATCAACCAGTTATTTGCAAATAGTCTGGATATGAGCACTAAGCTTGTGCTATGAGGGCTGCACAGATCATAAGAAGTTGCCTTACATGAGGTCAAAGGATTTCACAGTCTGGTCCAGCCTTGCCTTCTCTGACTGGCAGATGTTTCCTCTAGCCCATCACACAACTCATTTCCAATCTGGAGATGGCAGGGATCGAATCTGAGCCTTTCTGTACACAGAGCAGATCAGACCCTCCCAGTGTCCCTATTTTCCAGGGACAGTCCTGGATTTTCAGAAGCCATCCTGGTTTCTGATTTGATCCTGGAATGTCCTGCTTTTCCTTAAAGGTAACGGTATAGGGACCCCTGACCATTAGGTCCAGTCATGACTGACTCTGGGGTTGCAGCACTCATCTCACTTTACTGCCCAAGGGAGCCGGCGTACAGCTTCCAGGTCATGTGGCCAGCATGACTAAGCCGCTTCTGGCGAACCAGAGCAGTGCACAGAAACGCCATTTACCTTACCTATTTATCTACATGCACTTTGTTGTGCTTTCGAACTACTAGGTTGGCAGGAGCAGGGACCGAGCAACGGGAGCTCACCCCATCACGGGGATTCGAACTGCAGACCTTCTGATCTGCAAGTCCTAGGCTCTGTGGTTTAACCCACAGCACCACCCGCGTCCCTTAGGACGTCCCTATTTTCATGGGAGAAATGTTAGAG
Source organism: Podarcis cretensis (assembly GCF_951804945.1). Classification (NCBI taxonomy): domain Eukaryota; kingdom Metazoa; phylum Chordata; class Lepidosauria; order Squamata; family Lacertidae; genus Podarcis; species Podarcis cretensis. The sequence continues at coordinate 10,738,399 of NC_137170.1, read as the reverse complement.
TTATGCGACCCCTGAGCCAAGGAGATAAGTAACTACACAATCTTTAGAAGACATCTGAAAGCAGCCCTGTTTTGTTTTTAAATTATTTGGTTTTACTTATTTAAAATTATAATCACACCACAACATATCCACAGTTAAAACATTCCTCTGAATCTCTCTAGACTTCCCACCTTCCCCTCAATGGGTTCTGTTGTTAAACCTTTTCTACTGCATCTTTTTTCAATAATCCAAGTTCTTTATAAACTCCATTATGTCCATAGTTCTCATTGCATTACAAGTGTTACTGCAGCCCTGCTCATGTTTTCAACTGCTTACAGTGGCCTTTAAGGTAAATTATAATATTTTCCCATTTCTTATTGAAGTTTTGGTCTTCCTGGTTCCTGAGCTTTCCGGTCAGTTTTGCCATTTTGGCATAGTCCATAAACTTGATTCGCCATTCTTCCCTGGTAGGGACTTTATCTTCCTTCCATCTCTGGGCCAATAACATCCGCGCAGCCGTGGTCCATACATAAATAGCCTTTTCTGCTCCCTGGGAATTTCAGTACCTTGCAGCCCTGTTTTTTTAAAAAAATGTTTAATGTTTTATTATGTTTTTATATACGTTGGAAGCGGCCCAGAGTGGCTAGGGCAACCCAGTCAGATGGCTGGGATAATAATAATAATAATAATAATAATAATAATAATAATAATGGAATAGGACATCCCTATTTTCATCAGAGAAATGTTGGAGAGTGGCAGATGTGTCTCTCTGCCCTTTACCATTTAGATTGTCACTCCAGGCTCCCGGACAAATCCTTTAGGCACCTTTCTCTGGCCCATAGCTGTCAACTTACAGATTTGAAAATAAGGGACCAGCAACCTCGAAAATAAGGGATCAGCAGCCAAAAGAAGGGATTTTGGCTAACCAGCAGCCAAATGAAGCCTCAAGCTGTGGTTCCCACAGCACAGCAACCCAGCAAAGGGGATGCAGTAAGGAAAACCACCGTCCCCTCTCCGCTGGGAAGCGCTGAGCAAAGGCGAGTCCCCAGGCAATGCAGCCGATTTGATTGGCACAAGGCATGCAAGCTCCACCCCCCAGTCGTTCTTAGACTCCTTATTGGGTGAGCAACGCAGCCAAGCAACACAGTTGGAGCCTCCCTGGCCAGCAGGGAGGGAGGGAGAGGAGCTGCTTCCTTTGAAACCCGGGAAATTTAAGGGACATCATCAATCTGAGACAGCAGCAGGACACTGGGATAAGGGAGTTTCCTGCCAAATAAGGGACGGTTGACAGCTATGCTCTGGCTCCTGCAATGACCTCTTCTGCTTTGTGTTTCTGCTTGCCTGCCCTTTTGTCTGTGCTGCCCACCTGAGTGCTCCTGTACATGTTAGGCCAAGTCCCTCCAGGGAACAGCTTGACCAGATCAGCTGCGCTGGTCACAGTCTCAAGCCCTGTCATTCTTTTCTTTCCAGCTGGTTGCATAGCAAGATCCTGACCTTAAAAAACAAACAGAGATGCGCCACTGGGTCTTCCTGCAGGCTGGATTTCTCGAAAGGAACGGGGTGGCTCTGCAGTTTCTGAACATGAAAGGCCAAGATCTGATAGGAATAGGCAAATGCGGCCCTCTAACCTCCCTGTCTGGCCCTGGGGACACCCTTCCCAGGCCACGCCCCTGCCTTCCGGGCCACACCCTCACTGGCTTTGCTCCACCCCTTCCTGTTGGTGACTCATACAAGTCAGTTGGTAGCTGACCACACCTTTGCTTGTGTGGTGCATCAGCAGATTATATGGAGCCCAAACAAGTCTCTCTTTTTTGTATATAAATTGTTATAAAATTTCCTGTTTTACAATTTAAAATACTCATTTTACATCCTTAAGATATCAATGACTTCCCTTCTTTCCTTCCCATGGTTCGTTTTACATATCATAAATCCCTGCATATTTTACAAAAACTATACCATTCAGTATTCCGTTATTGCATCCATCAAAACTTATTTACACTGCTGAATTTATCTTAACGCTGCCAGCGTTTTCAGCTGTACACAGTTATTTCCCATATATTCCATAAATGTTGCCCAATCTTCTCTAAATGTATGTTCTTCTTCTCTTATTCTTTATGTTAAGTCTGCAGGCTGCGCATATTCCATCAGTTTAAGTTGCCATTCTTGTTTGGTTGGGACCTCGCTCGTTTTCTATTTTCAGACTAACGAAACACGGGCTGCGGTAGTAGCATAAATAAATAACTTTTTTTCGGCACTGGGGAATTTCAATCTGAATTATTCCCAACAGAAAGGACTCTGGGTTTTTTTGGGGGGGAAAGTACTTTTAAACATTCCCCCCCAATTAATTATGGATCATTTCCCAATACTCTTTTACCCTTTTCTAAGTCCACCACATATGAAAGAATGAGTTCCCTCCACCTCTTTGCATCTCCAGCACTTATCAGATTCAGTTCTATACATTTTAGCAAGCCCAACCAAGTCGTCTGGGATTTCCTCCTCCCAGCAGAACAGCTTCTTCCAGATTTTCCGATTAAGGGGGAAACTCCTCTCCCACAAAGTTCAAAATAACAAAGTGTTTATTGTTTTAAGACATAAGATAAAGCTAAACACTACAATGTACTATATATTGTTCTTCTGGTCTCTGAAGTCAAGATACTTAGGCACCCACTAACACTATCTAATCTAGCAGTTCGAAAGCACGGCAAAGTGCAAGTAGATAAATAGGTAAATGGCATTTCCGTGCGCTGCTCTGGTTCGCCAGAAGCAGCTTAGTCATGCTGGCCACATGACCCAGAAGCTGTATGCCAGCTCCCTCGGCCAAGTTGAGCGCTGCAACCCCAGAGTCTTTAAAAAAAATAAAAATCTTTAATCATTTTTTTCAATACAAACAACAGCCGCAAAAGACACATACAACAAAAACCATAATAACAGTAATAACACAATTTGACAATTCAGATTTGAATACACTGATATACCTATGACTACACCTTTTTAACAATATTTTCCCACCTCTCTCTCCTCCCCCAGAGTCATCCGCGACTGGAGCTAATGGTCAAGGGTCCCTTTATCTTTTAACACTATCACCATGCTAGCTGACGCTGCTGTGTAAAACCCACCCTTTCCCCCTGACCCTGAATCCTAGAGTTGCAGAGTTGGGAGTTACATCAAGGGTCATCTAGTCTAACCCCTTGCAATGCAGGAATCTCAGATATCCCTTAATAAACAAAAATAAAATGATATTGGGCTATGGACGCTCCTTGAATCCCCACACAAAATGAGTCTGCTATATGGTTAAGCAATGTTAGGTTTGCATTTCAGGGTTTAATTCTCCCACTCTGTTCAATGAGACTTTGATTAGTTTAAGTGTCACCTAGGATAAGCGGTAATCATGAATGTGAGCCTGCCTCTATGTTATGATTGTGCTCCATGCTGTGAGTGTGTTTATTTTATATCCTCTTATTTTGTTTTTGTTTTTTAATTACAGGAACACCTGTTTGGTTTTACATGCAAATTGCACCGATAAGAAACGAGCATGACAAAGTGGTTTTATTCCTTTGCACTTTTAAAGATATCACTTTATTCAAGCAACCCATCGAAGATGAATCCACCAAAGGTAATTTATTGGAAGGAATGTGTTTGCAAAAGGGTCAAAGAGATTGGGGTGGGGAGAGGAGAGTGCATTGACTCTAGCCCAGTTCTTGCATTACTTGTGTGTAAGGGACACATGAGTTCGAGCCGGAACGGGGCTGTGCTTCTTGCCACACCCAGGAAAGCACATCAAAGCACTAGCCCCACCCCCAATGGCCATGTGTTGGGTGGGGTTGTCTGCAAGGGAACCCCTAACTGCTTCCATGAAAGGTGTGCCCACTGTATTTATCTTATATTTTGGAAACGTACATTCAGTTTTTTCTCACTTTAATTTTTTTTGGGGCCCCCAAGAGAGTGGGGCCCTAAGCTATTGCTTGTTTAGCTTATATGTAAATCTGGCACTGTGCCTTACACATGAGTAATGGATAGAGAAATAGGAAAGCAGAGATTTCTGTTCTGACTAGTATTTGTCCCATTCAGTCCTGTTTCTTTTCTGCTGCAGTTCAGTTTCCAGCAAAAAAAAAGTGTTATTCATCTTGCTGTTGTTATAAGAATTTTAAGGTCTCAAATATAGAATAAATATTCACAAATGCACACATATCTAAACGTATAAACCCTGGGTTGGTCCTTGGCTAAGGGGGTTGGGCAACGTCAAAAGTCTTTGACGCTGGATGGCGGCTAACAGATTGAGGTTGAATCCTGACAAGACAGAAGTACTGTTTTTGGGGGACAGGAGGCGGGCAGGTGTGGAGGATTCCCTGGTCCTGAATGGGGTAACTGTGCCCCTGAAGGACCAGGTGCGCAGCCTGGGAGTCATTTTGGACTCACAGCTGTCCATGGAGGCACAGGTCAAATCTGTATCCAGGGCAGCTGTTTACCAGCTCCATCTGGTACGTAGGCTGAGACCCTATCTGCCTGCAGACTGTCTCGCCAGAGTGGTACATGCTCTGGTTATCTCCCGCTTGGACTACTGCAATGCGCTCTACGTGGGGCTACCTTTGAAGGTGACCCGGAAACTACAACTAATCCAGAATGCGGCAGCTAGACTGGTGACTGGGAGCGGCCGCCGAGACCATATAACACCGGTCTTGAAAGACCTACATTGGCTCCCAGTACGTTTCCGAGCACAATTCAAAGTGTTGGTGCTGACCTTTAAAGCCCTAAATGGCCTCGGTCCAGTATATCTGAAGGAGCGTCTCCTCCCCCATCGGTCTGCCCGGACACTGAGGTCCAGCTCCGAGGGCCTTCTGGCGGTTCCCTCACTGCGAGAGGCCAAGTTGCAGGGAACCAGGCAGAGGGCCTTCTCGGTGGTGGCGCCCGCCCTGTGGAATGCCCTCCCATCGGATGTCAAGGCGATGGACAACTACCTGACATTCAGAAAACATCTGAAGGCAGCCCTGTTCAGGGAAGTTTTTAATATGTGACATTTTAGTGTATTTTTCATCTCTGTTGGAAGAGAGTGGCTGGGGAAACCCAGCCAGATGGGCGGGGTACAAATAATAAATTATTATTATTATTATTATTATTATTATTATTATTATTATTATATCTTTAAAGCTTCCTGCACTTTTGTTCAGGGTCTCTCCCTCCTTGGGAGGCGAATGGAGGGGAGGGAACTTTGTTGCAAAAGAAAAATAAATATTTGCCTTGCTTTCCACTGGATCCTGCCTCCCTCCATTCTTCTCTGACCAATCATGGACTTAGGGGACTCAGAGTCCCATGGGGAGTTGGGCAGCAAAAGCCAAACCCCAATTTTTACATCACTGTCCTTTATTTAATCTAAGTTGCAGAACATAACTTCAATTTAACATTGCGAACTTAAAAACAGCAACGTTAATTAATGTTGGTCGTATTTGCCTGGTTGTTTTCTGTTCCTGACCACAGGATGAGCATGTGAAATGTAGCGATTTCCACTTCCCTTCTATTTCCATTAGAATTCCCTGACATTCTTAGTAATGTTTGCTATCTCTCTGTTCCTAAAGTGCTATTAGAAATGTAACTAGAATTTCTTCAGCTTGTGAAGAGAAAACGGATGCATTGCTTTCTCCTCCTTGTCCAGTCTGTTTCCAAGACAGATTTCAAAAGGTTAAACGTTATCAAGAGGATTTAGGGAATCAGGAAACTCAGGCTGCAGTTCTATTCCAGGATTGAAGAAATGTTTTCTTCCCCTGTTCTGGAGATGCTAATGGACAAGGTGGACTTATGCTCTGGTCCGGCATGTGACAGCTTTTGTTAGATGAACTGGCCCATGTTAAACTTGTATCTGAGACAGGCAGCTTTATTTTGTCAGATGTTGCACTCTGGCGTATGCATAATTCATCTTCTGTCTCATTGCCACACACACAGAGGCTTTCCAGCTGAGTTTATTTTAGAATTATGAACCACAAAGATACATAAATTACAATGGCACTGGGAAATGTAAGAATCGGAGGGAAGGGGGAAGATAGGAAGGCACTAGAGTGAAACATCACTGAAAAGGAATACAATTCTTAGCTGGAAAGCCATATTTCATGTAGAAAAAGATGCAATGATTCTCCCCTCCCACACACCCTGGGTCGGTGAGATTTGTATATAATACATAAGGAGAATGTCACCATCTCACAATACTGGAAGAGTATATAAATATGAAGGAGCATTCATTATTCATGGAAAGGGTAAGTTTCGGTGAAAGTAAAATAAACAGAACTAAAATATGGATGCTATCATTCAGCAGACTCCCTGCACCAATGTCATAGAATTAAAGAATTGTAGAGTTGGAAGGGACCCAAGGGTCATCTAGTCCTACCCCCTGCAATGCAGAAATCTCAGCTAAAGCATCCATGATAGATGGCCATCCAACCTCTGCATAAAAACCTCCAATAATGGAGAGGCCACCACTTCTCATGGGAGTCTGTTCCACTGCTGAACAGCTCTTGCTGTCAGAAGGTTTTTCCGAATGCTTAGTCGGAATCTCCTTTCTCGCAACCTGAAGCCATTGGTTTGAGTCCTAACCTCCAGAGCAGGAGAAACCAGGCATGCTCCCTCCTCCATGTGACAGCCCTTAAGACATCAGAAAATAGCTATCATATCTCCTCTCAGTCTCCTCTTTTCTGGGCTAAACATACACAGCTCCTTCAACCACTCCTCATGAGGCTTGGTTTCCAGACCCTTGATCATCTTGGTTGCCCTCCTCTGCACATGTTCCAACTTGTCAACATCCTTCTTAAATTGTGGTGCCCTTTAGTTTTAGTTGCCTTTTCTGAAAAGGGTTCCCTACCTCTGCTATATATGGATAAGTCTGGTAAATATGGAAAAAACGTTGAAACTGCTCACATAATCAATAGCACTTTGACAAGGCCAATATTGTGTCTTTATGCTGTTGGTTCATAAAAGATCTTGGCACAGAATTCTGGGCTATAGAACAATACCGTGCATCTATTCCTTTAAAAAGTAAATAAATAAAAATGTCTGGGGGAAGAAGACAGCAGAACCAGAGTTATTTCAAGATACTATCTTTATTAAGGCAATTTGAAGAGTCTGGGATCAATAGCCGCCAGTTATTGCTATAGCAAAATCCCCTTATGCAACCAGTTTTCTATTGTGACATCTTTTGAGAGCAGTAACAAAGCAGATTTTTTTATTTTTTAATGTTGGAAGAAATAGCAGTGGGATAGCTCATATCCTTACACACAGCACCCTTTCAATGATGCTTTCAGTTTTATGGGAGGGATCAGAGCTGCTATCTTAGATAATAAATGCTCTTAATAAGTAGAGCTGCCATGTTTAATTGATTCATCATTTGTTTTTTAAAAAATGCATTGCAGGCTTATGCATGTCAGTCCCGCTGAGTTCAGTGCTCCTTACTCCCAGGTAGCGATGGGCATATCTATCAGTTTCAGTTTTTCTCATGCTGTATTCATGGAGGCATAGAATTGTAGGGTTGACAGGGACCCCCAAGGGCCATCTAGTCCAACCCCCTGCAATCCAAGAATCTCAACTGAATAATCCCTGACAGATGGCCTGCCAACCAGTGTTTAAAAACCTCCAGTGGGGGAGAATCCATCGCCTTCCAAAACATTCTGTTCCACTGTCGAGCAGCTCTTACTGTCAGAAAGTTTTTCCTGACATTTCTTGGAATTCAGGGTTGCCATATTTCAAAAAGTAAAAACCAGGACACCCCAAAAGTTTCTGAACCAGAGCAGCACACAGAAACACCCTTTTACCTTCCTGCCAGAGCGGTACATATTTATCCACTTGCACTTTGATGTGCTTTTGAACTGCTAGGTTGGCAGGAGCAGGGACCGAGCAATGGGAGCTCACCCCGTCGTGGGGATTCAAACCACTGACCTTCTGATCAGCAAGCCCTAGGCTCAGTGGTTTAACCCACAGCGCCACCCGCGTCTGGATGGAAGTTATACTCAGTGCTTTCTTCTGGGAGTATTCAAGGGTATGCAGTACTGGCGCTTTTTTCTTTCTTTCTAGAAGAAAAGCACAGGCCATATTCTAATAGCACCTGGAGGATTACAATTCCCCATCCCTGTTATTGTGTGTGGATCCACATTCTGGCTTTGTAAGGATCCACATGCAGCACAAGGAACTTGCTATTAGTATGTTGGATCCTGGATCAATGCCCTGATTCAGCTAGTAAGAAAGAAGCCATTTCCATTCCAACCTCTCCAACAGCCAGTTCTGTTTCCATTCCACTGAAGCCTAGGTTCGCTAAATACTTCCTTGCCCTCCTTCACCGTCCGCACAATTTTATTTAACATGCATAATTATTTCCATGATTTATGTAAGTTGTGAATTTGGTGTAACTATCCCCATGCCATTCGTTTCATTGCAGAGGCCAGTCGTTTCAGTGGAAAGGAAAACACAATTTAAGTGCTGTCATTTATGTATCGTTTGTGAACTGGAAACAGCAGCACCAGCGTATACTGACGGTTGTTCCCTGGATTGATTTCTGTTCCGGATACGGGACAAATAAGCAAACAATGGCAATTTATAACCCTTTCTCATTTCCATTAGAATTCCCCCACATTCTTCGATTCAGCACAACACAGTACTCTCTTTTCAAAGGCAGAGCTTCTTTGCATGCAAAACAAGGCAACAATTTGCATTTATTATTAAAGCTAATCTTTAAAACATTTAGCAGCAGAATCATGACACATCTAAAAAATTGAACGGGGAGAGTGAAATGCCTGTTTTGTGTTTTTAATGAGCTGGCATCCTATAGAATTTCAGTGCCTGTAAAGCGAGGCTGCAAATGTTCCCTGTCTCTCTTCCTACATAGATGATGGGGCCCCAGTAGAGCACTAAGTACGTTTTACACTCTGCTGGCTGACAGGTCCTCCATCATTTGAAAACTCTCATCTTCTTCCATGAGCAGAGTTTGGCTCAAGGCAAGACGTCAGCTTAAACAAGTCTTTCCTTTTGCTTGTCTGGGATGAAGATGCCATCAGCCGCTGGCACCTTGCAGTTGGCTTCTTTGACATTAAAGGAGGGTGGGAGACTGGACCTGGCTTGGGGGCCAGATTGTTATCTCCTCCAGTAACCTTTATGAGTGGTGGGAAGCGTTTCCCACTTGTCAATCACCTGATGCGACAATGATGTCAGGTGACCCTCTTTTGCCCCTTTCAAAGCGCTATCTTGACAACTGCTCTGCAGAGGGTTTTTCATGTGCTGCTGGTCAGCAGTGCCCACAGATCTCTTTACAGCACAAATTTTTAAGTCAGCTACATAATAATAATAATAATAATAATAATAATAATAATAATAATACAGTTGTACCTTGCATCTCAAATGCCTCGGCTCCCAAACAAATCAGCTCCTGAATGACTGAAACCTGGAAATGAATGTTCCAGTTTTCGAACGATTTTCAGAAGCTGAATGTCTGGTGCAGTTTCCGTGGCTTCTGATTGGCTACAGGAGCTTCCTGCAGCCAATCAAAAGTCACGTTTGGTTTCCAAATGTTTTGGAAGTCATTTGGACTTCGGGAACAGATTCCATTTGACTTCTAAGACACGACTGTATTATTCTTATTCTTATTATTAAATATAAAAACATAATAAAACTTCAAACATACAGGGCTGTCTTCAGATGTCTTCTAAAAGTTGTGTAGTTCCTTGGTGCATTGTGTAGTTCTGTAGTGCATCCGGTGTGGTTGCACGGGGAGTATTGCTGCAGGGGGTGCCAAAACAATGCTGTAGACCTGAGTGTGAGAGGTGAGGGGTGTGTGTGCCAAATTTTTAGCGTGGCTTTGCCTACATTTGCCTCTGGCTCCACCCACTACCTATTGCATTTAATGATATTGTGCATTTGAAAGCAATAGGATGAATAAAAACTGACTTGGAATAAAAATTGTCCAGTCCCAAAATAGGTTTCAAAAGCTTTACTAACAGGACTTGCTCCAAAACAGACATCCAAATAGTTGCAGAATATCACGTGCACAGGTGCAGCATCTTAGAAATATGAAATTACTTCATCCAGAGCTGAAAACAAAACTCTGCCTCTCTATACACAGCCTGCATTCCAGCCTGAGGCTGTGATCCTGGAGAAAGTCATTAGCACAGCACCCTGTTTGGTGGCTTGAGAACAAAAGACTAACTCTCTCTCTCACACACACACATGGAGATTTGCAATGGAATACCCCATGTGATCTAAGTTAAACACCTCGTGGCAGAGCAGCGGAGATACATTCTAAGTTAATTATCAACTGTCAGGCTCTCTGCAACTCTTTTGTTTAGCTTCAGTGGAAGTTTCCATGCTATGCATTTAGCAGTACACATACACCCTTGTGCAAATTAATTGAAACAAAGCATATTTTCTATCTTATTCGTAATCCTGTACTCAAAACAAACACAAAAAGTCAGTTGATCATTATGGTGTCGGAAGCCTGCAGCCCATAGAAGGAATGATGCGCTTGCCACAATATATTGAGGTTCTACGAAAGAGAGTTATTCCAGAGCTGGAAAAGAGGTATGCTGACGGTACTGGGATATTGCAGCAGGACGTAGCCCCCTGTCACACACCAAAAGTGGTGAAGAAAACCAGGACAGAGCAGCAAATACAGGTACTTGATTGGCCAGAGAATTTCCCAGACATAAATCCCATTGAGAATTTGTGGGCTATATGCAAAAGTTGCCTCCATGCTGTAGACTGTACGACTATGGAGAAGATCATTCAGGCGCTAATTCAAGTATGGTACAGGGATCCAAAAATCAACAGTGACTGTTCAAAACTAGTAGACTCTATGCCAAACTATGTTCAAATGCTGCTGAAAAATGTGTTGTTTAGTCGTTTAGTCATGTCCGACTCTTCGTGACCCCATGGACCAGAGCACGCCAGGCTCTCCTGTCTTTCACTGCCTCCTGCAGTTTGGTCAAACTCATGCTGGTAGCTTCGAGAACACTGTCCAACCATCTCGTCCTCTGTCATCCCCTTCTCCTTGTGCCCTCCATCTTTCCCCACATCAGGGTCTTTTCCAGGGAGTCTTCTCTTCTCATGAGGTGACCAAAGTACTGGAGCCTCAGCTTCATGATCTGTCCTTCCAGTGAGCACTCAGGGCTGATTTCCTTCAGAATGGATAGGTTTGATCTTCTTGCAGTCCATGTCATATCTGTTATTAATGTACATATACATGAGTTGTGTACATGTATATGTGAGTTTTGTGCAATAAACTACATTGTTTGTTTCAATTAATTTGCACAAGGGTGTACAGGCAGTTATTTTCCATTTCAATGTACAATTAAACAATTATTCTTAACACCGCTAGCATGTAGTGACTGGGAGTTTGTGTCGGGATATCAGGCCTTATCAGGAGAAAGTGGCAACTCTCTCAGGCACCCGGCTTGATTCCCTGTTGACCTCCCTGGCTGCATTCCCCAGCAGGCGCAGGCAAGGTCTCGATCGGCGATTCTTCTCAAACGTGAGAAGAACACACCCCTCTTTCCTGCCCCCCCCCCAGGCAGGGAAAAGAGATAGACAGAAATGTATTTACATGCCTTTATTTCTGTCTTTGCAGCGTTACAAAAAACATGACTGCTCTCTTCAAGCTCCAGCAGTGTAGAGTCAAACACTTCCTGGATAGGAATAAACGGAAGAGCTCATATTACACTCTGAGCTAATTCCGGTGCTTCGCACTGTGAAATGACTGTCCCTCTGATTCCCACGGGCAGTCCCATCATGTTTACTTTTCAAGCTAGCACTTTGCAGCTGCATTGCATCCATATCGTAACAGTTTGCTCCCAAGGAAGTGCATTCCTTGGGCTGTTCTCTTTGCGGTGCATCATGTATACATGTTGTTTCCAGCATTGCGTGCAGCTGTGTGCACAGGTATGGTGGACTGCAAGACGAGCCCAATGACCCTCCCATTATCTCACGGTGTCACTTCCACTCGTGTGGGCAACAGTCAGCCTGAGGATTGCCATCATTACTCTCCCGCAGTCCTTCTACCCTGATCATTGTTGTTAACCTAAGCATTTTTGTTACCGATTAAGATCTCGAATGCCACTCTGACACATTGATTTAAATGCCTTCATTATTTCCTTGGCTTTCAGAAATGAGGCAATCCATGACAAAGAGGTTAATTGCAACCCAATAGAGCTACGCTAATGTTTTATTAAGGAAAGAGCTAGTCACGGTGGCCTTTTTCGGCAGAGGAAACCTGCTAATAATAACGAAGCCAGATGGAACCCGGTTCCCGAGACAGCCTTGAGGACAGTGCTGTAATTCGCACCAGTCTGCTTTTGGCAAAGAACAAAACAGAAACACTTCCCTGGTGATGACATGCTTGGCAGTGGTCCAGGAAAGAGCAATATAAGAAGGTGCCCTGTTCTGGATCAGACTATTTCTTGTCCGTCTAGCCTAGCAATCTCCAGCCCAGGGGTAGGCAATGTGGAGTCCCCTAACTGTTAGAGTCCAACTCCAATCAGCCCCAGCCAGCAAGGCCCGTGGTCAGGGATGATGGGACTTGTAGTCTTTAGGCCACCACGCTGGGGAAGACAGCCCTTGAGAGCCACAGGTAGATGGGCCAATGGTCTACTATAAGACACCTGGCAGGTTCCACCTTTGCTACTCGTGGTTTAGTTGGACCGGAAGCGGTTCTCAGGGTCCATAGGAAAAGTCATGATGCCAGACTTTTAGACTGGTGATACCAGGGATGAAACCTGATACTTGCACACAAAGTGTGTGCTGAACTACCCCCCTGCAAAAAAATCCCCACTCTCTCAACTATAAAGACTCTTCATCCTTGAGACATCATCATCACCATCATCATCTATTATTTATACCCCACCCATCTGTCTGGGTTTCCCCAGCCACTCGGGGTGGCTCTCAACAGAATATTAAAAACACGATAAAACATCAAACTTAAAAACTTCCCCAAAAAAGATCTAAATCAGGACTCAGAAGCTCAGGAGCAGGGGCTGACTGAGGCTGCCTTCAGATGTCTTCTAAAAGTCAGGTAGTTGTTTATTTCCTTGACATCTGATGGGAGGGCGTTCCACAGTGAGGGCGCCACTACCGAGAAGGTCCTCTGCCTGGTTCCCTGTAACTTGGCTTCTCGCAGCGAGGGAACCGCCAGAAGGCCCTTGGTGCCAGATCTTAGTGTCTGGGCTGAACGATGGGGGTGGAGATGCTCCTGCAGCACCAGCCCAGTGTCAGAACCCTCCTTTTCTGGATCATGGAAAGGACTTTCCCCATTTTCATTCCTGCTTTTAGAGCTCAGTAAATCCCACTGGATGCCGTTTTTTTGAGCACGCTTAGCTCAGATCAGATATGTTAACCCTGCAACCTCCCTCTCAGGCAAACACCCCTTCAGAGCAAGGGAAGGAGACCTCCAACATAGGCCAACCTATATGCCATGGAACTGGTTTATACTGTAAGTAAAGGAATTGACACTACCTAGAACCGTCTGTGGTTTATTCATTCCATTTGGCACATTCCTCTGGCATGTTGAATGGGCACTCTGCACATGCCCCAACATTTTGATGGCAATTCTGCTTATCCAATGCACAGAGCACCTTCCCCCAGCATCCGGTCTTCTTAAAGCTGAGCATCACTAGAAAACATTTAGTTTGATTTATGAGCCAGAAAGAGTGTTTGATGTCAAAAGGGGGAAACACACACACACACACACACACACACACACACACACACACACACGCAAACACATGTCAGTGTACAGTCAGCTGCTTTGTTTATTTGTTTGTTCATTTGCATCCTGCCCTTTTTTACCAGAGCTATGTGACATGTCACGTTCAAGGTCCACGATCAGATCTCCAGGTAATGATATCTTCAGGGGCATCCACATTGGTGCAGTTTGGAATGATTTGGTTCACCATCTGTGTTCAAAATGGCACCCAGTAGGCAAAAAACCACCTCCTCCACCTCAGGAACCATCATGCCAAACTGGGTGATCATCTCTTGAGGGGCATCTGAAACCAATAGAGAACAGATAAGACTTTCCAAAATAATATAGTAGATTCAAGCAGACTCAGACCAGAGTTAATGGACACTTTCTAGCCAAGCAAAAACATTCAAGAAGAGTGAGCAGCCGGCCAGTGAGGGTTGGGGCTGGGCAGGATCCCAACGGCCAAAGACAGAGGTCTGGTGGGCCTCAGTCAGCCCCTGGTCCTGAGCTTCTGAGCCCTGATTTAGAGCTTTAAAGAACAGAACCAGCACCTCGAAATGGACCCAGGAACAAATCTAGAGCTAACAATTTTAAAGAAACATTAATATTATGTGATATAATGAATGGACTTCCTTCAGCACTCTTATAATGGTGGCAAAGAAGGTGGTGGTTGTTTTTTGGAGGTAGCTGGTGGCTGAATGACCCTTCAGCTCTCAAAGACAATGACAGATGTCCAGATTGATTTTCATTGTTCTGGATCAGGTCTCCTCAGGCTTCCTGGCCCTGGAACACTCCATGATCAGTATAATCAGGCGAGAAACCAATGGAGAGGCATACTTTATGTTTTGGACTGGGAGTCAGGACGACACAATTACAAAACTGCTCTATTGATTTTTGGCAAGTGAGAGCATTTTACTTTCATTAGCTTAAATGAAGAAGAAGGCTGGAAGCACAGTCTTTTGCCCTGTGTCCTGCCAAGCCACTGCACAAGAAGTCGTTTTCAGAAGGCTCATTGATTTGGAGGGGGCGAATGAACAGTACAGAGCTCCAGTCCTGAAGCAGTTGCTTCAGAAGTCTCAGAGTGGTACCAAGTCAAGGCCATGTCCCAGGCATCTCCATACAGAAGGCCCTGATTAATGTGTTCTGAGCAGCCAAAACGCTAAATGAATGTTGAGGAAATGTTCCTTTTCTGCTTGAAGAGGTTAACCGCATCAGTGGTGCTCCACCACTGCCAGAGAAGAGCCTTAGGGCTTAGCAGTTGCTGAAGTGTGATGTGAGGGATGGAGTTTGCTCCCACAAGCAGCGGTGATGGCCACCAGCTTAGATGGCTTTAAAAGAGGATTAGACAAACTCATGGGGAACAAGCCCATCCATGGCTTCTAACCCTGAGGGATATACTTTACTTCTGGGAGGTAGATATGATAGCTATCTTCAACCACAATTTAAGAAGGATATTTACAAGCTGGAACGTGTGCAGAAGAAGGCAACCAAGATGATCAAGGGTCTGGAAATCATTCAGAGGAATGGTTGAAGGAACTGGGTGTGATGGCCTGGGACTCGGGCTCGGGCTTGGAACTAGAGGAGACTCTGTCTGCACTGGATCCTTTGCCTCAGGCATCACCTGAACCAAGTCTGGGGCCTGATCCTGAAGAGTCCCAGTCTGCACAAGTTTCCCTGCAATAAACACCAGCTGGGCCGAGTCAGGGGCCTGAGCCTGGCCTGGCTCCAGGTGCGAGGATGCCTTCAGCTGGGCAATCACTTGCAGGTGCTCCACTGCCAGTTGGGTCAGGGGAGGCTGAGGCAGCCTCTGGGTCCAGTAACCCACCGGCATCTCCCAAGCTGCAGAGACTAAGGTCTGAGAGAAGGAGAGACCTGAGTACTTGCAGGAGGAGTGCTCACCTTCGGGCAAAATGGAGGTGAGTCGCCAAGGGATCAGGACCGGCTGTTATCCCGACACAGATAAAAGGCTGTCGGGCCCTGCCCCAGGTTGTGGGAGCAATGTTGCTGTATGCTAGATCCTGCCTGAGATCCGGTACCTGTCCTTGCCTGGTTTCCTGCCTTGGCCCTGTCGGACTGGCTCCTAGTGGAACCTTTGGATTCTGGACCCGTCCTGGACCATGTTGCATGGGTTACCCCCGGGCCCAGCACACTGGATATGTTTATCTTGGAAACGAGGAGACTGAGAGGAGATATGATGGAGAATGCTTGTATTTCGCTATTCCAGAGGGTAGGACCCAAACTAATAGATTCAAGTGACAAGAAAGGAGATTCCAACTAAATTAGGATGAACTTTGACAGCAAGAGCTATTCAACAATGAAATGGATTATCTTAGAAGTTGGTGGGCTGTCCTTCCTTGGAGGTTTTTAAAACAGAGATTGGATGGCCATCTGTCAGGGATTCTTTAGCTGCGATTCCTGCATGGCAGGGGGTTGGGCTGGATGATCCGTGGGGATCCTTCAAGCTCTTCAATTCCACGATTCTGTGATTCTATGAAAATATATCAGTAACAGTAATAATACCTATTTGCAGCACCCAGTGTTGCATTTCTGTAGTGGAAGTGGGGTATTTTGCATGCAGAAAAAGAGTTCCTCTTGAACTTTCAGAATTAGCACCTGCATTTCCCTTTTTTCTCTTCCCTTCCTGTCCTAGTCCCCAAACCCATCTATTCTCCCTGCCCCATTATCCATTTTGTGTAATGTGTTTTAGATTGTTAAATCTGCAAGCAGGGACCACAGTGTTTTCATTGATTGCATGCAACCCACCCTGGGAGCTTAACTGGCTGAAATGCGGGGTACAGATTCCCTTAATCAAATGAACCAAACAAATCAAGGGAATTCATTCCTTCTGTGTTCCTGTCACCTTAAGCAGCCCAAGGTTCTTAATTCTTTTTTTTTAAAAAAATAGGTTATTCTGTATTCAGTAAGCACTGGCTCTGCTGAATGACCAAGGAGGAAGGGGTCAGGCAAAAGCATGCTCTATCATTTTGAGTACAAAGAGGAGGAAATAAAATATTAAAAGCTTTAATCTGATCACTATGCAGATTAATGACCTAAACTTCTGGGAATAAGTATTGACTGACTGACCATCTGCCATCAAAAATTCAAAATAGCTGACTAAGCTGAGATAATTCAGATAAATGTAGGAGTCGTAAACAGCATACAAATATTGCCCTGCAGAAATGCGGCAACCACCCTCTTCCTGTAATCCATGGTTGGGGGGACATTTTACACCCCAAAGGACCTGTTTGCTCATGTACCACCTTCCAACAGCTGCATACTGGGCTGGGTGGGGGCAGAAGCAAAAGTAGGTGGAGCAACAGATACCATTTGATTCAGTAGGCTACATCAAAAAGGGAACAAGCTTGTTTTCTCCTGCTCTGGAGGGTAGGACTCAAACAAATGGCCTTACAAGAAAGGAGATTCCGCCTAAACACCAGGAAGAACTTTCTGACAGTGAGAGCTGTTTGACAGTGGAATGGACTCCTTCGGGAAGTTGTGGACTCTCCTTCCTTGGAGGTCTTAAAGCAGAGGTTGGATGGCCATCTGTCATGGGTGATCTAGTTGAGATTCCTGCATTGCAAGGGGTCCCTTCCAACTCTGGAGTCTACGATTCTATGATTCTAGCTACATCATAAAGAATGCCAGAGGAAGGAAGGAGTGCCAAGCACTCCCCACAAAGAGCTCACCTGCCCACTTGCCCCCCATTTCTGAACTCTTGCCATTAATATGTCACCCACCTACAAATAGACTTTGCCCATTCTGTGCCTGCCCAGATTTTTTGTTTCTGGTGCCACCACTGAAACACACAAAGACCTTCTACACCCCCATCTCTCCATTCAGGGCAAGTGGCATTATCATGGTTCAATTAAACTTTCCAATTAAGCAAAAACATTCAAGGGCCTAGATGGAGTCTGAAGGCTCGTTAGAGAGGGCTGCAATTGAGCCCTGGACCTGAGGTTCCCCACTCTTGGTATAATAGCAGGGTAGTTACTCTCTGTTAACCTTCCATCCTAGACTCTACTAGCATCAAATCTAGTCCTAGCAAGGCTGGACCATTCATGGCATGCCTTGGAGGGGTGTCTCAGATGCTGATCTTATATAGTTGCTGAGCTAGGATACCTTTTGCCCCTTCTACTTTCCAGCTCTCAATATGATTGTCCTCTGTCTGTTCTCCTTTATGTTGGTCGAACCCCTGTAACTGCATAGCAAGATTTAAAACTCTTAAGGAAAAGAATTTTGACTACATTGATCCAAGTCCAGTTAACTTTTTGTTGGCCAAGGAGACTGATGGAATTCATCGCTCATGGTTTCTTCCTGCATAAAATCTCACTTAATGAACCCCCAACACTTAGTTGGGTTCATTCTATGGTCTATTTTGCAGGTACTGATGAATTATCCCCTAAATCCTTGTAAATAATGCTAGATTTATGTAGATCCCAGAGTGTGGATGGGGAAAAGATGATCAGGAAAAAAAGCTTTTCAGTTCATCAGACAATTTTTAAAATCAGTTTAATCCTACCTATAGATTAGCTAAACATTGCAGACTTTAACATTCTAAGATGGACTGTAGGAATAGCATTTGGATACCATTGCTGGCACTGGGACATTGTTGTGACCACTATGTTCTGAATGAGAAGATGACCGATGGCCATTGCCAACCAGTGAACCTCACAATGTTCCCCTTCCTCTTTGCAGGCTGGACGAAGTTTGCTCGATTGACACGAGCGTTGACGAACAGTCGAAGTGTTCTGCAGCAGCTAACACCTATGAACAAAGCTGAGGTGGTCCATAAACACTCACGGTTAGCTGAAGTGAGTGTCAAACAAATGCTCTCCTCTCCTGATCTGAAACTGTGTGTGTGTGTGTGTGTGTGTGTGTGTGTGTGGTGTGTGTGTAACATTGCAGACAGAAAGAACCACCAGCCAAAGTTTCAGGTATAAGCTGCAGGGCCACATTTCCTTTCCCAGGAAGAAAAGACCACGTTGAGATGGAAGCAACACCAAGAAAGAGAGATAGAGAGAAAGCTTTGATTGTTCTAGGATGGTGATGGAGTAGGATGGGAAGCCAGTGGAGCAAAAGGGCAAGAATGAAAAATATTTATACTTACTGATGTTGACGGTAGTTGTGGTGATAATGATTATATCTATACTATCATTAGCATTAGAAGACAGGTCCCAGCCCCAAAGATTTTACAACTTATTTATTTAGATGAAGACCTCTACCCTATCGTACGTAGGAAATATATAGAGCTGCCTTATACTGAGTCAGACCACTAGTTCATTCAGCCCAGTAATGTCTATACCTACTGGAAATGGCTTTCTAGGATTTGAGGCAAGGTGCATTCCCAATGTTACCTGGAGATGCCAGGGATTGAACCTAGAACCTGCAGCATACTCTACCACTGAGCTGCTGTCTTTCCTTGAATTGGGTTTGTGGGAGTTCATGATGTAATGAGCAATAACCCATGTGGTAACACCTGCATATCTTTTATTTTAAGGTTCTCCAGCTGGGTTCCGATATTCTTCCACAATACAAGCAAGAAGCCCCAAAGACTCCACCACATATCATTTTACACTACTGCGCTTTCAAGACCACTTGGGACTGGGTCATCTTAATCCTCACCTTCTACACAGCCATCATGGTTCCTTACAACGTGTCCTTCAAAACCAAGCAGAACAACATTGCATGGTTGGTTCTGGATAGCGTGGTGGACGTTATTTTCCTGGTGGACATAGTCCTGAATTTTCACACAACTTTTGTTGGACCTGGTGGAGAGGTCATCTCAGATCCCAAACTCATCAGGATGAACTACCTGAAAACCTGGTTCGTGATAGACCTTTTGTCATGTTTACCTTATGACATCATCAATGCCTTTGAGAATGTGGATGAGGTAAGCAATCTCAATCTGGTTTTGCCCAGGACTGCTTGAGTTTCTGTGGTTTATAATGTTCCGAATGTGGGTCGTGACCAAATGTTAGAGCACTTCCAGTTAAGCTAATTCTCTCGCACTGAAATCACTGGGAACATATGAAGCCCACAAAATCCATAGTAGGTCAAGGTAAATGCCACAAAATATGGAACAAGCTTCTGGTCTGCAATGGTGTCAGTCTTAAGAGGGAGTGTAGGGGGAAAGAAGCAGAGTTATTAGGTGAAACTCTCTTGGGTTCACCAGTTTCTGGGGCCCATTGGAACTGGTGGGGCAGAAGGCTGGGTAGGTGTAGCCAGAGCCAAGCTTTCATCCTCATTCTCCTCTTGGCTCAGTTCTACAACGAAAGCACTGAAACAAAGGAGGAGGAAGCTGACTGGTGGTGCCACCCCTCTGGACTGGTTGTAAGTGGGAAAGCAGGCAGGTAGAGGCTTGTGGAAGGCAGCCTGAGATTGGCGGGGCAGCACCCCCATATGCCCAAATGGACCACTATCCACTGCCTAGGTGCCAACTAGATTTTAGGTTACACCTTGGGATACTGGCCTGAAGAAAGATACAATGACCCAGTTTGCATGTAATGCATAGCTAAACAATGGCTTAGCACAAACAAATGGGTTCCCAGAGCAAAGACAGCAGCTGCTGCTCTATTCTCCTGCTGCTGCGCTATCCAGGGCTAAGCCATGGTTTGGTTTAGCATTACATCTATTCCCAGATTTGGATTTGATATCCCGCCTTTCACTCCCTTTTAAGGAGTCTCAAAGTGGCTAACATTCTCCTTTCCCTTCCTCCCCCACAACAAACACTCTGTGAGGTGAGTGGGGCTGAGAGACTTCAAAGAAGTGTGACTGGCCCAAGGTCACCCAGCAGCTGCATGTGGAGGAGCGGAGACGCGAACCCAGTTCCCCAGATTACGAGTCTATCGCTCTTAACCACTACACCACACTGGCTCTCACTCCAAACAAGCTGTGAACTGTAGCCAAGGTTTGCTCTTGGTTTTTTAGTTTTCATGGGGAAGACAAACCATGAACTTGGTTTCAGATGTAACACTAAGCCAAACCATCGCTTAGTCCCACGTAACATGGCAACAGCAGGACTGAAGGAAGAGCCCAGTGGCTGGTCTTCTCAATGAACCCTTGTGTTTGCTTGTTTCTGCCAAACCATGGTTTAGTGTTATTTGAAGACTGGGCCAGTGGCTGATTCCCCTTTTCTGAAAATGTACAATCCAGCAATTCTCAAGATCTGTCAACAGAATGAAACAAGGCAGGTTCATTGGGAGAAAGAATAGCAGAGACCCTGTTAATTCTTATATTAGCAAAGCAGGATATTAATTTTAGATGGAACACCAGGTTAAACAAGTCAAAAGTGGCAAAATAAGGTAGCTTTACCTGGTGGTCGGAGGGAACAGATATTCAGAATAAAGTCTGATGAAGCTTGCCTCACTCTAATATCTAAATCTGGAATTAAAATGAAAAACTGGCAACAGCTAAAAGCCGATCAACACGAAAACAACAGCCGTCAGGCCCACAGACAAAGGCTTTTAATAAGCATATTATTTAAGCATTCATTATAACACTACAGATGTCGAGCTTGACACACGAGCAGGACAAAGAGTAAATAATATGCCAAATTAAGAAGTCTTCTTACTAAATGAAGATGCATCATCTCCTCAACATAAGGCATTAATTCACCCAGTCACGTAACGTTTCATTTTTAATGCCCACCCTCGAGGCCTGAGCTAAAATTTTAGCATTGCTTATCGGCACCAGATTTTGTCCATGCCGAGAAAACTTGGTCTTTCAAACAGCAGCAAGAATCATTTTTGAAGGGTGATCAAGACGTGCGACCAAGAAACAGATCCATGATGTCTCCCTCGGGAGGTGATGGACTCTTCTTCCTTGGAGGTTTTCAAGCAGAGATTGGATGGCCATCTGTCATGGATGCTTTAGCTGAGATTCCTGCATTCCAGGGGGGTTGGACTAGGGATCCCTTCCAACTCTACAATTCTATGATTCTACTTCGGGCTGCAGCTGGGAATCTCAGGTCTAGGGGGACAGATCCTGGCCTTTTTATCTGGCATCTGGGTCTCTTCCCAAGCCATACCACTTGGTGACCTCCCTCTTTGATCTCCCTGGGTGCTTGTTCCTGCCTGGAGTGTGTCCTTGAGCTGTGACCATGCCTGGCTTCAGGATAGGGTAAAGTGTGTGGCTGTACCCTGTTGCTCCGCCCACTTTTCCCTCAGGTCCCACCCACCACAGGCATACAGTGACCTGAAAATTGACCATAGAGGAGTCTGGCCCCTCAACTGAAAAAAAAAGGCTCCCCCATCTTTGACGTAGGGCAGAAATGACCAACAGGTTGATTGCAAGCTACTGTTCGATCGTGGGGGTGTTTTTGGTCGATCGCGGTATTAATATAAGCGCTTCTGGATGGGCTCCCCCCCCCCAAATAAGCTCAATAACCGGAGCAGTACCTATTTATCTACTTGCACTTTGATATGCTTTCGAACTGCTAGGTTGGCAGGAGCTGGGACAGAGCGATGGGAGCTCACCCCATCATGGGGATTCGAACCGCTGATCTTCCGATCCGCAAGCCTAGGCTCTGTGGTTTAACCCACAGTGCCACCCGCATCCCAGCATACCCAGACTACCTTACACTGCGTTTAAAACCAAAATCGCATTTGGATAGAAACTGTTTCTCAGGCGGCTAGTCCTAGTCTTTATAACCCTTTACCTTCTTCCAGAAGGCAGAAGCTGAAAGAGATCATTTCTGGGGTGCGCACTATCCTGCACTATCTCTGCAGCTTTCTTATGACACCTGGAAGCGTAGATTTGATCCAAGGTGGGAAGAGTGCACCCAATTATTCTCTCTGCAGTCTTTACAACCCTGGACAGCATTGTTTTTCCCCTGACCATTGTGACTAGTAGCCACTGATAGCCAATCTCCTCCATGAATTTGTCTCTTTCTCTTTTCAAGCCATCTAAGTTGGTGGCCATCGCTGCCTTTTTGGGGGCAAATCCCACAGTTTGACTAACATGCTGTGTGGGAAAGAGCCTCCTTTTGTCTGTGCTGAAGCGGCAAATGTTCGGCTTGCTTCGTTGGATGGTGTTAGGTTTTCGTATTATGAGATACGGGGAGAGAGAGACTTCTCTCTATCCACTTCCTCCACACCTTGCATAATATTTGTACTGCAACAATGCCCAGAATCCGCAGCCGTGTTGTACAAAGCAACACAATCTGTTGTTGTGGGGATAATTCTAAATACATATTCATCTTTTGGCAGCCTGTGATGTTTCCATTGGCAGCTGCCTTTGTGTTACTGCTAGGGCTGCATTGCTTAACTAACTCTTCTGTTCTAGTCTACAAAAGGCATGCAAACATACACACACAGCTACAAATAAACATAGTTTGGGGAAAGAAAGAAAGAAAGAAAGAAAGAAAGAAAGAAAGAAAGAAAAGCAGGAATGGGGGGGGGGATCCACAGTGTGGAAACACAGTCCCTGGAGGTGAATTCAGAGTTTGCATCCTAGAATTGTAGAGGTTTATATGACTTGTACCATGGGTGCTTCCTGGCGACTCGTTTATTGAGCCTTTATCCTGATTGATTTGCAGGGAGATTAGAGAATGTTGACTATTTAACAAACCTTCACTCTGATTTGTGGGGAGGTTAGATGACGTTGCATCAAAGTATGGGTTATCCCATGTGTTTCCTCCTCAGTTTCCTTATCAAAGAAAAATCTGATCATTTAGGGGGAGGGGTTTTTGTGCAATCAACTGTAATTGTGCAACCTGAATTTCCTGGTAATTTGTGCGAATCCCACCGGAAAATAATGGCAGGCTATGACTCAGCCAATGCACAACCCTCTGGTGAGCTGGTGTAGTCTTGTGATTAGGAAGCACGGCTAAAAAGCAGGGGCTCGTGCCTCATAAATTGACCCTGCAATAGATACACAACAGTTTTATTTGTTTATTTTTACATTTGGCTATTAAGGTTCTGTCCTTCCCTTTCTCTCAGAGGAGCCTGGTACAGCAAACAATTAAACTGCAAAGCAATATAATTTGCAGGGTTTCTAAAACACAACCGAACACACAAACACACAAAGAATTTTATAAACAAGATAAAAAAATTCCTTCCAGTAGCACCTTAAAGACCAACTAAGTTAGTTCTAGGTATGAGCTTTCGTGTGCATGCACACTTCTTCAGATACACACGAAAGCTCATACCTAGAACTAACTTAGTTGGTCTTTAAGGTGCTACTGGAAGGAATTTTTTTATCTTGTTTTGACTATGGCAGACCAACACGGCTACCTATCTGTAAAAGAATTTTATATTTGTTCTTAATGCTGGTCGTTGGTGATTGGATTGCAATGGTGACAACAACAACAACAACAACAAGTGGAACTGAGTAGTTTGGAAGGCTGTGGATTCTCCTTCCTTGGAGGTTTTTAAAGAAAGTTTGGATTCCACCAGGGGTTCTTTAGCTGTGATTCCTGTATTGCAGGGACTAGATGAAGCTCTGCGCCCAACTCTACAATTCCATGTTTCTATGAATAATAATAATGCATATTTGTTTTCCATTGATCTGTGGATTTTAGCCATGTCTTAGCCATAATTTTATTTGTCGACAGTTTGGAGGGCCTTTTGACCAAGCATTTAATACCTTTTCTAAATAGAAAGATCAAGGGCCACAATAGCGAAATAATTTCAACGTTGCCAGGAGCAGTATTTTTCAGCCATGAGTGAACAGGATTCTCTCCCCCGCCCCATTCTACCCAAATGTTAATACTGAGGGAGACAGACACACCTCACCAGGAACTGTATTCCACAGATGAGGAACTGCCACCGCTAAGACCCTGCCATCGTGGCACCACCAGCAGAGAATGGCATTCGGGGTGGGGTAGGGGATGGCTCAGCCCTGAGTGCTCACTGGAAGGACAGATTGTGAAGCTGAGGCTC
This sequence comes from Podarcis cretensis, assembly GCF_951804945.1. NCBI lineage: Eukaryota > Metazoa > Chordata > Lepidosauria > Squamata > Lacertidae > Podarcis > Podarcis cretensis. The sequence continues at coordinate 10,713,844 of NC_137170.1, read as the reverse complement.
CAGTACTTTGGCCACCTCATGAGAAGAGAAGACTCCCTGGAGAAGACCCTGATGTTGGGAAAGATGGAGGGCACAAGGAGAAGGGGGCGACAGAGGACGAGATGGTTGGATAGTGTTTTCGAGGTTACCAGCATGAGTCTGACCAAGCTGCGGGGGGCAGTGGAGGACAGGAGTGCCTGGCGTTCTCTGGTCCATGGGGTCACGAAGAGTCGGACACGACTAAACGACTAAACAACAACAACAAGGGGATGGCTGTGGTCTAAACCACTGAGCTTCTTGGGCTTGCCAATCAAAAGGTTGGCGGTTCGAATCCCCGTGACGGGGTGAGCTTCCGTTGCTCTGCCCAGCTCCTGCCAACCTAGCAGTTCGAAAGCATGCCAGTGCAAGTAGATAAATAGGTACCGCTCCGGCGGGAAGGTAAACAGCATTTTCGTGCACTGCTCTGGTATCGGTGTTCTGTTGCACCAGAAACGGATTAGTCATGCTGGCCACATGACCCAGAAAAACTCTCTGCAGAGCGGACAAACACCGACTCGCTCAGTCTGTAAAGTGAGACCCGCAACTGTAAAGCGAGCGCCGCAACCCCAGAGTAGTTCGCAACTGGACTTAACTGTCAGGGATCCCTTGACCTTCACCTTTAGGGGATGGCAACCCTTTGGCTAAGCACCGCAGTGGCAAATGGAGCTATCATATCTTTGGAAGGAAATTTAGGTCAACACACTTTTGAAGACTCCTCACTATCTGGTGCACAATGTTATCTAGCTATAGAGAAATGGAGAATCGTGGCTCTGTCGTATGGAGGAAATGGGATTTGAGTAGAGTACTTAGATTCAGAAGGGAAGTTCTGCAGTGATTTTGATGCCAGCAAGGAGATGTAGCTTTACCTGCCAGAAGATGCTGAGACAAGAAGATAATAGAGAGCTTAGAGGAATTTGGACAATCCGACAAGTACTGCAAACAGTACAAGGAGGAGGAAAAAACCAAATCCACATAGCGATGGAGAGCTACATTGACATGGTAAATGAGAGATTAGGTGTAAGACAGAAGAACTATGAGGAAGACAGCAGAACTGCGTGGATGAATATTTTCACAGAAATGATGTGTGGTGCCAAATGCAGAGAGGAGCATTTCTTTTGCTTCCTAATGACCAGTAGTGGACAGATGATGTTTCTGGAACAGGGCACAGCCCTACCATGCAAGTGGAGCAGGCTGCTTCAGGTGGCAGAATTCAGAGGGCTAGGAGAAGGAAGAAATCGATGCCTAAATGTTGCTGCGATGTTTAAAAGTATCACCTCAAACATAAGTACTACTACTACTACTACTAATTTATTATTTATACCCCGCCCATCTGGCTGGGTTTCCCCAGCCACTCTGGGCAGCTTCCAACCGAATATTAAAAACAATACAGCATCAGACATTAAAAACTTCCCTAAACAGGGCTGCCTTCAGTTGTCTTTTAAAAATAAAATAGTTGTTTATTGCCTTGACATCTGCTGGGAGGGCGTTCCACAGGGCAGGCGCCACTACCAAGAAGGCCCTCTGCCTGGTTCCCTGTAACCTCACTTCTCGCAGCGAGGGAACCGCCAGAAGGCCCTCGGAGCTGGACCTCAGTGTCCAGGCTGAACAATGGGGGTGGAGACGCTCCTTCAGGTATACAGGACCAAGGCCATTTAGGGCTTTAAAGGTCAGCACCAAAACTTTGAATTGTGCTCAGAAACGTAAGGGGGGGAACAGGTGCTGCTCTTGAGGTAACAAAGCGTCTTGGGCCACAAAGTTCTGGAGGAAGCTGAAAATAATTGCTCAGAAGCTTTTGATGACTAGAAGACTTGTTTTTTAAAGAGCCTTGATGGCTCGTGGTTCCTAGCTGTTACATATATGCTTGACCGGGATGAGGGTGGCGGCTGGTGAGAAAAAGTTGAATGTTGAAATGTATCAGAAAAAAAGACCTAGTCTAGTCAAAGGTCCTTCCGGTCATAGAGGCAGTGTGTACCTCCATAAACAAAGGTGGGTTAAAAGGACCCCAGACTTGATCCTTTAGGGGGAGTGCAACCCCACCCAGAAAAGGTTGAATATCACATCTTTCTATAAAGCATCCAACTATCTGAAAATACACCTTATCCCATACTACCTGCCCGTGCATTAAGATCAGGAGATGAGATCTACTTGGTTGTCCCAGAGAAGGGCCTTTTCAGTGGTGGCCCCTCGCATGTGGCACTCCCACCCTACTGAGGTGTGTCTGGCCCTGTCTCCTTATACCCATTAGGCAGCTGGTTAAGGCTCACCCTTTCTGCTGGGCATTAGTAGGAGGAAATATCTGATTAAACAAATGGATTTGTTTTGGTTGCTGGGACTGGTAACTGCTATTTGAAGATTTGTTATGCAAATGTTATTTTTAAGGATTGTGCTATTCCTTGATTGTATGTATTCCTTTTATCTGATTTGCCTTTTTTGCAACCACCCTGTCACTTGTGCAAAAGGCTGTATATAAATAATCAAAATAAATGAATCCAAAGCTGGCCCTATTGTTAGACAGAGTGAGGTTGGTGCCTTTGGCACCCAATTTTTTTTTTTTTTTTTTTTGGGGGGGGAGGTCTTGTGAAAGGGCTAGTTTTTAAATTGATCATTATTGCATTTTTACTGCCGGGGAATGGTGGAGTGACTTGTGGGATTATCTGCCTCAAGTGCCAAAATAACTTGATTGGCCTTGGACATTACGTATCTTGACTGTTTGTGTGTATTTGTTGCTTTGCTGCAGGCAGCAAAATGTATTGGGCAAGCCCTGGCTTCCTTGGCTGGTTGTCTGAAGGAAGTTTCTGCTTGCCACCAGGTGAACAGCAACTTATGAAGCCTGGTTAGGATACAGGAGACCAGTTCTCAGGGAAACTGGCTTCTGTTGCTGATTTGATGGATGTACATGTAGCTTGCTTCATTTCCTCAGCAGCAGCTCAGAAGACCTCAGTGTATTAATGTTCCCTGTGAAAACCACGACAAGCCTTACAAATGGAAAACCAACACAATTAGCTCTGAAGTACTCCCATTTCCTATAGTTTCCTGAGAAAGTGCTGCTTCTGCTTAAGCCCTTGAATGGAAAGTTTATGAGCATTGATTCCTGTATGCTATAGAATAGGGCAATGAATTCTGAGTGGCATAAATATATATGCCATGGCTGGAGAACTTGTGGTTCTCCAGGTGTTGCTGGACTCCATCTCCCACCATGTCTGACCATAGACCATGCTGGCTGATGGGAGTTGGATGTCTCTAGAAGCTCCTTTTATTGTGGTACATAAGGATGTGGTACATAGTAGGAAGTGGCCTCACACCCAGTCTGACCATTGGTCATAGCTGTCAACTTACAGATTTGAAAATAAGGGACCAGCAGCCTCGAAAATAAGGGATCAGCAGCCAAAATAAGGGATTTTAGTCAACCAGCTCCCGAGCCAAAGGCAGAAAGCCCAGCCAGCAGGCAAACGAAGCCTCAATGGTTGATTCCCACAGCGCAGCAACCTGGCAAAGGGGATGCAGCAAGGAAAACCACCGTCACCTCTCTGCTGGGAAGCGCTGAGCAAAGGCGAGTCCCTAGGCAACGCACACAAGGCATGCAAGCTCCACCCCCGCGTCGTTCTTAGACTCCTTATTGGGTGAGCAACGCAGCCAAGCAACACAGTTGGAGCCTCCCTCCTCCCTGGCTGGCAGGGAGGGAGGGAGAGGAGCTGCTTCCTTTGAAACCCGGGAAATTTAAGGGACATCATCAATAAGGGACAGCAGCGGGACACAGCTCTGGGATAAGGGACTTTCCCGCCAGATAAGGGACAGTTGACAGCTATGCCATTGGTCCTTCTAGCTCAGGGGTCAGCAAACTTTTTCAGCAGGGGGCTGGTCCACTGTCCCCCAGACCTTGTGGGGGCCGGACTACATTTTGAAAAAAATATATGAATGAATTCCTATGCCCCACAAATAACCCAACACGCTGATTCCTGGACCATCCGTGGGCCAGATTTAGAAGGCGATTGGGCCAGGTCTGGCACCCGGGCCTTAGTTTGCTTACCCATGTTCTAAATATTGCCTACACAGAGGCAGTAGCTTTCCAGGTCTTCAGACAGTTCCCCCAGTCTTACTAGGAGATGCCAGGGATTGAACCAGAAACACTCTGCATGCAAAGCAGATGTCCTACCACTGAGCTACATCCCTTCCTTGAATTTCAGTAGATGAAACTTATCCTGTAAGTGGGACCAACACCCCCTTGCCTTCATCACTAAGACACAGGAGCCCCTCTCATTCTGAGACTGAATCTGTGGCTTCCTTAACTAAAAACAAAGTGGAACAATCTAGTGAAAGAGTCACCATTCCCAATGATGTGTGTCTTCTGATTTCATGCAACTCTTAATGCCGTTGGGTGTTCAGAAGTCTACGATCTGCCAGTGCTAAGTTAGTGTGGGGTGGAGAATACTTAAAAAGATGGGATGGGATGAATATTCTATGGAGAGCCGGAGGGAAAGGAAAATTTAGTTTGTACAAGTTGCTCTTAGGCAATCCCCCAGAGAGAGACCGCAAAAAGTTTCCAGAGGTAGCCTGGGGGTGAAGTGAGCCTGAAGCATTTGTTTAGAGTGTCTCAGTTTATGTAAGATTTATAACCGAGCATTTAAGCTATAGGATATTTAATTTGAATTACCCTTCTCAGACACTTCCCTCCCTCAAATGCACTGTATATGTTAATGGGGAAACAGATGTTGGTTGCACAATATTTAGTTTCAAAGCCTATGTGAGAGAGGCATGCTAACAACTGACAGCTTTAAACTGAAGGCTCATTCGGCCTCTGAAATGTCACAGGGGAGCATTGTTGATCCCTCGTTTCCCCTTGGTACTGGGCCACGAGGAGTGGTGTGGCGGCAGAAAAGAGAAGGGAGTTTTGCTCAGGAAACAAGGGAAATGAAGTAATCCTTTTGGACGCCGGCTTAGAAGAAAGCTGACGGCAGCAAAGCTGATTTGTAACATTTGCTGCTGTACACAGCAAGGAATTGGCAGAGGAGGAAAACAGCATAATGCTTGGAGCATCTCCAGAATGGTAATCAAGATGCAGCATGGGAAGAAGAGGGGGAGACGGAATAATCCACATTGCAGTGTGCAAAGGGATTCCGCGCTGTGAAGTTAGGGAACAGTGGGCAGAGGACCTCTTGTTGCCATTGGCTGAGAGCTCAGGGCCTCAGAGAGAGCAGGGCAGGAAGGAAGAAAGGGTAGGGTAGGAAAAAAACGGGGAGAGTGAAGTCAATGGAAGGAAAGGCAAGGAGAGGGGCAAAGAAAACAAAAGTCCTGGGAATGCAGGAAGCCCAGGAAAGGGGGGTTGGGGCAAAGAGAGGAACAAAGGCTGGAAGGAGAAGTTTGTAAGGGAAAGGAAGACTCAGAAGCAGCAAGGGGAGCTCAAAATCATATAGTCAAATTCTCCTGGTCTTCTCAGTCATTGGTGGAAAATGGTTGAAGGGAAAAGAAGCTGGATACTTTTTCTGGTGCAGCACTGCTACTTCTGCCACTGGTGTGATGTGCTCACTGCAGTGAGAAAAAGCTTGCTGCCATATTGTCAACCAACCGTATGGCATTAAACAATAATCTAGGCTGGATATGAGCAACGCAACAGCAAAGTGTTCCTTCTCCTAGAAGGGACCTCCGACTGCCCACCTGAATTCATGGGACATTCAGTTTTTCTGCTCCCATCTAAGCAGATGCTTCTGTGCTCCGCACGTACTGGAGATTCCCTGGTATCAGTTGAACACTAGAGCAGCCCAAATGAACCACACGACAATGGAGAGCAGTGCTTATGGTGCAGCACTCAATCTACTTAAATTGCTGCATCGCAGCAGTAATACCCAAAGTGAGCTCAAGTCTCCCAGCTATATGTAAATTCTGGCTCTGAGATCACATTGCTCATTCCTTAGGCTGGCCCCAAATTTGGCTTTCCAAAGGAAGGCCACTAGAGCTTTGTAGCAGCGGTGCATTTATAAGCGTAAGTGCACTTAATCATTTACCTTGAAATGAAATCTCTCTGAATGAAGAGTGGGGATCCTTGAATATGTATGCTGCTAACATTAACACCAGAAAAGAAGGATTAAAGAGCTCATGGGGCTTTAGGGGCTAAGCTCTTTATAAGTCGCTCAACTTGAAATGTCTCTCTCTATGGGTTCATTTGCTTGCAGAATTCCCACCCGCTTATGATTTACGGCTCTCGGCAGTCATGCAAACACTTTAAGTGTTAATTTTAGACAGAGGTGGGCCAGGGAAACTCCAAGCTCCAAAGCCCGCCTGTCCCAAAGTGACTTCTCTTTTCACACACATTTCTTTCTTTTGATTTGGCAGGTAGGGTAAATAGCTGGTTTTTCTCTTGGGGCTGGACTTGCTTCTTTGTGTCCAGTTCTGTGGGCACTTGAGGGTTTGCATGGGAAACAGGCAGTGTCCAGTCACAAGTCCAAACTAAGCAGAGAACTTTCAGGACCTTGGAGAGCTCCAAGGGGCCCTGCTAAGAAAAGTTGTCCCTGCAGGGAGCTAGAGCCAACAGGGTCTGAACTTGCAGTGACTGACCAGGAATGAAACCTTGGGGTCATAATAGGCAGCTCAACAAAGATGTTGACCCACTGTGCAGCAGCTGTAAATAGGACACATTCCATGCTAGGAGTTATTAGGAGAGGAACTGAAAATAAAATTGTCAATATCATAATGCAATTATACAAAGCTATGGTGTGGCTGCACTGGGAATACTGTGTGTACTGTGTACAGTTCTGGTTGCCTCACCTCTAAAGGGATATTGCAGAGTTGGAAAAGGTTCAGAAAAGGACAACCAAAACGATCAAGGGGACAGGTAACAACATCTGGGGCTTTTTAGTTTAGAGAAAATGCAAGTGAGGGAAGACAATGATAGAGTTCCCTCTCTCAGAACCCTGGAAGTCATTGGCACTAAAAGATCACAGATCTACATAGGGATTGTAGAATTGTAGAGTTGGAAGGGACCCTAAGTATCATCTAGTTCCAACTCCCTGCCATGCAGGAATAGGTAGCCGTCCCTTATGGGGATCAAACCTGTAACCTTGATGTTATCAACACCATGCTCTAACCAACTGAGCTATCCTACTCCCAAAGAAAATTAGGCAAATTCATGGAGGATAAGGCCATCAATGGCTACTAGGCATGGTGGCTTTGTTCTGCTCCCACAGTCTCAGTATGCCTCTGACTACTAGCTGCTGGGAGTTGCAAGTGGGAAGAATGCTGTTAGGCTCCTGCTTGTGGGCTTCCTCCACAGGCACCTGGTCGGCCACTGTGAGAATAGGATGCTGAATGAGGTGGGCTGTGGCCTGATTCATCAAGCTCTCGTTAGGTTCTTATGAAGCCTTATGTAGGCCAATCAGGCCTGAAGTGGGGGTAGGCTTTGCCTTAGAGCATCTGGCTGGCTGGTCAAAGGTCCCTCGAGTTATTTCGTAACGTTTTTTGGGGGGACAGAGGTTCTGTAGGAGACACATCTGAGTTGGAGGGTGGTGGCAGGGCTGTATCTCCAGCTGGGATGGCTCCAAATGAAGTAGTCTGAAAGTCGTCCAGCACAAGAGTCTTGTGCTGCTCATGGCAAGTTTCCCAGGTGGCCTCTTAGCTGATAATCTCTAGCTTAATGTAACTGGGATGAAAAATAGCAAAATGTGTGAGACCTTTTTTTAAAGAAGAAGAAGAAGCATTGCAGACAAATGAAGGAGCTTCAGTTTGACTCCTGTACTGAAATAAACTCCAGTGTTTTACAGGTTTGTAATATAATTATCCAAGATTTTGACTAGACTGATTTGATAATGATGTGTAGAAAAGGGCAATTTAAACTTGGCATGGGAAGAAGGAACACTTGCCTCGTTGCTTCCTGCTAAATGAAACATCTCCAGCTGTTGAATCGCTCCCCCCCTTTTTTTGCTGTGGAATTCTTTAGCTGGAGCGCTCCTGCAGTGAGTCAGTAATGATTCCGAATGCAAGAGCTAGTTATTTATAATTTAGACTGTAATTAATTATGAGCCCGTGGCTCCCTCTCCTTTCACGTACAACTTCCAGCATAAGGCATATGGTCACTTAAAGATGAAAGAACAACAGCATCGAAGGGGGAAAAAACAAAACACTTCTGTAAAGCAATTGCATGTGGTTGATGCCATTCAGCAATTGCCATGATAGCTTATTAGTCTTCAGTGGCTAGACATATGTTCAGTTGAGAACCATGTAGGAAGGCAAGATTATGTGATCTGACCATCTTCAGTTATTCAGAATCTCAGAAGAACATAGGAAGATCCCCACTCTTTCAGAACCACAGTCTTATAGAAACAAATGAAATCAACTTGTCACTTTTAAAGCACCACTAACTCAAGCTCCATGGAGGTCAAGTGGGTGGAAGCCCAAGCAAATCTTTACGTTGCTGAGTTTTTCCATGCCAGGGCTAAGTTTTGCATTCCTGGTGGCTCAAAATATTCTACATAAATATTAGAGGAATTTTACAGGTCTTCTTCAGCAGAAAGTACAAAACCCAGCCTTTGTTCTTGGCAGCAGAATAGTTCATGTTTCTGTTCATTTTTAGTCAATGTCCTGGGCATTAATTAGCATTCATACAGAACTAAGGAAACAATCAATCCACAATGGGGGGGATTTTAATTCCCTGGGGACCAGTTGGGAAGCTCACATGTTCCCAAGGCAAACAAAGAAAGGAAGGAAGCTGTGCAAATTCAGAGCTTTCTCAAACCAACTGGCCAACAGTTTAAGCAAAGTCTTTTCTAACAAGCCCTGCTTACTGTTCCCCTATCATCTGTTTCCAAAATAGCTCAGCAGCAAAGCATCTATTTTGTATGTGGGAGGTCCCAAGTTCAATCCTGGCATCTCCAGTGAAAACGAAAACGAAATCTTCGTGGTCCTATCAGAGTAGACTGAGGAAGGGAGGACCTACCAAAATTGGTTTTCTCATGGCTCCCAATTCACATTTCTGCAGCAATATGCATTTTTTTTTTCACAGTAAAAAGCTCACATGAAAATTCTTTAGCATTTTTGTGTGAATATCTCCTCATAAACTTTTTTTTTGGTCTGCATTTTTGACTAAAGCACACATTTTTGCAAGCAATTTCCTTTAATGTAATGTTGTGCTTTAATTGTTTTAGCCAACCCTGGGATCTTAGGGTGAAACAAGAATGATAAGAGAATCATAGAATCATAGAATTGTAGAGTTGGAAGTGTCCCCAAGTATCATCGAATCCACACACACACACAGACACACACCCTTCATTCTGGAATCTCAGCTAAAACATCCATGACAGATGGCCATCCAACCTCTGCTTAAAAACTCCCAAGAAAGGATAATTGCATAATATGGAGCTAAATTGTATAAGTAATTATTCTATGTTGATTTCACTAACACATTCATTTTTGTGTACCATTTCCTCTAATATACGTATTTCCGTAAACACTGCTTGATTGGAGAACTGCATTGCAAAATTCAATGATGTGTGAATTTCAGAGGAAGGCTATGTTTCAGTACTTGTGTTGTTTCAGAAATTGTGGGTTTAAAAGATTTGCCTGTGAATGTGAACTGAATCGAATTTCTCCCCCCCCCCTACTCCCAGATGCCTCAGCGCAAACAAGAGCACGTGGTGTTTATCATTTTGCAAGTGAGTAAAGCTTTCCCTCCTTCCTTCTTAGGGTATCAGCAGTCTCTTCAGTTCCTTAAAAGTGGTGCGTCTCCTGCGACTGGGCCGTGTGGCCAGGAAGTTGGACCATTACCTGGAATATGGTGCTGCGGTTTTGGTGCTGCTGGTCTGTGTCTTTGGACTAGTAGCCCATTGGCTCGCTTGTATATGGTACAGCATTGGGGACTACGAGGTCATCGATGAAATCACCAATACCCTCAAGAAGGACAGCTGGCTCTGCCAATTGGCGGAGAGCATTGGAACGCCATATCGGTACAACTCTACAGGATCAGGGCAGTGGGAAGGAGGACCCAGTAAAGACTCGCTTTATATCACTTCCCTCTACTTTACCATGACAAGCCTTACCACAATAGGATTCGGGAACATAGCTCCGACCACCGATGGAGAGAAGATCTTCTCAGTGGCCATGATGATGGTGGGCTGTAAGTAGGATGGTCACTTTTCTCCTCTTTGCATTTCTCATAATTGGTTTTCCTTATGGGTTCTCTTTTTGCATGCGACTGGTGCATCCTCGCAACTGAATCATGAAAGCTGGGCTCCTTGCATTAGCACCGAGTGGTCGGGAGTTTGGTCTGTAGATGTTTGACTCAGTTTTGGGGGTAGGGAAGCTGTCCTGGAGATCTAATCTGTCACCCACTGCAGGGGTAGAGCAAATCTCAAGCTCAGGGGACAAATATGGGCTTGTGGGCAGTGGCTAGACTTACATTTTGGGGTCTCTGAAGCTTGATTTGTTATGGGGCCCTCTCCTCAACCAGCAATGAGGTCTGGGTAACCACTGTTATCTTCTTCAATGGTAGATCAGCACTTAAAAAACAAACTACTAAGTATCAGCTTTTGCTTAATCTTGCTGTATTGTGACACCCCACTATTGACTCTCAAATTTTAGGACTCTTGAAATACATGCAACAAAAAAATTGATCAATTTAAGTTGTGCCTCTCAAATTGGGTGTATGTTTTTAAGCAATGTGAAGTTGCTTCTGGGGCCCCTCCATTATTAGGGGCCCTGTAGCTTAATTAGTTTCATAGCATCTCTGCCCCTGTCAATGTGGACAATACAAAAACACCAACAGCCTGGCTTTGTATAAGGCAGATTCCTAAGGGAGAGGTTGTCCTCAGTGCTAGGATGAGCTGAAGGTCTTAGATCCAAGAGGAGGGACCAAGAATGGGGTTAGGCCTTGTCCTCTGGTGTGACAGGAGGCTAAGAATGCTCTGAGGGTTGTGGTCTTGTGGAGAGAAGAGAACAGGAGAATAGCTCAAAGTCCTCTCCCTAGTGCAACTGGTCGGTTGGATAGCACCTCTAATTAGAAGAGTGATTAGTGGGGTGCCACAGGGTTCTGTCTTGGGCCCGGTCTTATTCAACATCTTTATCAATGACTTGGATGATGGACTCAAGGGCATCCTGATCAAATTTGCAGATGACACCAAACTGGGAGGGGTGGCTAACACCCCAGAGGACAGGATCACACTTCAAAACGACCTTGACAGATTAGAGAACTGGGCCAAAACAAACAAGATGAATTTTAACAGGGAGAAATGTAAAGTATTGCACTTGGGCAAAAAAAAATGAGAGGCACAAATACAAGATGGGTGACACCTGGCTTGAGAGCAGTACATGTGAAAAGGATCTAGGAGTCTTGGTTGACCACAAACTTGACATGAGCCAACAGTGTGACGCGGCAGCTAAAAAAGCCAATGCAATTCTGGGCTGCATCAATAGGAGTATTGCATCTAGATCAAGGGAAGTAATAGTGCCACTGTATTCTGCTCTGGTCAGACCTCACCTGGAGTACTGTGTCCAGTTCTGGGCACCACAGTTCAAGAAGGACACTGAGAAACTGGAACGTGTCCAGAGGAGGGCAACCAAAATGGTCAAAGGCCTGGAAACGATGCCTTATGAGGAACGGCTAAGGGAGCTGGGCATGTTTAGCCTGGAGAAGAGGAGGTTAAGGGGTGATATGATAGCCATATTCAAATATATAAAAGGATGTCACATAGAGGAGGGAGAAAGGTTGTTTTCTGCTGCTCCAGAGAAGCGGACATGGAGCAATGGTTCCAAACTACAAGAAGGAAGATTCCACCTAAACATTAGGAAGAACTTCCTGACAGTAAGAGCTGTTCGACAGTGGAATTTGCTGCCAAGGAGTGTGGTGGAGTCTCCTTCTTTGGAGGTCTTTAAGCAGAGGCTTGACAACCATATGTCAGGAGTGCTCTGATGGTGTTTCCTGCTTGGCAGGGGGTTGGACTCGATGGCCCTTGTGGTCTCTTCCAACTCTATGATTCTATGATTCTATGAATCCTGTTTATACAACCACAGCCATGTTGCAGCATCAGTGCATCTCTCTAGCCCTGTGGCTCCCGAACCTTTTAGAGCCACTTTCCCCTTGGTACCATAAACACATCCCCAGTGCCTGCTACTCTATGAAAAGCATTATTCAGAATAGTGGTTTCCATGACCCACTAAAAAAGGTAATAACACAATGAAATTCAGAACAGTAAAGATTAATTGCACATTTATTCAAAATCCAATTAAAACTGTTTAGCTTAATTAATTCAACAAAGCTCTTGAGCTGGATCCAGTGATAACAGGTTTTAAAAGTATGATACTCATTTACCCCTCTGGCACCTATCCCATCTCTGTCCCCTTGCCTCTTAGTGCCCCACTAGGAAATCCCCCGCACTGGGGTCGCTACCACTATTGGGAACTATTGATCGAGCCAATTATTTTATTTCACCTGCTCTTAAAATGTCTTTACTGGTTTAAAATGGCGCACCATGGCCCGGCTCATCGAAGGTCCAGCTGAAATTATTTTGATGGCTTGGAAATGACGTTGGTGTCAGAGGCGTTCCAGTGAGTTCTCAAAAAAATGGGCAAAGGCTTTGCTGCTTGGGCTGGGTTTGCGAAGGCGACATCTATTTTTATCAGCTAAGAATGGAATCCCATGTTGTCACCATGGGAGCTGGAGGCAAGTGAGACAGTTTCTAGACACAATAGATTGTAGGGGTTCTTCTCCTCCCTGCTTTCTTTTTTTGTGGCAGATCTGCAGCTCCTCTTAGAGCATCCTTAAATCTGACAGGACAAAGGAGACTAATTTCTTCTTCTGTGTGCTCTCAAAGCAGCAGCGATTCTACTGGATGAGACTCTTCAAATCATAGTATAGTTTTGAGTGGCTGGGAAATGCTGTCGCAAGGTTGTGTGGATGGATGTAAGGCATGCTGATAGGATTCAGGAAGGAGCAGATCACAATTTTAACTGCTTGATGTGTCGCCATGTCTTGCATAGTTTAGGGAAAAGGCAAGCAAGAGGACGTGAAAGAGGGGTCTGGAATTATGCATGGTGTCAAGAGAGGTTTATTTTCTCTCCCTCTCTCAACTCAGGGACATCCAGTGAAGGTGAATGTTAGATGATTCAGGACAGACAAAGGGATGGTTAAACAGATGGGGTCCCTAGCTTGATCCAGCAGGATTTTCTTATGCTCTGATGTTCTCATGCTTTGCATCCAGGCAGAACATCTTGTGACACATTAAGCCCAAATCAGTCCATAAGCCATGTGGCATGCTCCGTCTCGTACCCCTTGTCCTATTTGACCCTGTGTGTGCATGGGGACTGCATATCAATATGACTTCTCCACCCCCCGCCCCACGAAAAGGTTGTGGTTGTTAACTAAAGGATCTTGGGTCTTTGAGCTAGGGAAACTGTGTGAGACCTTGGAGAGCGGCTGTCAGCCTGAGTAGACAATACCAGGCTGGTTGGACTGATGGCATGACTTGGTACAAGTCAGCTCTGTCTGCTATAGCGCACGTGGCTTGGGTTCAGGAGGTTCCACGTTTACTCCCCACCATCTCCAGTTTAAGGGGGGATCTCTAATGGGGAATAGACGAGTTCGAGGAGGATCTCAGTGGTTGCCTAGTCATGATGGCGATGGTCTAGCTCCAGAATCAGGGGTAGCATGCCAGTTGAACACCCATTGCTGAAGAACAACAATGGCTGAAGGATCTGCTCGTGGGCTTTCCATCTGTCATCTGGCTGGCCAACTGGGGGAAGCAGGATGCTGAATTAGATGGGTCTCTGGTCTCTGGTAAAGCAGGGCTTTAAAGGTAAAGATAAAGGGACCCCTGACCATTAGGTCCAGTTGTGACTGACTCTGGGGTTGCGGTGCTCATCTCGCTTTATTGGCCGAGGGAGCCGGCGTACAGCTTCCGGGTCATGTGGCCAGCATGACTAAGCCGCTTCTGGTGAACCAGAGCAGTGCACGGAAACGCCATTTACCTTCCCGCTGGAGCGGTACCTACTTGCACTTTGACATGCTTTTGAACTGCTAGGTTGGCAGGAGCAGGGACCGAGCAACGGGAGCTCACCCCGTCACGGGGATTTGAACCGCCAACCTTCTGATCGGCAAGTCCTAGGCTCTGTGGTTTAACCCACAGCGTCACCTGCATCCTTGTAAGCAGGGCTTTACATATCATCTAAGTAATACTGGGCAAAACTCCCACCCCATGAAGGTCTGTCAATACTTGGCTGCAGAGCTGCATTCACTTGAATGGGTTACAAGTCACACTGGCCTGCTTGTGGGTGTTGTTTTTTCATAACCACTTCACCCTGTTGCAAATTGGAACTTGCTGCATTGTCTCTTTCTTTTTTTAAAAAAAAACAAAAAACAAAACCCAGTGGACACTTTGAGCCCATTGTTTCAAAATAGCTGACTGCAAAAATAAAAAGTGAAATAAAATTAAAAAGAAAGAAAGAAAGAAAGAAAGAAGAAGAACCAAGAGGTGTGTGAGCAGCCTGGGGATATTGTGCTAGTTTGGGCAAAACCTTTGTCGCTGACCTCAGAAATGTTCAGATGGCTATGCTCTGCCTCTGCAATTAGAGGCTCCAGCTCTTCAAACTTTTGCTGCTTATTTTGGAATTCAGCACTGCAAATGAACGTCACTCAGCAGAAGAGCATCTGCTTGGCATGTAGAAGGTCCCAGGTATAATCACAACATCTCCAGGTAACACTGGGAGAGGATCCTCTCTGAAATCCTGGAAAGCCACTGCCAGTCAGTGTAGACCAAGTGTCTCCCAAACTTAGGTCTCCAGCTGTTTTTGGACTACAACTCCCATCATCCCTAGTTAACAGGACCAGTGGTTTGGGATGATGGGAGTTGTAGTCCCAAAAGAGCCCAAGTTTGGGAAACAATGGTGTAGAGCAAAAACTGATCTGGATACTGACTTAGCAGTAAGAAGGCAGCTTCCTCTTTCCCCGTCTTTGGCTATTGGCTTTGCTGCTGCTCTGAGGGTAGAGTTGATTGTTCTGCTTGCAAAGCGAACATGTCTTTTGCTTTCCTCTGATGAATAGGCCCGGTTAGACGCATCTGTTGTAATAGGATAAGCAATGCCAAACGGGCACGCGGCATGCAGATGGTTCTGCACAAAGGAGAAGCTGATGTCCCAAAACAATTATGGCAAAAGGGACCATTTGTAAAGTGGGATGAGATGGTTCTTCCTTCCTCTCTCCGCCGCCACTCCTGCACCTTCCAGTTGCATCTCCAGAAGTTGGAAGGAGGAAGGCAAATGGAAATCAGCACCCCCCCCCCATAGAGCAGGCATAGGCAAACTCCGGCCCTCCAGATGTTTGGGACTACAATTCCCACCACCCCTGAGCACTGGTCCTGTTAGCTAGGGATGATGGAAATTGTAGTCCCAAACACCTGGAGGCTACTTCAGCCTATGCCTGAAATAGAGCAAGGGAAAAAAACCACACATCTGGCCAATGGTTCCTTATTCCCTCCCTGGCAGGAAAAACAAAAGTCACTCTTGCAGGAGATGAGCTGATGTGGAGGCTGTCTTCAAACCCCTGAATACCAATTGCTGTGAATCACAAGTGAGGAGATCACTGTTGCACCCAGGTCCTAGAGTCACAGAATTATAGAGTTGGAAGGGCTCCCAAGGGTCAACTAGTCCAACCCTTTGCAAGGCAGGAATCTCAGCTAAAGCATCAATGACAGTCCTGTTTTTAGGCTTCCCAGAGGCTGGCTACTGTGATGCTGGACTAGATGGGCTATTGACCCTAATCCCGCAGGGCTCTTCTTATGTTCAAAACTGCTGCCACTGCCCCCCATCACAACTCCTTGTGAACATGTCATCCTCCATTGCATGCCCTGTTTGATCTTCTGGAAAAGTTATTTTGGGCCTCCTGTAAATGGGGTTGGTGTCACGTGGAAGATGGAGCAAGGCTGTTTTCTGCTGCTCCAGAGGGAGGACCAGAACATTTGAATGGTAAGAGCTGTTTGAAAATGAAATGGGCTACCTGGAAAGGTGGTGGATCCTTCTTCCCTGGTCATCTGCCAGAGATTCTTTAGTTGTGATTTTCCTGCATCTCAGGAGGTTGGGCTAGATGTCTCGTGCTCGCTTCGGCAGCACATATACTAAAATTGGAACGATACAGAGAAGATTAGCATGGCCCCTGCGCAAGGATGACACGCAAATTCGTGAAGCGTTCCATATTTTTTGGTCGGCCAATTGGTGCCAAAGAAGGACAGGATTTTTTTTATGTATGCCACAGCTGCAGCAAGAATACTCATTGCAAAGCATTGGAAGACACAAGATCTACCCACCTTGGAAGAATGGCAGATGCAAGTAATGGACTACATGGAAATGGCAGAAATGACCAGTAGAATTCGAGATCAAGGAGAAGAGCTGGTGGAAGAAGACTGGAAGAAATTTAAAACCTATCTACAAAAACACTGTAAAATTCTTGAATGTTGATGACATTGAATTGAAATGAAGGGGTTCTAGTAAATAAGGTAAAATAAGAGTATAAAAGAAGGGTTAGATACTAAATGAAAATTTTGAGAAATAAACTATGTGAGGGAAAGTACTCATGGATGAAACTAATAAGAATGAATTTGCTAACCAATTTTAAATTGGAATACAAGAAAGGGAGGTGTGAGGAAGTCAGGAAAATAAGTTCATGAATGTTAATAACTTGAAAAGAGGGTCTTTTTTCTTTTTTCTTTGTTTACTTTTTGATTTCTCTTTTTCATTGTATGTTGATTGTTTGTATTTTTGTGTTTTGATGTTTTGTTTTGTGTGTGTAATGTTTCTCTTTTGTAAAACTTAATAAAATATCATTTAAAAATAAATAAATAGATGTCTCTTCCGACAATTCTATGAGTCTACAATTCTATGAGATTACATTCTTTATTGCATACCCTCCAACATTTCTCTGATGAAAATAGGTATGTCCTAAATAATAATAATAATAATAATACCTCACGCATCTGACCGGGTTGCCCCAGCCACTCTGGGCAGTTTATAGCATATACAAAAACAGAAGACATTATTAAACATTAAAAAAAACTTCCCTATACAGGGCTGCCTTCACATGTCATTCAAAGGTTGTATAGTTACAGTGGTACCTCAGGTTACATATGTTTCAGGTTACATACGCTTCAGGTTACAGACTCCGCTAACCCAGAAATAGTGCTTCAGGTAATGAACTTTGCTTCAGGATGAGAACAGAAATCATGCTCTGGCGGCGCAGCGGCAGCAGGAGGCCCCATTAGCTAAAGTGGTGCTTCAGGTTAAGGACAGTTTCAGGTTAAGTATGGACCTCCGGAACAAATTAAGTACTTAACCTGAGGTACCACTGTACTTACCTCCTTGGCTTGGGGGTCACATAACTCCATACCCCCAACATTTCTCCCATGAAAATAGGGCTGTCCTAGGGAAAAGCAGGACATTCTGGGATCAAATCAGAAACTAGGAAAGCTTCTGTAAATCTGGGACTGTCCCTGGAAAATAGAGACACTTGGGAACATGGTTGTTGTTGTTGTTGTTTTTAAACAACCCTACGAACAGCCAGGCTTTGGGCCTGGCACTCAATTGCTGCCACCTGTTCCAAGAGAAATACGCCAGGTTTGCTCCTGGGTTCCGTCTGCAGAAAATAAATCTGTGAAGCTTTTTTCATCACATGGAAATAAACATGGTCCCCAGGACTACTGCCTGCAGACTGAGGTGCTTTAAAGGTATCATTGGAGAAAGCACTGGCCAGAAAAAAAAACAGTTGGCAGCCGTATAGTGTGTCTCCTATGCGCTCCCCAAATCCAGCTGCCTGAGGATGATTCACACCTTATACTTTTTGAAGGCTTCTTCAACGTCCCTGCCACGAGGATTCTCACATTTTCACAGGCACCGGGGTGTTTGCAGCACTGCGGCAATCCCTAAATAAATGCAAGGAAAACATTTCTGTGTTATTGAGGACACCTCGGGCTATAAGCATTGCATTTTTAATCAGGCCCTCTCCGACTCTGAATATATAAACCCCAGAAGGGTTTATTTCTCTCCCCACCTCCCACCCCGCTTCGTTTCTAAGAGCTTTAGAAGTGCCTTGAAGTTCTGTCTTCTTTTCATGGGGCTTCTCCCTTTCCAGATAAAGTAGCACACACACACACACACACACACACACACAAGCATCCACTTAGGATTATGGTGGGATGTGGGTGACTTTCTGGAAACTCCAATGATTCTTCAGCTATCCTACTGAAAGTGAAATTTATTGTCTGCCTGTTCCCCCCACCCTTTCCATCCCCCCCTGCCCCAGATTACAGAGCTTGGGGATACAAAATACAAACAGGTTACACTGTAGCACCCTGCTTGTGGTTAACGCTTAGCTGGAATGAAATATTCAACGCAGCAATAGAGAAATTAAAATAATAATTTATTTGTCAGACAAATAAATGATAGGCACAGTGGTATATGGTTACCAAAGCTCTGCCCCTTCCAGCCCTGATGGCCAGCACTTATATTTCCTCAGCCCAGCCCCCTTGCTCCTCCTTTGGCTGCCTCTATCCAATCAGCCTGGTTGAAATTCCTATTGGCTGTTTGCTAGAACCAATCATAAAAGATACACCCATTTCCTATTACCTTTTATGGGAGACAAAGAGCTATATTTCCTTCTATCCATAAATGGCAGACAAGTAGCCATATATCTTACATTTGCCTCAACAAGGTACCTTAATTACCAGATCACCTTTTGCCCCGTTGCCCCTGCATTCCAAAACAAATGGCTAAAACAAATGGCTCGTGGTATTAAATTCTATCTAAACAGAGATCTTGGGTTCACATTCTCACACACCATCAATGAAATAAGAATCTAACATAAGAATCTAACATTTCTTACTTTCTAAATCCTTTGCCTAATTACATTAAGCCAACAAATCTCATACATAACATAGATAGCTTTTTAGAAGAAAAGGCCTTTGCAAAGTAAAAAGGAACTCAGTAAAAAACAGCTTCAAAAGAAGCCTCTTCAGTTTACACCCCTCCCCTTTCCCAGCCAGCTGCTTTTCCCATTAGCTCTTCCCAAAATTTATTGCCCTTTAACTCTCTCAGTATACCTTAAACCTTAGGAAAATATGGCTAGAGTCTGATGAGAGGCACATGGTATTATTTTCTGTTAAACAATAAATATTACTATTTACCTACTCTTAATTAGTGTTTTTGCAGCTTGATTGTGAATATGTAGGGTCAGTGTAACCTTTGCTCCCAGCCTGTAATTCCCTTTTACAACTTTGAGAAACTTGTCTCCTGCTACTGCTATAAATCAGGGGGGCCCTTGTTCAGGAGAGCAGGAAGATAAACAACTGCCAAAGTACTTAGCCAGCTGGTTTCTGCCTGGCATGAAACATACAAACATTTGCAAATATATCTTTAAGCTCATTTTAAAATACAGGCCTTGATCAGATGCCTCAACACGAAGCCTTTCTCAACCTGTGGGTCCCCAGATGTTGTTGAACTACAACTCCCATCACCCCTAGCTAGCAATGAAGGGCCATTAGAATATTGTTCTATATACGATCCCAAAAACTGTTTGAGGCATTTTCTCCTCTCTCATATGTTATCCCCAAACTCCTTCCTTAAAGGGGGGGAGGGAGGTTTTTACACCAGCCAGAAGAACAAGGCTTTTTCTTGTTTAGATGTTACAGTGAAAATGGGCCTGTCTCTCTGGAATGTCCGGCTTAGGTGGATAGAGATAAGAGCAAGGTTGATTGTGTGCTATTGTAACCCAGACAGGGGTAGGCTGAAAAGGAGGAGGCGAACTGAAAAGGAGGAGGGTAACACAAGAAACAAAGCTATATCTTGTTGCTATTAGTGTTTTACATGTGAACACATGTCAATGCATTCTAAGGGGTATAAAAAGCTGGCACGCTCAGAATTGGGTGTGCAGATTGCGAGCTTATCGCTCTGTACCTTTGTTCTGCATATGCATTTCAAATAAACCCTGTTAATAACCTGCAAGGACGTTTTGCCGCTTTGTGTGAATCTGTGCTCTGGGGACCCAATAGCAGATATGGAACAGGTCCAACAGCAAGGCCAGAGTTCAGGGATGATGGGAGTTGTAGTCCAACAACATCATAGCCCCCCAACATTCCTCTGATGAAAATAGGGACATTCCTCAATTGACCCTCCTTTTCCCCTCATTTTTTGTTGTCCCCCACCCCCGCAGAACATTTCCAAAACCACTACATGAACAGGACATGCATCTCTCAAGAAGGCCAGGTATCAGAGTCCAAGGACACATTCTTCAGAGAAGGGTGTGGCTTGTGGAGGGGGCATGGTCTCAGGGGAGCCCTGAGGGCCAGAGAGAGGGGCTTGGGGGGGGGGTCTGTTCAGCGTCTGGGCCTGGGATTCCCGCTCCTTGCTCTTTACAGCCATACCTCGGGTTACAGATGCTTCAGGTTGCGTTTTTTTGGGTTACGGACCCGCCGAAACCCGGAAGTACCGGAACGGGTTACTTCTGGGTTTCGGCGGCCGTGCATGTGCAGAAGCGCTATATCACGCATTGCGCATGTGCCGAAGCGCCAAATTGCAACCTGTGCATGTGCTGTGGGTTGCGAATGCTGCGGGTTGCGAACGTGCCTCCCGCACGGATCACGTTTGCAACCCGAGCGTCCACTGTATTTATGTTATGTATTCAGTGATCTGTGCTTGCTAGAGCTTGAGTCTGGACTAAGAATTCTGAGCCCCTGTGTTCTGATTCAAGACATAATATCCAACTACAGAACATTTCAGGATTTGGGCCTCTGCCATTGGCCCTTAAAGTCATGATTCGCAGCTTGGAAGTTTAGACAGCCAATCACGTTGGGAGTGGGCATGGCCCAGGCTTTCAGAAATGTATATAAGCAGCTGCTTTGCCCCTGTTGTCCAGTTCTGTTAGTTCAGTAAAGGTTCTTGCTGTTATCTCTGTGTCTTGCCTCGTGGGAACCCACCTACTCTTCAATTTATCTTTTACAAAAATTATTAAAAATCACAAATCAGTTTAGACAAAATACACACCAAAATTATCAATAGAAGTCAAAAGTTCTCTGCAGTGGCTCCCTGTCTATGGAATGTTCCCCTCAGGGAGGTTCACCTGGCGCCTTCATTATACACCTTTAGGCGCCAGGCAAAAATGTTCATATTTAACCAGTCCTTTGGTTGATCTTATTGACATCCGACACCCTTTTAAAATGTAGCTTTTGGTTTGATTTTATATGTTGTGGTCTTGTTTGTGAACTGCCCTGAGATCTCTGGGTATGTTGTTGTTTAGTCGTTTAGTCATGTCTGACTCTTCGTGACCCCATGGACCAGAGCACGCCAGGCACTCCTGTCTTCCACTGCCTCCCACAGTTTGGTCAAACTCATGCTGGTAGCTTCGAGAACACTGTCCAACCATCTTGTCCTCTGTCGTCCTCTTCTCCTTGTGCCCTCCATCTTTCCCAACATCAGGGTCTTTTCCAGGCAGTCTTCTCTTCCCATGAGGTGGCCAAAGTACTGGAGCCTCAGCTTCAGGATCTGTCCTTCCAGTGAGCATTCAGGGCTGATTTCCTTCAGAATGGATAGGTTTGATCTTCTTGCAGTGCATGGGACTCTCAAGAGTCTCCTCCAGCACCATAATTCTCTGGGTATAGGGTGGTGTATAAGTTGAATCAATAAAAATAATAGTAAAAACTGAGGATATCAGCAGGAAAGAGGTCTGGATGGAGAAACAGTTAGCTGATTAAGTTAGTATGCTACTGGCAGGAGAAAGTAAGGGAAAACATCAAAGGGGAAGGCCAAGCTATTTTAGAACAGCAGGTTCTGTAATAGAGACATTGCACTGTGGTCAGTACATGGGATCAAGGTGTGGTCCAAACCCAAATATGGGATTAGTTCCACAAGGATGCTTATCTGATGGCCTAGATGGGCCTTGGGTGTGATCTGCTCTTAGGTCCTAATGGAAAGGGGCTCTCTCTCACTGGAAGTCTGTAAGCAGAAGCTGTTGAGGATATGCTAGTTCTGGGTTGCCTGCATTGTTGGAATCAATGACCTCCATGGTCCCCTCTGACTCCCCAGTACTCTCTGTCCGCTTCCCCCATCATCCCTATTAAGCCCTGTGGACAGTGTGAATTAAAGCCCCCTACGAGAAGATCCAGCGGTGTAGCGTGGGTTCTCAGCACCCGGGGCAAGGCAAGTAATTAGCGCCCCCTAACCCGGGGCAAGGCAAGTAATTTGCGCCCCCTAACCCCTAACCTGCCGCCGCTGCCAGCTTCTTCTTGCTGCTGCCTGGGCTGGTCGGATGTGGTTCTCTCCCGCGCTCAGCGCTGCGCTGGGCGGCCGCTGCACTGTCCCTCCCCCAGATATTCCCTCCCTCGCTCTCTCTCTGCTCCGCACCGCAACGCACGCCTGGCACCCTCCCCCTCCACAGTGGGCGGCGACCCGGCAGCTCGGATCGGATTCGCACAGCCAGCACTGTGAGAGAGAGTGAGTGAGCCAGGTAGGGGCAGAGAGCTGCGAGCGCGCCCCCCCAAATGTTGCGCCCGGTGCGGCTGGCACCCCCTGCACCCCCCACGCTACGCCACTGAGAAGATCAAACCGATCCATTCTTAAGGAAATCAGCCCTGAGTGCTCACTGGAAGGACAGATCCTGAAGCTGAGGCTCCAATACTTTGGCCACCTCAGGAGAAGATAAGACTCCCTGGAAAAGACCCTGATGTTGGGAAAGATGGAGGGTACAAGGAGAAGGGGACGACAGAGGACGAGATGGTTGGACAGTGTTCTCGAAGCTACCAGCATGAGTTTGACCAAACTGCGGGAGGCAGTGGAAGGCAGAAGTGCCTGGCGTGCTCTGGTCCATGGGGTCTCAAAGAGTCGGACACAACTAAACGACTAAACAACAGCAACAACATGGAAGTAGATTGAGTGCAAAGCTCTTCTGGTTTCTCAAACAAGAATTCAGTGGATGTTCGCTCCATGTCCCTAATCCTATAGCAAGGTACCGTTCTTTGGAACCAGAAGATGTTACGCAGCACTTTCTCTCCATCTCCTTCCCACGTAGGCAGGAGTCGGACTCTTCGCTGCCTTTGCAGGCATTTGCCTACTTCAGAGAACCTGAAACCACTCTGCAATTTGGCACAAGTTCCCAGGACTGGCACTTGTCCAGGGGAGGCCCAGGACTGGAACAGGAGTAGACCTCCAAGCCATGGTTGAAATGCAATGTCAGGAGGAAGCCTGTACTGTGACAGATAAGTCCTGTCTTGCATTGTGCCTGGCTCTGAGTCAGGCTATCGCATCTCTCCCTTAAGTAAGTACAACATTGCCACAGAAACGTGTATGGCTGAATAATCCTCCTGCCCTTGCAAAGCCTGACAAAGGCCAGGAGGCTGGGCATGAGGAATTTGTAGGAATTAGTTGCGGGGAAGCTTCCAAAATCCTTCCTTTCCATGTTTCTCCCCAGATCTTGGAGTTCTGAATTATCTGGAATTAATTATCTGGAATTAACTGCGCAGTGGAACCCTGAGATGCACTACGAATGCCCCACTTTGCCTTTCCAAATGTTGTGTGGAGCAGCTTCATGCACCGTTTTGTCATAAACTTTCAGTTCCTTCGTGTCTCTCCTTCCACCAAATTACCGACGTGCATGCTAAAACATGCCCCCCCCCCAAAGCAATCTTGGCGTGACAGCATAAATAAGCAAAATTAGGGTCATTGCATTTCTGATCATTTCTCTCTTGCTTTACTAATGCACACATGTGCATTAAGATTTCTATTTGGAAGTGTTCCTTCATTCTAGATATGAATAGTAGTAATGGTTGCTCGAGCTTAGTATTGAAGACCCTCCAAGTATCCCTATTTTCCAGGGTCAGTTCCAGATTTACAGAAGCCATCCTGGTTTCTGATTTGATCCCAGGATGTTCCATTTTTCCTTAAAAAGGTAAAGGTAAAAGGGACCCCTGACCATTAGGTCCAGTTGTGACTGACTTTGGGGTTGCGACGCTCATCTCGCTTTATTGGCCGAGGGAGCCGGTGTACAGCTTCCGGGTCATGTGGCCAGCATGACTAAGCCGCTTCTGGCAAACCAGAGCACGGAAACGCCATTTACCTTCCCGCCAGAGTGGTACCTATTTATCTACTTGCACTTTGATGTGCTTTCAAACTGCTAGGTTGGCAGTAGCAGGGACCGAGCAATGGGAGCTCACCCCGTTGCAGGGATTCAAACCGCCAACCTTCTGATAGGCAAGTCCTAGGCTCTGTGGTTTAACCCAAAGCGCCACCCGCATCCCCTCATTTTTCCTTAGGACATTCCTATTTTCATCAGAGAAATGCTGGAAGGTATGGAGTTTTGCAAAAAAACACACAAACAAAAACCAAGCCAAGAAGATAAGTAACTATATGACCTTTAGAAGATATCTGCAGGCAACCCTATATATGGAAGTTTTTAAATGTTTAATGTTTTATTATTTTTTCGTACATGTTGGATACCTACTTGGCAGGGAACTGCCATCGGAGCCAAGGGTGGCACTGAGGCTCCCTAATGATGATGCTGGAGAGGGAACCAGCAAAGGGAGAGAGGACGCTTCCGCTGGGGAAGGAGATAGAGGTGACACCAGGGAGGAAGGGGAGTCCGAGGGAGCTGCGGAGAGAAGGCTCCAGGACTCTTTCAGTGAAGCCAGCGAAGAGAGCACAGGACCTCCTCTGGGGACGCCCACTCTGTGCAGACAGCTTTCGCGCAGAGAAGAGAGACGACGATTGGGCGTGAAAGAACTCTTATGTTGGAAGAAATTCAGGAAACGCCCACTGACGGATTCTTCCAGTGATTGAGGCAGTCATGGTGTACTGGGGGAAAAGTTTGGTCCAAACTACTCAGCCTGGAGCAGTTTGCGCTTTACGCACAAGCAACCCCAAACCCCATTACACTACTGTTCTCTGGATGTGGAATTTCTGACAGTTAAATGCAGACCTTTCTATCTTCCCCGGGAATTTACAACAGTGGTGTTAACAGCGGTGTACATAGCACCAACTGCAAATGCATGCAGGGCCATGAGCAGTATGCATGAAAACATCAATGCTAAATTGAGCAGATACCCGGAGGCTGTGCACATTATTGCGGGGGACTTCAATCACACAGATGTGAGGGCAGTACTCCCAAAATTCCATCAGCACATTGAGTGTGCAACAAGGGGAGAAAATACTCTTGACAAGGTGTATACGAACATTAGACGGGCATATGAGGTCAAGACCTTGGCGTACCTCGGTGGTTCAGATCATGTGTCCCTGCTTCTGACACCAGTATACACACCCCTCAGGAAACAAGGCCAGATACAAACACGGATGGTTACGGTGTGGCCTGAGGGAGCCGCTCAGCAACTGCAGGACTGTTTCCAGGAGACCAACTGGAATATCTTCGACCATCAAGATCTAGAAACTTATACATCAACGGTCCTGGATTATATTAGATTCTGCACAGCAAATGTCACCAGGGAAAAGTATGTTAAGTTGTATCTGAATAGGAAGCCCTGGATGACAGGAGAGGTTAGGAGATTATTGAAGGCCAGAAATTCTGCTTTTAGAACTGGGGACCGGGTATTGTATGGCATAGAAAGAGCGAACTTGAAGAGGGGTATCAGGAAAGCAAAAGCGGAGTACAGAGGAAAAATTGAGGACCATCTGAGAAATCATGATACTAGACAAATGTGGTAGGGAGTCCAACATCTGACTGGTTATAAATCAAGGAATTCATCAGTGGTAGAGAGTACTGCTTCCTTGGTGGGAGAGTTGAATACCTTCTTTGCCCGATTTGAGGTGACACCAACAGTGACTCCAACAGGGATGCCAGAGCTATTGGGCACTACCTACAGGAAATGCTGCCAGTGTGGAAGAGGGAGAAGTGAGGCGAATATTAAAGGAGGTAAACATGAGGAAGGCTATGGGCCCGGATGGGGTGTCTGGCAGGGTGCTAAGAGATTGTTCGGACCAACTGGCAAGAATCTTTACGAAGATTTTTAACCAGTCTCTGGCCCAAGCCACTTTTCCACCCTGTCTGAAATCCGCTACCATTATACCCCTGCCAAAAACATCAAAGATAGACAGTCTGAATGATTTTCGCCCTGTGGCGCTGACACCCATTATAATGAAATGTTTCAAAAAACTGGTGAGGAAGCGCATCTTATCTTGTCTGCCAGTGGGACTTTACCCTTACCAGTTTGCGTACAAGGCAAAGAGATCCACAGAGGATGCTGTGGCAATGGCTTTACATGCTGTCCTGACTCATTTGGAGAAGCAAGGGAACTACGCGAGACTGTTATTTGTAGACTTTAGTTCTGCATTTAATACTATTCTTCCGCATAGATTGGTGCCCAAATTATTAGACCTGGGACCTCCACCATGTTTGTGCAGGTGGATATTAGACTTTCTATCAAACCGTTCCCAAA
Source organism: Podarcis cretensis (assembly GCF_951804945.1). NCBI lineage: Eukaryota > Metazoa > Chordata > Lepidosauria > Squamata > Lacertidae > Podarcis > Podarcis cretensis. Next base: position 10,687,436 of record NC_137170.1, on the reverse strand, counting down.
GGGTCAGGTTGGGTTCCCACGTCTCTGTGGATCTCATCACGAATACGGGGACGCCGCAGGGGTGCATGTTGAGCCCGCTTTTATACACGCTCTATACAGCTGACTGTGCCCCCAAATACCCCAGTAATAAGATCATTAAGTTCGCAGATGATACAGTGGTGGTTGGTTTAATTACAGCTGGAGAGGGGGAGACGGCCTATAGGAAGGAAGTTGAGCAGTTGGGGGAGTGGTGCAGGAAAAACAACTTACTGCTTAACTTAAAGAAAACAAAAGAGATCATTGTGGACTTTAGGAAATGTAAATTGAATATTCAGCCACTTATTATTGAGGGGAAGTGCGTGGAACAGGTCTCAGTGTTTCAATTTCTGGGAATGGAGTTGAGAGACGACCTAACCTGGGGAGAGAACAGCAAAGACCTGGTGAAAAGAGCACAGCAGAGGTTATATTTTCTGAGAATCCTCCGGAAAAACAATCTCTCAAAGGACCTGTTGATGACATTCTACCATTGCACTGTAGAGAGCGTACTAACTTATGGTCTGTGCGTGTGGTTTGGGAGCTGCACGGCCAGGGAAAAAACAATGCTATCCAGGGTTGTAAAGACTGCAGAGAGAATTATTGGGTACACTCTTCCCACCTTAGATCAAATCTATGCTGCCAGGTGCCATAAGAAAGCGGCAGAGATAGCGCAGGATAGTACGCACCCAGGAAATGATCTCTTTCAGCTTCTGCCTTCTGGAAGAAGGTATAGGGTTATAAAGGCCAGGACTAGCCGTCTGAAAAACAGTTTCTACGCTAATGCAATTCTGGTTCTAAACGCAGCATAAGGGGTCTCTGTAGTATAGTGTAATAGTGTATTTTAAAATGGGGTTTTAGAGTTTTTAGGGGTTTTTGAATGTTTTATGTAGTTTTGTTGTAGTTTTATGTAGTTTTTATGTAGTTTTATGGTGGTTTTATGTAGTTTTTATGTAGTTTTATGTAGTTTTCAATTTCATTTTCCGCAAGGGACAATGACAATAAAGATATCGTATATGTTGGAATCCGTCCAGAGTGGCTGGGACAACCCAGTCAGATGGGTGGGGTATAAATAATAAAACTATGATGATGTTGATTGAATAGGACATCCCTATTATTTTAATTGGAGAAATGTTGGAGGGTATGGTATTGTTGCCATATGGGTTGCCATATGTCCTCTTTTCCCAGGACACATCCTCTTTTTCATGGGTATGTAAAATGAGTCTCGCCATAGCGATCCATAGTTAAAAGTAAAGGTAAAGGTAAAGGGACCCCTGACCCTTAGGTCCAGTCGTGACCGACTCTGGGGTTGTGGTGCTCATCTCGCTTTATTGGCCGAGGGAGCCGGCATACAGCTTACCTGGCAGGGGAGACACCTTGATCATGAAGGAGGTTTTCCCAGGGTGAGGCTCATCCATTGCACAGTGGTACCTTTACCAGCGCTGTCCGGAGACACTTCCGGGTCATGTGGCCAGCATAACTAAGCCACTTCTGGCGAACCAGAGCAGCACACGGAAACACCGTTTACCTTCCCACCGGAGCGGTACCTATTTATCTACTTGCACTTTGATGTGCTTTCGAACTGCTAGGTTGGCAGGAGCAGGGACCGAGCAACAGGAGCTCACTCCGTCGCAGGGATTCGAACCGCCGACCTTCTGATCGGCAAGTCCTAGGTTCTGTGGTTTAACCCACAGCGCCACCCACGTTTACCATAGTTAAAAGCAGAAGTTGGCAAATGTGTCTTCTTTTTTTCTCTTCAAAATATGGCAACCCTGATCAGCCTCCGCCTCTTCAGAGTTTCAGACAGGGAGATGTTGAAGACTGGACCTGGGGCCATTTGCATGCAAATCATCGGCGCTACCACTGATCTATAGCCCCTCCCTGAAAATAGCATGTAACTGCATATGCTACTATTCCAGAACTGACCACGCTGTATCTGTATTTCACCACTTGCTGACACCTAACAAACTCATCTGTTTCTCCCAGATTATTTCCCTATCATAAATACGAGGCAGGGATTATGTTTCCATTTGGTAGCTGTTACAAGCAGTCCCCGCACAATAAAATTAATACGCAGGCTGGGCCTTGTTTTAGGGGCAGCTCTGAAAATGATGAGACCTCGCCATACAAAGAGCATCATTATCTAGCGTGGCTGGCCTTGATTTGTATCTGCCATTGTCTCGGGGGCAGGTTTTTCGTTATTAAAATGTTTCTGGCATTTTCGGTCTTGTGAGGTTCCTGTAATGAAGTGGATTTGTGCAGAGATGAGACGGAGGAGGAGAAGAGGGGAGAAACAAAGAGGGAATGAGAACCCTATTTAGCGGTGACTGTACCAGAATACAGAAAAGAACCCTGGGTTGTACAAACTGTGGTTTTTAAATCAATGGGAGCGTACAGATGAGGGAGACCTTGAGGTGATATGTCTGTTGATTTGCATTTTATGCAGATAAGCACCTGAAACTTATAGTAGCTGGTAATTCCTATTATACCTGTCTCATCATCTCGTCGTAAGCCAGGCTTTCTTTTAATTAATCCAGCTAGACTATGGAGCTCCCTATGTGTTAGATTAGGGGGATAAACAAATCCAAATGGGGCGGGGGAGCAGCAGAGATATTAGGCAAAATTGCTGCAGATGCTTAATTTGCAATCCTAGCATTTTGCTAATTCAAATGGGCAATTAATTGTTTTGCTGGGAGCGAGCCAGTGGTTGGGCTCTTCAGTCAGTCTGGCACAAACGCCTTTTGCAGATTTTGTATTCATGGACTGCACATTGCTGGGAATTGAATTGCTGGATACCTAATCTCATGCAAAATGCCTTATGATTGTTGCTGTTGTTTTACATTTACATACCTCCGTCCAAAGATCACAGGGCACTTTGCAACATAAACATACAAAATAAAAACACCAAATGCATAATAGAATAACAACAAAACTCCCAGAACCAATAACCCTGCTCTCACAACCATTCAAAGGCCATAGATGGTTTATTCAGCCAAAGGCCTGTTGGAAGAGGAGGAACGTTTTTTGTCCAATGCCTAACCATATGTAATGAGCCAGGAGAGCCTCCTTGGGGAGAGCAGTCCACAAAAGGGGAGCCAACACAGGAAAGGCTTGTTCTCATGCATCCCTCCAGGCACATGAAGGAGGGCCTCAGATAATGATCTCAGGTTCTGGGTAGGTTCATATGGAGAGAGGCGGTCCTTGATGTATTGCCGTCCTGAGCTGTTTAAGGCTTTATAGGTCAAAACCAGAACTTTGAATTGGGCCTGAAAACTAACTGGCAGCTGGTGCAGTCAGGCTAGGATTGCTGCCATATGCTTAAAACGCATTGCCCTAGGGAGCAACCTTGTGGATGAAGGATAACAACAACAACAACAGTCCAGTCATGGCCGACTCTGGGGTTGCAGCGCTCATCTCGCTTTACTGGCCAAGGGAGCTGGCGTACAGCTTCCAGGTCATGTGGCCAGCATGACTAAGCCATTTCTGGCGAACCAGAGCAGTGCATGGAAACACAGTTTATCTTCCCACCTGAGTGGTACCTATTTATCTACTTGCACTTGGGTGCTTTCAAACTACTAGTTGGGCAGGAGCTGGGACTGAGAAGTGGGAGCTCACCCTGTCACAGGGATTTGAACCGCTGACCTTCTGCTTGGCAGCTTTTGCTGATGGTTTTCTTTGCACCTCCTGCATGCGGCTTTGCTTTCAGTCCAACTTGATCTTGTTCGTGTTTTCACCGTAACGAAAAAAAAAAGAAACTGACAAGAGAGCTTTGGGTGCAGCAGTTTGTGTGCACACAGTCCCTGATCACACTTGTGGGATTTGTTCTTTTAATAGCAAAGCAGTGACAGATTCGTAAGAAATGACCAGAATAGGACCGGGACAGCATGTTGCAGAGTGAAAACTCTGGGGAGGAACTATCGTAATTCTCACACTGTGCATGAGCAGCAGAGGGGGCTGGCTGTGCTTTAAAAAACAAGCCAAGATACTTGCCCCTCCACCCAACCTCCTTTTCCATGGGGAAGGGTAGTAGCTTAGTGGTAGAGCATCTGCTTTGAGTGCAGAAGGGCTTAGGTTTCAATCCTTGACACCTCCGGGTAGGAATTGGAACATCCTGTGCCTGAAATCGGGATGCGGGTGGCGCTGTGGGTTAAACCACAGAGCCTAGGACTTGCTGATCAGAAGGTCGGCGGTTCGAATCCCCGCAATGGGGTGAGCTCCCATTGCTCGGTCCCTGCTCCTGCCAACCTAGCAGTTTGAAAGCACATCAAAGTGCAAGTAGATAAATAGGTAGCACTCTGGCAGGAAGGTAAACAACGTTTCCGTGTGCTGCTCTGGTTCACCAGAAGTGGCTTAGTCATGCTGGCCCCATGACCCGGAAGCTGTATGCCGGCTCCCTCCGCCAATAAAGCGAGATGAGCACCACAACCCCAGAGTCGGTCACAACTGGACCTAATGGTCAGGGGTCCCTTTATCCTTTACCTTTTATGCCTGAAATCATGGACAATTCCTGCCAGTCAGAGTGGAAAGCATTGAGCTAGAGGGACCAGTGATCTGACTTGGTACAAAGCAGCTTCTGATGTTCCTATGTTCTGCTGCAGAAGCAAAATGAAGGGCCTATTTGCTGTTGGGTTTTGATTAGATGCCAGGAGAGGATACATTTATTAGATATTATCCTTCCTCACCTTTGTGAGCTCAGCAGAGTGCCATCCCTTTGCAGCTTAAAAGAGAGAGCCAGTGTGGTGGTTAAGAGCTGTAATCTGGTGAACCGGGTTCGCTTCCCTGCTCCTCCACATGCAGCGGCTGGGTGACCTTGGGCTAGTCACACTTCTCTGAAGTCTCTCAGCCTCACTCACCTCACAGAGTTTTTGTTGTGGGGGAGGAAGGGAAAGGAAATTGTTAGCTGCTATGAGACTCCTTAAAGGTAAAGGTAAAGGTAAAGGGACCCCTGACCATTAGGTCCAGTTGTGGCTGACTCTGGGGTTGTGGTGCTCATCTTGCTTTACTGGCCGAGGGGGCCGGCGTTTGTCCGCGGTTTTTCTGGGTCATGTGGCCAGCATGACTAAGCCGCTTCTGGTGAACCAGAGCAGCGCACGGAAACGCCGTTTACCTTCCCGCCAGAGCGGTGCCTATTTATCTACTTGCACTTTGACGTGCTTTCGAACTGCTAGGTTGGCAGGAGCAGGGACCGAGCAACGGGAGCTCACCCCGTGGTGGGGATTCGAACCGCCGACCTTCTTATCGGCAAGCCCTAGGCTCTGTGGTTTAACCCACAGCACCACCTGCGTCCCATAAAATGGGATATCAAATCCAAACTCTTCTTCTTCTTAAAAGGGAAGCTTAGGCTAGTTTTAGTCTTTTAGTGTTAGAAATCCAGGATGCTTTAAGGCAAACTGGATTTTCTCCCCCTTAAAATAATAATCACACCAAGTCTTGTAAAAGGAAAAAATCATATTTGCTCACTCCATTTCAGAGAATAACAGATAAAGCAGCCAGACTTAAAATGCTAATTGAGTTACTAAGGTTAACTTAAAAACAGAGTCTGAGCTTGAGCTTCGAGCTACAGATGTTTTCACATTGCAGGCATGGTGAAAAAGAGAGAGTGCGTCCAGGCAGGGAGGAACATATATATAGCTATGCCCTCTTCCTGTCAGGGCACCATAGGGAAGTGTTCTCACAAGGTTCCCTCTAGCAAGCTTACAGGAAAGCTCTGTGAGCCTCAGCCCGTTCATGCGCCTATCTGGCAAAACATGAATTGTTGGTTTGGCTGCCATAAATACCCCCCACACTCACTACCTCAAGCACAAGGGCCTCATGAGAACCTACAGGCCTCTCCATCTGGGCCTGGGGAGGCTTCCCAGGCCAGGCTAGGCCACTGCTCATCTATTGTTTTTAGACTGGGATAAAGGACGGGATAGAAAGTTAACAAATAGATGATGATGATGATGATCATCATCATCATTTTCATTCTATTAGCTGCTTCACTCATAAGGCATCTCCAGGCAACTCTCAACATTTTAGAAGTATAAAGCATGACATAAAATCAGGTAAAAAAAAAGAACAATGGGCTCCCATAAAAGCCATACAGTGAGCTATCAAACCCCATAAAACAGCAGCAACAAAAATTGAATTTCTTGATTTCAATAAGAGGACAAGAACAGATTGTACTGTAACTGCAGGTATGCCAGTAAAAATGATGTCCCTCTGCTACAGTAACCTCATTCCAGCTTCAGCTCCTGCAGGTGCTCACCACATAGATGTGGGCATTTGATGGGTTTTTTGTTACGATTCTTGGCACTTCCATTCCCACTTGCCTGTTGGCTGCAGGGGACTTCTTGAAACAAATCAAGAAGAGCAATTTATACAGAAGGTTCCAGGTTCAATCCCTGGCATCTCAAGGGTAGGGTCCCTGGGAGAGAACACCACCTGAAGCCCAGGTGAGCTTCTCCTAGTCAGGGTAGACAATATTGAGCTAGATTCAGATAGGTAGCCGTGTTGGTCTGACACAGTTGAAATAAATTAATAAATTTAAAAATTGTCCAATAGCACCTTAGAGACCAACTAAGTTTGTTCTGGATATAAGCTTTCGTGTGCATATTATCTGAAGAAGTGTGCATGTGCGCGACAGCACCAGAACAAACTTAGTTGGTCTCTAAGGTGCTACTGGATAATATTGAACTAGATTAGTGTTTCCCAAACTTGGGTCTCCAGCTGGTTTTGGACTACAACTCCCATGATCCCCAGCTGGCAAGACCAGTTGTCAAGGATGATGGGTATTGTAGTTGGAAAACAGCTGGAGACCCAAGTTTGGGAAACACTGAGCTAGAAAGACCAATGAATCTGACTCAATATGAGGCAGTTTCCTGTGTTCCCTAGGCCTAGAATGCAGATGGTTTGACATGGACAGATAATACACAGCAGCATTTCACTAGTTATGTGGATGTTGGGTCTTGCTTACACAAGCCATAGATCGTATGCTCACCCTTTTCTTGGACCGTATCCTTTCAGATTGCTGGTGGGAGGATTGCATGCTTGGATGCCCTAGCACTGAAAACTCCTTACGCACAGAAAAATAGCCCGGCAGAGGGAAGTCTGAGCTATGAGTTGCCTCTAACTATTCCCTACTCAGAGTGGTCTCATTGAGATCAATGAGCATGACTGACTTGTCCATTAGTTAGGATAGAAGTTAGGTGGAGACAACTCTGGCCTTTCATGTGTGGGGTTTTTTGTGGGGTGGGGTGGGGGGTTAGAAAGGTAAGATCCATTTCCCCACCTGCAACTGAAAGTGGTACAATCCAGGCTCAGTTTCACCCTCTGGTGCTGTCAACCCCACAGCTACAAAATATAGGTTATGCAGAAGAAACTATAGTTTTGCAAGGTGGCAGATAATTCTGAGATCATTTGTAGTCGCGTCCGCCGATTGCGAAGACCTAATATTTTGTAGGCTCCCGACGATTCAGTTCAGTGTTAATTTTTTGCTCTTCATCCTTTGCAAACTGCCGTCTGCTTAACTGTCTCTCTCTCTCTCTGTGTGTGTGGATTAAGCCCTGAAGCTGGTTAGTGCATATGGTACAGTTCTAGTCAGGGTCACACGCCAATAATGATTAAAAGCAACGCTGAGCATGCCCAGTGGCGTCTGTGGCAGGGCATCATACAGCCTTCCTCGGCTGGTGCCTCTTAACTCTCCAGTCGCCTGCACGCCCCCGAGTTAAGGGCAAAAGTTTCCCGCCTCCAAAAGCTCAGTGGGCAGAGAGGAATTGGCCGTCCCTCGTGGAAGATGAACAGTTGTGTGTTTATAGTGCTGCTAGGCTGGATTTTCATAATGCAGAATTAGAGGGGATTTTTGCCTTCCCTCTGCACGCATTAGTCTGGCTTTCCAAACAAAATAAAGTATTTTCTTCTCTCGGGTGTCTCTCTGCCTCTCTGTGTTTTATATGTCAGGGATCATGACAGCCATTCATTGTTCACGATGCATTAAAAGAGTATTTTATGGGGATTAGAATTTATGGGGATATGTGACGTTCCAATCGTCCCTCCAGCACAGTCTGTTTTTACTGTCTGCTTGAAATGGGATTGAGGTTTTATGTTTCCAGAGTGCAGGGTGAGGCCGCGGGTTGGGGGGAAAGGGCAGTGATGGGGGAAGTGGTGGAAATGAGGACCTAGTGCAGGCTTCCCCAACCTGGAGCACTCCAGATGTTCTTGGACTACAACTCCCATCATCCCTGACCACAGGTCATGCTGGGTGGGGCTTATGGGAGCAGCAGTCCCTCTAGAGCAGCTGGAGGGGAGCCGGTTGGGAAGGCTAATCCCAATGGTTGGAGCAATTCCATGATTAATAGCCAAATTTAAATGCCTGACAGTTATCCTCTTGATAGTTCACATAAGTTAAGCTCGCACTACAGCAGAAAAACGGGTCCTTTCCAAGGAGGTTATCTGAGATTCGTGCAGAGAGAGTGGGGCAGAATCAAAAACCATATTTCCTAATACAGGGGCCAGGAACCTTTTACAGACATCATCATCAACAACAACAACAACAACACCAACACCATCATCATTATTCCTCACTTTCCCCCCCTCATAGGACTCAAGGAAGCATACAGCTAAAAAAATAAGAGCCACTAAAAGAATACTGTTATATACTGAGCTTGGATCCTAGAACAATAGGCAGGTAGGATCCTAGAAGGCAGCAACCTGATTGGTCTGCAGGAGTCGCCCAATCAGGCTACAGGAGGAAGTGAATCAGCAACCTGATTGGCCTGCAGGAACAGTCCAATCAGGCTCCAGGAGGGGAGTTGGATCAGCCAGTCACACAGGATCCATTGTGTAAATAATGTATATATAGCCAGAGGTTTTGGTGGAAAGCACTCACTCACTGTTACCATGAGCTGAAATAAAGAGCATGAAATCAACACTGAACTCCGAGTATATTTCACATACGATTATAATTATTATAATTATTAATTATTTGCAGAATACTTAAAAGCTCAGTGTAAGTACGTCAAAACGCAAATAGTATTTGAGTAGGAACAGCAGTGGGGGTGAACTTTTCTGCTTTTCTTTTATGGTAATATGAAGGTACAGAGCAACTATAATATGCAGCATAAATTGAAATTCAGGGGGAACCAGGGAGGGAGGGGAAGTCATAGGTGGAGTGATTGATTGTTAAACTTGAAATGTTGTTGAACTGTTTACTTGTTTTTAAAAAATATTAATTTTTTTTTCAAATTAAACATTGATAGAATTAAAATCATACACATATATAAAGTATATTAAAAACAAGGACCACATGTCACTTCCGGGCAGCCTTCTGAAGCCCACATACCAATGATGTTGGGTGGAGGGCAGAGACAGAAGTGGGTAAATCAATGAATGCACATTTCTACCTTTGTACAGTAGCTCTATGTAAGAAAATAAGGTGTCCCTGCAGGATCAGGCCCTTGCCCCATGTAATCCAGCCAGCTGTTCTCAAAGTGGCCTCTAGGAAACCCACTGACAGCACCTGACAACAGGAGCACCCAGCAAGTGGAATTTGTCCCTCGTTTGCCCCCAGGGCTTGGATGGGAACCTTAGACGCAACAGGGGGCAGTGTGGTGGGGTGCTTAGACTGCCAGGCTAAGTCTGGCAGCACCTCCTATTGCCCATGGAAAGTGTCCGTAAATATCCCCTTCAAAATCCACAATGCACAAGAGACGGTCTCCTTTTCAGGCTCAGCCTTGTGTTTGCAGTCAATCAGTTTCTCATATGTTGAACGCCACCCTTTCAACATGCTCACACTTAATTGGACAACAGGACGAGACATGCTGACACTCTTATTCTGACCAGAAGAGAGAGGCAAAAGAGCTTATCTCTGTGAGCAAGTACAGCAAAAGCTGATCTCTCCACAACTACTGATGGACGGGGAGGATGCGGGTAGCGCTGTGGTCTAAACCACTGAGCCTCTTGGGCTTGCTGATTGGAAGGTCGGCGGTTCGAATGCCCGCGATGGGGTGAGTGCCCGTTGCTTAGTCCCAGCTCCTGCCAACTTAGCAGTTCGAAAGCACACCAGTGCAAGTAGATAAACTGCGGCAGGAAGGTAAATGGAGTTTCCATGCACTCTGGTTTTCATCATGGTGTTCCGTTGTACCGGTAGTGGTTTAGTCCTGCTGGCCACATGACCTGGAAAGCTGTCTGTTGACAAAAGCCAGCTCCCTTGGCCTGAAAGCAAGATGAGCGCCACAACCCCATAGTCGTCTTTGACTGGACTTAACCGTCCAGGGGTCCTTTATCTTTACCTTTACTTTTACCTATCATGCCCACACCATTTTGTGACCCTGCCTCTCTTTCTGCTCTTTTAGATGTGGAAGCCATTTTGTGTTAAGTCACCCCCCAAAGCAGCCAAAATCCCAAACGCGGCCGCTGGCTTTAAAAGGTTGGCAGCTGCTGATCTAATGAACAGAATATGAAGTGCAATGTTGATTGAACACACACATACAGACAGGAGCAGGAATGGAAAGCAAGTAATGCATATCATCCAAAAATGTATTTCCCACGGCTGGCAAAAGTTACCTGCTTATTGATACACACACACACACACAAAAATACTATGCTCCTCTTTATAGTTCTGCACTACCGCATTAATGTCACTCTCCTTGTTGGACAGGGGGAGATAATGGATCACTGAGGAGCTATTTATCTTTGCCTCACGCTCCGTTATAAGAGAATTGCAATAGCAACACAGAAAGTGGTTTTATATGCACTATCCAAAGATTTTCATAGAAGCCTGGGGCCAGTCAGCCCACTCGCTGCCAATCACCATGAGATCCAGGAAGTTGCACTCCTTGTATCATTGATCAGCAGTACCAGGAACTGATGAGGCAGGCATATTTTCTTTCTTGCCAAAAGTGGTTGGTTTGTTTTTTTACAGTGGTACCTCAGGTTAAGTACTTAATTCGTTCCGGAGGTCCGTACTTAACCTGAAACTGTTCTTAACCTGAAACACCACTTTTGCTAATGGGGCCTCCTGCTGCTACTGCACCGCCGGAGCACGATTTCTGTTCTCATCCTGAAGCAAAGTTCTTAACCTGAAGCACTATTTCTGGGTTAGCGGAGTCTGTAACCTGAAGCGTATGTAACCTGAGGTACCACTGTACTTTGAAGATGCCCCCCCCCCCGGTCCGGCCAGCATCTCTCATTGGCATGATGCAAGCTAGGGCAAGAGTTGAATGCTATTCGCTTGGACCTGTCTTGCATTCTCTTAATGATGACCAGATTTTTCAGTATTAAGAGAGCAGCCTGCACATTCATTGAACCCCATGAAGTTGGCTCATGCTGGTGGCCACAGTGATTCATGGTAGGCAGTAGTGTCCTCTTTGTAACCTTCAGGATGAGGACAGGGCAGGGCTAGGTGGGGATGAGGTCGGGCAAAATCTGGCTTGGTGATGGTCCTGCAGGTATGTTCAGCACATTTCAGAGGATGCCACTAGCCTCCCCCCTCCCCCCTACACACATGGCAGGCACACAGGAAACCAGCATAGCAGGAAAAAGGGGTTGCTGACACCCTAGCCTTTTAAAAATAAATTAATAATTAAGGGTGTTTCACCACAGGTGAGCATTCTAGTGTGTGTTAGAGGACATGGTTGGTGCTGTGGTCTAAACCATTGAGCCTCTTGGGCTTGCCGGTCGGAAGGTCAGCAGTTCAAATCCCCGTGACGGAATGAGCTCCCATTGCTCTGTCCCAGCTCCTGCCAACTTAGCAGTTTGAAAGCACACCAGTGCAAGTAAATAAATAGGTACCGTTGTGGTGGGAAGGTAAACGGCGTTTCTGTGCACTCTGGTTTTTGTCACGGTGTCCCGTTGTGCCAGAAGAGGTTTAATCGTGCTGGCCACATGACCCAGAAAGCTGTCTGCGGACAAACACCAGCTCCCTCGGCCTGAAAGCTAGATGAGCGCCACAACCCCATAGTCACCTTTGACTGGACTTAATCGTCCAGGAGTCTTTTACCTTTACCTTTACCTTTACCTTTACCTTAGGTGTGTGACACATACACCCCTGCCCCAAGCTCTCATGGGCAGTCTGAACTAGCTCAGTGTGGGAAGAGCCCTCTATCCAATGCCCACTAACCAAATTCACATTTTTTAAAAATAAAAAGACATACTTGTTTAAAACCTATAAAACTTTAAAAAACTAAAACAGATTTAAATTACCCAGAAGGCTTTCCTGCAAAGGTCCAGTTAAAATTTGACATATATGTCCTCGTCTGTAAGCAATTACCATCACCAGAAAATGATGGGGGGGGCAAGTTCAGACAGACCTGCGCAAGCCAACATCAGGCTGAAGTGCAGTCAGGACCCTGGACAGGGAGAAGGGGGCTGATAGGCCTGCAGAAGCAAAAGGTTCAGCACCATGGACAGCAATACTGCAACTAAGAGCAGGGAGAACAAATTGTTTCAGCACTAAGTTGGTGCAACTGCTAGAGATTTATTAGCAGGGGAGGGGAATCTTTTGCTCTCCAGATGTTACTGAACTACAACTTCCATCACTTCTAATCATTGGCCTTGCAGGGACCTGGAATTCAGGGCCCACGGTACAGATTCTGGTGTGGCTGAGTCTGCTGAGGATGGTCTCTCCCTTTGAGCTACCTATTGCTTGGAGACTCTGAGGACTCAGGATCTAAGGCAGGTATGGGGAGCATTAGGCTCTCCAGATATTGCTGAACTACAACTCCAATCATCCCTAGTGAGCCAGTGTGGTGTAGTGGTTAAGAGCGGTAGACTCGTAATCTGGGGAACCGAATCACTGATGATGAGATTTAAAGGAGAAGAAAATGAAGAGATCTTGGAACTTGTTGAGAACAAAGGTGAGGACTGTCGCTTTTGGGCAACAATGTACTTCTTTGGAGTATTATGGGATGGAAGTGCTGAGCTGGGGAGGAGGAAGGGCAGAGTTAACCTTGAGATACCAGCTCTGTACCAATCAACAACCGTATTAATACTGTAGGCGCCCAGAATGGATTGTAACTGGAGATAATGTAAAATACTTAACGCAGTAATATTAGAAGATAAGGTCGCATCAGCAATGGCGAGCGGGAAGTCATTTAATCAAAATTGTAATAGTTTGTGAAGACTGGGTTGAAATTTGGAAAATAAAAAATAAATAATTGGCAAAAAAAGAAGAAAATCATTCTGCAATCACTTCCTTTGACATCCAACTATGTGTCCTGTGCAAGAAAAAAAAACCCAGGAAATTTCTTCTTGACAATTTATTGTAAATCGATGATGACTGCGACCAGCTTGAATTTCTGCTGTTGCCCTTCTTTGTGCAGTAACCACCCACCTCGTTCCTGCAGGGCAAAGAGACTCTGTTCAGCCTTTCACACAGCAGTGGAAGAAGCATATATATATATATATATATATATATATATATATATATATATATATATTCCATTAGAGTCCTGCAGGAGTTGCACACGCAAATTGGTATGTCCTGTTCAGCTTTAATAAAGTTACCAATATTTGGTTTTGGAATCCCAGGGCACACAGGACGCACTGTCAAGCAATTACTTCTTGATTGCTTTTAGCAGTAGTCATCTCTCCCCCCTGCTTCTCCCTCCCCCTGCCCAGTATTTGCTCGATAAGCCAAAGGGATGTAGTTGCAGGTCAAATGTTGGCAGGGAGCCCAGTTTTAAACAGCGGGGGTCCTTTTTCCTGCTCTTGAAGGTCTCCTTCCCCTTCTTTCCCAATAATTCAATAATGGATAGCTTGCCCACTGCGGGCTAAATTCAGCAAATGTGACTTTTTAAAAAGTGTTTTGAGGTGTTTTAAGTGTTTTTAAATATCTATTTTTGCTTTTAATGGGTTTGTTTTACTGCTTTGTTGTTGTTTTCTTGGCTGCCCCCTGTTCCTTTGCGAAGAAGAGTGAGGCAGTAATCACATTCATTAATGACAGTAAGGTAAGAACATAAGAAGAGCCTCAAATCCTCTTTTAAATTCATCCAAGTGGGAAGCTCCATAGTTTAATTTTTGCTGCGTGAGGAAGTATTTTTGTTAAGTTGTGGGTGAACATATGCGCGTAGTGGTTGCGGAGCTTCTCTTGAATCATGTCCCATGGTGTTGCCTGGACTACTTCAGGCGCAACCAATGCTTGGGCCATCTCAAACACCTTGAACACCTCAGGCCCACAGAGGCTGAGGAATAGGCCCCGCTTACACTCCTGGGATACTTCCATCAGCTCGTTGGCTTGGAGGTAGCAGTCGAACCGAGCAAGGTAGGAGTCCCATGATTCAGAGGCTGGCGCAAACGGCGGTAGAGGCACAAGTGAAGCCATGGTTCTGATGCCGATGTGGGGTGATGAATGGAACACAGTGCTCTAACCAGAACAGTCAGCTCTGAATTAGTTCTGTTCAGTGATTTCACTTGGTGTTTCAGCTCAGTGATTCAGCTTTGCTCAGGGGGTGGCTGCATCTGGCTGTGCTCTGTTGTCCATCAATCCCACCTTCGTCACCAGTGTTATGTTGTGGGTGAACATATCAGACGACACAACGATTCTTCAAACAGCTCTTGTTTATTCACAGGCCAGAACAGAACTGAACTGAAGGGTTGTCAGCCTGCTTATATAGAGCTCCAGTACAACGTTACTGTAACAACTTTCTAAAACTATCCAATCACTGAACGTCACTTTCAATCCCTTATTTGCATAACTATCTACAGTATCCCCCTGCTGGCCCAGGGTGAGAACTTCAGTACATAACAATTTTCTGTTATCTGTCTTGAATCTTCCAGCATTCAATTTGATGAATGTTTGCAGATTCTAGTATTATGAGAAAGGGAGAAAAAAATTCTCTATTCACTTTTCCCATGCCCAGAGGCAGAGCTAACTGCTCCGGCACCCAGAGCGGTGTGCACTTGGGGGGTGGGGCTAACCGCCCGTGGGGGAGGGGCTAGCCACCTGCAGGGGTGAGGCTAGCATCCAGGGGGTAGGGCAAGCATCCTGGGAGTGCGCACCCTCCCGTCGCGAACATCTCGGGGGTGCGCAGCCACCTGCCATGAGTGTGGCGATGTCACCCCCCTCAGAGATGGCACCTGGGGTGGACCGCATCCACCTTTCTCCACCTCTGCCCATGCCCATGTTGTAGCATTATTAGACTTTACCGATTGGAGGGGTCTGCGCTGCTCCCGGACGGGAGGAAGGAAGTCAAATGAGACCGAGAGGTTTGGTTCAGAGAAAGAGTTCTTTATTTCTTCTCTCCGGAGCAGCAGAAAGGCACTTGAGTAGTCAGTCCACAGCAAGTCCAAAGAAATGAGAAATTTCATGCAGTATATATATATATCCTCCTGGCACCCTCTCCCCCCTTCCCCAGGAATCCAACCATGTCAGCATATACACGTAAGTTGACATCCATGACCATAAACAGATATTCCTGTTCTGGTACTCTTGACCATAAAAGGTTGTTCCTGTTCCTATACTCTTATCTTGGGGCAGGAGGTCACCAACTCTAAGAGCACTCCTGGCGCCGTTCCCGGGTCTCTTGTCAGACCTGACAAGGTCTGTGCGTCTTTGTGGTCAGGATGTAAGATAAGACCCAAACGTGCCATCCCTGCTCCACTCGGAACTGGCAAGGCCATCCATTGCCGTCACAGACTGATAAAGGAGAGGACTTTGAGCACTTGTTTATACAGCTGGCTTTCTGTTTATACATTTACCCAAGAGCTCAAGTTAATGCATTTTAGAAATGCTCCCTTGGAGGAGGAAAATGGGGACTTTGGGTCCCGTTTCAGACTGACTGCACAGAAACTCATTCCTTCAATGTCAGCTCTTACTCAGCTTTTCTCTAAACTGCAAAGTCCCAAATGCTGCAACCTTTCTTCATCTGGCAGTGGCTCTGTCCCCTTGACCATTTGGGCTGCCCTTTTCTCAACATTTCCCTGCCTTGCAATATCCTTTTTAAGCTGAGGTGACCAAAACAACAACCTTCCCCACCCTGTGTTCATTCTGAACCAAAATGTACAATCCTCAGGCTCTGGGATGAGAATTCCAAATTGACCAGGGGATTCATGGTCCGTCCAACTCATAACTAGGCTGGCCCTGACAGGAAAATAGGCAGGAGAACAAGGTTCATGTCACAACTGCTTGCTGCCTATGGCACAGAAGTGAGGACAGGGTGAGCATCAGCACAGGTGGGCCCTGTTCAGATGTTGGGCCCAACAGCTGCCTGAGGATGCTTAGTGAGGGCATCAACCCTTGTCTTTATCCTTCATGTGTGAGTGGGGTGTGTGTGTGTGTGTGTGCGCGCACACACACACACACACGCGTGCGAGTGTGTGCGTACATATACAGTGGTACCTCGGGTTAAGTACTTAATTTGCTCCGGAGGTCCGTTCTTAACCTGAAACTGTCCTTAACCTGAAGCACCACTTTAGCTAATGGGGCCTCCCGCTGCTGCCGCGCCACCAGAGCACGATTTCTGTTCTCATCCTGAAGCAAAGTTCTTAACCCGAGGTAATATTTTTGGGTTAGCGGAGTCTGTAACCTGAAGCGTATGTAACTTGAAGTGTATGTAACCCGAGGTACCACTGTATGTGTATATCTATAATCAGTTCAGTGTGAGGGGTTTGTATAGGGAGGGGGGGACTTATAATGACTGTTAAAATTTTAAATACTTGTACATTATGTGAATATTTGCTCTCTTTAGATCTGCAGCCATTTAGGGCCAGGGGAGCAAGAGTGAGTGAGTAATTAGATTGGCCCTGACGGCTTGCATTCCAGCATTACTTTAACTTGCTTTGACGTGCCTTTCAGGAAATGGGAAAGAGAAGGGGGACCGGTTAGGTCTCCTGCATCAGCCCTGCTGTGGAAATATATTTTAATCAGTGCAAGTGGAAACAGAGAAAACATGCTGTGTTTCATGTTCTGGTCCAATGCCAGAACTCAAAGAGGGAAAGCAGTGAGGCTGGAGACCAGGTAAGGCTGAAGATTGAGAGACCAT
This sequence comes from Podarcis cretensis, assembly GCF_951804945.1. Lineage (NCBI taxonomy): Eukaryota > Metazoa > Chordata > Lepidosauria > Squamata > Lacertidae > Podarcis > Podarcis cretensis. Next base: position 10,670,466 of record NC_137170.1, on the reverse strand, counting down.
GGACAGCTCCATGTAAGCAACATGCTCTGATGAAGGCTGGTAGCCAACTTAGGCCTTCTATGCCTTTGGCTCTGGGCTCCAGAGCCGTCTTTCCCATTGGTCTTAGTGGTTCGTTGCGCCAGGGCGCCGGCCTCTCAGGGGCACCCTAGCGAGTAGGGGAGCTGCGTGGCTTTGCCAGCAGCCTCCCCTTTCCCTGCACGCCTGCCAGCTGTGCCCCAACAACTACATGGCTGGCGGGAGCGCAGCTTCCCTCCCAAGCCTCTGCAGCTGCTAAAGACAGCCCTGCTCCCGGTCGTTGTCCTCCTCCTGCTTCCTGGCAAAAGGCAGCGCTCAGCCTTCCCGGGCTGCCTTCTTGGGTGCCCCAACGCCGGAGAGCATGTCTGCCAGAACGTTTTCCTGCTTGATCGCCACTGGGGATCGGGGTGGTGGGAGAGGCAGAGGACATTTTCCATCACCCTCTCCCTTGTTTTGGAGTTGCTGGGGGGGGGCACCGGGGCGATCTTTGCACCACGGCGCCAGATATGCTTAAGACGGCCCTGCTGGGCTATCTCCTTTAGAGCCTTAAAGAAGAGGTAAAGAAACCCCTGACCATTAGGTCCAGTTGTGACGGACTCTGGGGTTGCAGCGCTCATCTCGCTTTATTGGCCAAGGGAGCTGACGTTTGTCTGCAGACAGTTTTTCTGAGTCATGTGGCCAGCATGACTAAGCCGCTTCTGGCGAAATCAGAGCAGTGCACGAAAATGCCATTTACCTTCCCGCCGGAGTGGTACCTATTTATCTACTTGCACTTTGACATGCTTTTGAACTGCTAGGTTGGCAGGACCTTTACAGCCTTAAAGAGCCTTAAAGAGATAACTCCCTGGCCTGAAAATGGGCACTCCTCCTTTGTTGCATAGCTTCCCTCCTGGTACTGCCAGACTGGTCCAGACTGGTGATGTGCGGTGGGAGCCATCTGGCTTCGAAGGCTCAGAGGGAGGGGTCTGTGAGGGTCCAGGATTTGGCCTTGTAGGCCCTGGTGCTCTGAGAGGTTTCTCTGGGAGTTCTTATCCAATTGCCTTAGGTGCAATGCTCTCTCAATCTTCCACAGTTAGCTCTGAGCCCTGACCTAGACCCAGCTCCCCATCTGCTGCTCCCACAGCCTCCGACTTAGCTGTGATTCCTGTGTCACAGTGGGGTTGGGCTAGATGACCCATTGGGTCCCTTCCAACTCTATAATTCTATGATTCTGTGTCCAGATCACTGCTGGATACAGGGATCACAACACCATGAGGCTTCCTTGATCTGCCCAGTTCTGTCACTCATGGTTCGCTGTGATACACAAAGTAAATTCTATTAAACTGATGAAACGGAATCTCCACAACAAAGATTTTCCATTTGGAAATGAATCTATGGAGAACCAGCAGTTCACATCCATTGTTTACCAGAGGAATTAAGGGAAACAGTGAGAAAGCTGACAACGTCATGAAGATAGGGTGGATTTATCTTCGCAAAAATAGTGTTATTGTTTCTTTTGCTGAGGCAAAGCATGTCTTAAAGATTGCCAGGCTTGGAATGTACTTCTAGACTCTAGGCTTGCTGACAAATAAGCTGCACTAGGCTGCCTCACTTTGGCATTTTATTGACCTATATATTGAGTATTCATCCTGATTTGCTGCTGGGTAGGAAAGACACAGGTGGTGCTGTGGGTTAAAACACAAACCCTAGGACTTGCCGATCAGAAGGTCGGTGGTTCAAATCCCCGCGACGGGGTGAGCTCCCGTTGCTCGGTCCCTGCTCCTGCCAACCTAGCAGTTCAAAAGCATGCCAGTGCAAGTAGATAAATAGGTACCGCTCCGGTGGGAAGGTAAACAGCGTTTCCGTGCGCTGCTCTGGTTTGCCAGAAGCGGCTTAGTCATGCTGGCCACATGACCTGGAAGCTGTACGCCAGCTCCCTCGGCCAATAAAGCGAGATGAGCGCCGCAACCCCAGAGTCGGCCACGACTGGACCTAATGGTCAGGGGTCCCTTTACCTAGGAAAACATTTGAGTTCGAGTTTGATTAAACTGCGGAAGGCAGTGGAAGACAGGAGTACCTGGCGTGCTCTGGTCCATGGGGTCACAAAGAGTCGGACATGACTAAATGACTAAACAACAACAGGAGAACATTATCCAGAGTGTTTGTATGTGTGAGAGAGACCTGAGCTAGAAAACAGGCTGGGAGCTGGAGAAACAGAGCTGGAGAATCCAAAGTCATGGGAATGGAGAAGCAAGATCTGTTGAGATGTTCATGCCGTGAACCCCTCCATCTTATGCTCAAGTTGGATATATGTGTAAATTAAACCATGTGTCCTAAAGACATGGCTGTCCCTGATGACCTTCATTCCAAGGAAACTGAACCCTGGGTAAGAACGTGGAAGCCCTGGATTCTCCAAATGCTCAATGTTTGAGATGGTGTGTAATGATGTTAGGTTCCAGCATCTGGTCCCTGCTTATAAGTTGAAATCAATTGGTGAACAAAAGTGTTTATTCTGAAGAGACGCTGGCTTTCCCCCCTCGGAGGGAAGCAGAAGTGGCCTAAGCCATCCTTCCTGAGATATTAGTTACAAATAATGAATGGGTCAAGGAAGCCTTACAAATTCATGACAATCGATGATAAATTTCCTAGCGAATGTGGTGAGTAATGACTCCTGGCCTCTGCTTAAGTTATTCAATGCACGATCCAGTCTAAGTTGAACATTGTTAAGTCCCATTGATTTTCATTGGGGGGAGATTTTAAACGGTGCTCATTTCTCCCACAGAAGTCGATGGGGCTTTTTAAAAAGGGCTTATCTTTTGGCTGGAGCATACATGCCATTCTTTATCCAATTAAGCAATTTTAGACTGACTTTTCTTAAACAGTCTCTAAACTAGCCTGAGAGTTCTGTTTGAAACTGGAGTGGCCCACATTCACCTGAGTCATTGCTTGTCTTGTGATAGCTTTGTTTTAGTGTACGTACACACACACACACACATACACACACACTGAACATGAGATCCAATGAGCCCACCCTTCTGCACTGCAAAATGAAGCCAGTGGATGAGGCCAGCAGCAGCTTTTCATCACCCTAAATATAGAAATGTATCGCCTAATGACAAGACACAAGATCTGCATGAAAAAATAAAATCATCTGCTAACTTATATGTATAGAACGCAAACTTAGAAATGACTACAGTGGTACCTTGGTTCTCAAACTTAATCCGTTCCGGATGTCCATTCCAAAACCAAAGCGTTCCAAAACCAAGGCACGCTTTCCCATAGAAAATAATGCAAAATGGATTAATCCGTTCCAGACTTTTGAAAACAACCCCTAAAACAGCAATTTAACATGAATTTTACTATCTAACGAGACCATTGATCCATAAAATAAAAGCAATAAACAATGCACTGCAGTTACACAATCAATCAATCAATCAATCAGTCAGTCAGTAGCTGAACTGGGTTCCACACAGTTACAGAAACAAACAATAAAGCCACAAAAACAAAAAAGCAAATAGCAAAAACAGACAGACCTCAGAGTAACACTCAAAACGGAAGTTTGGCACTGAAATAGTCAGTGTAACACTCAAAATGGAAGCGTAACACTCAAAACAGATTACGTTCGGCTTCTGAAAAAAGTTCACAAACCGGAACACTTACTTCTGGGTTTGCAGCGTTTGGGTTCCAAGTTGTTCGAGTACCAAGGTGTTTGAAAACCAAGGTACTACTGTACTGTGGTCATGTCAACACCATACATTTAAAGTACTTTTATACCACTTTAAGAGTCATGGCTTCCCTGCAAAGAACTGAGAACTGTAGTTAAGGGTGTTGAGAGTTGTAAAGATAACATCGGCAAACTACAGTGCCCAGCATTCTTTGGGGAAAACCATGACTCTTAAAATGGTATAAGAGTCCTTCAAATGTAGGCTATGGATGTGACAGATGAATTAAATGGAAATCTAAAACATCTGGAGGAGGAGGCTGTGACCAGGTGACTGTGTGCCTGCTCTCTGCTGATGGACAAGTTCAAAGCACACCTCCTCTTATAATTCTTCTTTATCTTTAAACTGGAACCAGACAGAATTTCAGGTCCAGATTGGGGCAGGGGCATGGGCCCTGGGCAGCAGGTTAGCAGGGTGGCAAACAGCATTCCAGTGCTTCCTTTTTTCACTGCCTGAAGCAATGCAGAAGCAAGCCCTTTCAAAATGGGCTTCTTTACAGGGTTTGCTATCTGCCTGGGGAAAAGGGAAGAAGGGAACAACTAGCTAGGTAAGGAAGGAAGGAAGGAAGGAAGGAAGGAAGGAAGGAAGGAAGGAAGGCTTGGGCAAAAGAAGGGAGGAGCTGGCTAGTGATAGCAGCAGCAGGAAGAGCAGGTAACACAGAAAAGAGGAACAGTTTGGAAAAGCCACGTCTGAACCACGTCTTCCTAGAAATAAGCCCTATTGAATTCATTGGATCTTAGTAAAGGTAAAGGGACCCCTGACCATTAGGTCCAGTCGTGACCGACTCTGGGGTTGCGGCGCTCATCTCGCTTTATTGGCTGAGGGAGCCAGCGTACAGCTTCCGGGTCATGTGGCCAGCATGACTAAGCCGCTTCTGGCGAACCAGAGCAGCGCACGGAAATGCCGTTTACCTTCCTGCTGGAGTGGTACCTATTTATCTACTTGCACTTTGATGTGCTTTCGAACTGCTAGGTTGGCAGGAGCAGGGACCGAGCAACGGGAGCTCACCCCATCGCGGGGATTCGAACCGCCAACCTTCTGATCGGCAAGTCCTAGGCTCAGTGGTTTAACCCACAGCCCAGGTAAATGGATCATGCCTCCTCTTATTGTGTTGGGGAAATGAGCTGCAATGTGGTGTATTGTCTCGCAGAGGTGTAGCATGTGAAATCTGAGCGCCAGTTGAGATTTGCTGTATGCGTGTGTGTTTTATGCCCACACATAATTGATTGCATACAATTGTCAACCAGGCACTTGCCTGTAGGAGGTAAATTTCGCTGCCTGCCTGATGACCAGCGAGTCTTCCATGAGCCCTAAATATTTAGAGACAGGTATATTCCAGTGCTGGTGCTCGCTCTGTATAGAGCTCATCCAAGTAGGAATTTGAAGGCAGAAATCCAAAGCTTTGGAAGGGGGAGAGACCACAGCTTAGCAACAGAGCATCTGCTTTTCATCCAGAAGGTCCCAGGGAGAGAACCCTGGAGATCTACTATCAATCTGTGTCGGCAGTACTGAGCTAAGTGTGCTAATCATTTGTTTGCTAAATTTTACCCAACCTTTCTCAAGCATAACTGGGCTAGGATCCCGCCACTGATTGAGGAAATGGCCACATTTTGTCTAAAGGGTGGGCTGGCCCTGAATGTAGGACACATGGTCCCCCTACCTTGGGCATAGGGGACATGTGGCCCTCTGCAGTGTGCCACAATTTGGGGCATGGGAGGCAAGAGTCCAGGGCTGGCACACTGGGGCTGGAATAAGGGCACTGGCACTGGTAGCAGAAGCAGTCTAATTGGTGGGTCCACAGTTGAGAACAAGTCCAATGGAGGCGGTCAGTATGCAGGATAGCGGGAGCGGGAGCAGGCTACAGTTAGGCAGGAGACCACATTGCTGTGGCCAAGACCAAGGCTGAAATCCAGGCCTTATATAGTCCTCCTGAGCTTACCCCCAGCTACAGCACATCACATCATCCGACTGTGCCTGCCGGCCTTCGCCTGATTCCCCTAAGGCAAGCACAACCAAGGCCTGGTTCCTGCAAACACTCGCAATGCTCAGGACCTGGCTCTTGCAAACCCGCATGGTGCTCATTACACATTGTGACTCTCTGCTTCTCCCCTATGCTCTCTTTCCACCCTCCCTCCCTCTCTCTTTCTCTCTGTCTCCTTTGGGACTCTGATCAAGGTAGCAAAGCTCAAAAGACTTCCTCTCCCTCTGCAGCCTCCAGGTGTCTCTCCCACTGGGACGTTAAGCTTGCTCTGTTGTGTTCAGAGGGCCTGGAACTCATAGGAATAAGAATCTGGAAGCAGCTGAAGCTTCACAGATGTTGCGATGAATTCAAGGTCACACTACAGTGGTACCTTGGGTTAAGAACTTAATTCATTCTGGATGTCGGTTCTTAACCTGAAACTGTTCTTAACCTGAAGCACCACTTTAGCTAATAGGGCCTTCGGCTGCTGCTGAGCCACCGCTGCACAATTTCTGTTCTCATCCTGAAGTAAAGTTCTTAACCCGAGGTACCATTTCTGGGTTAGCGGAGTCTGTAACCAGAAGCGTATGTAACCTGAAGCGAGGTACCACTGTATTATAAACGTTCTGTCTGTGCACACACATCAGCTTTCCAGACAAATGACCCCCCCCTTCCCTGGCCAGCTGTTTTTGGGCATCTTCCAATCCTAATTTGGTGTGGGGAGATGCAGGAGTTGCATTGGGGAGGAGGGGGGGGGGAAAGCCCCATTGAGCAAACAGAAACTCAGGGCTTCCACTGACAGGGTTTGTTAACTGATTCCGGCCCATTCAGTTTCACGTGTTGGTTCCTTCCTAGTTTACACCCAGAAACAAGACTCCTATTTTTCCTTTCAGAATCCCCCTTGACTTTTCAATGTAGCATAAGCCCTGGGATGGATTCGCCTATAGAATCCAAAGTTGCATTCTGGTTTAGCAACTTGCACCTGCATGATGTTGATGCCTGAGGCACCTGCTGCCTCCATTGCCACCCCTCCCCCATGGATGCAGGTGAGGTTTGGAGTCCCCACCCTCTTCCCACGGCCCCCACCCTCTTCGTGACCCCATGGACCAGAGCACGCCAGGCACTCCTGTCTTCCACTGCCTCCCGCAGTTTGGTCAAACTCATGCTGGTAGCTTCGAGAACACTGTCCAACCATCTCGTCCTCTATCGTCCCCTTCTCCTTGTGCCCTCCATCTTTCCCAACATCAGGGTCTTTTCCAGGGAGTCTTCTCTTCTCATGAGGTGGCCAAAGTCTTGGAGCCTCAGCTTCAGGATCTGTCCTTCCAGTGAGCACTCAGGGCTGATTTCCTTCAGAACGGAGAGGTTTGATCTTCTTGCCATCCATGGGACTCTCAAGGGTCTCCTCCAGAGCGCAAATTGTCTGCTGTTTTGGCTTTACCTGGTAGCCTCGCAAGCCGAGGGCAGCCAGGTTTATGTAATTCCAGCTGAGACTTTTTACCTGCGCTCCCCAGCTCTGCTCACATGGTAAGGAACGTGCTTTAAAAGGGAGCCTATAAATATCTGTTCACTTATTTGTGAATCTGTACTCCCTGGAACGGCTTCACGAGGATCAGCATATTGTTACCTGGGTTTTTATGAGGAACAGCTGCCATATGTTTGCCCCGCTAGGTAATCAAAAGGAAAAGCCAATTACGGCGGCAGCGTTGCAGACATTAAATATGAAATACACAGCGAGAAGCTGTAAGAGATGCCCGCAGTTTAGTAATCGCACGGTTTTGCCATCAGTTTTAACCACCCCTCTCGTCTTTTTGATCCCTCTAAAACTCATCATAGCATTAATTAACTGCACTGACATCTGATGGTCCTCATTGTTTTGCTGCTACAGAACGATCTGTCCTCTGGTTTGACGAAGACGACTCATTAGCGCAAGTCGGAACAGAGTAGGGGTGGGGGAGAAATTGCATTTCAATGTGAATCTACCTGAATCACACTCTCCAAAATAATACGTGAACCAAAAACACAGCCGTCCTTTGACATTTTGCATTTTTCTGAATTATGCGGCGCATTTCTCTAGCTGGGTAATGTGTGCAAAAATACACGTGCTAGGGTGAAGTGTGCATAGAAATGCATATAATAGTGAAAAATCCCACACACACAAATGTATACTGGGGAAATTGTTTTGCAAAAAATGTGTTAATTGGGCAAGATTGCATACCAAAAATATTTGTTATCAGGAGAAACGTACACTAAAATGCTGATTAATTATGATGAGAATCTTTTTTAAAAATTGATGTGGAAATGTGGAGAACTCAATTGATGATTAGTAAAAATGGGACGCAGGTGGCGCTGTGGGTTAAAGCCTCAGTGCCTAGGGCTTGCCAATCGAAAGGTCGGCGGTTCGAATCCCTGTGGCGGGGTGCGCTCCCGCTGCTCGGTCCCAGCGCCTGCCAACCTAGCAGTTCGAAAGCACCTCCGGGTGCAAGTAGATAAATAGGGACCGCTTACCAGCGGGAAGGTAAACGGCGTTTCCGTGTGCGGCTCTGGCTCGCCAGATGCAGCTTTGTCACGCTGGCCACGTGACCCGGAAGTGTCTCCGGACAGCGCTGGCCCCTGGCCTCTTAAGTGAGATGGGCGCACAACCCCAGAGTCTGTCAAGACTGGCCCGTACGGGCAGGGGTACCTTTACCTTTAACCTTAAAAATGAGAAACTGAGAGAAACCAAAATGGGCAAACTTGCTCATTCCTGGAACAGAAAGTGCAAACACACAAGAGGAGAAAGAGCAAATTTGCACCTGAGAAACCCAAATCTTTTACTCTGAATAACTGTGCAAATAGTATACTTCTATTAGGGCTGAGCCCAAACACATCACAGGGTGGTTGATTTTCTTTTGCAAACATTTTAGACAGAAAAGCCTGTCCTTTTTAATGATTTTGCAGAAATAAAAATAAAATAAAATTGAATGCCCATTTACACTGACATCTTTTAGTTTCAGTGATGTCATCATTAGTCAGATCTGATTGGGGTGCCATCCTATGTGACTGTCAAAAAGCTTTACCTTTCCCAACTGATCTCATTTACCCTCAGAGATAACAAGATGTGGCAGGTAGTGGCACCCACCCTGTGGAACGCCCTCCCACCAGATGTCAAAGGAAAAAACAACGGCCAGACTTTTAGAGGACATCTGAAGGCAGCCCTGTTTAGGGAAACTTTTAATATCTGAAGGACTATTATATTTTAATATTCTGTGGGAAGCTGCCTGGAGTGGCTGGGGAAACCCAGCCAGATGGGCGGGGTATAAATGATAAATTATTATTTTGTTGTTGATTAGTCATGTCCGACTCTTCGTGACCTCATGGACCAGAGCAAGCCAGGCCTGGATCATTGCCTTGTCATGGCAAAGGGACTTGAATAACTCAGAGAAGCTATGAACTATGCCAAGCAGGGCCACCCAAGACAGACTGCTCATAGTGGAGAGTTTTGACTAAATGTGATCCACCTAGAGCAGGAACTGGCAAGCCACTCCAGTATCCCTGCCAAGAAAACTCCATGGACAAATTGTTGTTGTTGTTGTTATATTAATATTTTTATTAAGAATTTCAACACAATAATTTTAACAAAAATACATCATCCACATTATTATTATTTCCCCCCCATTTCCCCCCCCTCCCCCCCCTGAACATATACCCCCCTCCCTCCCCCCTGACTTCCCTCAGCTCCTATCACTGGTTTCTCAGCATATATTTTTTATCTGCATGTTATAAAATTGTATAGATCGTTAATTTCTCTATCTGCATATTGCCAATAAATTTTTTGTGAATGTTTATTCAAAACCTGCCAAAGAGGCCAGTTCGTATTGCTGTTTCTTCAAGTATTTCGTAAAAGGTTCCCATTCATCTTTAAAGTCACAGTTATTCTTGTCACGTAGTTTGTGTGTCAGTTTTGCCAATTCCGCATAATCCATCAATTTTTCTTGCCACAGTTCTTTCGTCGGGGTTTCTTCATTCTTCCATCCTTGTGCGATTAAGACCCTTGCTGCCGTTGTCGTATTGTTATTCTTACTAAGATGTAGCCAAACCTGTGCCATTATCCTTCTTGCCATGATGGACTGAGATCACTATTGTGACAAATCTGGGGGAGGGGAGAGAGAATAATCAAAACTTTGAACTGTTCCAACATGCCTTCCCCACCCAACTCTCCTCCCAAGATCTTCAGAAACCCATCAGAAACCTCTTTGCAACTTTCACCGATTATGAAACCCTTGGGAAATGGCTTTTGTAGTCCACATTCCTGCAGATGGATGGATGGATAGAAAGTTTGAACACGACTGAAGTAATGCATCAATGCATGTTCCTATATCCCTGGTTGTGCTTTAATAGGCAGACAGATTTGTTTTCCAGCGTGGGAGTTGTGGATTCGGGAGCCTGCCTGGGGCGACTACCTTGTCACCCAATTTCCCTCAAAATATGACAAGGGCTGTGTGTCCAAGTCTGAAAATTTGCTGGGAATAAATTAAAAGAGCAGCATGAGGAGCCCATCCCAGCAAAAAAAAAAAATTTTTTTTTAAGCTTGCTGGGCTCTCCTGAGCAGCACTGATGACAGCTGCCAGAATGACTCATGGAACTTTTTGATGGAAGCAGCTAATGTTGACCCCGTTGGCTTTTGGGCTGCCCTACAAGAGTGACACTGTGTCCCCCTTTGCGTCTCATGCTTATTACCTGTGACATCCCTGGCACAGCAAGGAAGGTGGCAGAACAAACATGACATGCCTTTAATCCACAGATGTCAGCAGCGGCTCAGTAACGATACCAGAGAAAAGCATATTCCGCAGAAGCTGGTATATATATTTCCCTCCTCCCAGGCTTTGGACAGAAAACCAAGTTGCTGGTTTCTCGTGACGTTAATGCTGCTGAGCGCTTGGCAAATGCAATTTAGATTGGCGCTGCCAGACAAAGTGAAGCAAACGTAACTGGCAAGGTGTGCGTTTGTGTGTCAATGGCGATTAGACAGTGGTTGGGATGCTTTTTAAAGAAGAGTGGAAATGATAGGGGTAGGGAAATGATTTAAAAACAAGTGTTTAAAACTCCCCCCCCAAAAAAATTTAAAAATAATGATAAAAGGTAAAGGGACCCCTGACCATTAGGTCCAGTCGTGGCCGACTCTGGGGTTGCAGTGCTCATCTCACTTTATTGACCGAGAGAGCCAGCGTACAGCTTCCGGGTCATGTGGCCAGCATGACTAAGCCGCTTCTGGAGAACCAGAGCAGTGCATGGAAATGCCGTTTACCTTCCCGCCGGAGCGGTACCTATTTACCTACTTGCACTTTGATGTGCTTTCGATTAAAATATGTCAACAGATTAAAATATGTCAACATTCTACATTGAATCATGGAATTGTAGAGTTGGAAGGGACCCCAAGGCTCATGTAGGCCAACCCCTTGAATCTAGACTCTGGTTAAAAACCCCCAAGGAAGGAGAGTCCACCACCTTCCGAGGGGTAGACTGTTGAACAGCTCTTACTGCCAGAAAGTTCTTCCTGATGTTGAGTTGCAATCTCCTTTCTTGTAACTTGAACTTGGTTCAAGTCCTACCCTCTGGAGCAGGAGAAAGCAAGCTTGTTTTTTTTAGCTGGCACCGAAAAGAGCACAGCGCAGGCCCCTGCCTGATGTTGATAGCCAAAGTATAGGCCCTTCCACACTGAAAGATGGATTTCTTGCAAATGTGGGGAAAGTATTGTGTGGCACTTAGAACAGATCAAAAAGGTCGAGTGGGCATATTGGGGTAAGGCCATCTCGTGAGTAAATGATCCCAAGCTGTTAAGGGCTTCGTTGTCAGGCTTTGGTGAATCTGTTCCTGCCCTGTGGCAGTAACAGAAGATCAAACGAAAGAAGCGTCTTAGCGCTTAGAATCTTTAATAATTACAGTGAGAGAACAAATAACACACTGTGGTGCTCCCAATTAAGGGTTACTCCCCCCATCCCTATTAATCTATGTCACTCCTACATCTTGTAACCTGAGCTTGTAACCTGAGCTTGTACCCTCTGCGTTTTCTGTTCTAACACTTTCTGAGCTCTCCGTGTCCTTGGAGAAGAGGGGTGAATGCTGTCCAGAGACTGTGAATCTATTAATTCTCTTCCAGTGTTTCTTCTGCTAGCTGTTCCCTGTTCAGTATTTCCCAGCTTCTGCCTTCTGAACTATGCCCCTCTGCAAACCACTGTTCCAAATCTATACTGTCCTCCTGCTCCTGGGAAGATTCAGGAGCAGGAGCAGGGGGAGGGGGTGGCTCCTACCGTTCCTCTTCAGTGCAGCCCTCCTCAGCACGGTCCCTGACATTTGTTGTTGTTTAGTCGTGTCCAACTCTTCGTGACCCCATGGACCAGAGCGCGCCAGGCACTTCTGTCTTCCACTGCCTCCCGCAGTTTGGTCAGACTCATGTTTGTAGCTTCAAGAACACTGTCCAACCATCTCGTCCTCTGCCGTCCCCTTCTCCTTGTGCCCTCCATCTTTCCCAACATCAGGGTCTTTTCCAGGGAGTCTTCTCTTCTCATGAGGTGGCCAAAGGATTGGAGCCTCAGCTTCATGATCTGTCCATCCAGTGAGCACTCAGGGCTAATTTCCTTAAGTCCATGGGACTCTCAAGAGTCTCCTCCAGCACCGTAATTCAAAAGCATCAATTCTTCGGTGATCAGCCTTCTTTATGGTCCAGCTCTCACTTCCATACATCACTACTGGGAAAATCCTGACATTTATATACTAACAATAGCACCTTGAACTTGTCCTGGCAGTCTTGGCCCAGAACTTGGTTAGTCCCTGTTGTTCAAGCAAAACGAGACAGCATTCACCAGCTCACTTAGTGGCACGTAAAGTGGCATCTATATCTACACCACATGACTGCATGTGCAGGAGCCCCATGTGGTTAGGGCCGCATATGAGAGATTTCAAACTGGGTTGCATGCCCCTCCCCTCCTTGCTTTGAACAAGGAGAGAGGAATCAAGGCTGAGGTTCATTATACCCCTTGCAAGCCTTTTAAGGCTAATCTAATATTGAGGAAGCCTTCGGGCAAAGGAAATAATTATGGAGATATGATGGCAGTGAGGTCAGCATCTGGGGGAGAAGACTGACAACGGAGCGTAGGGTTGTTTGAGTCATGGCTATGATGATTGTGATGCAGCCTGCATTGTGCACCATATGTTATATCCAAATTGGATAAGAAGGGGGAGGTGTGTATGAAAAATCTAGCAGGCCGATCTGAAATTGCAGCAAACGAGCCTGAATGAGGAAAGAGCTGAAATGTTCAAGTGACGTCCGTTCAGCTCCTCTGTGAGTTGATCGCCAGAAAGCTCAGGGGTATCCACAATGACCAGAAATGTGGTTCTCCACTGAAAGCAGATGTTCCATGAAGTTTTGCATCATTTAATTGACTGTTGGGGAGTTCTTCCTCCAGTGAGATTCCTGCATTGCAGGGGGTTGAACTAGATGACCTTTGGGTACTTCCAACTCTAAGATTCTGTTATTCTTTTCTTTCTTTTTATTCTGGTTGCAAGTGCATTTAAGAAACAACCACCAGCAGCAGCAGAGCAGGGATACCTGAGTAGCTTACACTGATGTGTGCACTGTTAATAATAATAATAATTATTATTATTTATACCCCTCCCTCCCTGGCCAGAGTGCTCAGGGTGGCTAACACCAGTAAAATTACAGTAACATCAGTGAAATCATAATAGGAAAAAACAGCAACACCAATTTAAAATACAGGTTAAAATGCAATTTAAAATGCAGCCTTATTTTAAAAGTAGCCCATAGATCAAAACCGTAAGGGGAGGGAAAACATAAGGGTCAGACTGAGCCCAAACCAAAGGCCAGGCAGAACAGCTCTGTCTTGCAGGCCCTGCGGAAAGATGTCAAGTCCCGCAGGGCTCTAGTCTCTTGTGACAGAGCGTTCCACCAAGTCAGGGCCAGTACTGAAAAGGCCCTGGCCCTAGTTGAGACCAATCTAACCACCTTGCAACCTGGGACCTCCAAGGTGTTGTCATTTGTGGACCTTAAGGTCCTCCGCGGGGCATACCAGGAGAGGCGGTCCCATAGGTACGTGGGTCCTAGGCCGTTGCAGTTTTAGGGGTTTGAGTGTCCTATTTTACAGGTGACCATCCTCTTGCGGATAAGAGTCCTAAATATATGTAATGAAAGTGCCAGGCGAGCTTCATTGCAGGGAGCAATCCACAAACGGGGAGCCACTGCAGAAAAGGCCGATTCTTGTGCTGCCACTCTCATTTCTAGAAGGTCTTGTAAGTCTTCATAGAATTGGTCAATTTCAGTTTCTTCAGCACCAGTAGTTGGTGCATAAACTTGGATTGCTGTGATGTTAAAAGGTCTGCCTTGGATTCGTATCGAGATCATTCTATCATTTTTGAGATTGCATCCCAGTACAGCTTTCGCCACTCTTTTGTTGACTATGAGGGCCACTCCATTTCTTTTGCGGGATTCTTGCCCACAGTGGTAGATGTGATGGTCATCCGAACTGAATTCGCCCATTCCCGTCCATTTTAGTTCACTGATGCCCAGGATGTCAATATTTATTCTTGCCATCTCATTTTTGACCACATCCAACTTACCCAGGTTCATGGTTCTTACATTCCAGGTTCCTATGCAATATTTTTCTTTACAGCATTGGACTTTCCTTGCGCTTCCAGGCATATCTGCAACTGAGCGTCCTTTCGGCTTTGGCCCAGCCGCTTCATCAGCTCTGAATCTACTTGTACTTGTCCTCCACTCTTCCTCAGTAGCATGTTGGATGCCTTCCGACCTGAGGGGCTCATCTTCCAGCGTCATAACTTTTATATGCCTGTTATCTTTGTCCATGGAGTTTTCTTGGCAGCAATACTGGAGTGGCTTGCTGGTTCCTGCTCCAGGTGGATCACGTTTGGTCAAAACTCTCCACTATGACCTGCCCATCTTGGGTGGCCCTGCACGGCATAGCTCACAGCTTCTCTGAGTTATTCAAGCTCCTTCGCCATGGCAAGGCAGTGATCCATGAAGGGGAGGCACTGTGTACTATTCTGCTTCACCACACCTCATGAAAGAATGTTGTGGAACTGGGAAAGGTTCATAAGAGGATCTGCAAACCATGTGGGACTTCATCTCCTGCACCAACCACACCACAGTCTGCCTTCTGGTAGTTCCCCATTTGGGATTAGCCCTCTAACCAAATCCTTTGTTTTTTACTTTGCTCACACAGAAAGCCTGCTCATGCCATCTGCTATAGAAAATAATGCACACAACACCCAATCTGATTTTGGCCCTAATCTGGTGCTTTGGGGTGGATCCCGGACCTGGCTCTGCCCCTTCCCCAAATGAGGTGGGGGCTTGCAAATTCATGTGGTTAGAGGGGGAGGGAGAAGAGTTTAAAACCCCATTTAAATATATGATCAGGAGGGAGGGAGAAAGAGAGGCATGTCTGCCCCCCCCACCGCCCGTGTTTTTACACTTGTTTGTATTTTTCTTTTTGTGTCCATTGTGTATGATTAATTACTGTTGAATTTAATAACCATAAAGTTTACAGGGAAGTAAAATAAACAGCACAGTTTTAAAGCAGTTAATGTTCAACATGAAGCAACCTCCATCAAAAGGCAAACATCGAACAAACTGTATTCACTGATAATACTATTTCACTCCCATTCTGACATCTCAGTCAATTAAATAAAATAAGATTCGGTGAATGCAACCTCTAAAAATCAAAGCCAATCTGAGATGGCAGGAATCGTAGAATTGTAGTAGTTCTATTGACAAAATTGTATAAAAGAAAACCAAATTCAGATAGGTAGCCATGTTGGTCTGACGCAGTCGAAATATATAAAATAAAATAAAAACTCCCACCCCACCCTCCCACTATATATAAGGGTCTGGTGACTTCTGTTTCAGTGTATCTGAAGAAGTGTGCATGCACACGAAAGCTTATACCAAGAACAAACTTAGTTGGTCTCTATGGTGCTACTGGACAATTATTATTTTATATATATATTTTAAAAGAAAACCAGTTTGCCCACAATTTGCTCCTACAATCTCTTGTTGCTTTTGCTGTTAAATGGAATGTTAAAGGTAAAGGGACCCCTGAGCATTAGGTCCAGTCATGGCTGACTCTGGGGTTGCGGCACTCATCTCACTTTATTGGCCGAGGGAGCCGGCATACAGCTTCCGGATCATGTGGCCAGCATGACTAAGCCGCTTCTGGCGAACCAGAGCAGCGCACGGAAATGCCGTTTACCTTCCCACCGGAGCGGTACCTATTTATCTACTTGCAGTTTGACGTGCTTTCGATGTGCTAGGTTGGCAGGAGCAGGGACTGAGCAACGGGAGCTCACCCCGTCGCGGGGATTCGAACTGTCGACCTTCTGATCGGCAAGTCCTAGGCTCTGTGGTTAATCCACAGCGCCACCTGCGTCCCAATGGAATGTTAAGACCCTGAGAAAACATGTGTTGGGGGTGCAAGCTTGTGCCTCTTTTTCTGCCTCCTCCTTGACACCAGATTGCTTTCTGCTTTTGACGGACCTGCATCAGTCCAGCTGGTCATGATCTAACCAGGTTCATTCAGCGCTGCTTCAACCTGATCCAGGTTAATTCGAATCGGGTCGATTTGGTTTGTGGGATCCAGGATGTGGCCAGATCCAGTGCTCAGCCCTAAAAATTAAGCAGTTGGCTCTTGTCCCAATCACTTTCTCTCCAAGCCAAGAAAAGAAGATTCACCTGCTTAATTTTTGTCTGTCAGCTGGCTGTATATTAGCATTAGAAACACACTCATAATTACCTAATAGATCTAAATGTTTTGCCAATTCCAGGCTCAGCATCTGTGGACAGCGATGAGGATTTCAGCTGTGTAACTATTTTAATTGTGATTTCAATAATCCTATTGGAGGGGTGTGTGGTTGTATCAGCCAGCTCTGACTCTGAGTGCATTCACCGGCTGCATTCACATGGCAGTTTATTCCATTTCCCTGACATTTCCCTAACTTTTAATTTCCACATTATTTTTGACCTTTCACATGCCATATAAGCCACTTCTGGAAATCTAGCAGTATATAGCGAATGTTCAATGTAGAGTTCCATGTTATTTGCCTCCAGGAAAAAAAAAAAACAAACGTTTGCAAATAACACCAAAATGTACATTGAACATGCGCTATATTCTGCTAGATTTCCACAAGTGTCTTTTACGCTGTGTGAAAGCTCAAAAGATAATGTGGAAACTGAGAAAAATATTGGAAAAATAGAATAAACTGTTGTAAGAATGCAGCCAGATTCTGCAAAACAAGAGGAAAGTCTGTCTCGGACAGTCTATCGCAAAGAGAGAAGCAGGTCTCCTTTAAAAACAAAAGCATATTAAAGATACCAATTAGCTAAATGCTAACTACAGCAGCACAGCTTCCAACCAGGTCTGGAATCATTATAGAATCATAGAATCTTAAGAGTTTGAAGGGACCCAAGGGTCATCTAGTCCAACCCCCTGCAAAGCAGGAATCTCAGCTAAAGTATCCATGGCAGATGGTCATAGAATCATAGAATCATAGAGTTGGAAGAGACCACAAGGGCCATCGAGTCCAACCCCCTGCCAAGCAGGAAACATCTAACCTCGAGGAACACCATTCCATTGTCAAAAAAGCTCTTACTGCCGGAAAGTTCTTCTTGGTGTTTAGTTGGAATCTCCTTTCTTGCAACTATAAGCCACTGGTTCGACTCCAAAGCAGGGGGAAACAAGCCAGTGAGAGCCAATGTGGTGTAGTGGTTAAGAGCGGTAGTCTCGTAATCTGGGGAACCGGGTTCGCATCTCCGCTCCTGACCCCATGCAGCTGCTGGGTGACCTTGGGCCAGTCACACTTCTCTGAAGTCTCTCAGCCCCACTCACCTCACAAAGTCTTTGTTGTGGGGGAGGAAGGGAAAGGAGAATGTTAGCCGCTTTGAGACTCCTTAAAGGGAGCGAAAGGCGGGATATCAAATCCAAACTCTTCTTCTTGTTTCCTTTTCCAATTGACAGCCCTTCAAATATTTGAAGATAGATATTTATTTATTTATTTATTTATTTATTTATACCTCGCCCATCTGGCCGGGTTTCCCCAGCCACTCTGGGCGGCTTCCAACAGAATATTAAAAATACAATACAGCATTAATCATTAAAAACTTCCCTAAACAGAGCTGCCTTCAGATGTCTTTTAAAAGTAAGATAGTTGCTTGTTGCCTTGACATCTGCTGGGAAGGCGTTCCACAGGGTGGGTGCCACTACTGAGAAGGCCCTCTGCCTGGTTCCCTGTAACCTCACCTCTTGCAGTGAGGGAACTGCCAGAAGGCCCTTGGCACTGGAGCTCAGTGTCCAGGCTGAACGATGGGAGTGTAGACCATGGGTAGGCAAACTAAGGCCTGGGGGCCAGATTTGGCCCAATTGCCTTCAAAATCCGGCCCACGGATGGTCCGGGAATCAGCATGTTTTTACATGAGTAGAATGTGTCCTTTTATTTAAAATGCATCTCTGGGTTATTTGTGGGTCATAGGAATTCATTCATTTCCCCCAAAAATATAGTATGGGCCCCCACAAGGTCTGAAGGACAGTGGACCGGCCCCCTGCTGAAAAAAGTTTGCTGACCCCTGGTGTAGATGCTCCTTCAGGTATACAGGACTGAGGCCGTTTAGGGTTTTTAAGGTCAGCACCAACACTTGGTGTTGATATGGTACCCAGCTCCTTCAACCGTTCCTCATATGGCTTGGTTTCCAGATCCTTGATGGTAAATGCTTGGGGGCACAAAAATGGGGGACTGAGGAGGGTCACCTGGGTGGGGGGGAATGAGAAATGTCCCTATTTTCATCTGAGGAACATTGGAGGGTATGAGATGCTCTTCCACTGAGCCACAGCCCCCCTGCCAGCCCTCCTGAAGAGATTCTGAGCTTCAGTTCCATCTGCTGTTTCCCCTTAAATTGCTCTCACCTCACTTAATAGGAATCCAGGAAGCACTGACTGCTAATGCATTGTAAATGTTGCAATATGCTTCCCATTTAGGACACTACGTGCCAGTATTAAGAAAGATCTTCAATTCTGCTTGGAAAACTATAGGAAGTCAGTACTCTATGCTTTTCCTCTTTTTTGTTTGGTTAGGTGTGTGTGTCTTGGGCCAATCCCAGTTTTTAGTGCTGCTAGGAAGCACCGTGGAGAGCATTTAGTTCTTCTGTATAAATCTCCATTAAAAAACACCTCTGTCGAAACACTTTGCCCATTAGAGGATATTATTAACCTGGTGCTATTTTGCTTATTTTTAATATAGGCAATTTGGAGCATAAATTGTGGAGTTTCCAGAGCGTAAAGTCGGGGAGTTCTTTGAGTGTTATGATGATATCCTTGCTACTGAAGGCTATTTAGCTAACTCTGCTAAGTATTCCATGCATACTTTCAACCTCAGAAAGACTCAGCTCATTATTTTATTCAGAATAGTTGGCTAATGCAATACAGCAGCACGTATCTTAGGAGAAAGTGACAATAACCACCTAATGGCAATTTCCTGATTAATTTGCGGTAAGGAGGCATGTTGGAGAAAACAAAGTGATTTCTCACAACTTCCACAAACGGTGTGTGTGTGTGTGTGTGTGTGTGTGTGTGTGTTTTGGGTCCTAATGAGTCTCATTGCATTATGGGTGAGATCCAGCTGTCGTCCCCGTCCCCCCCCCCAGCAGAGCAGATTTCTGCTTGTGCTACAGAACCTCCACTTCCTCCCCCCCCCCATGCAGCCCCCTGGGGACACCCCAAATCTTCTCCAGAAGGCTGCTCTACCCTTCGAAGCACAGATGGCAGGGCCGCCTCACCCATCAGGCAGAATGAGGCAGCTGCCTTGGGTGGTGAAATCCCACAGGGTGGGACTGCCAGAGAAGCGAGGAGAAGCAGCGTCTGCCAGTGAGATCTTGTGAGATCTCGCAAGAGTTCCATGAGATCACAGCAGTGGGGCGGCATTTAGCCTCAGTTCCTTGGTTCCCCTTCTAAAAACGGTCCATTTTAGAGTCAGTTACCTATGAAATCTCCGGCCAGCATCACTTAGATTCACTTTTACTGAGCTGCGTTTTCAAGTTATGCCCTCCACCATCCTAGACGGATGATATAACAGGGTACCATATAAAGACAGCCTCTGTATCTGTGGGCAACCGCAGGTGGAAGGCATGTTGCACTGTTTACTATATTGCTCACTATACATTGGACCCAGGAGGTGATTTCTCACCTTACTATCCATACAGGAAAGATGTCTCTCCCCAGCAGAGAAGGTCCTATGGCTTCTTAGTGATGTAAATGGTTCAGTGACTCATAAAATAAGGTTACCAGATTTTTTTTTCAATGAATCCAGGAACACTTTTCAACTTCAATGGATTTTGTGAAGGGACTGATTTGTAAATCTGGGGACTGTCCCTGGGAAACGGGGACACCTGGGAACCTTATCATAAAGTCACCGTTTTTGCTTTGCCAGCCAAAAAAATCAGAAAGGGAGACGCAGAGATCTAAACAGAGACCACCACCTCCTCCTCCTCCTCCTCCTCCTCCTCCTCCTCCTCCTCCTTCTTCTTTGATCACTCGTAACCATGAACAAGGTCTTAGCAGTGAGTTCGTAAGTGACTGTGGATTCTGGATCCAATTCTGGATCCCTACGTCCTTCCACAGTGGGGACATAGGTTTCTGGGTGGGAGTTGCTCACAGTGAAGGTTTGCCAAAGTGTGCCTTCCTCTTAGCACTCTAAGATAGAGCCCATTACTTGTGGCACTACATCCCTTTTGCTTATATTTATTTTTGATTCAGATTTGTCGTGGCCAGTGGCTGGTGCAAAAACGTTATTTGGATTGGCCTCAGACAGTGGAATGGGCTGGGCTGCCCCTGACAATTGGGACGGCTCAGGGGTCTACAGGCAGGTTGGGAGAGAAGAAGCCTTATTGAATGAGCAGACAGTTGCTCATGTGACAGATCTCCCTAGTATTTATTTATTTGTTGCCCACTATAAGGCCACAGGGACGCGGGTGGCGCTGTGGGTAAAAGCCTCAGCGCCTAGGGCTTGCCGATCGAAAGGTCGGCGGTTCGAATCCCCGCGGCGGGGTGCGCTCCCGCTGCTCGGTCCCAGCGCCTGCCAACCTAGCAGTTCGAAAGCACATCAAAGTGCAAGTAGATAAATAGGGACCGCTTACTGGCGGGAAGGTAAACGGCGTTTCCGTGTGCTGCGCTGGCTCGCCAGATGCAGCTTTGTCACGCTGGCCACGTGACCCGGAAGTGTCTCCGGACAGCGCTGGCCCCCGGCCTCTTGAGTGAGATGGGCGCACCAACCCCAGAGTCTGTCAAGACTGGCCCGTACGGGCAGGGGTACCTTTACCTTTACTTATAAGGCCACAGGTAATTTCTCTCCACAAGCTGTCTTCATCTTGTAAGCATTGCGTGGACAGGCGGAGTCCCCAGATCCCGAGTGGTCGTCCCCCCCGTCATGTGGAATAACGACTCTAGACAACGTGCTATGGGATTAAATTGGCCACAACTTTATTAAATTTCAAATGTGGGTAGACCTTGGCTCAGGCATTGGGCATTCTCCCTCCCTAGTCCCCAGCCGGGGACCTAGGGAGCATCAGGGTTATCCAGTGTGTGTGGGGGGGATGGGCCGGCTCTGGAGAACATATGTTCAAGCAGAGATAGCCGCCCCCGTTACGCCGCCGCAGGGGAGAGCAATGACGACCTTTCAGCGTACGGCCAAAGCCTCCCTTCAAAAACCCCTTTAACGGGGAACCCTGGTACCGCCGCCGCAAAGAGGAAGATGGACTAAAGGATTCCGCCCAAGGCCTGATACCGCCAAAGTTGTGACGTTTTGCTACGGGAAAGGCGAAACCTGCCAATGCAGGGAAATTCCTTTCCGGCCCTTCAACAGCGACCTTATCGTAGCAGCGCCCGCATACCTGTGGAGACAGGTTAACCTGCAAAACCTATGAAGAAAAGTTAACCTGCAAAAGAAGACATTAACTGAGGGTGGGTAGGGTGGGAGAAGCTCTGGAGCCAAGTGAGGATTAACAATTAAGATCCACCCTCTATTGTGTGGGCAGGTAATGCCTCCCCTTACCTGGCCTGGTTTCCCTGGCAACGCTTCCCCCAGGTGGGATTGGGCAACTCACTGGGGTAGGCGGGGACCTCCAGGTATCCCACCTGAGGGAAGGCAAAGCCTATGCTGATGGGGCCACTCCAGATCCAGGGCTGCACACGTCCACGCAAAAGGCGCCCCCCGTTTTAAGTGGGGAGCGGTCATTCTGTGTTTGGGGAAGTTTGTCCAGAGTTCTGTAAGGAGAAGGAATCATTGATGAGTTTCCAAAAGCTCATGCAACAAGGGGAGGGGAGTCTTCCCATTGCGTTGCACATTGCCGCATGTATGACTCTCTTCCTGCTGGACAGGAGTCGTGGTGTGTCTTCAGTTTGGTGAGCTCCTGGCTCTTAGGTGATAGGCTTGTTCCCCTGAGGCTAAGGTGGCTGACCAGGAGAAACTGAGGAAGGCAAAGAACTTGGTGAAGGAAGCCTCTGGGGAGATTATAGCTGTGTGTCCTGCTCCCAGGTCGGCACTCCCCTGATGCCATGGAAAAGGTGGGTCTTGGGAAATTGCAGTGTCACTCCGAGGGAGAGGAAAATGACCCCTTAGACCAGCAGTTCCCAAATGTTTTGGGGTCACCTTCCCCTTCGTTCCATAAACTCACCCCCAATTCCCCCTGCCCTGCCCTATAAAAAACAACTATCAAGAACGCTGTTTGCACAACCCACAAGATAATGTCATTCTTGTTGGCATTTGTCCATCTCAAGAGACAATGGAAGATAGTTGTTGTTGTTTAGTTGTTTAGTCGTGTCTGGCTCTTTGTGACCCCATGGACCAGAGCATGCCAGGCACTCCTGTCTTCCACTGCCTCCCGCTGCTTGGTCAAACTCATGTTGGTAGCTTCGAGAACACTGTCCAACCATCTCGTCCTCTGTCATCCCCTTCTCCTTGTGCCCTCCATTTTTCCCAACATCAGGGGCTTTTCCAGGGAGTCTTCTCTTCTCATGAGGTGGCCAAAGTACTGGAGCCTCAGCTTCAGGATCTGTCCTTCCAGTGAGCACTCAGGGCTGATTTCCTTAAGAATGGATCGGTTTGATCTTCTTGCAGTCCATGGGACTCTCAAGAGTCTCCTCCAGCACCATAATTCAAAAGCATCAATTCTTCAACGATCAGCCTTCTTGATGGTCCAGCTCTCACTTCCATACATCACTACTGGGATGGAAGATAACAACATTCAAAACAGTAACAATTAATTGCAGATCTATTCAAAATTCCAAATTAAACTATTTAGTTCAATTAAAATATTTAGTTTAATTAAAGTCTGATAGTCACATACACCTCCAGCCCCCCCCCCCTGCTGCCCACTTGCCTCTTAGAGCCCCCCAGGTCATATCATCACACACACACTCCAGGGTTGTTCTCACCCACTTTAGGAAACCACAGTCTTAGAAGGATAATAGACAGGATGGTCAAAGGCCAGAGGTGATGGGAGTTGTAGTCCAATATCTGGAGGGTGCAGGTTCCCCATCCCTGCTTCAAGAGGACCACAGTTCTCTCTCCCCCACTCCCTAAACTACAGAGGAAACATAGTTTCCTGCACACGTTGTTCTTCTTTTCCTTCCTGAAAGGCCAATTTAGAACTGCTAGGAAATGCTGAAACAGCGACGAATCAGTTATTTTCTTTTTAAATAGCCAGGGATGCTCTGCCTGCTTTGTTTGGTAATTGACAAAATGGCCTTCATAGGGTTTTCTTGTTGGGTCCCTGCCCAACAGAGCAAAAGCACTGACGGCAGCATGTGTAGCCAGGGGGACGCACACAAACACAGCTTTGTGGCGCTGGAAGCATCCTTCCAGACCGTCCTGCTCCAAGAGCAAGATCAAGAGTTGAATTTTCCTTTCCTTGATATTGTTGGGATGCGAATAGATGCTAGGAAAGGATACATTCATTAGGCATTATCCTTCCTCACATTTATGAGCTCAGCAAAGTGCTGTCCCTTTGCAGCTTAAAGGGGAACTTACTTAGATAGGCTAGTTTTAACCTTTACGTAATCCAGGATGCTTTAAATCAGACTGGATTGCCCTTGTATTTCCCTCCTTTCTCCCCTTAAAACAATAATCACTCAAGCAGTCTTGCATGATCAAATCTATGCTTCCAGGTGCCATAAGAAAGCTGCAGAGATAGTGCAGGATAGTGCACACCCCAGAAATGATCTCTTTCAGCTTCTGCCTTCTGGAAGAAGGTACAGGGTTATAAAGACTAGGACTAGCCACCTGAGAAACAGTTTCTATCCAAAGGCGATTGGATAGAAACCAGAACACTCACTTCTGGGTTTGTGGCATTTGGGAGCCAAAACGTTCGAGTCTCAAGGCGTTTGGGATCCAAGGTACGACTGTATCTGAACTGAAACTCCATAGACATGGCAAAGGGAAGGGTTCTAGGTTTTCATGTTCTGCTTATGGGCTTCCTTGAGGAAGGGCTGGCATCAGGAATCAGCATGGCTGGGCTCCTGCCAACAGTGGCCTCAGGGATCAGAAGAGCCCTTAGCCGCTCCTACTGCTCCACCAAGGCTCCTTCCCAGTGTTGTTGCTGTTGAAGGATCTCAGCCATAACCTGTTGAATATTGCAGAGCATACGCCGACTGTCCAGAAGCAGTCGGTTGCAAGCTGGCAGGATGAAGCAGGAACAAGACGCTGCTACTAGTAACTTGGTTACTTATAGGTTTTTTATTTACAGCAGACTCACAAGTTACTATATACAGGATACAGACACGGATCTTAACACTCTCTGAACAAACTCCAACGAACTCTCAGAACAACATTGACCAACCAACCAACCACAGGAAGGTCATGAGTCATCATGCCCATGTGGGTGACCTCGACCAATAGCAGAGTTGTATCCAAGGTCTCATATCTCTAGGCGGAATAACTCCCTCTGCTCAGTCTTCTAGGCCTTCAGCCAACTCCTTAATTGCTACTGTGGGAAGCTGCAACAGATAGCATGTAGGCAAAAATCCCAACAGTTGCAGCTGCTATAGCTGTGGATGCTGATAATTTTGGGTGAAAAGAACTTGGGGACATGGGGGAAGGGATGTGGCTCAGTGCCAGAGCATCTGCTCTGCATACAGAATGTCCCAGGTTCAATCCCAGGCTTATCCAAGTAAGACTGGGAATATCCCCTTGCCTGCAGCCCCAAAGAGCTGCTGCCATCAGAGTAGACAATATCAAGGTTGATGGACCTTAGGTCAGACTTGCCATGAAACAGAGCCCGATGTTTAGATGTTCCTATAAAACTGACACCATAATTCAGTTTTGAATTATGGTGCTGGAGGAGACTCTTGAGAGTCCCATGGACTGCAAGAAGATCAAACCTATCCATTCTAAAGGAAATCAGCCCTGAGTGCTCACTGGAAGGACAGATCGTGAATCTGAGGCTCCAATACTTTGGCCACCTCATGAGAAGAGAAAAGACCCTGATGTTGGGAAAGATGGAGGGCACAAGGAGAAGGGGATGACAGAGGACGAGATGGTTGGACAGTGTTCTCGAAGCTACAAACATGAGTTTGACCAAGCAGCGGGAGGCAGTGGAAGACAGGAGTGCCTGGCGTGCTCTGGTCCATGGGGTCACAAAGAGTTGGACACGACTAAACGACTAAACAACAACAACAACATAAAACTGGACTCAATGAAAAATGAAATACAAATCAAATAAACGTGTTGCATCTTCGCCTTTGCACCCTTGGGAGCGAGTCCTGATTATTTCATTGGGATGCCTGCAGGTCTTTGGGCCAGGATTGTGTGGATTTTCTGCTGTGACTTGAAAATTACAGCGCATTTAGGTCTGCAGAAATCTGATCAACGCCGGGAGATGGAAAAATAGGGCAGCTTTTATAACAGGCAGGCAGCATTTTAAATAAACAGAGTTTAACACACGTCGCTATGTACCAGCCAGAGTGCCCACTTTCAAGCAAAGCTAATTCAAAAATAGCAGAGTTTATATATGCATGCTCCCTCATAACCACCCCCCACACCCTTTCAGGGAAAATAATGTTCCACCATCATGTTGTTCAGCCCTAAACATTTTCCATTAATTTCAGTGACATTTGCTTGACTCTTCCAACAATTCCAGTGGAATTACAGCTGCAGGTTTTAGAAATGACTGAAAGTCTTTGCACGGTGGTTCCCAATACGTCTCAGCAGTCAGGTGTATCTGTAATGGCTCAGATGATTAAACCTTTCACATGGCACCAGTTTGTCCACTACACATTGATACATGTTGTCTTTCGCTTCTGAGGGGGGATAGGTCACCTGGTTGCTGTTTTTTATGTTTTTATTAAAATATTTTCATGAGCAACAAGAGTACATTCAGTGTCTATGTTTTCAAATCATAGAGTCCTTCATGCAGGTCAGTTATATTCAGTTTGAGAAATTTTTGATGTGGGTAGCATGGAGTTGGTGGGGGAAGATAATTGGAGAGACAAAGGGAGGAAACAGGCATGGTGGAGGACAATAAACTTCCCTTCTTTTTTGTAATATATGAGCCGTTTGTGTTAGCGTCACATGGGTTGGTATCTTGATTTTGCTGGTGGAGGGCAAGAGATCATCATCATCATTTTATTTGTATGCCGCCTGTCAGGGAACTGCCATCAGAGCCAGAGGCGGAGGGAAGGCTCCAGAGCGATGCCGGAGAGGGTCCCAGCAGGGAGAGAGGCAGCCCATCTGCTGGGGAAGGAAATCAGCGTAACACCAAGAGAGAAGGGGGGCAGATGGGGGAGTCGGAGAAAAGGCTCCAGGACTCTTCACTGGAGACTAGTGGGGAGAGCACGGGCACTCCGCTGCCCACACCCTCCCTGCGCAGAAGACTTCCGCGCAGGGAGAGTAGGAGGAGACTTGGCATCAAAGAACTTTTTTGCTGGAAGAAGTTTAAGAAACACCCACTGACGGATACTGCCAGCGACTGAGACAGCCACGCGTGCAAGGCTGTCCAGAGAGAAAGGGTTCAACCAGGCAACCTAGCCTGGAGTGGCGGCAACTTATGCACAAGCAACCCCCTTAGAACCATTACACCGCCTTTCCATAGTTAAAACAATGCTCAAGGCAGCTTACAACACAACAAGATTTACATAATTACCATCATAGGTAAAGGTAAAGGGACCCCTGACCGTTAGGTCCAGTTGCGGACAACTCTGGGGTTGCGGCTCTCATCTCGCTTTACAGGCCGAGGGAGCCGGCATACAGCTTCTGGGTCATGTGGCCCGTATGACTAAGCCACTTCTGGCGAACCAGAGCAGCACACAGAAACACTGTTTACCTTCCCGCTGGTGCGGTACCTATTTATCTACTTGCACCTCATGCTTTTGAACTGCTAGGTGGGCAGGAGCAGGGACTGAGCAACAGGAGCTAACCCCATCACGGGGATTCGAACCGCCGACCTTCTGATCGGCAAGCCCTAGGCTCTGTGATTTAATCCACAGCACCATCCGCATCCCTGTGATTTAACCCACAGCACCACCCGCGTCAAAAGGTACACAACCAAATGGAAAACAATTTCCACATAAATCATAAAATCTAAAACTAAAAATACAACATTAATATCAATTACAATTTAAAATGGCATAGATAAAAAATAAAAACAATTTTAAAAAGGAGCCCTCTCTGTCAAGCAACAGCAGCAGCAGTCCTTTCTGGAGCCTGTCAGGCCCCGCCCCAAGCCAGGTGGAGAGAGGCAGGGGAGGGCCCCTCGGGCTCCCAGCAGGCAGATCAGAGGGTCCCCAGCATGGTTGGTTGCAATGTGCTTTGTTTGTGTGAGTGATTTGGGGAGGGGAGGTTGCTGTGAGGTTAAAGGTAAAGGTAAAGGTACCCCTGCCCGTATGGGCCAGTCTTGACAGACTCTGGGGTTGTGCGCCCATCTCACTTAAGAGGCCAGGGGCCAGCGCTGTCCGGAGACACTTCCGGGTCATGTGGCCAGCGTGACATCGCTGCTCTGGCGAGCCAGAGCCGCACACGGAAACGCCGTTTACCTTCCCGCTGGTAAGCGGTCCCTATTTATCTACTTGCACCCGGAGGTGCTTTCGAACTGCTAGGTTGGCAGGCGCTGGGACCGAGCAGCGGGAGCGCACCCCGCCGCAGGGATTCGAACCTCCGACCTTTCGATCGGCAAGTCCTAGGCGCTGAGGCTTTAACCCACAGCGCCACCTGCGTCCCACCTGCTGTGAGGTTAAGTTAGCCCAATTGAGCTCCCGCTCAAAAAATTAGAATTTCGTGTTGGAAACACACCCTGGGAAGGCTGCCAACTTCCCAAGTGTCTATCCAGAGGTCCTCTCTGTCGGTAAATCTCCCTCAGTCCAGAGAGACCAGTAATAAGCGACCCTTCTCTCCTGAGAAGAGCACGCTAGTCTTCTGGCATATCCTAGCAGAACAAAGACTCAATCATGGTTCTAAACTACTTTATTTACAGGCTTATAATACAGAGACTCCATCAGTACGTGTGTGCTCTCTGAACACCTGTACAGAAATGTGCCACAAACAGAAGTAAAACTAACTTCCAACTAATTTCCAACAGTACTCAGACTTCCTGTCTCACGCTCACTCAGACACTGACATGATGTACACAAAACATAGTACCACTGCTGGAGCAGCTCGGATAGATAAAAATCCTAACATTTAGGTGCCTATGTACCTCCCTGAAAGCCTTCCCCTCTCCTCCCCTTTGCCAGGTGGTTTCATGGTGATGGCAGTCATAAGAACATAAGAGGATCCTTGCTGGATCAGACCAATGGCCCATGTGGCCCAGCCTCCTGTTCTCACAGTGGCCAAATGGGCACCTGTGGGAAACCTTCAAGCAGAATTTGAGCTGAAGAGCAGTCTGCCCCACTGTGGCTTCCAGCAGCTGGCATTCAGAAGCATCTTTGCCTCTGACCATGGAGGCAGAGCATAGTCACGTTGGCCATCACAGCCATCACAATCGCAGTGTTTTTCCTTTTAACTTTTGTTGACAGTGTGGGGCATAGTGTAAAGCAAAGGCCCACACAGTCATACCTGCCAACCATGTTTCCAAAAGTCCTGCATGGTTCCAGAGGCACAGCTCTCTGGGAGGCCAAGATGGCGGGCGTGACTGGCATAGATGGAGCTTTGCTGCTCAGTGCACCTGGTAAAACAAGGAGCACGGCTTGGGCATGTTACGTGAACGCCGACCGCTTAGCGCTTCTAATTCTGCTTCTTGCTCTTTTCCAGCTCTCCTTTATGCAACTATTTTTGGGAACGTCACCACAATTTTCCAACAGATGTACGCCAACACCAACCGCTACCATGAGATGCTGAACAATGTGAGAGATTTCTTAAAGTTGTACCAAGTCCCCAAAGGCCTTAGCGAACGAGTCATGGATTATATTGTCTCCACCTGGTCAATGTCCAAAGGAATCGACACAGAGAAGGTACGATACGTGTGTGTTTGTGAGTGTGAGTGTGAAACCCCAGTGGCTGGTCACGTTAAGCCAATGTGCATTTTCAGAGCAGAAGGAGAGGTGTAACAATTCAGAATCCCATAATGTTACTATGATGCATACTTGTTTTTTTTAAAGGGTAGAATGGTCTGTGTTCTGTATACCCATGATAGCATGACACAATTTCAGTAACTGGCATTAAAATCAGTTGGTAACAGTCTGAGTTCGTTCGTTCGTTAATTCCTTCCTTCCTTTTTTAAAACATCAACATTCAAGTCCTTAAAACTGAGAAGGTAAGCTTCAAAGTGTATGGGTAATATTTAGTAAAACCGCAGAAGAATTTTCTCTAAAAAATTCCAGCAGCTGGTCATGCAAAAGGGCTTCATATTTTGCTACTCCCTCCTTGACTGGCAAAAGCAGAATTATGGAAGATAAGCAAAGATATGCAAACTGTTTAAGTGCATAATTAACTGGTACAGGTCACAGCACCAATCAGCTGATGGGCAGAGCAAACACACTTCAAAGGGACTCTCCCTCAGTGTTCACCAGCTGATCGGTGCTGAGAGCAAGCCCATTGGCTGCACTAGGGAGTTCCCATGCAATACAGGAAGTGTCACATACGACATCAGGTATTGGGCAGGAGGGTGTGGTTTGGGGAAAACTGGTGTCATGGGTCCTATTAGGACTCCACTTAACCTAATTACACTAGTGGTCAGAGGTCCCCCACCATGGGGCTAATGAATAAATGTGAAAGTCAGACTGATTTTTTTTTTTTTTTTTTTACAAATGGGTACAAAATTCATTTAATGAAAATGAATGCAGCACTAAAGCAAAAGAGAGAGAAAAAGATATCACATTACCTAGTTTGTTGAACTTCTCAGGTACTGTTGCTTCTGCAAAAATTATTACTGCATAGCAGAAGTTGGGTGGTGTTTGGTTCAGAACTCACTATACTGATCCTTTAAAAGAACAATCTCTCTTTAATATCCTGAATCCTTTTTCCTTTATCAAATTACTTTGCATATTTTTCCCTTTAGTGCCACTGCTTTGCTCCTGGTGGATATTAAGCCCTGCTTCTAGTTGTTTCTTCCTTCTTTGAAATATTGGATTTCATATATATTCTCTGTGGCCTTTCTAACTATCGCCTTTTACTTCCCAGCTCCATGATGCTTAAACAAATACATCAGCGTATTTATCTTTTCTCAACCGTTGGATAAGGTCGATAACCGCAGTGCAATATGTAGCAGGATTTTTCTTCTGCAAGTCTTGGGACCATGGGCTATTAGTAGCCAATGAAATGCCCTCCAAATGGACTACAAGTCCCATCCCTCCCTGACCACTGGCCCTGCTGGCTGGGGCTGATGGGAGTTGTAGTCCCCGGCATCTGAAGAACATTGTGTTTGTTAGCCCTGCCATAAGCTCTGCTGCATCTGCAGTCAGTGGATGTCTCAAACAAGAAACTCATCTCGATCTGTGCAGTGGGATTTATTATATTATATAGCATTCTTTACCCCAGCCTCACCTGCTACATTGCAGGCAGTAATGTCTTCCGTTATGAGAAGTTTAATTCCCTCCTTTACAAACCAAATAAGAAAAGGAGTAGCAAAGAATTGTATATCCCTGGGGGGTGGAGGGGGGGGGGAAGATGCTATATTTAAACCTTTGCAGCAAGGTTCCTATGGCGACAGAAAATGATAATTGTATGGGAACGTGAGGGTTTAAAAATAACGGCTGTCCAATACGTCACGGAGAAAGTGTGTCTTCTTAAAATAGCACCTGGCTGTACGCTTGTCCAGAGGCAAGAGAGTCGGCGTGTGAGTTTTCGGTTTAGACTAGGTAGACCTGCATTTGACTCAACACCTGAGCCAAATGGGATGCAGCCTTGTAGATGTTCTGATCTGTTTAAACCTGTTCAAATAGCAGGGCAAAAGCCCTGTAACACCAGTTGAGGATACCAGGTGTGCTGTGTCTATGCAGCTTCCTGTTTAGTGTTGCATGTTTGGCTCTTAGTCTTCGGTCATAATACAGTAGCGGCCGGATTCCCAGAGACTGGTATTCAGACGTAAACTGGCTTCAGCAGTGTAGGCAGCACATAGGTGTCAGGTTCTCTGTGTAGCAGGATACCTGGATTTTCTTTGCGTGGCTGAAAATTGCGGTGTCTGGGTGAGATGCAAAGGGTAGGCATTTGGCAAGGGGGTTTGGGGTCATGCAAGGGAGAGGGGGTAGGTGGGGCTGGCGAGCAGCAGCCCCTCGTATATCTGTGCATTCTCAACAGGGATCTGCAGCTTATTCAGGCTCCTCAACAAGCATACATGTTGTTGCTGTTGTTTAGTCGTGTCTGACTCTTCGTGACCCCATGGACCAGAGCACGCCAGGCACTCCTGTCTTCCACTGCCTCCCGCAGTTTGGTCAAACTCATGCTGGTAGCTTCGAGAACACTGTCCAACCATCTCGTCCTCTGTCATTCCCTTCTCCTTGTGCCCTCAACCTTTCCCAACATCAGGGTCTTTTCCAGGGAGTCTTCTCTTCTCATGAGGTGGCCAAAGTATTGGAGCCTCAGCTTCAGGATCTGTCCTTCCAGTGAGCACTCAGGGCTGATTTCCTTCAGAATGGATAGGTTTGATCTTCCTGCAGTCCATGGGACTCTCAAGAGTCTCCTCCAGCACCATAATTCAAAAGCATCAATTCTTCGGCAATCAGCCTTCTTGATGGTCCAGCTCTCACTTCCATACATCACGACTGGGAAAACCATGGCTTTAACTATACGGACCTTTTTTGGCAAGGTGATGTCTCTGCTTTTTAAGATGCTGTCTAGGTTTGTCATTGCTTTTCTCCCAAGAAGCAGGCGTCTTTTAATTTCATGGTTGCTGTCACCATCTGCAGTGATCATGGAGCCCAAGAAAGTAAAATCTCTCACTGCCTACATTACTTCCCCTTCTATTTGCCAGGAGGTGATGGGACCAGTGGCCATGATCTTTGTTTTTTGGATGTTGAGCTTCAAACCATATTTTGCGCTCTCCTCTTTCACCCTCATTAAAAGATTCTTTAATTCCTCCTCCCTTTCTGCCATCAAGGTTGTGTCATCTGCATACATAGGAGGACTCAATTCTTTGCTAACAGATGCTGTCTGCATTCTCTTCCTTAAGTGTGCACTTGACACATCTTAAGAACATAGTGCCTGAAGTGGCCTGCTGAAAAAGGAGACGAGTGCCAGAAAAGCACTCTTCAGATAAGATCTCTTAACCGGCCATAATAATATTTACAGCAATTCTTCTGAACGGGGGTGGGGTGGGGGAGAGGGGAATACTCATCTTGGATTTAAATTCCTTGGTTTTTAATTGAAACACACTTGACAGCAGTTGAAAAATTAATGGGTTACACGGGAAAATAGGTCGTTACACAGAGAACTGCAAACAGTGGTTGCTCAGCCAACATTTTCAATTAAGGGAGCTCACTGCTAGCAACAAAATGTTAAGTCCAGATAAAGATTCTCTCCCCCCCCCCCTGCTTTGGGCTTCTTGATTGCTGTCGGGCAGGGGAGGGGGCAGCAAACTTTTTCAGCAGGGGGGCCGGTCTGCTGTCCCTCAGACCTTGGGGGGGGGGCAGACTATTTTTTTTTTGGGGGGGGGAATGAACGAATTCCTATGCCCCACAAATAACCCAGAGATGCATTTTAAATAAAAGGACACATTCTACTCATGTAAAAACATGCTGATTCCCGGACCGTCTGCGGGCCAGATTTAGAAGGCAATTGGGCCGGATCCGGCCCCTGGGCCTTAGTTTGCCTACCCATACTGTCGGGCTTTGGTGATGCTAAGGTACATAAAGATGAAGGATTGACTTTTCTGAAACGCTCGATACTGAGCACATCTCCAGGGTCTTTCACCTCCAATGCTCATCTTGCTCCTTAATTTCCATGAGAAGTGAATCCACCCACATCTCTGGGTTCCACTAAAAAGGTAAACAATTCTTGCGTACTGCACATATTTCCCTCCACACCTAGCATTAAATGCATATGTACATTAAATGCACATATGCAACATTAGTAAGATGCTTTGAGTTGCCTGCGGCAAAAAAGTGACTAATAAATTTAATTAATAAATGCTAATAAAATATTTGAGACCTCTCCCTAAAGCTGGTGGGCATTGCCATTAAAATGCTGTGCCTGTTTTGCGTCTTGTGATCATTTATATGTGGGTGGGGCTTACCTTTCCCCCCATATTTTATTCAAGTTGGCACCCCTGGGAAGTCATTAGTTCTCAGTCTAACCTACCTCACTAGATTGTTGTGAGAATGAAACGGTTGGGGGGGGAGAAGGGGGGGGGGAAGAACCTTGTATGACACTTTGTCCTCCCTGGCAGAAAGACGGGATATAAATGTAATAATAGATATACCGTATTTTTCGCTCTATAAGATGCACCAGACCACAAGACACACCTAGTTTTTGGAGGAGGAAAACAAGAAAAAAAATATTCTGAATCTCAGAAGCCAGAACAGCAAGAGGGATCACTGCGCAGTGAAAGCAGCAATCCCTCTTGCTGTTCTGGCTTCTGGGATAGCTGCACAGCCTGCATTCGCTCCATAAGACGCACACATATTTCCCCTTACTTTTTAGGAGGGAAAAAGTGAGTCTTATAGAGCAAAAAATACGGTAATTTGGGTTGCGGTTTCCATTAGTTTCTCCCCTGCCCCCAAGAAAAGTTTTCATTGATTTGCGCAATTAAAGAAGGCAAAAATACCTCTCTCCAGAAATACAGCAGTCTTGACAAGTTCTACGTGAGATTACTCCAATCAGATCTAGTCAAGCGGTTCATTAAACCAGGCTTTGTATATCGGGGCGCCATTTCAGGTTTCGCGTGGGAGCAAAGAGGTTTCAGCCTGTTCTTGGATCGACTCAGGATTAAATGGCATCAAACACCCTGGTGTATTTTAAGAGCATTTACGGCTGCTCCTTTAATCTCAGAATGATTATATTGATGATATTCACACCCAAGAGTTCTGATCCTTTGAGGTGGGTACCCAGTATGCATCATCTGCAGTTTGTTTAAAGCACATTGGCATTGGGTAAGGAGACAGAAATGCTGCCTGTGTTCCCACAAAGAGCAGAGAAGATGCTAATTTGGGGACTGCGTGCCCTCTAAGTGTCCCGATTTTCCAGGGACAATCCCGGAATTGCGAAAGCACATCTAGGCTTCTGATTTGATCCTGGAAAGTCCCTATTTCCCCCATCAGTGCCGTCACCAGTGGAGGACAAGCCAGCGCTGGTCCCAAGCAATGGTGGTGGTAACCAATTTTGAAGGGGTCCACAATTTGCGGCACCCTGGATCCATACAACTGGACAAATAGGGACCTTATCCTATAGATGTGCGCAGGTGTGGGGACCCTTTGGCTCTCCAGATGTGACTGAACTACAATTCCCATCAGCCCAGCAAGCATGGGCCCATGGCCAGGGATGATGTGTGCTGTAGTTCTGCCACATCTGGAAGGCCAAAGGTTTCCCATCGCCTAGCATATGGCATGCCACATGGACATGGGCTTGTCTCCAATGGCTTTTGAGCACTTTGGCTATTCCTTTCGAATACTAGATCTCATGTGAAAGCACACAGAGGATGCAGATAACAACAACAACAACAACAACAACAACAACAACAACAACAACAACAACAAATTTATATCCCGCTCATCTGGCTGGGTTTCCCCAGCCACTCTGGGCAGCTTCCAACAAAAGATTAAAAATACATTAAGACATCAGTCATTAAAAGCTTCCCTAAACACGGCTGCCTTCAGATGTCTTCTAAACGTGATATAGTTGTTTATTTCTTTGACATCTGATGGGAGGGCATTCCACAGGGCAGGCGCCACTACCGAGAAGGCCGTCTGCCTGGTTCCTGTAACTTGGCTTCTCTCAGTGAGGGAGCCGCCAGAAGGCCCTCAGCGCTGGACGTTATGTCCTTATTACTTGAGTCTCATGAAAATGTCCGTAAGCAGAACGCATGAAGGTTACGGGCCTAATTTAAGCACGTTTTCTCTTGTCTTGTCCTGCATTTAAAAGCAAAGCAAAGCAAAGCAAAGCAAAGCAAAGCAAAGCAAAGCAAAGCAAAGCAAAGCAAAGCAAAGCAAAGCAAAGCAAAGCAAAGCAAAAAAAAAACTGGCTTACAAACTTAGGAAGGTCCAATTCCTATTCATAGAATTATAGAAGAGTTGGAAGAGACCACAAGGGCCATCGAGTCCAACCCCCTGCCAAGCAGGAAACACCATCAGAGCACTCCTGACATATGGTTGTCAAGCCTCTGCTTAAAGATCTCCAAAGAAGGAGACTCCACCACACTCCTTGGCAGCAAATCCCACTGTCGAACAGCTCTTACTGTCAGGAAGTTCTTCCTAATGTTTAGGTGGAATCTTCTTTCTTGTAGTTTGGAAGCATTGCTCCGTGTCCGCTTCTCTGGAGCAGCAGAAAACAACCTTTCTCCCTCCTCTATGTGACATCCTTTTATATATTTGAACATGGCTATCATATCACCCCTTAACATCCTCTTCTCCAGGCTAAACATGCCCAGCTCCCTTAGCCGTTCCTCATAAGGCATCGTTTCCAGGCCTTTGACCACTTTGGATGGTGTGATGGCCTGGGATTCCGATTCAGAGGCTGAACCAGAGGAATCCCAGCCTGCACAGGAGTCCCCGCCTCCAGGGCCGGCTGAATTGGGGCAGGGCCTGGATTCTGAAGTGCCTGCACCTGTGTTAGATCCTCAGGAGCAGGCACCAGGTGTTCCCACTCTGGCTCCAGAGGTGGTTGAGGACTCAGTGCCTGCAGATGAGTTTTCCCCTGGGCCCAGTAACCCTTTAGCCTCTCCTGAACTGCAGACACTCAGGGCAGAGAGGCGAAGGGAACTGGTTCCTCCCAGGAGGAGTGCTCGCCTTAAGGCCAAGAGAGGCGGGTCTCCTGGGGGCCGGGACCGCCCCTAGCCTCAGAACAGATAAAGGCCAGTCTCCCCCTGGGCCCAGTAACCCTTTAGCCTCTCCTGAACTGCAAGCGGGTCTCCTGGGGGCCGGGACCGCCCCTAGCCTCAGAACAGATAAAGGCCAGTCGGCCCGGTCCCAGGTTGTGGGAGCAACGTCGTTGTTGAGTTCCTGTTCATGCCCGGACCCAGACCTGACTCTTCAGTGCTCCTGTCCCCTCCCGGCTTCCTGTTTCGGACCTCGCCCCGCTCCTTGTGGACTGATTCCAGGCTAGAGACCCAGGACCGGACTTTGACTACGCCTACGGTAACCTTCCCCCCGGGATCAGCACAGTTTGCTCCCACCAGCCCGCACTCCCCCTTCGTTGGGGTGCATTCGGGAAGAGCCAGAAGCCATGGCCGACCAAGCAGCTGCCCTGGTGGCATTGGCCCAGGAGAACCAGGCCTTGATTCACACTGTGCAGCAGCTCAGCGATGTGGTCACGGCACTTCAGCAGCGGTTGGACGCCCTACCGGCTCCTGGGGCCGACGCCCCGGGTCCTGGCAAGTTCCCAGTGGTTTTGCTAGAGAAATTTGATGGGGACCCGGCCAGCTTCCCCATGTTCCTTGCCCAGGCCAAGTTATATATTCAGGGGAGAGCCCGGAACTTCCCTGACGACCGCACCAAGGTGCACTTTTTGATTAGTTTGTTAAAGGACCAGGCGGCCAAATGGGCGTTGCCGCTGCTCAGGCAAGACTCCCCCTTGCTGATAGACTATATGGGGTTTTGCAATCATTTGGAGGCCGCGTTCGGCAACCCCCAGAAGGGGAGTCAAGCCAACCGGGCAATCAGGCAGTTGAAACAGGGCAAGTCCACTGTGGTCGCTTACACCACGGAATTCTGGCTGCTGGCACAGGACTTGACCTGGAATGACTCTGATCTTTGGGACCAGTATCTTGAGGGGCTTTCAGACGAGATACTGGACCAGCTGGCCACAATGGAACGCCCCACCATGCTAGACGCCCTCATTCAACGGAGTCTACAAATAGACGATCGGCTGGAGGACCGTCGCCAGGCCCGGGGCCGCCGGCACTTCCAGTTCTCGGCGCCAGTTTCTACTAGCAGCTCCATGGCCACAGCCGAGTCATCGGAGGAGCCTTGCAGCTTGGGGCAGTGCGGCCACGCCTCTCCCCCGCGGAGAAGACGCGGCGTCGGGAGGGGAATCTATGTCTCTACTGTGGCAGAAGCGGACACTACGCCCGGTCCTGTCCTGAGAAACGCCAGCCACAGGGAAACCGCCAACCCCCAGTAGCTGATGGCCCTGGCTACCTGGGGTCCCAAACAGCGCAGAATGGGGCCGCACCAATTGAATTGCAACACCTTATGGTTCCAGTACGTCTATACCCTCCAGGTGGGCCCTGGATCCTTACCCATGCTCTGGTGGATTCGGGGGCAACCCGCTCGTATATGGACGCTGCCTTTGCTGCCCATCATCAGGTGCCACTTCAGAACAAGCCAGAACCGGTACAGGTGGAGGCAATTGATGGACGGCTCCTGCGTTCAGGTGCCGTTACTCAGGAGACCCAGCCCTTGGTCCTGTGTCTCCAGCAGCACCGGGAGATGCGAACCTTGGACATTGCCTCCATGCCCCGGTTCCCCCTGGTGCTCGGGATGGACTGGCTGGAGGCTCACAATGTTCAGATTGACTGGGTCAAACGGACTGTGCACTTCCCAGACCCAAGTTCTCATGCCCAGACCGAGATGCTAGCAGCTGTGCCCACTGAGGAGGCTGCATCTACGCTCCCTGCTGAGTACCGGGACTATCACGACGTGTTCGAGGAACGGGGGGCGGACCAGCTGCCGCCGCATTGGTCTTTTGACTGCGGCATAGACCTCCAGCCAGGAGCGCCCCTGCCAGTGAGTCGCTTATACTCTCTAACAGAGCCAGAGCGCGAGGCCTTGCAGGACTTCTTGCGCAAGAACCTGGAGCGTGGTTTCATTAGGCCTTCTACCTTGCCCACGGCTGCGCCAGTGCTTTGTTAAGAAGAAATGTGGGGAGCTCCGCCTTTGTCATGATTACCGGGCCCTGAACAAAATCACCATCCCAGACCGGTACCCCTTGCCCCTTATTTCGGAGTTGCTGGAGCGGGTGCAAGGGGCGCAGGTGTTCACCAAGCTAGACCTCTGGGGAGCCTACAGTTTAATTCGGATCCGAGCCGGGGATGAGTGGAAGACAGCATTCGGGACCCGGTACGGGCAGTTCAAATACCTGGTTATGCCTTTCGGATTGTGCAACGCGCCTGCTGTGTTCCAACAATACATCAACCACGTGTTCCAGGACGTGCTAGACCAGTACGTGGTGGTGTACTTGGATGACATTCTGCTTTTCTCCCATGACCCGGCTCGCCACGAGGATCATGTCCGGACCGTGCTGCAGCACTTGCGAGAGCACCGTCTGTATGCAAAGCTCAGCAAGTGCGAGTTCCATCAGCGGTCAGTGGACTTCCTTGGTCACCGACTCTCTCCAGATGGGGTGCAGATGGATCCTGGAAAGGTGGCAGCGGTTTGGGAATGGGCGGCACCTCGGAACCGCAAGGACCTACAGCGGTTCCTGGGGTTTGCCAACTATTACCGGACCTTCATTGCGGATTATGCCCATCGCACCACCCCATTGACCTACTGCACCCCAAGACGCCGTTTTCCTGGGACAAGGAGGCAGAGGAGGCATTTCAGGGGTTGAAGGCCTGTTTCCAGAGAGCACCGATCTTGCAACACCCTGATCCCTCTCGACCCTTTGTGGTAGAGACCAACGCCTCCAGTACGGCTCTCGGTGCCGTCTTGTCTCAGCAGTACGGACCCGATGCGCCACTCTTACCCTGCGCCTACTATTCCTGCCAGCTCCTTCCAGCGGAGCGTAACTATACCGTGTGGGAGCGGGAACTACTGGCCATCAAGGTGGCCTTTGAGGTCTGGCGCCACCATCTTGAGGGGGCACGACACCCGGTGGAGGTGAGAACCGACCACCGGAACCTGGAGTACCTCCAGACCACCCGCAATCTGAACCAAAGGCAGATCCGGTGGGCGTTGTTCTTTTCCCGGTTCCAGTTCCGGATCCGCTACATCCCGAGCTCCCAAAACCAGAAGGCGGATGCCCTGTCCCGGAAACCTGAAGACAACGCAGACACGGTACAGCAAGCACTACCCACCACAATCCTACCACCGGCTGCATTCCTGGCCACCCAGGAGGCAGAGCCACTGCAGGCTCGGGTGCTGCAACAGCAGCGGGTTGATGCTTGGGCCCAGGAACGACTCCGGGAACTGGCCGAAGGGTCATGCCCTCAGTATCCAGGGCTGGTCTTGCATCAGGGCCTTCTGCTGCACCACGGTCGCCTATACATCCCGCCAGGGCCACTGCGGGCTGAGGTTCTCTGGATGACCCCTGATGCCCCAGCCGCAGGACACTTTGGGCAGTATCGGACCACCCATCTGGTAAGCCATGAGTTTTGGTGGCCCCGCCTGAAGGCTGACGTGGCTCGCTACGTCGCTGGTTGTGATGTCTGCCGGCGGGCCAAGGGCCCTACCGGGCGACCCCCCCGGCCTTCTTCAGCCATTGCCGGTTCCACCACGTCCTTGGCACACGGTTTCTCTGGACTTTGTAGTGGACTTACCTCTGTCTCGTTGCTGCACCTGCCTTCTAGTTTTCTCCAACCATTTCACTAAGATGGTGCATTGTGCTCCCTGCCCATCTGTACCCTCAGCTAAGGAAACCGCTCAACTGTACCTTCAGCATGTCTTCCGCCTGCATGGCCTACCTGAGCATGTGGTGTCCGACCGGGGCGTTCAGTTCACATCCCGGTTCTGGCGAGCTTTGCACCAGGCCCTTGGGACAGAGGTCTGTCTCTCATCAGCCTACCACCCACAGACTGATGGCCAGATGGAACGGGCGAATGCGGTGCTGGAGCAGTACCTCCGGTGTTACTGCAGCTACCAGCAGGATGACTGGGTCGACCACCTAGCATTGGCGGAGTTCGCTTACAACAACGCGGTGAATGCGTCCACCCAGCAGACCCCGTTCCAGGCCAGTTACGGTTTTCATCCACGGCTGTTTTCGGATGTGCTGCTGGTATCCGCGGTCCCTGCGGTGACAGAGTGGCTTCAGGAGCTCCAATCCCAGCAACAGCTATTGATGGAGCAACTGCGTCAGGCCAAGGAGGCGTACAAGGCCCAGGCCGACCACCACCGCCAGGTGGGGCCGGAACTACACGTCGGTGACCTGGTATGGCTATCCACTCACCACCTCCACCCCTCTCAACCTTCGCGGAAGCTGGACGCCCGTTTCACTGGCCCATTTCCTATCGTGGACCAGGTCTCGCCTGTGGCATTCCGTCTCCGGTTGCCCGCAACCCTGAAGGTTCACCCGGTATTCCACAGGTCCCTTCTGAGTCCGGTGGCCCCACTCGACGAGTTCCACTCAGACCGTCCCCGACCGCAGCCAGTTTTGGTTCAGGGGGAGCCTGAGTACGAGGTGGAACGCATTCTGGACTCCTGATACCGCAGGGGAAAGCTGCAGTATCTCATAGACTGGAAGGGGTATGGACCGGAGGACCGTTCCTGGGAACCAGCAACCAACCTCCACGTGCCTGCTTGCCTCCGAGATTTCCATGCAGCGTACCACAGCAAGCCGGGTCCAGACCCTCGATTGAGGGGGGGGGCTGGGAGGGGGGATGGTGTGATGGCCTGGGGTTCTGATTCAGAGGCTGAACCAGAGGAATCCCAGCCTGCACAGGAGTCCCCGCCTCCAGGGCCGGCTGAATTGGGGCAGGGCCTGGATTCTGAAGCGCCTGCACCTGTGTTAGATCCTCAGGAGCAGGCACCAGGTGATCCCACTCTGGCTCCAGAGGTGGTTGAGGACTCAGTGCCTGCAGGTGAGTCTCCCCCTGGGCCCAGTAACCCTTTAGCCTCTCCTGAACTGCAGAGACTCAGGGCAGAGAGACGAAGGGAACTGGTTGCTCCCAGGAGGAGTGCTCGCCTTAAGGCCAAGAGAGGCGGGTCTCCTGGGGGCCGGGACCGCCCCTAGCCTCAGAACAGATAAAGGCCAGTCGGCCCGGTCCCAGGTTGTGGGAGCAACGTCGTTGTTGAGTTCCTGTTCATGCCCGGACCCAGACCTGACTCTTCAGTGCTCCTGTCCCCTCCCGGCTTCCTGTTTCGGACCTCGCCCCGCTCCTTGTGGACTGATTCCAGGCTAGAGACCCAGGACCGGACTTTGACTACGCCTACCTTCCCCCCCGGGATCAGCACAGTTGCCCTCCTCTGGACACGTTCCAGTTTGTCAGTGTCCTTCTTAAACTGTGGTGCCCAGAACTGGACACAGTACTCCAGGTGAGGTCTGACCAGAGCAGAATACAGTGGCACTATTACTTCCCTTGATCTAGATGCTATACTCCTATTGATGCAGCCCAGAATTGCATTGGCTTTTTTAGCTGCCGCGTCACACTGTTGGCTCATGTCAAGTTTGTGGTCAACCAAGACTCCTAGATCCTTTTCACATGTACTGCTCTCAAGCCAGATGTCACCCAAATTCAAAAGAGACAGTGCACTTTTAGGCAGCAGATCCTGGCCTGGTCGCCTGTGGTGACTCAGGACAGGGCACAAGGTGAGTGTCTGTTTTGCAACCCTGCTTTTAGCATGGCCGATTCAAGCCCCGGGACAAACACTTTCAGTGGAGTTGCCTGGTGTTAATTACGCTGCCCCCGTGTCTCTCTCATTAACTGCATTTAACCAATTCTGTAGCATTTGCTAAGCCACCCAGAAGGCAGACCGTTGAGACAAAAGGAAATTGGGACAGGGCAAAGCCTTTTAGCAGAGGTTTGTCACACTAGTACACAGCCCTAATCTACAAACGTCTTTGTGCTGGTCCTCCCAGCAAACCGTCCCTCACCTTTCTTTTTATCATCCCTGTTCCCTGCTGAGCTCTTTTCAGCTGCTCTGGAAGCTTATCTTAAACTGCCTGTGTTAAGAAAATGCCAGAGGAAAAGGCAAACAATATGAGATGCATCTCCTTGGGGATTTGAAGCTTGCTTTCTCAACAGAGGCAAAATGGTATCTCTTTTTCCCACCCCACCATGGATTGTTTCCAAGTTTTCCTCCAAGTACCACACATGTATTGATCCATTTAGTCAAAGTGCATTTACCAAAGCCTTAAAATCGTCGTATGTACTAATAACAAACTCAGTCTGTTTAGAAAGAAAACGAGGCCACTCCATAATAAGGTAGCATTTCCCCCCACTATACGTGCAGGGGACTTCTGAGTCAAATGGATCTCTCTCTTATATAAAGAGAGAGGTGCCTATAAAAGAGGGACAAAGTAGACAAACAGAATACAACAATCAATTGCTACTCGTTATGATGGTTGTGTACTTCCACCAAGATCTAGGGGTGGGTGGATCGGTCATCTTCAGCCCCCCGCCCCCGTTTCTCATTTTATCAATCTTTCATTCACTTCGAGAGCTGGACCATAAAGAAGGTTGATCACCGAAGAATTGATGCTTTTGAATTATGGTGCTGGAGGAGACTCTTGAGAGTCCCATGGACTGCAAGAAGATCAAACCTATCCATTCTGAAGGAAATCAGCCCTGAGTGCTCACTGGAAGGACAGATCCTGAAGCTGAGGCTCCAATACTTTGGCCACCTCGTGAGAAGAGAAGACTGCCTGGAAAAGACCCTGATGTTGGGAAAGATGGAGGGCACAAGGAGAAGAGCACAACAGAGGACGAGATGGTTGGACACTGTTCTCGAAGCTACAAACATGAGTCTGACCGAACTGCGGGAGGCAGTGGAAGACAGGAGTGCCTGGCGTGCTCTGGTCCATGGGGTCATGAAGAGTCGGACACAACTAAATGACTAAACAACAACAACAATTCACTTCTCTGTGTTTCTGCAGTAATTTGTGATTATGATTGTTATTATTTCAAAACTCCCATGAAAATTCATCAGCAGTTCATTGCAAATGTCTCCTAATTAACACTTTTTACTAACGTGCACATTTTTGCCATCAGTTCCCCCTAGCATAATGCATTGTTGCCTATTATTTCCACCAATATCCTCACCCTTTCCCCATACCTATACTTTTTTTTTTTTTGGTCTGAGAACTGTATTGCAAAATTCAAAGAAGTGTGAATTGCAAAGTATGGCTGCGTTTCGATTCTCGTCTTCTTTTGGAAAGTATGATTTTGGTAGGTTCGCCTTTAAACACAAGCCGAATCGGATTTCTTCACCATCCTTTGTAGGCTCACAGGCACCAATCCCTGGCAGTCATGAGCAGGAAAAAACTGTTGTGATTCTGCTCTGCTTCTGGTTTCACATTAAGCACCTGATTATCTGCTGGGGGGTAGGTGGGATTCTGAACTAGAAAGGCTGTTGATTTGATCTGTTGGGGCTCTTACCGTTTTTGTGTGTGAAAGCTCTGGGGATGAGGTTTCCACCACCTTCAGAGCAGCTTATATTTTGTACATTTTGTGCATGAACAAGGTACAGTCACTGGCTATGATCATTGTGCTTCAGATTTGTTACATGACAGCCTTTTTGATAGCCTCAATAACTTGTCTTTGAAAACCATGCACTCCTAGTCTTCTGGAATTGAGCAGCGAAGGAGCAAAGGCAGTAGCCAGTTCATTGTTGGTTGTTGCGATGAAATAGGATTCCACTGGGTGAAAAGAGGCGTCATGCCGCATGCTTAATTCTGTAATTTAGTAGAAAGCTAATAACACCCCGGGTTGGGGAGAGCATCTATCCAATACCCAGACATTTATGTGGTTCTTCTAGACTCATACAGTGGTGAAACAACTGCAGAGAGCATCTTTCACTGGGTCAACCCCAGGGATGCTGGGAGGCGTCCTTTCGAAAACAATATCATTCACAGTTCACATTATCCACGTTATTAGCTGATAATGTATAGGATAGAAAGGCTAAGAGGAATCAAAACAGGATTTTCTGGGTTTTCTTTGAAGCAAGAGCACAGTGGTTGTGTGTCCTACTTTAAGGAGGACATCTCTCTATTTGAAAGTGCCGTCTGTTTGAAGGCATACCCAGTCCATGTCTGGTTTAAAGATAAGGAATTTAGTGAGTGGCGACTGAGGCTGTGAATCTACACAAGGAACAGCTGGACCATAGACTGAGCAGG
Organism: Podarcis cretensis; assembly: GCF_951804945.1. Classification (NCBI taxonomy): domain Eukaryota; kingdom Metazoa; phylum Chordata; class Lepidosauria; order Squamata; family Lacertidae; genus Podarcis; species Podarcis cretensis. The sequence goes on along the minus strand of NC_137170.1, from coordinate 10,626,177 downwards.
TCACCTGGTCACAGCCTATCCCACTAGGATGTGATGCTATTATTATTATTGTTATTGTTATTATTATTATTATTACTATTACTATTATTATTATTACAATTTCCATACCACCCTTTATCCAAAGATAATAGGGGGGTTACAATATAGAAACAAAAAGATATATAACATAGTAACAAACCAAAACAATACCCTGCTCCCAGTTTAAAAGGCCATAGATTGTTTAATTAGCCAAAGGCCTGAGAGAAGAGACATGCAGTGAAGGCACCAGGCGAGGTTCCCTAAGGAGAGCATTCCACAAGCAATGAGCCACCATAGAAAAAGCCCATTTTCGTGTTCCTGCTGTCCGGACCTTTCAAGAAGGAGGCACACAAAGAAGGGCCTCAGATGATTTTTGCAGGGTCCAGGTAGGTCAGGCATAGGCAAGCTCCGGCCCTCCAGATGTTTGGGACTACAATTCCCATCATCCCTGACCACTGGTCCTGTTAGCTAGGGACGATGGGAATTGTAGTCCCAAACATCTGGAGGGCTGGAGTTTGCCTATGCCTGAGGTAGGTTCATATGGGGGGAAGCGGTGCTTGAGATCTTGTGGTCCTGAGCCCTTTAAGGCTTTGTAGATCAAAACCAGCACTTTGAGTTGGGCCCAGCCAGTGCAATCAGGCCAGGATTGCTGTTATATGCTCAAACCATGTAACCCTGGTGAGCAGCCTGGCTGTCAGATTCTGCACAAGCTGGAGTTTCTAAACGGTCTTCAGATGCAGCCCCATATACACATGGAAATATTCTAAGGTTACCAGAGGTTACAAGAGCAAAGTCAACAGAAGCTAGGCTATCCCTGTCCAGATAGGGGTGTAGCTGAGCCACCAGCCAAAGCTGATGGATGGCTCTCTGCGCCACTGAAGCCACCTGAGCCTCAAGCAACAGCAATGGACCCAGAAGCTGGATACCCGCTCCTTCAGAGGGAGTGTAACTCCATCAAGAGCAGGCAACTTCCCATCCATCCAGTCTGGGGAACCACCCACTAACAGTGCCTTGGTCTTATCTGGATTGACACTGGATTGACTATTACCAAGGCAAGACAACGGTGCATCACATCCAATTTGACTTATAGTCTAAATTTGCACCCATCTGCATCTACTTATAAATTAGCATATGCAAACTTGATCCGACTGTGCCTTCCTTTCACCCTCCTCCACCCCACCCCCCTTCATGGGCTGACAGAAGAATCATTGTATAATGATGACAGAGCATTGGTAGGCATAACAAAAATTAACAGCATAGATGGGGAACTTGTGGTCCTTCAAATACAGTGGGATCTTGGTTCTTGAACGTAATCCATTCTGGAAGTCCGTTTGACTTCCAAAAAGTTCGAAAACAAAGGCACGGCTTCCAATTGGCGCAGGCGCCCCGGAAACAATAGCCGACAACTGCATCGGACATTCGGCTTCCCAAAAAAGTTTGCAAACCAAGGCGTTTACTTCCGGGTTTCCAGTGTTCGGGTTCCAATTTGTTCCTCAACTAAGCCGTTTGAGAACCAAGGTTCCACTGCACTACAAGACCATAGCACCCATCATGGATGACTACTGGCCATGATTTCGGAGTCCAACCAGAAGGTTACAGATTCTCCTTCCCGGATTAGACAGTGGGAAGAACTTGGTGAAGTTGTCCCTTTTGTTGGGCCTGCACCCTCTTAGTTTGCTGGGGGAGATGCTCTGAACTGCTCCCCCAATGAGATAGATTTCCCCCATGCTGAAAACTAGGGAGAAGGCTAGGCTAGCATCCCAGCCTAAGCAGAGAATTCAAAGTATGTGTGATTCCCCTGGAGTATATTGAATAACACAGATCATCCCAGCCCAACTGTAATGTTCACTCTACTTCACTCCACACCACTGCTTATGTGAAAGGAGGATCCTGGGTTCAGAGTCCTTGCCTTTTTAATTGAAGCATACACTGTTTTCCACTTATCTCTTCTGCTCCCTTTTGAAAAGCCAAATCCATTTCCAAAAATGGCATTTTTTAAAAAAATCAAGCACATATCCTGGGGCTAGGGCTTTGTTCCCTTGTTCTTTAGAGGGGCCACCTCTCTTTCTCTGTGTCTTCAGTTGGAGATGGCTTAAGGCTGGCTGCGCAAATAGAAGCTTTTTGGCTCGTCACTTCGGTTAATTACTGGATGGATTTAGCTGGCTTTTTTCTTCGGCGCAGTGGAGGTCTCGCCTCCCCAACTGCTGGAGAACATGATGAAAGTGCCACTATTGTATCTACAAAAAGGAACGCCGTTTGCAGTGATGACACTACTAAGATATCTGAGCACATCAGGATTCTTCCCTTCACATTCATGCTCTCTCTCATCACACTAGAGCTCTTTATGGCAGCGTGAAAAGGATAACAAGAGCTGTTAAAGGCCTTTCTTCAGTGATATTTTACAATATAATCCTAAATGCACTTCTCAGGGAGTAACAGAGCAATGCATTGCCCTTTGTGCTGGGCTGGGTTTGTGCTGGGTGGAGTTGTCCCTCTGCCAGCCTTGCCAGCCTGTGTTGACAATCCCACAGACCACTGCCTGTGGAGAGATGCCAATCTTGATCTACCCACTCTGGAAGAATGGCAGATGAAGATGACAGACTGCATGGGACTGGCAGAGATGACTGGCAGAATCCGAGACCAGGAGAAAGAGACAGTGGAAGAAGATTGGAAGAAATTTAAAGACTATCTTAATAAATATTATAAAATTAATGAAGGTTAGGATTGACATGGGTTTAAAAATTATGTGGTTTTCAGGGGTGTTGATTATGGAAAAAGAATAAAATTATTAAAAAATATGGGAAGTAAGGGAAGGGATTTGCTGATTAGATAATGAAATTGGAATACAGAAGGGGGAGGTGTGAGGAGGTCGGGGAAATTAGGTTTAAGAAAATAAGGATGGAAATTATACTTGTTTATTTTTGTTTTTTGTTTGTGTATGTCTTTATTGTTAAATTTTAATAAATATCATTTTTAAAATAAAAAAAGAGAGATGCCAATCTCATTCCACCGTCATTGACCTCCTGTTTCCTCCTGCCAAATGGGCAGGTGGAAATACAGTCATACCTCAGAGAGCTCCTGACACAAACGCTTCGGGTTGCGCGATTTTGGGTTGCGCACCACACTGAACCTGGAAGTACCAGAACTGGTTACTTCTGAGTTTTGGCGCTTGCGCATGCGCAGAAGCACTGAATTGCAACCCTCATGTGTGCACATGCAGTGCTGCGGGTTGCGAATGCTGCAGGTTGCGAACGTGCTTCCCGTACGGATCACGTTCGCAACCCGAGCGTCTACTGTAGAATCGTAGAATGGTAGAGTTGGAGGGGACCTGAGGGTCATCTAGTCCAACCCCCCGCGATGCAGGAATCTCAGTTAAAGCATCCATGACAGATGGCCATCCAACCTCTGCTTAAAAGTCTCCAAGGAAGGAGAGTCCACAACCTTCCAAAGGAGTCCATTCCACTGTCAAACAGCTCTTACTGTCAGAAAGTTCTTCCTGATGTTGAGACGGAATCTCCTTTCTTGTAACTTGAAGCCGTTGGTTCGAGTCCAACTCTCCAGAGCAGGAGAAAACAGGCTAGTGTTGGTTTTCTGTGGCTTTCCAGGGGCGAGGAGGGCATGGGGCTGAGCTGACCCCACTGCTGTCATATAGTGGCTCTGGGCTCAATCTCTGTGCCAGAGATTCCACCTTCTGTGGAAGGGGTGAAGTTTAAGTGGTGGCCCCACAGCTCAATAAAGACCCAAGGTAGGATGGCACGGTTCTCACCCTCAGTGAGCCATGCTTGGGATCATTCTCTAAGCCCCACTGGACTTGGTGAGGCTTACTTTATACTGGGCTGGAAGAATCCCAGAAAGAAGCTAAATAATCAGTAAAAGGCAAGGTCATAAAATCATAGAATAGGAACCACAACTAAAGAATCCCTGACAGATGGCCGTCTAACCTCTGCTTAAAAACCTCCAGTGAAGGAGAGTACATGATCCTCCAAGGGAGTCCGTTCCACTGCCAAAAAGCTCTTATCCTTGTTTAAATTGTGAAATATGGATGACGTTTGGAAGATGAGGTTTGGATTGAATAGCTGCTAACGCCCTCTTTGGGCATTCTGCATGAGATTTTAAATCAGGGGTCACCAACATGGGGTGCAGAGGCATCTCTGTGTTAGAATTCCTGCTCCATGATTGCAGTCATGGGATTATTGTCTTTCACATGATGTTATATGTTTTGACTCCACTGAGTGGGAAGTGACGGAGACAGGATGTTTGTGTTGCTGTGTTCCGTGAAGTGGGACTGTTGTCCTTTGTTCTTTCTGTCTTTGCTGTCTGTTGCTAGAAAGAGAAGGAGCCATGTTGCAGTGCTGTGTGTGTTTATATGTAAATAAAGTAGATTAGCCAAAATGCTGAGTTGCTGAGGTCTGTCATGCAAGTTGCGCAAACTCTGCGGCTCCCTAAGTGTGCCGGTGTCAGTTGGCATCGGTCGCTGTGATGTTTGGGCTGAAGAAAGCTTTTGAAGCTCCCAATCGATTGACCAGGAGGGAGGGAACATGCCAGTTGGGCATGTGTCTCTGCCAGGGTCCTACTCAAGTGTACACTGAAATCCTGACACTGTGCACCCTTAGAGGGTATATTCACCCATCCCTAGCCATGTCTCACCCCATCCCAGATGACAAATTTAAGTAACTGATATCAACATGTGCAGAGCTTAACCCACCGAGAACAGCAAAAGAGAGTTCTTGATTTGCTAAAAGGTTTCTGTTTGATTAGATTTCATGTTTATAGACTCCCCGTACGAATGGCATTAGAGTAAAGCGATAAATCAAAGATAAATGAGCCTGTAGTCTTGTCTTCAGGAAGCCGAATTGTCTTGCATGTGGGGAAGAGATTGGTGATAAGGGTGCAGTGTGAAGACATGTGAAGCTAAGTAAGCAGGTCTGGAACAAAGGCTTGTGCTCAAGTATTTCTTCTGCCATGAATTCCATGGCGTGAATTTCATTGCCAAAAAGGCAGAGTGGTGTAGTGGTTAGAGAGCTGGACTATGACCTTGAAGACCAGGGTTTGAACCCCAACTCAGCCATGAAATTCATTGGGTGCCCTTGGGCAAGTCACTACTTCTCAGTCTCAGCCTAGCCTACCTCACAGGGTTGTTTTAAGGATGAAACAGGGAGGGGATGAAGTATATATGTCACATTGAGCCCCTGGGAGGAAAAGTAGGATATAAATGTAATAAACAGTAATTGTTATAAATATAATATAATATTATTATAGTATATTTAATTATATAATAATACTATAAATATAATAATAATACTGATTATTATATAATATAATATACTATACTATAATATATTGTATTATTAATTATTAATATAATATATATTATATTATATATATTATATAATAATCATATTGTACAGTGGTACCTCGGGTTAAGTACTTAATTCGTTCTGGAGGTCCGTACTTAACCTGAAACTGTTCTTAACCTGAAGCATCACTTTAGCTAATGGGACCTCGTCCTGCTGTCATGCCACCGGAGCACGATTTCTGTTCTCATCCTGAAGCAAAGTTCTTAACCCGAGGTACTATTTCTGGGTTAGTGGAGTCTGTAACCTGAAGCGCATGTAACCTGAAGCATATGTAACCCGAGGTACCACTGTATTATAATAATACAATAATATAAATATAATAATCATTATAAATAATGATCTTTATTCACGAGTTGGCCTGAGGCAATCTACTTCTGCCACCCTCAATCTCCATATATGCAATAAGGCCTACAGTACAGGTGTGATGTTGCTAAAATAATGTTCGCGAAACTCTTTGAATGGTGTAAGGCACTATATATACCTGAAGGAGTGTCTCCACCCCCATTGTTCAACCCAGACACTGAGATCCAGCTCCGAGGGCCATCTGGCAGTTCCCTCTCTGTGAGAAGTGAGGTTACAGGGAACCAGGCAGAGGGCCTTCTCGGTAGTGGCGCCCGCCCTGTGGAACGCCCTCCCGTCAGATGTCAAGGAAATAAACAGCTATTTGACTTTTAGAAGACATCTGAAGGCAGCCCTCTTTAGGGAAGTTGTTAATGTTTGATGGTTTGTTGTGCTTTTAATTCTGTTGGGAGCCACCCAGAGTGGCTGGGAAACCCAGCCAGATGGGTGGGGTATTTTATTATTATTATTATTATTATTATTATTATTATTATTATTATTATTATTCACAGATGGGGAATCTCCACCCCAAGGACAGAATATTGGCTTTTCCTTTCGTCTATCACTGCCATGTTTCCACTCTTTTCCCAGGTCCTTTCGATTTGTCCCAAAGACATGAGAGCAGATATCTGTGTACATCTCAACCGGAAAGTTTTCAACGAGCACCCGGCCTTTCGGCTAGCTAGCGACGGCTGCTTAAGGGCCCTGGCTGTGGAGTTCCAGACAATCCACTGTGCCCCCGGAGACCTCATCTACCATGCGGGGGAAAGCGTGGACGCCCTCTGCTTCGTAGTCTCGGGATCCCTGGAAGTCATACAGGACGATGAGGTGGTGGCTATTTTAGGTAAGGCTATTTCCATTTCATCTTCCCTATTCAGCGGAAGCGCTTCGCCACAGTGTGGAACTCGTTCCCGCAGAAGCCAACGGTGGCCGCCATCTTGGATGGCTTCAAAGGAGGATTGGACAAATTCTTGAAGGGTATGGCTATTGATGGCTGCCATACCCAGTGCTGGATTTACATATAGGCTAAACACATAGCTGTCAACTTTTCCCTTTTCTTGCAAGGAATCCTATTCAGAATAAGGGAATTTCCGTTTAAAAAAGGGAAACCTTGACAGCTATGGCTAAACAAGGTATAGCTTAGGGACCCACGCTGTTGAGGGCCCCCCAAAAAATTAAAGGAAAAAAATGGATGTACAGTTCCAAAATATAAGATAAAAAAACAAATACAGTGGTGCCTCGAAAGACGAAATTAATCCGTTCCATGAGGCTCTTCGTATAGCGGTTTTTTCATCTTGCGAAGCAAGCCCATTGACAGCTTAGCGGATTAGCGCTATTAGCGGTTTAGCGGCTTTTAGCGATCAGCTGTTAAGCGGCTTATCAGTGGATCAGCTGATAAGCGGCTTAGCGGCTTAGGAAAAGGGGGGGGGAAGGGGAAAAAACCTGCAGGAACTCGCAAGACATTTTCATCTTGCGAAGCAAGCCCATAGGGAAATTCGTTTTGCGAAGCGCCTCCAAAACGGAAAATGCTTTCGTCTAGCAGGTTTTCTGTCTTGAGAGGCGTTCGTCTTGCGGGGCACCACTGTAAAATAAAACCTCCATACAGCAACAGTGTTTGTGTTGTGTAGGCTCCTATGATGTAAGTAATGGGCCCCGCCTGCTAGCCTGCTCCCTAAAATATCACTGGTTTGATCATTTCTATATCAATTACTTCGAAAAAATCCACACAGTGGTACCTCGGGTTACATACGCTTCAGGTTACAGACTCCGCTAACCCAGAAATAGTACCTCGGGTTAAGAACTTTGCTTCAGGATGAGAACAGAAATCGTGCTCCAGCGGCATGGTAGCAGTGGGAGGCCCCATTAGCTAAAGTAGTACCTCAGGTTAAGAACAGTTTCAGGTTAAGAACGGACCTCCGGAATGAATTAAGTACTTAACCAGAGGTACCACTGTATTTTGTTATGTGCAAATGGCTTTAGATACCCATTAGGTCCATAAATTACCATATAGCATATGTTCAACATGAAAAACAGCCACAATTTGTTGTTGACAAAGGACAGCTGGACATATAAAGGGCCCCATTAACTTCAGTAGCTTAGGGCCTCATCAAACCTAAATGCAGCCCTGGCCATACTGTCCAACTTTTGGAGACTCAAACCAAGATGTGCATCTTCCAGGATGCACTCCCAGGTGGGTCATGTGACCTGTGCCTCGCCTGTGACTTGGTATGACTTTTGCCTGACGCCTCAAACTTCGTGGAACTTCCCTTGGTTCCTTTGTGCTGACGTGGCTTCTTACAGTTCCGCTGAAGATGCCCAGTTTGTCCACAATTGTAACATTGTAACATTGGACAACGTTCAAAGCTACAGCATTTTCTCCAGTAGCAACAGCAGTGGGGGTGTTGGAACTCCGTTCTTGTCTCCCCCTGTCCTTGACCTCCAGTGCAGCAAGTCTGTCCTGTTCATTCAGAACCACGGCAAAGACCCTCTCCGAGGTCAAATCCTGCGCCGGAAGGGACCCAAGCTGACTGGCAACGGTTTTGTAAGTCCGATTCAGGCTGTTTATCACCATGAAGCAAAGCACTTCCTCCTGCAGACGGAAATTGCGTTCCACCATCTGTTGGCGCAGATATTTCATTTCCGTCAGGTGCGCTTGAACATCTCCATCAGGCGCAAGCCTCAGATTGGTCAGCTTTTCAAAATACAGCAACGCTGAAGAACCTGCATCTCTCTGATGTGTCCTTCTCAGCGTGTCCCAAACCTCTCGTGCGTACTGTAAATCCTGTATATGGATAAGCTGACACACACAGAATTATAGCCGTCCTGGCCTTCACATTCTGTGACTCCCAAGCATGCGTTGGTGCTGCAGGGATGGGGTTCTCAATCACCCCAAACAGTCTCTGATTTTGGAGCAGGGCCTTCATCTTTATAGACCAAGATGAATAATTGTCATTGGTCAGGAGGGGCGTATATGGCAAGCCTCCCCCCTTCTTGGCATCCATTTTGAGTCCTTGCATTAACTCTCAAACACAAGCCGCTAAAATCCAATAGCTGGTTTGTTTACGCTCTTGGGCACCTGGCAGCTCTGAATGCTGGCTGCGTTGGAAAGTCCCTTCCAAGAGTTCGTGAGATACTAGTCAAAACAAACTTTGTTTTTGCCTCTCTGAGGCACAGCCTGACAACCCAGCCCACTTCTGTAGCTTTCCACCACACTGACGAGCGTTGCTTAGCAACAGTGCATTCCTTTCTTGTACAGGAAACCACAAGAATTTCTGGAATGCAAGCCTCTTCTCACTCAGAGCTGTTTTTCCCAAACGCTGCTCCCGTGAAGCAGAGAATGAATCAATCTGCATTCACACTTTTAAGCCCGAAAATCTCATACCTTGGGCTCCGTGGCTTGGCTGTCAGCTTCGTCTATTCAGCTTCTGGCTGCAGAGGATCAGCCTCTCACTTCAGGCTTCCATGGAGCGATGAAAACAGCAGCTCTGCTACTATTTTTGCAGAGGTCAATGGATCGAAACCATCCTCTGCTACCACTGTTGGAATTCTGCCTCGGTCAGAGGAATGTGCCTACCTCTCCAGGCACCTGCTGAATTCCTTTTGACCTCCCCCTGCGACTCCCGGCAGGTAAACAGGCGAGGTCTGTATCGGCGATTTTTCCCAGACGGTGAGAAAAACACACCACTGCTTCTCTCTCCTCCCTGCTACCCCCAGGGAGGGGAATCAGACAGACAGAAGTGTATCTACATGCTTTTATTTCTGTCTTTAGCAGCCATACAGATAAAGATGTCTGCACTCTTTACAACAACAGCAGAGAGAATTAGACTCCACCCATGTACATCCTGTACAGGTCATATGACACACACTGAGCTAACGTCCAGTGCTCAGTACGGAGAATGGACTGCCCCTTTCTTGCCATGGTAACAGTCACAAACATCCTGTCTGGCTTTCCAGCCACCAGCAGCTGACGTAGCTGCTGCTTGCTTCTGCATTGCTTCTTTATGGTAACACGTAAATGCCGTTTCCCTTCCTGCCACAGCGGTACCTATTTATCTACTTGCACTGGTGTGCTTTTGAACTGCTAGGTTGGCAGAAGATGGGACAGAGGAACAGAAGCTCACCCCGTCGCGCGGATTCGAACTGCCAACCTTCCGATCGGCAAGCCCAAGAGGCTCAGTGGTTTAGACCACAGCGATATCTTCTGTGAATCCCTGCAATGGGGTGAGCTCCCGTTGCTCTGCCCCAGCTGCTGTTCTGAAAGTCTTGTATTTTGTGTGGCATCCAATTATCAGAGGTATACTGAGCTTGAATGTGGAGGCTCCATTTAGCCAGCATTTCCAAGAAATGTTTACCATTCCTTTGCTCCCCAAGTCTGTCCAATCCCTTTCTAAAGATATCTAAGCAAGGAGTTCCTTTGTGCACTTACGATAGCAGATTTAAAACATCAGTGTGACTATTCAGAGCTAGGAAAAACAACAGGAACAGGGTCAGCCGGGTGTCTGGAAATTAGTTGCTGATTTCTAGTAATTTGACATAATTTTCTAGCCGCGTGAATACTAGCCGCAAAACGATATTAGAATCAACAAAGAAAAATTAACAAAATAGGTGTTGGTTTCTTCCCTCCTCTTACTTTAATTTAGCAGTAAAGTTAAATATGTAGTATACTTGGCTATCATAACAGATCTCTAATGTGGTGGTAATGAAGTGTTGTCCTCTCTAGGGAACCATGCTCACAGAGTGCATCCCTCAGCTCATCAGACTCAGATAATATTGTTCTGGAGCTTTGCCCACCAGTGTTAAACCCTTTAAGATATACACACAGATCTGTGCACTCAGAGACACGAATATGTGAAACACTATCTATTCTTTGATATAAACATCTTGTATATATATATATATTTCCCTTCCAGATTCTTTATCTGTTAGGACCCCTGTTACAAACCACTTCCTGTTTTTATCTCACTTCTCCCCATAATACTGTTTTACTGTTTGCATTTTCCTACACTATTTAGAGATTTAACATATGAACGGTTTTAAAAGGGTGTGTGTGTGTGTGTGTGTGTGTGTGTGTGTTGGAAAGTCGCTTGTCTGGACAACTCTTAAACTATCATAACCAAATTTGCATGACTCCTGAGACAAGAAGATTTTTGGTCAATGTTTGGCTGCAATTGGATGCCATGTCGAATCAAGATGGTGAACTGAACCTTTTAAAACTCCACTGATTCCAAAACTGTGCTAGTTCTTTTTTGGTGAGGGCTGAGAATTCCCGAGCAATGCCCTATACAAGAGTGGAAGTGTTTTATATTTGGAAATGTTGTAAGTTGCTCTGGGAGTTTTTGATTTTCCCCATCATGATTTCACTTCTCCCCATTTCACCATCAGTTTGATTTTCTTTTCTTTTTTTTGTAAAGTCTGCACAAAAAATTGAGTTTTCATGCCTCCAAATGCATGCAATTTGTACACAATTTTGCATACTATGCACGTTTGCCAGCAATTTCCCCTAATGCAATGCATTTGTGTTCACTGCTATAAGCATTTTGTGGATGCTTTTCCCCAGTATAAACACTTCTGTATGCATTTTTTGGACAACTGCATCACAAAATTCAGAAAAGTGTGAATTTCTAGGTGTTTCAATTCGTATATTTGTTTGGAAAGTGTGCATTAGATACATTAGTATAAAAATCAAAGTACATTAATTCCCTCCCACCCCATTCCTACTCTTTATTCTCCCTGAAAAATGGGGGTAATTTTCACCCTGGACCTGGGAATGCCCCTGTGTTGTGAAGGCCATTACTTTACTGCTAGCTTTTTCTGCAATGCCTGCTTTTGCAGAGCAAATCTCAGGCACGGAAACAATCTCATCTCACTAGGTTCAGTGATGTCGTAAACAAAACTGGGATGATGTCTAAACAAGAATTACAGAATAAGGAGATGTGCATTTGCCCTGATAACAGCGTTTGCAGTGACTTTCATCTGGAATCAGGAAAAGTATTTTCTTTTGTTTTGCCAATTAACTAGTTCTGATCCACTGCTTGCAAAATGGAGCTGGGCTCCCTGGCCAGTTTATTTCCCTGCTATATACAACAAGGTTTGTGGGGGGGTTTTTAAACTGTTGGGCGAATAATCCATTTTATGTCAAAATAAAGAACAGAGACCTGCAGATTGATGTAGCACAAGAAGCACAGAACACGATGCAAACTTCTAAACCTTTCCAGTCCAGCACTGGGGAGCTTGCTTTTAAATTGGCACCCAGGTGGTATCTGGCACATAAAATGTCACTTACTAACAAGCAATTCATGAAGTATTAGCAGGAAAGATGCGGCAAAACAGGCATGCGTATTTGCCCTTGGTGACGGTGTTATTGTAAGAGATGGGAAATACTGTGAATAAAAATCTCACCTTCATTAAAATAATGCGCTCTTTGGGGGGGAACAGTTTCCCGCTCCAAATGTAATTGACTCAGTTAACTAGAAACTAAGCCCATGAACCAGATTCAGCTGAGTCCTGAAGCCCCAAACAAATTGGGCTGAATTGGGGGGATCTGGGCCAGGTTGAGATAGTCCTGGATTGCCATGTGTGGTACAGAGTGATCTGGGGCTGTTAGAAGGCAGGACATAGGAAGAAGCCAGGCCCTCCAAGTGTCTCTATTTTCCAGGGGCAGCCCCAGTTTTACAGAAGCTGTCCCGGTTTCCGATTTGATCCCGGAATGTCTTATTTTTCCTTAGATTAAGGTAAAGGAACCCTTGACCATTAGGTCCATTCGTGGCCGACTCTGGGGTTGCGGCGCTCATCTCGCTTTATTGGCCAAGGGAGCCGGCGTACAGCTTCCGGGTCATGTGGCCAGCATGACTAAGCCGCTTCTGGCGAACCAGAGCAGTGCACGGAAACACCATTTACCTTCCCGCCGGAGTGGTACCTATTTATCTACTTGCACTTTGACATGCTTTTGAACTGCTAGGTTGGCAGGAGCAGGGACCGAGCAACGGGAGCTCAGCCCATCACGGGGATTCGAACCACCAACCTTCTGATCAGCAAGTCCTAGGCTCTGTGGTTTAACCCACAGCGCCACCCGCGTCCCTCATTTTTCCTTAGGACGTCCCTATTTTCAGTGCAGAAATGTTGGAGGGTATGGAGTTATGCAACCTCCAAGCCAAGGAGATAAATAACCATACAGTGGTAACTTGGTTCCTGAATGGCTTAGTTGTCGAACAAATCAGCTCTTGAATGCTGCAAACCTGGAAGTAAGTGTTCCGGTTTGCGAACGTTATTCAGAAGCCGAACATCTGATGGCAGCTTCTGCAGCTTCCAACTGAGTGCAGGAAGCTCCTGCAGCCAATCGGAAGCTGTGCCTTGGTTTTCAAATGGTTTCGGGAGTCGGACGGACTCCCGGAACAGATTAAGCTGAAGAACCAAGGTACCATTGTTCAACCTTTAGAAGACAACTGAAGATAGGGAAGTTTTTTTAATGTTTAATGTTTTACTGTGTTTTATATATGTGAGAAACTGCCCAGAGTGGCTGGGGCAACCCAATCAGATGGGCGGGCTACGAATAACGTCTACATGCAGCCGCTGGGAGAGATCATCGGGGGTTTGGGCTGGGTGTTCATTAGTATGCAGATGATACCCAGCTCCACCTCTCTTTCAAATCAGAACCAGTGAAGGTGGTGAAGGTCCTGTGTGAGTGCCTGGAGGCGGAACGAATTAAGTACAGTGGTACCTTGGGTTAAGTACTTAATTCGTTCCGGAGGTCCATTCTTAACCTGAAACTGTTCTTAACCTGAAGCACCACTTTAGCTAATGGGGCCTCCTGCTGCTGCCACGCCGCCAGAGCACGATTTCTGTTCTCATCCTGAAGTAAAGTTCTTAACCCGAGGTACTATTTCTGGGTTAGCAAAGTCTGTAACCTGAAGTGTATGTAACCTGAAGCGTATGTAACCCAAGGTACCACTATACTTCCCTTGATCTGGATACTACGGTTGAGGCAGCCTAGAATAGCAGTAGCTCTCTCTCTTTGCTGCTGCTCTCTTGCATTTTGCAAACTCAGTATGCGTTCCATGCTTTGAGTTACTTGGAGGATTTGGGCCTGCCCTGAGTTCAAGGCATGCAGCTTTAATTACTGTAAGTGCCTTTCATTCTTTTTTCCCGTCGTCACGGGCAAGCCGTTCTGGGCATTAGTTACCTTTATGGTGCAACGTAGAAGCCGAGAGGAGATATAAATCTCGCTCAGAGGGAATTGAACAGGGAGAGTCTGACTAAGGCCTTTTCCTCATGTACTTTGGCAGACCATTTAGCAGAAGCAAGCTGTGATTAATCGTGCCCGTTTTCCTCCAAACAACACAGAAAAGGTGGCATTTTCTTTTTTCTTTTTCTTTTCTTTTGCAAGTGTGGAACAGAAACTATGCCAGATGAATATGCAAAAGCCTTCCCTCCTGATAGCTACCATGCATGCGATGGCAGAGAAAACCTTTCTCTCTGCCTTCCATGAATCTGCCCCACAATGAGCAATTCAAGCAGAAGGCAAGAAGAGCATGCATTAGATCGAAAGTGGAATTTTAAGGCTTTCCAGCACTGAAATTAGTCACTCTCTACCCTCGCTACATTACAGTGGTAACTCAGGTTACAGACTCCGCTAACCCAGAAATAGTGCTTCAGGTTAAGAACCTTGCTTCAGGATGAGAACAGAAATCGCGCAGCGGCAGTGGAAGGCCCCATTAGCTAAAGTGGTGCTTCAGGTTAAGAACAGTTTCACGTTAAGAACAGACCTCCAGAACGAATTAAGTTCTTAACTCAAGGTACCACTGTATATGCATGGTTTTTTCTTGGGAAAGGCCTTTAATAATGTTGATCCTCCCCCCCCCCACCCCCCAGTCTCATTCAGTGACATTTTTTTCCCTTATTGGCTGTGTCTGCTTGCCCCTGCTGGTTTAGGGCTTTTTTTTCTTCCCTAAAAAATATCATCCCAAGCAAACAGGGATGCCAAAGTGAATGTGATGGCATCACAATGCTATGTAGCCAGATTTGGCCCCAGATTTGGCCCCATCTGCACTAGACATTTAAAGCACTCCTACACCACTTGCGGGTGGCGCTGTGGGTTAAACCACAGAGCCTAGGACTTACCGATCAGAAGGTCGGCGGTTCGAATCCCCGCGATGGGGTGAGCTCCCGTTGCTCTGTCCCAGCTGCTGCCAACCTACCAGTTCGAAAGCACGTCAAAGTGCAGTAAGGTAAATAGGTACTGCTCTGGCGGGAAGGTAAAAGGCGTTTCCATGTGCTGCTCTGGTTCGCCAGAAGCAGCTTAGTCATGCTGGCCACACGACCCACACAACGCCGGCTCCCTTGGCCAGTAAAGCGAGATGAGCGCCACAACCCCAGAGTCGGCCACAACTCGACCTAATAGTCAGGGATCCCTTTACCTTTACTTACACCACTTTAAGCAGTCATGGTGTGCCCCAATGAATCCTAGAATGCTAGAATTCAGGCAGGCAGCTGTCAGGATCCTGGCATTAGCTCCCGGCTGGTTGCCCAGGAAAGTATAAAGACAAGGAAAGTTTCTTACCATCCTTTTCTTATTTCAATCTTTACAGAGAGAGGCTATAGAACCCAGCCTCTTGGATAATGGCATTGTCCCGAGTGAATCTCCACCCCCCACCCCCGTCTCTCCCACTTCCTCATTTGTCACTATAACCATCTTCTCTGCAGGTGCTGCTATGTGCCCTCTGTCTTTGAGCTCTTTGTTGCATGCTCTAGTTATCTCCCGCTTGGACTACTGCAATGCACTCTACGTGGGGCTACCTTTGAAGGTGACTCAGAAACTGCAATTAATCTAGAATGCGGCAGCTAAACTGGTGATTGGGAGCGGCCGCCGAGACCATATAACACCGGTCTTGAGAGACCTGCATTGGCTCCCAGTACGTTTCCGAGCACAATTCAAAGTGTTGGTGTTGACCTTTAAAGCCCTAAACGGCCTCGGCCCAGTATACCTGAAGGAGCGTCTCCACCCCCATCGTTCTGCCTGGACACTGAGGTCCAGCGCCGAGGGCCTTCTGGCGGTTCCCTCACTGCGAGAAGCCAAGTTACAGGGAACCAGGAAGAGGGCCTTCTCAGTAGTGGCACCTGCCCTGTGGAATGCCCTCACATCAGATGTCATTGCAATAAACAACTATTTTACTTTTAAAAAACAACTGAAGGCAGCCCTGTTTAGGGAAGTTTTTAATGTCTGGTGCTGCATTGCTTTTAATATTCGGTTGGAAGCTGCCCAGAGTGGCTAGGGAAACCCAGCCAGATGGGTGGGGTATAAATAATAAATTATAATTATAATTATAATTATAATTATAATTATAATTATAATTAATTATAATTATTATTTGCTCTCCTACTTTTAAGGCTCGCCAGGTTCTGGGAGATGGAGGGTCTGGGATGCTTTCTAATGACACCGTGTCAGCCAGCTGCTGCTTTGGTCTACCTCCTCCTCCTCCTTCTCACCCAGCTTTTCCCCTCATCTGCCTCTGAGCTGTGACTTCCTCCAAACCACTGTTGCAAATCTATACTGCCTTCCTCTTCCTCCTCCCTGGAAGGGTCAGGATGGGGAGGCCGTCTCCACCACTCCTCCTCTGCCCAGTGCCTGACAGGGGAGTGTGGAAGTCCCAGTCCAGTCGCTGCCATGGTGCCAGAGCTACTCCATCATGACGTTGATGTGACCTCGTCATGTCCTGTCGCAACGTCATTACAGTGTGGGATGGTGCTTGCCGATGTTGGACAGCCACAGTGATGGCCCAAGTCATCACAGAATGTTTTCTGGCATTTTTACTGATGTTCAAGGAGGGTGCATACTGGTGCATACTGCAGCTTCTGTGAGGAGAGAGGAAGGTTAGTCTAAGATAGAGGATTGTTGTTTAGTTGTTTAGTCTTGTCCGACTCTCCGTGACCCCATGGCCAAGAGCACGCCAGTCACTCCTGTCTTCCACTGCCTCCTGTTTCTTGGTCAAACTCATGCTGGTAGCTTCGAGAACACTGTCCAACCATCTCATCCTCTGTCGTCCCCTTCTCCTTGTGCCCACCATCTTTCCCAACATCAGGGTCTTTTCCAGGGAGTCTTCTCTTCTCATGAGGTGGCCAAAGTATTGGAGCCTCAGCTTCAGGATCTGTCCTTCCAGTGAGCCCTCAGGGCTGATTTCCTTCAGAATGGAGAGGTTTGATCTTCTTGCAGTCCATGGGACTCTCAAGAGTCTCCTCCAGCACCATAATTCAAAAGCATCCATTCTTTGGCGATCAGCCTTCTTTATGGTCCAGCTCTCACTTCCATACATCACTACTGGGAAAATAAGGTAAAGGTAAAGGGACCCCTGACCATTAGGTCCAGTCGTGACCGACTCTGGGGTTGCGGCGCTCATCTCGCT
The DNA here is from genome assembly GCF_951804945.1 of Podarcis cretensis. NCBI lineage: Eukaryota > Metazoa > Chordata > Lepidosauria > Squamata > Lacertidae > Podarcis > Podarcis cretensis. Next base: position 10,609,067 of record NC_137170.1, on the reverse strand, counting down.
TTATTGGCCAAGGGAGCCGGCGTACAGCTTCCGGGTCATGTGGCCAGCATGACTAAGCCGCTTCTGGCAAACCAGAGCAGTGCATGGAAACACCGTTTACCTTCCCGCCGGAAGTATTTATCTACTTGCACTGGCGCGCTTTCAAACTGCTAGGTTGGCCGGAGCTGGGACTGAGCAACGGGAGCTCACCCTGTCACGGGGATTCGAACCGCTGACCTTCTGATCGGCAAGTCCTAGGCTCTGTGGTTTAACCCACAGCGCCACCCATGTCCCTTACTGGGAAAAAAGATAGAGGATAAACCTCACCAAAGGAATGGGAAAGGCTGGTGCTGTTATTGCAGAGACAATGGAGGGGGTGGGGAGAAAGAGAATTGGGGCCATTAATTGCGAAGCTTGGGGAGGGGCCCAGATGCCAAATTGGCTACGGGGATAACATATTGGAGATGTGCTGGTTCTCTCATCTCTCTTCTTAAAAAACTTGATTTGAGTGCGAGGCTTAATTATGTTTTTGTTTCATTTGTTTTATGGGGTAACATTGAGCAAGTTTTCTGTACCTAAAGTGGCAACTGCTTTGGCAACAAGCCCTGCAGAAATGAGCATAAGATGTAAATAATTCACAATGAGTCCCACAGAGCTAAGTCTTCTTTAATGACAGCTAACTGATGTGCCATTAAGATTCCTTCGTCAACATTTTATTTCCCCAAGAATGCTGTATCTTCCTCGTTAAATGACTGCTGGTCTAATATCTATGGCACCAGATTTAGCTGTGAGGCAGTTTAAGTGGAACCTATGTCTTCCAGTAAAGAATCTGTGACTTTTCCTGTAAAGCAGAAATAGAGAACCTGTTGCTACCTAGATGTTGTTGGACCATGAGTTCCATAATCCCTGACCATGGCAGCTAGGGCTGATGAGAGGTTCACATCCATTAATATCTGGAGATCCTTATGCAGAATGGTTGAAGGAGCTGGGTATGTTTAGCCTGGGAAAGAGGAAACTGAGAGGAGACAGGATAGCCATCTTCAAATATCTAAAGGGTTGTCACATGGAAATTGCAGCAAGCTTGTTTTTTCCTGCTCTGGAGGGTAGGACCCAAACCGGTAGCTTCAAGTTACAAGAAAGGAGATTCCGACTAAACATCGGGAAGAGCTTTTTGACAGTAAGAGCTATTTGACAGTGGGACGGTCTCCCTTGGAGGTTGTGGAGGTTCCTTGGAGGTTATTAAGCAGAGGTTGGATGGCCATCTGTCATGGATGCTTTAGCTGAGATTCCTGCATTGCAGAGAGTTGGACTAGAATGACCCTTGGGAACCCTTCCAACTCTGTGATTTTATGATTCCTCAAGATCTTCACCCTGATCTAATTCATATTGTCTGCACTAGCCTTTCTCAACCTGGGTTCCTTCAGATGCTTAGAACTGCAATTCAGTCAACCAGTGGTCAGAGATGACGAAAGTAGGAATCCAACATCTGGATGGCATCAGGTTGGGTTGTGGTGTTTGTGTCAGTCATGAAAACTGAGTACTCAAAGGGAGTATGTTGCCATAAATAATGATTTATTTATTTATTTATTTATTTATTTATTTATACATACCTCGTCCATCTGGCTGGGTTTCCCCAGCCACTCTGGGCGGCTTCCAACCAAATATTAAAAATACATTAAAACATAGAACTGTATAGTTGGAAGAGTCAACTAGTCCAAACCCCATGCAATGCAGGAATCACAACTATTGTTCAGATGAAGGTGCCAAATGATAGGAAGCCGAACAATTGGTCCACCTAGCAGTCTTGCTTGTGCTGGGGTAGCCAACATGGTAACCTCCAATTCCTATCAGGCCAAGCCAACATGGCCAAAGATCAGGGATGATGGGAGCCTAGAGTTCATCAACATTTGGAGGGCACTATTTTGGCTGCCCGCTGGTCTACAATAATGCCAAGCAGCTCTTCACACTTTGAGACAGGAGCCTTTTACAGCCCTACCTGCAACTAGGTATGGACAGATCAACCTGTTCCTAGCCCATGGCTATCTCAGATGTGTTCATTCATAAATCTGTCCCATCCTTTTCCTTCATTAATCTGCAGCTTGAAAAACACACACAAACAACTCAAAAATCCCCGGAGAACTTTGAATGAGGAAAACATATTGCTGTGCTTGAAAGCAGGACCAAATGCAACCTTGTATGTGCTGGACCTGACCAACTTCGTAATAAACAACAAGGCAGTTAATCACCAGCTCAGCAAGCATTTTTTGGGGGGGACAGCCTGCAATAACATCAAGTAATATATGCTGGTGTCCTTGCTGTGTTCCTTCTCCTGCTACGGGAGTTTAGAACTCACTTTGCTGCACAAAACAGCTTTGTTCCGTCTTTCTTTCTTATAAAGTGGCAAAACTTCCCCTGTTTAGCTTGTGGTGGATTTGGCCACGTTTAGGGCATCCTTTTTCACATGGGTGTCCTTCCAGATGTCTTCAACTGCAACTCCCTTCAGCTTCAGCTAGCATGGCCAATGGCCAGGGATGATGGGAGTTGTAGTCCAAAATGTCTGGAGAGCTGGAGGTGGGGAAAGGCTGGTCTAGGGTTTGGAAAAAATGTTAAGGTTGGCTTCCTGGAAGAAACGTACTCTACTGCTGTCCTTCAGAGATATTTGGATCAGGGATAAGGAACCCATGGCCCTCCAGATGTTGTTGGACTACAACTCACATCATCCATATCCATTGGCCAGGCTGGCTGGGCTGATGGGAGCTGGATACAATTTTAATCTCAAATGACATTCAGAAGGAAAGGGAACAGCAACTGGACAGAAACTTCATAGCACAGACAATTTCTGTGGGTCTCCTCAGCTGATTTACTTTTGGACCTTGTCCTATAGCAAAGCAGCTTGTAAAATTCTGAATGCTGAGGGATGGGAGATAACAAGTGCCACAAAGTCTCCTTGTTGCATTTGCATTTGCTACAGTAGACTAAACATGACTACCCGTCTGGAGTTCGCCACCTTTCAACAATAGCAGACAGTAGACCAATCCCTATCCTCTATACTCACAACTATCTGCATTGTTAGTCATGACTGACACCAAATGAGTAGGGTTCAATACTTTGGAAAGTTCATTTGAAAAAGGAACCTGTTCTAAGTCTTCTTCATCCTGTCCAAAAAGGAACTAGTTCCACTTCCACTTTGTCCTTTCCCAAAATGAACCAGATTAGTTAAAATTCATTTAGATGAACTTTTTAGTTCATTAAAAGGTCATGCGTCATCTCCTGTACCCAGCATTTGGAATTTTACAAGCTTATTGCTGAAGGATAGGGTCCAAAAGTAAATCAGGGAACCACGTTCTTCCTATTTTTAAATGGTGGTACCTCTGGTTACGTACTTAATTCGTTCCAGAGGTCCATTCTTAACCTGAAACTGTTCTTAACCTGAGACACCACTTTAGCTAATGGGGCCTCCCACTGCTGCTGTGCCACCGCTGCATGATTTCTGTTCTCATCCTGAAGCAAAGTTATTAACCCAAGGTACTATTTCTGGGTTAGCAGAGTCTGTAACCTGAAGCGTACGTAACCTGAAGCGTGTGTAACCCAAAGTACCACTGTACTTCATAAGCTGTTCCAGTTGGAAGAGAATTTCTTCCAGGGAAGATACAAGATATAACTCACACCCCTTCTTTCTGATTGCCTAGCAACAGTGATTAAATTACTAAGCAACTTTAGCAATAGCAGTGCTTCCATACCTGCCTAATAAACCTTAGAATATAGCCTCCACATTTTGTTTGCTAACTTTTAGGTGTGCCGTTGACTTTTTCTAAATATAAAAAATGAAAATGAAAAGCTAAGCGTCCTCCTGCTTTGGAAACAGGGAATGAAGATGAACTAGAAATAACTCCAAGTTCTGCTCCAAATGAAAACTTAATTCACCTTTAGTTCACCCAGGAATTATGGGAACTACTTTCAGGTGTAGTTTGGCAATTTTGTAACCAGTTCAGTGAACTGATGTGGCTTGGAGAGGGGCCATAGCACATGCTTTGTTGGCAGAAAATCCCAGATTTAATCCCTCGCGCATTGATGCAAAACAATCTTAGCTGGCAGAGCTGCTGAAAGTGCCTCCCCTGGGACCTTTAGAGAGCCACTACCATCCAGAACAGACAATACCGACTGAGCTTAAGACATTTCTTTTATTGTTAACTTACAAAATTCAGGTCTGGGTTACCTTTGTGCAACGTGATGTTTTCAGGGTTTGGGGAGGGGATTTAGGTCACAGTATGCCTAGAATACGATAGTGCAGTCGAACCAGTCTACCTTTCTCCAAAAGTAGTTGAAAGATGACAAGTTCAGAAGAGGGCTTTGAACTGCTTACTCAGATGTTCCTTGAACACAAGATCATACAATGCTACCATCCCATCCCTCGGGACCCTACTGCTTTGGCAAGGATGTTCTTCTGACATACGTACAAGGTTCTAACAGCCAGGCAGATGTTTTGATCCTGCTTTGCTTAAAAGATGCCAGAACGTTATTGAAATCAAATAGCTCTGTGACTTCTGCATAAATAAACCTGTCTAGACACTTGGATGATATCTGGTGAAGCTAACCATGAAGCAACCCCCAACCCATATTTTTGCAAGAAAAGGTGGCAGGAGATCTATGTACATTCCATAACTGTGTTTTTATGCAGACCCATCTCCTTCTTTAAAGGGACACGGGTGGTGCTGTGGGTTAAACCACAGAGTCTAGGACTTGCCGATCAGAAGGTCGGTGGTTCGAATCCCCACGACGGGGTGAGCTCCCGTTGCTTGGTCCCTGCTCCTGCCAACCTAGCAGTTAGAAAGCACGTCAAAGTAGATAAATAGGTACCACTCCGGTGGGAAGGTATACAGCATTTCCGTGTACTGCTCTGGTTAGCCAGAAGCAGCTTAGTCATGCTGGCCACATGACCCGGAAGCTGTACGCCGGCTCCCTCGGCCAATAAAGCGAGATGAGCGCCGCAACCCCAGAGTCGGCCATGACTGGACCTAATGGTCAGGGGTCCCTTTACCTTTACCTTTATCTCCTTCTTTGGCCTTTGGTCATGTCCCCTTTTTAATTTGGATCCTGTTATTTCCTTAAATATAGGGGTTCTGTTTTAGGGATGAGGAACCTGTGGCCCTCCATGTGCTTTTGGATTCCCAACTCCTGTTACTCTGTACCAGCATGGTCACCGGTCAGGGATGGTGAGATTAACATCTGGACGGTTACAGATTCCCCATACCTGGGCTAGATGGCTAACAGGTGTGGTCCCAAAGTATGTTTTGAAGGCACCTTGCCTAAACTAAGTAAGTTTGGGTCTGGGAAGTACCTTATCTAGAGCACCGTAGGCTCAATGATCGAAGGAATGCAGGACATGAATAAAGGCTTACAAAAGTTGCTAGCAGAATGATGCCAGTGTAATTTATTAGTGAAGATGCTTATCTGGGTTAAAGAAACTTCTCTGTTGATCACCTGGAACCAATTTTTCCCCACCATGGGTGAGTAGGCAAGTGGCTGTTTACAAGCTTGGTTTCTTATAATCAATTTTCTGTTATTTAACTACACACACACACACACACACACAGAGTTTCTAGACAGATGTAGAAAACAGGAGTTACTTGCAAATAAGTGGCCTCACCTTTTAGTAAGCGTTGTTATTCTGGATTTCTAAAGAAAAACATTCAACTACTGAGCAAGTACATCTTGAAACAGCACACCGTGCAAGGAAGGACATTTTAGCAGGTTTCGTTACGCCGCGGTTATGAGCAAGAAGAGCACTTAACCAACGGGATAATAATTTTAACTACCATAAATAAATAAATGTTAAAGCAGTACACCATGTAAGCCATCCATTAGCAGCGCACTCAGCAAGACAGACATTGACTTTCTGCCATGTTGTTATCTAAAAAATCATTAGTGGGATTATTTTATTCCCAATTCCCTGTGTTCCTCCCCTCCTCCCCCCCCACCAAAAAGCTATTAAATCCTTTCAAAAAGATCCATCTAGAATGTTCCTATAAAATGTATTATATCAGCAGTAGCTGCAAAGCCCACAAACAAATTTAAAGAACCCAAACGAATGCAGATTGATTTAGATTCATGAACCCTGGTATCCCTTTCCCTGTTGCTGGGAAAGAACAGCAAAGCTAGTTCAATGCTGAAGGCTGGATGCGCCAGGATAATCTCAGGCATCTTCAAACAGGGCTTGGAAGCACCCTGGACTGCTGGGGGTTGGACTAAATGATAATAATAATATAATAATATTTTTTTTATTTACACCTCGCCCATCCGGCTGGGTTTCCCCACAGGCATCTAGTTGACTACTGTAAGAACAAGATGCTGGACTAGTTGGACCACTGACTTGGTCCAGCATCTCTTCTGAAGTTCTTATTTTCTTGTGCAAGGAAAAAGGGACAGGGAATAGGTGTGGCTTGCAGTTGAGTGAGGAGTGTCCTTGCATAGCCTAGTTTTTGCCCTAGGCTTCCAGATACGTTTCCCCTTAGCGCTAAAATCCCCACGAGACAGAATGTTCTTTGAATCCAGAGTCTTCCCTTGCGTGACCCAGGGGAGGAGAACCCTGTCGTAGCGTCCCTTTCTTCATGATGTTGTAGGTTTTAACACCAAAACCAAAAGCTGTGGCACGGCAGGGCTTTTTCTTGCCTCGGTTTCCCTTGTGTACAAATGAGGACCCATCATTTCCCTTTTGGCAGGTGCCTAATTAAAAGAGGGTGGGGATATAACAGATGCCTTCTCTGCAGTTTGCCACTCCGCACAACTTTGGAACAGTGGCTATTTTTAATGTAGCAGCTGGTGAATTAAATGAGGTGAAACCTATTCCTGTTTCTGCAAGAAGCACCCATAAATATTTATTTTCAGGGCTGTGTGCATTCTATGTATCTTTAGAATAGCTGTGGATGTGTCAGGTCCAATATTTGCCAGCATCTCTGGATTAATGCAAATGTTTTCTTAACCCTGGGCCTCGGTCCAGTATACCTGAAGGAGCGTCTCCACTCCCATCGTTCAATCCAGACACTGAGGTCCAGCGCCAAGGGCCTTCTGGCGGTTCCCTCACTGCGAGAAGTGAGGTTACAGGGAACCAGGCAGAGGGCCTTCTCGGTAGTGGCGCCTGCCCTGTGGAACACCCTCCCATCAGATGTCAGAGAAATAAACAACTATCTGATGTTTAGAAGGCATCTGAAGGCAGCCCTGTTTAGGGAAGTTTTTAAATGACTGATGTTTTAATGTATTCTTAATCTCCCATTGGGAGCCACCCAGAGTGGCTGGGGAAACCCAGCCAGATACAATACGATAATCTTTATTGTCATTGTCTCATACAGAACAACAAAATTGAAAAAATCAACATCAGACATTCAAAAACCAACAAACCTGCTATCCCTGCCTGGTTAGCCCCCTAAAAACTCTGATACCCCATAATTAAATACAATATACTCCCATAGAGACTACCTTAAACTGGGCGGGTATTAATAATAATAATAATAATAATAATAATAATAATAATAATAATGTTGAAGTCACAACTGTCCCGTTCCGCTCTGCAGAGGTGTTGTAAAAGCGTCTCTGCTCCCCCTTCCAAGTGCCTAAAATCAGGGTGCAAAGGGGAGACCCCCCTCCTGAACCCAGGTTCTCACCTTCAACCCTTTATTTCTTCCTCTTCTTCTGACCGATCCTGCCAGTCCAAACCTGATTCCAACAGCTCTGTGGGGCTCTGACACCAGGCATGTTTTAACTGAACTTTCCCTGTTGCTTTCCCAGGTAAAGGTGATGTGTTTGGTGACATCTTCTGGAAGGAGACCACTCTGGCCCACGCCTGCGCCAATGTGCGGGCCCTGACCTACTGCGATTTGCACATTATCAAGCGGGAAGCCTTGCTGAAAGTCCTGGACTTTTATACAGCTTTTGCAAACTCTTTCTCCAGGAATCTCACGCTCACCTGCAACCTGAGGAAACGGGTAAGATATCATCGTTTTGATTTTGATGGTTAGGCATTCATTTACGGATCACATGTGTCTCAAGGAAATTTGCAAACCTGGGGTAAGACAGCTAAGAATGCTATTGAAAACACGAATGCAACACCCAGGAAAGATGGGTTTAACAGCAATGCAAAAGGAACACTTAAGGCACATATATTTTCACCTAGCAGGACAAATCTCTTCAATTGGGGGGAAATGTCTTCAGTTGTTTCTGGAAAGCAAAAATCGTGGATGTGTCTCTTATCTCAACAGAGATGCTATTCCATAAAACAGAGGCAGCCCCAATGAATGCCTTTCTCTGGGTTACTCTGGAGTAGTTTCTGATATTTCAAGACTTTTTCATTAAATTGTGTACTAGAGCATGGTGCAGAATGGTCCTCTGAGTTGTAATTTGGTGAAGGCACCAAGATTAGACAGCCTGCAATCCCATAATCATGTCACAGAGGATGATTTTGTATTAGACACAGCATCCTAAGTATCATAGTTTCTACTACTACTACTTTTAAAGCAAGTTTCTAGTCCTTAGGATGACAAAGAGAGAGCTGCAAGTGTGTGGCAATGTCTAAAACACCCCCAGATGCTACCCTGCCCAGGACAGAATATCTAGATCTTTAGTAGCTTCTATTGTTTTTAGAGCTCATGATGATTAAAAACTGCAGAATGAGTTATCCAGAATAAATAAGCACTGCCTCATTGACAATAGCCAAGGAGCAAATGTGGACCAACTTGGAAGACAGTTGGGTTTTTGTTTTGCTTTGTTTTCTGCTTGTTTGTTTTTAAAGATTTTATTTGCTTTTTTATTTAATCATGTCATCAATGCATACTGTATTACAGTCAATTACAAGGTAATAAGGGGGGGGGGGGACTTTAAAGACAGTTAAGATTCCAGGCAGAGTCCCAACACAACCAGGAAGCCTTGCATAGGTGCTTCTTTCCCTGGGAGATCCTGAGAATAATACGAGTGGGTGGGGCCAGTCCAGAACCTGAGAACACATTACTGCCCAGGCATGTGCTTTCAACCACAGTCCTTGTAGCGCACTGCATGGTGGTAGCTCTGCAGATGGCTTCCTATAGGAAAGATGCACATGGCCGGGTGCTTTGGGGGGAAGAAGATCAAAGGTCACAAATGAGCTTGAAACAGCCCTTCGGTTTTTCGGCTGTGTGCCTCTAGCTTATCTGGGGATCATGATACCCAAATCTTTATACCTACGGGGCCGCCTCTCCTGGTATGCCCCATGGAGGACATTAAGGTCCACAAATGACAACACCTTGGAGGTCCCAAGTCGCATGGTGGTTAGATTGGTTGCAGCTAGGGCCAGGGCCTTTTCAGTACTGGCCCCGACTTGGAGGAATGCTCTGTCACAAGAGACTAGGGCCCTGCGGGACTTGACATCTTTCCGCAGGGCCTGCAAGACAGAGCTGTTCTGCCTGGCCTTTGGTTTGGACTCAGTCTGACCCTTATGTTTCCCTCCCCTTATGGTTTTGATCTATGGGCTACTTTTAAAATGAGGCTGCATTTTAAATTGCATTTTAACCTGTATTTTAAATTGTGTTTTTTGGGTTTCCCCCCCTATTATGTTTTTACTGTAATTTTACTGGTGTTAGCTGCCCTGAGACCGGCTCTGACTGGGGAGGGCGGGGTATAAATAATATTTATCATCATCATCATCATCATCATCATCATCATCATCATCCAGGGAGAGTCATTTAAAAGAGGACCTCTTCCACAGGGCCTGTATAAGAAAATGTGTATCTTTACACCCATGAATAGGCTCAGAGCTGCCTTAAGAACAGAGAGTGTGTCAAAAAAGGGTGCCTTCCTGTTTATTTTGTAGTCAAGCCACAGATCTCCCTGTCAATTAGCCTCCGTGGAAATAATACAATATCTACACATGAATTAGCTATTAACGATATGCCTTTGGGACTGGGTTCGGAGATGCCTTCATTTTTATGCAGCTGGAGGGGGGGGCGAATGTTCTTTTTTTATGTGGGTGTTCCTAAAACCATATTAATGAAGGTCATATAAATGTTATCTGCATGAAGAAATCTCATAATTGTGATGAATAGATTTATGGAGCATTAACTCTGGCGCTTTTATGGCTGGAATGAATTTCTCTTTTCTCTGTAGCTCTACTTTTTTATCGTGAGATAAAGAAGTTTGTAGCAGGCAAAACAAAACAAAACAAAAATACCCTCCAAATATTATAGTACGCTGTAATGCAATCCCTATATTAATACACAGATGGTATCTGTGTATTAATGTCTGCAGAGCACTAGCTGTAATTCCAAAAAGGTGGAAGATATTGGCAAAACCTGTTGCTGTTTTGCAACTTTCTGACTAGTTACAGGACCTTAGCCAGATCTAGCAGAGTAAACACAGAGTCCACGGAAGCAATTGGCAACTTGGCTGCAGACAGGATAGACGAAGCAGGAACCAGGAACTTGTAGTTAGGTGTTTATTATATACAGTGGACTATTTACAGGAACAGAACAGAACACGGATCTTTAACTTGCTCTCTCATACATGACTCACAACTCCTGAACTCAAACTCATACACTGACACATTCCAGTTAGTGGGCCATTAATCATTATTCCCATGAGGGAGCTTGACCAATCATGGAGCTGTCTCCATGCCTCTGTATCACCAGGCAGACTTACTCCTTCACATTGCCTTGGCTGTCAACCAAACCCTTATTGACTCTGTGTGTGTAGCTGCACGTATACAGATTCCCAACAGAAGAACCATACCATCCATTAAGTATAGGGTCACTTCCTCTAGATCACAGGACTTCAGCTCGTGGGCTGGGACTGTACCACCAGTAGTGTTGTAATGGTTAGAGTGTTGGACTGTGACTTGGGAGACCAGGGTTCAAATCCCCACTCAGCCAACCCTACCTGACAGGGTTGTTGTGAGGCTGAAATGGGGGCGTGGAGAATCATGAGCTCTTGGGAGGAAAAGGTGGGATATAAATGTAGTGATAGGATATAAATGTGGGATATAAATGTAGGATATAAATATGAAAGTGAGGAGGAATTAAAGAACCTTTTAATGAGGGTGAAAGAGGAGAGCGCAAAATATGGTCTGAAGCTCAACATCAAAAAAATGAAGATCATGGCCACTGGTCCCATCACCTCCAGGCAAATAGAAGGGGAAGAAATGGAGGCAGTGAGAGATTTTACTTTCTTGGGCTCCATGATCACTGCAGATGGTGACAGCAGTCAGGAAATTAAAAGATGCCTGCTTCTTGGGAGAAAAGCAATGACAAACCTAGACAGCATCTTAAAAAGCAGAGACATCACCTTGCCAACAAAGGTCCGTATAGTTAAAGCTATGGTTTTCCCAGTAGTGATGTATGGAAGTGAAAGCTGGACCATAAAGAAGGCTGATTGCCGAAGAATTGATGCTTTTGAATTATGGTGCTGGAGGAGACTCTTGAGAGTCCCACGAACTGCAAGAAGATCAAACGTATCCATTCTTAAGGAAATCAGCCCTGGATGCTCACTGGAAGGACAGATCCTGAAGCTGAGATTCCACTACTTTGGCCAACTCATGAGAAGAGAAGACAACCTGGAAAAGACCCTGATGTTGGGAAAGATGGAGGGCACAAGGAGAAGGGGACGACAGAGGACGAGATGGTTGGACAGTGTTCTCAAAGCTACAAACATGAGTCTGACCAAACTGCAGGAGGCAGTGGAAGACAGGAGTGCCTGGTGTGCTCTGGTCCATGGGGTCACGAAGGAGTCGGACATGACTAAATAACTAAACGACAACAACAAATGTAACACATAAACAAACGGCCTGATCCAAAGTGGGTTGCAGCAGTACCACCACGGGAAAAGATTCAGAAAGTGGTCCCCAAATGCATGCTTGGGTGAGAAGAGTGGATTCTGGGTCAGAAAAAGGCAGGTGACGACTTCTCCAGATGTCATTGGACTACAGCTCCCATCAATCCCAACTGCCACGGCCAATGGCGAGGAGCGATGGAAGTTGAAAAGGCCGCCTTCATTCTAATGTCTCAAACAAAAGGTTGCATATTTGCATTTTACCTCACCCCGCCTCCTTGAAATACAGCCTTGCAGCCTGAACGTGTGTGCCACATTTAATTCCAATATTTTGATCTTCAATGTAGTGGTCAGACTGGAATCCAACAAACCAAGAAGTTTACAAGCACGGCTCCGGAAGAACCAAAGGCCTCAGTTAGGCCAACAAGCAACCACTAATAGATTTGCAGTCAGCTTCATTGGATTGCCATGAGTTCCAATGTTATGAGAGAGAGGGGGTGGGGACTTTTCTCTGTCTACTCTCTCCATGCCATGCATGAGTCTATGGACCTTGATCATGCCTAGGTAAAGGTTGTTGTTGTTGTTGTTGTTGTTTAGTCGTTTAGTCGTGTCCGACACTTCGTGACCCCATGGACCAGAGCACACCAGGCACTCCTGTCTTCCACTGCCTCCCTCAGTTTGGTCAAACTCATGCTGGTAGCTTCGAGAACACTGTCGAACCATCTCATCCTCTGTCATCCCCTTCTCCTTCTGCCCTCCATCTTTCCCAACATCAGGGTCTTTTCCAGGAAGTCTTCTCTTCTCACGAGGTGGCCAAAGTATTAGAGCCTCAGCTTCAGGATCTGTCCTTCCAGTGAGCACTCAGGGCTGATTTCCTTCAGAATGGATACGTTTGATCTTCTTGCAGTCCATGGGACTCTCAAGAGTCTCCTCCAGCACCATAATTCAAAAGCATCAATTCTTCAGCGATCAGCCTTCTTTATGGTCCAACTCTCACTTCCATACATCACTACTGGGTAAAGGTACCCCTGACCATTAGGTCCACTCGTGGACGACTCTGGGGTTGCGTGCTCATCTCGCTCTATAGGCCGAGGGAGCCTACTCTTTAGCTAAAAAGTCCCAAATGCTGCAACCTTTCTTAATGGGGCAGTCTCTTGATCGCTTTGCCTGCCCTTTCCCAACTCTGAAGTATCCTTTTTGCGTTGAGGCAGCCAGAACCGTACACAGTACAGTGGTACCTCTGGTTGCGAACAGGATCCATTCCAGAGCCCTGTTCACAACCTGAAAGAAACGCAACCCGAGTCTGCACACACACAGGTGGCGATTTGTCACTTCTGCGCATGCGCGTGATGTCATTTTGCGTGTCTGCGCATGCGCAAGTGGCAAAACCCGGAAGTAACCCTTTCTGGTACTTTCAGGTCGCCACAGGACGTAACCTGAAAGAACATAGCCTGAACTGAATGTAACAAGAGGTATGACTGTATTCTAAATGTGGTTGCACCCTAGATTTGCATAACAGCATGAGGATATCAGCAGTTTTATTTTTTATTCCTGCATTGCAGGGGGCTGGACTAGATGACCCTTGGGTCCCTCCCAACTCTAAGATTCCATGATTTTCAGTTCCATCCCTAACGATCCCTTTCCTAACGATCCCTAGCATGGGACCTGCTCAGACAATATGGAGATTAGTGTATACCTATGGTCTGCCTTCCTATAACTTAGCTTAGACTTGGGCCTTTAGAGAGATGGAAAATCAGGGGAGACGAGAGACATCATATGGCTTTTACAATTTTTTTCTAATGGCTAAGGTTCCTCCATTCTTCCACAAGCTCATTTTTGCTGCGTATGTCGCTACGCAGCACCATTAGCTTGTTTTGGGAACTAGCACACCTCACCACCTGCATTCTAGTAGTCGTGTCTCTGCAGCATCAAATTAGCTCCAGTGTGATTTCTCTTGTGATTCTTTTGCAGCTTGCTCCACAAGGCAAGAACACATAATGACAAAATAAATTACACACTGCATTTTTTATTTTTTAGTTCAAATGATGGCAAAGAGACTCTGCCGAACAGCAACAATAGAAACACTGGCTGGTTTCTCAGCTCTGGTTTGACTGTGCCCATCTTGAGGGGAAAGATTCAGTGACATGTTCTAGACCTGCCTGACTTTCAGGCCTTTCCAGGGACCCAATTTGCTACTGTCAATACTTTTTGTTCTCAAACAGCTGTTTGCTCTTGCAGCTGTCAGAAATAAGAACTGGAAACATGTGCAGTGCTATTATTATTACTATTATTACTATTATTATTATTATTATTGGATGTTTTTAATGTTTGATGTTCTATTGTGCTTTTAATTCTGTTGGGAGCCCCCCAGATGGGCAGGCTAAATAATAACAACAACAACAACAACAACAACAACAACAACAATAATAATAATAATAATAATTAGCCACCCATCTGACTGGGTTGCCCCAGCCACTCTGGGCAGCTCTCAACAGAACATTAAAAATACAATAAAACATCAGCCATTTAAAACTTCCCTATCAGAGGTAGCATTATTATCAATTTACAATGGACTGGAAGGTTCACAGGCTACGAAGGACTTGCTCACATATTTATTGACAGCTGCACAAGTTATTATATTTAGGAAGTGGAAGGGGCAAGCAGAATATAAAATGGTATAAAGAGGTGTGGGATTAATTATAAATTAACATGTGCCATTAAGGTAACACAGGAAATATGCAGGAGAAATGATTTTGAGGAGATATGGAGGGTGTTTGTAGAATTTGTACAGTTAAAACAGAAAAGGGGTCAAAGAGGTGTTGAAATTTCTGGTGGTTGGATAGTTACAATGGAATGATACTGGTGGTGGGGTGCACATTTTTATTCTTATTCATTTATTACTATTACTTTGTCAAAATAAAATAAAAATAAAAAATTTAACAACAACAACAACTTCCCTATACAGGGCTGCCTTCAGATGTCTTCTGAAAGTCAGATAGTTGTTCATTTCCTTGACATCTGGTGGGAGGGTGTTCCACAGGGTGGGCACCACCACCGAGAAGGCCTCTGGCAGTTCCCTGTAACCCCACTTCTCACAATGAGGGAACCGCCAGGAGCTGGACCTGAGTGTCCGGGATGAACGATGGGGGTGGAGAGGCTCCTTCGGGTATACAGGGCCAATGCTGCTTAGGTGGGACATGTTCTGTCCCCCCATGGCTTGAGGCTCTGGAGAAGCTAGCTGCACCAGAAGCACTTACTGGCAGGGAAGACAAAAAAAATTCCTTCCAGTAGCACCTTAAAGACCAACTAAGTTAGTTCTTGGTATGAGCTTTCGTGTGCATGCACACTTCTTCAGATACACTGAAACAGAAGTTTCCAGACCCTTCTATATAGTGAGAAGGTGGGGAGGGGTATTACTCAGAAGGGTGGTGGGAATGGGTGATTGGCAGATAGCTGTGATGAGCCTGTTGACGACTCTTAACGACTGCAATAGGTGAAAGGTAAGGGAAAATGTTGCTTCAGCAGAGCAATGAGGCCTTGTTAAAGCTGGTTGGTCTAGTCCTTCTGTTGGCTCTGACCTCCTGAAAAGCATCCTGTGTTCTTAAAGGGCTGATGCCTGATTCTGAAGCAGGTGGCGCTGTAAGGGACGCAGGTGGCGCTGTGGGTTAAAGCCTCAGCGCCTAGGACTTGCCGATCGAAAGGTCGGCGGTTCGAATCCCTGCGGCGGGGTGCGCTCCCGCTGCTCGGTCCCAGCGCCTGCCAACCTAGCAGTTCGAAAGCACCTCCGGGTGCAAGTAGATAAATAGGGACCGCTTACTGGCGGGAAGGTAAACGGCGTTTCCGTGTGCGGCTCTGGCTCGCCAGAGCAGCAATGTCACGCTGGCCACGTGACCCGGAAGTGTCTCCGGACAGCGCTGGCCCCTGGCCTCTTAAGTGAGATGGGCGCACAACCCCAGAGTCTGTCAAGACTGGCCCGTACGGGCAGGGGTACCTTTACCTTTACCTTTAGGTGTTTATGGCGTGATAGTGAGGACTCCAGAAAAAATAGTGAGGACCCGGAAAAATGGTCTGCGGACAAATGTCGGCTCCCTCGGCCAGTAAAGTGAGATGAGCGCCGCAACCCTGGAATCGTGTGACGGGACTGAACTGTCAGGGGTCCTTTACCTTTACCTTTTTATTTTATAGGAGGATTCAGTCACATAATGGCAAATTCAGGTTGTGCAGTTGTAGTTGGTTGGGGGGGTCTTGTGCAACAAACGGGGGGGGGGGGCAGCGGTTTGTGATAAGGAAAACAACGGGAAAATGCACCGGGACTTGGTTTCACACAATGTCACCTAACCTTCCAAACCGACCAGAATTAATGCCCTACATTAATGTCCTTGCAAAGGCCCCCGAGTCCTACAGTTTGAATCAGTTGCCATGTGAAGTTGCCTTAGCCCATTATAGCACACATGTATGTCCTATAACCTCAAGCCAAGCTAGCAGTTCGAAAGCACGTCAAAGTGCAAGTAGAAAAATAGGTACCACTTCGGCGGGAAGGTAAACGGCGTTTCCATGCACTGCTCTGGTTTGCCAGAGGCGGCTTAGTCATGCTGGCCACATGATCCGGAAGCTGTACGCCGGCTCCCTCGGCCAGTTAAGTGAGATGAGCGCCGCAACCCCAGAGTCGTTCGCGACTGGACTTAACGGTCAGGGGTCCGTTTACCTTTACCTTTCAGTTATTGACCTTGGGGGGGAGGGGAAGTTGTTTATCTTTTTTGAGGGGGGGAGCCGAAGTTTTTGACTTCTTTTAGGAGAGGGAAATCACTCACCTAAAACAACAATACGACCTCGGTCCTGTATATCTGAAGGAGCATCTCCACCCCCATCGTTCTACCCGGACACTGAAGTCCAGCACCGAGGGCCTTCTGGCAGTTCCCTCATTGCGAGAAGTGAGGTTACAGGGAACCAGACAGAGGGCCTTCCCGGTAGTGGCGCCCACCCTGTGGAACACCCTCCCTTCAGATCTGAACGAAATAAGCAGCTATCCTATCTTTAAAAGACATCTGAAGGCAGCCCTGTTCAGGGAAGTTTTTAATATTTATTGCTGTACTGTTTTTAACACTTAATTGGGAGCTGTCTAGAGTGGCTGGGGAAACTCAGCCAGATGGGCGGGGTATAAATAATAAATTTATTATTATTATTATTATTATTATTATTATTCAGTGCTGACGACTACTTTTGTTTTCTATACCATTTGATGCTACAGACTAACACAGGGGCAGAGGAAGGGCATAGGGAATTTCCTTGCATTGCTTTTCACTTCCGCCAATACAGGGGTCCCGTGATTGACCATGATTGACACCGATCTTCCGAGGATAGACATGTCGATCGCGGTCAACCGGTTGGACATCCCTGTTGTACTACAATTCCCACCAACCCCAGCTAGCATGGACAATGGCCAGGGCCCCTGAGTGTTGCAGTTCAGCCATTCTTGGCGGGGAGCATGTTGGCTGCCCATGTTCCAGAGAATGTATTTTGCAGGCAACTGAGCTACTGCAGGCGCAGTTCTGCTTGATTATGGAGAAGCTATATTTGACAAGAATCAATGTTGTTTCATTTTTGCTCACCTCTCAGCAGCCCTTGAAGGATTTTGTTTTAATGTTCTAAAATGTCATTGTTTTCAGCACACAGTGCTTGGGGGGATGTCTTTATTTGAGTCTCAGTTATTGCCAAGTCCCTTCTCTGCCATCTAGTTTGCTCCTGGTGATTAACCTTTGCAAAGCATGTGTGGGTCTTCGTTAACTACTGGAAAAAAAGAAAAGCATCATGATTGTGATTGTTAATTATTTACATAGAGCCGCCCAGGGGCACAGCACTGCCAATAAAAGAGATCCTTTGTAAGAGCAACAAAGTGAGTTGCATCTGCGAGTCATAGTATTTAAAGCTGCAGGCTTGAAGGGCTTAACTGGCAAATTATTTATTTACTTGCAGTTTTCTTCCCCTGCTGTTTTAGCTCCCGTCCCCAAAGGCAGCTCACAATAACCAATAATGAGGCAGTCCCTGCTGTGGGTTTGCATTCCAAAAGACATGACAAGAAAGGAAAAGGGGTTGGGAGGGAGAAGGAAAAAAAGCAAACTTGGGCCCTAGTTCTTCGTTACAAAGTTCTGGTAATAATAATAATAATAATAATAATAATAATTTTTTTATTTATACCCCGCCCATCTGGCTGGGCTTCCCCAGCCACTTTGGGCGGCTTCCAAAAAAATATTAAAATACTGTAATACATCAAACATTAAAAGCTTCCCTTTCTGGTAGTTGTTGTTCTCTTTGACATCTGGTGGGAGGGTGTTCCACAGGGCGGGTGCCACTACTGAGAAGGCCCTCTGCCTGGTTCCCTGTAACTTGGCTTCTCGCAGTGAGGGAACCACCAGAAGGCCCTTGGTGCTGGACCTCGGTGTCCGGGTAGAACGATGGGGGTGGAGACGCTCCTTCAGGTATACTGGACCGAGGCCATTTAGGGCTTAAAAGGTCAGCACCAACACTTTGAATTGTGCTCGGAAACGTACTGGGAGCCAGTGTAGGTCTTTCAAGACCGGTGTTATGTGGTCTCGGCGGCCGCTCCCAGTCACCAGTCTAGCTGCTGCGTTCTGGATTTGTTGTAGTTTCCGGGTCACCTTCAAAGGTAGCCCCACATAGAGCGCATTGCAGTAGTCCAAGCGGGAGATAACCACTCTGGTGAAGCAGTCCGCAGGCAGATAGGGTCTTAGCCTGCGTACCAGATGGAGCTGGTAAACAGCTGCCCTGGTAACTGTGTTCTTTCTAACAGGGTTGAGTGCAGAAAGCTCTCTGCAGTTGCTTCGTGTCATGGTTCTCTCTTCCTTGTCCTATGCTAGAGCTGTAACTCTGTGGGGATGTGCACAGAAACTAGGATAGGATATACCTAATTTTTCCGTGTATAAGACAACCCCTATTTTTTCAGCCCAAAGTTAAGTAATAATAATAATAATAATAATAATAATAATAATAATAATTTATTATTTATACCCCGCCCATCTGGCTGGGCCTCCCCAGCCACTCTGGGCGGCTTCCATAGAAACCAAAAATACAGTGAAATATCACACGTTAAAAACTTCCCTGAACAGGGCTGCCTTAAGATGTCTTCTGAATGTCAGGTAGTTGTTTATCGCTTTGCCATCTGCTGGAAGGGCGTTCCACAGGGCGGGCGCCACTACCGAGAAGGCCCTCTGCCTGGTTCCCTGTAGCTTTGCTTCTCGCAATGAGGGAACCGCCAGAAGGCCCTCGGCGCTGGACCTCAGCGTCCGGGCAGAATGATGGGGGTGGAGACACTCCTTCAGGTATACTGGACCGAGGCCGTTAAGAAATAAATAATTGCAACATTCTGTGTATAAGACGATTCCCAATTTTAAACTTAAAATTTTTGGAGGGAAATATAGTCTTATACACGGAAAAATACAGTTATTTCTTAGATATTATCTTTCCCTACTCACGTTTGCGAGTTCAGCAGAGTACATCACTTTGTCGGCAAAAATAAGGAAGCTGTTGATGTGCTAGCTTTAGCCTTTTAATTTAAGTAATCCAGGATGCTTTGTTGCAGACTGGATTTCCTGGTCTTTCTCTCCCTTAGAACAATAAAAACGCGAAACAGTCTTCTTATAAGTAAAGGCAGATGCACTCGCTCAGCGTCACAGTAGCAGTCTTGAGGCAGGCTTGAAATGTAGTTACAGAAATATATTATAGTTTAGATTAGGATTGCGGTCTGAGCTGTGACTCAGACTCAACACATGTCCTACATCCCTAGTCATTGATGGAGCATCAAAGAGAACAGATCAGATAGCAGGGATCAGAGAGAGAGAGCAGGCTGGGGATGTGAATCAGTTTATATAGGTTGTGCCTCTTTACATGGCTGGACAGAGTGGGAGTGGCTCTCACCGGGAAGATGTCTTACAGACCCTGTGAGATCCAGTTTCCTCTCGGTGTGTACCTTTCTAGCATTCAGAAGTAGTTGGTTTTGGCTGCCTTCTTTTAGATATCCCACAAACTTGGTGACAGAGTGTCTGCTTTGCATGCAGAAGAACCTGAGTTCAATCCTTCAACATCTCGAGGTGTGGCTTGAAACCTTGGAAAGCCACTGCCAGTTGCCATGGGTAGTACTAAGCTGGGTGGACTAATGATCTGGCAAAATATGATGCTGGTTTGCTCATTTCTATATACAGTGGTACCTTTGTTATCAAACTTAATCCATTCTGCAAGTCTGTTCCAAAACCGTTCCAAAACCAAAGCGTTCCAAAACCAAGGAGCATTTTCCCATAGAAAGTAATGCAAAATGCATTGATCCATTCCGGGCTTTAAAAAACAGCCTCTAAAACAGCAATTTAATTTCACTATGAATATACTTCTTCTTCATTGTATTTCAGTTCAACAATTACTTTGATAAAATAACATATTTTGTTATGTGCCAATGGCTTTAGATACCTCTTAGGTCCATAAATGACCATATAGCATATATTCAACACAAAAAACAGCAGCAATTTGTTGTTGACAAAGGACAGCTGGACATATAAAGCTACCTTCAGTAGCTGAGGGCCTCATCAAACCTAAATCTGGCCCTGTGCTGGCCACTGCAAGAACAGGATTTTGGACAAGATGGGCCCTTGGTCTGTTCCAGCTCTTCTTGTGTTGTTTTGTTATTGTTCCAGCTAACTCCGGCTCACAAGCTCTCGGGTTTCTTGAACTCTCTGTCAAGCATTTATATTTCCAAGGCAACTTACAATTCCATCATTTTGTAACAATAGCAAAGTAATTGAGGGGCTTGCAATTAGCATAACTATCAAGTCTGATGCACTCAGGTCTAATTACAGCTATGAGGGGGCCCTGGGCAAGGTGCCCCCCCAAAAAAAGCACTGGTAGATAGGGAAAAATTCAATGTAGTTTTACTTTTGCATGTTTTGAAATGATATAGACACTGAAACGCAGCCAGCCTTTTGTTGTTGTTGTTTAGTCGTTTAGTCATATCCGACTCTTCGTGACCCCATGGACCAGAGCACACCAGGCACTTCTGTCTTCCACTGCCTCCCGCAGTTTGGTCAGACTCATGCTGGTAGCTTTGAGAACACTATCCAACCATCTCGTCCTCTGCCGTCCCCTTCTCCAACATCAGGGTCTTTTCCAGGGAGTCTTCTCTTCTCATGAGGTGGCCAAAGTATTGGAGCCTCAGCTTCACGATCTGTCCTTCCAGTGAGCATTCAGGGCTGATTTCCTTCAGAATGGATAGGTTTGATCTTTTCTTGCAGTCCATGGGACTCTCAAGAGTCTCTCCAGCACCATAATTCAAAAGCATCAATTCTTCAGCGATCAGCCTTCTTTATGGTCCAGCTCTCACTTCCATACATCACTACTGGGAAAACCATAGCTTTTACTATATGGACCTATGTTGGCAAGGTGAGGTCTCTACTTTTTAAGATGCTGTCCAGGTTTGTCATTGCTTTTCTCCCAAGAAGCAGGCGTCTTTTAATTTCGTGGCTGCTGTCACCATCTACAGTGATCATGGAGCCCAAGAAAGTAATATCTCTCACTGCCTCCATTTCTTCCCCTTCTATTTGCCAGGAGGTGATGGGACCAGTGGCCATGATCTTTGTTTTTTTTGATGTTGAGCTTCAGACCATATTCTGCACTCTCCTCTTTCACCCTCATTAAAAGGTTCTTTAATTCCTCCTCACTTTCTGCCATCAAGGTTGTGTCATCTGCATATCTGAGGTTGTTTATTTCTTCCGGCAATCTTAATTCCGGCTAGGGATTCATCCAGCCCAGCATTTCGCAGCCAGCCTTAAAAAGCCACAATTCTGCAAATTTTGCAGTGCAGTTTTCTAACAAAGTAATGTGTCAACAAGGCATATACTAGGATAAAGTGTGCATATCTATGTATAGATTAGTGAAGATAAGATACCGGGGAGCTTTGTTTTGTAAAAACATGTACAGTGGTACCTCGGGTTACATAGGCTTCAGGTTACAGACGCTTCAGGTTACAGACTCCACTAACCCAGAAATAGTACCCTGGGTTAAGAACTTTGCTTCAGGATGAGAACAGAAATTGCATGGTGGCAGTGTGGCGGCAGCAGGAGGCCCCATTAGCTAAAGTGGTACCTCAGGTTTAGAACAGTTTCAGGTTAAGAACGGACCTCCAGAATGAATTAAGTTCTTAACCCGAGGTACCACTGTATGTTAGGGGGAAACTGCACACACAAATGTGCATGTTAGGAGAAATGTTTACCAAAACGCTGGCAAATTTTCAAGGGGCTTAAAAAATAAAATAAACCACAAGCAGATGTGAAAATCTGAAGACTTTGGGGATGGGCCACAGAGAGAAACTGAATTTGACATATTCAGTCATCTCTAGTGTCTCACAGCATCCTAGAGGAAGAATTTAAACGACTGGTGCCAACTTATGTGTAAAGCTTAGCCCACAAAAATCAGCGAAAGAGAGTTCTTGGTTTGCTAAAAGGTTTCCGTTTGATTCGACTTTATGTTTATAGACTCCTCGTGCCGATGCCATTAGGGCAAAGTGATAAATCAAAGATAAATGGCCCACTAGCCTACAGTCTTGTCTTCGGGAAGCTGGATTCTCACTCGTCTATGGAAGATGCCAAGGATCAAGACATGATCGGAGGGCATGTGATGCCACAACCTGGCTGAAGCTACATCAGCAGGTCTGGAACACAGAGTGCTGCTTTCTACTGAGTGAGGCCACTGGTCCATCCACCTCCGTATTGTCTACACTGAACGACATCAATTCTCTAGGGTTTCAGAAAGGGGAGATTCCCAGTTCTGTTCAGAGATGCCGGGGACTGAACGCAGGACCTTCTGCATGCAAACCAGATTCTCTACCACTGAGCTATAGCTCCCAAGGCAGGTTCAAACTCGAGTTCTGGGAGAACTCCCTTCTAGTGCTGTTCACAAAAGGGTCAGTTATTGCAAGTGGCTTTATGAAGAAAGCTGTCACCAGAAATACATACATACACACACAGTGAGGGGGGAAAGTATTTGATCCCCTGCTAAATTTGCCCATTTGCCCTCTGACGAAGAAATGACCAGTCCATAATTTTAATGGTATAGGTTTATTGTAGCTGTGAGACACAGAATGACAACAGGAAAACCCCCGGAAATCCAGAAGGCAAAAGTCAGAGATTGATGTACATTATAATGAGTGAAATAAGTATTTGATGCCTTTGCAAAAGATGGCTTAGTACTTGGTGGCAAAACCCTTGTTGGCAATTACAGAGGCCAGATGTTTCTTGCAGGTGGCCACCAGGTTTGAACACATCTCAGGATGTATTTTGTCCCACTCCTCTTTGCAGATCCTCTCCAAGTCAGTAAGATTTCGAGGCTGATGTGTAGCTTCTCAAACCTTCAGCTCCTTCCACAGATTTTCGATGGGATTAAGGTCTGGAGACTGGCTAGGCCACTCCAGGACCTTAATGTGCTTCTTGAGCCACTCCTTTGTTGCCTTGGCCTTTTCTTCCTCTTAAGAGCGCAAAACTGATTTATAGTGTTTGTTGCAGTATATCAGAGTGTGTCTGTGTAGCTCTGCATGAGTACTAGGGCAGAACTTTAGTACTCCAGGGAGAATTTGGTTTGATTGACAGCCAATTGCCACTTCTGCTTCTCCCAGGCAGCCTAGAATGAGGGCGAGGAAGTGTTTTTCAGTATTTTGTGTTTGTGTATTTTGTGTTTTTCATCTTGCATTTTTATGGTGTGAACCACTCTGGGATTTGCAGTTGAAAGGCGGCATACAAATTTAATTAATCAATCAATTAATTAATTAATTAGCGGTGATCATTTGAACACCGGATGCTAGATTCTTAGCAGCCATTCTCAGACAACAGGCCCTTTAATATGGGAGCATCAATCAGAGGTAATGTTGGTTGTAATACAAGTGCCAGCCCAGGAAGAACACAAGAAACAATGACCTTCCAAAACAATGTGTTTTTTTATGGCCAAAGTATAATTGGATCCTAAAGGAAACACTGCATGCATTAAGTTTGCTGAAAAAAATTAGGTAGGGAAAGTAAATGAAAGAGTTCTTGGTATAACTGAGTCACAATTGGAGTTCAGGAGCTGACTGCATTCCAAGAAAGGCGTCTGGAAAGGCTATGCCAATACTTGTGGTGAATAACTTTATGTGCAAAGTAAGACATTTTAATAAATCTGTTGCTAGGCCTGCCCTGGACCTCACTTATTATTTACCAGAGGCAGCAGCTTGCAAGGGTGATGAGGGGAGGGGCCGGGGAGGATCCAAACTTGGTGGTCTGTCAGGCTTTGGGGAAGCGGATCCCTCCCCTGGTGGCAGTAAATAAGCGGATCAAATGAAAAGAGCGTTTTTACCAGATAAGTTCTTTAATAATCACAGCAAGAGACAAAGGAATGCATATCTCTCTAAAAATGGCGTTGCTCCCAGTAAAGGTTTACCCCTCCGTCCCTATTAATCTACTTCAGCACATCCAAGTCTCTAGAGACTGAAATCTACTCCCAGCATAATAAAACTGGCAGTGATCTACCCATTGTCATTGCCCATGGTTGTTGAGCATTTTTTTAGGGGGGAGGGAGCAGAGTTCTTTAGCTATTTTATGAAGGATGCTCATGGATGCTGCAGAGAACCCCAGTGCCTCACCGAGCCAGGCTGGCCAAGAGGGAGGCACGCCACTTCCGTCGCCCAGCCTGCGCAGAGGGGTGAAACGCAAGGAGGGGAGGAGGAGGCTTGGGGTGTTAAAGTTCTTATGTTGGGGGAGAAACCGGAAGGGGCCACTCCTGGATTCTGCAAGTGACTAAGACGGACATGAACTTTGTGTATCTGCACTGTAAATAGTTTGCACAATAAAACCTGAAAAAGACAGGTCAGAGTCCTGCCTGGTTACTCACGAGCAACCACCACCACCATCTGACAATTACCGTATTTTTCACTCTATAAGATGCACCAGACCACAAGATGCACCTAGTTTTTGGAGGAGGAAAACAAGAAAAAATATATTCTGAATCTCAGAAGCCAGAACAGCAAGAGGGATCGCTGCTCAGTGAAAGCAGCAATCCCTCTTGCTGTTCTGGCTTCTGGGATAGCTGCGCAGCCTTGCATTCACTCCATAAGACGCACAAACATTTCCCCTTACTTTTTAGGAGGGATAAAGTGAGTCTTATAGAGCAAAAAACACGGTATATTAGGGGAAATTGCTTTGAAAAATGTGTACATTAGGCAAAAGTTTGTGCTGAAAATTCAGATGAATTTTCATGCGGATATGTTTTTTTTGGGGGGGAGGGAATAATTAATTACAAATTAATGTAGAGGACTGAACTGGAAAAACGGAGAGGAATCACAATTTTACAGATCTGCATGCCCTTACTCACAATAGGAGCAAATGTCAAATTTACAACTGTTTGGCAAATTTTGAACTGTGCCCAGATGCAAGCCTTTTTTTTAACCCCCACCCCCACCCTTTTATTTGCATATGCCAGTATTTGAGAAGCAAGGATCAATGACAATGTGGAAAAGGCAATTATCTTTGGTATATTTCAAACAGCCTGTGGAGGACTATCCGGCAGAAAAACCTCTTTCTGCAAAAGCACCAGTTTGAAGGAGGGCAGGTGTTTATGCAAGGGATGAGCTATAATGGTGCAGTCAGCTCATTACATAACCCAGAGCAGGGTGCTCTCTCTCCCCCCCCCCAACATCTCCTCTTGCAATTTAAGGGCATTGTTTTAATGGCAAAATGTAGCTTTTCGTACACGGAGGATTATGCTGAATTTATTGGGTGGGCAATTTAAACGCCAGAGGGATAGTTTGTTTTAAAGGCCAGCTTGCAAATCAAAGCGAAGCAACCTGAGAAAAACAGCCAGTTTAATAGCAGCTAAGAAGCTCTGCTTTGGGTCATCCATTAGCCGTCCCAAGACTTCCAATTAATAAAACGAGAGGAAGGTTTTCGTGAGAAATAAGGGGAATAAAAGAGCCAGAAGCTGGATTTTGCGAGCACTCGCAGCGTTGAGTTATTTCGTTCGTTGCAGACACAACCCAGCCACTTTGCTGGCCCACAGGGGCAGAGCTAGGATGGGGCAGGAGCTGAAAGACTGAACAGGGAAGCAAGAAGTTTGGGGAATTCAAATGTTGCCTCTGCCATTAATAAACTATGCAGCTTGAAGCAAAACCATTACCTGTCAGGCTCCATCTCTCAACTCTCAGCTGCAAACGGGGATAGCAATACTGACTTGCACTGCAGAGTTTTTGTAAAGATCACTGAGATAATGAAGGTGAAACAAATAATAATAATAATAATAATAATAATAATAATAATAATAATTTATTTATTATTTATACCCCACCCATCTGGCTGAGTTTCCCCAGCCACTCTGGGCAGCTCCCAATCGAGTTTTAAAAACAATACAGCATTAAATATTAAAAACTTCCCTAAACAGGGCTGCCTTCAGATGTCTTTTAAAAATAAGATAGCTGCTTATTTCCTTCACATCTGAAGGGAGGGTGTTCCACAGGGTGGGTGCCACTACCGAGAAGGCCCTTTGTCTAGTTTCATGTAACCTCACTTCTCGCAATGAGGGAACTGCCAGAAGGCCCTCGGCGCTGGACCTCAGCGTCTGAGCAGAACGATGAGGGTGGAGACGCTTCTTCAGGTATACTGGGACAAGGCCATTTAGGGCCTTAAAGGTCAGCACCAACACTTTGAATTGTGCTTGGAAATGTACTGGGTACCATGCTTTTTAAAACCATGAACTGGAGGTTTTTAAGCAGATGTAAGGGAAGTAATAATACCACTCTATTCTGCCTTGGTCAGACCACACCTGCAATACTGCGTCCAGTTCTGGGCACCACAGTTTAAGAAGGATATTGAAAAGTTGGAAGATGTTGCAGAGGAGGGCGACCAAGATGATCAAGGGTCTGGAAACCAAGCCTTATGAGGAATGGTTGAAGGAGCTGGGCATGTTTAGCCTGGAAAAGAAGAGACTGAGAGGTGATATGGTAGCCCTCTTCAAATATCTGAAGGGCTTCCACATGGAAGAGGGAGCAAGCTTGTTTTTTCCTGCTCTGGAGGGTAGGACTCGAACCAATGGCTTCAAGTTACAAGAAAGGAGATTCTGACTGAACATTCCGGAAAATTTTATGACAGAGCTGTTTGGCAAAAAGAGCTGTTCGGCAGTGGAACAGACCCCCATGAGAGGTGCTGGACTCTCCTTCCTTGGAGGTTTTTAAGCAGAGGTTGGATGGCCATCTGTCATGGATGCTTTAGCTGAGATTCCTGCATTGCAGGGGCTTGGACTAGATGACCCTTGGGTCCCTTCCAACTCTGCAATTCTGCGTTTCTCTGTATATTTGATGAAAGACTCAGCCATTCTCCTTTGCCTGTGCAACAGCAGGCAGTTGACACCTCAGCGGAGCTTTGCCAACCTTCTTCAGCCATTCCTCAACAGACACTTCTTATTTTTAGTCCCTTGTGATCTTGCAGTGCCACTGGCTGTGTATAAAATTTAAATCCTTCGCTCAGCATTTCCAGCATTGCCCAGTGATATTTCTCAACATTTCCCAAATTTTCACAAGTCTGTAATACCACTGAAACTGAATCTTGTGCAAAAATGATAAATAAACAAGAATTAAAAACAAGAACAACTAAGAATCTTACAGCACAAGCCGTAATGCCATCATTAGACTTGTTTCCTCCATTAATTCTACTGTGGGATGTGAGCTTCTAGGAGTCAATCCTATTCCATGTGAAGGCAGCACACAGTAACATCGATACCGTATAGAAACTTAGAAATTCAGGAAAGCCGCTTGACCTGCGTGGAGGGGAAGACCTGACCTGATCTGTTGCTGTTTCTCCAATAAGGGAGAAAAGAGCTTTGAGCAGAGGTGTGTGTGTTCCTGAGCATGAAGCTTAAATGTGCCATGTCTCAGTTCAGAGCTTATTGGGCACATAGAATAGAATAGAATTTATTATTTATACACCGCCCATCTGGCTGGGTTTTCCCAGCCACTCTGGGCAGCTTCCCACAGAGTATTAAAATACAGTGGTCTGTTAAACATTAAAAGCTTCCCTAAAGAGGGCTGCCTTCAGATGTCTTCTAAAAGTCTGGTAGTTGTTCTTCTCTTTGACATCTGATGGGAGGGCGTTCCACAGGGCGGGTGCCACTACCGAGAAGGCCCTCTGCCTGGTTCCCTGTACCTTGGTGAGGGAACCGCCAGAAGGTCCTCGGTGCTAGACCTCAGTGTCCGGGCAGAACAATGGGGGTGGAGACGCTCCTTCAGGTATACTGGACCGAGGCCGTTTAGGGCTTTAAAGGTCAGCACCAACACTTTGAATTGTGCTCAGAAACGTACTGGGAGCCAGTGTAGGTCTTTCAAGACCGGTGTTATGTGGTCTCGGCTCCCGCTCCCAGTCACCAGTCTAGCTGCCACATTCTGCATTAGTTGTAGTTTCCGGGTCACCTTCAAAGGTAGCCCCACATAGAGCGCATTGCAGTAGTCCAAGCAAGAGATAACCAGAGCATGCACCACTCTGGCGAGACAGTCCACAGGAAGGTAGGGGTCTCAGCCTGCATACCAGGTGGAGCTGGTAAACAGCTGCCCTGGGCACAGAATTGACCTGTGCCTCCATGGACAGCTGTGAGTCCAAAATGACTTCCAGGCTGCACACTTGGTCCTTCAGGGGCACAGTTACCCTATTCAGGACCAGGGAGTCCTCCACACCTGCCTGCCTCCTGTCCCTCCAAAACAGTATTTCTGTCTTGTCAGGATTTAACCTCAATCTGTTAGCCACCATCCATCCTCCAACTGCCTCCAGACACTCACACAGGACCTTCACCGCCTTCACTGGTTCTGATTTGAAAGAGAGGTAGAGCTGGGTATCATCAGCATATTGATGAACACCCAGCCCAAACCCCCCTGGTGATCTCTTTCAGCAGCTTCATATAGATGTTAAAAAGCATGGGGGAGAGGAAGGAACCCTGAGGCACCCACAAGTGAGTGCCCCGGGGTCTGAACACTCATCCCCCCACCACCACTTTCTGGACACGGCCCAGGAGGAAGGAGCAGAACCACCGTATAACAGTGCCCCCAGCTCCCAGCCCCTCTAGACGGTCCAGAAGGATGTCATGGTTGATGGTATCAACTCTCTTGGTTGCATGGAAGAAGCATGGAGTTCTTCACTTTCATTCACGTATGACGTAGAATCATAGAAGGGAGTTGGAGGTAATTCTAGTCCAAATCCTTGCAATGCAGGAATGCTTAAAAACCTCCAATGAAGGAGAGTCAACTGTTTCTCGAGGGAGACAGATAGTGCGGGGGGCAGCAGCAAATGGTTGCATCCGCGAGCAGGACATTGTCAGCGGTGATTGTGCTGGCGATTGGTAGTTACGGGCAAGGGCTGCTGTTCATTGGCTGTTGCTGCGGCAATTGGGTGGGTGATTGGCCTTGGTCCAGTATATCTGAAGGAGCGTCTCCACCCCCATCGTTCTACCCAGACACTGAGGTCCAGCTCCAAGGGCCTTCTGGCGGTTCCCTCACTGCAAGAAGCCAAGTTACAGGGAATCAGGCAGAGGGCCTTCTCTGTAGTGGCACCTGCCCTGTGGAACGCCCTCCCACCAGGTATCAAAGAGAAAAACAACTACCACACTTTTAGAAGACATCTGAAGGCAGCCCTGTTTAGGGAAGCTTTTAATGTTTGATGCATTACTGTATTTTAATATTTTGTTGGAAGCTGCCCAGAGTGGCTGGGGAAGCTCAGCCAGATGGGCGGGGTATAAATAAATTATTATTATTATTATTATTATTATTATTATTATTATTATTATTATTGGCTGTGGCGAGGCCTGCTGTTGATTGGCTGCCGCTGGGGCATTATGGCAGGTGATTGGTGGCTGCTGGTGGCAAGCGGGCAGACGATTGGTGGCTGTGGCGCCATGTGCGATTTGCAGCTCAACAACTCTGGGCAATCACTCCCCATTTTCTTAATTTGGAGCCCGTCTTAGACACGGGGGAGGGGGACATGTTATACATGGAAAAAATACAGTATGTATTTAAGTACAACGTTGCAGTCTGAGGCTGCTGTGCTGTACCCATTTACCTGGGAGCAAGCACCCACGGGATTTAATGGGGATTGCTTCCTCGTAGACAGGATTGCCTTGCACATTAGGCAAAATAGCCTTGAGTAACCCACAGCATCCCTTCTGCCTTTCTGCCCCTCCGGACAACTTTGGCTGGAAGCTTTGAAATCCCCTTATCATTACTTAATCCAGTTCCTGGCAGTTTTCTGCCTGCATTTTGTAAATAATTTTATGTAACATATGATGCTGTATAGTTGCTACATTTGGGCAACCGAAATGCCCCGGCCCCTTTGAACAATTCTGCTTGCTCACTTTTGATGGGTGTGGAATATTTATAGTCTGTGTTATGTAATGAGGATTACTTACTTTTGTTCAACCAAGTCTGTGTCCCATTTGCAAAACGGAAAAGGGGAAGGATGGGGAGAGAGAGAGAGAGAGAGACTCATCTCAATATGCTGTTTCATTTAATGCATTTGATGTTTTCAGCTCTAATTGGAGCTTGGGGGGGTTCTCAACTTGCACTTTTTCAGCAGACACTTCTCCCCCAAATCAGATTTAATTATCTGAACTAAAGCGGGGGGGGGGGGGGGAGGGGGAGGAAATGAAATTCAATACAGGAAAATAAAAGAGGTGTTGTCGTTCAAATAACCTGCAGGCAGCACTTCTAAGGTACCCAACATCTCGCTCTCTTTTGGACCACATCAGTGAGGCCGGGGGGGGGGGGGGGTCTTGTCATCTGGGCAGCCCAGGACATCCATACACGCTGCCCAGGCTTGCATCTGGGAGAGGTTGCTTCAGTGCAGCTAACACAGTGGTTTGACTCCACCCTCAGAGGCACACTCCTTTGCCTCCAGAAGGATTCCAGCAGCTCTTTGAGGAGGCAAGAACTCCATACACATTGCCCTGGGGAGGTTGCTGCTGATGCAGCAAAAAACCAATGCAGGAAGCATCTGTTATGAGTTACCGGTCTCTGCAGCCACAGCAGGTGCTGTGATTCCCCAGTGGTTTGAATTCACCCCTGGAGGCTGTTGTAAACAAAAATTGCCCTTTTCCCTTATGGGGTATCCAAGAGCCCGTATAGAGTCCTTACATAGGTTCCCTATTGGTAGGAGAGAATAACAGAGGCCAACCAGAGAATATTGAGAAGCAAAGCAGCTAGTAAGCCTGATCTTTATTGATCTGCTGCAACAGGGTGCTCCCCTCACCCGCAGGAGAAGGAGGAGGAACCCCGAAAAATGGCGTGCAAGGCCTTATAAAGACTTTTGAAATTGTCACCCTGTAGATCAAGACCACCCCCAGAAACATCATACATACATCACAGAAGGGGTGTAACCTAAGACCACCCCTCAGATACATCACACCTACATCACAGAAAAGGCGGTCTAAACAGAAATTTGAATGTTGTTTTTCTCCTGTCCTTGTTCATCTCCTGTCTGGCAGGTTACTTGACTGGATTGCCTGGGTAGCCTGGCCAGTCTTTTGTAATGATAAATACTTAGTTCCTGGACCATGTCACAGGCTCACACCCTATTCATATCTTAAATGTGCCCTTAAGACAGGATTTGTGAGGAAAGAGACAATGGGGAGGTTTCCCACTTTGACCTTGCAGAGAAAACATTTGCTCAGTTTAGGAATCAAAATGGTTCCCGGTTGGTCTTCCTGTGCTGACCTATGTATGTGCTTGGCTGGTACGTTTATGAAAATTACCATATATCTAAGACCTCAAAATTCCTATCACAAGGCACACTCCATTGTCTCTCGAGACAGCCTGCTGCCAGCTAGGCCACTTTAGGGAGGTGAGAATGCTTGCCTGAAATGTAGCCCATCCCCTCTTGCGCTTGGTCCCACCCACCAATGGAATGTGGCCCCCAGAAAGTTCCCCACAAGGGAATGTGGTCCTTCGTGAGATCTTAAGAATGCGGTGAGATGGTAGGCAAAGAAGTGCTCTGGATGTAGGACCCCAGCTGGCTATCTGGGAGTACAGTGGTACCTCAGGTTACAGACGCTTCAAGTTACAGACGCTTCAGGTTACAGACTCCGCTGACCCAGAAATAGTACCTCAGGTTAAGAACTTTGCTTCAGGATTAGAACATAAATCGTGTGGCGGTGACATGGCGGCAGTGGGAGGCCCCATTATCTAAAGTGGTACCTCAGTTTTAGAACAGTTTCAGGTTAAGAACGAACCTCCAGAACGAATTAAGTTCTTAACCCGAGGTACCACTGTTTTCTGCCTTGATGCCAGAACTGCTTCACTTGACAAAACTGACTTCTGTGCACAAGTTGCTCGCTCAGCTGGTGCAGGCTCTGTGTGAAATGAGACTAGTGTTGGGGTTGGGTTAATGTCCAGGACTGAATTACCTTCCATTACCTTAGAGGAACCGTGCGAGAAAGATTGGGGTTAGGATAATGGCTACAGAGCATCTCATATTACTGCTATCTTCACCACCCCTGCGTTGTAGATAAAGAAACCTCCTCAGTTTTCCAGGGCTGACAACCGGTTAACTTTTACTTAACCTTCGCTTGCCGCAGCGGCATCCTCCCTCTCCCTTCCTCACCCCAAGCCGCTTTCTAACCATCCCCCAAATAACCCTTAAACTTAAGCCACTTGGGAGGACAGGACCTCAGCGGCAACCCTTCTCCTTGACACACAAACCTGCAACAAAGGACCCCCCTTCTTTGACCCCCACCCACGGGAAACAAATCCTGACAGCAAATTCCCATCACATTAATGACTGTTGATCTTGCCATAGAGTGGAGTTTTTCCCCATTTCCCTTGAGAAGGTGTCTATGCAGCAATTAATTTAGTTCTCCCCCGCCCTCGTCCTTTGGGGCTTAACTTTTAACTCTGGTCTCCTCGTTTTGAAATGTTTCTCTCTGTGTGGGAGCCTGTAATCTCAAGGAGGCCAAAGGAACAACAACAGGAGCTTGTTCTATTGTTAGGATTCTTTTCTTTTTCTTGTAAGAGAGACCTCGTCTAATTTCCCATGGAGCAGATTCTCTTGTGGGCTTGGGGACTGTTGCCCTTTCCTTTGGTTGGATGTCCATTTTAGACAAAGTGAAATTCCATTGCAATTTCAAATGTTTGGAAAGTCTGCATTTGAAATATCAACTTGTGGAGAGAAGCTTGTTTCCTTTCTGTTCCTCTCTTTTAACATTAATTTTACGCCAGTAATATAGGTTGCTTTATTGGACGAGGGAGCTGGCATACAGCTTCCGGGTCATGTGGCCAGCATGACTAAGCCACTTCTGGTGAACCAGAGCTGTGGGTTAAACCACAGAGCCTAGGACTTGCCGATCAGAAGGTCGGTGGTTCGAATCCCCGCGACAGGGTGAGCTCCCATTGCTCGGCCCCTGCTCCTGCCAACCTAGCAGTTCGAAAGCACATCAAAGTGCAAGTAGATAAATAGGTACCACTCCAGCGGGAAGGTAAACGGCATTTCCGTGCACTGCTCTGGTTCACCAGAAGCGGCTTTGTCATGCTGGCCACATGACCCGGAAGCTGTACGCCGGCTCCCTCTGCCAATAAAGCAAGATGAGCGCCACAACCCCAGAGTCGGCCACGACTGGACCTAATGGTCAGGGATCCCTTTACCTTTACCTTAATATAGGTTGCATCAGTTTGACCATAAACATAAACCACTTTTTTCCATTTAATAAAAAATAAAAAAACCATCTGTTTTCCGTAGCTGGGTTTCAAAAGTGGGGAAACTCCTCGTGTCCCGCTTGCCATTTGGTCAGACCGTGTGAAAAGAGGTTTCTGGGCTCTTCTTATATTCAACAGATTGCATAAAGAGGGACTGAAAAACTACTCATATTAGAAGAACATAATTGCATTTTTTTTTCCTGCAAGCAAAAGGAAAAACTAAATAATTTGTTTTCCACCCCCCTGCCCCTCAAATTAGATCCATGGTAAAAAAAAGAAAAAGGTAAAGGTAATGGACAGAGCGTTCCACCAGATCGGGGCCACAGCCCAAAAAGCCCTGGCTCTGGTTGAGGCCAGCCTAACCTCCCTGTGGCCTGGGAACTCCAAGATGTTTTTATTTGAAGACCATAAGGTCCTCCGTGGGACATACCAGGAGAGGCGGTCCCGTAGGTACGCGGGTCCTAGGCCGTATAGGGCTTTAAAGGTTAAAACTAGCACCTTAAACCTGATCCTGTACTCCACTGAGAGCCAGTGCAGCTGGTATAGCACCCGGTGAATGTGATCCCATGGCGAGGACCCCGTAAGGAGCCTCGCTGCAGCATTCTGCACCCACTGGAGTTTCTGGATCAGTCTCAAGGGCAGCCCCATGTAGAGTGAGTTACAAGTGATGGACTTCCTATTCAGGAAAAACAGGCATATCAAGGACTTATAATACTGGAAATGACCTTAAAACCAGTATCAGTTCATGGGGAATATTAACATGAAAAATTATTTTAGTGGGAATTGTTTTCCAGAGATAAGTCTGGGAATAAGATCCAATAGGAATTTGCCTTCTTGTTCTCTGATCCTTCCTCTGAATAGTGTGTTCCCCATGAAATGTTTCCACGGGGCGGCACTCCTGTAATGGCTTTCAAGAGCCTCACCATGGAACTCACACACATTTCCTGTTTGCACATAAATCCTATCTTCTGCGTATGCTATCTTTAACTGAGATATTTATGTATGTGTGCATATGGTAGATACTGTTGGAATCTGCACGCCCTATGCCAAGATCTAATTTAAGTCTGCTGCAGCAACAATCTGCGCATTGGAATTAGACTTGTCACTGGAATTTTGCAGTGTACAACCAAACGTCTGCCGAACAGATAGATCGCAGGTGCAACATTTATTTATTTCATTTCATTAATGAAGCGCTTCCTACAAAGCATCCCAAAGCAATTAACAATAAAATCATGAAAACCGCAATGATAAAGACATCCATAAAAACAATGCCAAGTCTAATACAGGCATAAAAATTTCCTCTTGTTCAATAAGTGCCAAAAAAAAAAAAAAAAAAAATAGAGAGGATGCCTGTCCCATCTGTAAAGGGAGTTCCAAAGGAAAGGTTCTAAAGACCCAATTTCTGCATCGTATGGAATGGAAGTCCTGATGAGATGGTGTCTGCAAGAGGTCCTCATCTTCAGAGCTTAGTGATCAACTGTTTATATAAGGGGTGAGTATATAAGGTCTCAGGGATGCGGGTGGCGCTGTGGGTTAAACCACAGAGCCTAGGACTTGCCGATCAGAAGGTTGGCGGTTCGAATCCCCGCGATGGGGTGAGCTCCCGTTGCTCGGTCCCTGCTCCTGCCAACCTAGCAGTTCGAAAGCATGCTAAAAAGTGCAAGTAGATAAATAGGTACCACTCTGGCAGGAAGGTAAACGGCGTTTCTGTGTGCTGCTCCGGTATGCCAGAAGTGGCTTAGTCATGCTGGCCACATGACCCGGAAGCTGTCAGCCAATAAAGCGAGATGAGCACCGCAACCCCAGAGTGGGTCACGACTGGACCTAATGGTCAGGGGTCCCTTTACCTTTATATAAGGTCTCACGAGGGACAATAGCTCAGTAGTCAAGCACGTGTAGCCTACAGAGAAGTCAAGGAAATATAGTGGAGCATATGCCTCTTCTGATCTCATAAGAATATAAGAGCCTGCTGGATCAGGCCAATGACCCGTCTATTCCAGCATCCTGTTCTCACAGTGGCCAACCAGACCCTTGATCATCTTGGTCGCCCTCCTCTGCACACGTTCCTGGCAGAGCTGAGGTTGAAACGAAGTATTTCCTGTTTCATAGCTCAGTCCCTTGTTCTTATGCACAAGGAAATCAGCCTATTCAATCTAATGTTCATCACCATTTTGCAGAAAGTAGGAGGGGTGAGCAAAAGAAGAGCCTGCAGGATCAGGCCAGTGGCCCATCTACTGCATCTTCCCCTTCTCACAATGGCTGACCAGACACCCACAAGCAGGACCTGAGCACAAGAGCAAGTCTCCCCTCCTGCGGTTTCCAGCAACTGGTTTTCATAAGCCTCCAGCAGTAAAAGTAGAACATTGCCATTGTCCTGCATGGATTCATCTAGTCCTCTTTTTAAACCATCCAAGTTGGTGGCCATCACTGCATCTTGTGGGAATGAGTTCCACAGTTTAACTATGCACTGTGTGAAGAAGTCCTATCTGTTGCCTGTCCTGAATCTTCCGACACTCAGTTTCACTAGATGTCCCTGAGTTCTGTGTTGTTGTGAGAGAGGGAGAAAAAATAGTTTCTCTACTCACTGTCCCCATTCCATGCAGAATTTTATGCATTTCTTCCTCCTTCTTCTCCTCCTCCTTCTTTGGCGATCCCTCGTAGCCAAGTAAG
This sequence comes from Podarcis cretensis, assembly GCF_951804945.1. Lineage (NCBI taxonomy): Eukaryota > Metazoa > Chordata > Lepidosauria > Squamata > Lacertidae > Podarcis > Podarcis cretensis. Next base: position 10,572,898 of record NC_137170.1, on the reverse strand, counting down.
ATTGTCTTCCATGAACACAGTCTTAACAATGAGTCCATAAGTGACTGTGGAGGCCAATTCTGGATCCACATGTCCTTCCACAGTGGGGACATTGGTTTCCAGGTGGGAGTTGATCATGGTGAAGGTTTGCTAAGCGTGACGTCCTCTTAGCACATTTCTCCCTTGCATCCTGAGTTCAAAAGCCCACGACACCTTTGGCAAAGGTGTCCAACTGGAGGGCTCACAGGCCAGCGTTTCCCAGTTGTCTGTGTTTTTATTCTACCTTTTTAAAGATTTCCCTTGAGAGAGTCTTTAAACCTCTTTTGTTGACCACCAGCATTACACTTTCCATTTTTAAGTTGGGAATAGAGTAGTTGCTTTGGAAGACGATAATCAGGCATCTGTACAACATGACCAGTCCAATGAAGCTGATGTTGAAGAATCATCGCTTCGACACTGGTGATATTTGCTTCTTCCAGCACACTGGCATTACTTTGCCTGTCTTCACAAGTGATGTGTACAATTTTTTTCAGAGACAAAGTTGATGGAATCTTTTGAGGAGGATATTGGCAGTCTGCATTCAGTTCCTTTCTTAAAGATTCCTAGCATGGAATTCTCCTTTTTCACAGCTGCTGCACACTCAGCACCAAACATTCCTTGCCATTATTGTTCTCCAAGAACTGTTGCCTCTTTTTAGCATATGTTCCTTTACATACCCTTTTTGCCTTAAAAACACGCTTTAATATTTTAAACATGATTTTATTCTTTTTTCTGGTTGTGTAGGAATCACTGAGTATATTAATAATATTATTTTTTTTGCAAAGGGCCCCAAACCCCAGCTGGCAGCAGGAGCGGCGTGACACGTATAATTAAAAATATTATTTGCCATCCCCTGCAGCTTTCGTTGTAGACTGTGACAGCCAAATGAAAGCAAGAACAGCTCTTAATTGAAGATCCATGCACACTCTATTTGGGTCATAGCAGGGAGATAAAAGCACCAGCCTGTTCCCCCCTGCCATAGACGCACACCCCCACACCCCACACACTTTTTGCTGTTTCAACTCATTACTAATAAACATGTTGTGGTTCTAAATTATGCTAAGTAGCTGTGTTAACTCCAGGCCATCACCCGTGTCCTTACTGTAGTTGGAAAAAGGATTGTGCGTGGTGCATTTTAATGAAGCCAAGGGGAGCTTTGATCACAGAGTTGATTTCCTAGATTAACTTTCAGTGTGTCAAATTCCCCCAGCACCCCCCCCCCCGCCCAGTCGCCTTCCAACGCCATCGAAATCAGCCTTGCCTGCGACGAACTACGGTTTTGTGGAACAGGCAGAAACTTCTGGTTGCTGTCTCCAAAAGAGGCGAGGAACTGGGTGATGACTCGTTTGCCCTGAACCCCTGAATAGTTAGAATGGGGTCGTAGAACAGCATCTGAACTAAAACACAGCCATCCTTTGAAATTTGCATTTCTTCCAAATTTTGTCATGCAGTTTTCCAGCCAAGTCATGTGTTCGAGATGCATACACTAAGGTAGAATACATATGTTAGTGAAAATAGCATGCAGCAATCATGCATTATATTATTTTATTGGGTGTGAGTGTGTGTATTATGGGGAACTTTGCAAAAAAGCGTATTTTTAGGAGAAAATTGCATTCAGAAACATGTGCATGGGAAGAAATTTGCACTAAAAGGCTGATGAGTTTTCCTGAAGACTTAAAAAAGAAAATGTAAACTGATGTGGAGAACTGGACTTAAGGTTGGAAAAATGAGAAACCCAAATCAACAGATTCACCTATACCTAGGAATTGCTTCCACATAAAGGCACATTGAACCAGGTGTGGGGATTCTGTTTCTTCCTTGCATAATCTGCAGCCGCATCAGCTTGCCACTGTTGGAAGCGCTACAAACAGGTTGATTGTGTATCATGCTCAAGGATTATCATAATACACATCAACAGATGTCAACGCACTTCCTTCTTAACTTGATATACTCCAACAAGAACAGGGCTGTGTTGCTGGACTCCTATTATCCCTAAGCACTGGTCATGCCAGCTGGCGCCCATGAGAAATGGAAACATCAAGACTTGGTTGTTACAATATGCTCTATATGGGGCGCCCCTTTGGCCTGGACTTGGGAGCTCCAGTTGTTGCAAAATGCCGCAGCTATACTGTTTAAGGGAACAGATTATCACCAGCACTCCAGTGTTTTAAACCCTGCACTGGCTGCCCATAGGCTCCTGGCTCAGGTGGGATGCAGGTGGTGTTGTGGTCTAAACCATTGAGCCTCTTGGGCTTGCCGATCAGAAGGTCAGCGGTTCGAAGCCCCACAATGGAGTGAGCTCCTGTTGCTCTGTCCCAGCTCCTGCCAACCTAGCAGTTCAAAAGCACAGCAGTGCGAGTAGATAAATAGGTACCACTGTGGTGGGCAGGTAAACGACGTTTCTGTGTGCTCTGGCTTCCGTCACGATGTTCCGTTGTGCCATAAGTGGTTTAGTCATGACTCAGAAGCTGTCTGCGGACAAACGCCAGCTCCCTCAGCCTGAAAGCAAGATGGGCGCCGCAATCCCATAGTCGCCTTTGACTGAACTTAACTGTCCAGGGGTCCTTTACCTTTTACCTTACCTGGGTCAGGTTCAATGTTAGTTCAAGGTCAGTTACAATTTGGATCCAGGATACCTCAAGGACCACCTGATCACTTATATCTTTGCCTAATCATGAAGGACCTTCAGGGGAATCACTGTTTTTGGTCTCAAATGGTTCAGATGTTCATACCCTCTCTTAGCTGTTTAGTCAATATTGTGGGCACAATTTTATGGTACTCCCTTCCAGTGGGGGTCAAACAGGGTCACTCTCTACTGGACACCTGGAACCTAATGAAGACTTTATGGTTATTATTATTCAAGCAAGCATTTTAATTTTGATTTGCTTTAATGGTTTTAATTGATTTTTATTTATATTTATTTCATCTTACAAACGATTTAGGGACCGTTGCAGTAAAGCAGAATATAATTTCTTCAAATAAAGAAAGGTAAACAAAGATCTAGGGAGCCACAGATATCCTGCCTTGTTTCATCCTTGTAAGGAAATATTGTAGCACAACATATGGATGGTTGGATATAGGAGCAAACAATGGATAAAATGAATTAGGAGATCTGTCTCTACCATTGACAGCTTGCCTTGGTCAACCACCCATGTATTCACTTGCAGAGAAAATACCAAAGAAGAAACAAGGAGGCATTTCCCCCAGTAAACCAGCTTTTGCCAACCCAGTGCCTTTTTGGACTATAACTCCTATCATCCCTGACCATTGCTGGCTGGGGCTAATGGGAATTGGAGTCCAACAACATCTGGAAGGACATCAGGTTGGGAAAGTTGCACTAAGCCCATGATATTTGGTCCCACTCAGAAAATATTTGCTCACCAAGGAAAGCTGTTTTGTTGGTTTGTTTCTTACTACATGTTGGATTTTTGTCCCTTCCAGATTATTTTCCGGAAAATCAGTGATGTCAAAAAAGAAGAGGAGGAGCGTCTGCGTCAGAAGAATGAAGTGACCTTGAGCATCCCCGTGGACCACCCGGTGAGAAAGCTCTTCCAGAAATTCAAGCAGCAGAAGGAGATGCGGAACCAAGGCACAACCATCATCGACCCAGAGAGGAATAGCCTCCAAGTGGAGACCCGGACTATCCAGAATGGGTCCTCCATCACTGGCACAAGCGTGGTCACCGTGTCTCAGATCACACCCATCCAGACATCCCTTTCTTACGTGAAGACCAATGAGGTCATTAAACAGAATAACCGGGATGCCATGGAGCTGAAGCCCAATGGCAACAGTGAGCAGAAATCCCTCAAGGTGACCAGTCCCGTGAGGATGAAAAACGGGAATGGGAAGGGGTGGCTAAGGCTAAAGAACACCATGGCGGGGCAGGAGGAGAAGAAGGAAGACTGGAACAATGTCACCAAAGCAGAGTCCATGGGGTTGTTGTCTGATGACCCCAAGAGCGGCGACTTGGATAATGGCGTAACTAAAAACCCACTGCGGAAAACGGACTCTTGTGACAGTGGGATCACAAAAAGTGACCTTCGTTTGGACAAAGCTGGTGAGAACCGGAGCCCCCTGGAGCACAGCCCCAGCCAAGCGGATGCAAAACACCCCTTTTACCCCATCCCCGAACAGGCCTTACAAACTACCCTCCAGGAGGTCAAACATGAACTCAAGGAAGATATTCAGCTGCTAAGCAGCAGGATGGCTGTCCTGGAGAAGCAGGTGGCCGAGATCTTAAAGATACTGTCTGAAAAGAGCGCGCCACAGACACCTTCTCCCAAATCCCATTTGCCCCCTAAGCTGCCGTCCCAAATACCTTGTCAGGATATTTTTAGCGTTTCGAGGCCCGACTCACCTGAATCAGAAAAAGATGAGATCCACTTTTAATAGATATGCCTATTTCTCTTTCTGTACTCTGCGTTGTCTCCGACTAAGTTGGAGTAGGTCCATTAGACTGAATGGGCTTAAGTTGGTCACGCCCATGCATTTCAATGGGTCCTCTCTGGATATGACCAACATTGGATACAACTATACGGGTATGCTGTGAAATGAGCAGGCACACACAGAGAGAGACATACACACATGTATATATAACGTACCAGAACAGGTGTATATGTTCATGTGTGTGTGCATATGTGTGTGTGTGTATATATATATATATATATTGACTAAATAATATATATATATATATATATATATGATATATATATATATAAACATATATATTTTCACTTGCATTCGATATGACTTGAACACACACACAAAAATGGATTTTGATATGTAAATATTGCATGTCCAGCTGGATTCTGGCCTGCCAAAGAAAACAGTTATTAACATAGATATTGCTTGTATAATATGCAGTTGACTGCATGCACACTTTCAATTTATTTATAATCTCTATTATAAAATAAAAGGATGAATTTTGTTTAAAAAAAAACAAAAACAAGCAACGAAGGCTACAGTGTGCTGTTTAAAGAATCACGGACCAGTTTGCCAGTAAATAAATTGAACGTACTATTTCAAGTGTGGGGAACATGGGTGTAGCCAGAGGGGCAGCTGCCTCCCCAATCAATAAAAAATCTAAATTCTAAAAGTAGAAAGTGTAGAAAGATTTTGACAGATTTTTCTGAGCACTTGGGGTCGGGTCAAAAGTAATTTAAAACAACCATTGTTGGGACATTTCATTCTGAATCTGCTAGACAGAGCCAGATGGATGACGGTGACAGGTGGGTGCCCTGACCCCCCCCCCAAAAAAATAAATAAATTCTGGCTATGCCCATGGTGGGGAAACATTTCGGGCTGGTACCATCTAATAACATACTAATTTATGGAATGGCATGGGATGTCAAAAGCAGGTCACAAACAATCCCTGGATTCTGTCTCTTTGTCACACTCTTGGACCAACAACCTGAAATGGGCTGGGGGACAGAGCTAAGCAGTTATGTCAGGGGTGCTCTTTACACTGTATGGTACTAGGTAAATGGCCAATATTAGCCTTCCTCAACCTGGTGTCTTCCAGTTGTTTTTGTACTCCAGCTCCCTGATCATTGGCTCTTGCTGGCAGGGGCTGATGGGAGTTGCAAGGCATCTGGAGGCTACTGGGATGGGAAAGGGTGATTTCCAACTCTGAGCTACATTCAGGAGGTGCAAGTGCTCCAGAAACCACCATCAAGGATTCCTACATATATTAGCCACTCCTCTCTTGAAGTATTAGAAATATTTATGGCAGATGAGACCAATTGTGGGTCCAATGGTCCAGAAGGCGGTTTCTGCCAGTGGTGTAGAGGGATGTGAGGGGCAGATGGGGCTCATCAGCGCACCTAGGAGAAGGAAAACTCTGGTCCTAAACCTCTGCTACCTTGCGGGTTATACTCATTCATGAGGTAGTTTATTGGGAACAAAGCCTGCGGGAAAATCTACCCTTGTGGGATGTCTTCAGGAGAAGAGAAGAAAAGTACAGTGGTGCCCCACAAGACGAATGCCTCGCAAGACAAAAAACCCGCTAGACGAAAGGGTTTTCCATTTTTCGAGGCGCTTCGCAAGACGAATTTCTCTATGGGCTTGCTTCGCAAGACGAAAACGTCTTGCGAGTCTTGCGATTTTTTTCGCTTCCCCCTCCCTTTTTCTAAGCCGCTAAGCCGCTAATAGCCGCTTAGCTGCTTTGCCGCTAATAGCCGCTAAGCCGCTAATAGCGCTAATCCGCTAAGCCGCTAATAGGGTTGCTTCACAAGACGAAAAAACCGCAAGACGAAGAGACTCGCGGAACGGATTCTTTTCGTCTTGCGAGGCACCACTGTACTAAGGAGCGAACTACACAAATCTGCAGTAGTGTCCCTAAGACAGTTGGATAACGCCTTATACGCCTCCTTCCGGCAACTCCTTTAGCCAAGCTGGTGCCAAACATATCGCTCGGCTTCCCTTTCCTCAGTGAGGCTGAGAGGGGGAGTTTGTCGTCTCCATACACATTATCTCCCCACTGCACCCACCATAAATCTCCTCTAGAAGGTTGAGAGGGAACGCAGAAGTATGGGGGGGTGACAGGGAGAGAAGAAGAGGGCAGGGAAGTTCCATTGATTGATTGATTGATTGATTGATTTTACTTATATGCCGCTTTCCCACGATGAGCTGTGCCCAAAATGGCTTACAGCAACCATTTAAAACATCAGAATGGAGGACGTCAAAGCAGAGAACGTTGGAAATGCAAATATACAAATTCCATAACATGTCAGTAGGTTCAAAAGAACAAAACCAACAATTTAGAAAGTGCAGAACAACAAACAAACAAACAAACAAACAAACAAACAAATGTATTATTTGTATCCCACACATTTGACTGGGTTGCCCCAGCCATTCAATAACACCCAAGAACCAGTTAGGCATATGTACGTAAATACAGGGCAAAAACAAAAGTAAAGATTCTGCTGTTGGTCTTGCTCCACTCTCAGGTAAAGGTAAAGGTAAAGGTACCCCTGCCCGTACGGGCCAGTCTTGACAGGCTCTGGGGTTGTGCGCCCATCTCATTTAAGAGGCCAGGGGCCAGCGCTGTCCGGAGACACTTCCGGGTCACGTGGCCAGCGTGACATCGCTGCTCTGGCGAGCCAGAGCCGCACACGGAAACGCCGTTTACCTTCCCGCTGGTAAGCGGTCCCTATTTATCTACTTGCACCCGGAGGTGCTTTCGAACTGCTAGGTTGGCAGGCGCTGGGACCAAGCAGCAGGAGCGCACCCCGCCGCATGGATTTGAACCGCCGACCTTTCGATCGGCAAGCTCTAGGCGCTGAGGCTTTAACCCACAGCGCCACCTGCGTCCCTCAGTCTCTCAGGAGACTGGCTTAAATACAGTTCGGGGGGGGGGGTTGACGGTATGATGGTATGATGGTATATAGCTGGCTCCCCCGTCTTTCTCTTCCAAAGGAGGCTGACAGCATCAAAAGGTAAAAGTGCTGGGATGACCAATGATGACAACTACCAACTGCTCGTGCAGGTCTTGCTTCACTTCAAAGCCATCTCAGCTAAAACTCCTTGCACTGGCGGAACTGTTTACCCGAAAACCACGGGTGGTATTCATTTACTATCATTTATTCATCTGAAAACTTGATGGATAAAGATAGAAGTAGTGAAAAATCAATGCTGACAATGTTCTCTGCATTCTGTGTTCTTTTTCAGACAACAGGAAAAATAACAACAAGCCGTTCATACAGATATTTATATCTATACATGCATCCATGCATGTGTGAGAGAGAAACACATACCCCAGGATGCCCAGTACACCTTTTAGGGGGTTTTAACGGTTCTCAAAATCATGGCGTGGATGTGTGGGTATTGCCCATCAAATCTGTTTAAGCTGCATCATTAAAAAAAACCCCAACCACATTGGAGGAAGGAAATATTTGTGGTGCAAACTGCCTTCCACATGCATTGGGTTAGATGCAGCCTACTTAGAGTCACATCTATGGCTTAGCTCAAGCATCTACCTACCTACCTAATATCATTATAGCACACCTTTTCCTCCAAAGAACACCTGCTGGTATTAAGGATGTAGAAAAGTATCATTTTCCACTCCACCTTGTATTTGTTGCATGCAGATCACATTTTTTGAATGTACAAAGCACTGTGCTTTGTTCCAGGGCTATAAAAACGCCTTTCTTTCCTCTTGTGATCGGAGGACCAAAATGGCCTATCTTTTGGAAAAGGTAAGTTTCTATAGGGGGTGGGTGCAGCAGTGTGGCACCCGTGGGTGCCTGCTTGCCCACCAATACTTCCAGTGGTGCCCACGGTAATATTGCCCAAAGAACCTACAACGCATGAGATACTGTCCTATAGGCGACACAACACATATAGGCTTCTGCCAAAATATGCTACATACCTTCTATAAAATCACTTCTAATTTTTGCATCGTCAAAGCCAGCATCATATTATGAAAAGGATGAGAACTTGGATGATGGGAAGTGTGGTTCCAAACATCTGGAGCCACTGGAGATGGCTGATATACGTCAGGATTGAACCAACTGATGGATAAACAGGCCTGGGGGGGGGGAGAGGAAATGTTGTATCTGGCCCCTGACAGCTATACCAAATTTTAATCCAGGTATCGTAAAACGTGTGTCCAATGTTTCCTGGTGAATGTAAAATTTAAAAAGTTAAGAACAGAGATGTTCTATAATTTAACGTTGCGTCTCTCATTGGGATGTTACATCTCTCATTTGTACCTATTTGTATGTAACATTATATCTAAGCCCATATGTTCCAAAGAACCGTGAAGCTCTGAATGCTAGATGCCATTAATGGTGCCTAAATATTCATGTGATGATTCATTCATGTAGCAAAATGCATTTCTAGCTTCCAAAGAGACTCTGTTTGGAGAACAGGGAGGACCTCCCGAGACCAATTATTCGTGGCATATCTTGTTTTGGGCATTTTTCAGCCTTCGTTCAGATTTTGAATTGAGTTTCTGCCCCAGAAATGTGCAAAATAAGACAGACAGACAGACAGACAGATGGACAGACAGACATGGATACCTGTTCATTGATTCTGGATCTGCACAGAATGAGAATTGAAAAACTATTAGTAGAACCTGTCACAAAATATTGCAGCACGGGATGCTCCTTTTCAGGATTCAAACCAACCATACCCAGTTTCAGAACACTCCATTCCATTCCTCCTTCCCATTTGCTTCCTGGTCTCCCCGACCACCTCCAAAGGCCAGCCAGAATTCTATGGGCACGGAACAGGCTCAGTCCTCATTCCACTATTTGGCGACAGGGGGAGTAGTAGTGTCTGCATTAGGGTGTTTTTATCCTAAATACTGGGACGCGGGTGGCGCTGTGTCTAGGACTTGCCGATCAGAAGGTCGATGGTTTAAGTCCCCGGGACAAAGTGAGCTCCTGTTGCTCGGTCCGTGCTCCTGCCGACCTAGCAATTAGAAAGCATGTTAAAGTGCAAGTAGATAAATAGGTACCACTCCGGCGGAAAGGTAAATGGCGTTTCCGTGCACTGCTCTGGTTTGCCAGAAGCAGCTTAGTCATGCTGGCCACATGACCCAGAAGCTGTATGCTGGCTCCCTCAGCCAATAAAGCGAGATGAATGCCGCAACTCCAGAGTCGGCCACAACTGGACCTAATGGTCGGGGTCCCTTTACCTTTACCTTTATCCTAAATACTTACTGTACTTCGGCAACCCTTGGGGTATTTTGCAAGCCCTCTGATATCTCCCTCTTGAGTATGGTTGGTGTCATTTTGTCTAAATCAGGACTGGACTTGAAGGGTTGAGTTTGCTCTGAGTATAGAGGATTAACCTTAAAGATGATTTCTGAACTTTGTCCTCCGGTGCCTTTGGCAGAAAACTCTTTCTGGTTTCTGGTGCTGCTTGGTGTGTAAATGGAGTGAGTGGGCTTTCTGGACATCCGTGCTAGATGAAACTTCACACCTCTTTGCAGTGAGGGAACATGTCGCAAAATGAATCTGACCTTGCAAATTATTTGCCTCCACAGTGTTGATTACAGTTCAGGTGGTATCCTGGTTAAAAGCTTCCAAAAGGAGGACCTTCTGAAATGTAGGCGAGGTGTTTCCGGGGTCAAGGTCAAGTCAGTGAGCCTGTAATGCTCATAAGAAGAGCCTGTTGGATCAGGCAATGGTCCGTCTAGTCCAGCATCCTTTTCTTACAGTGCCCAACCAGACACCCACAGGAAACCAGAAAACTGGAATTCCAAAGCATTCCTACCTTTGACTGTGGAAGCAGAAGATAGCCATCCTGGCTCGTAGCCATTAATAGCCTTTGTTGTGTTCTCGGGGCCACTATCTACCCCCCCCCAACCAGTCCTCCAAACTTCGGCAGAACCTGGCAGGGAGAGGGAAAGGACACAAGGTGTTGCAAGTCATAAGCCAAACCGTAGAAAGCTGCCACCACCTCCTTTCCGGGGTCAGGCCTAGAATGGGGTCCAAAGAGGAGAAATCCAACAGGTAGATGCACCAACGGTCAGGCACCAGTTTAGCTTCTCTGGCAAAAGGCACAAAATACAAAAGGCAAAAGTCATTTTCCAAATTTATTGAAAAAGCCACTTACAAAGTAAAAGCTTGCACATTTCTTAAAAAGTTACAAACAGAAAAATAAAAACATTGTACAATACGGCTAACTAAAACATACTCACAAAGCATCAGTAGTTCAAAGCATAGCAAGAAGTCACAAAGTCCGTTCTTTTGGTCAAAGCTGTGACGCATGAGAGAGGAAGGGGGGTGAAGACTCACTCGGGGCAATGCCATTATTCCAAGAGGCAGCATTTCCAAGCCTCTTTCTCTGTAAATATTGAATAAAAAGCAGTTGGTAAGAACTTTTCCTAGTCATATCAGTTCCTGCCATCCTGCCCTGGAGGTTGGATCTTCTGCCACCTGATAGCTCCTATCTGAAGTGAGGCAAACAGAACTGTACATAGTATTCCAGATGTGCTCACACCATAGATTTGTCTCATGATATTTGTGTATCAACAGTTTTAACTTCAGTTCCTTTCCTAATGATGCCTACCATGCAATTTGTCTTTTTCACAGCTACTACACACTGGGCCAACATTTTCATTAAGTGACCTCAAAGTCTCATTCCTGCTGTCACGGCTGACCAGTTCAGACCCCATAAGTGTGTTTTTGAAATTAATATTTTTCCCCCTCCTTAACATGCATTTCACTTTACACTTCTTCCATTTGCTCACATCCCGTCAGGGAAAGGGATTGGGGAACATTTTAATTGTACATTTTCATAAGAACTTAAGTCCTCGTCGTAACACCATTTGCTTAAATGCATGGCATTTCGCTAAGGCGGCATCGATATATGATCAAGAATAGGCAGCGAATAGAAATGGCAAGTGTTCCACAGGGGATTCTCTCAATACACAAGCAAGTGACGTTTGCTTGTTATATAGCGAACGGAGTAATTTGATGCCTCTCTGACATCAAGGCGAAGTACATTTCAAGGAGATGATCCATATCAATGGCTGGCTGCCGAAAGCGGGCAACTTCTAAAAGGGCAGCAAATAAATAAATTAGCAAGCACTGAGTAAAGTCACCTCTTGAAGTCAGACATCAAAGAAAGTTGCTAATGGATGTGTACATGAGATATATAAAGGCCTTTCTCCCAGACAAATATTGTTAGTCATTGAAATTTTGTTGGCTTCCCTTGAAATTTGTGCAGAAGTTCATGGAAGTTGGACAAATGTTGCTTTGTTCAAAGCTCTGTGGAAATTAGCGTGTGGTGCTTTAAAATGTTTGTTACTGTTTATCACCCCACTCAAAGTCTATGGGTCTTAATAGCGCTTCGTTGGGGCAAGATTATGCTCTGGTTTCTTTGACAGTCTGCAAAGGGTCAGGGTATTTGTTGGCCCTAAAGATTGGTGTTTAAAACCATGCAGCATCTAGCACAGAGCATTAAAATTTCTACAAGAGGCAGAAAAATAAATAAGTTAGGGGTTTGGGGTTGTGTGTGTGTGTGTGTGTGTGTGTGTGTGTGTTATTCTTAAGAAAATTCACCAAAATCTAGACTTCCCACATTGGTTGCCATACGTCCGAATTTTCCCAGACATTTAAGTGATTTCCTCCCGGAAACTGCTTCCAACTGCAGTATTCCGGCTATGCCTGGGAAATTCTGGATATTTGGCAACCCTAATTAAGAGGTCCCCCGAGACCTTCAGCAATTTTCAAGCGGTCCTGGGCTGCTATGGGGGTGGGATTTGTGATTCACTGTTGTAGAGCAAATCTGAATTCATTCCCAGCAGGAGCTCTGCAGCTGCTGGGTGAGACACGCACACCGCTAGAATAGATGTAAATGAAATAACCGCTGGAAGAATTCAGGGGAATCCTTTCAACCAGAGTGGCAAAGTCCAGTGAGAAGTTGGACATGATCTCTTAACATCTGTGCTGCCCAGTGCAAGGATGGAGAAACTGCGGTCCTCCAGATGTTGGTAGAGAACAGCTCCACTGTCCAGGCTAGCTGGAGCTGATAGGAGTTCTGCTGTTTGACAGCAGAACGGTCTCCCTTGGGAGGTTGTGGGTGTCAGGAGCTCGTCCTACACTCGAGTAGGACCCTGACAGGGACACATGCTCAACTGGCATGTTCTCTCCCTCCTGGTCGATCATTCTGGAGCTTTGAAAGCTTTCTTCAGCCTGAACATCACAGCGACCGGTGCCAACAGACATTGGCACACTTAGGGATCTGCAGAGTCTTCGCAGTTTGCGTACCAGACCTCAGCAACTCAGCATTTTAGCTAATCTACTTTATTTACATATAAAGGCACACGGAGCACTGCAACATGGCTCCCTCCCTCTCTAGCATCAGACAGCAAAGAAAAAACAACAGCAAAGGACAATAGTACCACTTCACGGAACACAGTAACACAAATATCCTGTCTCCGTCACTTTCTACTCTGTAGGGTCAAAACATATACAGTCATGTGAAAGACAACAATCCCATAACTGCAATCACGGAGCAGGAATTCTAACAGTGGGCTCTCCTTCCTTGGAGGTTTTCAAGCAGAGGTTGGGTGGCCATGTGTCATGGATGCTTTAGCTGAGAATTTTGGTGGTTTCATAGCTACTCATGGAAGGGCTACTCTGGATCCTAGCCAGAATACATCAATCAACACAGAAGGGACGCGGATGGCACTGTGGTCTAAACCTTGCTGATTGGAAGGTCGATGGTTCGAATCCCCATGACGGGGTGAGCTCCCGTTGCTCGGTCCCACCTCCTGCCAACCTAGCAGTTCGAAAGCTTGGCAAAGTGCAAGTAGGTAAATAGGTACCACTCCAGCGGGAAGGTAAACAGTGTTTCCGTGCACTGCTCTGGTTTCACCAGAAGCGGCTTAGTCATGCTGGCCACATGACCCAAAAAAACTGTCTGCGGACAAATGCCGGCTCCCTTGGCCAGTAAAGCGAGATGAGCGCCGCAACCCCAGAGTCGTTCGCGACTGGACTTAACTGTCGGGGTCCTTTACCTTTTTATAAACACAGAGATGTGTGTCACCTGTGGGATGTTGTTGTTTAGTCATTTAGTCGTGTCCGACTCTTCATGACCCCATGGACAACCAGAGCACACCAGGCACTCCTGTCTTCCACTGCCTCCCGCAGTTTAGTCAAACTCATGCTGGTAGCTTCGAGAACACTGTCCAACCATCTCATCCTCTGTTGTCCCCTTCTCCTTGTGCCCTCCATCTTTCCCAACATCAGGGTCTTTTCCAGGGAGTCTTCTCTTCTCATGAGGTGGCCAAAGTATTGGAGCTTCAGCTTCACGATCTGTCCTTCCAGTGAGCACTCAGGGCTGATTTCCTTAAGAACGGATACGTTTGATCTTCTTGCAGTCCATGGGACTCTCAAGAGTCTCCTCCAGCACCATAATTCAAAAGCATCCATTCTTCTGTGGGATAACAGTGGCCAAACTATATATCCTCATCAGGAGGAAGCTTCAGAATCAGTTCCCCTCTCTCCATCCCATTCTGTGCTTGAAAATAAGTCTACTTTCTCATTCTCTCCAGCCCGGTAATTGGGAGGGACACAGAGGCACCTATCCTCCGAGAAACTCATTTTACACTCCCTTAGCCAGAGACTTTCCAACTGGCTTCTTCCATCAATTGTGCCTTAAATAAATGTAGTTTACCACAGCGATAGCTCTACTTCCCTCCTGTCTAACGTGCATGAATTTCCTCTTCATTTCCTTTGGCAGCCCTTAGGGCTTTGTTCCTGTCATCCTTCCCCCTTGACTTCATCATTCCCTTCCATTAGGACAAGGATGGCTTCTGCTACTGCTTCCCTTCTTTTGCTGCTTTCTCTTGCTGCTCCGACTTTCTCTCTCTCTCATTTTGCAAGCCCTAAACTCCCTTGACACCTAGAACTGCATCTGCAACGATAAGGCTCTCTGCTTTTCAGGCTTGCGAGCAAAAGAAATTAAGTGATGATGATGATAATAATAATAATCTATTATTTATACCCCGCCCATCTGGCTAGGCATGCAATGTGGGCATGTATCTGTGAAAAGAACATGCAAAATTGTGCTAGTTTAGGGGAAATATAGATATTAGGGGAAACGTGCCTTACAAAAAAAAAGTGGATATTAGGAAACTGGCATACAAAAATGTGGTTATAAGAAGAAATTTGCACTCAAATGCTAATGAATTTTCACGAGGACTTACTTTTTAAAAATGCAAATGGGTGTGGAAATGGGTTTTCTCTCTCTTCGCTCAATCCCTACAACAACCCTGTGAGGTAGCTTAGGCTGAGAGGTAGTGTCTGGCCCAAGTTCACTCGGTGTGGGGCTGTGTGGAAATTTGAACCCTGGACTCCTAGGTCCTAGTCCAACACTCTAACCGATGCAGTGCAATGTCTTGAGATCACTTGCAAAAATGTTCATCTATTCATTTCCCTTGCCCTCACTTGCCCTCACTTTCCCTTGTCTTAACAAGCTCTTAGTGACATCATCACCACAGAGCCCAATCAGATTGACTATGCGGGGTCATCCTCTTCATTCCATGCTCCCTGATTGGATGGTGCTGCTCATGGGGTTGAGCCAGGAAGAAGAAACAAATTGAATCTACTAGGGAGCAACAGCCACTGCCAGCACATAAAGCAGTGGTACTTACCAGGAGAGTGGGGAGCAAAAATTCCTAAAATAAAAATGGCTTCAGTTTTCAGGGGAAATGGCTATATCTTATCTCAAAATCAGCAATCAAGAACATTTGACACGAGCGTAAGAATCATGATTTCTCGAACCATTTGCATTCAGGGCCATCACCATTTAAATCAATGGCAGCACTTGGAGATGCAGGCTGCATAATGCTGTCGTGCAGTAAATTCAATTTATTGAATGGGGCAAAGCAGCGGCTGGCGACGGGGAGTGCTGCTGCAGGTTAAAAATAAAATAGCCATGCTCCGGGAGTTTTTGGCCAGTCACCAGTAAGACAATAAAGATTTATCTGCAGATCCGTCATCCCAAGCAGGGCCGTGGAGCATGCAAAGCAAGGGGATTTATTGATCGCTACGAAATAGCTTACTTAACGCTAAAATGCACAAGTGGCTTTGCAAGATGTACAGTCCTCCCATTCCAGTAAAATGGCTGCAGAAGAGCTTGGCATTGATTTGCATGGCCAGCCTGGCAAAGGAAGCCTGTAATCCATCAGGGAGGAAATGGAGGATGTTGTAAACACATTTCCCTTCCTAGCTCTTTTATTTTGCCTCCCTAACACCTCCATCATTAGGCTCAGACCCAGAAACCAGTTCTCCATACAGGTTTCCCCCCACTATAGCTCAGTGGTTGAAAACATGAACAACCATTGAGCTATAGTGCAAAACTGTGCAAAGAACTGGGTTTCCGGGTCCGAGCCTAATATGGCCACCTGTCAAAGATTCTTTAGCTGAGGTTCCTGCCCTGCAGGGGGTCAGACAAGATGGCCCTTGGGTGCCCCTTCCAACTCTACCATTCTCTCATTCCATGTTTTTCCATGCAACAGGTCCCTGGTTAAATCTCTGACATCTCCAAGTTGAAACTCAGGGGAAATACTCCTGGCTGAGCTGCTGCCAGTCTGTGTAGACAATACTGAGGTAGGAGGGCAATAGTAAGGCAGCTTCCTATGTGTCCCTACTGGGGTTGGCAGCGGCAGGGGGAGAAAAGGTGAATCTGTTGCAGGCTCAGCCCCCCCCCTCCTCTGCTGCCCGTCCTATGTCTGCAGTGCTTTCTGCCTCTGCTTCCTCTCTCTCACTCATGCCTATTGCTTGCTCAGCATCCAACTATTCTGCTCCCGCCCTTCAAAATAATAATAATAATAATAATAATAATAATAATAATAATAATAATATATTTATACCCCGCCCATCTGGCTGAGTTTACCTAGCCACTCTGGGCGGCTCCCAATCGAGTGTTAAAAACAATACGGCATTAAATATTAAAAACTTCCCTAAACAGGGCTGCCTTCAGATGTCTTTTAAAGGTAAGATAGCTGCTTATTTCCTTCACATCTGAAGGGAGGGCATTCCCTGTAACCTCACTTCTTGCAATGAGCGAACCACCAGAAGGCCCTCGGTGCTGGATCTCAGTGTCCGGGCTGAACGATGGGGGTAGAGACGCTCCTTCAGGTATACTGGACCGAGGCCGTTTAGGGCTTTAAAGGTCAGCACCCATACTTTGAATTGTGCTCGGAAATGTACTGGGAGCCAATGCAGATCTCTCAGGACCGGTGTTATGTGGGCTCGGTGGCCACTCCCAGTCCCCAGTCTTGCTGCCGCATTCTGGATTAGTTGTAGTTTCCTGGTCACCTTCAAACATAGCCCCACATAGAGTGCATTGCAGTAGTCCAAGCAGGAGATAACCAGAGCATGCACCACTCTGGCGAGACAGTCCGCAGGCAGGTAGGGTCTCAGCCTGCGCACCAGAAGGAGGTGGTAGACAGCTGCCCTGGACACAAAATTGACCTGTGCCTCCATGGACAGCTGTGAGTCCAAAATGACTCCCAGGCTGCGTACCTGGTTCTTTAGGGGTACAGTTGCCCCATTCATGACCAGGGAGTCCCCCACACACACCCACCCCCTGTCCCCCCAAAACAGTACTTCTGTCTTGTCAGGATTCAGTCTCAATCTGTTAGCCACCATCCATCCGCCAACCGCCTCCAGACACTCACACAGGACCTTCACCGCCTTCACTGGTTCCGATTTAAAAGAGAGGTAGAGCTGGGTGTCAACCTGTCTCCAGTGTCCCACCACCACTCCCCTGGGTCGGAGCCTTCCTTTTCTTAGACTTCCCTAGGCGGTTCTCTGGCTGGAGCCCCCTCCCCCCACTCCTCATTGTCCAGCCCATCCCCGACAGCCAGTTACTGTCTGACCAGCCAGTTTACATCATCCCACATTGCTAGTTCGACTGTAAAAACCTCCTGCAGCAATTCAAAAGCCAAATTACAAAAGAGCGGTGATTGCAGGTGAAAAGACCTGTGGATGAGCCCCCGGCTCCTTTCCTAAATGGTGAAAGCCCGCTGTCTCTCCAACAAAAGGCTAGCAACGGGAGAGGACCTGGCTGCCGCTCACCTTCCCAATTTTTCTGAGATGAAAATTAAGGCCTTTCATGACAAACTCTGTGGGAAGCTGCCCTCCGTTTCGTGTTTGGCTTGGGTACACTTTTGAGACAGCTGCAAGGATATCGGAACTAATTGGCATGCCTAAACAAGGTGCACGTGTGTGAATCTATTTTTGTTTTATTTTTATTTTTTATTTTTTAAAATCACATTTTCTCCAAGGAAAAATAGTTAAGGTCTGTATCCAGGTGTTCTCATTGCCACAGGTGGTGGCAGGGATTTGGGCCCCAATCCAAACAAACAGAAACCTTTTGTCGAGAGAAAGTGCGGAGAGGTGCGTTTTTCTCCCAATCTTCATATCGCTTTAACTCGCAGGGATCCAATGCAGCTGAATATTGGAAGACTTGGGACAGACGAAAATAAAGGACTACTTCATGCACCACATAGTTAAAATGGGGGACTTGCTCCTACAGTGGTGGGCATCAACTTGGGTAACTTCAAAAGAGAATTGGGGCAAAATCCTGGGGGAGAGGGCTATCAATGGCTTTCAGCCATGATGGCTACAATCTGCTTCCATGGTCAGGGGTAGTATGTCTGTGAATACCAGTTGCTTAGGAATACCAGGAGGACAGAGTGTTGTTGTGCAGAGATCCTGCTTTCAAGCTCCTCATAGGCATCTGGGTGCACTGTGAAAAAAACTGTCGACCAACTCCATCTGGTACGCAGGCTGAGACCCTACCTGCTCACAGACTGTCTCACCAGAGTGGTGCATTCTCTAGTTATCTCCCGCTTGGACTACTGCAATGCGCTCTACGTGGGGCTACCTTTGAAGGTGACTCAGAAACTACAACTAATCCAGAATGCGGCAGCTAGACTAGGGACTGGGAGTGGCTGCCAAAACCATATAACAGCGGTCGTGAAAGACCTACATTGGCTCCCAGTACATTTCCAAGCACAATTCAAAGTGTTGGTGCTGACCTTTAAAGCCCTAAACGGCCTCGGACCTGTATACCTGAAGGATCATCTCTACCCCTCAATATGGAGGCCAAATGGCCGAAATATTAGGAAATTTTGGAACAAGATGGAGACAGGATAAAATTGCAGAGTTTTGAAAAATTAAAAAACAAAGTGCAAGATTGGCTTCATTATTACCAAATAATGGAGGCATATAATTTGGATAAAAAAGTTGGCTTCCAGGTGGAAAAATCAAAATTGGAAACAGAATTGTTAGATCCCAAA
The DNA here is from genome assembly GCF_951804945.1 of Podarcis cretensis. Lineage (NCBI taxonomy): Eukaryota > Metazoa > Chordata > Lepidosauria > Squamata > Lacertidae > Podarcis > Podarcis cretensis. The sequence goes on along the minus strand of NC_137170.1, from coordinate 10,554,111 downwards.
ATTAAGAATTTGTCAAGAATGTATAATTTGCTGTTGAAATGGAACACTCAGGATGAAACGGTGAAATCTGCTATGATTAAATGGGCACAAGATGTTGGACATAACATAATGATGGCTGACTGGGAACAGTTATGGACCACAGGTATGAAATTTACGGCATGTAATGCCCTAAGAGAGAATTTAATGAAAATGATTTACAGGTGGTACATGACACCAGTCAACCTTGCAAAAATTTACCATTTGCTCGATAATAAATGTTGGAAATGTAATGAGACTGAAGGTACATTCTTTCACCTTTGGTGGACATGCCCAAGGATTAAGACATTTTGGGAGATGATTTATAATGAAATGAAAAAGGTATTTAAATATACCTTTCTGAAGAAACCAGAGGCCTTTCTCCTGGGCATGGTTGGCCAATTGGTGCCAAAGGACAGAACTTTCTTTATGTATGCAACAACAGCAGCAAGAATACTCATCGCGAAGTATTGGAAGACACAAGATTTACCCACCCGGGAAGAATGGCAGATGAAGTTGATGGACTATATGGAATTGGCGGAAATGACTGGCAGAATCCAAGACCAGGGAGAAGAGTCGGTGGAAGAAGATTGGAAAAAATTTAAAGATTATTTACAGAAATATTGTAAAATTAATGAGCTTTAGAAAAATGGTGGAATGAAGTTATATGGCTTTGGCAGAAGTGTTATAAGGAACTAGGTACAGATAGACTGTTAATGTATTAAAGGAAAAAAAAACAAGGTTAGAATATGTTAAGATTAATTACAGGACAGAAAACAGAGGAAGATGGAAAGGAGTTGCTGAAACAGTTAATTGAAGTAGAATACAAAAAGGGAGGCGTGAGGAAGTCAATGAAACAAGTGAATGAAAGATAAGCTTGAAAATATTGGAAGTGTTTTTAATTGTTCTTGTTTTGTTTTGTTAATTCAATGTTTTATGTAGTGTTTTTGTTTCTGTTTTTGTATTGTATTATATTGATTTGTTTAATTCTTTTTCTTTCTTTTTGTAATCTTTAAACTCTTAATAAATATGTATATATTTTTTTAAAAAAAGGATCATCTCTAGCCCCATCATTCAGCCCGGACACTGAGATCCAGCTCCGAGGACCTTCTGGCAGTTCCCTCGATGCGAGAAGTGAGGTTACAGGGAACCAGGCAGAGGGCCTTCTCGGTAGTGGCTCCCGTCCTGTGGAACGCCCTCCCATCAGATGTCAAGGAAATAAACAACTATCTGACTTTTAGAAAACATCTGAAGGCAACCCTCTTTAGGGAAGTTTTTAATGTTTGATTCCATTTTTAACATTCTGTTGGGAGCTGCCCAGAGTGGCTGGGGAAACCCAGCCAGATGGGTGGGGTAAAATAAATTATTATTATTATTATTATTATTATTATTATTACTATTATTATTATTATTATTATTATTATACTACAGGATGGGCTTTGGGCTGTTATGCTTTTAAGGGGATCAGACAAACAGATGGAGGCAATGACGTATCATGGGTTGCCAGTGCCCCGAGCTGCCCTCAGGCATGACAGTGCAGTGCATGCGTGCGACCGCCATCTGTCCTCCCTCCCTCAGGGCCTCCCTGCGCATTTTACCTGTATCATTCACCTTCACTATGGCGCTGTTTAAATGGGGGCTGGGTATAGGGGGCAGTGGGAGGTAGGGAAATGGGTGGAGTACGCATGCGCATTCAACTGCCTAGCAGTGTCCACATCACCCAGGAGATCGCGGTCACAGAGATGAGAAAAAGAAGAGTTGCTTCCCCATTGTCTGGAGAGGCCACTTCTTGGTTTCCATTTTCCACAGAGCCCAGCAATGGAAGCATACGGCTGCATTGAGGCAGCACTGGATGTTGAAATTTCGTTCCCTCCAATAATTTTGCACTGGGAGTCAGGCTGTGATGGCCTGGGACTAGGACTCAGAGGCAGAGGAGACTCAGTCTGCACTGGATCCTTTGCCTCAGGCATCATCTGAACCAAGACTGGGGCCTGATCCTGAAGGGTCCCAGTCTGCACAGGTTCCCCTGCAACAAACACCAGCTGGGCTGAGTCAGGGGCCTGAGCCTGCCCTGACTCCAGATGCGGGGATTACCTTGTTGCCTTCAGCTGGGCCATCACTTACAACTGTTCCACTACCAGTTTTGTCAGGGGAGGCTGAGGCGGCCCCTGGGTCTAGTAACCCACCGACATCTCCCAAGCTGCAGAGACTAAGGTCTGAGAGAAAGAGAGACCTGAATACTCGCAGGACGAGTGCTCGCCCTTGGGCGAAACAGGGAGGTGAGTCGCTGGGGGATCAGGAGCGGTCATTACCCCAACAAAGCTAAAAGGCTGTCAGACCCTGCCCCAGGTTGCAGGAGCAACATTGCTATATGCTAGACCCTGCCTGAGATCCTGTGCCTGTCCTCCTGCCTCGTGTCCTGCCTCGGCCCTGTCGGACTGACTCCCAGTGGAACCTTCGGATTCTAGACCGGTCATGGACTGTATTTCACAGGTTACCCCCGGGGCCAGAACACAGGCTATCAGTGGCTACTAGCCACAATAGAAAATATGGCTGCCAAGTGAGCAGTAATATTCCTGGAGCTAACAGATCCCATGGACTTTGGCATGTTTTATGCAAGGACGAATCCACACATAGTGTAACAAAGGAGCAGTAGAACAGAGGTGGTGAATCTGCTTCTATTTGTCTGTTGATCTTCTCCTGATTTTGCCAATCTGATCTACTGCAGAGGAAAGACAGGACCGCTATCCATGGCCAAGCGCAGCTAATGACAGGTTTATTTGCTGAGATAATGATATCCATTTTCATATCAGTAAGTGCAAGAGAAAGATGAAACCAAATCTACCAAAGCTGATTCTCCCTGAAATATGTACAGCTTAACTGTGCTGAAAAGCTATTAGTTGGTTGATAGGGATTCACCCTCCCTCTCCCTCCTGCCCCAATCAAACGCCACACGTGATTTTGGGGGGAAGAAAATTCTTGCAAACTTGGAAGGCCATTAAAAAAATCCCCGCACACGTCCCAAGCGGGTTCAGATATTCTTCTATAATTATTCTGTCCCCTCTTTATTAAGAAAGGAAGAAGCAATTGGAAAAAAACATTCCTGTTTACCCATGCATTTGACAGCTGAAAGTTTCTGTTCCCGCCAGCCTTGAAACTATTGCTGTGAGACCGATTTGTTTTTAGTATGCTATTATTTCTAGCTGCATTGTTTTAACACTAACATGCAAAGCTGGAGGGAAAGATGGGAGAGTCATACGTTGAAAATGCTGTCTATAACAATCAAAGAAAATTATTATTAATTAGTTTGGAGATGGTATTTAACACCAGTCAGATTAAATCAAATAAACGGAATATTCGGTGTTATATTGGAGGGGATGCCAGGAAACCGGGAACTATGTTCATATGTGGTGGGGGTGTAAATATATACAATTTTTCTGGCAAAGGGTATTTAAGGAGATAACAGAAATCACTGGGTTAAAGCTGGCCAAAAGTCCAGAGGTAGCATTATTATCAATTTACGATGGGGTGGAAGGTTCGCAGGCTATGAAGGACTTGCGCACAAATTTATTGACAGCTGCACAAATTATGATAGCTAGGAAGTGGAAGGGGGAAGCAGAATATAAAATGGAAGAATGGTATAAAGAGGTGTGGGATATAGCTATTAATGATAAATTAGCAGATGCCATTAAGGTAAGACAGGGAATACGCAGGAGAAACAATTTTGAGGAGAGTGTTTGTAGAAGGTATTTGTGGAATTTGTACTGTTAAAACGGAAAGAGGTCAAACCATCGGAAGAGGTGTTGAAATTTCCGGAGTTTGGATAGTTACAATGGAATGGTCTTGGTGGTAGGATGCACATTTTTATTCTTATTTATTTATTATTATTACTTTCTCAAAATAGAAATAGAAAAAACAAAACGCTAACATGCATACCACCCAGGGCTCCTGTATTATTTGTAGCAATTACAATTATTTATTATTATTATTATTATTATTATTATTATTATTAAAAATTTATTTATATCCCACCCTCCCCAGCCGAAGCTGGGCTCAGGGCGGCTAACAACAATCAAAATAATCCAATGATTCTAAAAACATTTCATTATAAAAATTAATTAAAATCAAATTGATGGCAACCAATAAGCAAAATTCTGTGCAGATTGCCAGAGGAGGGGGTTCAGAGGGAGTCCGCCATTGCCGGTGGCGCCACCCCGGAAGTCCGGCTACTGCAAAAGTTTTAGTTCATTGGTTGGCATCTGTCTGTCTTGGGAAACAATGGAGGATTGTAACTTTGGGGGTGTGGTGAAACTCTTGGATGGTTACAGTGCCTGCTGGGATGTAATGATGCTGAACTGGACGAGCATCTTAGCAAGGCAGCTAAGGCAATGGCTCACCTCTCCAAAATGGTATGGGAGAATGTGATGCTAATGTCCAATACCAAGATGAAAGTCTACTAGGCTTGCATGCTGAGCATGCCCTCCACCTCAATGCCTTCCATATGCACTGCATCAGCAAGATTTGGGGCATCACATGGCAGGACAGAGTCTCAAACAAAGATGTGCTCTTCCCAAGCTCAAATTCCTGGCCTGTTTGCACTCCTGTCTCGGCAATGTCTACGCTGGCTTGGCCATCTCAGAAGAATGGAAGATGGCAGGATCTCCAAGGATGAGCTCTATGGGGGAGCTGGCTTCAGGCATCAGGTCCAGTGGCAGACCAACTCTGCGCTACAGAGATGTCTGCAAATGTGGCATATCAGTCCCGCCGTGTGGGAATCCCTTGCAGATGACCGCAGTGTCATCATACGTGCTTCATTTGTGCATAGGTGCATACAAGGTGTGACCGGAAAGTTCAGTGAACGGTCAGAGAAATAGGACAGCGAGAACTATTCAGACATACAATCGGCATCAGAAACCCACAAAGTGCTCTCAATTGTGTACGGAGATGAAGCTGTAACTCAAAAGACAGTGTATGAGTGGCAAACCATGGACGATGACCCTCAGTCTGGCAGACAGACGATGAGAAGCACAGCGGCAAATGTCGACAGAATTCGTGAGTTATTGATGTGTTTGTCTGTCTGAATGTTGGCGGAAGAACTGCATATTCCACATGAAATCATTACTGAGGTTACTGAGTTGTCTCACCCGCCATATTCTCCCCATCTGGCCCCACTGGATTTCTTTCTTTTTTCCAAAACTGAAATCTGCACTGAAAGGGCACAGATTTCCCAGCATTTCACACGTCCAAGCTGCTGGGACGAGGGAACTGAAAGCAGTACGAAAAGTGGACTTCTCCAGAAGTTTCCAACAGTTCTATGAACGTTGTCAATGGTGCATTGTATCAGAGGGTTCCCACTTTGAAGGCCTGTAAGGTATGTATGTCTGAATATTTCTCATTGTCCAGTTTCTGTGATCATTCACCGAACTTTCTTGTCACATCTTGTAGTATAGTGATATGATCTTCTGTGCATAAGAAGCAAACATATTGAGCACTGCAGGTAACATTCAGCTAAGTTTTACTGGGTAGACCCATTGTAGCATCCCTACATCACTATCCTATAACCCAGGCCATAGCTGTCAACCGTCCCTTATTTGCGGGAAACTGCCTTCTCCCAGCACCGTGTCCCGCTGCTGTCCCGGATTAATGATGCCCCTTAAATTTCCCGGGTTTCATGCTCGCCTGGCTCGGGAGGGAAGCAGCAGCTTGGGTTCCTCTGCCTCAGGAGAGTGAGAGAGAAAGCGTGCATGAGCTGCCGCGTCTTCGTCTCTCCCTTTTCCCCCTCAGGGGGGCGTCGTGAGGAGATGGGTGGCGGCAGGTGGGCAGGCAGCCCCTCTCTTATGATACGTCCGCCGCGCTGCCAGGGGAAGCCAGAGGCGGCAGCGGCGGCTGAGGAGGTGGCCTGAGGGAGGAGGAAGAGGAGGAGATGGGGAGGGACGCAGAAGGGTGGCGCTTCAGCGGCCGTGGCAGCGCCGCAACCACCTCATGCCGGGCTCGTGGGTGGCGTGGGCAAGAGTCTCTCTCCCTCCCTCTCCGGCGGGGAAGGGCTTATGGAACTCATAAGCTAAGCAAAATCCCTTATTTTGGCTGCTGGTCCCTTCTTTTCAAATCTGTAAGTTGACAGCTATGACCCAGGCATAGGCAAACTCAGCCCTCCAGATGTTTTGGGACTACAACTCCCATCATCCCTGATCACTGGTCCTGTTAGCTAGGGATGATGGGAGTTGTAGTCCCAAAACATCAGCAGGGCCGAGTTTGCCTATGCCTACTATAACCTCTCCTTTCCACACATATCACCCATCACACTGGCAGGCATTTTGCTGGTTATATAATGGTAAACAAAGGGGGCAGGCCATCAGGTTTGATTGCAGTTTCAGTTTGGGGAAACAGTAAGTAAACTTTTGGATGTGCCTTCCCCTCTGACTGATCAAATCCATCAATTACATAGCTGCACTGCACAGCCCATTGGCTCCAGAAGAGAACCATTTAAAGTCAATTGACCTCCTCTGGAGTAAATGGGCTGTAGATTGCAGGCACATCAGTGTCTCTTTGTTGAGCACGAAAGAACAGCTTTTTGCGCTGCTGGGGAGGCGAACGCCAAACAGACAGAATTTCAGGCGCGTCACATGTGATGCAGAGGGGTAAAGGGGCAATTTGTCAAAGATGACAAACGGAATATAGGGTAGGTCCCCGTTTCTTTCAGAAAGACAAGCATGTAATGTGTTGCTTGGATCTAAGGAATGCTGGCCTTTAAATAAAGAAACCCATTTGCAGAGATAAAGCTCAGTGGTAGGAAAGCGAAGAAACGTCCTGGGTGAATGCCTTTTTAGCTTAGAGAAAATACAAGTGAGAGGTGACATGATAGAAGTTTGTAAAATTATGCTGGGCATGGAGAAAGTGGAAAGTTTTTATCCCCCCTCTCACAAGACTAGAACTCACGGACATCCAACAATGATGAATGTTGGATGATTTGGGGCAGATAAAGGAATGACCGCTCCCCACATTAAATGGAGGGCACTCTTTGCATGGTTGCGCTCAGCCCCCTGGACCCTATGTGGCACCATTAATACAGGCTTGGCATCGCCAAGGAAAAATGGGGGGGGGAATAATGATGATATGTTTCTGGATAATATGTTTTGTTTTAATTTTGAATAAAAAAGTTATTAAAAAAAAATAAACCGCTTGTGGGTGAAAGGGCTCTTGTGCTCAGGTTCTGCTTGCTGGTTTCCACAGGCAACTGGTCCACCACAGTGAGGAAACAATGCTGGACTAGACCCTAGCCTGGGACCCCTTGGACTCTTGCATAGAGTGGGGGCACCCAACCTATTGTAACAACTGTTTACATAGACATCATTGCTGGCTGAGAATTGTCCCCCACAACTGTTTCAGGGCCCCCAAAATGTAGGTTTGCTGCTGCTCCCTAGTGAGGGGTACCTGTCTCCTTTACAGTGGTGCCTCGCAAGACGAAATTAATTCGTTCCGTGAGTCTCTTCGTCTTGCGGTTTTTTCGTCTTGCGAAGCACGGCTATTAGCGGCTATTAACGGCTTAGCGGCTTAGCAAGAAAAAGGAAACAAACTCGCAAGAACTCGCAAAACGTTTCGTCTTGCGAAGCAAGCCCATAGGGAAATTCGTCTTGCGGAACGACTGAAAAAAACGGAAAACCCTTTCGTCTTGCGTGTTTTTCGTCTTGCGAGGCATTTGTCTTGCGAGGTACCACTGTATTACAAATTTTCAGGAGGAAGTTGGAAATGCTTCTGTTTACCCAGGCATTTGGCGGCTGAAGGGATGCTGTTCCAGGCAAGCCTAAAATGATTGGCTGGACCAGTGGCGTAGCGTGGGGGGTGCAGGAGGGGCTGGCCGCACTGGGCGCAACATCTGGGGGGGCGCGCTCGCTGCCTCCGGAGTCGCCGAAGAGCCTCGGGCGCAGGCTGTAACAGAGCCCCACGTCTCGAGGAACCGAGCTGTGCGCGTGTCCGGGCTGAAGGCGTCCGGCAGGCAGCGGCTCTCAGCGCTCACCACGGTCCCCGCACGTCAGGGCTGCGGAGGGCGCACCAGGCAGCCCCTCCTCACAGCCCCGCCGCCGCCGCCGCCGCTGCAGCTGCTGGGCCATGTTGCATTTTCCTCCCCTCTCTGCCCTCCTCCTCCGGGCAAGCGGTGTCGTTTGGGCGGCAGCGCCAGCGGCAACTCACCTCAGATCACCTGACACGGACCTGCCGCCGCCACCGTGGCTACCTTACCGTAAATACCCCAGCCCAGGCAGCAGCAAGAAGAAGCTGGCAGCGGCGGCAGGTTAGTGGTTAGGGGCGCAAATTACTTGCCTTGCCCCGGGTTAGGGGGCGCAAATTACTTGCCTTGCCCCGGGTGCTGACAACCCACGCTACGCCGCTGGGCTGGACTCATGTTTTCAACTGCTTTGAGGATTCTTATGATGTTTTAACTGATTTTATTTTATTTTATTTATTTATTTTTAGGTTTACAAGAGTGATTTATTTTTTTAAGCATCAAACTACAAAAGCCTAGGTTTTATTTTTTTTTTTAAAAAAATGATATTTATTAAGATTTTCCATAAAATCTTTTTCCCAATAACATCTTTTCAGGACTTCCCCTCCCCTCCCCCTCCTGTATTCCAATTCTTACAAATAAACAAAAAAGAATTTCAACAAGTTCTTATCCCAAATTTAAACTTATTGTCATTGACTCAATTTTAAAAATATTTTCCCATCCCCTAAAATCGACCTGTTCCCTTCCGCGAGTTCCCCCCTTTAATATGCAATACAGATTACAATAGAAGAAAAATAAAAAAAAATAATTTTACGCCCTTTGGATTCCAAATTTCCCTCCCCCCTTTCCCGGTTGCGTTCCCAATGTTCCTCGACGTCTGATATCTTCCTGGAGTTCCCACATCTCTCTAAACCATAGTCCTTTCCCAGTCATCTTTAGTTTCGAATGTCCAATCTTGGAAGGAGTCTGTCTCAAAAAAGGCCCATTTCTTCCATCCAGATTTTTATATCTAGGAGTGAAAGCTCCAATTTTATTCCTTTAAACCTGTCAAATCTGGATGTCCCAAATGTTCCCACTTCCAACTTTGTCCAGTTCTTATTATTTTTGTTGTTCTTGTTGATCTCACTCCTCCTTTTTTTTTTTCTTTTTCCCTGCTCTCCTGCACAAATGTTCCAATTCCAAAAGCTTCTAATTCCTCTGCAGAGGCTTGTTATTCAAGAACAAAACATTACGTCAAGTCCTTTTCATTCTTCAATAGATAAATCTATTGTCTCCTTTAGTGCGTAGACCTCTGTAGACAAAATAGTGTTCCATTTCTGCAGTTTCCCAGGAGATAGAAAGTTCTGGTCAAATTCCATGCCAACAATACTTGTAATGTCCCTCGGCTCCTCTAGGTGGATTGCAATAACTAAATTCCCTTCCAGATCACGTCCACCAGTCAAAATAACTTGTTATTCCTTGTTTGTAACAATTTGTATCCAATTTATAACAAATGTAACCGGCAAAGTCCTCGTAACAAAGATCTCTATTTTATTCTTCCGCTTTGACAGCTCTTTGACAGCTGTCAAAACCTCTATTTCTCTTCTCCCGGCGCTCTCACAAATCGCTCCCAGGGTTCCGGGGGGGGGGTTGCTTTTTAATTCAATTCCACCTTTCTCCTCCAGCTCAGTCTTATGATTTTCCCTCGTGAAGTTAATAACTTTGTTAAAATAGGGTTGCACTCGATCTTAGTTGTCAAATCCTTTGCTTTAACTCTTCTATAACAAGGGGGGGGCTGACTTCCTTTTTGTGCCTCCCCTGCTCGCTCCGAATTTTTTTAAAAAAATTTATCCCCCTTTTTAGTCCGGGTTCCGATTACTCACGGGTTATTCTTTTAAGTCCAAATTTTCAATAGAAGAAGTCAGCGCTCTCCGTCGAATGGCATGCGGCTTCGCTCGGCAGGGGAAGCGAAGGACTCAAAGCACCACCACCCCCCGTCACCCGCTCCGCAGCCTTTAAAAAGGCTCCTTCGCGGGTCGGGGGGGCGCAAAAGGTGCCAGCCAAGTCACCATGTCCATGGGTTTCAGCGCCTATGGTTTTTGAGGGTCCCCGCGTTGCCGGTGCGGTAGGGCCCAGCCCCTGCCGAGCAGGCTCCCTCCGGAGCTCGGAGGGAGTCCGCCATTCGGCGATGGCGCCAACCCGGAAGTCCCCTGATTTTAGATGCTTTTTGTCACTTCCAGGTGCCATAAGAAAGCTCCAGAGATAGCGCAGGATAGTGCACACCCCGGAAATGATCTCTTTCAGCTTTTGACTTCTGGAAGATGGTACAGGGTTATAAAGACTTGGACTAGCCGCTTGAGAAACAGTTTCTATCCAAATGTGATTTTGGTTTTAAACACAGTGTAAGGAATCTCTATGGGAGTGTATTGTATTGTATTTAAAAATGGGGTATCAGAGTTTTTAGGGGGTAAACCAGGCTGGGATAGCTGGGATAGCAGGCTTGTTGGTTTTTGAATGTCTGATGTAGATTTTTTTCGATTTTGTTGTTCTGTATGGGACAATGACAATAAAGATTATCGTATCATATCGTATTGCCTTGTTTTGATCTGTTTTTGAACGCTTGCATCTTTTTTTGTTTGTTTGTTTTAAACGGTGCCTTTGTGGGCCACCTGCAGCAGCTTGGGGAGGAATGGCATGATATAAATTCAATAAATAAGTAAACAAACCATGGCTTGGGCAGGGCAATTTTAAAGCAGAAAAATAACTGGAGGGGAAAGGATTAAACAGGCTCTCCTTGGCTACTTTCTCTCTACTCTTGACTAGAAGCATCACCAGGCTGCTTGTGATTTTTTATTTTTTTTTGGGGGGGGGGGACACCCAAAACTCCTCAAAACATGTAGCTTGAGCCCCAGAACAAAGCCTACGCAAAAGTGTGAAGATATTTTTGTGTTCCTGGGATGGCGCTTCCTATTCTCCTAATCATCCTCGTGTCTGAAAATAGATTTGGGGCTGAAGTGGTTGAAGTTTCCCTTCCATCTTATGCCATAATTGTTTCTCCAGGCAGATGCAGGAACATCTGATTTCTTATGGGATTCTATAACCATGACAACTGTTTCCAGGGACCGCCTCCCCCCCCCCCCATCTTCCAGAGTTGGAACCAGAACTGCTTTCGTTATAAAAGGGTATGTGAGGAAATGAATACAGGTGAGCTGACATTTTAAACAATTTCCTTTTTTTATTTTTAAGAAATTCTCCTAGGCTCCCAAAGCTATTAAAATCTTCTCTCTCTCTCTCTCTCTCTCTCTCTCTCTCTCTCTTGCTGTAAAGAAGGATAACACCAACTTTTTTTAAAGGTCTGTTAAGGGGGGGGGGTTGCCCTGTCGTGTTTTCTTTTTTTAATGATTCATTTTTAACAATGCTGAAATGGAACCGTCCCTGCTTAAATCACAAGGCCCTGTAAATGCTAATGATGACATTTCCTACAGATGGCATCTTTGAAGCCATCTCTTTTATATACACTTGAATGTTGGCAAGGCTTTACAAGGGGGAATTGAAAGGGATTAGGCAGAGCTAAAAATAAATCCTGAGGTAGTGATAATTTAGGTTAGTTAGACCTGGTTGTTTTTATCTCACGTGGGGAAAAGAGGGAAAGAAAACCTCATTAAAGGTCCAGGAGGCCAGAAGCATCTCTTGCAATTGCCAGCTTCCACATCGAGTTTAAAAATGAAGTGCCAGTCAGCAAGATTCCATGCTAAATAATTTTAATTTGTGCCCGTCTTCACCCTCAATCAAAATGGAGCCCATAGCTAGACCTTGCCATTGCAGCCACCACATCACTGCAAGGGCAACCCCTTGAGACCTCTTCTTCGTGTTGCCATCCCATCTTAAAAAGCACATTGTTATGTGCAGTCTCCAAACAGCAAGAGACTTCGGGGGAGCTGGCAGATAGAATCAAAGAATCTCAAGGTTCAGTCTAACTCCCTGCAATGCAGAAATCTCAGCTAAAGCATCCATGACAGTTAGCCGTCCAGCCTCTGCTCTAAAACCTCCAAAGAAGGAGAGTCACAGAATCATAGAATCTTAGAGTTGGAAGGGACCCTGAGGGTCATCTAGTCCAACCCCTCTGCAACGCAGGAATCTCAGCTAAAGCATCCACAACAAATGGCCACCCAACCTCCGTTTAAAAACCCCCAAGGAAGGAGAGTCCACCACCTCTCGTGGGAGTCTGTTCCGCTTTCTGTTGAGTGTGTTCCATTTGTAAATTGAGTCCCCTGCTGCTATGGGAAAGCACACCTTGGTTTAAGAACGCTTTGGTTTAAGAATGGACTTCCAGAATGGATTAAGTTCGTAAACCAAGGTACAGTGGTGCCCCGCAAGACGAACGCCTCGCAAGACGAAAAACCTGCTAGATGAAAGGGTTTTCCATTTTGGAGGTGCTTCGCAAAACGAATTTCCCTATGGGGTTGCTTCGCAAGACGAAAATGTCTTGCGAGTTCCCCCAGGGTTTTTTTTGCTTTTTTTGCCCTTTTCCTAAGTCGCTAAGCCGCTTATCAGCTCATCCGCTGATAAGCCGCTTCTCAGCTGATCGCTAAAAGCCGCTAGACCGCTAATAGCGCTAATCCGCTAAGCTGTCAATGGGCTTGCTTCGCAAGACGAAAAAACCGCTAGACGAAGAGAATCGCGGAACGGATTCTTTTCGTCTTGCGAGGCACCACTGTACCACTGTAATTAACGTTTCCCCTTTATCCTCTGTATACTGTGTTTTGTTTTATTGCTATAGCTGGTGGCTGATGCAAATAAAGATTGATTCATTCATTTGCACAATGTGGGTGATGGGTTGGGAAGGATGCAGTGACATCAGCAGCCAATGGAGGAAGTGAAAGTGGGATCTTGGCCGCGGCGGAAGGGGCCAGTGGTGAGAAGCTGATGATGGACTCTTCAGCAGCAGCAGCAGCAGCCTGTAAATCATGCCATTGACTTGAGAGCTTGAAAGTGACCCCACAAATTCTGCTACAACAGACAAAGGGAGCCACCCATTTGTAGCTACAGCACTGCACACCCAGCAACACTCTGACTGACATCTTCCTACCCAAACAAGGATTGATTTGTGTCTAGTACTGCGCATCACAAACTTTCTCAACTTTATTCCCATGACTAGCAATTTACATTTGGTCTCATTAAAACTACCAGAAACCCCCCGGGCTAAGTACCTGCATATACCACATGTCTGGCAGATGAAGAAGTCTTGCACAGTGTAGGCAATCACTTTCCATTTTGCTCAGCTGGTTGAAATATGAAATAGTCCTCAGTGCAGGGCTACCCGTGATATTTGCTGGCCTGTTTTTCCTAGCTGTGTTTAGAATGATGGCAGCCCCATCGCCAGGCAGTTATGTCGTGTCAGCACCACAAAAGACTCTCCTCCCTGCAAGAGAGGGGAGTGGTTGTGGGCGGGAGCCCGAGCTCCGCCCCTAGCAGGGGGCATTAGGCCCCTGCCATCACCTCACCTGGCTGGCGCCCACGCCCCCCAGCGGGCATCCAACCAGGTGCCTGAGGGGGGCGTGTTCAGCAGCCTTTTGCTGCGGCGGCAGCCTTCGCCCGGCCTCATTCTTCCTCCTCTCACCACGAGTCACCCACCCTTCACTCCCTTTTAGTTAGGGCTTAGGTCACTGGCCTTGCTATGGACCTTAGGTTGGTCGCCCTGGTTGACTAGGGGGCCTGGTAGGAGTTTTTCCATTTGGCATTAGGCCTTTTTGGTTTTTTCGCCTACCTCGTAGCAATCGTCACAACTTTTTGTGGTATTGGTGGGTAGGTTAGGCATTGGAATAATGTGTTGTGCTGTGTCGAAGAGCTAGGTGTGGCCATCGCCTATGCCTTCAATTTTTAGGGGTATTCCGTTAAAGGAATCTGGAGGTCGTGTATTCTGTCCGATGCCTGCTTGGCGGGAGGCCATGGCACGACCCTCGGTGACATTAGGGGTGAGCCTATAGTTGGATCGGCATCAACTGGCTCCACCTACTGGTGAATAAACCCACTTGTTCAAATCCAATGCCTAAGCCAATACCTTTTCACTGCTGTAATCAATAAAGTTGTGGCCTTTCCTTGCCCATTAACCTTATATCACGTGTCCGTGTGTATTCTTTCCACATTGCGGGGGTCGGGTCCTCGAACCACAAGCTGCTCCTCACAGGAGTAAAAGGAGGTCAGAGAGGGGCAGGGGGCAGGGGGCAGGGGGCAGTGGCAGCAAGGCTGGATCTGCTGCCTGAGGCAATTGTTTCACCTCGCCTCAGTGGCGTAGCGTGGGTTGTCAGCACCCGGGGCAAGGCAAGCAATTTGCGCCCCCTAACCCGTGGATTTGCGCCCCCTAACCCTAACCCCCAGATGTTGCGGCCGGTGCGGCCGGCCCCCCCTGCACCCCCACGCTACGCCACTGCCTCGCCTCATGGGTGTGTCGGCCCTGATCATGACGTGTGTTCCCTTCCTATCCTCATATCGTTCTTCAAATCCTTTATTATTTTATTCACATAATATACATTCTTTACAACAAACAACTCCAAAATAAGCAGACAACTCCAAGATAAAAATCATATGTATCAAAACCATAAGTCTGTTTTCATTTACACTGATCTCCTCTCAGATACCTTTACTTGATATTTCTTGCTGCTTTCTGCTTTCCTTATAGAATCTTCATAAAAATTTAAACCTCTTCAATCCTATACCAATCTTTACCAATTTCAATTAATCCCTCCCTCCCCCACAGCCCAGTACTGTCCTTTCCTCCACCCATGTTATTGTTGCGTTATTCACTATATTTGTTATTCCATCCTTAATATATTATTATCCTATCTCCTTGCTCCTTTTAAACCTCATGGGTGTGTCAGCCCTGATCATGACATATGTCTGTTTGTGTGTGTGTGTGTGTGTATTCCTATTCCTATCCTATCCTCATATCTATATCTATCTATCTATCTATCTATCTATCTATCTATCATCTAGTTATCTATCTATCATTTTTATTAAATTTTCTGTTTTAGAATTTAAAATACTCATTTTACATCCCTAAAATATCAATGACTTCCTTTCTTCTCTTTCCATGGTTCATTTTACATATCATAAATCCCTACATATTTTACAAAAACTATACCAATCGGTAAGACGCGGGTGGCGCTGTGGGTAAAAGCCTCAGCGCCTAGGGCTTGCCGATCGAAAGGTCGGCGGTTCGAATCCCCGCGGCGGGGTGCGCTCCCGCTGCTCGGTCCCAGCGCCTGCCAACCTAGCAGTTCGAAAGCACCCCCGGGTGCAAGTAGATAAATAGGGACCGCTTACTAGTGGGAAGGTAAACGGCGTTTCCGTGTGCGGCTCTGGCTCGCCAGAGCAGCGATGTCACGCTGGCCACGTGATCCGGAAGTGTCTCCGGACAGCGCTGGCCCTCGGCCTCTTAAGTGAGATGGGCGCACAACCCCAGAGTCTGTCAAGACTGGCCCGTACGGGCAGGGGTACCTTTACCTTTACTTTTATACCAATCGGTATTCCATTATTGCATCCATCAAAACCCATTATTGCATCCATCAAAACTTATTTATACTGTTGAATTTGTCTTAATGCTGCAAATGTTTTCAAATGTACACAATTTCCCCCCATATATTCAATAAACATTTTCCAATCTTCTTTAAATGTGTTTTCTTCTTGTACTGTTATTCTATACATCAGCTCCGCAAGCTGTGCATATTCCATCAGTTTAAGTTGCCATTCTTCTTTGGCTGAGACCTCACTTGTTTTCTATTTTTGGGCTAACAAAACATGGGCTGCAGTAGTAGCGCACATAAATAACCTTTTTTTTTTCACCTGAGAATTTCAGTCTCAATTATCCCGAACAGAAAGGACTCCGGTTTGGGGGGGAAAGTACTTTTAAACATTTTTTTTCAATTCATTATGAATCATTTCGCAATACTCTTTCACCCTTTTCCAAGTCCACTACATATGAAAGAACATTCCCTCTGTCTCTTTGCATCTCCAGCACTTATCAGATTCAGTCTTATACACATGATGGTGTTTCTTATTATCTTGCCCTTCACCCTAAGGTCCCAAGTAGGTTATGAAAATTAAAACAAAATGTTAAAATCAGTTAAGAAGCAATTTTCAATCACAGAAATTTGGTGGATCCTAAACTGTCAGAGACATCACCTTGCCAACAAAGGTCCGTATAGTTTAAGCTATGGTTTTCCCAGTAGTGATGTATGGAAGTGAGAGCTGGACCATCAAGAAGGCTGATCGCTGAAGAATGGATGCCTTTGAATTATGGTGTTGGAGGAGACTCTTGAGAGTCCCATGGACTGCAGGAAGATCAAACCTCTCCATTCTTAAGGAAATCAGCCCTGAGTGCTCACTGGAAGGACAGATCGTGAAGCTGAGGCTCCAATACTTTGGCCACCTCATGAGAAGAGAAGACTCCCTGGAAAAGACCCTGATGTTGGGAAAGATGGAGGGCACAAGGTGAAGGGGACGACAGAGGACGAGATGGTTGGATAGTGTTCTCAAAGCTACCAGCATGAGTTTGACCAAACTGCGGGAGGCATTGGAAGACAGAAGTGCCTGGCGTGCTCTGGTCCATGGGGTCACGAAGAGTCGGACACGACTAAACGACTAAACAACAATAAACTGTCAGGTGACAAAAGCCAGAGCAGCGGATTCTCAGATGAAGGTGAGTCCCTCACCTGCCGATCCTCTTGAGACCATTCTTCAGTCCGTGGCCTGTAGCTATTCTTGGGAGCAGAACAGGCCTGCCTCAAGGTCAACTCTCCTTCTTCTTCTTTAGCGATCACTCGTAGCTGAATAAGATTGTCTTCCATAAACACAGTCTTAACAGTGAGTCCGTAAGTGACTGTGGAGGCCAATTCTGGATCCACACGTCCTTCCACAGTGGGGACATTGGTTTCCAGGCGGGAGTTGATCATGGTGTGGATTTGCCAAGTGTGCCTTCCTCTTAGCACGTTTCTCCCTTTCATCCTGAGTTTGAGCATCTTCAAAGCCCATGACACCTTTGGCAAAGGCTGTTATCTGACTGGAGCGCTCACAGGCCAGTGTTCCCCAGTTGTTGGTGTTTATACTACATTTTTTAATATTTGCCTTGAGACAGTCTTTAAACCTCTTGTTGACCACCAGCATTACTCTTTCCATTTTTAACTTCGGAATAGAGTAGTTGTTTTGAAAGACCATAAACGGGCATCTGCACAACATGACCAGTCCAACGAAGTTGATGTTGAAGAATCATTGCTTCGACACTGGTGATCTTTGCTTCTTCCAGTACACTGGCATGAGTTCGCCTGTCTTCCCAAGTGATGTGTAAGAGTTTTCAGAGTCATCATTGATGGAATCTTTCGAGGAGTTGGAGATGGCAACTCTAACTACTCCCCTGCTCCATTGATGTCCATTCCCCACTTTATTTAAAAGTTATCAGGGATGACGCACACCCCGGCCATCACCTCTTTAATCTTCTACCCTCGGGCAGGAGATATAGAAGTACAATCAGCTGTACCAACAGGCTAAAAAATAGCTTCTATCCGTGGGCTGTTAGGCTGTTGAACAAAAAATAACATAGAGAAATTGACTTGCGAGGTGGTGTGTTGTTTGATAAGAGAGTGAGTGTTTGGGGGGAGGCTCATTTAATTTCATTGTTCACAGGTTGTACAGTGACAATAAAGGTATTATTATTATTATTATTATTATTATTATTATTAGGCCCTTGATTTCTTTTTCTTGGTAAATGAGTTTCCCCATTTTCTCTGCTGCACTCCTTGCATTTATGAAGTCCTGCTCTGTCCCCTCCTTGCTTCTGAATAGGCCTTTCTCTCTCCTTTCCTTCTTTTCGGACTCTTTTAATCTTCCAGGAGCCACGGAGAGATCTCAGCTAGAACGAAATGGCAGAGTCCATCCAACTGGGATAACCGTTCCCTTTGTCAGAGCAAGTCTTTTGTGTGAGGCAGACGGAGAAATAAAAATGACAGGGGTGGGTCCCGTCCCCCCCAGTTTCCACCAGACTTAATCACAAGTACAAAAAATAATAATCCTAGCAGGATGGACCTCAGTCCTTCCGGCAATGCAGCAATTGGCTTAGCCAAGCTCTCTCACCCATTTCTCTATCATTTCAGAAGGGCAAAGTCCCTCAGCAAAAACGGCGGTAGCTACAGGCTCATGAAAGACCCAACTAATGGCAGGTGTTTTTAACTAGGTGAAGTCCAGAAAGTCTAGGTTTTCATGTGCATCTAATAGTTGTTAGTATTTCACTCCTGCCATTGCAAGGGTCCTCTGATCCTGTTGTTTACTTTCTGTTCTGTGAGAAAGGAAACATGTCTGTGTGACTTCCATCTCTAGTACTATTGCACTCTTCCTTCCTTCCTTCCTTCCTTCCTTCCTTCCTTCCTTTTCCCAATAATTTTTATTAAGTTTTATACAAATAGAACACATACTGTAAAACAAATAAAACAAAAGTAATAATAATAATAATAAAAATTTCAAATGAAACTAATAAGACGTATGAAAACAAAAAATATAACAACAAACACATAAACAGCACAAATTCATTAATTAGTTAAAGTTCCAATCTCATAAACATATTATTTGACTTCCTCTAGTCACTCCCATCTGAATTTCCTTGTATCTGAGTGTAACAGCTTTCCAATATCATTATTCAAAAAAACAACATTCCATTTATAATCAGATTTCTTAACTTTTCTTAACATTCTAGATCTCATTTATTTCGAACTGCTAGCTTGGCAGGAGCAGGGACCGAGCAACAGGAGCTCACCCCGTTGCGGGGATTCGAACCGCCGACCTTCTGATCGGCAAGTCCTAGGCTCTGTGGTTTAACCCACAGCACCACCCTAGAAATAAAGTAGGTATGCCCAGATACCTCCTCACCTCTGTCTGCACTGCTTGTACTCTGTAAAGACTGGGTGCTCACAAGAGAGCAGCTGTGAGTCCCAGAACACCAGGATCCCTTCCCAGGAATGCTGCATAGCTGTTCCAGTTGCCGGAGAAGGCCATGGGGCCTGCAGAAGTGTTCCATTAATAGTCACTTGGGAAGAGAAATTCATGGGCAGAGTAAAGAACTGAAATCAGGGCCAATGCAAGTCGCTTTGCTGGGGGAGACAATCATGCCCCCCCCCCCCCGGTGTTCCCTGCCAGACCCTCCAAGTGTCCCTGTTTTCTAGGTACAGTCCCTGATTTACAGAAGCCATCCCGGTTTCTGATCTGATCCTGGAATGTCCCGCTTTTCCTTAGGACATCGGTTCTCATACTGTGGGTCCCCAGATGTTGTTGGACTACAACTACCATCATCCCTGAGCTCTGACCTTGCTAGCTAGTGATGGGAGTTGTAGTTCAACAACATCTGAGGACCCACAAGTTGAGAAAGGCTGCCTTAGGACTTTCCTATTTTCATTGGAGAAATGTTGGAGGAGATGAGTCGTCAACAGGCTCATCACAGCTATCTGCCAATCACCCATTCCCACCACCCTTCTGAGTAATACCCCTCCCCACCTTCTCACTATATAGAAGGGTCTGGAAACTTCTGTTTCAGTGTATCTGAAGAAGTGTGCATGCACACGAAAGCTCATACCAAGAACTGACTTAAAAAGGTAAAGGTAAAGGTACCCCTGCCCATACGGGCCAGTCTTGACAGACTCTGGGGTTGTGCGCCCATCTCACTTAAGAGGCCAGGGGCCAGCGCTGTCCGGAGACACTTCCGGGTCACGTGGCCAGCGTGACATCGCTGCTCTGGCCAGAGCCAGAGCCAGAGCCAGAGCCAGAGCCAGAGCCAGAGCCGCACACGGAAACGCCGTTTACCTTCCCGCTGGTAAGCGGTCCCTATTTATCTACTTGCACCCGGAGGTGCTTTCGAACTGCTAGGTTGGCAGGCGCTGGGACCGAGCAGCGGGAGCGCATCCCGCTGCAGGGATTCGAACCGCCGACCTTTCGATCGGCAAGCCCTAGGCGCTGAGGCTTTAACCCACAGCGCCACCTGCGTCCCAAGAACTGACTTAGTTGGTCTTTAAGGTGCTACTGAAAGGAATTTTTTTGTTTTGACTATGGCAGACCAACACGGCTACTTATCTGTAACTGGAACTATGGCAGGCACCACATTGAGCCGCATGAAATGGAAGTCCATCAACCTCACCAAGAAACTTGCACAGGTACAGACTGATATCTTCTTTCTTACTAAATGCAAGAACCTGGACATTATACCCAAGGGTCTTAGAATTAAGAACCCTCTACAATCCACGTATCCCACTGAATATGCAAGAAAACTATGCAACACTTTCTCTAAGAAGCTGCTCAAACATCTGATCAGCGTTCTCTACTCTAAACAGAAGCTAATAAAGGAGGAACTCCTTGTATTGGACAACTCTATCAGGAACCACCAAGCTTGGCAAGAATTCCAAAAGGAAAAACAAAACATTTACCACTCTCAACTGGAGCTACTGAAAAAACAGAAAAACAAGAAACTCTCTAACCTTTCCAACCTACAGGTTACAAATCAAAACAAGATCAACAATATTGTCAGTCTCTCACAGCAAGCACTCAGCCCAGCTGAGGAATCAGTCCTTTCACGTGGACTGTCATTCTGCCCTGCCAAATCCCCACACATGATCCAGTTCTGCGGGGACTTGGAAGCATTTTTCCGCCGTTTACGCCTGAAGGAGTATTTTCAACACACACAACAACAAGACAAAGCAGAACAAGCAACAACTTCACAACACAACACCTCTCAACCCACTGGAGAACAACAACCACCCTCCCAACAGAACACTGACCACCAACTACCACCGAAAAAGTGTTACACAAAAAGGGATTCCACATGGACCCCTCCTGATGGACGCAATACCACACTGGACTTGTACATAGACTGCTTCCGCCACAGAATCCAAACAGATGTGACCAGAAAACACCATTGCTTACAACAAAACCATGCTGAAAGGAGAGCCACAGATAATCTCAGAAACAACCCAGACATTATAATTAAAGAAGCGGACAAAGGTGGAGCTGTCGTCATCATGAACAAAACTGACTACATTTAGGAGGCTCACAGACAACTTTCCAATACCGCCTTTTACATATTATCACTTATTAAATTTGTATCCCACCCTTCCAAGGACAGCAAACATCAACATCCTAAAACAGCAGGATTAAATCAAAACACATTTTAAAAGAATTAAATACTTAGAACATCTAACAACCTTCTGAAGCGGGAGTGAAAATCATGAAACGATATCCAACGCTGACTTACTATTATCCTTAGCCTTTGTTTATAATATATGAGGCACCTCAAATAAAGATGCATTTCAAGATAACGAAAGATGACAGACTAGAGATGAAGATAAACTCAATTGTGACATGAAATATTTTTCAGATCTATTTGCTTTTTGTGAGATACTGAGTGTGCATGGATCTGTATATAGGAACTGGCTTTCATTTTGTTAACTGCAAATGTGTATGTATTAAATACTGGGGGTTTTTTACATTTATGTATATAATTTTTTTAGCTCATTCAGAAAAAACCACAAATGAAATATTAATTGTGCAAATTTCTGTGCAGAAACACTTAACAGAAAAAAAAAATCACCTGACCTGTTTCAAGGAGATATACATTTTCTTCCATTAAGATGTCTACAGTGTTATTGTTGTTGTTGTTGTTTAGTCGTTTAGTCATGTCCAACTCTTCGTGACCCCATGGACCAGAGCACGCCAGGCACTCCTGTCTTCCACTGCCTCCCGCAGTTTGGTCAAACTCATGTTCGTAGCTTCGAGAACACTGTCCAACCATCTTGTCCTCTGTCGTCCCCTTCTCTTTGTGCCCTCCATCTTTCCCAACATCAGGGTCTTTTCCAGGGGATTTCCTTCACAATGGATAGGTTTGATCTTCTTGCAGTCCATGGAACTCTCAAGAGTCTCCTCCAGCACCATAATTCAAAAGCATCAATTCTTCGGTGATCAGCCTTCTTTGTGGTCCAGTTCTCACTTCCATACATCACTACTGGGAAAACGATCGCTTTAACTATACGGACCTTTGTTGGCAAGGTGATGGACAGGTAATAGTGGAGAGTTTTGACCTCTCTCTCTTTCTTTCTCTCTCCCTCCCCCCCACTCCCCCTTTCATATCCTGAATGCCCAATTTCAAAGGTGAAATCTGAACGTTCACATGGCAATTAGTTAATTGAAGTGCTTTTGTAAGAATTGGACCTCCAAATCTCATGCAGTGGTCAGCTGATAAATAAGGCACTCATCTAGGGTGAATAATCTTGTCACATATTTTCCACACATTTGTTTCCACACATTTGCACTGCAGGATTCAGAAAAGTCCAAAATTTCAAAAGATGGTTGTGTTTTGGTTCACATATTGTTTTAGAAAGTGCAGATTTTTGCCTTTCAGTGCTAACAGAAACAGGCTTTTCTCTCCCCATTGAGGCACAATCCAAAACTCTTACTTTTGCAAATGAGTGACCCAACTTCACCCAACCCTCTTGCATTGCAAGATGTTTCCAAAGAACGCTTCAATCTCCCAGGACATTCTATACAAGATCTCAAAATAGCTGTCTTATTACAAAAGAATTTCAGAAATATACTGGAAAGAGAAGTTGATGAATTGCAACTTACTACCAAACTTAAAACCATGGAGAGACCTGGTCTGAATAGAGACATTGGATTCTTATCTCATTATACATGATAAAGCTATTTTTAGCCATCTCACTCCTTGCTTTTTCCTGCAAGACCAATAGGTTTACCAAACCTATCAGCCAATCACCCATTCCCACCACCCTTCTGAGTAATACCCCTCCCCACCCTCTCACTACAGTGGTACCTCTGGTTACATACTTAATTCATTCCGGAGGTCCGTTCTTAACCTGAAACTGTTCTTAACCTGAAGCACCACTTTACCTAATGGGGCATCCTGCTGCCGCCGCCCTGCTGCTGTGCGAGTTCTGTTCTCATCCTGAAGCAAAGTTCTTAACCCAAGGTAATATTTCTGGGTCAGCGGAGTCTGTTACCTGAAGCGTATGTAACCTGAAGCGTATTTAACCCGAGGTACCACTGTACATATAAGGTTCTAGTGACTTCTGTTTCAGTGTATCTGCATGAATGAATTTAATTATTTAGGTCACAGACCAGTTCCAGCCCACATACAATATCAAGGAAGTCATAAAACACGATAGAGATACATTTGAATTTGCAATTAGGTATAACAGGGACAGGGACGCAGGTGGCGCTGTGGGTAAAACCTCAGTGCCTAGGGCTTGCCGATCGCATGGTTGGCGGTTCGAATCCCCACGGCGGAGTGAGCTCCCGTCTTTCGGTCCCAGCTCCTGCCCACCTAGCAGTTCGAAAGCACTCTTGAGTGCAAGTAGATAAATAGGTACCGCTTTATAGCGGGAAGGTAAACGGTGTTTCCGTGTGCTGCGCTGGTGCTGGCTCACCAGAGCAGCTTCGTCACGCTGGCCACGTGACCCGGAAGTGTGTCCGGACAGCGCTGGCCCCCGGCCTCTTAAGTGAGATGGGCGCACAACCCTAGAGTCGGACACGACTGGCCCGTACGGGCAGGGGTACCTTTACCTTTTATAACAGGGACAATACAGATATAGCAACAGTTAAATATATAAATTAAAATTTAGTCACTAACATAGAACCTAAAATTATCATTATGATAGCACAGCTTGTTCCCTAAGTTTTATGGCAATCTCACAGAATTTGGCTACCCTTAACATGATCTCAGGATCCTTGTCCTCTACCAGTGATTTTAAACATTGAAGTTCAGATTCATTTGGAGATTTTTGCATAGCAGGGGCATTTTATTTGAATAGACAAACATTTAGTGTATCTGAAGAAGTGTGCATGCACACAAAAGCTCATACCAATAACAAACTTAGTTGGTCTCTAAGGTGCTACTGGAAGGAATTTTTTAATTTTGTTTCAAGGAACGACAGTTCTGCTGAGTTGATCTGGCTAAGAGAGAGGGGAAACTTGGGCTCCTCACCTTGTAATTAAAATCCACCTCATCCTTTTCAAGTTTCTTCCTGAGAAGCTTGTCGTTCGATGCATTTTGGAACCAAAGTACTCAGCTATTAAGTCATATTGCAAAACGGAGCATTCTGACGTGTTAATTATTAAACAAAGCTTTCATCCTTTCAAAGAACACTATTAATCATGTTAAAAGTCTCCTTTTCATGTTTAAGGAATATAAAGTCTTCAGAGGTAATTGAATTTTTTAAAAAAATCTTACTAAGAATTTTGTTTTGTTTTGCATTGCGCACCTCCCCCCCCCCCCCAAAAAAAAAATCCGCCCCAAACCACTTCATGTGATTGACTGCCAGAATAGTGCTGTGGCATGCTCCTACGTAAATCTAATTAAAATATTGAACACAGCCCAATTAAGAGCTATTCCCTTATAGCAACTTTTCTCTATTCAACTGAGCCAGAAAGCACCAGCTGTGCGAGATGGAAGGCTATTTATTTATTTATTTATTTAAAAAAGATTGCAAAGAGACAACCATTGGCTCAAATGGTTCCCAAACTTCTGATAGCTGAAGCACAATCTTCCCTCGTGCCCTTTCCAGAATTAAAATTAGAATCACACTTCAATCTGACACCTATAAACATGCCAGGGGTGTGATAAATCAGAATCTCCTGCCTTCAGAGGAGCCCAATCTGCTGTGCTGCTACATGAAATTCTGGCCTCCTAATGGGAAGAAGGGAAGTCCAGAACTCACGCAGAGAAGCAAAGGACAGCCTCTTCTGTGGATTGATCATCTTCCAACCGCTTTGCATCGAAAAAGACTGAATGCATGCTCCCGTTATAAGCAGTGCAGAGGCAGCGGAATTCAGGCTGTACCGAAACTTCACATTTTTGAAGTTTTCTTTCCTAACAACTCGCAACTTATGAACAGACTGCTTACAGATACAGACTTTGTTTAGATAAATACAGACCCTCCAAGTGTCCCTATTTTCCAAGGATATCCCTGATTTAAAGAAGCTGTCTAGATTTCTGATTTGATTCCAGAATGTCCCACATTTCCTTAGGATGTCCCTATTTTCATTGGATAAATGTTGGAGGGTATGTAAATATGATAACATCTGGAATGAGTTTATACAGATTGTAGCAGGCTATTGAAGCTCCAATACTTTGGCCACCTCATGAGAAGAGAAGACTCCCTGGAAAAGACCCTGATGTTGGGAAAGACTGAGGGCACAAGGAGAAGGGGACGACAGAGGATGAGATGGTTGGACAGTGTTCTCGAAGCTACCAACATGAGTTTGACAAACTGCGGGAGGCAGTGGAAAACAGGAGTGCCTGGTGTGCTCTGGTCCATGGGGTCACGAAGAGTCGGACACAACTAAACCACAACAAACAACATTAACATCTATGTAGGTATTAGGATAGTGACACTATATCAATTTATATAAGAATGTATCGGAGAATCTCATATTGCATTTTTGTCTATACCTCAAATATACAGTGGTACCTCGGGTTACATACGCTTCAGGTTACAGACTACGCTAACCCAGAAATAGTACCTTGGGTTAAGAACTTTGCTTCAGGATGAGAACAGAAATTGCACGGTGGCAGCGCAGCAGGAGGCCCCATTAGCTAAAATGGTACCTCAGGTTAAGAACAGTTTCAGGTTAAGAACAGACCTCCGGAACGAATTAAGTACTTAACCCGAGGTACCACTGTTATAGTGTTCAGATCAAGGGAAGTAATAGTACCACTCTATTCTGCGTTGGTCAGACCACACCTGGAATACTGTGTCCAGTTCTGGTCTCCACAGTTTAAGAAGGATGTTGACAAGCTGGAAGGTGTGCAGAGGAGGGCAGCCAAGATGATCAGGGGTCTGGAAACCAAGCCTGATGAGGAACGGTTGAAGTAGCTGGCCATGTTTGGCCTGGAAAAGAGGAGACTGAGAGGAGATAGAATAGGCGCCTTCAAATATCTCAAGGGCTGTCACAAGGAGGATGGAGCAACTGTACATGAAACCCTCATCATAAAAACTTAAAACCATCTTCATCCAAACACAGATCAAATCAAAAGAATACAGGTAACTAATTTATATTTCTGCATAGGTTTTCTGAAACAAAAAGAAAGTTTTCAGCAAACTTTGGTTGCACAAACCTAATGAAAATGGCTCTTAGAGAGAGGTGACACACGTCCCATTTATTTCTCCTCTGATCACCATCACTGCTAATGCTCTCGACACAAGCAGACCCTCCCGGGGTGTTAAATGCAGATGAAGAAACACAGGAGGTAACAGGCCTCACCTGATATGTCCTTTAGAGAAAGCCCATAGATTTTGCCCTGGGCCCTTCCTTTGAGCTCCTGTTGGAAAATTCCCCCAGAACTGGGTCACGTGCAAAACGCAACTTCGGAGTCTGCAAAGCACATTCCGTCCTCAGACTGTTCTTGAGCACACTAAGGCACGGGGAGTGCTGCAGCGCTAATGAGATGGCCTCGTCCAAACACATTAGCGAGCTTCGCGTCAGATTAAATCTGTACTTCTACGGGTAAGAAGCTTTTTTAAAAAAGGGGGGCGGAGAAAGAAGGAAAGACTCTGCTAACAGGCTTTCAGGTTGTACTGATAAAAAAAAAAAAATCCAACGTGGGAAAAAAGAGAGAGAAGAGGGGCAGTCTCTTCCTGGGAGATGCAGGACAAAAGAAGAGCAGCGAACATTGTGTTTGTGATGGACATTTTCAAATAGGTTGCTGAGCAGCTTGCCAGAGGTCTCGGAAAGCTGGTGGCAAAGGCCCAGAAAGCCAGCTTTGCAATGTCTGCATGAGACAAATTGGCAAAGCCAGCCACAGGTTGCAAGTCAGAGATCCCTCTTAGGCTCTCACATAAAATCATAGAATTGTAGACTTGGAAGGGACCCCTCAGGTCATCTAGTCCAACCCCCTGCAAGGCAGGAATCCCAGCTAGAGCAACTGTCCTGATGACCTCTGTCCTGGTCCTGTCATGCCTCACCTCACCTGCTGAAACAAACAGGGCTACCTGGAGGTGCCGAGACTTGAACCTGGGACCTTGTGCATGCAAGACAAATGCTCAGCCACTAAGCTAATGTGGAAACTAGGAGAACTGAGGCTGAGACTGGAGAAATGAGCAATGCAGAGCAACCCAAACTAACAAGAGTTGCCCATCTCTACCACCAGCCTGAAGTGGGTCCTATTTAGCATCTCAACTTCCCACATGCATTAACCAAGCCTGTATTATCTTGAGATCCCACTGTGGGATGTGAAACACAAGAGCAGTCAAGTACAACATTCCTAGAGTGAACATGTTTACACATGGGGAGGAACGTTTGTCCAGCCAGCAGGTAAACTTCCTGTTTCCTTCTGGGCTGGGACAAACTTCCTCCACATGTGACTAGAGGTGGGCGTGGCCTCACCTGTGCAGGTAACGACAAAAGCACAGGGCAGGGCAGCCATCTCTCTCTATTTTGACTACATGCATTGAAGAAGCAACATCTGCTTAGCCAAAGATGCCCTCTTGGCTTCCAGCCAAGAGAAGACAAAAAGACTGTCTTCTTATGAGAGAGTTTCCAGGTATATGTTACTTTTCTAAGCTAAGTCTGCCTTCTGGGATCCTATTGTGAACAGAATGATATGTGAGTAAACTCTTTCTATACTTTTAGAGAAGACTGTGTAGTGTCTTATCTTTTATGGGGGAATAAGGGGAAAATACCAGAACAGTTATTACAGAGGCTTTAGCGAGCCTGAGCAAACGCATCCGCTGCAAGTTTAAAAAGGGGAATGTTACTCTGCTAAATTGTGGAACTTGTTAACACAAGTTGGAAAAGGATATAATCATACAATATATCTTCTCCTGCATCCCTGAACATTCCCACCCCCACCCCACTTTTTTGGCCACATTTGCTTGTTGCTGAGTCTGGCAAAGCAGTCAGGAGGAGAGATGGATGAATCATGACACTCGAAGTCAGAGGGAAAAATTCTGAAAAGGAAAAACGTAATTAAGGGATAAATTGAAATGTGAAAACACCTGTGATCCAGTGACCAGAAATGATTATTTTAGAAGAGGAAAATGATCCTCATCAGCTTAATTTTATTTTTATTCCATCACTCTGGGGGAAGATGAACATCTTAGTCATTTATGGAACATAAAACGAGCTCCTTCTCTTTGCTTTGTTAGCAGTAATGAGTGTTTCGTGGCAGTAAATTTTCATTAGGCGTGCGGCGGACAACATAACTGTCTCGGTGTATTCTGTGAGCTCTCACGCATGCCTGCAGCATTCGCCAAAGCTTGAAGGTAAACTTAGTGACTAGTGACAGTGGGAAACGTTTTCTTTTTTTAGCAAAAGTAGAATGGTGAGTGGAGAGATAAGTTTGTTCACGGCCAGTTCCAGGCTTGAGAAGATTTTCGGCAGGAAAAAAGAGCATCAGAAGAGCCTGGCTGCTGGATCAGACGAAAGACCCACTTAATCATAGAATCAGAGAATTGTAGAGTTGGAAGGGATTCCTGGGGGTCATCTAGTCCAACCCCTGCAATGCAGGAATCTCAGCTAAAGCATCCATGACAGATGGCCATCCAACCTCTGCTTAAAAACCTCCAAGGAAGGAGAGTCCACCACCTCTCATGGGAGTCTGCTCCACTGTCAAACAGCTCATACTGTCAGAAAATTCTTCCTGTTGTTGAGTCGGAATCTCCTTTCCTGTAACTTGAAGCCATTGGTTCAAGTCCTAACCTCCAGAGCAGGAGAAAACAAGCATACTGCCTCCTCCATGGGACAGCCTTTCAGATATTTGAAGATGGCTATCCTATCTCCTCTCAGTCTCCTCTTTTCCAGGCTAAACATACCCAACTCCTTCAAGAGCTCCTCATAATGTTTAGTTTCCAGACCCTTGATCATCTTGGTCACCCTCCTCTGCACACATTCCAGCTTCTCAACATCCTTCTTAAATTGGGATGCCCAGAATTGGACACAGTATTCAAAGTGTGGTCTGACTAAGGCAGAATAGAGTAGGGCTATGACTTCCCTTAGGGGACGCAGGTGGCACTGTGGGTTAAACCACAGAGCCTAGGGCTTGCTGATCAGAAGGTCGGCAGTTCGAATCCCCGTGATGGAGTGAGCTCCCGTTGCTTGGTCCCTGCTCCTGCCAACCTAGCAGTTCGAAAGCACATCAAAATGCAAGTAGATAAATAGGTACCGCTCCAGCAGGAAGGTAAGCGGCATTTCCGTGCGCTGCTCTGGTTTGCCAGAAGCGGCTTAGTCATGCTGGCCACATGACCCAGAAGCTGTACGCCGGCTCCCTCGGCCAGTAAAGTGAGATAAGTGCCACAACCCCAGAGTCATCTGCGACTGGACCTAATGGTCAGGGCTCCCTTTACCTTTACCTTTACCTTTACCTTTATGACTTCCCTTGATGCTCTAACCAACTGAGCTATCGTCTTCTCACCATAGCCAATCTCCCACCTTGAGATTCCCAGCAACAGCCAACTGCCTCTCATAGTGGAGACAGAAGAAAGCCATCATGAAATTTTTGCTGGATAAAATATTACCTTTTCTCAGGATTGTGTGATTTGGGGTGTAAATTGACAAACCCACAACTCTTCTTGGCAAACCCATCTGTTCTGTGCTTTGATCTGATACCTAATCTATCTCCTTAATACCTCGGTAAGTTGTCAAAATATTATCCAAGGCTGGTTTTCACATCACAAAATGCTCCACGGAGAAGGAACACGGCACCAAAGGGAAAGATGTGTCTTCCTGCCACACAAAATTTTTATATTTCGGTCTCTTTCGTTCCTGAGGTGGGTGGTGGAGGGGAAAAAAGTGTTGTTCCAGGTGTGTATTTACTGCACAGATTGCTACATCTACGTCAAATCAAATTATAACAGAATGGAAAGAAGCTGTTATTAAACAAATCAGCATATTCTGGGCGTCATCAGTTTTCATGACACACAGCTCTCTAAAAGCACTCCTTAAAACATCGACCCTGTTATTTCCAACACAGCGGTGCATATTTTGTATGGTTGGATGGAAATGGGATCAAGGATGGCGAGCTTTTCTTAAAGCCTTCTGGTGGCAGGGAAAAGGATCCCTGCTTTCAGCGATTCTCTTGGGGTGTTAAACGGGGATCACCGCTGTAGACCACCCCTCGTTCAAGGGACTCAGGATTCCACAGGAACTGCAACCAGGTAAATGGAAAGCATGGAGACTAGTAAGCCGGATCTTTATTTTTTCGCAACAAAATTTTACTTCTAAGATAGCAGAAGAAGCAGCCCTGGGCAAAGGTTGCAACGCCTTTTTAAAGCTCAATTTCCCCCAAAGATCCACCCCCAAAAGCATCATACAAACATCATAACATGTAACAGAAAGAGGTGGAAATTTGAGTCCTTAACTGGTCACTTTGTCAGTCAAGATCCCCATGAATGGCAAGTCCCTACTTGTCTTTCACCTTTCGGGCAATTGTTCATATTTTCCATTCATGTTCAATCAGTCATTTCCTTATCTGTGTTGCACATTTCTTTATTTGTGCATTGATAGCTGACGTTTTCTCCCATTTCCTGTTCCGAGGGCCATTTGCAATCTTCTCCTGATGTGACCCTTGGAGATTATAGCAACTTGTGGTTTGGTGACCTGGAACCTCTTTGGTTAATATGTGTGATCTTTGGTTTGACTTTTCTTTACAATTAAACCATTTTTCATTCAATTTCTAGTCTTCACTCAAGTTTTTCCTGAGCTTTCATTCATAAAACTGGCTGAGAGTAATAACCTCCACTAGTAGAAACCTTCTTTGACCTACCTAGTTTAATAGTTTAATAGTTTAATAATAATAATAATAATTTTAGTACCCCACCCATTGGACTAGGTTGCCCCACCAACTCTTCGCAGCTTTTACCATATATGAAAAAGTAATAAAACATTTAACCTTAAAAAGCTTCCCCATATAGGACTGCCTTCAGATGTTTCCTAAATGTTATATAATTACTCATGTCTTTAACATCTGATGGGAGGGCGTTCCACAGGGTGGGTGCCACTACCGAGAAGGTCCTCTGCCTGGTTTCCTGTAACTTCGCTTCTCGCAGTGTGGAAGCCACCAGAAGGCCCTCGGAGCTGGACCTCAGTGTCCGGATGAACGATGGTGGTGGAGACACTCCTGTAGGGCCGAGGTTCTGCTTGCAGTTCTTCGCAGAGGAGCTGTTGCATAAGGGAGTTTAAAGTCTAAATGACCACTGGGTCTGATTGGATTGCTCTCAGCAGAGTCTGACATCACGTGTGTGCACGTGTACGTGCATTTATTCATAACAGGGGTGACATTGAAAAGAGACAAAAGAGACAAAAGCATTTGCCCATTTGGAGTGAGGGCAACAGAACCCCAGAAACATTACCTTCATTCTGAACTGGCTTCATTTGCCTTCAGTGGCATCATCATACGGTTGAGTCTGATTGCTTAGTATGATGACACCATCACATTCACAATGTGATCCTTGATTGGGTGCGATTACCATTCCAATTACACTAATTGCACTAATTTCTCACGCTAGCAAGGTTATGCTTAAAATTCTACAAGGAAGGCTCAAGCAGTATGTGGACCGAGAACTCCCAGAAGTGCAAGCTGGATTTAGAAGAGGCAGAGGAACCAGAGACCAAATTGCAAACATGCGCTGGATTATGGAGAAAGCTAGAGAGTTCCAGAAAGACATTTACTTCTGCTTCATTGACTATGCAAAAGCCTTTGACTGTGTTGACCATGGCAAACTATGGCAAGTTCTTAAAGAAATGGGAGTGCCTGATCACCTCATCTGTCTCCTGAGAAATCTCTATGTGGGACAAGAAGCTACAGTTAGAACTGGATATGGAACAACTGACTGGTTCAAAATTGGGAAAGGAGTACGACAAGGCTGCATTTTGTCTCCCTGCTTATTTAACTTATATGCAGAATTCATCATGCGAAAGGCTGGGCTGGATGAATCCCTAGCCGGAATTAAGATTGCCGGAAGAAATATCAACAACCTCAGATATGCAGATGACACAACCTTGATGGCAGAAAGTGAGGAGGAATTAAAGAACCTTTTATTGAGGGTGAAAGAGGAGAGTGCAAAATATGGTCTGAAGCTCAACATCAAAAAAACGAAGATCATGGCTACTGGTCC
Source organism: Podarcis cretensis (assembly GCF_951804945.1). Classification (NCBI taxonomy): domain Eukaryota; kingdom Metazoa; phylum Chordata; class Lepidosauria; order Squamata; family Lacertidae; genus Podarcis; species Podarcis cretensis. Next base: position 10,521,966 of record NC_137170.1, on the reverse strand, counting down.
CATCACCTCCTGGCAAATAGAAGGGGAAGAATGGAGGCAGTGAGAGATTTTACTTTCTTGGGCTCCATGATCACTGCAGATGGTGACAGCAGCCACGAAATTAAAAGACGCCTGCTTCTTGGGAGAAGGGCAATGACAGGCCTAGACAGCATCTTGAGAAGTAGAGACATCACCTTGCCAACAAAGGTCCGTATAGTTAAAGCTATGGTTTTCCCAGTAGTGATGTATGGAAGTGAGAGCTGGACCATAAAAAAGGCTGGTCGTCGAAGAATTGATGCTTTTGAATTATGGTGCTGGAGGAGACTCTTGAGAGTCCCGTCGACTGCAAGAAGATCAAATCTATCCATTCTGAAGGAAATCAGCCCTGAGTGCTAACTGGAAGGACAGATCCTGAAGCTGAGGCTCCAATACTTTGGCCACCTCATGAGAAGAGAAGACTCCCTGGAGAAGACCCTGATGTTGGGAAAGATGGAGGGCACAAGGAGAAGGGGGCGACAGAGGACGAGATGGTTGGATAGTGTTTTCGAGGTTACCAGCATGAGTCTGACCAAGCTGCGGGGGGCAGTGGAGGACAGGAGTGCCTGGCGTTCTCTGGTCCATGGGGTCACGAAGAGTCAGACACGACTAAACGACTAAACAACAAACAACAACAACCATTCCAATTATGTTTCCGAGCACAATTCACAGTGTTGGTGCTGACCTTCAAAGCCCTAAACAGCCTTGGGCCAGTATACCTGAAGGAGCATCTCCACACCCATCGTTCAGCCTGGACACTGAGGTCCAGCTCCAAGGGCCTTCTGGCGGTTCCCTCACTGCGAGACGTGAGGTTACAGGGGACCAGGCAGAGGGCCTTCTTGGTAGTGGTACCCACCCTGTGGAAACCCTCCCATCAGATGTCAAAGAAATTAACAGCTATCTGGCATTTAGAAGATATCTGAAGGCCTGTTTAGGGAAGTTTTTAATGAATTATGTTTTAATGTATTTTTAACTGTTTGTTGGAAGCCCAGAGTGGCTGGGAAAACCCAGCCAGATGGGCGGGGTATAAATAATAAATTATTATTATTATTATTCCTAGGAAGGAGACCACCCAGTTTCTTGAAGTTGGCACCTAAGCAACAACTGATGGCTGGAGCGTGCTCAAAGCCCTGGAAAGCCACAGAGAGTACAGTGCCACAGAGAGTACAGCCAGGATAAGGCCATTAGTCAGACTAAGTTTATTAAATTTAAATTACTTGCTGAAAAGTACTGATGAAAATTTAAATTTGTTGCAATTAATTATTTCTAACATTCCTAGGCTTCTCTCGCTCTTTTTGTTAACACGCCTCTGTGGAAGCAGCAGACTTTAATGATCCCTGAGACTATCTGATGCGATTCTTAAAACGAAGTGGCAAATTTACAATACTAATATCTTTTCTATCTCTCGCCATTAAAGATGCATGTGAGTTGAGGCAGCCCTGAAAACACTCCCAGCTTCTGTAATGGTCAGAAGCCGTGGGATTATTTGCGGAGAATTTCCACCCTAGCAGGTATTCTCAACCTTTGCCACAGTGTTTTGTGCCTAAGCAGTGATCAAAACAGCTTGAATTCCCCCCAAGCACTCGGCCAGTTAGCAATTATATGCTCGCATATTTGTGTATATTTGCACTTTTGCCTCATTCGTTTTATCTAATAAGCTGCAGCCCATATAAAAGTAGTAAGTACATGGATAGGAGTGAACCGGTAGATTTTCTAAAAGCTTTTGACACTGGCTCTCCCCAAAGACTCCTGGCTAGGCATGGGCGTGGGGGGGGGGTTAGAATTCAATTCAGTTTGAATTTGCAGTCAAAACTACATCATATGCACTTTCTGAGACAAGAGGAGAACTGAGAAGCAGTGATGTAGTCCTCCAAACAAACAAGATGTAAGATCTTCTAGGACCTAGGGGTCCAGTGCCAGTTCTATGTATAAGCTAAACAATCTATAGCTTAGGGCCCCACTCTCTTGGGGGCCACCCAAAAAATATAAAGGGAAAAAACAAACTGGATGTACATTTCCAAAATATAAGATAAAAAAACAAATAAAATAAAACCTACATACAGCAACTGTGTTTTGTTTTGTGTTGTGTAGGCTCCTATGATGTAAGTAATGGGCCCCAACTGCTAGCCTGCTCCCTCAAATATCACTGGTTGGTTCTTTTCTATATATAGGGTGCCTACATTCTACATGTGCAAATGGCTTTAGATACCTATTAGGTCCATAAATTGGGACGCGGGTGGCGCTGTGGGTTAAACCACAGAGCCTAGGACTTGCCGATCAGAAGGTCGGCGGTTCGAATCCCCGCGACGGGGGGAGCTCCCGTTGCTCGGTCCCAGCTCCTGCCCACCTAGCAGTTCGATAGCACGTCAAAGTGCAAGTAGATAAATAAGTACCGCTCTGGTGGGAAGGTAAACAGCGTTTCCGTGCGCTGCTCTGGTTCACCAGAAGTGGCTTAGTCATGCTGGCCACATGACCCGTAAGCTGTACGCCGGCTCCCTTGGCCAATAAAGTGAGATGAGCGCCGCAACCCCAGAGTCAGTCACGACTGGACCTAATGGTCAGGGGTCCCTTTACCTTTACCTAGGTCCATAAATTACCATATAGCATATATTCAACACAAAAAACAGCGACAACTTGTTGTTGACAAAGGACAGCTGGACATATAAAGGGCCCCATTACCTTCAGTAGCTTAGGGCCTCATCAAACCTCAATCCGGCCCTGTAGGGTCTGGCCCTGTAGGGGTCTTAGTGGACGTCATGCTATTTTTCTAGAAAAAGAGGTGCCAAAACTCAACACGCATGCCTCCCATGTTATCTTTTAATGGCAATAGCCTGAGAGGTTCCAGAACAAAAAAAGCTAAGGCTAGGCTGCATCAACGGAAATACAGTGGTACCTCAGGTTACAGACGCTTCAGGTTACATACGCTTCAGGTTACATACACTTCAGGTTACAGACTCCACTAACCCAGAAATATTACCTCAGGTTATGAACTTCAGGATGAGAACAGAAATCGCACGGTGGCAGCGGGAGGCCCCATTAGCTAAAGTGGTGCCTCAGGTTAAGAACAGTTTCGGGTTAAGAACGGACCTCCAGAACGAATTAAGTACTTAACCCGAGGTACCACTGTATAGTGTTCAGATCAAGGGAAGTAATAGTACCACTCTATTCTGCGTTGGTCAGACCACACCTGGAATACTGCGTCCAGTTCTGGTCTCCACGGTTTAAGAAGGATGTTGACAAGCTGGAAGGTGCGCAGAGGACGGCAGCCAGGATGATCAGGTGTCTGGAAACCAAGTCTGATGAGGAACAGTTGAAGGAGCTGGGCATGTTTGGCCTGGAAAAGAGGAGACTGGAAGGAGATAGGATAGGCGCCTTCAAATATCTCAAGGGCTGCCACAAGGAGGAGGGAGCAAGCTTGTTTTCTTTTGCTCTGGAGGGTAGGACTCGAACCAATGGCTTCGTTACAAGAAAGGAGATTCCAACTAAACATCATGTAAAACTTCAACAATAAGAGCTGCTGGTCTGTGGAACGGACTCCAACAAAAGGTGGTGGACTCTCCTTCGTTGGAGGTTTTTAAGCAGAGGTTGGATGGCCATCTGTCATGGATGCTTTAGTTGAGATTTCTGCATTGCAGGGGGTTGGACTAAATGACCCCCACGGTCCCAAATCTACAATAACACGGTATTTACAAAAATGCATATATTGGAAGGAAATGTGCACTAATAATAATAATAATAATAATAATAATAATAATAATAATAATAATTTTTTATTTGTACCCCGCCCTCCCCAGCCAGAGCCAGGCTCAGGGCAGCTAACATCATAAAACTAACACAGTTTACATAAAAACAGGCAATCAATTAAAAGTTTCTGTTCAATAAGAAAAATAAAGACCCAAAAAATAAAAACAAAGTTGTTCACGTACCCTGAGTAATATCAGCATCATCAAACTGTGCTCACCAACAAACGTAGCTTGGCATTTGTTTTCCATTGTCTCATATAAAAAAAAATATTTTAAATTGTTAATCATGGTCTGTCTCCCAAGGAATTCATATTTTAATGGTCTAAGCACAGAGACCAAAGCACAGCATTCCTACTAAGAGCAGGAGAGGAATTTGTGGGTAAATGGAGAAGGAAATAAAACGCCATCGGACATTATGTGTTGTGCACCTTTATAAAATAATGATTGAATCACTTGCAGGATATTTGAAAGCAGCTGAAAATGAACCTGAAATGAATGTTGTTGTTTTACTGCTATGTTTTATTTATTGACTCATTTTAAAAGAAATGTCTAGACCGGCCTTCATCCTACTGATTCCAAGGTGGTGTACAATAATAAAAACACAATATTTTAATACATTTTTTATTTTTAAAACCGCAATATTGTTTAAAAGCAATAAAACTTAGAGGAGACACAGATGCACAAGTATTAAGCAGAACAGAGGCACTCTAAAATGTCTGGGCAAACAAAAATGTCTTAACCTGCTGCCAAAAGGATTGTTTCATTATTTCCAATTGAGCCTCTCTGGAGAGGATATTCCAGAGTTGGGGTGCCACTGTGAAAAAGGCCCTACTTCTTCTCGGCCAGAGCCTTGTACCTTCATACCTATCACTTAAGAAGCCAATGGAAGTACTGTCCTGAATGACACAGCCAATGGGCCAATTGTCAGTCAACAACTTATACGGCAACTTTGTGAATAATGTAACCAGATCAGGCCAAAGGTACTGCAGATATTAATATTGTGCAGCTTGAAGTGACTGGATGCATTTAAAAAGACTTTTCCTTTTGAAATGAAGCATTGTCTAGAGTCATTAAAATATTCTTCAAAGTTTTACTTGCGGAACTCCTCAAAAGCAGAACAAAATATATAACATGATATATCCGAAACATCCATACAATATCTCGTGCTGTCCAGCACAGGCTCAGCATCTTAGAAATAAAAGGTAACTCCAAAAATAAATTTAAAAACCAAGTGTCTCTCTCCCCTATTCCAGCTTGCCTATGCAGCTCTTAGTGAGCCATTTATTTTATTTTTATTTTTTAATAATATTTATTAAATTTTTAACAAAAAAGAGTTACAAAATAATAACACACACAAAAAATACAAAAATACAAAAACCAAAATTCAACATAAAAAGAAAAAAAACTAAAAAATCCCTCTTTTATAATATCTTACATTCATTTACTTATTTTCGTGACTTCCTCACACCTCCCTTTTTTGTATTCCATTTAAAGATTTATTCAGCAAATTCATAACCTCATATTTTACCCTCAATTATTTATCATCACATATTTTAACTTCAAATTTTCATCCAAAATCCATCCCTTCTTGCCTATTCTTATTTTACCCTATTACTAGAACCACTTCATTTCATTCCAACGTCATTAACATTCAATAATTTTGCAGTGTTTCTGTAGGTAGATTTTGAATTTCTTCCAATCTTCTTCCACCGACTCTTCTCCCTGGTCTCGGATTCTGCCAGTCATTTCAGCCAATTCCATATAGTCCATTACTTGCATGTGCCATTCTTCCAAGGTGGGTAGATCTTGTGTCTTCCAATGCTTTGTGATGAGTATTCTTGCTGCTGCTGTAGCATACATAAAAAAAGTTCTGTCCTTCTTTAACACCCCTTGGCTGACCATACCCAAGAGAAAGGCCTCTGGTTTCTTCAAGAAGGTATATTTAAATACCTTTTTCAATTCATTATAGATCATTTCCCAGAAAGCCTTAATCTTTGGGCACGTCCACCAGAGGTGAAAGAATGTACCTTCAGTCTCTTTACATTTCCAACATTTATTATCGGGCAGATGATAGATTTTTGCAAGCTTAACTGGGGTCATGTACCACCTGTATATCATTTTCATAATATTCTCTCTTAAGGCATTACATGCCGTGAATTTCATACCTGTGGTCCACAACTGTTCCCAGTCAGCAAACATAATGTTATGGCCGATATCTTGTGCCCATTTTATCATAGCAGATTTTACCATTTCATCTTCAGTGTTCCATTTCAGCAGCAGATTATACATTTTTGATAGTGTCTTAGCTTTGGATTCTAACAATTCTGTTTCTAGTTTTGATTTTTCCACCTGGAAACCAATTTTTTTATCTAGATTATAAGCCTCCCTTATTTGAAAATAATGAAGCCAATCTCGCACTTTATCCTTTAATTTCTCGAAACTCTGCAATTTCAATTTGTCACCTTCCTGTTCCAAAATCTCCCAATATTTTGGCCAATTGGCTTCTATATTGAGTTTTTTCAGAGCCTTCACTTCCATAGGTGAGCCATTTAGATGCTTTTGTTCTCTGTGACGTGCAGAAAAAGACTAGCAGCCACCAATCTGTCAAGATGGCAAATTTGCAACTCAATGCCTTTGATGCCTGATCTAAGGTTAAAACAATGACATGTTAGCTAGCAGAAAACAACCATTAGTTAATTATCAACCTAGCAAGAGCTCAGAAGAAAACTACTGTGGAGAAACCCCAACATTAACAATACACATTTAGCCACTTTCCATTTCTGTGTCAATTAAACCAATTATACTTAACAAAAGGCCCACCTGTAGTTCTCACAGTGGCCAACCAAGTGCCTATGAGGTGCCTGCAAGCAGGACCCGAGTGTCTTCTTTCTTTGGCGATCACTCGTAGCCGAGTAAGATTGTCTTCCATAAAGACGGTTTTAACAGTGAGTCTGTAAGTGACTGTGGAGGCCAATTCTGGATTTGCACATCCGTCCACAGTGGGGACATAGGTTTCTGGGCAGGAGTTTATCATGGTGAGGGTTTGCCAAGCGTGTCTTCTGTCGGAATCTCCACCTGGCCAAGCCGATAAAGCTCATCTTCCTCCAGCCGAGCCTTCGGAATCGCCCCCGACGGATAATTAACGACCTTGAGCCTTTGATGAGGCTCCAAGGCACGTTCCCCCATTTAGCAGAGAATCCAAAACAGCACAGGGAAGTGATGAGATTTATGGCTACATCGCTATGCTTTATTTCTTACTACGCAGACAAAAATACATCCTCTCCCTGTGAGAGCAGAGAGCAACTGAAACAAAGGAACAAAGGAACAGGAAACCAGTAAACATCACATCTGTCTCCTGCCTCTGTGAGACATCCAACAGCCTGGAAGGTCTCTGGAATGTAAACAGAGTCTTGTGACTCCACGCAGCTGCTCTGTGGCAAACAGAAACTAACACCTTCCTCTTAGCATGTTTCTCCCTTTTGTCCTGAGTTCAAGCATCTTCAAAGTCCATGACATCTTTAGTAAAGGCTGTTCTCCAACTGGAGTGCTTGCAGGCCAGCGTTTCCCAGTTGTCAGTGTTTATACTACATTTTTTAAGATTTGCCTTGAGAGAGTCACTAAACCTCTTGTACTGACCACCAGCATTACGCTTTCCATTTTTAAGTTCAGAAGAGAGTAGCTGCTTTGGAAGATGATAATCAGGCATCTGAGCAACATGGCCAGTCCAACGAGGTTGATGTTGAAGAATCATTGCTTCGACATTGCAAGCAGGACCTGAGTGTAACAGCACCCTCCCCACTTGTGTTACACAGTGACTAGTGTATGGTAGAATACTGCTTCAGGCAGTAGAGGCAGAACACAGCGATCATGGATAGTAGCCTTATCCTCCATGAATTTCTCTAATACTCTTTGAAAGGTTTGTGGACGATTGGGTGCCTTTTTTGGACTATCTGAAGAAATAGTATGATGAACTCGCAAGCAGGATTTGAGCTATGAGCAACAGAAGTAATTAGATTTTGGCATTGTGGTTATGATTGGATAGCCAGAAGACAGAGAGCAGCAAAAGGGGAGAAACAACAACTCCATGGGAAAAGGTTGGATCAACAAAAATAAGAGAAAAGACAAAATGTTGTTTTGACTGTATAAGTCAAATAAAATGCAATTGAAAAGTGGGGAAATGCTCTTTTAAAGCCATCCTAATTGGTGGCCATCACAACATCTTGTGATATTCCTCTGTCATGCCCTATCCTTCCTCACTGTTTTTCTAAACTGAAAAGCCCCAGTTGCTATAACCACATTGGGGACTTGTTCCAACCCCTTGGTCATTTTAGCAGACCCTTTCTGAACTTTATTTCCAATCCTGTAAGTTCCCTTCCTGAAGGGATGTGGCCAGAACAATAAACTGTACTTCTTCTCAAAGGCAGCTCAGGTTTGGTGCCATATAACCTTCCTTCCTTGCCAACCACAAACAAACAGAGTGGTGTGTGATTTATCTGCTCAATTACTGTGCTGTGAGGAGAGCAGAGGGGACAGTTCAGTCCTAAGTACTGTAGATTGCATTTTGCTGGCCAAGAAGTCTTCCTCAACCAATTTTGGTCCAAGTTCTACTTGGGCAGTTTATTCATCAAGTCGAATGCATCAGGGAGACCAGAGTAGAGGTGTGCAATCTATCTTCCTATGCAAGCTTTCTGTTCCCTCCTTTTCTTTTTCTAGACCGGCCTGCTCTAGGTGTGTTACCCATCCGCGTGATGAATCACCAAAATGCTTTGTTTGCCCTATTCTCTATGTGAATCACTAGAAAGGTTTGCTGGTGGACAGTTGAGGGAATTAGATCACGATATGATACGATATCTTTATTGTCATTGTCCCATGCAGAACAATGAAATTGAAAAATCTACATAAGACATTCAAAAACCCCTAAAAACTCTGAAACCCCATTTTAAAATGCAATATACTATAGAGACTCCTTATGCTGCATTTAGAACCAGAATTGCATTTATGTAGAAACTGTTTCTCAGGTGGCTAGTCCTGGTCTTTATAACCCTATACATTCTTCCAGAAGGCAGAAGCTGAAAGAGATCATTTCCAGGGTGTGTACTATCATGTGCTATCTCTGCAGCTTTCTTATGGCACCTGACAGCATAGATTTGATCTAAGGTGGGAAGAGTGCACCCAATTATTCTCTCTGCAGTCTTTACAACCCTGGACAGCATTGTTTTTTCCCTGGCCGTGCAGCTCCCAAACCACACACACAGACCATAAATTGTTTTTCTGGAGGATTCTGAGAAAATATAACCTCTGCTGTGCTCTCTTCATCAGGTCTTTGCTGTTTTCTACCCAGGTTCAGTCATCTCTCAACTCCATTCCCAGAAATTGAAACACCGAGACCTGTTCCACGCACTTCCCCTCAATAATAAGTGGCTGAACAATAATTCTCACTGAGGGGTCTCCTCTCAGCGTGGTCCCACATCCTTCAGGGAACAATCCACACCATTGCCCAGAAGGAGCTAATGGAGGCTGCCTTCCTTATCCTGGATTCTGCCACTTGAAGAGGGCAGGAGGGAAGGAGAATGAGGTCCAAAAGAAGGAAGAGCAGTGGCAGCAAGGAGTTAGAAGTGGGGGCCCTACAGGCATGTAGTCCTTGGCTGATACCCAGAAACACTGACCTTTGACAATGAACTTGCCTAAGCTATGGCACTTCAGATTACAGGAGGGGGCATGTATAGCTGAATGGTTCTCCATACAACAGGGGTGCAAAAAGTCTAGCGTAGACTTTTCTGCCAGTGTAGCTTCCTGCTGGAGGAGACTCTTGAGAGTCCCATGGATTGCAAGAAGATCAGACCTCTCCATTCTGAAGGAAATCAGCCCTGAGTGCTCACTGGAAGGACAGATCCTGAAGCTGAGGCTTCAATACTTTGGCCACCTCAGGAGAAGAGAAGACTCCCTGGAAAAGACCCTGATGTTGGGAAAGATGGAGGGCACAAGGAGAAGGGGACAACAGGGGACGAGATGGTTGGACAGTGTTCTCGAAGCTACCAGCATGAGTTTGACCAAACTGCGGGAAGCAGTGGAAGACAGGAGTGCCTGGCATGCTCTGGTCCATGGGGTCATGAAGAGTCGGACATGACTAAACAACAACAAGCTTCCTGGGGGAAAGGGTTGATTGTTAAACCTGGTTGGTCGGCATCCATCTGTTGTGGGAAACAAAGGAGGAATGTGCCTTTGGAGGTGAAGTCAAACTGTTAGAAGGTGCAGTGCTTGCTGTGGCTGTAGAGACCAGTACAGGAGAGACATGTTGTGTTGCAGCCAGGGCAGATGAAGGCATCCGGTTGTTCTGCTGCAGATGCACCATGGCATTTCTTCTCTCTGCACTCCTCCCAATGGTCATTCTTCCTCTGGTCACTGCTGTGGATACACAACCTGTCTGTCTGTCATCAGTTACTGTGGTTGCCTCAAGGGATTCCCACAGGACAGGGTTGATGTTGCTAGACTTTGTGTCAGATTTGCAGACATCTTTGCAATGCAGAGTTGGCCTACCAACAGGCCTGGAGCCTGAAGCCACGTCCTTGGGGATCCTGCCATCTTCCATTTTTTGGAACATGACCAAGGCAGCGGCCGTAGACTTCACTGAGTCTGGGGTGCAAACATGCTGGGATTGTGGGCTTGGAGAAACACATCTTTGTCTGAGACTTTGTCCTGCCATGTGATACCCAAAATCCTCCTGATGCAATGGACATGTGGACAGTGGTGGAGGAAGGGCGTGCGGGGGGTGCGGTCCACCCTGGGTGTCATCACTGGGGTGTGTGTGACAAAATGGGGTTTTTTTATTTTAAAAAATGGCCTCACAAAACTTTTTAGGAGTGATGTGGTGGCTTAGGCGCCTGCAGGTTCCACATCTGCCTACTGCCTCTCCCACAGCCAGTGTGGAGCCAGTGTGGTGTAGTGGTTAAGAGCGGTAGTTTCGTAATCTGGGGAACCGGGTTCGCATCTCCGCTCCTCCACATGCAGCTGCTGGGTGACCTTGGGCCAGTCACACTTCTCTGAAGTCTCTCAGCCCCACTCACCTCACAGAGTGTTTGTTGTGGGGGAGGAAGGGAAAGGAGAATGTTAGCCGCTTTAAGACTCCTTAGGGTAGTGATAAAGCGGGATATCAAATCCAAACTCTTCTTCTTCTCAGCCGCCCTACAGCTGAGGGGGAGGCAGCAGAGGGTCTCCAAGCATTGGAGAGGCTCGCCCCATCCCCCATGGGTGGATTGCCCCGCCTCCTTGGGCAGCCCACTCCGCCCCCATGGGTGGATCGCCCCACCCCCAGCTGCAGGACACGCCCCTGCACCAGGCACCCGAGCAGCTAGCTACGCCGCTGCATGTGGAAGAGGTTGAGGTGTCACTCCTGACAGGTGTAAGTTGCCCACGACTTGCATCCGTAAAGCAACATGCTCAATGCACAAGCCTGGTAGACCTTCATCTGGGTATCTGTTACATCACATTCTCCCATACCCTGCCTTCCCAATAACTCTGGCATAAGGTAAAGGTAAAGGGACCCCTGACCGTTAGGTCCAGTCATGGATGACTCTGGGGTTGGGGTGTTCATCTCACTTTATTGGCCGAGGGAGCCGGCGTACAGCTTCTGGGTCATGTGGCCAGCATGACTAAGCCGCTTCTGGCAAACCAGAGCAGCGCACGAAAACACCATTTACCTTCCCGCTGGAGTGGTACCTATTTATCTACTTGCACTTTGATGTGCTTTTGAACTGCTAGGTTGGCAGGAGCAGGGACTAAGCAACAGGAGCTCACCCCGTCGCAGGAATTTGAACCGCCAACCTTCTGATCAGCAAGCCGTAGGCTCTGTGGTTTAGACCACAGTGCCACCCGCGCCCCAAGTCTGGCATAAGGATCTCCTAACAGCTCTCAGCACCCTTAAGAAACGACACCTCCCAGAATTCTTTGGGGGGCAGCCATGACTGTTTAAAGTGTTCCTCACTCTTGTCTTATGCAGTGGGGGCAGAGACCACAGATTCTGACACATCACAGTGCTGAAGCGATAGGCCACAGAATCTGTGGCTGGATCTAGACACATTAAAAAAGCATTAGAGGAAAATGGAAAAAACCCCACATTGCTGAAACATCAAACTCCACAGCGCAATCTGGTGCCGCACGTTTATGATGCAATTATGACGATAGAATTGCCTGAATGCAGCTGAGTCCTGTGTCAGCTTTCAGGGTGTCACAGAGCTCTTTCTCCCCTTAGAAGCAAACACAAGGGAGCTTTCACAACATAATATTGCCACAGAAAGGAAGACCTGAAGGTCTAGCCCTTCTTCTAATGGAACGACTCATGAGCAAACTTGTCAGCAGCTAATTCTGCACCCCACAGCTTGTTAACTGTGATGATGTTTGAGAGTGCCAGTGGCATCTACACAAATTGATTTTTTTTAATATGAAGGAAGCTAGCCTTGTAACACGCGTCTGCAGCTGTGGCTCATGTCCTTTCCCATTTTGAAAAACGGCTGAGGAAACAATTTATTTACTTGATGTTATTCAGGAGAGTTTGTTTGCAGCCTGGGCATCCGAGTTGGCACACTGGTAGTTCATTAGAGCTTGGGATGAGAGTCTGCTCAGGATGTTAGATTTCTGCCAGATGCTTTCACCCTCCTGACTTCTTACATATCAGGGTTCTCCTCCTCCTTCTACTTCTTCTTGCCAGCTTGAGAAATCAGCAAAACTCTCCTCTAGTCAATTACAAACGGAAGACGATGCAGAAATGCCACCTCGAATCCTCATGTAAGTTGATCAAAACCAATTGAGTTCCAGCGGGGGGAAGATTTCTCCTCCTCATCAAAACTCCGTTAGCAATCTGAAAATTAAACTTGTGCCAAAGGATGGATTGGCCCTGAGGGGACGACTCGGTGAGTCTGCCAGCCTCCAGCAAACCCTCAAAACTAATGGCTCGGAACTGTCACAGGAACAGCATCGAGGGCCAAGATTAGTTGCTTTCTTCCTTGGACTCAGAGGGTCTATTAAATGACCCCTGAGTGCAGCACGTCATGAGAATGCTACCTCTGAGTGCCTGGCGAGACATAATGGCTCAGATTCACAGAAAGTGAAATTGAAACCCATGACTATTTTGGTCTTTGGGAAAGATGATAGGCAAGAGACCTGGCATAGGGGGGCACTGCCCCCAACAAATCTCTCTGGATTTCAGGGAGCATGCAGGTCTCTTACGAGCTGACTTTAAGGTGGCCAGCTGCTCATCACCAAACATGAGAATTAATAGAGCTATGGCTCAGTGGAGGGGTATCTGCTTTTCATGCAGAAGGTCGTTGGTTCAATCCCCAGCATCTCCAGGTAGGACTAAGAATGTCCCTGGAGAGCCTCTGCCAGACAGTGTAGAAAATAACACTTGGCTCACTTATAGACTTTCCAGAAGGAAGCTGGAAGAAAGATAATGAGTAAATATGGAAGAAATTTATTTACAGGACCACTTCTCCTGGTCTGCCCCGCAGAGGACCTTAAGGTCCATGAATAATCATAGTTTAGAGGTCCCAGGCCCTAAGGAAGTCAGATTATCCTCCACCAGGGCCAGGGCCTTCTCAGTGATGGCTCCGACCTGGTGGAACGCTCTGTCCCATGAGACTAGGGCCCTGCAGGATTTAACTTCCTTCTGCAGGGCCTGTAAGACAGAGCTATTCTGCCTGGCTTTCAATTTGAACTTAGCCTGATCTTTTATTCCCCTTCCTTCCCTTCCCCTCCCCTTTTTATGAAGATTACCCGCTCTGGGATCCCACAGCTAATTCTCCCCTGGTCTCCTCGCTGGCCCAAATAGGACTAATTTAGCCAGCTAGCCCTGGTGATCATCTAATGTTTATTGGATGGATTTCCCCCCTAAATTTATTTTTGAATTCTGAATTTATTGTTATTCAGGTTTTATACTGTATTTTATGCTGTTTTTTGTTGCATCAATTAAGTGTTTTAAATCTGTTGTTAGCCGCCCTGAGCCCGGTTTTCTGAACTGGGAAGGGCGGGGTATAAATAAAAATGTATTATTATTATTATTATTATTATTATTATTACTCCAAGAAGGCAATATAAAACCTTGGATTTTCAGAGTGATTGGACTTCCTTGCATTTGAGCCTTTGGACGGTCTGCTTTTTTGCTACCTCATTAAACCCCTCTTGTTAGCAGAATACTCTAAGCTTCTTTTGATTGATCTCCAATGCATCTGCGTGTTCACCGATAGCCGAGTCTGCTACTGGCCTTACTCGGGATTTATGTGTTAAGTTGTGGGTGAACATATCAGACGACACAGCGATTCTTCAAACAGCTCTTGTGTATTCACAGGCCAGAACAGAACTGAACTGAAGGGTTCAGCCAGCCTGCTTATATAGAGCTGCAGTACAATGTTACTGTAACAACTTTCTAAAACTATCCAATCACTGAACGTCACTTTCAATCCCTTATTTGCATAACTATCTACAGCATCCCACTGCTGGCCCAGGGTGAGAACTTCAGTACATAACATTATGTAAGACATTTCTCCCCAACCTGGTGCTCTCCAGATATTTTTGGACAACCGCTCCCCAGCCGGCACAACTTAAAGACACACAAGGAGCCCAGGGAGGCAGACATGCAATTAAAAACAAAAACCAAGCAAAAGCATTCTAAAACACCCTTAGAACAATCACGATTAAAAACATTCTAAAAGCAGTTACGAGTAAAAACATTCCTCCACCAGTTATCTTGAGGGTGCCAGAAGAAGTTCTGCATACCCTCCAACATTTCTCCAATAAAATAGGGACATTCTAAGGAAAAACAGGACATTCTGGGATCAGATTGGAAATTGGGACAGCTTCTGTAAATACAGGACTGTCCCTAGGAAAAAGGGACACTTAGTAGGGCGGTTCATTAAAAATGGTTTTTTGGGGTTTTTTTTAAAATGCCTGCTCCGAAGGTCTTATCTTACTACACTAGGAATTATATAGCTATATCTGAAATTTCATGCACATCAGTTAATACCTTGGCCCTCCTCCACTGAAAAGCATTGGGTGTTCAGTAGGGCGGTTCATAAAAAATCCCCTTTTTTTGAAAATGCCTGCTCCAAAGTTCTTATCTTACTACACTAGGAATTATATTCCAGAGTGTATATTTGAACGTTCCAGAGCCCCGTTTGCAACATGAGCAAAACTCAACATGCGTCTGTGCGTGTGCTCAGGTTGCGATTCGCCGCTTCTGCGCATGCGCGTGACATCATTTTGTGTATCTTTTTTTTAAAAAAGTATTTATTAAGATTTTTCAAATCAAATCCAAATCACAAACACAAAATCAAAAACAATACAACAAAAACAACAAACATAAAAGAAAAAATTATTATTTGCATTACTATCTTTATAACCTTCTTTCCTGACTTCCTCACATCTCCCTTTTCTGTGTTCCCCTTTACACAATCAATTTTAGCAATTTCCTACCCTCTTTCCAAATCATATTCAATATTATATATTTCAGACTATTATGCATTTAGTTTCCTTTTCTTTTAAAACTATTTTCTCACATACTCTTTATAGCTTCATCCTTTGTGTCATTTGTTTAATCACAACATAATATTGCTCCGGTCTTATCCCTTCTTTTCCAAATCATTTTTACATACTTCTTTATACCAAATCCCTAATGCCATATTATTTTTATACCCAACATCTTTTTAACATTCAAACATTTTACAATGTTTTTGAAGATAATCTTTGAATTTCTTCCAGTCCTCTTCCATCGATTCTTCTCCCCGGTCTCATTTTGTGTATCTGCGCATGCACGAGTGGCGAAACCCGGAAGTAACCCTTTCGCAACCTGAAAATGCGCAGCCTGAAGCAAGCATAACAAGAGGTATGACTGTATCTGAAATTCCATGCATATCAGTTAATATCTTGACCCTCCTCCACGAAAATAGCTGTTTACTTGGCCATTTTCCTATATTGTAAAGGCTGAGATTTCAATTCATTGGATCAGGGTCAAGATATTAACTGATATGCATGAAATTTCAGATATAGCTGTAAGGTTGTAAGGGGTTACTTGTGCGTAAGTTGTCTTCCGTTTTGGTTAGATTGCCTGGCCAACCATGCTTTGGCTTGCCAGCTCACCCTCCGTGACCGGTCAGTCACTTGCAGAATCCGTCAGTGGGCGTTTCTTAAACCTCTTCCAGCATAAGAGCTGTTTGACGCCAAGTCTCCTCCTACTTTCCCTGCGCGGAACTCGTCTGCGCAAGTAAGGGGAAGGCAGGGGCGTGTCAGCGCTTTCCCCACTAGTCTCTGGTGAAGGGTCTCGGAGCCCTGTCTCCAAATCCTCCATCTCATTCTCTTCTCTACTGGTGTTACGCTGAATTCCTTCCCCCCCTGCTGGTCCCCTCTCCGGCATCGCTCTGGAGCCCTGCCTCAGCCTCTCGCTCTGATGTCAGTTCCCTGACAATAGCTATATAATCCCTAGTGTAGTAAGATAAGATCTTTGGAGCAGGCATTTTTTTAAAAAAGTTTTTTTATGAACCACCCTAACACTTAGAGGGTCTGATCAGCCACCACCTGTGTAAACCATCATATTTTCAAATTCCTCCTGAAAGTTAATAATGATTGAGAACAGAACATCTCACTAGGGATGGCATTCCACAACCAGGGAGCCACCATTGAAAAGGCCCTGTCATGGGCACTCACCAAGCAGGCACCACCAACAAGGCCTACGTTTTGTTTTTTAAAAATGTAAAGACCACTTAATCAGAAAAGTCTCTAAGCAGTATGCACAATAAAGAGATAGAAAGACACCCCCCCCAAGTGGTCTCAAAAATAGCTTCTAAGGAGTCAGGACATAGACATAGTTTTAAAATACCATTTTAAGGTTTTTGCTTTCTAGATCATTCGTTTCATTGACTTGTTAAGTGGAATTATAAAGGGTTTTTTTTTTAAAAAAAAAAGAGAGAGAAAGGAACACAGCCTTCAAGTATCTACCAAATGTTGACATTTTAATTTAATCAGTTTTAATTGTTATTCCTTTTAAATGTCAGCTGGGTGCATTATCCGGAGCTGGAGAAGCTTGTTAAAATGACTTCATGAGCACTTCTCTTCAACAAGGAGTCAATGGCACTTTGCTGGCTGGGCTTCTCCCATAGATTTCCTGGAACCGAGAAGCGCAAAAAAAGCAAAGAGGGGGAGAGAGACAAAACATCTCATGCATTTATTTTTATTTATTTACTTCTTTGACCACCCATTTCAAAGTAATAGCCATGACAAGGTTGGCTCGATGGAAATAATCTAAAATAAAGCCGGAACAATGCTGATGAATCCAAAAATATGCTGTGTAGGCATTGAAACAATGGCCTCCCGGTGGAGTTTGTAACTGTCTCTCTGCTGTGGTTTTGCCATTCGGCATATGGTTCAATCTAACTGCCCATAGCGCTATTAAATTATGGAACTCACTGCCACTGGAGGCAGTATTAGCCACCAGCTTAGATGGCTTTGAAAGAAAATCAGTCAAATTCAGGTAAAGGTAAAGGTAAAGGATCCCTGGATGGTTAAGTCCAGTCAAAGGCAACTATGGGGTTGTGGCACTCATCTTGCTTTCATGCCGAGGGAGCTGGTGTTTGTCAACAGACAGCTTTCCGGGTCATGTGGCCAGCATGACTAAACCACTACTGGCGCAACGGAACACCATGATGGAAACCAGAGCACATGGAAACACCGTTTACCTTCCCGCCACAGTGGTACCTATTTATCTACTCGCACTGGTGTGCTTTCGAACTGCTAGGTAGGCAGGAGCTGGGACAGAGCAACAGAAACTCACCCTGTTGTGCAGATTTGAACAGCCGACCTTCTGATCAGGAAGCCCAAGAGGCTCAGTGGTTTAGACCACAGCACCACCATCATCCCTATTGGTGACTACTAGCCATTGTCAGGAGTTCAGTAAAGATCTTACTTGGAAAATAAATACAACCCAGGTGGTTAAGAAAGCCCAACAGAGACTCCATCTCCTCAGAGTATTGCAGAAGAATGATGTCAATCAGCATCTGATGATCTCCTTCTACCGGTCAACAATAGAAAGTGTCCTTTCATATTGCATCATGGTGTGGTACGCTGGTTTGACATCAACTGATAGGAAGTGCCTACAGAGCGTGGTGAGTACAGCAAAAACAGACGGACCTCAGCATAACACTCAAAACGGAAGTGTGGCGCTCAAATCAGTAGCAGAACACTCAAAATGGAGTACATTTGACTTCCAAAAAAAGTTCGCAAACCGGAACACTTCCTTCCAGGTTTGCAGTGTTTGGGTTCCAAGTTGTTTGAGTACCAAGGCATTTGAGAACCAAGGTACCACTGTAAGAGGAAATGGATCACTAACACACACACACACACACACACACACACACACGTGTGAGATGACATTGATTTGCATAAAATCTGCTTATTCTAATTTCTACTATGTAGTAATTGTTGCTATATTCCTATATAACCCACCCTAACACCCCTCTGTGGTGTTCTCTGTTCAACCCCTCTTGTCAGAAGGAACTGGTGACAGTTTATTTTGGAAAACCTATGAATTTTCATTGCCCCAAAAAGAGGGGGGAAAGAGGGACACACAGAGAGATCCAAGTCCTATAGATGCCTCAAGTCCCACTGCTATTCTTTTGAAAGTGTTTAAAATTAGCCGGCTGATCAAAATTATTCAACAAGCGGGAGTAAGATCAAACGAGGCCTGTCAATCAGTATGAGGGGAGGCTTGTGGCTGATTGGAAAATAATCCTTTATGGTCCTTGAACAACAACAACAAAAACCTCTGGATGCAGATGTTTTCTAGAACAAAGGAGTGGGACTTCAGGCCCGAGCCCTCTCTGTCTGGCCCTCCAATTTGCCCCAGGTCACGACCCTCACCAGCCCTGCTTCGCACCCTCATCAAGTTATTTTTCTTGGCTGGAATACGTCCCTCCGCAGTTTAAGAAGGATATTGGCAAGCTGGAAGGTACACAGAGGAGAGCAACCAAGATGATCAAGGGTCTGGAAACCAAGTCTTACGAGGAGCACTTGAGGGAGCTGAGTATGGTTAGCCTGAAAAAGGGAAGACTGAGAAGAGAAGTCTGAGAGGAGATATGATATCCATCTTCAAATATCTTAAGGGCTGTCATATGGAAGAGGGAACAAGCTTGTTTTCTCTTGCTCTGCAGCAGGCATAGGCAAACTCGGCCCACCAGATGTTTTGGGACTACAATTCCCATCATCCCTGGCCACTGGTCCTGTTAGCTAGGGATCATGGGAGTTGTAGTCCCAAAACATCTGGAGGGCCAAGTTTGCCTATGCCTGCTCTGGAGGGTAGGACTCGAACCCATGGCTTCAATTTACAAGAAAGGAGATTCCGACTAAACATTAGGAGGAACTTTCTGACAGTAAGAGCTATTTTGACCGTGGAACAGATTCTCTCAAGAGCTGCATGCTGACTGGAAAATTGGAGGGGAAAGCAGACAGAATTAAAGAGGTGAGAGACATTGTTATCAGATTATTTTATTTGGGAGGTTTATACAGTGCTACCTCGGGTTACATACGCTTCAGGTTACATACGCTTCAGGTTACATACGCTTCAGGTTACAGACTTGGCTAACCCAGAAATCGTACCTCGGGTTAAGAACTTTGCTTCAGGATGAGAACAGAAATCGTGCTCTGGCGGCGCAGCGGCAGCAGGAGGCCCCATTAGCTAAAGTGGTGCTTCAGGTTAAGAACAATTTCAGGTTAAGAACGGACCTCCGGAACGAATTAAGTACGTAACCCGAGGTACCACTATATTGCAAAATAATAATAGTAAAAATATTGTAAAGAGTCGTGCAAATTATGGCTGTAGTCCTGTAGGCACCTGAGAGTCAGTCCCCATTGAATAGGATTCTCCTGCAAAAGGGCGGAAGCAAATTTATGAAGCAATGCTTCTGTAGCAACCTTCTCCAACCTGATGCTCTACAGATGTTCTGGACTACAACTCCCATCATCCTTGACAACTGGCCATGCTGGATGGGGCTAATGGGATTTGTAGGTCCAAACATCCAAATGGCACCGCATTGGGGAAGCCTGTTCTGAAACTGCCTAGCAGGCTGCTCCAGAGATCAGGAATACAGATGTCCATTTCTTCCATACGCAAAAAGTGTTGCTCATTATAACTTTTCAGTCCCTGAGCCTATTTTTGCTGCAGAGGAATATTATATAAGCAGTCTTTGCAACACCTTTCCTCTCAAAACACAGAGCAGTTTCCAGATGGTAGTCATGAGATGCAGCCAGGCATGTCACATTACGAATCGGCAGAGGCAACTTTCAGGTACTCCAGAGCCTGAGTAGACAGAGAGACATTTTTCTCTCTCCTTTCCTAACAATAAAACCTGAGGTCATCTACTGAAATTGATGGGCAGAAGATTCAAGACAGACTCTTCTTTTCTTATCTTTTTCTGAAGCACACTTAACCAATGGAATTCTCTGCCACGCAGATGCTAACAAGCAGTTTTGAATTCCACACAAGAGGATTTCACAATAGGCATCCAGAAAATATTTTCAGAAAATATGAGGTATTTGACAATGGGACAAGCTGCCTTGGAAGGGCAGGGTTTGGGATTAATTACCTTTGAGATGGTGACAGCAGCTACGAAATTAAACGACGCCTGCTTCTTGGGAGAAAAGCAATGACAAACCTAGACAGCATCTTAAAAAGTAGAGACATCACCTTGCCAACAAAGGTCCGTATAGTAAAAGCTATGGTTTTCCCAGTAGTGATGTATGGAAGTGAGAGCTGGACCATAAAAAAGGCTGGTCGTCGAAGAATTGATGCTTTTGAATTATGGTGCTGGAGGAGACTCTTGAGAGTCCCGTCGACTGCAAGAAGATCAAACCTCTCCATTCTGAAGGAAATCAGCCCTGAGTGCTAACTGGAAGGACAGATCCTGAAGCTGAGGCTCCAATACTTTGGCCACCTCATGAGAAGAGAAGACTCCCTGGAAAAGGCCCTGATGTTGGGAAAGATGGAGGGCACAAGGAGAAGGGGGCGACAGAGGACGAGATGGTTGGACAGTGTTCTCTTTTTTTTTTTTAATATATTTATTAAAATTTTTAAACATAAATGCAGAAATAAAAAACAATGAAACATATATCATAACATATTTTCTTAGCTTCATTGGACTCCCTCACGTCTCCCGCTCGCACTTGCATCATTGTCAATTCTTACCCGCAATTTATCATCTTGTTTACATTCTTATATCCCATTCATTTAAAATATAATCTATTAATCCTCCCAAAGGTTTATGTTTTTTCCTCAATCTCACTTGTCATCCTAATTCCATCTAGTTTAGTGGTGCTCAATTATTTATGTTCTAGCATCCTTCTTAACATTCAACCAAATTACAATGCTTTTTTAAATAAATCTTAAATTTCTTCCAGTCTTCTTCAACCTTCTCTTCTCCCAGGTCTCGGATTCTGCCGGTCATCTCGGCTAGTTCCATATAGTCTATCAGCTGCATCTGCCACTCTTCCAGTATGGGTAGATCTTGGGTTTTCCAGTGCTTAGCGATAAGTATCCTTGCTGCTGTTGTTGCATACATAAAAAATGTTCGGTCCTTCCTTAACACCTTCTGGCTGACAATACCCAAAAGGAAGGCCTCTGGTTTCTTAGTGAAGGTATACTTAAATACCTTTTTCAGCTCATTATATATCATTTCCCAGAAAGCCTTCACTCTAGGGCAAGTCCACCAGAGGTGAAAGAATGTTCCTTCATTTTCTTTACATTTCCAACATTTATTATCAGACAAATGGTATATTTTGGCAAGTTTAACTGGGGTCATGTACCATCTATATATCATTTTCATTACATTTTCCTTCAAAGCATTACATGCAGTGAAGTTCAACCCAATGGTCCACAACCTTTCCCAGTCCTCAAACATAATGTTGTGCCCAATGTCCTGTGCCCACTTTATCATAGCCGATTTAACCATTTCATCTTGTGTATTCCATTTTAACAGCAAGTTATACATTCTTGAAAGTACCTTAGTCTTAGGCTCTAACAGTTCTGTTTCCAACTTCGATTTCTCCACCTGGAACCCTAACTTTTTGTCATTTTTAAAGACTTCTTTAATCTGAGCGTAGTGTAGCCAGTCTCGCACTTTATCCTTCATTTTCTCCAAACTCTGCAATTTCCAATTGTCTCCATCTTTTTCTAGTATTTCCCAATATTTTGGCCATTTGGCCTCCATATTGGGTCTTTTTCGGGCCTTAGCTTCCAGCGGTGAAAGCCACCTTGGAGTTTTATTTTCCAATAAGTCTTTATATTTTGTCCAGACATTAAACACTGCTTTTCTGACAATATGATTCTTAAAGGCCTTATTGATCTTAACCTTGTCATACCATAAGTATGCATGCCAACCAAAAGCATTGTTAAAACCTTCCAGATCCAGAACGTCAGTGTCCTCGAGAAGTAGCCAGTCTTTTAGCCAGCAGAAAGCTGCGGCCTCATAGTACAACTTTAGGTCTGGCAGGGCAAAGCCCCCTCTTTCTTTCGCATCAGTTAATATCTTAAACTTAATTCTGGGCTTTTTGCCCTGCCAGACAAACTTAGAGATGTCTCTCTGCCACTTCCGGAAGCACTCCGTCTTGTCCACAATCTGTAGTGTTTGAAACAAAAACAACATTTTTGGCAATACATTCATCTTAATAGCAGCAATTCGGCCTAACAAAGAAAGTTTCAATTTTGTCCAACTGTCTAAGTCTCTTTTAATTTCAGACCAACATTTTTCATAGTTATCCTTAAAAAGACTCAGATTTTTTGCTGTTATGTTTACCCCTAGGTACTTTACTTTTTTAACCACAGTTAGTTCTGTCTCTCTCTGAAACCGTTCTGACTCTGTATCTGTCAATTTTTTTCCCAGCACCTTAGTTTTCTGTTTGTTTAATTTGAATACCGCCACCCGACCAAAGTCTTGAATCAATTGTAACACTCTTTTCGTACTAGATTCTGGCTCCTGCAGGGTCAAAACTAGGTCATCTGCAAAAGCTTTAAGTTTGTATTGTTTCGCTCCGACCTAGATTCCTTCCACCAACCGGTCCCCTCTGATCATGTTCAAGAGCACCTCCAGAACCGAAATAAATAGCAGAGGGGAAATGGGGCAGCCTTGTCGTGTTCCTTTTTCAATTTTAAACTCTTCTGTAACCACATTGTTAACTATCAATTTAGCTTTTTGTTCTGAATATATAGCATCAATCCCATTCTCAAAACCCCGTCCCACTCCCATTTCTTTTAAATTTCCCTTCATAAATTTCCAAGAGATATTGTCAAAGGCCTTCTCCGCATCTATAAAAATTAACACTGCTTTTGTATTTATGTCTGTTTGCAAAAGTTCCAAAATGTCAATGATATTCCTTGTGTTAGCAAACAAGTGTCTACCTGGGAGAAAGCCTGCCTGGTCTTTATGAATTACTTCATTTAATACTTTTTTGAGTCTACTTGCCAAAACGTCTGCAAATATTTTGTAATCCACATTTAGAAGGGAGATGGGACGATAGTTCTTAAGTTGTGTCTTTTCAGCTTCCGATTTTGGTATCAATGTGATAAAAGCTTCTTTCCACGATTCCGGCGCCTTCTTCCCCTCCATAATTTCATTGCTGACCTCCATCAGTGGTTGTATCAGATAGTCTTTTAATGTCTTGTAGTACTTGGAGGTCAGCCCATCTGGCCCTGGGGATTTGCCCAATTGCATGTTCTGAATGGCTTGTTCAATCTCTTGTCGTGTTATTTTGCAATTCAGGATTGATCTATTTTCTTGTGACAATTTTGTTAGTCCATTTTTTTCCAAAAATTGTTTAATCTCAACCTCATCTTGCGGCCCTTGAGTATATAATCTTTTGAAATATCTCTGGAAGCACTTTCTGATCTCCACAGGGTTCTGAATATTTCTTCCTTCAATTTCTAAATTTGTAACTGTATTTAGTTTTTGTCTCCTCTTCAACTGCCAAGCTAGCAGTTTCCCACATTTATTTGCCGATTCAAAAGTTTTTTGTTTCATTAATTTAATCTTCCACTCTATTTCCTGGTTTATCAATTTAGAATATTGTGCTTGATGAAGTTTGATTTCTCTCAGGGTCGGCTGTGACTTCGGATTTGATCTTAACTTCTTCTCCAATTCTTTGATTTTCTCCAGTAGCCAGTATCTTCTTGTTTGTGCAATGCGATTTTAGATATTCTTTAAATATTTTCCATTCTCTGTATATTTTCTGGTTTGACTCTCCTCTGATTCTACCTGTTAATTTTGCTAATTACTGGTATTCTATCATAAGTGTCTGCTAATCTGTAACTGTTGGTAAGATTTCATTTTTCCACTTTCTTGCCACTATTATTTTATTTGTAAATAAAAAGTGTATAAGATACCATACTGGATTATATGTATATATACAAAAAGAAACAACATAAATCTGTGCAAGAAACCTAAGACAACATAAGCAGTATAATGAGAATTATTGGAAGTTTTATATTTTAATCTGTTATTTTATATGGCATTTTGTATTTTGCTCTTCTTTTTTCATTTCTTTCTCATTTCTTTCTATCTTATTGTCCTTTTGTATTTGTATGATTTGTATTTGTATGATTGTATATGTATGATCTTTGTTCTGTCTTTCTGTGTATATGCTTTTGTGCGAAACTAATAAAGATTTAAAAGAAAGAAAGAAAAAGAAAAAGTGCACAGTAGCACCTCGGCTTACCTAACCCTCTGGCTACATAAACTTCACATTATGAAAGTGGCAAACCCAGAAGTATCAGACCGGGTTTTGCCGCGCGTGGTTTTGCAGATCCTCGGGTTGTGGAAATCTCCGCATCGGGCCGGACCTTCGGAACAGATCCCGTTTGCAACCAGAGGTACCACTGTATTTTTGTTTCATCCCCCATGATATTTCTAGGTTAATTGTTCTACTGTCGCTTATTGTCACACTTTTTGGGTAGCATGTAGTCAATATTGCACCCTCTAAGAACTTCTGGCTATTACTAGCCTGGCTGCTAAGAAAACCTGGCCAATAAAAAAACCAAGGAGCAGTTGGAGGAGCTGAGTATGTTTAGCCTGGAAAGGAGGAGACTGAGAGGAGATATGAGAGCCATTTTCCAGTATCTCAAGGGCTGCTACATGGAAGGTGGAGCAAGCTTGTTTTCTCCTGCTTTGGAGGCTAGGACTCGAACCCATGGCTTCAAGTTACAAGAAAGGAGATTCCAACTAAACATCAGGAAGAACTTTTTGATGGTAAGAGCTGTTCAGCAGTGGAGCTGTCTCCCTCAGGAGGTGGTGGACTCTCCTTCCTTGGAGGTTTTTAAGCAGAGGTTGGGCGGCCACCTGTCATGGATGTTTTAGCTGAGATTTCTGCATTGCAGGGGGTTGGACTAGATGACCCTAGGGGTCTCTTCCAGATCTATGATTCTATGATATTAAGATATTTAAAATGCAGGTGCATATTTTCCCCAGGTAAAGTTTATTTTTTTAAATAATTTTTATTGACTTTTACATTATTATTTTTTATCACAATTGCATCATAACAAATAATAACAAACTGAATTTCCCGCTTCCAACCCACCCCCATGACTTCCCTCACCTTCCCCTACTGGTTTTTTTACATATAAACTTGTCCTGCTTACTATACTTCAATATTATATCCTTAAATTGAATGTTGTTATATTCTTATCATTTTAACCTAATCTTTATAAGTTATATGTTAATAATAATAATAATAATAATAATAATAATAATAATAATAATAATTTATTATTTGTACCCCGCCCATCTGGCTGGGTCTCCCCAGCCACTCTGGGCGGCTTCCATAAAAACCAAAAATACACTAAAATATCACAGATTAAAAACTTCCCTGAAGTTTTTACTCAAACCCTGCTGTTGTTGTTTAGTCATTTAGTTGTGTCCGACTCTTCGTGACCCCCTGGACCAGAGCACGCCAGGCACTCCTGTCTTCCACTGCCTCCCGCAGTTTGGTCAAACTCATGTTGGTAGCTTCGAGAACACTGTCCAACCATCTCGTCCTCTGCCATCCCCTTCTCCTTGTGCCCTCCATCTTTCCCAACATCAGGGTCTTTTCCAGGGACTCTTCTCTTCTCATAAGGTACCCAAAGTTTTGGAGCCTCAGCTTCACGATCTGTCCTTCCAGTGAGCCCTCAGGGCTGATTTCCTTCAGAATGGATAGGTTTTATCTTCTTGCAGTCCATGGGACTCTCAAGAGTCTACTCCAGCACCAGAATTCAAATCATGGATCCTTCATGGATCACTGCCTTGTCATGGCGAAGGGGCTTGAATTACTCAGAGAAGCTATGAGCTATGCCTTGCAGGGCCACCCAAGAACGGCAGGTCATAGTGCAGAGTTTTGACCAAACGTGATCCACCTGGAGCAGGAACCGGCAAGCCACTCCAGTATCCCTGCCAAGAAAACTCCAGGGACAAACCCTGCTAGTGGGTTCATTTCTTTACATTGGTTCCATAGATACAGCATAAATGGTTCCCCAATCTTCTTTAAAATCTCTGTTGTCTTCGTCTCTGAGTCTTTCAGTTGGCTTCGCCATTTCAGCATATTCATCAGTTTAAGTAAAGACAACTCTGAGCCTTTTACTATGTTTTGTCCTATTATCTCTCTGATTTCTTCAAATGCATCCTCCCAGAATGTAGGCCACCTTATCACAGGCCCACCACATGTGCTGATGGAAGCTAAGAACCTCAGATGATCAGGCCAGAGACCTATTTAGTTCAGCATCCTGTTTTCACAAGTAGCAAATCAGATCCTTTTGAGGAATCCGCAAGCAGAATCTGAGCACAATAGCACTCTCCCCTCCTGGGGTATTCAGCTACTGGTATTCAGAGGCATTGCTGTGTTGGAATGTTCTAGAAGGAACTTGAAAATGGTCTTGAACAAGTTGCTAGGCAACGGAAAATTTCCCCAGCAATAGGTGTCCTTATAGGGCATGTGATCAACTAAGTCAGTGTAAATGAGTATGTGAATGAGTCAGCGTTAGGTCTCTGGCAGGATGGCTAAAAGAGAAAAAAGATGATGTTGCTTCATTTGTTTTTATTCATTTATCAGTGTAAAGTTTTGTAAATAATAAAGACTCTGAGAAACAGAACCAAATGGTGTTTATTCCTGTAGTGAGAATTTCACTAAGAAATAGCTGGATAGCTGCTACTGTAAAGAGGTAAAAAGATGCTGGAAACACAAGAACTACCCACACTGGAAGAATGGCAGACGAAAGTGATTGACTTCATGGGACTGGCAGAAATGACCGGCAGAATCCGCGACCAAGAGAAAGAGACAGTGGAGGAAGATTGGAAGAAGTTTAAAGTATATCTTAAGAACTGTTGTAAAATAGAGGAGTGATAAAATGTCAAGGGGAAGGAAGATGCAGAATTGCAGCTAAAACTGTTTGATGATTTAAGGTAAAAGTGAGAATGACAATGAACTTAAATTTAATTGGCAAAAAGGGTTGTTGAAAAACTGTAAAATAAGGATGCAAAAAGGGTGAGGTATGGGGAAGTCCGAGAAAGGAGGCTTATGAAAATAAGGTTAAGAAATGATATCTTTGTATGTGTTTGTATTTGTTGATGTTTGTGTGTTGTTGATGTTTTGCGTTAAAAATTGGAAAATTAATAAAAATTATTATAAAAAAAAAAGATGCTGGAAAGCTTTTCTGTAAAAGGAACTCTACCTTATTTCTATGTTTGAAGCAGCTCCCCCTAGTTAGGGTGCACCCCCTTTATATTTGCAGAATAGAATACCACCTGATCTCTTGTAAACCGAAAGTTATGGCCTTACATGGTCTTGCCCCCCCTTTCCTTCCTGCACCAGCCTCTCCACGCCATGAGCCTCAACACGTGTTCAAATGTAAAACATGTGATTTATACTAAATGGGGCTTTGCCTCCTGCATTACCCTCCTCGTCTTCAGTCTCCCCCCATCTGGGGCCAGAATGAAACATCCATCTAGCCTTGTTCTTATCTTTCGCCCGCCTAAGCCTAGACATTCCAAATTTACACTGTAACATCTAAGCAAGGGAGAAAAAGCCTTGTTCTTCTGGCTGGTGAAAAACCTTTGGGAAAACCTCGCCTTAAACAGTTTTTGGGATCATATAGAGAACAATATTCTAATGGCCCCCCCCTTCAGTCACTCCATATTTGCAGGATATTGACTGTTGAAACCTACTACAATTCCTATTGGTTAAGAAATTGCAGTTTACAGGCTTCCTGATCCGCTTACATCATGTTTGCTCCTAAACATGTAAAACAGGTACCCTCAACAACAACATCTATCCCATGTCCATTCAAATTAGCGGTTTTTACAATAGGGGTGTGTTTTATAATATTCATGAAGCATTGAGCATGCGTACTAGTGCTTAAACTATCACCTGCTATTTCTCCTTGTTATCTCAGGTCACCTCTAAACTATAAATCTATCCCTCTTTCAAGGCTAACAATCTACAGAATCCGGGACCAGGGAAGAGAGACGGTGGAAGAAGATTGGAAGAAACTTAAGGACTATCTTAGGAAACATTGCAAAATTAATGAATGTTAGAATGATGTGGGTTTCAGAAGTTAAGTGGTTTTCAGCGGTATTGATGAAGTAAAAAGAAAAGAAAGGTTAAAAATTAATTTGAAAATAAGGAAGAGGATTTGCTGATTAGATAATTAGAAATTGGAATACAGAAAGGGGAGGTATGAGGAGGTCGGGGAAGTAAGTTACAAGAAAATAAGGGATTGAAATTATACTTGTTCTTGTTTGTGTTTGTTTGTATTGTTGTTTTGTATTATTTGAAATTTTAATAAATATCATTTTTTTAAAAAAAAAAAACAACAATCTACAGTGCACGCTCGGGTTGTGAACGTGATCCATGCAGGATGCACGTTCGCAACCCGCAGCATCTGCAACCCACAGCGGTGCATCTGTGCATGCGCAGGTTGCGATTCGGAGCGTCTGCACATGCGCAAAGCGCAATTTAGCGCTTCTGCACATGCACGACCGCAGGAACCCGGAAGTAACCCGTTCCGGTACTTCAAGGTTTCGGCAGTCCGCAACCCGGAAAAAACTCAACCTGAAGCATCTGTAACCCGAGGTATGACTGCACTTCTAACACATTCTTTACTTAATTGTAACATTAGCCAGGAAATGAGCCCCTTAGGGAGTCAAGCTTGTGAGTCCAATATTTGCTTTGTCTCAGCAACTCAGGATGTAAGACATTTGCAACTCAGGTTGTAAAACATGCTGATAAACAGTTCTGCAAAGGGGCCCTCATTGGGGCTCCTTTGAACCTCTTTAATCACAGAATCGGTCTTAAGGCAGGCATGGTCATCCTCACCATACCTTCCTGAAATATACTCAAGAGTCTTAAACAGTGATTTCATGCTCTTTATTCAGCTCATGGTGGTGAGGAGGAATGAATGAAAGTCCCCTCAAAGTATCTGCTTTATATACATTATTTACACAATGGGCTGCACATGATTGGCTAATTCCGGAATTCTACTGTAAGCCAATCAGGTTGTGGATTCACTTATATCTGGAGCATGATTGGGTGGTTCCTGCCAACCAATCATACTGCTGCATTGTTCTAGGACCAATCAGACTGCTGCATCCTGAATCGTATTGTTCTAGGACCAATCAGACTGCTGCCTTTTGGATCCTATTGTTCTAGGACCAATCAGACTGCTGCAGTTTGGATCCTATTCGACTCAGTACATAACACTTCCCAAAGAATAAAACTCATTTTCATTCATTTATCCCACAAAAGGCTTTTTGCCTCCATCTCAGTGTTCTTTGATAGTTACTGGCTATGCCTAATAAGGGATGCAGGTGGCACTGTGGGTTAAACCACAGAGCCTAGGGCTTGCAGATCAGAAGGTCGGCGGTTTGAATCCCCGTGATGGGGTGAGCTCCCGTTGCTCTGTCCCTGCTCCTGCCAGCCTAGCAGTTCGAAAGCATGAAGTGCAAGTAGATAAATAGGTACCGCTCCAGCGGGAAGGTAAACAGCATTTCTGTGCGCTGCTCTGGTTTGCCAGAGGCAGCTTAGTCATGCTGGCCACATGACCTGGAAGCTGTACGCCGGCTCCCTTGGCTAATAAAGCGAGATGAGCGCTGCAACCCCAGAGTCGTCCGAAACTGGACCTAACAGTCAGAGTTCCCTTTACCCTTTACTTTATGCCTAATATTTCTGTTCATGGAACATTTCTTTGACTCCTATTATTTGTGATTTTTATGCACATTTTACATGTTTGCTGTTTATGAATTGTGAAACAATATAATGTTATAAATTTATTGTCAGTACATTATTAGCCGCGTGTTGCTTGTGGATGTTCAGAATTTTTTTGGCCAAGGCTGACACCAGTTTAAAGGGGAACTTGCCACATGGGGCAGTCCAATCTGCCTCTTCAACAGAAAATTTGCCAGTCTGTGTTTGTTTCAAAACACAGGCATCCATTCAAATAGCAAGCTCAGCAAGGCCTGGAGTGATCTGCCGCAGAGACATCAGCTGTGTCCAGCTAACACTACCTCGGGCTTCTTGGACCTCTGGCCCCGGCTCCTTTTTTAAATTTTGTTTTAGGAAATGTCTGGAGCGTTTTTAAAACCATGCGTGCAAAACCATGCAGTTTTCAGAGCTAATCCACCTAATGTAAAGTTGGAGACATCTGTTCTGGACGCTGAAACTGCTGGGGCATCTTGTGGCTCGTTGGCCAAAGTCAAGCCGGAGCTGACCATCACTTCCAGCAAGCCAATGTGCCAGTTTGAGAGAAGGGAGGGAGGAAGCAAGTATGAAAGAGAACTCGGCATCCTGCGTTGAACTTCTGCCTGTCCAGTACGTTTCCCTGCACATAAAGCACAGCTTTTCCCTCTCTGCAATCATCTGGGAAATCTTCACCTAAGGCAGAGTAGCAGAGTAGCAGCGGTTGCCTTCGTGTGGAAGGAGAAGGAAAAGAGAGTCCCGGAGGAGTGCATTTCCATTGGACAACTGCAAATAAGATGTGTGTGACTGCCACACTGAAAACATCTTTTAGTGGAGGCGAAAGCTTTTACAGTGTTCTCACTACTGCCTGCCACCCCCCCACTCCTTCTAGGGGTACAGCCTGCATTCTCTCTCACAGCCCCCCGCCTCCTGGCCTCTTCATCAATCAATCTCCCGCTTATATAATCAATAGTCAGAATCATAGAATCATAGATTGGTTTCTAGTTACTTAGGGTCCCAGAGATTTGGCTGGAATAGTATCTGGGAACGCTGGCACTGTGCATTGCATTTTGCTGTTTCAGCTGTCAGGATGGTCCAGGGATCTCAGGCGCTGTGTTCAGAGTGCAGTCTCCCCTGGAAGCATGGGTTTGAATCCCACTTCTGACAATAAATTTTTACCTGGACCACTGGATAGCTCAGTTGGTTAGAGCGTGGTGCTGATAACACCAAGGTTGCAGGTTCGATCCCCAAATGAGACAGCTGCATATTCCTGCATCCTTTGAGTCCCTTCCAACTTTACAATTCTACGATTCTATGCCTGTTACAAACTGAATGGTTGCTGGACTGCTTGGCAGAATGAAGCTCTTCATGTAAAGGTTGAGCAATAAGTTATAATAAGTTATAATAAGGATTTGATGAGTTAAGAATTTGAACTGGAATACAAAAGGGGGAGGTGAGAGGAGGTTTGGGAAACAAGTTAATGGAAATAAGTAATGGAAATTATATTTGTTTTAACTGTTTTTTTAATTTTGTATCTTTGTATTTTTGTTACTTTTTGTTACTTTTTGTTTTTTGTTTTTTGTATTAATAAAATAAATATTTATTTAAAAAAAACAGAATGAAGCTCTTCCTTGACTCTTTGCAAACACATTTGTTGTAACTCTTGTTTCAAAGTGCACCATTTAAGATTTGGCCTTGATTAAAGGTAAAGGTAAAGGTACCCCTGCCCGTACGGGCCAGTCTTGACAGACTCTGGGGTTGTGCGCCCATCTCACTTAAGAGGCCAGGGGCCAGCGCTGTCCAGAGACACTTCCGGGTCACATGGCCAGCGTGACATCGCTGCTCTGGCGAGCCAGAGCCGCACACGGAAACGCCGTTTACCTTCCCGCTGGTAAGCGGTCCCTATTTATCTACTTGCACCCGGAGGTGCTTTCGAACTGCTAGGTTGGCAGGCGCTGGGACCGAGCAGCGGGAGCGCACCCCGCCGCAGGGATTCGAACCGCCGACCTTTCGATCGGCAAGCCCTAGGCGCTGAGGCTTTAACCCACAGCGCCACCTGCGTCCCGTGTTGGCCTTGATTATTGGAGCTTAAATGTATGAACCTACCAGTTAACCTATCAATCTTTCTGCACTTCATATAGTTTCATCTTTGGAAGTAACGAAAGGTCACTTTGTGGTTCCTTATTAAACGTGTCTTATTAACACAAACCCCTCCCCAAAAGCAGGCGTTTTGTATTTAAAAACCTGTCTTGCGGGTGCCCTTCCTTTCCCTCTAACCGATTTTAACAAAACAAACGCCAAATGTCACTTTAGACTATCAAGACGGAGACAATTACTTGGTGTTCTAAGGAAGGATTGATTTATTGCTGTCACGGAATATATGTGCGGGGGGGGGGGGCTTGGTTATACTTTATTCTGATGGAATTTGATGAATTGGACTTAAAATGTCAACCCACAACAACAACAAAAAGCATGATAAAATATAGTAAGTAAGGAGTGTCTCTTCCCCACATCAAGTTGCTGAAGCCAGTGGGAAAGGACTCGCTTAGGATGAGTGAAAAGTAATCAATGAAACAAGCAAGACATTGGCAACGCCATCTCCCCAATGTTTCAATCACAAAACTTTCCACAAGGCATCTGTTGGATGTCTTCCAGTGATGTGCAGGGAAGGGTATGGGCAGATTCTGCAGGGGACGGAGATACCAGTGCTTTCCACAGTCCCCATTCTGCCAATCCATCACTGAGGCCAGCAGGGATAGCAGAGAAGTCCGATGGGAACAGAAACGGGAGGGGGGGGGATTGAAGAGCTTTGCTGATTTGACTCATGTCCAGAACGGAAATCAATCCAACTAATAACAGTCAAGTGTCCCCTGCTGTTGTTTTCAGCCTACAAAGGATGTATAATTGATTGCATTCCCTCATCCATTTCCATTGTGTTTCCTTTGCGTTGAAACAAACGGAGCTGAATTCAACACAATGGCAATGTAATTTACCTAATTGCATAAATTGCATAAGGTACAGGTGGCGCTGTGGGTTAAAGCCTCAGCGCCTAGGGCTTGCCGATCGAAAGGTCGGCGGTTCGAATCCCTGCGGCGGGGTGCGCTCCCGCTGCTCGGTCCCAGCGCCTGCCAACCTAGCAGTTCGAAAGCACCTCCGGGTGCAAGTAGATAAATAGGGACCACTTACCAGCGGGAAGGTAAACGGCGTTTCTGTGTGCGGCTCTGGCTCTGGCTCTGGCTCTGGCCAGAGCAGTGATGTCACGCTGGCCACGTGACCCGGAAGTGTCTCCGGACAGCGCTGGCCCCTGGCCTCTTAAGTGAGATGGGCGCACAACCCCAGAGTCTGTCAAGACTGGCCCGTACGGGCAGGGGTACCTTTACCTTTACCTTACGTAAGCTATGTCATCTTGCCACAGTGGACAGAGAGGTGAATAATGTAATTTTGGGTGGAAGTCGAACTGCAGTAGAATGGAAACGTCGCTGCATGTGACAAATAGAGGACGGAATGGAAAAGAGTGCTTTCTTACATTCCCATAGGCCTGTGTCTCTGGCAGAGCAATATTTTATTCTGCCTAATGTGAGGCACCAAGAATCAAACCAGCCACACGAATCTCCATAGTTCTGCCCTGGGTTCTCATTTCTTAGAATGTGATGATGTTGCCAGCTAGCTCTTTCTATCGATGTATGTAAAATATAGATATTAATGTGGCAGGGAAGATGTACGACACTATGACAAGCTACAGTTTAAAAGCCCACAAAACACACTTATGCGCTGTGTCTCTACAAGCCATAGATATATTGCAAAACAAATGAAAATGACTATTTCCAGACCAGACAGGGGTGGGCAAAATGAAGGAAATTTTGCTCAGGGAAATGCGAGTTTACAATTCAAAGGAAGGAACAACAAAGCAGTAAATCATCTACCTTGCTAAAGCCACACAAAAGAAATAAATATTGTCGGAACAGTTCCACAGCTTGCTAGCCAAGGCTTTCCCCTAAAGGAGTACAAGAAAGTAATGTCAGCCAGACACAGTAAATCTGAAGAATGCAACACAGTGTGAACTGAGGGAGAATAATGAAACAGAAACTGATCCCAGGCGATATGGTAAACAGGCAGTCAGGGACTGCAGGGCAGGGATTTGGTTTGTTTTGGATTGTTAATGTGCACCTGACCTAACTCACAGAACTGAAGCACAGCTATCGGTTGAAATTCACACTTCTTTGAATATCTCTGTGCAGTTCTGCAACCCAAGAACATGTCCATGCACATTTGATTGTTCGGAGAAACCATAGGAGCCAACTCCTAGGGACCAAGAT
The DNA here is from genome assembly GCF_951804945.1 of Podarcis cretensis. NCBI lineage: Eukaryota > Metazoa > Chordata > Lepidosauria > Squamata > Lacertidae > Podarcis > Podarcis cretensis. The sequence continues at coordinate 10,487,669 of NC_137170.1, read as the reverse complement.
CCCTTCGCCCCTCACCCCCCCCCAAAAAAAATGAGGCCAACCCCCCCCCCCCGCAGGCGCGTTGATGGGCATTTGGGCATTGCCATTCAAATGGTGTTTGTGTGCTGCATCTCATGATCGATTGTGTAGAATGGGGCTTCCCTAGTCCCCACCCCAGTATTTTATTGGGAGAAACTCTGCATAAATATCCATATATTACTGAAAGTCATATTCAGATATACAGGATATTGTGAGAAACTGCCTGCACAGATATTTATGTTCAGCAAAATTGCATGCAAAACTATGTATATTAGGGTAAATCCATACTGCATTGCAGGTAGAAGTTCAAGAGGACTGACACTGATTCTTGCAAACTGATGTGAAGATTTGGAGATCCGCACCAAACATGGGGGAAATGAGAAATTAAAGGCAGATCCACAACATTTAAAGCACAAAGAATCCTGGAATCATCCACACACAGCACGCTTAAGAAACCAGAGTTCCCAGGATTCCTTGGGGGGGTCATGTGATTTAAATGTATTGTTGTTGTTGTTTCCAGGGAGTCTACTCTTCTCATGAGGTGGCCAAAGTATTGGAGCCTCAGCTTCAGGATCTGTCCTTCCAGTGAGCACTCAGGACGGATTTCCTTAAGAATGGAGAGGTTTGATCTTCTTGCAGTCCATGGGACTCTCAAGAGTCTCCTCCAACACCATAATTCAAAAGCATCAATTCTTCGGCGATCAGCCTTCTTTATGGTCCAGCTCTCACTTCCATACATCACTACTGGGAAAACCATAGCTTTAACTATACGGACCTTTGTTGGCAAGGTGACGTCTCTACTTTTAAATGTGTGGTGTGGTGCTAATTGCCCAGCTAAACATGCTTAGGATTGCAGCCCTGTTTTAAATTCTAGTCTGTGTTTCCATTCTTATGTGTACAGTGGTGCCTCGCAAGACGAAATTAATTCGTTCTGCGAGTCTCTTCGTCTTGCGGTTTTTTCGTCTTGCGAAGCACGGCTATTAGCGGCTTAGCGGTATTAGCGGCTTAGCGGCTATTAGCGGCTATTAGCGGCTTAGCGGCTTAGAAAAAAGGGGGGAAAGGGGGAAAACTCGCAAGAAGCAAGCCCATAGGGAAATTTGTCTTGCGAAGCACCTCAAAAACAAAAAACTCTTTCGTCTAGCGAGTTTTTTGTCTTGCGAGGCATTCGTCTTGCGGGGCACCACTGTATATGAAATGTATTTTTCACTCAAGTAGTCCAAGGAGTAGAGGAATAGGTGTGGGTAGGTTACTGGTGGGGGGGTTGATGCCTTCTCACTCCCCGTCCATTAAGTGCCACTCGTGTTTTCCAGTCAGAGTAATTCTGAAGACCCTACTGACAGGCTGTTCTAACTCCTGAGTGCATCAGATCATGGCAAAGCAGCTTCAGCTCACTGTGTTGTCTTTCGTTTGGGGGTGTGGATGCTAAATTTGCATGCCATTAAAATTACATCATGGCTCAGAGCTCTTGCAGTGCTGCTGCTTTAGACAGTGCCTGTCCTAAAGGCCACTGGAGGAGAGAGACTAAAGCTTGCTTTTATGTCCACCCCCCATCCCACCGTTCTGGTTTCAAACGCTTGTACCAGGTTTTTGTTTACAGAGAGAGAATCGGGAAGAGGGGAGCCACAAGGAGGAGCCTGCTTATGTAACCTGACATGTTTATCTTGGACTTTTTAGCCCTCCTGGCAATTCCCTTTGGAATTCACGTTAATGGTCTGGGTTTGTTTCTGCTGAAATCACCGGCAGCAAATCCATGCCCAAAAGGAACAGCGCCAAACTATTTAAACTCAAGAGACAGCCTCGCTTTTGCCTAATAGTTTCATCAAAGCCAATTAAGCAATTTCTCTTGAAGTCCTCCCCTTCTCAACTCTACTGGCCTTGAACCATAGTTGCAGCTTTGCTTTCTTCTTATTCAGAGAATCACAAGTTAGCGCGGAGACAAAACAGCCTCTTTCTTCCTCTTTTACATTGGTCCTTAAATGCTGCTTCATAGATGTGTGCAAATGGCGTCAGTCCATGACTGTCTTAGGGACTAGCCTTCCATGCGCTAAGATGTGAGATAGCTCATCACTATGCCCCGTCTGGAGATTTGACTGATGTTCAATTCCAGGCATTTTACTGGTGGTGGGTTGGTAGGATTCCTGTTTGAGAAAGAAAAAAAGTGAATGCCATTCAAGGCTGCAATAACAGAAGTCTAGTGTCCAGATCGAGGGACGCAGGTGGCGCTGTGGGTTAAAGCCTCAGCGCCTAGGACTTGCCGATCGAAAGGTCGGCGGTTCGAATCCCTGCGGCGGGGTGCGCTCCCGCTGCTCGGTCCCAGCGCCTGCCAACCTAGCAGTTCGAAAGCACCTCCGGGTGCAAATAGATAAATAGGGACCGCTTACCAGCGGGAAGGTAAACAGCGTTTCCGTGTGCGGCTCTGGCTCGCCAGAGCAGCGATGTCACGCTGGCCACGTGACCCGGAAGTGTCTCCGGACAGCGCTGGCCCCTGGCCTCTTAAGTGAGATGGGCGCACAACCCCAGAGTCTGTCAAGACTGGCCCGTACGGGCAGGGGTACCTTTACCTTTACCTTTAGTGTCCAGATCAAGGGAAGTAATTGTACTGCTCTATTCTGCCCTGGCCAAACCACACTTGGAGCACTGTGTCCAGTTCTGGGCACCACAATTTAAGAAGGATATTGACAAGCTGGTAGGTGTGCAGAGGAGGGCGACCAGTATGATAAAGGATCTGGAAACCAAGCCGTATGAGGAACGGTTGAAGGAGCTGGGTATGCTCATGCTGGAGAACAGAAGACTGAGAGGTCATCTCTCAGGGATTCTCTAGATGTGACTCCTGCTGAGCTAGATAGATCAATGGTCTGACTTGGTATATTTCAGTGTAACAGTCATGCTGCTGCCAGGAAGAAAGATTTTACGTGGACCTGATAGTGAGGCTTTGGATGAGTCTCTCTCCCACTCATCAGGCCAAATCCTCACTCTTCCCAGGAGAAGTGAGAGGCAGAGCTTCCTTCATCTCACAACCATCACATGCCCTCCAACATTTCTCCAATGTAAACATTAGGAAGAACTTCCTGACAGTAAGAGCTGTTCGACAGTGGAATTTGCTGCCAAGGAGTGTGGTGGAGTCTCCTTCTTTGGAGGTCTTTAAGCAGAGGCTTGACAGCCATATGTCAGGAGTGCTCTGATGGTGTTTCCTGCTTGGCAGGGGGTTGGACTCGATAGCCCTTGTGGTCTCTTCCAACTCTATGATTCTATGATTCTATGATCAGGGACGTCAACAACAACAGCATAATAACCTGCCCATCTGACTGGGTTGCCCAGCTACTCTGGGCAGCTTCCAACAAATATAAAAACATAATAATATAAAAACATTCCTGCCACTCACCACCTGGCCCAGGGCGGGGCCTGACAGGCCTCATAAGGACGGTTGCCGCAGCTGCCGCCCAGGAGGACTCAGAACAGCGCAGTTTTTTTAAAAATGTTTTTAAATTTTCTTTTTTCCCTTAAAAAAATTTTTGGGTGGGGGGGGATGGATGTTTAGTCGGGTTTGGGAATTTGTTTAATTTTCGTATGTTTGTAATTTTTACTGTTTTTTGGTTTGTATTGTTTTACAACTAATCCAGAATGCAGCAGCTAGACTGGTGACTGGGAGTGGCTGCCAAGACCACATAACACTGGTCTTGAAAGACCTACATTGGCTCCCAGTACATTTCCGAGCACAATTCAAAGTGTTGGTGCTGACCTTTAAAGCTCTAAATGGCCTCGGTCCAGTATACCTGAAGGAGCGTCTCCACCCCCATCGTTCTGCGGGTCCAGCGTCGAGGGCCTTCTGGCAGTTCCCTCGCTGTGAAAAGCCAAGTTACAGGGAACCAGGCAGAGGGCCTTCTTGGTAGTGGCACCCGCCCTGTGGAACACCCTCCCACCAGATGTCAAAGAGAAGAACAACTACCTGACTTTTAGAAGACATCTGAAGGCAGCCCTGTTTAGGGAAGCTTTTAATGTTTAACAGATTAATGTATTTTAATATTCTGTTGGAAGCCGACCAGCGTGGTGGCTGGGGAAACCCAGTCAGATGGGCAGGGTATAAATAATATATTATTATTATTATTATTATTATTATTATTATTATTATTAACATTAGACATTTTTAAAAAAACTTCCCTATACAGGGCTGCCTTCAGATGCCTTCTAAAGGTTGCATAGTTACTTATATCCTTGGCTTGGGAGTCACATAACTCAACCCCCTCCAACATTTCTCCTATGAAATTCTGTCAAATTTTTCCCCAACACCTTAGTTTTCTGTTTGTTTAATTTGAATCCCGCCACCCGACCAAAGTCTTGAATCAATTGTAACACTCTTTTCGTACTAGATTCTGGCTCCTGCAGGGTCAAAACTAGGTCATCTGCAAAAGCTTTAACTTTGTATTGTTTCGCTCCGACCTGAATTCCTTCCACCAACCGGTCCCCTCTAATCATGTTCAAGAGCACCTCCAGAACTGAAATAAATAACAGAGGGGAAATGGGGCAGCCTTGTCGTGTTCCTTTTTCAATTTTAAACTCTTCTGTAACCACATTGTTAACTATCAATTTAGCTTTTTGTTCTGAATATATAGCATCAATCCCATTCTCAAAACCCCGTCCCACTCCCATTTCTTTTAAATTTCCCTTCATAAATTTCCAAGAGATATTGTCAAATATCTATAAAAATTAACACTGCTTTTGTATTAATGTCTGTTTGCAAAAGTTCCAAAATGTCAATGATATTCCTTGTGTTAGCAAACAAGTGTCTGCCTGGGAGAAAGCCTGCCTGGTCTTTATGAATTACTTCATTTAATACTTTTTTGAGTCTACTTGCCAAAACATCTGCAAATATTTTGTAATCCACATTTAGAAGGGCGATGGGACGATAGTTCTTAAGTTGTGTCTTTTCAGCTTCCGATTTTGGTATCAATGTGATAAAAGCTTCTTTCCACGATTCCGGTGCCTTCTTCCCCTCCATAATTTCATTGCTGACCTCCATCAGTGGTTGTATCAGATAGTCTTTTAATGTCTTGTAGTACTTGGAGGTCAGCCCATCTGGCCCTGGGGATTTGCCCAATTGCATGTTCTGAATGGCTTGTTCAATCTCTTGTCGTGTTATTTTGCAATTCAGGATTGATCTATTTTCTTGTGACAATTTTGTTAGTCCATTTTTTTCCAAAAATTGTTCAATCTCAACCTCATCTTGCGGCCCTTGAGTATATAATCTTTTGAAGTATCTCTGGAAGCACTTTCTGATCTCCACAGGGTTCTGAATATTTCTTCCTTCAATTTCTAAATTTGTAACTGTATTTAGTTTTTGTCTCCTCTTCAACTGCCAAGCTAGCAGTTTCCCACATTTATTTGCCGATTCAAAAGTTTTTTGTTTCGTTAATTTAATCTTCCACTCTATTTCCTGGTTTATCAATTTAGAATATTGTGCTTGATGAAGTTTGATTTCTCTCAGAGTCGGCTGTGACTTCGGATTTGATCTTAACTTCTTCTCCAATTCTTTGATTTTCTCCAATATCTTGTCTTTCCTCTCATTTTGTCTCCTTTTCTTTACAGCATTCTGTTGTATCAAGAACCCCCTCATTACAGCCTTACTTGCGTCCCAGATAGTTCTTTTTTCCACCGTAGTGTTCATATTTATCTCGAAATAGTCCTTCAAGGCTTTTTGGGCCTTCTCAACAATCTCCTGATCTCTGAACAAATTGTCATTCATCTTCCATCTAAAGGAGCCGGTTGGTAGTAGTGTCATGTCCATCTTTGTTGCATTATGATCGGAGCAAGTCTTTGGGCAGATTTCCACCTTTCTAACCTTGGGTGCCAGACCTCTAGTTATCCATATTTGGTCGATTCTTGTCCAAGTCAGCTGGGCTTCAGAGAAAAATGTTCCCTCTCTTCGTTCTCCAAATATCGATTAAGTCCATATTGTCTGTCATTTCAAAGAAAGTCTTTGGTAGTCTGCCATCTTTTGTAACATTTTGGCTTTGTGACTTATCCATGTTGGTTGATACGACCCCGTTCATATCTCCCATTAAAATGATGTTGTTATAGTCCAAATAGTCCAGCATGGTCTCATGCAACTTCTTATAAAATTCCGATTTCCCCTCATTTGGCGCATAGATTCCTAATATCAAAAATTTCTCTCCTTGATGTTGTATCTCAATTGCCAATATTCTTCCATGCTCATCTTTGAATAGAAGTTTGGGTGACAGGCTCTCTTTTGCATAGATGACCACACCTCTCTTCTTTACTCTGTCCGAAGATATAAATTCCTGACCCAGTCTTTTATTTATTAGCACTTTTCTGTGGAGCCTAGTCACATGTGTTTCTTGCAGGCAAATAATGTCCAATTGTTCTTTTTTTAGTATATGAAATATTTTCCTCCTTTTTTCCGGAATATTACAGCCATTTATATTCCAGCTCAGAAGTTGCAGAGACATCCTGAAATAATCTGGTTATTTTTCCAGGGGTGGTATCTTGTTCGCTAGGTCTTCAGATTCCAAGGGTGCCGGTCCCGCCGATGCTCCAGGCCCAAAAGGTAGTTCAATTCCTTTTTGAAGGTCCTCTCCGTATGTGGTCAGGAATTTGTCTCTATCTTCCAGTGTTCTAATCTTAACCTTCTTCCCTCTGAAAGTAAAAGATAATCCTTGAGGAAATTCCCACCTGAAGATAATTGAGTTGCTTCTAAGCAGTTTAACCAATTCAAGGTAGGCAGATCTAAGGTCCAACAGTTGTTTAGGAATATCTTTATAAAACTCAATTCTTCTATCCAAAATGTCCAGTGACTTTCCGTAGTGTAAGCCCAAAATCTTATCCCTTTCCTCCTTTGATCTCAATATTATCAAACAGTCTCTGGGCTTTTCTTTCTTTACAAGTCTTCCAAGCCTGAAAGCAGACACAATTTTAAAGTCCTTTTCCTCTAAATTCCAGAACTTGGAAAATTCTTTAGTCAAAAACTCAGCTAGATTGCCTTCTTCCACTTCTGGTATCGACCTTATCCTTAAATTACTCTCCCGGTTCCGCAGTTCAATCATAGATAGATAAGTCTGATGTTCACCTATTTGTTTGCAGATTGGTCTTACCTCTTTTTCAAAATTTTCTAATTTTTTACTAGTGTCCTCAGCCAGTTTCCGATTTTCTAATGTAGCCTCCGTCAACTGCCCAATTGCCTGTACGTTCTGTGATACTTGTCCAGTTAGTCTATTTAGACTTTCTGTATTTTGATCAATTTTAGCTGTTTGTTCATCAACTTTCTTGTCCAGAGATTCCCCTCTCTTATCCAAAGATTCCAATTTTTCCAAGATTTTCTCTAGAATAGAAGCGTTTGCTCCTGAGGCCATATCTTCCAATTGTAACTGTTCAGTTTCTCCCTCTCCTGCCCTTGACAGAGCAGCAGCTTCTTCCTCTGAAGGCAAAGTGGGTACAGATGATCTACGTGCCTGCAAGACTGAGGTTAAAGTTGTCAAAGTTGCTTGTCTAGTTCTTCCCCTCCTTCTTGCGCCACTCATTCCAAAGTTATCTAAAAGTCAAGGTCAAGCTGAGTTGTTCCCACGAGAAAGCAGCGGCCCAGAGGAAAATAAAACAGGAGGTCGGGGAAAAGGAAAGTAAAATAATGTCACTGCTGTAAATCCCAGATCCTCTAGAGGGAGCTTAAAATGTCGCAAGGGAAGAATCCAATTCTAGTAAATTTACTAGAATCAAATTTAATGTCCAGGGACCTTCAATAGCAGATTTTAAGCAGAGTTGGTATTAACAACCACATTGTATCAAACAGTGCATACTGGTGCTTTAATTGATACTTCAAAGTAGCAAGTCCAAACCCTCAGATTGTTGCAAGTTCTAATACACAGTAGCCAGATCTGCAAAACTGACAGCTCAAGTTACCCAGGCAGCTCCAGCACCTGGGTTTCTCATCCAAATTGTAATTCCAATAGAAGAAAGGTATCACTTTGCAAATAAAACTCAGATAGTTCAATACTTAAAGTCCTTATTTTGTTTTTTTAAAAAAAGTTCACTGGGTGCTCAAATCAATTAAGCTGAAAATTCTTTTAAAGCCTCCACTCCTCCAGCACTTTGTGTTGAAGTTCAATGACAGCGGAAGACGGACTTCCTGTTTTGTGTCACTCCGCTTTCAGCCAAATTCATTAATTTAGTCTCAAATTATTTAAAGTCCTTCTTTACTCACGGGTTGTTGCTTTCCCGAATCAAAGTTTCCAGGAAGAAAGGTCAGCGCTCACCGGCAGCAGCAACGCGGCTTCACTCCGCAGATTGCGAAACGACTCACAGCGCCGCAACCCCCTCCACGTTCTGGAGCTCCTTACGGGGTTCCTTCTGCGTTTTGGGGGCCGCTTCAGGCGCCCGCCGAGTCTCAGGACCACAGGCTCTTGCTGCCTGTGGGTTTCCGATGTGGGTCTCCGCTTCGCCGTAGCGGACGACCCAGTTTCCGTGGAGCTTCCCTTCACAGAAGTAAAGGGGCCACCATTACCGTTCGCGCCGCCTCCGGAAGTCAAAATCTCACAGAAACTAGACGGAACCAGTGGTCCGACTTAGTGTTAATACAGCTTCCTACGTTTCTACAGCACGCACCGTCCATGCGTTAGACCAATTGGTTTGCGTCTAATTATACATGGGAATTCTGGAAATGCCTCCTCCTTACAGAGCAAATCATCAGGCTGCCTTCTGTTACAAAATTAGCAGCCACTCATTCCTCCCCACTCGTTCTTTCGTTGCTGTGGGGCTTCCAGCATGGTCAACGGCCGAAGAACTGGATCATTTAGTTATCGAATTTCTCGATGGCAATTAGAGCTGGCTGAATGGATCATTAGAGATAATTTATTGCAGGAATTTAACTTGTCTTCCGCATTAGTGAGCAAGACATGATGGGTCAATCCTGTGCTGTGTTGCCCAGTAGGCAGACTAAGCATGTGCTGTTGACACCAGCAAAGCTGGGGAACCGAAATAAATGAGATTATTTCCCTCCTTCGGAAGAATTAGAAGTTCAATATTTCCAAAAAAAGTAGTCATCATGGGGGGAAACAAAACTTTGTTAGTCTTTCCGACACTCCATACTCTTCTTCCATTTTTCTGTTCTCCTTTTATTACTTAGCCTCACCTAAACCAGGGGCATGTTACCAATGTAGATCAAAATAATGTAAGGAAATCAGATCCTGTTGTGTGTTGCAATAAATCTATGTTTTTATTATCAATATATTTTCTGGAGTTATATGTACTTGATTCATTTTCTTTACTGTGTGTGTGAGAGAGAGAAAATATTGCACATTGTGTAATTTTTAAAATGGTTTTTATTTTGAATTGCCTATGGGGTGTACCATAATTTTTCAGTGCTTAGGGCCTTCAAAGTGTTAGAATTCCTGCTCCGTGATTGCAGTCATGGGATTTTTGTCTATCACATGATGGTGTATGTTTTGACTCCACAGAGTGGGAAGTGACTAAGACAGGATGTTTGTGTTACTGTGTTCCATGAAGTGGGACTATTGTCCTTTGGTCTTTTTCCTCTTTGCTGCCTGATGCTAGAGAGAGAGGGAGCCATGTTGCAGTGCTCCGTGTGTGTTTATATGTAAATAAAGTAGATTAGCCAAAATGCTGAGTTGCTGAGGTCTGTCACGCAAGTTGCGCAAACTCTGAGGGTCCCTAAGTGTGCTGGTGTCGGTTGGCATCGGTTGCTGTGATGTTTGGGCTGAAGAAAGCTTTTGAAGCTCCCGAACGATCGACCAGGAGGGAGAGAACATGCCAGTTGGGCATGTGTATCTGCCAGGGTCGTAATTGAGTGTAGGCCAAGCTCCTGACACAAAGGTCTTAAACCAATCTGCTCTTTTCCCTCCTGCTAACATTTTCTTTCCTTTTCAGTCATGGGGCGTTCCAGATTGTCCCAGCTCCCACCTAAACCACAACAGTAGGTGCACTTACTTATAAGTAAGGCATTAATGCTTTATTACAACAGATTAGTGATACAGACTCACTGGCACTGAAAGAGCCAGATACTGGGGATTGTTGAGTTAGTTTCCCTGATTCTAATTCTGGCACTTCTATCCCAGATTCTAATGTTCCTTTTACATGGCATTTCATTATGGAACCGTGGCTTTTTGACTGATATATCGCTGCAACGTGCTAATTTTCAAATATCAGGAAAGAACAGTATGCCAGATTCTGACCCAAAATTTTCAACACATGAAATTTCAACATAAAACTCTGACAATTTTCTGGGTTAACGGAGTTGCAAATGGATTTATTTCCCCCTGGAAGCTCATAATGTAGAAATGAGCACTAGACTACAGCTAGATTTCAGTAGTTTTCCAGTCCAAGGTGGATGGTACTTCCTCAGGCTTGGTCTCATTCTGCTGCACTCTCCAAACAGAGTTCCAGGTCCAGCAGGGTTTATCGAATGAACTCCACAATGAGTCTTTGAACCCCCCAATGTCTGGATTCTCAGTGTCTGGTTTGAAAGGTAAAGATAAAGGACTCCTGGATGGTTAAGTCCAGTCAAAGGCAACTATGGGGTTGCGGTGCTCATGTCTCTTTCAGGCCGAGGGAGCTGGCGTTTGTCCACAGACAGCTTTCCGGGTAATGTGGCTAGCATGACTAAACCGCTACTGGCACAGCAGGACACCGTGATGGAAACCAGAGCGCACGGAAACACTGTTTACCTTCCCGCTGCAGTGGTACCTATTTATCTACTTGTACTGGTGTGCTTTTGAACTGCTAGGTTGGCAGGAGCTGGGACAGAGCAACAGGAGCTCACTCCGTAGCAGGGATTCAAACCGCCGACTTCTGATTGGCAGGCCCAAGAGGCTCAGCGTGGGTGGCGCTGTGGTCTGGTTTAATAGAGGGGTGCAGACATTGTCTACCATTTTGTAACTGCTTCCTTTAGCCTGTTACATCCACCCTGTGAACAGGGAACGCCACTGTCAGAGCTGCCTCTAGGTCCCAGCTCACAGAGGACCAATGCTAGGCTGTAGTAATGTACAAAAGTCTTTATTGAGGTTCAGTTTCCATTTCAAAGCCGTAGCGCGCAGCTCTACGTCTTAAAGCTTAGACCGGCGAAGTACCGTCTGAGTCTCCTCCCCTATGACACCAGTTTAAGATCCTAGCTCTGCTCCACCTTTTACGCTGCTCTCTCCTCCTCTGGGTCCTCCTGCTCGCTGGGGCATTGCCCTTTCTGGACTCTTCCGACGCTGAGTCGCTTAGCTCCTCCCCCTCCCTCCAGCGGGCTTTAGGACCCGGTTCCCAATCCTCACTCTCTGCTGTCCCGCGCTCCTGTACATTTGAACTTGCCTCTCGCGCCAACCCAGTGACCTTCCTCCTGACCGTTACACTGCTTCTGTCACTGCTTCCCTCTTCCGGGATACTGGCCGGATCTGACCTCTCCTCCGTTGTCTGACTCCCTGATGGAGGTGTGGTCAGCCCTGCCTTATCTTCTCTCCCTGGTGGGGAATGCACTGGCCCCGATCCTTGGGACTCTTCCCCCCCACTCTGCTCTGGTGGGGAAGCTGGTCCTGATTTCCAACTACTGCTCTGGGAGTCTCTGCTCCCCCCTTGCTCCTGGGGCGTTCCCCTTGGGAACCCCCTGCCCCTGGCCACTGGCGCCCCCTTCTGTGAATCTTCCGATTCGCTGGAGAGGCTCGTGGAATCCCTCGGTCCACTGTCCTCTTCTCCTACGCTCCCCTCGGATTCCTCCCCCTCGCTCTCCATCTCCTCTCCTCCCTGTGCCTCTGCTCCTGAACCCCTGACAGCCACGATCTATGGAGTTGGAGCAAAGCTCCGCTGTAATTATGACCCACCTTTACAGGGGTCCAGAAAGGCCTTAGATTTTTGGGTCTGGTGGGGAATGGTTAAGCCTCCCCTTTTTTGCATACTCAGCTTCCAAAGCTGGAACATGGCTTCAGTTGTTAGCTTGTCAGTGGACGGATCCAGATGTCCAGCCCTCAGGGAGCTTCCCTTCTTCCTTGGCCTCATTGCTAGCTCTTGGCAGATTCCCTACCTACACAGCCAGAGACAGAAGTCCCATCTCTGTTATGAAATTTGGGGTGGCGGGTGTCAATGTCGCAAAGGGACAGCCGTGTTCTTCTGTTGAAGCCAAAACAACAAAGAGCCCACAAGAGACCAATTGAGATACATAATACATTGCACAGATGTCTGTGTGCAGCGAATAGGGTTGTCGACCACAGATGCTTGTGGCATAAATGCATTTGTTAGCGCACGACTCTGTCTCTCCTCTTACCCATACATCTCCCCTTTTCCAACCAGGTTAAACCCAGCCAGGTGGGCAGGGTCTCTCTGTGTGTGTATCTATACACTCTCTCTCGCTCTCAAGTTGTTTAACAATGCTCTATGTCTCTCTGGAGCTTTCTAGTTTTGGCTGGACCATTCCTGATGATTCTTCATTTCCCTTAGGCATGAACAGCTCAGTGTTTCCCTGGTGATGTTTTTCCTGGTGTGTTCCTTCTACTTCTTCCCTCTCTTTTTGGTAACTGGAAAAACTGCGTCTCTGATTGCATGCAATTTTCTTGGAGCAGTGTTCATTCAGAAATAAGTGCACGTTGCGGCCCAGTAAGTCCACAATTTCCTTGTTTCTTAGCATTCTTTTCCTCCAGAGGCTGTCCCTTCTCTGAAGTACCTGCTCCTGTTGTATTTCTGATTCCCCAGGCTTCTCCCTCCACTAATTGTATCAGTGGAAACATTAGTAGTTTTCTCTCTCTCTGAGACTTGCATTCTGGCCTCTGTTGCAGCAACAACTTGTGCAATCTAGAGTCAGATGACAGTGTTGCCGGAGTCTTTTTTCGCAGCTTGCAGTCTTGAATCCGTAACACTATCTGATCTCTAAAAATGTGAACCACCCTGAGACCTCTGGATGAAGGGTGGTATGCAAATTTAACAACAACAACAACAATAACAATAACAGCAGCAGCAGCAGCAGCAACAACAACAACTCTGTTAGGGTCCCAAGCTGCATGTCTGATTCACCAGCTTAAGGTCCATCAAGACTTCCTCTACTGATTCCCCTTCCTGCAGCACTCTGAGGTGAAACTTTTTATCTTTCCTTAAGTCTCATTGCTCTTAGGCATGTAATGGTCTTTAGAACTGCTGGAAAAACTAGCCTGTTTCTCCTGGCTTAATTGCATGGCATGTCTACCGCCTCATTACCCGGCTATACGCAAAAATGTAGCTACCTCTTGAGAATCTTCTTTTTCATCCTTTCCTGTAGCCTGCATGCAGATGGCAAAGCCTTCCTTAAACCTTTCCCAGAATTCGGTTGCATTGCCACTGAGTTTCAGCTCCCTGGGGAACTTCGAGCCATTCCATCTTTTAATCTCAGTTTCCTTCCCCTTACCTTTCTTGCTGACCCCACTCCCAGGTACCATGTAACGCTCTCTGTTTAATGAGGCGCAGGTCAGAGAAGCTGAACGAGAAATAGTTTTATTGAAGAACTATGTGCAACAGGTCTTTTCTCCTTCAGCTACTTTCTCGCTCTGCTCCTAGCCCTGTATCCTGCTGGGACCGAGCCTCCTAAACTAGACATGGGAGGTACCCTTAAACATTTATTCTTACATCTCCTTTTTTATAAACATTCATAGCAGTTTCCTGATACCAAGAAAAGGGATTCTATGGAATGCAGATAGAGAGAATTGATAAGAATCATGATCTGTTGTGACTTTGATGGAAGCATACAATAGACAAACCTTCTTGTGTTTTGGCTCATTTTCCCCTCCCCCTTTTTTTCTTCCTTCTCCTTTCCTTCTTTTTTCTTTCCCATAATGGCTTATGTTCTATGCCATGTACTTTGATTTTTTTTTTGTAGTTTTATAGCCTTTTCCATTTTTAAGGATTTTTCTTTTGTAATTTTGGTTAATCTCATTTATTTCGGTTCCCCAGCTTTGCTGGTGCCAACAGCACATGCTTAGTCTGCCTACTGGGCAACACAGCACAGGATTAACCCATCATGTCTTGCTCACTAATGCGGAAGACAAGTTAAATTCCTGCAATAAATTATCCCTAATGATCCATTCAGCCAGCTCTAATTGCCATCGAGAAATTCGATAACTAAATGATCCAGTTCTTCAGCCATTGACCATGCTGGAAGCCCCACAGCAACGAAAGAACGAGTGGGGAGGAATGAGTGGCTGCTAATTTTGTAACAGAAGGCAGCCTGATGATTTGCTCTGTAAGGAGGAGGCATTTCCAGAATTCCCATGTATAATTAGACGCAAACCAACTGGTCTTACGCATGGACGGTGCGTGCTGTAGAAACGTAGGAAGCTGTATTAACACTAAGTCGGACCACTGGTTCCGTCTAGTTTCTGTGAGATTTTGACCAGCTTCTGCCCATCTGAAGCTGAAGCTGATACAGGCTCCTTATCTGGAGCCCAATCAGAGTAGTCCACACAGCGGAAGGATGAGCAGTATGTGCCACATTCTTAATTTTATTTACACTTCAATGCTGAGAGAATACAAACATGCATCTTGCCTCTGCAAGAGCAGAGAAACAACTCCTCTCAGAAACAAAGAACTCCGAGAGAAACAGTGAAAAACAGGAAACCAGTGAACGTCACATCCAGTCTCCCATTCCCGTGGGAACCCAACAGTACTCTGACTATGGAATGCAAAACAAATGTCCCGTGACAAGCATTTCGCTGCACAGTGAAGGAAAACAGAAACCAACAGTCTCCCCCTACAATGCACGCAATGGGGAAGCAGACCCGAGCAGGATTGAACCCTCCAGCAGGGGGGCCAACCGGAATTAAATATTGCGGGGACCAGGTAAACCTGCACAATGGAACACAAGATGCAGCTCAAACACACCACCTGCATGGCAATGCCCACTGACTACGGGGGAGGTGGTCCCCTCAAATATTTTAGTGGGGGCAGCCGAAAGGAACTCGGCCCCTAGGAGTTGGCTCCTAGGCCCTCCATACACCATCAGGCTGCAGGGGTCTCCTTCAGATCAGGTCTTGGGGGCTGTGCACTAAGTAGGCATATATGTTTCCCACCACAAGTATAATAATAATAATAATAATAATAATAATAATAATAATAATTTATTATTTATATCCCGCCCATCTGGCTGGGCCTCCCCAGCCACTCTGGGCGGCTTCCATAGAAACCAAAAATACAGTAAGATATCACACGTTAAAAACTTCCCTGAACAAGGCTGCCTTAAGATGTCTTCTGAATGTCAGGTAGTTGTTTATCGCTTTGACATCTGCTGGAAGGGCATTCCACAGGGCGGGCGCCACTACCGAGAAGGCCCTCTGCCTGGTTCCCTGTAGCTTTGCTTCTCGCAATGAGGGAACCGTCAGAAGGCCCTCGGCGCTGGACCTCAGCGTCTGGGCAGAATGGTGGGGGTGGAGACGCTCCTTCAGGTATACTGGACCAAGGCCGTTTAGGGCTTTAAAGGTCAGCACCAACACTTTGAATTGTGCTCGGAAACGTACTGGGAGCCAATGTAGGTCTGTCAAGACCGGTGTTATATGGTCTCGGCGGCCGCCCCAGTCACCAGTCTAGCTGCTGCATTCTGGATTAGTTGTAGTTTCCGAGTCACCTTCAAAGGTAGCCCCACGTAGAGTGCATTGCAGTAGTCCAACAGGGAGATAACCAGAGCATGCACCACTCTGGCGAGACAGTCCGCAGGCAGATAGGGTCTCAGCCTACGTACCAGATGGAGCTGGTAAACAGCTGCCCTGGACACAGATTTGACCTGTGCCTCCATGGACAGCTGTGAGTCCAAAATGACTCCCAGGCTGCGCACCTGGTCCTTCAGGGGCACAGTTACCCCATTCAGGACCAGGGAATCCTCCACACCTGCCCGCCTCCTGTCCCCCAAAAACAGTACTTCTGTCTTGTCAGGATTCAACCTCAATCTGTTAGCTGCCATCCATCCTCCAACCGCCTCCAGAGACTCACACAGGACCTTCACCGCCTTCACTGGTTCTGATTTAAAAGAGAGGTAGAGCTAGGTATCATCCGCATACTGATGAACACCCAGCCCAAACCTCCTGATGATCTCTCCCAGCGGCTGCATGTAAATGTTGAAAAGCATGGGGGAGAGGACAGAACCCTGAGGCACCCCACAAGTATAGGAGCAAGACCACCCCACAAGTATAGGAGCAAGACCAGTACAAATGGTACAAGGTACAGTGGCATAGCACGGGAGGGGGGTTGCCAGGGCAATGGCCTCAGGCTCATTTTTTCTGCAGGGCACTGGCAGAGCAGCATGAGGAGGATGTGACAGGCATGTGCCCTTCCAATCAGTCTGATCAGAATTATCGGAAGGGCACACGCCGCGCTCACAAAAACTCACAAAGCAGATCGGAGCTGGCATCGCATCATCGTCAAGGCAGTGGCTGGAGACTGTTCCCGGGGTTTGGCTAGATGATCCTTGGGCTCCATTCCAAGTCTACAATTCTGTGGGTGTCTTGTAGTGTCCTGACACATGAAACTGGCCTTCCTCCTCCAAGGCTTGTGCTCTCTTCATCCATCGCACAATTCACAAGACTCTACAATGTATGTGTATCAGCGGGTATGTGAACAGCCAAGGGAATCGGGGGAGATTGCTATTTAGGTTACAATAGACGGTGAGTTCAATAGCTGATGGCTGCAAATTGGCCATGTCCCCATTGAAATTTTAGCTATTAGCATTCAGCTTTTATTTTGTCCTTCGCGCCCTTTCGCGAACCCCATGTAGAATGAAGAGATGGAATGAAGGTCATGTCGTTCCCAAGATAATGAGACACACAGAGAGAAAAAAAGTTTATCATATTAAGAAAGACTTAATTAGGCACATCACCTGGTGGTGTGCATTCATCTTCTAATAAACACAGAGGGCAGCTGCAGGATGGCAGGTCTTTGAGTTTATGCTTCCAAGGGTTGTGCCTTTTAATGACTGTGTAGAAAAGGAGAATGGAAAGATAAGGTTGCCCTCAAGAGAGAAAGAAAAAGTGCAGTGCTTGAATGTGACAAAGTCCCGTAAGACTCTTCCCAGCCTCCTTGATCAAGAGAGAAGGTGCCCGCAAAGTTTTCGAATGAAGGAAGAGGGAGGGTTTTGTAGCCTCCCTCTCTCTCAGATGAAGGCCTTCTGTCTGATTTCCTGTAACTTCACTTCTCTCAATGAGGGAACCGCTAGAAGGCCCTTGGCACTGGACCTGAGTGTCTCGGCTGAATGATGGGGTCAGAGACACTCCTGCAGGTATACTGGGCTGAAGCCGTTTAAGGCTTTAAAGGTCAGCACCAAATTGATCTTTTAGGACTGGTGTTATATGGTCCCAGTGGCTGCTCCCAGTCACCAATCTGACAGCTGCAGTCTGGATTAGCTGTAGTTTCTGAGTCACCTTCAAAGGTAGCCCCACGTAGAGTGCATTGCAGTACAGTGGTACCTCTGGATGTGAACAGGATCCGTTCTGGAGCCCCGCTCGCACCCTGAAGCGAACGTAACACGTGACTGTGTGACTGCACGTGTGCAGGTCGCGTTTCACCGCTTCCGTGCACGCGCGTGACGTCATTTTGAGCATCTACGCATGCGCGAGCAGCGAAACCCGGAAGTAATGTGTTCCGTTACTTCCGGGTCACCGCGGAGCACAACCCGAAAATGCTTAACCTGAAGTGTATTCATCCCGAGGTATGACTGTAGTCCAAGCGGGAGATAACCAGAGCATGAACCACCCTGGAGAGACAATGCGCAAGCAGGTAGGGACTCAGCCAGCACACCAGATGGAGCTGGTAGACCCTTGGTCACCACAGATGCTTTTGCTTGGTTGGACAGTATCTGTAATAATATCCCTTTCTTGCCTGGATCTAGAAACACAAGTCTATTGTCAGGGGTGGCGTCAACCACTCACTGGCGACCTGCCTAACAAAATCAGAGATACAAATGAAATCTACACACATATAAAAAACCAAGTTATCACTGCACATTGAATTTTCCATATGGCTCACCATCGCCATTTAGTGTCACCTTGTATATTGCACTTAAAGCACACTTAAAACATTTTATTTGCAGCTGTACAGCTGAGCTATGCCATGTAGGGCCACCCAAGATGGACAGGTCATAGTGGAGAGTTTTGACCAAATGTGATCCTTACCTAGAGCAGGAACCGGCAAGCCACTCCAGTATCCCTGCCAAGAAAACTCCATGGATTTCCCAGTAGTGATGTATGGAAGTGAGAGCTGGACCATAAAGAAGGCTGATCGCTGAAGAATTGGTGCTTTTGAATTATGGTGCTGGAGGAGACTCTTGAAAGTCCCATGGACTGCAAGAAGATCAAACCTATCCATTCTGAAGGAAATCAGCCCTGAGTGTTCACTGGAAGGACAGATCCTGAAGCTGAGGCTCCAATACTTTGGCCACCTCA
Organism: Podarcis cretensis; assembly: GCF_951804945.1. Lineage (NCBI taxonomy): Eukaryota > Metazoa > Chordata > Lepidosauria > Squamata > Lacertidae > Podarcis > Podarcis cretensis. The sequence continues at coordinate 10,469,265 of NC_137170.1, read as the reverse complement.
TGAGAAGAGAAGACTCCCTGGAAAAGACCCTGATGTTGGGAAAGATGGAGGGCACAAGGAGACAGGGACGACAGAGGAGGAGATGGTGGGACAGTGTTCTCGAAGCTACCAGCATGAGTTTGACCAAACTGCGGGAGGCAGTGGAAGACAGGAGTGCCTGGCATGCTCTGGTCCATGGGGTCATGAAGAGTCAGACACAACTAAACAACTAAACAACAACAAACTGAGTCCACAGAGAGAGCTTTTCAATTCTTTTATTACACAGGAGCACAGGAAGAGACGAAAGTACACCCTCACGCTTGAGCCGATGTTGCTTAGAGTGCCGCTCCACACACACACCCTCGGCAGTTAGTTCCTGGTGTTCAGAGCCCCTCCTGCTGCCTATGGTGGCTGCTAAGGGCATTTCTCTTTGGGGTTTCCTGCTCTGAGACATGCAGAGAATGTCTAGTCCTGGGGGAAGGAGGGAGCTCTGGCATACTCTCCAGAGACAGTGTGTCACTTGGCTGCTGTACTGATTCTGACATCTGACTCCTGTCTCTCTTCACAGCTATCTGGCTCCTGTTCTTCATTGCCCATTATTTCCCAGCTCCTCTCTCCCTCTGGGGTGTGTCCTGTCTCAAACCACAACCCTAGGTCAACCCTCTCCTCCTTCCTGTTAGGATTTCAACCCTCTCCTCCTTCCTGTTAGGATTTCATGCTCCACGATGCTGATTTTATGATTGGTATAATTCACACACCTGTCTAAATTGAGTGTGAGAAAGGAAGACTGTCCTATCTCTCTTCCGGTGTGTGTTTGTGAAACTGTACTTTCACTTTTACGCTGTTGTGTTTGTTCTCGGAGCTAGAGAGAACAGAGTTTGTGAAACTGTACTTTCACTCTTACGCTGTTGTGTTTGTTCTCGGAGCTGGAGAGAACAGACGCCATAATGCTGTTTGTTGTCTGTAAATATTCTGTAAATAAATAGTAATTTAGGACTACGATGCCTCTTTCTTTTGCTGTGTCAAGAGAGAAGGCTAGTGTGCATAAATCAAGCTGGTTTGTGTCGCTGCAGCGCCCTGGAAAAGAAGGGGATGCCTTTTCCAGAGCTAGGCTTACTGAACGATGCTCGGAGATCCGGGGGGGGGGGCTGCGGATAGCCCGGAGCACTCTCCCAACACGTCCTCCCCTCTGGAAGTCTCTTGGGGTGGCGGTCTCCACCACTTCTCCTCATCTGCCCGGTCCTGACATCTAGAGAAGCCACAGATACGTGCATGGCCGTAACATAGCCTACTCTACAAATTGAAGAAGAAGAAGAAGAAGAAGAAGAAGAAGAAGAAGAAGAAGAAGAAGAGGAGGAGGAGGAGGAGTTTGGATTTGCTATCCCGCTTTATCACTATCTGAAGGAGTCTCAAAGCAGCTAGCATTCTCCTTTCCCTTCCTCCCCCACAACAAACACTCTGTGAGGTGAATGAGGCTGAGAGACTTCAGAGAAGTGTGACTAGCCCAAGGTCACCCAGCAGCTGCATGTGGAGGAGCGGGGAAGCGAACCTGGTTCACCAGATTACGAGTCCACTGCTCTTAACCACTACACTACACTGGCTCACACTGAAAGCACGTTTGTGACTCCTCCCACTTACTGGCTCCTGTCCCACCCACCAGTGAGTGGCATGTGACACCCCCAAAAAAAATTACCATGAGGGAATAAGGCCCTTGAACTGGGGCACTGAGAGGTTCCCCACTCCTGCTGTCAATCTTAAATCCTAGTTTTGATACTGTAATATCGTCCCAGTCAAAGACATCATCAGGGAAGGCGAAGGGAGGGAAGGGAGAGTGTGTATCTTCGGTAATTTTGCTCTAGTTAGAGATATTGTCTGTTCTGAAGTGGGGAGAGGAATGATTTATATCAAGGATGCTAACTCAATTTTGCACCGGTGTACCTTCTTCCATCAATCTTACAGCGCTCGCCCAAGAAAAATAAAACATCGGAATAATTTCCCAAAGAGCGTCTGCCGAGCTTCTCCTCTGTGAAGTTGGTGCATTATTGTGGCAGCCTCTTTTGAAATTATAAAGAGCCTCATTCTCTTCTCTTTCTGCAAAGTGAATTATATTTTCATACATTCAGTTTCGCAGGATCCTCCGATTGCTAGGCAACTGGGCTTCAGGATGGAAAGAAGCAGCTCAGGCTCTGCTGCGAAAAAGCTCGTGTTCACTGCCGGCAGCAATAATGATCCCGGTGGGGTTAACTCTTAAGTGCCGCTCTACACATTACGCTTAATGAGATGGTGCATGGAGGTCGTAGAATTTTGGACTGTACCACTTCAGACAGGAGGGAGATGGGGGGTGTCATTTTTGGACCGCTCTCCCCTGCAAAATAAGTTTCTTTGCATGCAGGATGCTAGAGCATTTGGGGAGGGAAGTTTAGGGTCAGGAATGCCTCCCCGATGTGCTTCGTTTTGTTTTGTTTCATCACCAGAAGTCACAACCAGAATTAGCAAGCTGGGAGCAGAGAGGGTTTCACCATGGCAAGAGAGGTGCTCTGTTCTGCTTCTTGTTTTTGCAGTTTTTTCTTCATTATAAGCCCCCTCCCTCCCTTTCTACAATGTTTTCTTCTCCCTGCAGGATGAGATGGAAGAAAGAGAGAGCTCTGGGAAGTGTAAAGCATCTTGGGGTCCTTGCCTGCCTCCTGAGTCCTCACAATGCTCAAACGTTACATAAATCTTAAATAAATATTTGAGTAAAGAACTCAAATATTATGGAAATACTTCATAGTGGGGCTGGAGGAGACCGGGGTCTACTGTTACATCTCCAGGTGATTTGAAGTGTACCTGCAAAAATGTCTGGCTCCTAATTGTTTCACAAACTGGCTCTGCCTTTATTTTTCCTGCTGAAATAATAATAATAATTGTTGTTTAGTCGTTTAGTCGTGTCCGGCTCTTCGTGACCCCATGGAACAGAGCACGCCAGGCACTCCTGTCTTCCACTGCCTCCCGCAGTTTGGTCAAACTCATGCTGGTAGCTTTGAGAACACTGTCCCACCATCTCGTCCTCTGTCGTCCCCTTCTCCTTGTGCCCTCCATCTTTCCCAACATCAGGATCTTTTCCAGGGAGTCTTCTCTTCTCATGAGGTGGCCAAAGTCTTGGAGCCTCAGCTTCACGATCTGTCTTTCCAGTGAGCACTCAGGGCTGATTTCCTTCAGAATGGATAGGTTTGATCTTCTTGCAGTCCATGGGACTCTCAAGAGTCTCCTCCAGCACCATAATTCAAAAGCATCAATTCTTCGGCGATCAGCCTTCTTTATGGTCCAGCTCTCACTTCCATACATTGCTACTGGGAAAACCATAGCTTTAACTAAATAATAATAATAATAATAATAATAATGGCATACAAAGGTCTCTCCCCCCCAATTTTATCCTTACAGCAGCCCTAGGAGATATAGGTTGGGCAAGTGGTTCTCCAACTTTTTTCTCTGGGCCACGCTTTCAGAATTAAAATTTGCTCACGTCACCCCAAGTTTTTTATTTCATAAGAAATAGGTTGAAAAACAAGAAGCAACAACTCCTAGCAGTGCTTGATATTATAACATAGAACACAACTACTTCATAAATTGATCGTGGGACAACCAGGAAGTATAACACAAGGCAGCTGCCCAAGAACATGAACCATTCCCATAATATAATCATAAATGAGCCTCTTACATATGTACCTTAAGTATGTATGCAAATTCAAGGAGAGGTATGAGCTTGCTTTTGCTGGGTAAATCTCATTTATATTAGGTCTAATTTGAGACAAACTAACTCATCTCCTCATCAACACAAAGAAGCCTTTTTCTTTCCTGATCTCTCCTATGCTGTGGAGAACTGCAGGGGAAGAGCCAATTCTCTGGAAGAGAGGCATGGATGCTGTTTGTGTTCTGCAAATTCTTTCCATGTGCTGCAAATAAAACATCTGTTTTGATACTGTGCTACGCTATACTGCACTGAACTGTTTAAAGTTTAAACTGTTTAAAGTTTAGCCTGGAGAAGAGGAGGTTAAGGGGTGATATGATAGCCATGTTCAAATATATAAAAGGATGTCACATAGAGGAGGGAGAAAGGTTGTTTTCTGCTGCTCCAGAGAAGCGGACACGGAGCAATGGCTCCAAACTACAAGAAAGAAGATTCCACCTAAACATTAGGAAGAACTTCCTGACAGTAAGAGCTGTTCGACAGTGGAATTTGCTGCCAAGGAGTGTGGTGGAGTCTCCTTCTTTGGAGGTCTTTAAGCAGAGGCTTGACAACCATATGTCAGGAGTGCTCTGATGGTGTTTCCTGCTTGGCAGGGGCTCGATGGCCCTTGTGGTCTCTTCCAACTCTATGATTCTATGATTCTATGAAAGGTCTCTTTGGTGGTCCTTGAATGGTTCGTTGGTGCTGTTTTTGGGGGACAGGAGGCGGGCAGGTGTGGAGGATTCCCTGGTCCTGAATGGGGTAACTGTGCCCCTGAAGGACCAGGTGCGCAGCCTGGGAGTCATTTTGGACTCACAGCTGTCCATGGAGGCGCAGGTTAACTCTGTGTCCAGGGCAGCTGTCTACCAGCTCCACCTGGTACGCAGGCTAAGACCCTACCTCCCCGCGGACTGTCTCGCCAGAGTGGTGCATGCTCTGGTTATCTCACGCTTGGACTACTGCAACGCGCTCTACGTGGGGCTACCTTTGAAGGTGACCCGGAAACTGCAATTAATCCAGAATGCGGCAGCTAGACTGGTGACTGGGAGTGGCCGCCGGGACCACATAACACCGGTTCTGAGAGATCTGCACTGGCTCCCAGTACGTTTCCGAGCACGATTCAAAGTGTTGGTGCTGACCTTTAAAGCCCTAAGCGGCCTCGGTCCTGTATACCTGAAGGAGCATCTCCACCCCCATCGTTCAGCCCGGACACTGAGATCCAGCGCCGAGGGCCTTCTGGCGGTTCCCTCATTGCGAGAAGTGAGGCTACAGGGAACCAGACAGAGGGCCTTCTCGGTAGTGGCGCCCAACCTGTGGAACGCCCTCCCATCAGATGTCAAAGAGATAAAGAATTACCTGACATTCAGAAGACATCTTAAGGCAGCCCTGTTCAGGGAAGTTTTTAATATGTAATGCTGTACTGTTTTTAACACTGATTGGGAGCCGCCCAGAGTGGCTGGGGAAACTCAGCCAGATGGGCGGGGTATAAATAATAAATTATTATTATTATTATTATGTTTTGGTGGGTGGGTATTTGTTGACTGGGAATAATAGAACTATAGAATTATAGAGTTGGAGGGGACCTCGAGGATCCTCTAGTCCAACCCCTTGCCATGCTGGAATCTCAGATAGATCATCCAGGACAGATGGCCATTCAACCACTGCTTAAAAACTTCCAAGGAAGGAGAGTCCACCACCTCCCAAGGGAGACCGTTCCACGGTCAAACGGCTCTTACTGTCAGAAAGTTTTTAGTACAGTCATACCTTGGGTTACAGATGCTTCAGACTGTGGTGTTTTTTTTGGGTTACAGACACGCCAAAACCCAGAAGTACCGGAATGGGTTACTTCCGGGTTTCAGCAGTCGTGCATGCAAAGAGCACTAAATCGTGCTTTGTGCATGTGCAGAAGCGCCAAATTGCAACCCGCACGTGCACAGGTGCACCACTGCGGGTTGCAGACGCTACGGGTTGTGAACGTGCATCCTGCACGGATTACGTTCACAACCTGAGCGTCCACTGTATTGCTATTAAATTCCGTAAAACCTTGCACTGCCAGTCTTGAGGACGCTGCTTGCTGGATTACGTTTGTACCGACAGAGAAGCAGGCATCAGAGAGCAATGGAATAATGTCAACAGCAAGTCGCCTGGCTTGTGTTTCAAAAGATTTGAGAGTCTCAACTTGTCTTAAATTGGGTCCTTTGATACCTTTGGCTGCCAAGAAATGCTGTCCTTAGACCAAAAAAATAATAAATGATTCAATGAATGAATGAATGGGGGGGGGACCTAATCACTGGCTAGTCCATGAAGTGTAATCTCTAAATGTAACACTCTTCTGAACCAGGCAAGCAAAAAGGTACATCATTTATTAAATACACCAAAGAAGTGTTTGATCTATTATTCACTCGATGCTCTGTTGAACCAGATGGTCATTTTAAATATCAAAACCTTACAAAAGGCAGAGGAAATGAAAGGAAATAAACCTCTAGTAGGGGAGAGCTGAATGTCATTATAGCCATTCGAATGGAGAAGGAAGTGCACTGAGGAAATCAACAGCAGCAGCAACAACTATTTGCATATCCCTTTTGAGTGTTGAAGCAGCTTCACCAACAGAAGGCCCTGCTATAGCAACGCCGCAAGGCTGTTCAGTATTATTATTCCCATTGCACAGACGGTGAAACTGAGGCAAAGAGAGAGAGGCTTCCCTACCACTACCTAACGGGTTTGTGGCTGAAGTGAGATTGGAAGCAGGAGCTCAGCTCATATTCTTAGGGCCCATCTGCACAGCACCTTGGTTGTGTAGTCACAACTTGAGGGAAAGGGAATGGCCTGGAAAAAGTCCTCTGGACTTGCAACCTCCAGGCCTGAAACATCGTCCCGCTCCTGGTGTAGACAACACTCAATTTGACAGAGCAATGATCTACCTACCTCACATACCCTCCAACTTTTCTCTGATGGAAATAGGGACATCCTGTTCCATAATAATAATATTTATACCCTGCCTATCTGATTTGGTTTCCCCAGACCTTCTGGGCAGCTTCCAACATGTATAAAAACAGAATAAAACATTGAACATAAAAAACTTCCCGATACAGGGCTGCCTTCAGATGTCTCCTAAAGGTTGTATAGTTGTTTATTTCCTTGGCTGGGGGCGTCACATAACTCCATACCCTCCAACATTTCTCCGATGAAAATAGGGACGTCCTAAGGAAAAGCAGGGGGACGCAGGTGGCGCTGTGGGTTAAAGCCTCAGCGCCTAGGGCTTGCCGATCGAAAGGTCGGCGGTTCGAATCCCTGCGGCGGGGTGCGCTCCCGCTGCTCGGTCCCAGCGCCTGCCAACCTAGCAGTTCGAAAGCACCTCCGGGTGCAAGTAGATAAATAGGGACCGCTTACCAGCGGGAAGGTAAACGGCGTTTCCGTGTGCGGCTCTGGCTCGCCAGAGCAGCGATGTCACGCTGGCCACGTGACCCGGAAGTGTCTCCGGACAGCGCTGGCCCCTGGCCTCTTAAGTGAGATGGGCGCACAACCCCAGAGTCTGTCAAGACTGGCCCGTACGGGCAGGGGTACCTTTACCTTTACCTTTAAGGAAAAGCAGGACATTGCAGGATTAAATCAGAAACTGGGACAGCTGTAAATCTGGGACTGTCCCTGGAAAATAGAGACACATGGAGGGTCTGACCTCAGTTTAACGCAGCTTCATTTGTGAGGAGAGGTAAAGCTGGCTATAAAGAGGATTTTATTTAACAGGCTGGAAGTCTGAAACATATTAGTGGGTCTGAGTGCATGTAGAGTATTTTTGCCGGTACACGCACATACACACTTTTGTTCCCGGCAAAGCCACCAAACAGCCCAATTCTTCCTGCCCTCCATTATTTAACTTCCCAACTGAGCCCCCGCCACGGCATCTCTGATGACGCTCCCTTTGTCAGAGAGCAGGACGAAGACACGGGGGGTAAACAGGCCCTCGGCTCCCACCGGGAAGAATAAGTAGGCAGGAATGAGCGAAACCGGAGATCAGTCAAAGGAGTTTGGCATGCTGAAAGACCTCCTGCAGCACGCTGGAAGGGCATTGGGGGGGGGGATAGGGTGCACACATTAAAAGCAAAGCCCTCCACATATAAATCATTCTCTTCCTCTTGCAGATTGCCAGCTGGTGAGAAAAGACAGCAATGTTGCTTGGTTAAGTTTTTGACAGAGAGGCTTCCTGGTCCACAGCTCTGCCTTTTTGCCACTGCTCGCAAACCAATGTCAGGATACCTCTGGTTGCAAACCGGATCTTTTCTGGAGGCCCAGTCGCAACATGAAAAGAACGCAACCCGCAGCGGTGCGTCTGTGCATGCGCGGTTTGCGATTCACTGCTTCTGCACATGTGCATGGTGTCATTTTGCACTTCTGCGCATGCGCGAGAGGTGAAACCCGGTAGTAACCCTTTTCGGTACTTCCAGGTCACCACGGGACATAACCTGAAAGAACATAACATGAAGCGGATGTAACATGAGGTATGACTGCACAGCTGTGAAAGGGCCTTCTTTAAAAATTATGTTTTATTAAACTTCAAAAGTTTAACATATCTACTTCAATGCATAGTAATTTCTTCTTTTGATTTTGTCAAATTCGCACTCCATTTTCCATGATGCTTTCATTTCCCTCCTATTGCCGCACCTGATTTTCTATCCCTTATACCAGAACAATACAGTGGTACCTCAGGTTAAGTACTTAATTCGTTCCGGAGGTCCATACTTAACCTGAAACTGTTCTTAACCTGAAGCACCACTTTAGCTAATTGGGCCTCCCGCTGCCACCGCGCCACTGGAGCACGATTTCTGTTCTCATCCTGAAGCAAAGTTCTTAACCTGAAGCACTATTTCTGGGTTAGCGGAGTCTGTAACCTGAAGCATATGTAACCTGAAGCGTATGTAACCTGAGGTACCACTGTACTATAATCTCTCATTTCTCCCATTGTTCATAGTTCAAATCCTGCTCACGAGTTCATCATACTGTAGCATTTCTTTAAGGAGTCCGAAAAAGGCTTCTATTCCTCCACAAAGCAATCATTGTTAGGTTCTCTTATTTTATTTGCCCTTTCCACATAGTCCATCACCTTGCTTATGCATTCTTCTTTGGTAGGAACTTCTTCTTCCTTCCATTTTTGCACATAAAGAATCCTAGCTGCTGTTGCTACATACATAAACAGCATAACCATCTTTTTGGGGAAATATATATATATATATATATATATATATATTCTGTTTTACAATTTTGAATACTCATTTAAATATCTTTAAAATATCAATGACTTCCCTTCTTCCCTTTTCATGGTTCATTTTGCATATCATAAATCCCTGCATATTTTACATAAACTAAACCATTCAGTATTCCATTATTACAGTGGTACCTTGGGTTAAGAACTTAATTCATTCCGGAGGTCTCTTCTTAACCTGAAACTGTACTTAACCTGAAGCACCACTTTAGCTAATGGGGCCTCCCACTGCTGCCACGCCGCTGGAGCACGATTTTTGTTCTCATCCTGAAGCAAAGTTCTTAACCTGAGATAATATTTCTGGGTTAGTGGTGTCTGTAACCTGAAGCGTCTGTAACCTGAAATGTCTGTAACCTGAGGTACCACTGTACATCCATCAAAACTTATTTACACTGTTGAATTTATCTGCATGCTTCCAATGCTTTCAAGTGTACACAATTTCCCCCATATATTATAATAAGCATTTTCCAATCTTCTTTAAACAAATGTTCTTCTTTTTCTCTTATTCTCTATTTTAAGTTTGCAAGCTAAGCATATTCCATCAGCTTAAGTTGCTAATCTTCTTTAGTTGGGACCTCCCTCGTTTTCCATTTTGGGGCTAACAAAATACGGGCCACAGTAGTGGCATACGTAAATAATCTTTTTTGACTCCTGGAGATTTTCATCAGAATTATCCCCTATCTTTTTTTGAAACCTTGAACTTCTTGCATGCAGAAGGTCCCATGTTCAGTCCCTGGCATTCTCGGGTAGAGTTGGGATTTGTCCCCTGCGCATAGCTGTCAACTTTCCCCTTTTCTTGCGAGGAATCCTATTCAGAATAAGGGAATTTCCCTTTAAAAAAGGGAAACGTTGACAGCTATGCCCCCACGCCTAACCCTGGAAAGCTGCCAACCGTATTGAGCTAGATGAACCAAAGTGACTCAATATAAGACAGCATCCTAATAAAAGAATAGCGCGCTGGATCAGGCCAGGGCTACCAAATTCAGTTCCCACAGTAGCCAACCAGATGTCTATGGGAAATCCTCAGAGTAGGACTGGAGCACAAGAACACACTCTTCTCCAGCTGTTCACAGCAACTAGTATTCAGAGACAATTCTGCCCACAACCTTGGAAGTGGAGTGTAACCATCATGGCTAAAAGCTGTGAATCGCCTTCTCCACGAATTTCTCTCCTCCTCTTTCAAAGCAATCCAATTTGGTGGCCCTCACAATGTCCGTAGTATAACCATGTACTGCATAAAGAAGTATTTTCTTTTTTCAGTGTTGGACCTTTCAACATCCAGTTTCATCCAGTGTCCAAGAGTTTTGGTGTTATGAGAAAGAGAGAATAAATTCTCCTACTAGCTTACATACACACACACAATGATTGACCTCCGATGCCCTTTTAAGAGGGGCGTTATTGGTTTGTTGTTGTTTTGCTTAATTTGTGCTATGTATTTTGTAGGGGTTTTTTATTAATATTGGTTTTCCAAATGATTACAAATCAGTCCAAATCACTCAATTACTTTTATTACTAATTTAATACATTTTTTTTAAAAAAAAAATCAGGTTTCACGCTTCTGTTACAAACATTACTTCCTTCAGTAGCCACATCATTCTTCTTTAATCTCCTCTTAATTCTTCTCTAGGGACGCGGGTGGCGCTGTGGGTTAAACCACAGAGCCTAGGACTTGCTGATCAGAAGGTCGTGGTTTGAATCCCCGCGACGGGGTGAGCTCCTGTTGCTCGGTCCCTGCTCCTGCCAACCTAGCAGTTCGAAAGCACGTCAAAGTGCAAGTAGATAAATAATTACTTTCTCCGGCGAGAAGGTAAACGGTGTTTCCGTGCGCTGCTCTGGTTCGCCAGAAGCGGCTTAGTCATGCTGGCCACATGACCCGGAAGCTGTACGCCGGCTCCCTTGGCCTATAGAGCAAGATGAGCGCTGCAACCCCAGAGTCGGCCACAACTGGACCTAATGTTCAGGGGTCCCTTTACCTTTACCTTTAATTCTTCTCTTGATGTTAGTCCATTCTCACAGCTCACCTCTGTTGTTTTTCGTAAATGTAAAATCTGTTTCACGTGTGTAGTCTGTACTTTGTGGTTTTTATCTTGCTGTTTCTGAGATCTATGGACGAGGGGCAGTGTAGGGATTTAATAAATAAAAAAAAAATACATAAGAGCATTTGCATGCAAAAAAAAAAAAAAAGCTGAGCTTACACATGAAAATTTAACATGAAAATTCAACATGAAAAATTTAAAAACCCTAGCCTTCTCGCTTGGCTGCCTCTTTCCATCAGGAACACCAACATGCCTTTCAGCTGATCGTTTCAAAAAGGTGGGGGGACGGAGGCTACAAAACCACAGCAGGCGTGAAAAGAGACTCCCAAGTCACTAGTAGTGCCTGGAACAAAGTCCACATGACTCTGAATGAACTGCCTGTGCCCAAGGAAGCCAACGAGATCAAAGGATGTGTTGCTCTGGAGATTGCTGAGCCCAACGTCAGTCTGAAGGCACTGAAAGGCATCGTTGCATCTATGTGTTCCCCATGCTCATGCTCTTTCCTTAAGTATTCTATAGGTAGGCCTCAATGCATACTTCATGTGCGAGTAAATCATTCATTACCATTTTATTGTTTATTTAAAGCTTTTCTTTTCACCACACTTTCCCAGTGGTTTAATAATAATAATAATAAATTTTATTTATACCCCACCCTCCCTGGCCAGAGCCAGGCTCAGGGTGGCTAACACCAGTAAAATTACAGTAAAAACATAATGGGGGGGGACCAATTTAAAATACAGGTTAAAATGCAATTTAAAATGCAGCCTCATTTTAAAAGTAGCCCATAGATCAAAACCGTAAGGGGAAGGAAACATAAGGGTCAGACTGAGTCCAAACCAAAGGCCAGGCGGAACAGCTCTGTCTTGCAGGCCCTGTGGAAAGATGTCAAGTCCCACAGGGCCCCAGTCTCTTGTGACATAGCGTTCCACCAAGTCGGGGCCAGTACTGAAAAGGCCCTGACCCTAGTTGAGACCAATCTTTTTTTTTTTTTTAATTCTTTTTTATTGAATTTCCTTTACAACCAACAAAAATATCAAAACCCATACATAGAGAGCGAAAAAATTAAAAAGGCACCAAAAATAAAGAAAAGACAAAACAAAAAAGACAGAAAAACAGATATGCATGACAAAAACCATTTCGAACATACAAGCTGACTTCCTTCCCTGCTGGATTCGGTTTTCTTAATTAAAAAACTCCGTTTTCTGCAGCTGGTATTGTTACTGGATTGTACATCGTAAGTTTTATAACAGACCTGCTATAGTTGTTAAGTTTCTATGATTTCCTTCTATATATGCCATAAATTTATTCCAGTCGCCAATAAACTTTGTATTTTTTTGGTTTCTAATTTTTTGTGTCATTTTTGCTAATTCAACAAATTCAAATAATTTAGATTGCCACTCCCTCACCGTTGGAATATTTGTACTTTTCCAATTTTGTGCAATTAGTATTCTGGCTGCTGCTGTTGAATATTGAAACAAGGTTTTGTCTTCTTTTCTGATTTCATCCCCAATAATTCCTAATAGAAAGGCTTCTGGTCTTTTAGGAAAGGTGTATTTAAATATTTTTTTTTAACTCATTATAAATTAAGTCCCAAAATTTCTTCACTTCCTCACACGTCCACCACATATGAAGGAAGTTACCCTCTTTTATTCTACATTTCCAGCAGGCCTTGTTTCCTGTTTTGTACATCTTTCCTAATTTTACTGGCGTGATATACCACCTATATATCATCTTTTCTAAATTTTCTCTAATTGCAACACTCGCCGTAAATTTTATCCCATTATTCCATAATTTTGACCATTTTTCATATTCTATATTATATCCGAGGTCCATCGCCCATTTTATCATAACATCCTTAACTTCCTCATCTTTAGTGTCCCATTCCAATAATATGTCATACATTTTAGATAGTAACTTAATTTTGCTTTCAATTATTTCTATTTGAAATTTGGATTTCTTTTCATTTATTCCTACTTTTTTATCTTCCGTCCATCTTGCATTTATTTGATGATATTGTAGCCAGCCTGTTAGTTTTCCTTTCATATCTTCATATGGTCTTAATATCCAGCCGCCTTCAGATCTTATCAGTAGGTCCTCATAAGTCAATCTTTGCCCTTCCATATTTGTTTTTTTAATTATTAGGATATCTGTTGGTGACAACCACCACGGTGTTTTCCATTCTAGAATTTTTTTGTTTTTCTCCCAAACTTCATATAATGGTCCTCTAATAATATGGCTTGAAAACCCTTTGTGTACCTTTTCTTTGTTTGACCATAAGTAGGCGTGCCAGCCGAACCTATTGTTGAATCCTTCCAAATCTAATAGGTCAGTGTTTTCCAAAGTTATCCAATCTTTAACCCAACAAAGGCAGGCGGCCTCAAAATATAATTTTAAATTCGGGACAGAGAAACCCCCTCTTTCTTTTCGGTCTGTAAGTAATTTGAATCTAATTCTTGGCCTTTTCCTTTGCCATATAAATTTAGAAAGAGTTTTCTGCCAATCCTTAAATATTTTGGAACCTCTAATAACTGGTATGTTTTGAAACAGGAACAACATTCTTGGGAGTACATTCATTTTTATTGCCTCCATTCTACCTATCCACGAAAGTTTAACTCTGTTCCAGACGTCTAGATCTTTTTTTATTTCTTTCCACGTTGTTAAATAATTGTCTTGAATTAGATTTATGTTTTTTGGTGTAAGCCATACTCCTAGATATTTTATTTTTTTGGTCACCTTAATTCCATGTTTTGTCTCTAATTTTTCTCTTTCGTCTTTTCCCAGATTCTTAATCATCATTTTTGTCTTTGATTTATTCAATTTAAAGCCGGATAGTTTGCCATATTCTTCCAATACTTCCAGCGCTTTGCTAATACTTTTTTGCGGCTCTTCCAAGGATAGCATCAGATCATCTGCATAGGCTTTTAGTTTATATTCTTTTATTCCTACTTTAATCCCTTGAATCTCTGGTACTGTTCTTATTTTATTCGCAATCACCTCTAATACCATAATAAACAGAAGCGGGGAGAGGGGGCATCCCTGTCTTGTCCCTTTTCCGATTCTAAATGTGTTTGTAAAGTTGTTATTTATAATCAATTTGGCGGATTGGTTCGAATATATTGCCTCTATACCTTTCAAGAACTCGCCCTCTATCCCAGCTTTTTCCATACTTTTTAGTAAGAACGACCAAGAAACATTATCAAATGCCTTCTCTGCGTCTATGAATATCAACGCCGCAGGTACTTCATTTTTAGTTTCCAAATATTCAATTATATTTATAGCATGTCTTACATTATCTTTCAAAAACCTATTTGGGAGGAATCCTGCATGATCTTTGTGGATTAAATTTATTAAACACTTTTTCAATCTATTCGCCATGACCTCTGCAAAGATTTTATAATCATTATTCAATAATGATATCGGCCTGTAATTCTTAATATTCAATTTATCCGTATCCGGTTTAGGGATTAGCGTAATATGGGCCTCTCTCCAGGATTCTGGTATTCTTCCTCCTCTAAGGATATTATTCATAGTGTCACAAAGCACTGGTGTTAGTTGACTCTCCAAAACCTTATAGTATTTGGCAGACAGCCCATCCGGTCCCGGGGCCTTCCCTAATTTCATTTTTCTTATTGCTAACACCAGTAAAATTACAGTAAAAACATAATGGGGGGGGGGGACCAATTTAAAATACAGGTTAAAATGCAATTTAAAATGCAGCCTCATTTTAAAAGTAGCCCATAGATCAAAACCGTAAGGGGAGGGAAACATAAGGGTCAGACTGAGTCCAAACCAAAGGCCAGGCAGAACAGATCTGTCTTGCAGGCCCTGTGGAAAGATGTCAAGTCCTGCAGGGCCCTAGTCTCTTGTGACAGAGCGTTCCACCAAGTCGGGGCCAGTGCTGAAAAGGCCCTGGCCCTAGTTGAGACCAATCTAACCACCTTGTGACTTGGGACCTCCAAAGTGCTGTCATTTGTGGGACACACCAGTTTAGGCTATTTTTGTTTTTAAACTGCAATCCCTACCTTCAGTGCGGGGAGGAAATCAAAGCTGAGCATCAGTTGCAGAGGGTTTTTTTATGGTTAATTTGATTAAATACATAAATCAAATATCCTAAAGTGACACAGGGCTTGCAGGATGCCCAAATAGGCAGGATGAGAGTCAGGAACAGGAAAGGAAAGGACCCTAGCTCATTTGCATAATTAGGAGAACACAGTCGTACCTTGGTTGACGAATGCCTTGTGAGTCGAACGGTTTGGCTCCCAAACGCCGCAAACCCGGAAGTGAGTGTCTCTGTTTGCGAACGTTCTTTGGAACCCAAACATCCAACGCGGCTTCCGATTGGCTGCAGGAGCTTCCTGCAGCCAATCGGAAGCCGCGCCTTGGTTTCTGAACATTTTGGAAGTTGAATGGACTTCTGGAATGGATTCCGTTCGACTTCGAAGGTACGACTGTACTTTATTTGTCTGGTCTGCATTTGCACATGTCTTAAGCTCTCATAACCAAATTTTGCAGGGTGGTTCCTGAAATCAAGGAGCAGATTTCCATCTATGTTTGGATACAATTGGATAGCAAACTGAATCTTTTCAAAACTACACTGGCTTTAACTGGTGATATCAAAACTACACTGGTTTGTTTGCTTTTTCCTTAGAATTTTCAAGCAGGGTGAGGTAGAGTCATCATATGTTTCCGGAAAAAAATCTGGAAGGAGGTGGGAGCTAAATTGGCGCCCGGCGGGAATGTCCAGGATTTCGTCTATTCGCCAGTGGAAGCACTGCATGGCGGTCAGATCCCTGTTGCCTTCTAGATGGCAATTAAAGGAGCTCATTCACCACCCTGCCATCCGCCACTGCCTTTGTCCAAAAGAAGCTCAACAGCTTTATGGACCATTGCCCAGAAAAAGCTGAGCAATTGTGTCTTATATTTTTGAAATATGGCAGCCCTAGGTTAGGTAGATCTCAGGCCAGGAAAAAAGTGCTTAGGGGAGATCATGGCAACAAAATGGCCGCCGTTCTCTTGCACTAAGAATGGGATATCCCAGTTTTTCCGGGACACTTGCGGAGTATGATGTAGTTTGGGTCTTCAGCTGTGAGGCTGAGGAGGAGGAGGAAGGCCCATTGTCTTTCACTGTGTTTTATCTACAATGTGCACCCAGAGGATGTGTGTGGGCATCTCCTGGATCTACCTTTTGTTTCCCATCGCCTGTTTCAACTTAGGCCTGTTCCTGGTTCATTGTTAGTTGCTTCTTTTCCTCCTCGATGCATAAACAACGATAATTTTAGCAGGCCCCCATCACTATTTTAATAAAGCTTTGTCAGGCTGGTAGCTACTAATTATTCAGTCACTTTATATAATTCCGCTTATTGTCAAGGCAGTTTTTAAATGTATTATTAGCCGTCCGCAACAAAAGAGGGTTTCTTCCAAACTCATTGTGAAGATCTTCATTGTGGAGCCTTTATTTCCTTTAAAGATAGGTAAGGGGTGGAAGAAGAGAAGACGACATTTTCAAAGAATGAGAACATTACAAGGGGGCTCCTCAAGATGTTCTTATCTTTATCCTTTGACATCCAGGAGGATGATTCAAGTCCACATTCTTTGCTGTGTGGGGGTAAAAGGCTGGTTCTCCCCTCCCCACACATTCACGCAAATCGTGCTCGTTCTTTTTATAACTTGCATGGGTTGGCAGTTCATTTCCGGGCCCAATTCCAGGTGCCCACACTAATGTTTAAAGCGTTAAACCAGTGGTCTTCAGCTGGTCCAGACCTGAGATCTGCCTCTAACTCTTGTCCTGAAACACAGGACCTATATACAGTGGTACCTCGGGTTAAGTACTTAATTCATTCTGGAGGTTTGTTCTTAACCTGAAACTGTTCTTAACCTGAAGCACCACTTTAGCTAATGGGGCCTCCCGCTGCCGCTGCACCACCGGAGCACGATTTCTGTTCTCATCCTGAAGCAAAGTTCTTAACCAGAAGCATTATTTCTGGGTTAACAGAGTCTGTAACCTGAAGCGTATGTAACCTGAAGCGTATATAAACCGAGGTACCACTGTATGCAGGAGAAGGCTTGCTGTTCTTAGCAAGCACTCACCTTTTCCTGCCTTCTCTGGGCATCTACATCTCCTGGCAGCAACTCTGATGGTAGACCATGTCTCCAAAATCGAATTTAAAGACTGGAACAGGCGTCATACATACAGGGGAGTGCATTTGCCATAGTGTTGATGAGCTAGACCAGAACCAGGATGGGAATCATTTCTGGATGTCTCCATGTCTCGGGTGGTTAGTCTGTCTATTATTATTATTATTATGTTGTTGTTGTTGTTGTTGTTGTTTTAAGGGGGGAAAGTGCCAGTACTCACCATGAAGTGTCACACATTTAACATTTGAGAAAGCAAAAAAGGTGCCAGTACTGCATACCTTTGGGTACCCCAGAAAAAAACTGATTATTATTATTAGTAGTAGTAGTAGTAGTAATAAAGGTAAAGGTAAAGGTACCCCTGCCCGTACG
Organism: Podarcis cretensis; assembly: GCF_951804945.1. Lineage (NCBI taxonomy): Eukaryota > Metazoa > Chordata > Lepidosauria > Squamata > Lacertidae > Podarcis > Podarcis cretensis. The sequence continues at coordinate 10,451,783 of NC_137170.1, read as the reverse complement.
GGCCAGTCATGACCGACTCTAGGGTTGCGCGCTCATCTCACTTAAGAGGCCGGGGGCCAGCGCTGTCCGGAGACACTTCCGGGTCACGTGGCCAGTGTGACGAAGCTGCAACTGGCAAGCCAGCACCAGAGCAGCACACGGAAATGCCGTTTACCTTCCCGCTATAAAGCGGTACCTATTTATCTACTTGCACTTAGGGGTGCTTTAGAACTGCTAGGTGGGCAGGAGCTGGGATCAAACGACGGGAGTTCACCCCGCTGCGGGGATTCGAACCGCCGACCTTACGATCAGCAAGTCCTAGGCACTGAGGTTTTACCCACAGCGCCACCCGCGTCCCTAGTAGTAGTAGTATATACCATATTTTTCTATGTATAGGACACCCCCATGTATAAGACACCCCCCTATTTTTGGGGACTCCACATTAAGAAAACACTCCTCAGCAGTACCTGTGTATAAGACGAGCCCCAATTTAAAACCTAATTTTTTGGTAAAAAAAATCCTAGTCTTCTACACAGAAAAATACGGTATTTATTTATTTGTACCCCACCTTTCGTCCTGGCAAGGCATCTTACCGATAAAATAAGAACAGCTAAGAACATAGGGGGAAACCCAATTGTTACAAAATGAACAGTAGTGGAATTTAAAATATATAAAAATATAAGATCTATTAAAAACACGCAGATAAGCAAAAAATAAAAACAATACTGCACCAACCCGTTCATTAAAAGTAGTCCATTCCCAAAAGCCTGTTGCAACAAGAATGTCTTCGGCTGCCGGCAGAAGGACAACAAGGAGGGAGCCAGTCTGGCTTCTCTACGGAGGGAGTTCCAAAGTCTGGGAGCAGCCACCAAGAAGGCCCTCTCCTGCAAAGATCTCAAAACCCATACTGTCTTTCAGCACTTTGGACAGTGCCTGGTAACAGACTGGTAGCCAGCAGAGCTGTTGTAGCAAGAGACTCATCTGTTGGGAGAGCGCTCTGGGCTATCTCCAAGCATCGTCCGGTGAGCATAGCTCTGGAAAAGGCAACCCCTTCTTCTTCAGGGTGCTCCAGCAACATAAACCAGCTTGATTTATGCACACTAGCCTTCTCTCTTGACACAGCAAAAGAAAGAGGCATCATAGTTCTAAACTACTATTTATTTACAGAATATTTACAGACAACAGCATTATGGCGTCTGTTCTCTCCAGCTCTCTGGTTCTGAGAACAGAAAAAAACGATGTAAAAGTGGTACCTCGGGTTACAGACGCTTCAGGTTACAGACTCTGCTAACCCAGAAATAGTACCTCGGGTTAAGAACTTTGCTGCAGGGTGAAAACAAAAATCGTGCTCCGGCGGCACGGCAGCAACAGGAGGCCCCATCAGCTAAAGTGGTCTTCAAGTTAAGAACAGTTTCAGGTTAAGAATGGACATCCGGAACGAATTAAGTACTAAACCCGAGGTACCACTGTACAGTTTCACAGTCTCACATCGGAAGGGAGATAAGACGGTCTTCCTTTCTCAGGCTCTACTCAGACAGGCTTGGGAATTATACCAATCATAAAAAAACAGCATCAGGAAGCATGAAAACCTAACATCATCTGGTCCCCCCACAAAGTTAATGGGCATTCCCATTCAAATGGTGTGTGCACACTGTGCCATGTGATCGATTGTGTAGAGCGGGGCTTTCCTGGGCCCCCACATATTTTATTTAAGTTGGCCCCTTTGTTGCAGCTGTTTGCACTCGCGTGGTAATTTTCTTTTTATTGAATCAAATATCCAGTTCGTTTAGCTGAGCTGTTTTCGCATCTCGCATTTGAAAGGCCCATTCTGAAGCAATACAATTAGCTTAATGAGATTACAAAGTGTGTTAATGCCCATAATTAGGAGAAAAAACGGTTTACAGCGCTTCCGCATTTAATATGCTTTGATTTAATACCACGGTATTGTCACACACACACACACACACACACACACACACACACCCCAAAATAAATAAAAAAACCCATTCTGCAACCAGTTTCCTCAACTATTACATGGCTTGGTTTCTGGAATAATGAAAGAGACTCTATGACAGTTGGCTTTAATGATTCAATAAATCATATTAGATAGAATTGAAGTACAGACTAATGCAGGACTCTAGGAAAATGCTTTGCTTTGCTTTGAAGTCACTGTAATATAGTCATGGAGGGGGCAGACAGAATATTTAAATTTCACATTTCACAACTCAAGGTCCCCTATCGACAGCTATGGCTTGTCCTAGGCTACCCACCAGGTAGGTGCCCACCAGGTAATCTTGACTGCAATTTCCACTATTATTTCATTTATGAATCACTTCCCTGCAGCATCTCAAAGCAATTTCATAGAATTGTAGAATTCCAAAGTTGGAAGAGATCCCAAGGGTCATCTAGCCCAACCGCTTGCAATGCAGGAATCTCAGCTCAAGCATCCATGAAAGACGACCATCCAACCTCTGCTTAAAATCCTCCAAAGAAGGAGAGCCCACAACCTCTCCTGGGAGTCTGCTCCACTGCTGAACAGCTCGTACTGTCAGAAAGTTCTTCCTGATGCTTAGTCGGAATCTCCTTTCTTGTAACTTGAAGCCATTGGTTTGTGTCCTACACTCCAGAGCAGGAGAAAACAAGTTTGCTCCCTCTTCCATGTGACAGCTCTTCAGATATTTGAAGAGGGCTACCATATCTCCTCTCAGTCTCCTCTTTTCCAGGCCAAATGTATCCAGTTCCTTCAAGCGCTCCTCATAAGGCTTGGTTTCCACACCCTTGATCATCTTGGTTGCCCTCCTCTGCACACATTCCAGCTTGCCAACATCCTTCCTAAATTGTGGTGCCCAGAATTGGACACAGTATTCCAGGGGCGATCTGACCAAAGCAAAATAGACTGGTATTACAGTGGTACCTTGGGTAACAGACGCTTCAGGTTACAGACGCTTCAGGTTACACACTTCCCTAACCCAGAAATAGTACCTTGGGTTAAGAACTTTCAGGATGAGAACAGAAATCATGCGGTGGCAGCAGTGGGAGGCCCCATCAGCTAAAGTGGTACCTCAGGTTAAGAACAGTTTCAGGTTAAGAACGGACCTCCAGAATGAATTAAGTTCTTAACCCGAGGTACCACTGTATTACTTCCCTTGATCTTTACAATACTAAACCGTACATTTGAGAGAGGGGCTGTAGCTCAGTCCTAGAGAGACGGCATTGCATGCAGGGGGTCCTAGATTCAATCAAGTGTGGTGGACTCATAATCTGGTGAACCGGGTTCGCTTCCCTGCTCCTCCACATGCAGCTGCTGGGTGACTATGGGCCAGTCACACTTCTCTGAAGTCTCTCAGCCCCACTCACCTCACAGGGTGTTTGTTGTGGGGGAGGAAGGGAAAGGAGATTGTTAGCTGCTTTGAGACTCCTTCGGGTAGTGTTAAAGCGGGATATCAAATCCAAACTCCTCCTCCTCCATCCCTAGATGCATTTTACATTGCATTTGTATCCTACCTTTCCTCCACGAAGCTCAAGGTGGCCTGTATCGTTCTCCTCCTTCCCAATTTAACTTCGCAACAACCCTGTGAGGTTGGTTCAGCTGAGAACAGGTGACCAGCAAAAAGTCACCCAGTGAGCTTTGTGGCTGAGTGAGAATTTGAACCGTGGTCCTCTGGGTCCCAGGCAGACACTTTAACCACTACACCACACTTCCCTACAACCTTCCACCCATAAACAGCATGTGTTGCTATTAATTACAAAGCACAATTCTGAAAACCCCAAACACCTGTGGTCCTGAAGACAGAGGTGCTTTTAAAACCCCACCCTAAACATGCAGGTTGCCATTTACGCCACAATACCCCATTTCACAGAAATGTATTTTCCCCTCCGTCGACTTGTTTACACAAATTCCAGGAGGCTTTTCCCTCCCTGGGGTTCCCGCACCTTTAGGGCACATAAATGTCGGCTGTTACACATCTTATGACCGTGTCGGGGAATTGCTACGATGTGCTGCGCTGTATTTTGATGCCTCGGGCTTCGTTTTCACCAGAGTAGGACCCCAAAAGTGACACTAAATGCCAAGACCGAGGTTTGAAATGCACAACTTCAAAACAGACCGCTAGCAACGTGTTGGAACTCTTTTCAGAAACGTTTCGTTCTTTTCTGCTGGCGTCACTCATTCAGAGCACTTCTCTGCTGAAGCAGAAATGGGATCTTTGCAAACTGGAAGTGAATCAATGCCATGCTCATTGCTATCATCTACGGTACCGCACACACTCCATAGCCTGGAGTAAGGATTTGAAGCACCACTGTGCATCACATGCCCAATTGACTTAACTGTGCATCATGTTCCCATTCAAAGAGGCGATGCCCAGTATAAATGCAGGGAGACCTGAATTATCATTGGGTATTGCATGCACAGTTGGCCTAATGTGTCATGCTTCTGACAGGAGCCTAAATAAGTTAGGAATGCTTGAGGAATTCCTTTTTTCTTTTCTTTCTTTTTTGGCAAATTTCTATATGGACAGATCGGCTCTTCATCTCTCAGATTGACAGGTGATTTTTACTCTCTAAATGATCTGACACAGTTTCCAGCTCAAAAAACACACACCGGGATGCGGGCCAAAATGCATATTTTAAGAGACAATGTGTTGGGAATTGTGTACTGTGGAGAGAAAATACATCTAGAAACGCGCATTTCATAAGTAGATACTTTTTAAGATATCTATTGAATAGGGATATGTGTATCAACCAAAGATCTGATATTTACCCTACTTTGTCACGTCAGGAAGCAGCTGCCCTCAGTCCAAAGTGCTTCAGAGACTACCCATAATAATATTAATAATAATAATAATTTATTATTTATACCCCGCCCATCTGGCTGGGTTTCCCCAGCCACTCTGGGTGGCTCTCAACAGAATATTAGAAACACGCTAAAACTTCAAACATTTAAAACTTCCCTAAACAGGGCTGCCTTCAGATGTCTTCTAAAAGTCAGAGAGTTGTTTATTTCCTTGACGTCTGGTGGGAGGGCGTTCCACAGGGCGGGTGCCACTACAGAGAAGGCCCTGTGCCTGGTTCCCTGTAACTTGGCTTCTCGCAGTGAGGGAACCGCCAGAAGGCCCTCGGCGCTGGACCTCAGTGTCCGGGCTGAACGATGGGGGTGGAGACGCTCCTTCAGGTATACTGGGCCGAGGCCGTTTAAGGCTTTAAAGGTCAGCACCAACACTTTAAATTGTGCTCGGAAATGTACCCAATTCATCTCAAAGTACATTCAAGTCTGCTTTATTCCTCCCTCTGTTTGATACTGAGAAAAAAAATGCAGGTTCATTTCTTCATATCCTCCAATATTTCTCCAATGAAATTAGGGATGTTCTATTCTATCATAATCATTTTGTTACATTTGAGAGCCAATGTGGTGTAATGGTTAAGAGCAGTGGACTTGTAATCTGGTGAACTGGGTTCGCTTCCCGGCTCCTCCACATGCAGCTGCTGGGTGACCTTGGGCCAGTCACGCTTCTTTGAAGTCTCTCAGCCCCACTCACCTCACAGAGTGTTTGTTGTGGGGGAGGAAGGGAAAGGAGAATGTTAGCCGCTTTGAGACTTCTTTGGGTAGTGATAAAGCGGGATACCAAATCCAAACTACTACTACTACTCTTCTTCTTCTTCTTCTTCTTCTTCTTCTTCTTCTTCTTCTTCTTCTTCTACCTCGCCCATCTGACTGGGTTCTCCCAGCCACTATGGGCAGCTTCCAACATATATAAAAACATAAACAAAATTAAACATAAAAACCTTCTGTGCAGAGAGCTGCCCTATAGTAGGGCTGCCATATCTTGAAGACCAAAAAAGAGGACAGCCGAAGCTTCTGCCAGCCCGAGCTGAGGAAAGGCGGCCCCTGAGCACCTCTTTCCCCAGCTCAGGCTAGCAGCAGCCAGGGCCCAAGCCCCCCAAAATGGACATTTCCTTTAAAATGTAGAGATCTGCCCGGATGGTCATGTTGCCCCCCAAAAGAGGACATCTCTGGGTTTGCCTGGAAGTAGGGCAACCCTATTATAGTTACTTATCTCCTTGGCTCGTGGGGTTGCATAACTCCATGCCCCCCGATATTTCTCCATCCTGAGGAAAATAGGTACGTCTTGAGGAAAAGCAGGACATTCCAGGATCAAATCAGGAACTGGGATGGGTTTTGTAAATCTGGGACTACCCCTTGAAAATAAGGACACTTGAAGGGTCTGCTACCCCCTGCCCCAAAGTAAGGTAAAAGTAAAGGGACCCCTGACCATTAAGTCCAGTCGTGGCCAACTCTGGGGTTGCGGCGCTCATCTTGCTTTACTGGCCAAGGGAGCCGGCATACAGCTTCCAGGTCATGTGGCCAGCATGACTAAGCTGCCTCTGGTGAACCAGAGCAGCGCACGGAAACGTGGTTTACTTACCTTCCCGCCGGAGCAGTACCTATTTATGTACTTGCACTTTGACGTGCTTTCGAACTGCTAGGTGGGCAGGAGCTGGGACCGAGCAACGGGAGCTCACCCCGTCGCGGGGATTCAAACCACTGACCTTCTGATAGGCAAGTCCTAGGCTCTGTGGTTTAACCCACAGCGCCACCTGCGTCCCTCAGCCCCCAAGTAGAGACTGCCAATTTACTGGAGTCAATTTTCAGGAGCTAGAGTCAGGAGTAAGTTAACAATAAAACACCCAGTGTCAGTGAAGTTAACTCTTCATTCAAAGAAACTGAAGCAGTGCAGGCCTAGTGATCACAGCAAGTCTTCCCAGTAGGTCTGCTCACTTATGTCCTTATGTTCTGCTCCCTGGTTTCCTACAGGCATCTTGGTAGCTATCGTGAGAACAGAATGTTGATGGTCCATCAACCTGATCCAGCAGGCTCTTCTTATGTTCTCAGCAATTGAGGATAAGGGATGAGGTGGCTCTGTGGTCTAAACCACTGAGCCTCTTGGGCTTGCTGATTGGAAGGTTGGTGGTTCGAATCCCTGCGACAGAGTGAGCTCCCGTTGCTCTGTCCCAGCTCCTGGCAACCTAGCAGTTCGAAAGCACGCTAGTGCAAGTAGATAAATAGGTACCACTCCAGCGGGAAAGTAAATGGCATTTCTGTGCGCTCTGGTTTCCATCACAGTGTTCCATTGTGCCAGAAGAGGTTTAGTCATGCTGGCCACATGACCAGGAAAGCTGTGGACAAATGCCAGCTCCCTCGACCTGAAAGCAAGATGAATGCCGCAACCCCATAGTCACCTTTGACTAGACTTAACCGTCCAGGGGTCCTTTACCTTCATCTGCTTCTGTGAGCCATCTGGTTGAGAAATCCTTTTGCTGGGAATCTTAGAGAGCACTTTGTCTGTCAGAATAGACGGATGGACTCTCACTATGACTCAGGAGAAGGCAGCTGAATTCATCTCTTACCTCTCTATCCAATTTTCACTTTGTGTGTGTGTGCTTGCATAATGTGTTCCTAGGTATACAGATTTTTTTTTTTAAAAAAAAAAAGAATAATGCCACCTATATCCACCCTGAATTTATAAACTTGTCTATTTATAGTTTCTCCTAGCAGCTGATTGTTCGCATCATCAGTTTATGGCATTTCTCGTGATTTACTGCGTCTTTCATGTGATTCTGCATATTTCGTTTCCTGCTCCCATTGCATAGCAATCTTTCTACGCCCCTGGCAGCTTTGCTACTTATCTTCCATTTCCTTCGGGGGGAATCAAACATTTTTAAGGATCTGCTAAGAATGCAAAAGTGACCCATTTTGTCTGTGGGTGCAATTTCACAAACCTGAGTTGAGAAAAATAATTCCGTGCCCTTGTAGGAGCAAGCTTAATAGGGAAAGCTATGAAGAGCCATGCGGGTGGAGCTGTGAGTAAAACCTCAGCGCCTAGGACCTGCCGATTGTCAGGTCGGCGGTTTGAATCCCCGTGGCGGGGTGTGCTCCCGTTGCTTGGTCCCAGCGCCTGCCAACCTAGCAGTTCGAAAGCACCCCCGGGTGCAAGTAGATAAATAGGGACCGCTTACTAGCGGGAAGGTAAACGGCGTTTCTGTGTGCTGTGCTGGCTTGCCAGATGCAGCTTGTCACGCTGCCCACGTGACCCAGAAGTGTCTTCAGACAGTGCTGGCCCCCAGCCTCTTAAGCGAGATGGGCGCGCAACCCCAGAGTCGGACACGACTGGCCCGTACGGGCAGGGGTACCTTTACCTTTATGAAGAGCCACTCATCTGATAACGAGAAGTGTCTTATTAGACGATTAAATAAAAATAGTTCATTTGTTTTAAAAGTTAAAGCACTGCAATTACCTGAGGACTCGTTGCTCTGCAAATGAGGGCTACCAGTGAAACATTGTTTTGAACAGCTTGCAAAGGAGCAAAATTATCTGCAAGGCTATACCACCCACTCCACAGATATAATCAGTGATTTATCACTACCAGCAGAGAAGCAAGGAGGAGGGTTGCTAGCTTTTCTCGTTGACCCTTGCTGCTGTGCCTTTAAAGGCAGCTTGATCTGCTGGCATTAGTAAATGATTGTGTTTTTATCTGCAGGTCTTGAAAAGCTTCACCTGCTAATTCTTGCAGAGCCAGCAGCTGTTAAAAGCATAGGATAGCAAGTTAGGCTGGGGTATGTTTCAGGCCAGTGGATGAAGCTCTGGGCCACTGGGCCAGTGTTTGGTATAAGGCACCTTTCTGTATTCCCAAAAGCTTCCCCTGCTATATTTGATTTATTTATTTTTTTACTAGATTTAGTGCATTGTACTCAAAATACATGGGGGACACAGGTGGCGCTGTGGGTTAAACCAAGGTCGGCGGTTAAAATCCCTGCAACGGGGTGAGCTCCCATTGCTCGGTCCCTGCTCCTGCCAACCTAGCAGTTCGAAAGCACGCCCCCCCAAAAAAGTGCAAGTAGATAAATAGGTACCGCTCCAGCAGGAAGGTAAACGGCATTACCGTGTGCTGCTCTGGTTCGCCAGAAGTGGCTTAGTCATGCTGGCCACATGACCCAGAAGCTGTACGCCGGCTCCCTCGGCCAATAAAGTGAGATGAGCGCTGCAACCCCAGAATCGGCCACGACTGGACCTAATGGTCAGGGGTCCCTTTACCTTTACCTTACCCAAAATACAAATGCTTTAAATACACACACTGTTTAGGATGAAAACTGAAAGATTACACAAATAGCTGGATAGTACTTTGGGGACAAAATTGATTCCAATACATAACAAATCGCAGCCACTTACCCGCCAAATTTGCTGATCGGCATATTCTCTGTCCTCTGCAACCAGCTTCAGCAAATTTATCTTTCCAGCACGTCCACCAATTTCAATAACGGCTCCCGTAATGTGGGAGAGTATTTGGGGGGGGGGGTCCCCCCCAAAAAGCATATTCATGTGCATTATGCAGATGTTAGGTAAAGGTAAAGGTAAAGGTACCCCTGCCCGTACGGGCCAGTCTTGTCAGACTCTGGGGTTGTGCGCCCATCTCACTCAAGAGGCCAGGGGCCAGCGCTGTCCGGAGACACTTCCGGGTCACGTGGCCAGCGTGACATCGCTGCTCTGGCGAGCCAGAGCCGCACACGGAAACGCCGTTTACCTTCCCGCTGGTAAGCGGTCCCTATTTATCTACTTGCACCCGGAGGTGCTTTCGAACTGCTAGGTTGGCAGGCGCTGGGACCGAGCAGCGGGAGCGCACCCTGCCGCAGGGATTCGAACCGCCGACCTTTCGATCGGCAAGTCCTAGGCGCTGAGGCTTTAACCCACAGCGCCACCTGCGTCCCATATGCAGATGTTAGCAAGTCTGATATCAGAGCGTTAGAATTACTGGCAACATTTTCCTTCGTATACGGCAGTGTTTGGGTTTGTAGGGGCCTACATCTTATGATGCAAATGCCACAAATAAATAAATATAACTCTCACATTTGGGGTGGGTGAATTCCTGCAAAGTTGTGATGTGCAGAACTCTCCAAACGCAAGTGTGCCAGCCATGAGTACTTTGTTACGGCCGTAAAGCAAAAGGCATTTCTCTGCATTTAAAAGGGGGAATTGGCAGGATGCAATATCAACAGCTCGCTTGCGCTCTCCAAAGTGCCTCGGACTTACATCAATCTCCACCTACACAGGCCTTGAAGACAGCGGAGTTCTTGGGTAAACATGGGGAATATCGCAGTAGGAACTGTTTGCTTCTCAGTTTAGCCCCGTCTGCTCTAATGAGCACTTAAAAAATAATAATAGCAGAGCTGCAAAATGTAGCCATCAGGAAGAACTGAGCTCAGTGGTGGAGATACTGATGAACAAAAGTCCCAAGTCCTATGGCAGGCATTTCCAGGAGCTCTGGGAATTTCTCCTGTCCAAAATGTCAAGCCAATGCCCGTCGGTGAAGAGCAGGGGTGGAGAACATTTTTTTGAAGCTAAGGGCCACCTTCCCTTCCGGGCCAGCTTCTGAGGGCCACATGGCAGTGGTGAGTGGAGACAGAAAGGAAAGTGGCTGGAGCCTTTGAAATCGCCTCCAATGGTTAATTAACGACCTCGAGCCTTTGATGAGGCTCCAAGGCATGTCCTCCTAGCAGAGCATCAAAACAGCATGCAGAAGTGATGAGATTTATGGCTACATTGCTATACTTTATTTTCTAGCTACGCAGACAGCTAAGAAATATACATCCTCTCTCTGAGAGCAGAGAGCAACTGAACAAAGGACCGAAGGAAACAGGAAACAGTAACGTCACATCCGTCCCTAGTCTCCTGTGAGACTTCCAATAGCCTGGACTAGAATGTAAACACAGTCCTGTGACTCCACTCAGCTGCTCAGTGAGAAACAGAAACTAACACTTCTGAGGGCCACATGGCAGTGGAGACAGAAAGGAAAGTGGCTGGAGCACCAATCTAATTTTGATCTTTGCACAGTAATCCAGCTTCTACAAACCATCACCTTCTGCTCTCTGTTCTCCAGGAAGTCAAGCAGGAGGATACGTTCCAGCCAAGCAACACTCAAGAAATAAGGTGTGAAGCAAGGCCAGTGAACAGCATGGTCTGGGGAAGAAAAGGTGTGGCTTGGGGGAACTCATGAGGGCCAGACAGACAAGCCTGGAGGGCCACTCTCCAACATTCCTCCGATGAAAATAGGGACATCCTATTAATAATAATAATAATAATAATAATAATAATAATAATATTTATTTATACCCCGCCCATCTGGCTGGGTTTCCCCAGCCACTCTGGGTGGCTTCCAACAGAATATTAAAATACAATAACCTATTAAACATTAAAAGCTTCCCTAAACAGGGCTGCCTTCAAATGTCTTCTAAAAGTCAGATAGTGGTTCATTTCCTTCACATCTGGTGGGAGGGCTTTCCACAGGGCGGGTGCCACTACCGAGAAGGCCCTCTTCCTGGTTCCCTGTAACTTGGTTTCTCGCAGCGAGGGAACCGCCAGACCTCAGTGTCCAGGCAGAGGTCATCATTGCTGTTATTTTATTAAAGTCTTACCTTGGTTGTCGAACGCTTTGGTACTCGTACGTTTTGGCACCTGAATGACCAAAACCCGAAGTCAGTGTTCCAGTTTTCAAACTTTTTTTGAAAGCCAAATGTCCAATGAGGCTTCCATGGCTTCCATGCAAGAGCTTCCTGTAGCAGCGCTTTGGTTTCAGAAGCAGCGCTTTGGTTTCCGAAGGTTTTGGAAGTCGAATGGACTTCTGGAAGGAATGGATTCCATTCAACTTCCAAGGTACGACTGTAATAATAATAATAATAATAATAATAATAATAATATCCCACCCATCTGACCGGGTTGCCCCAGCCAATCTGGTCTGGGCGCCTTCCAACATATATAAAAACATAATAAAACATTACACATTTAAAAAAACTTCCCTATTCATATACATAGTTCCTTATCTCCTTGGCTCAACTAACTCTATACCCTCTACCATTTCGCCGATGAAAATAGCGACGTCCCAAGGAAAAGCGGGACATTCCAGGATCACATCAGAAACTGAGACAGCTTTTGTATATCTGGGACAGTCCCTGGAAAATAGGGATACTTGGGGGGGTCTGCATTTGAGCCCCACCTCATGTGTGTACAATGCTGAAATAGATGCTCATGGTTTTTTTTAAAAAAAATGAATATTTATTGGCGTTTTCAAAAAGCATATACAAAACAAAAAGCAAAAATTAAACAAAAATTAACAAAAAACATACAAAATACAAAACAATTAAAAACACATAAAGTTTCAATTACTTATTTTCTTTTACCTTATTTCTCAGACCTCCTCGCACCTCCCCTTCTAGTATTCCCATTTAAAAATTATCAGCACAGCAAATCCTTAACATATATCTCCACTTTAGTTTAATAATTTAATCTAACATAATATTATTTTACTTTCCTTCTTTCTTCCATTTCTTCCATTTTATCTTTGCAAACCTTATTTTTATTTAATTTAAACCCCAATTTTAACTTGTCTAGATTTACACATAAATACTTAAAGGTAAAGGTAAAGGTACCCCTGCCCATACGGGCCAGTCTTGACAGACTCTGGGGTTGTGCGCCCATCTCACTTAAGAGGCCAGGGGCCAGCGCTGTCCGGAGACACTTCCGGGTCATGTGGCCAGCGTGACATCGCTGCTCTGGCCAGAGCCAGAGCCGCACACGGAAACGCCGTTTACCTTCCCGCTGGTAAGCGGTCCCTATTTATCTACTTGCACCCGGAGGTGCTTTCGAACTGCTAGGTTGGCAGGCGCTGGGACCGAACAGCGGGAGCGCACCCCGCCGCAGGGATTCGAACCGCCGACCTTTCGATCGGCAAGCCCTAGGTGCTGAGGCTTTAACCCACAGCGCCACCTGCGTCCCACATAAATACTTATACCTCATTAATTAATCTTAAGCCTTTTTCCTAAAGTCGATCAAAATTTCCCTTCCACGATTTTCCCAATTTCCATACAAATAACCAAATAAAAAATAAAAACAAAGCAAATTATATTTATATACCCTTTGGATTCCCAAACTCCACCCACCCTTGTCCCGGTTTCAGTCCCCGACAAGTAGCCATCATTCTCTATGTACTATTTAGCCTGGAGATCTCACGTCCGAGGCTTTTAAATCTCTCTCAGTTCCTCTCTGCCGGTGTTTTTGATAGTCCTTAATATTAAACCCCAAATCTCGGAGAGGCTCCGACCCGACATGATCCATGTTTCTTCCAGCCAGGCCTCCATATTTAAAAACAAAGCCTATGGGGTACTCCAAATTTTGTTTCATATACCTTTCCAATCCACTTAACCCCAAGGCTCCAACTTTCCCCTTGAGCAAATTTGTAATCCTCAGATCTTCAGATCTCCACATAAGGAGATTTCTCCATTTATCAATCTCCAGTTCAGGCCAGGCCTTTCCCATCGAATCTTTGTTTCCCTTTTTTGTCATCATGTCAGGCTTCAAAATGCGGCTCTCCTTTGGCATCTGCGAAGTTTCAGCTCCTCCTTCCTCTTCTTCAGGGGCAACATATGTCCCTTTCTCCATATTGTCCAAACTTTCAGTTTCTTCTATTTTTTCAGTTGAATGAGCTTCCTGTTTCAAATCCTCATCAAACTCAACAATGTTGTTTACTGTCAAGGCTAGGGCTGTAACATTTTTAGCCAAAACATTGAATTGACCTTGTAACTTTCCCAAGAGAACCAATGCTCTATCCAGTTCAGCTTGGACTTTCCCTCCTCCAGCCATTCCTGTATTGTCACTAAAACCCCTCTAGGGGGATTTTAGTTCCTTAAAGATTCCTTTCAGCTCAAATCCAAAAGTCAAGTTATTGTATCAGTCCTTCCTTATTTTCAACAACAAATTATAACAAATATAACCAGCAGAAGCACAAAAACAAAGTTTCCTTTCTGTCTTGACAGCCAATTTGACAGCTGTCAAAACTCTTCAATATTTCATCAATAGGCTTTCTCACGGGACGTTCCCAGGTCAGGGGGGGGTGAACTTCAACTCCCCAGATTAATCCTTTATCCTCCAGCGTTACAATGTCAAAATCGTGAAGTTAAAGTCTTTTACTAAAAAGCAAAAAAAGATTTTCTCGACCTTAGCTGACAGGTCCTTTGCTTTAGATTGTTTACTAAGAGGGGGGGTGGACTTCCTTTTTAACCCTTCCCCGCTCGTTCCTAATCCAGCAAAATTTTTCTTCAAAAGGTTCCAATTTCCGTATTACTCATGGGTTAATGATTTAAAGTCTGATTGTTCCAAGGAAAAAGTCAGCGCTCTCCGATCATGGCTTGCGGCTTCACTCCGTAGATCAAGGAGTACTCTCAGCACCGCGCCGCACCCCGTCCCCGTTCCAGAGCCTTTAAAAAGGCTCCTTCGCAGTTTGGGGGGGCGCAGATGGTGCCCACCAAGTCTCTATGCTCACAGGCTTTCGCGCCTGTGATTTTAAGGGTCCCCGCGTCGCCGCAGCGGCAAGACCCAGTCTCTACAGAGCCGATTCCCTCCGGAGCTCGGAGGGAATCCGCCATTAATCGTTGGCGCTAACCCGGAAGTCCAATAGATGCTCATGTTTGAATGGGTACAAATCAGCTTCCTGTGTCCCTATGTTCCAAAGGTTTTTAGACTCTAGATACTGGAAATGACCAGTCTACAAAGCAGGAATGCCTGATGGGCTGTCAATGAAGCACTCTGTTTATCTAGGGCAGTCCCAATTTTCTGTTAGTCCTCCCTATTTATTTAAGAGACCTTGTATGCCGCTTGATTGTAAATAAAACCTCTAAGTGGTTTGCAAAAATAAAATAAAATAGAATTCATACTTTAAATAAAGATGAAAACAAATAAAAATGTATCTAAAATCAACAGCATACCATGTGAAATTCCATGCTAAAGATCATTAGGAAAGGAACTGAAGATAAAAGCTGCCCCTGTTATAATGCTGTTATGCACATGGAAGGGGTGACTGCATTTGTAATACTGGTCACCTCACCACAAAAAGGATATTGTGGACTTGGAAAAAGGTTCAGGAAGAAAACCAAAATGATCAAGGGGTTGGAGCAATTTCTCTCAAATGAAATGTTGGTGAATTTAGTTGATAAAAATGGCAAGAGGCGGCATAATATGAACTTTATAAGATTATGGATGGCATGGAGAAAGTGGACTGGGCGGGGGGAGTGTAGGGCTTCCAGTGAATCTGAATTAAACTATGGGACTCACTCCCACAAGTGGTGGTGATGGCCAACAACTGGGATTGCTTTAACAGAGGACTGGGCAAAAATAGCCTAGATAACTCAGTGGTTAGAGCAATGTTTCTCAGCCTTGGGTCTCCAGCTGTTTCGGGACCACAACTCCCATCATCCTTAGCTAGCAAGACCAGTTGTTGGGGATGATGGGAATTGTAGTCCGAAAACAGCTGGAGACCCAAGGCTGGGAAACCCTGGGTTAGAGCATGGTGCTGATGATGCCAAGGTTGTAGGTTCAAGCCCCGCATGGAACAGTGGCATATTCCTGCATCGCAGGGGGTTGGACTAGATGCTCCCCAGGGTCCCTTCCAACTCCACAATTCTATGATTCTGTGAAATTGCTTTGAGATGCTGCAGGAAAGTGATTAATAAATGAAAGAATCGTGGAATCCTCTCTATTTTGCATTGTGCGGAGGCAGGAGGTCGGGGATACAGATCTTTTTCAAAACTGCATTTAAAGAGTTCCTGGTATTTATGTTTATGTGTTGCGATTCTTCAGGTTTCAGCCCCCTCCTCTAGAAGTTCCTCGTCTTGGGGTGGGAGTGTGGATGCATCTATTCCTGAAAGAGCAGGCTGCTCTTTCATGTGCTGCAGCTGGCAAGTTCGTTTTGAGCTGTCGATGACATATTATAGGACAATTATGTATTTCTGTTGTCTCTTTAACCATAAATACGCAACCCCTTTCTTTCCTTTGCATCTCTATCAATGCAGGCCAGGCTACCACAGAGCGAATTAATACGGCGCACAGCAGGCAGAGTGGAAGCTAACGTGTAATTGTGTGCCTGTGTGGGTGGGCGAAGGAACGAGTAAACAAATGTGCACATCTGGAGCAGCCCAGACTTCCCACAGGGAGCGCTGCTTTGCTGGGAGGTGCATCTCATTGTTCCCCCATTGGCCCGTTGTGCAGACATGTGCCTGACACAGGTGTGGGTCCTTGGGCCCCATCTCTAAATTTGTGTGAGCAAAGAGATGGAACGAGTCTGGCCTGCAGCAAAAGGTCACAACAAAATGGTGCTTCATAGCTTCAGCCAGCCATGCCATTTTCCAGGATCATTCTGTTCCATTTCCCCTCTCCGCAGCTTTTGGTTTTCCTTTCCTCTCAACAGTTACCCATCAGTCCCTGCGCTTGGAGCATGCTCAGTCTCTCTGGGCTGAGAGGTCCCCAACTGATGCCTCACACTTTCCCATAGATGCATAGCTGTCAACTTACAGATTTGGAAATAAGGGACCAACAGCCAAAATAAGGGACCTGCAGCCTCACCTGTTCCAGGCACTCCAGTCTTCCTGTCCTCCTGCAATCTGGTCAAACTCATGCTGGTAGCTTTGAGAACACTGTCCAACCAACTTTGTAACCAGAGGTTCAACTGAATAGAATCTGAATCACATGCACCACAAGGCCTATGCAGCCTCAACTTAAGATGGCTCCCTGGCCTGGCTTTGCACTGCAAAGTTTGCAGCAGCACGTGCAACAAAATGGCGTCCAGCATTCAAAACCCCCCTCAGCTTGCATTAACTAGCCACACACAAGGCATGCAAGCTCCACCCCGCCCCCCAGTTGTTCTTAGACTTCTTATTGGGTGAGCAACACAGCCAAGCAACACAGTTGGAGCCTCCCTCCTTCCTGGCCAGCATGGAGGGAGGGAGAGGAGCTGCTTCCTTTGAAATTTAAGGGACATCATTTAAGGGACATTTAAGGGACATCCATCAATAAGGGACAGCAGCGGGACATGGCGCTGGAATAAGGGACTGTCCCTTCAAATAAGGGACACTTGACAGCTATGCATAGATGACGTCATTTTGGCTACAGAAGGATCGGCTCTTAGAAAATGAATTTGCTGTTAAAATACAGCAGGGATATGCATAGTTCCCAGGATCAACCTTATACAATCATGTCTCAGGTTACAGATGCTTCAGGTTATCCGTTTTCGGGATATGGATGCACTGAAACCCAGAAGTCCTGGAACTCGGTTACTTCCGGGTTTCGGCGCTCGTGCATGCACAGAAGCACTAAATCACGCTTTGTGCATGTGCAGAAGCACCGAATCGCAACCCGTGCATGCACAGACACTGTGCTATGGGTTGTGGACACTGCGGGTTGCAAACATGCCTCCCGCACGGATCACGTTTGCAACCCGAGCGTCCACTGTAACTGAATTTTTTAAGAGATTCTGATCTTGTTATGTACTGAAGTTCTCACCCTGGGCCAGCAGGGGGATACTGTGGATAGTTATGCAAATAAGGGATCAAAAGTGATGTTCAGTGATTGGATGGTTTTAGAAAATTGTTACTGGAGCTCTATATAAGCAGGCTGACTGAACCCTTCAGTTCAGTTCTGTCCTGGCCTGTGTATAAACAAGAGCTGTTTGAAGAATCGCTGTGTCGTCTGATATGTTCACCCACAACTTAACAGATCTGTTTCTAAATTGCTTTGTTCACTCTCTGCTTCTGCTTTTAATTACCAGTCTCTGCTGCCACAGCAGGTGCTGTGATTCTCCAGCGGTTTGACTTCACCCCTAGAGGTGCACTCCATTGTCTTTTGAGACAGACAACTGCCAACAAAAAATCTTGCAAGGAGGGCATGTGCCTCACCTTGGTTGTAAAGCTGGCTGGGCGTGATAACTTGTTGGGATGAGCGTTTTGAGCTTTGGATTTCTGACTGCTATACCAGCATACTCTGTTTAAAAAGGCATTTCTCTTACTCACAAGTAAAAGACTCTGCTGTCATGTCTGGGGTTGGAGCCAGGACAGCCAGAAGTATCTGGCTGGGTACTGTGGGGGATCCTGACAGGCCCTCTCACCACAAAATATCTGGTTAAGTGCCTGTCGTAGGTGAATAAAATAAAATCTGGAGAGAAAATGGGGATCATACCACTGCTTCTCATTAATCTGAAAACAGGCAGAGCTTATGTGCACACCAGGTTTTCCCTGAGGAGTTTCCCAGCGATGTTGATGTATTAATCAGATGTACTGATTTGTGATACATTTTGGATTTAGTTTTATGGATGAAATTTTATTGTTGATTTCATGCTGCTCACCATGATTTTCTTCTCTTAGGGTGGTACTCAGCTAAGTTCGATTCAGAGCAAACCCACTCAAATTAATAGGTCTAACTGAGTCATGTACATCATTTTCAGTGCATCTACTCTGAGTAAAACTTAGCTGACTAGCACTCTTAAATGTTGGCAGTATAGACACTGGGGAAATTAAAAAAAGAACAGTGGGTGTTTGGGCTGCATGCACACGATCCGGAACCCTGCAAAATGGAAGGTCCCCCATACACAGAGTGAGGCTATTCACACACAGCTTGTATGCACGCTGGCTTGGTTCCCAAATCAAAATCAAGGAAAGAAGTACTAGGGGTGCCTATGGACCCATGCAGCTTGGGTACACATAGGGTAGAGCAGGGTTTTCCAGATGTGTGTTTTGGGACTACAGTTCCCATCATCCCTGACCCCTGGTCCTGTTAGCTGGGGATCACCAGTGTCGAAGCAATGATTCTTCAACATCAACTTCATTGGATTGGTCAGATGCCTGATTGTCGTCTTCCAAAGCGACTACTCTATTCCCAACTTAAAAATGGAAAGCGTAATGCTGGTGGTTAACGGGAGAGCCTTAAAAACTCTCTCAAGGCAAATCTTTCAAAATGTAGAATAATCACTGACAACTGGGGAACACTGGCCTGCGAGCGCGGAGAACAGCCTTTACCAAAGGTGTCATGTACTTGGAAGATGCTTGAACTCAGGATGAAAGGGAGAAATGTGCTAAGAGGAAGGCATGCTTGGCAAACCCTCACCATGATCAACTCCCGCCTGGAAACCTATGTCCCCACAGTGGAAGGACGTGTGGATCCAGAATTGGCCTCCACAGTCACTTACGGACCCACTGTTATAACTGTGTTTATGGAAGACAATCTTGATCGGTTAAGAGTGATCGCCGAAGGATGAGGAGGAAGTTGTAGTGGAAAAACCGCGGGAGTCCCAATGTCAGGGAACTGCCATCGGAGCCAGAGGGAGAGGGAGGGCTCCAGAGGGATTACGGAGAGCGTCCCAGGAGGGAGAGAAGCAGCCCATCTTTTGGGGAGGGAAATCAGCGTAGCACCAGTGAAGAAGGGGGGCAGACGGGGGAATCGGCGAGGTGGCTCCATGACTCCTCGCCGGAGACCAGCGGGGAGAGCACGGGTCCTCTGCTGCCCACACCCTCCCTGCGCAGAAGGCTTCCGTGCAGGGAGAGTAGGCGGAGACTAGGCGTCAAAGAGCTTTTTTGCTGGAAGAAGTTCAAGAAACGCCCACTGATGGATTCTGCCAGCGACTGAGACAGCCACAGGTGAGTGGCTGTCCGGACAGAATAGGGTTCACCTAGGTAACTCAGCCAGGTGTGGCGACGACTTACGCACAAGCAACCCCTAGAACCATTACACCCAAGTTTGGGAAACCCTGGTGCAGAGAGGCCACTTGACACCTTACAGGGCCAGCCCAATATATTTTGGCACCTCAGGCAAAAGCCACAAAACAGTGCCTTCCCTCTCCACCAAGGAAGACCGGGTGAGTGAAGATCTACAATGGTGGGAGGAGATCAGGAGATCCTGTTTGCCAGGATGCTGCTGTAGAGGCAGCGCTGGGGCCGCTGCTAGGAGACAGCAGATCTAGCCTACAAGGAGCATGCAGTTGCAGCAGCAAGCGATACATTCCTTGCAGTGGCGGAGGAACCCTTTCTGGCACCCGGGGCACATCTGCACATGGGCAGTCCCTATGGGCTGCCACTCGTGCATGGAGGCCATAAGGGCTGCCGCTTGCACGGCGACTGTATAGACTGCCACACAAGCGGCATCCTGTATGGACGCCCATATGGACTGTGTGCACCCTCGGCCGCTCTACAGCTGGGAGGAGGCAGGGGCCATCTTGTCACCCCTCCCAGAGTGACACCCGGGGCAACCGCCCCCTCCACCCCGCCTTTCTACACCCTTGATTCCTTGAAGGCTGTATCTGCTGTCCCTGTGGATCCTGCCACCTGAGGCAGTTATGCCTCATGGTTGGAGTGAACCTGATGCCTTGGAAAAAAATTATGGTCTGCAACCTCCAACGGGGTAGTGGATTAAAGGGGTGGCTCCAAGTAAACAATATTAATAAAAAAATAATCATTTTTATTAAGTTTCCATTTTATATATAAATATAACACACTCAAATTCATATTATATTCCACTCTCACAAGCACTCAACTCCCCTCCCTCCTGGCCCATGATTACCTTAAATTATATCTTTTTAAAAATTGCATTTCAATTTCCCCCCTTTACTCTCTATTCAATTCCATTAATCACTTAATTATATTAATTGTAAATCGGTGCTTTCTATAAACTATCAGGCTTTAGATCAGTCCTGTCAGTGCTGTTAATTGTTTACGATTATCTTTCAAATACTCTATAAAGTCCTTTTGAAACGTTTGATCCCGCTGGTTTCGGATTTTCCCAGTCAATTTCGCCAACTCAGCATATTCCACCATCTTTGTCTGCCAGTTGTGGATCGTTGGTAAGTCTTGTCGTTTCCCTCTGTGTGCTAATAAAACTCTTGCTGCGACAGTTGCATACCTAAACAGTTTTTGGTCTTTCTTGGGTATTTCCTCGCCTATTATTCCTAATAAAAATGCTTCTGGTTTCCTAACAAATGTACTAAGTAAAAAAAAATATTATTATTTTTAATGAGTTTTGCTGTTTGCAGTCTAACCTAGCTCATTGAATAAAGCATTATGATGCTTCTCATCTGGGATGAATCTAATTCAGCAACAATAGCTATTATAGCAAAAACAGCGAAACGTTCTCTTTGTGATATTTTATATATATATATATACACATACACAGCTCAGTATGTGCACTTCATAGATTGACAGGGTGCGCTTTTATGAAATTTCAGAAGGATGGAAGCAAGGCGAGGCAGGGGAGGGGAGGAAAGCAATAAAAATGCTTTGATAAAGTGAAATTCCCTCTTCCCCCCCCCCCAGCTCCCTTCGCCTTCCTGTGCAGCCTGCAATAAACTCTCTCTCCCCCCAGCAGAGGTTATGGAAGACCTGAAGTGAGAGAGAATGAGTGGCTTATGAAGCATACTAAGAATGAAAAACCATTGGGTGGGGGGTGGAGACGGAGAGGTAGAATTTATAAATCCAAAGGGGACTTTTGTTGCAGGTTTTCCGTACCCTGAGCTAACTCTCTTTTGTTTGAAAGTGACAGGGCAAGGTCTTGTCTGATCTTTGCTGGGGATTTATTAGACGCTCATTCCTCGCCTCTAGCGCTCTGTAAAGGTATGTATTGCTTTGGTAGCGTCACCGCTGTCTGCCACACAAGGTGTTTGGGGGTATTTTATTGCAAATTTCAGCATCCCCCCCCCCCTTTGGGCATATTTTCACAGCCATGGATCTGAGATTAGACGTGGCAGGAGAGATTTTGCTGACTGCGTTATTCCAACAAAAAGGAAGGCATGGGATTCCACACACCCCCCCCCCCGAGCGCCAAGAGCTTTGCAAAGGAGCGCTTGTAATTCTGACAACCCTTCCCACCCCCACCCCCACCCCCTTTTACCTGGGTGGTTTCGTATTTGAAAAGTGATCAGTTGGCCAGGGCTGGTTGTGGAGAGCACATGATGACCCTTGTGGCAATAGCTCCCCTTGCTACCAATCTGTTTCCAGCCACAATTCAAAGTTCCGCTTAGGATATATAAAGCCCTACGTGGCTTAAGTCCAAGCTATCTGAAAGACCGTATTCCCTCAGATGAACCTGCCCTTTTGAGATCTTTGAAGGAGGCCCTTCTCTCAGTTCCGCCACCCTCACAGGGACACTTGGTTGTGGGGGGGGGCAGGAGAGGGCCTTCTCGGTGGTGGCTCCCAGACTTTGGAACTCCCTCCCTAGAGAAGCCAGACTGGCTCTGTCCTTGTTGTACTTCCGCCAGCTGGGGAAGACTTCCTGGTTCCAACTGGTTTTGGGGAACTGACTGTCACAAATTCTCCATGGCACTTTAGCAGAAATGCTCAGAGTTCCAGGTTCTTCAGTCCAATGCAGTATATTTATTGTGAGCTATATGTATATACAAACATATACAATAATCTACAGGTTATAATACACGAGCAGTTCATACGGTCAAACTGTTATGTACTGAAGTTCTCACCCTGGGCCAGCAGGGGGATACTGTAGATAGTTATGCAAATAAGGGATCGAAAGTGATGTTCAGTGATTGGATAGTTTTAGAAAGTTGTTACAGTAACGTTGTACTGGAGCTCTATATAAGCAGGCTGACTGAACCCTTCAGTTCAGTTCTGTCCTGGGCTATGAATAAACAAGAGCTGTTTGAAGAATCGCTGTGCCGTCTGATATGTTCACCCACAACTTAACACAAACCGAGTACCTGGCTGCACCTTAAGGCAAATAGGATAACCTTTCTATCTCTCTATCTCTCTCTGACCACACTCTTCTAAACCACCACCTTACTGATGGACAGGTTTCCCTTTTAAACCGATGACAGCCAATCAACTGTCAGCACATTGCTGCTGAGTTTTTCTGACCCAGCACTTCCATAGAAAGTATTGCAGGCTGATTGCATCAGCCAGTTGCATCAGCTAGCAAACTCAAGCCTGCAGACTTACTATCTCACACAGCATTCTGTGAATCCAGACCCTTACTGCTTTTAATGAAAGGGCTGGTGCTGTGTTGTTTTCATTACATGTTTATCTGTATGATTTCAGTAGGTTTTATATTTATATATAGGGATGGTGCTGTGCTATCAATCTATTTGTTTTTAATAGACAGATAGGCAGATAGAGCAGTGGGAAACAAACTTGCACCATCTTCCAGTAGCTGAGATAGCTATCATATCACCTCTCAGTCTTCTGTTCTCCAGCATGAACATACCCAGCTCCTTCAATCGTTCCTCATACGGCTTGGTTTCCAGACCCTTTATCATCCTGGTCGCCCTCCTCTGCACACCTACCAGCTTGTCAATATCCTTCTTAAATTGTGGTGCCCAGAACTGGACAAAGTCCTCCAAGTGTGATTTGGCCAGGGCAGAATAGAGCAGTACAATTACTTCCCTTGATCTGGACACTAGATTTCTGTTATTGCAGCCTTGAATTGCATTCACTTTGTTTCTCTCTCAAGCAGGAATCCTACCAACCCCCTACCTGTAAAATGCCTGGAATTGAACATCAGTCAAATCTCCAGACGGGGCACAGAGATGAGCTATCTCACATTTAGCACATGGGATGCTAGTCCCTAAGACAGTCATGGACTGACGCCATTTGCACACATCTATGAAGCAGCATTTAAGGACCAATGTAAAAGAGGAAGAAAGAGGCTGTTTTGTCTCCGCGCTCACTTGTGACTCTCCGAATAAGAAGAAAGCAAAGCTGCAACTATGGTTCAAGGCCAGTAGAGTTGAGAAGGGGAGGACTTCAAGAGAAATTGCTTAATTGGCTTTGATGAAACTATTAGGCAAAAGCGAGGCTGTCTCTTGAGTTTAAATAGTTTGGCGCTGTTCCTTTTGGGCATGGATTTGCTGCCGGTGATTTCAGCAGAAACAAACCCAGGCCATTAACGTGAATTCCAAAGGGAATTGCCAGGAGGGCTAAAAAGTCCAAGATAAACATGTCAGGTTACATAAGCAGGCTCCTCCTTGTTGCTCCCTCTTCCCGACTCTCTCTCTGTAAACAAAAACCTGGTACAAGCGTTTGAAACCAGAACGGTGGGATGGGGGGTGGACATAAAAGCAAGCTTTAGTCTCTCTCCTCCAGTGGCCTTTAGGACAGGCACTGTCTAAAGCAGCAGCACTGCAAGAGCTCTGAGCCATGATGTAATTTTAATGGCATGCAAATTTAGCATCCACACCCCCAAACGAAAGACAACACAGTGAGCTGAAGCTGCTTTGCCATGATCTGATGCACTCAGGAGTTAGAACAGCCTGTCAGTAGGGTCTTCAGAATTACTCTGACTGGAAAACACGGGTGGCACTTAATGGACGGGGAGTGAGAAGGCATCAGCCCCCCCACCAGTAACCTACCCACACCTATTGCTAGACTTTCCTGTATATTCAAAAATTATACATAGTAGTCATGGGAGACTTCAATTATCCTGATGTCTGTTGGAACTCAAACTCTGCCAAGAATGTAAGGTCCAACAAATTTCTCCATTGCCTCACTGACAATTTCATTCCTCAGAAGGTAAAAGGAGTAAGAAGGGGATCATCTACCCTGGACCTGGTCCTCACCATCAGTGAGGAACTGCCTGATGAAGTGAAAGTACTTGGAAACTTGGGAGGAAGTGATCATGTTCTCCTGGGTTTTGTGATACACAGGCCAGGGAAAGACATGTACTCTTTACTTTAAGAAGAGCAGTCTACACATGGTTGCCTATATCAATATTGCACAGTGTGAAGTGACTGGAAGCATAAGAACTGACTCATGTTTTTGGAAGAAATCATTATCCAGGCCCATAAAAATATTACTTGCGTGGCAAGTCCCCTCCCCCATGTGAAATGAAGACACTGGACACATTATTTAAGGTTAATGGGCATAAAAAGGCCACAACTTTATTGATTACAGAATTGAAAGGTATTGGCCTTAGGCATTGGCTCCTATCGACTACCCGACATGGAGACCGGGAAGGGTTATCCACAAGCCATGGGAGTCCTGTTGAAGTCCGCCAACTAGGATCCCACGGGTGTCACCGCTCAGGGGCGTGCCGGAGGCCCTTACCTCCCTAGGTTTCGGACAAGGCAACGCCCCCCGGAGTCCTCTACCGGACTACCCTTTTCATTGGGGGAAGGTGACATAACAGTTAACCCCCTGCCAATGCCTAACCGCCAATACCGCAGAAGTTGTGACGTTTGCTACGAGGTAGGCGAAAAAACCAAAAGGCTAGAAGTGTGCCAAATTGGAAAAATTCCTACCAGGCCCCTTGCGGCGTCCATAGCAAGGTCATAGCTAGCTAAGTCTAAAGGGTGGGTGGGATGGGAAAAACCGCTCAGCTGGAAAGGGGAAAGAGAGCGGTCCCTGGGTGTGCCTGGCCTTAAATAGGCTAGGCCCCGCCTCCCCAGCCCACCGATTGGCGGGATGGGTCGAAGGCACACCCAGGGATTCCCTGTTCTCGCGGGGGGCAAAAGGCCAGCCCCCGCGTGTGTGGGAGGGGATTGCCCGCAACACCCTCTCCTCCCAAGCTCAGAAATTGCTTTGGCAGAACACTTCAAAAACAGAACATAAGCATCAAACATGCATCCCAAAATATTCACACAATGTCTTGTGTTGTCTAGCACAGGCTCAGCAATTTAGAAAACAGGAAATAATCCAAACAGGTCTAGAAACAGAGGTTTCTCTCTCTCTTCCCCACAGCCTGCATTGCAGCCTCTATTGACCTTAGGCTGTTTATTCTCCCTTCAGGAGAGCTTCATTTACACCCTCACTCCATGGGCTTCGGGAGACAGAAGCACAAAGGCAACTCCCTTTCAAAATGGAGATTTGCAACTCAATACCTTCACCGCATGATCAAAGGTTACATTCAGCTAGAGAACAATCAACAGGTAATCGTTTACCCATTTAGGAGTTCAAATCCCTATGTTAGCAATACACATTTTGCCATTTTGCATTTTTAAACCTCCAATTAAATCAATTATGCTTATCGCACATGCACATCAAGGTGGGAAAGTCTGGGAAGGGGCCTCTCCACTGGGCCCTATAGGGATCCTTTTTGGCAAGTTGTGTTTATACTAGAAGCTATGGGACTTTTGTAAGCTTATTTCTTTATTGGGAAAGGTCCTTGCTGCAAGCCATTAAAATCATGCTCTTAGTAGTATGGAGAGGATGCCGAGAATAAACTCCAAGCAAGGGTCATAATTTAGCACTGATTGAACAGGACCAAACCTCCCACTCCAGGGTGAACTGAGAGGATTGGAAAATCCTCAGCCACTTCTGGCTGGGAATTGCAAGTAGGAGGTTTATGAAATTCCACAGCCTCTTTATTTATCAAGCTCAGCCAGCAGACATTTTAGAGGGTGTTTGTGGGTGGTATCAATGTGATTGGACTGAAATTGGCAAGAGGAGAACAAAAAGGCTTTTCTGAATCAGTGGGGACCAGCAGGGCAGACATTTACAGACCCTCCAAGTATCCCTATTTTCCAGGGGCAGTCCTGGATTTACAGAAACTGTCCTGGTTTCTCATTTGATCCCAGAATGTCCTGTTTTTCCTTAGGATGTCCCTATTTTCATCAGATAAATGTTGCTGAGTATGGAGTTATCCGACCCTGCCCCACCCCACCCCCACCCCAAGCCATCTGAAGGCAGCCCTGTACTGTATAGAGAAGTTTTTTAAAAAAAAAAATAAGTTTAATGTTTTATTATGTTTTTATATACAGTCATACCTCGGGTTACAGACGCTTCAGGTTGCGGTTTTTTTGGGTTACGGACCACCGAAACCCAGAAGTACTGGAACGGGTTACTTCCGGGTTTTGGCGGTCATGCATGCGCAGAAGCATTAAATCGCGCTTTGCACATGCGCAGAAGCACCGAATCGCAACCCACAGACACGCAGATGCGGGTTGCGAACACTGCAGGTTGCGAGTGTGAATCCCGCACCGATCACGTTCGCAACCCAAGCGTCCACTGTATTCTGGAATCCACCCAGAGTGGCTGGGGCAACCCAGTCGGACGGGCGGGGTATAAATAGTTAAATAAATAAATAAATAAATAAATTTTATTTTTTAGGGTATGCATTTAGGAAGGGCAAAAAGGTATGACCACCAACCCCCTCAACCTAAGTTCCCCATGGTATTCTAGAGGAGAAGCTGGTAAAGTGTGAGCTGGATGAAGTAACTAATACGTGGATTTGTAGCTGGCTATTGACAAGCTTGCTGGTGGCGCTGTGGGTAAAACCTCAGCGCCTAGGACCTGCCGATCGTATGGTCGGCGGTTCGAATCCCCGTGGCGGGGTGAGCTCCCGTCTTTCGGTCCCCAGCTCCTGCCCACCTAGCAGTTCGAAAGCACCCCTAAGTGCAAGTAGATAAATAGGTACCGCTTTATAGCGGGAAGGTAAACGGCGTTTCCGTGTGCTGTGCTGGTGCTGGCTCACCAGTTGCAGCTTCGTCACGCTGGCCACGTGACCCGGAAGTGTCTTCGGACAGCGCTGGCTCCCGGCCTCTTAAGTGAGATGAGCGCACAACCCTAGAGTCGGACACGACTGGCCCGTACGGGCAGGGGTACCTTTACCTTTTATTGACAAGCTATGGTTTTCCCAGTAGTGATGTATGGAAGTGAAAGCTGGACCATAAAGAAGGCTGATCGCCAAATAATTGATGCTTTTGAATTATGGTGCTGGAGGAGACTCTTGAGAGTCCCAAGAAGATTAAACCTCTCCATTCTGAAGGAAATCAGCCCTGAGTGCTCACTGGAAGGACAGATCCCGAAGCTGAGGCTCCAATATTTTGGCCACCTCATGAGAAGAGAAGACTCCCTGGAAAAGACCCTGATGCTGGGAAAGATGGAGGGCACAAGGAGAAGGGGACGACAGAGGACGAGATGGTTGGACACTGTTCTCGAAGCTACCAGCTTGAGTTTGACTAAACTGCTTGAGGCAGTGGAAGACAGAAGTGCCTGGCGTGCTCTGGTCCATGGGGTCACAAAGAGTCGGACATGACTAAACAACTAAACAACAACATTGACAAGCTGGAAGATGTGCAAAGGCAGGCAGCCAAGATGATCAAATCAAAGCTCTGGAAACCAAGCCTGATGAGGAACAGTTGAAGGAGTTGGGTATATTTTTTTTGCCTGGAAAATATGAGAGCAAGAGGAGATAAGATGGTCATCTTCAAATATCTAAATGGGCTTCAAAGAAGTAGGAGCGTCTGGAATGAAGAGGGAGGCAGAAGTGGAAGAGGAAGAGTGCTTCTGCTGTTGCATGTCCTCCATGTAATTGTGTTTGTTCTTTAATCACAAAGTAAGAGTCGTCTGGCTGCAAAATGACTGTCACTGCCACAATCACCCCCCTCCTCCTCCGATTCCTTCCGATTTTTTTTTGGCAAGTGCTGCATTTAGTTCAAAGGCAACTGCCGGGTTATTAATCATGTCTGTCAGACAAGGGCTGCAATCATTTTTCTGCCTGGAAACAAACCAGCAGGCTGACTTGCACAGTTTTAAGATGCGACTGCGATTATTCTACAGAAGCAATCAATGGCTTTCCTTGCTCATTGTTAACAGGAGGACCAGAACCTTACCCTCTGCATAATGAGGAACCAGAAGTGGCAGAGCAATGGCTTTAGAAATAATAACTCAAGTAACATAATAATTCAAGGGGGGAAATCACTTTGTGATTTTTGCACAGCACATCCACATCACAATTTGCAATATATATATATATATATATATATATATATATATATATATTGCCAGGTCAAAAACTATGAAATCAATATCAAAATATGGACTTCAAACCAGCTTTGGACAATATATTGATATATTGCCCAGCCCTAGTAGTTAGGTTGTATTCTTGCGTCCATGACACTGGCCTAACAAAACAAAACAAAAAAATCCACCTCATTTTCTCCCTGCATAAGCTTCTGCTCTTTCCAAGATTTCAGTGGGAGAAAACCTGTGGAGCCCGTAATATTGGTGGGACAGTGAAACAAAATCAAATACTGACACTTTGTAAGTAACGCGGCAGGACCCAGCTATCAGATGCACTCTTCCTATATACAGCACCAGCAACAAACCTCACTTGCAAAGGAGTTGATGCATATTCATGGGTAGGTATCATTTTAATTTATGAGCATACTTAATGTAGCATGAGCCTTCAGTTCACCTACTTAAACAAAGGTGTGCATTCTTTTTCCTAGGAATGAAAAAAAGAAAACATAGATGAAATGTTTATTCCCTCGGGGACAAACCATTGGCTCTGAATTATTTTGCTCTCATTTTAATGTGTGTGAAGCTTCTGAGGGAGGACAGTTTGCTCACTGCTGGAAATCCAGGTTCATTTGTTTCCCATTACCATAATAGGACAGGACGTTTTAATATTGCAAGCTCACTGGCTTTATATATTGAAGGCCTTTCCCCGAAAACAGAGGCTCGTTAAGTGACCCTGTTGTTTTTCAGCTGCGCATTGCAGGTTGCCAAAGAATTTGTACACTTGGTGCGTTGTTGCCACATTCATCTTGCGTTCAAGCAGCTGGACACAAGGCTTACCATCACATCTGATATAACAGTATATGCATAAGCTTGTTCCCCATCATCTCTAAGCCAGGGATGGGGAGAGCTGCAGTCTTGTAGATGCTGGTGAACTGTAACTCCCATAATTCCCGACTACTGGCCAAGCTGGCTGGGGTGCATGGGGCTTGTAGATGGCTGGTTTTCCTGCCATTGTGTCGTTGTTCTGGCAAGTATGGAGAGTCCAATAGCATGCTGCCTGGAGGAGTTGGTGAGGACAGACAAGCTATAATTTATGGACTGCTCCAAAGGTGTTTTAGAAGCAAAAAGCAAAAAGACCCTCTCTTGGGCTCAATTGCATAGGATTTAGTCTATACCATATTTTTCCGTGTATAAGACGCCCCCATGTATAAGACCCCTATTTTTTTTAACCCAAAATTACGAAAATAAGTTGTTTAGCTTTTTTAGGGGGGGGGGAGGTCACTTCTGCCAATCGCTCACCGCCTGCCCACCACTGCTGATCACCAAACCCCGGAGGTCATAAAGAAAGACAGGCATTTTACCACCTCCATGTGAACTCTGTTCCTGGCCCTAAGATCTACCTAAAGATTAACAAAAGCTACATCAAAGCTACCTTCTTATTTTTATGTACCCAGGATGCCTGGTAAGCAACTGGTCTGTGCTAGAATGCTTTATACGTGACTGTCAGGCATAGAGAAAATGGGGCAGAGATGCAGATCGACCAGAAATTATGTCAATGACCCAAACCTAGTCAAAGCGATGCTTTCACCGCTGACACGATGGCTTGCTTCATTTATCCTAATTCCTCATAGCAATCCTACATGACCACTACACCTTTACTTAGCAGCAACTCTCCAGGGTCTCAGGCAGAAGGTCTTCCCCATTATCATTTAACCTTAAAGCTACCTGTGCCTTTTAATTCAGGAATGGGGATCCTGTGACACTCCAGATTATGCCAGACTCCCAACTCCCATCACACCTGACCATTTGCCATGCTGGTTATGGCTGATGGGAGTTAAGAAGTCTAACAACATCCAGAGGGCCACAGGTTCCCCACGTTTTAACTAGCGATGGCAGGGATTGAACTTGAAATCTTCTGCAAACAAACCACATGGACTATCATCAATATGCTATTATCCTGCCACTATTTTTTATCAGATGCAAACTTTTTTAAAAAAATAAAGTTTAAAATGCTTTACTTACAAAATGTTCCAAAGGTCAGGTTCGTGCATATATCTAAGCAGTAGCAGTGAGAACACAGGCAGAATACTCTTGGGTAGAAAATATAGAAAGATAGCTTCAAACATGGGCTCTAAGATTGGAGCTTGCTTAGGTACATCCGTGCCATGTAACCGATGCAAACTTCATCGAATGCGGCACTCTCTAGAACTGCAATGAATGGAATGTCATGCTTGCATAAAATGCTTTTAAAAAACAAAAACAAAACCCTTTAAAAATCATTCCAAAACATCACGCACAACTCTGTTAGGCTTAACTCTGGGAACCGAAAAGGCAGCCCAAATGAAAGTTAATCATGTAATGGATTTCCCCTTTGGATTTATGTCCTCCACTTAAGGGAACATTAATTTGGCTCCGCTCGCTCACATACTATCACATTTCTGCCATTTATTTAAGTCGTCTCATCCTAAAAATGGTTCTAAAAATACCACAGGTTATTTTTTATATACGGTATATATATATGGGAAAGCACATTAAAGCACCTTAAAATTCATCAAAGTAGCTTCAAGTTGATGCAAGGGCATTAAAAATGGATGCAAGTGCACTCTTTGTTTATTTTTGTAGCCGTTAAACAGGTTTGCACTGGGTGATATGGAATTGGGGAAGGGCTGCAGTGGGAGGGCAGCTGCTTGGCATGTAGAAGGTCCCTAGGCATCTCTGGGGGGAGGTCATGGGTGGGATTCAACATCTTTCCCCGTTGCTCTCTCTGTGCAAGCATGCCAGCTTGCCAGACGCAATCACCCTCTCTCTCCTCTCCCCATTCAGGGGTTCTCCTGAACCCCCAGAGACAATTCTGGAGGGCAAGGGGGAGGACAGAGGTGGGAAGCCCCATTGTGCAAGTGGAAGTTCTTTGGGGGGGGCTTCCACACTGATGGGGCTGGATAGCTGAATCTCACCCTGTGTGCTTTAAATGTAGGGGGTGTATGATAGGCACCAAATCCTAAGGGCACAGGTTTCTTCAGATCCCTCAATATTTTTAGCAGTAATAATCATAAATGAATAAGAATAAAAATGTGCACACCACCCCCAAGACGATTCCACTGTAACCATCCAACCTCCCAGAATTTCAACACCTCATGCGATGATTTGACCCCTTTCTGTTTTAACAGTACAAATTCTACAAACCCCCTCCATATCCCCTCAAAATCATTTCTCCTGCATGTTCCCCATCTTACCTTAATGGCACATGCTAATTTATCATTAATAGAAACCTCTTTATACCATTTTATATACTGCTTGCTTCTTCCACCTCCTAGCTATAATAACTTGTACATCTGTCAATATTTTTGTGAGCAAGTCCTTCGAAGCCTGTGAACCTTCCACCCCATTGTAAATGGATAATACAGTCATACCTCATGTTACTGTTAGGATATTTCCGTTCCACCTTAAAGGGCCAGGCATGATTGTTGTGTATCACATGCCTGTTTACTCCCAGCACTGTCTCGCTGGGAACTTCCGTTTTGTATATAGCTTTTGTTCCAGCTGTTTTCCTGAACACGCAGGCAAGCAGTCATGTTTTTCCTTTGTTCTGATCTACGTTGAATAAAGCTGTAAATATGCTCTCCTGTCTGAATCTTCCATTGTGAAGACTGCTGAAAAGGGTGTGCACGAGTCTTGGAATGTCTCTGAGGCTTGTGTCGCTAATTGACTGGTGCTGTTCCACGGGAGACCGGTGATCGTCTGGAGGTGACTTGGAGGCCTGCCTGATGCCTCCGTCTCCCTGGCAGTATCCCAACAGTTACGTCCTGTCAGGGAACTGACATCAGAGCCAGGAGTGGAGGCAGAGCTCCCAAGCGATGCCGGAGAAGGGGCAAGCAGGGAGAGAGGGAACTCATCAGCTGGGGAAGGAAATCAGCGTAACACCAGGGATAAAGGGGGGCGGTTGGGGGAATCGGAGAGGGGTCTCCAGGACTCTTCGCTGGAGACCAGCAGGGAGAGCACTGGTCCTCCTCTGCCCACACCCACCCTGCGCTGAAGACTTCCGCGCAGAGAAAGTAGGCGTAGACTTGGCGTCAAAGAGCTTTTGTGCTGGAAGAAGTTTAAGAAACGCCCACTGACGGATTCTGCTAGCGACTGAGACAGCCACGAAGTGAAGGGCTGTCCAGGCAGGAAAGGTTTGACCAGGCTAACTAGCCAGGCAGGGTAGCAACTTACGCACAAGCAACCCCCATACATTCATTACACGTCTGCTTCATGTTACGTTCTTTCAGGTTACGTCCCGCGGCAACCCGGAAGTACTGGAAAGGGTTACTTCCAGGTTTCGCCGCTCACGCACACACAGAAGCGCAAAATGACGTCACGTGCATGCACAGAAGCGGCGAATCACAACCCGTGCGTGCGCAGATGCACAGCTGCGGGTTGGGTTCTTTTCATGTTGCGAACGGGCTTCCAGAACAGATCCCGTTTGCAACCAGAGATACCACTGTAATGCTACATCTGGACTTTTGGTCAGCCATTGAGGATGCACAGCGCTTGGCTCTGCATTGCGCCTCCTTCCAACGACATGCATGCGATGCGCGTCACGAGCATGATGTCACAGGCATGCCTAGGGTTGCCCCGGTTGCCCCTTGTCATGTGTGATACAGGATTGTCCTGTATTTCAATGTAAAATGCTACGTCCTGTATTTTTTTCTTTTTTAAAAAAGATTTTATTGGATTTTTACAGTTTTATATTCAGTCAAACAACACCATATAACAATTGTCATATAAAAGAAAAAGAACCCACCCGCCTCCCCGTGACTTCCCTCAATTTCCCCTTCTGTTCTTTAAATATTTACCACTTCTGCTTAATTATTATCTTATTTTTATAATCTTATACCTTAATACTCTTACTTTATTATCAGTTTTATACCAAATTTTCCTTCACGATTACATCTTACAGTCAATTTCACTCCACGTTGTCCTTACTAAACCTTTGATCTTATTTTCTTACTTGAAAGTGTTTAATTAAACCCTGCTAGTGAGTCCATATCTTTACAGTATGTCTGTAAATACAACACAAAAGATTCCCAGTCTTTTTTAAATTCTTCACTATCATTGTCTCTGATTCTTTCCGTCAGTTTCGCCATTTCTGCATATTCCATAAGCTTGACTTGCCATTCTTCTTTCTTTGGTATCTTGTCGTTCTTCCATGCTACGTCCTGCATTGATACAGTTTTGTCCTGTATTTCTGCACTCTCTCTCTCTCTGTCAACTTAGGGATCCTCTCCAAATGTTTCTAAGGGTATGTAAAAAGTCATGTATTTGGGTAGCCAAGCACAGACTGTTATGTAGTGAAGTTTCACCCTGGGCCAGCAGGGGGATACTGTATATAGTTTTCACTCAGGTCTGTAGATAGTTTTCACTCAGGTCCACATCAGTTATTTTAGGCGGGAACTCTGGGCTGTTGTTGCTACAATGTTGACAGCCGGCTGCCTATAAAAGCAGGCCGGCTGAGCTGTTTGCAGTCAGTTCTATTCCAGCTTACAAAATAAAAAGCTACTTGGAGAAATCGCTGTGTCGTCTGCTATGTCAACCCACAACTTAACACTGGCGACGAAGGTGGGATCGATGGACATCAGAGCACAGCCAGATGCGGCCAGCCTCTGAACTGAGCTGAATCACAGAGCAAAATCACAGAGCAAAATCACTGGACAGAACCAATTCAGAGCTGACTGTTCTGGCTAAGAGCACTGTGTTCCATCCATCGCCCTTCACGCCGGCATCGGAATCATGGCTTCACTTGTGCCTCTACCGCCGTTTGCGCCAGCCTCTGAATCATGGGACTCCTACCTCGCTCGGTTCGACTGCTACCTCCAAGCCAACGAGCTGACAGCAGTATCAAAGGATCGGAAGCGGGGCCTATTCCTCAGCCTCTGTGGGCCTGAGGTGTTTGAGACGGCCCGAGCATTGGTTGCGCCTGAAGCAGTCCAGGCAACACCATGGGACACGATCCAAGAGAAGCTCCGCAACCACTACACACCAAAGCCGTCCAAGATTGCTGCCCGCCATGCGTTCTACCACCGGAACCAGGCAGAGGGGGAGTCAATCAACAACTACACCACCGCCCTGCGACAGGCTGCAATGCACTGTGAGTTCCGAGACTTAGACGATGCCCTGATGGATTGAATCGTCTGCGGGGTCCGGGACATCCATCTGCAACGGCGTCTCCTTGCCAAGCCAGACCTCACGCTACAGAAAGCCATTGAGGAGGCTGTGGCCTCAGAAGCTGCTGAACGCTCCGCCCAGGAGATCCGCAAGTCCAGCAGCCCGCGTCTTGCTAGGGAGCCAGTTCCGGTGCATCATGAAGAGGCCAGCAGTGATGAGGCATCCTCCAGTGAAGACGATGACGTGCACCAGACAAAGCGGGAGCGCAGGAAGTTCCAACAGAAGTCCAAGGGCCAACCGGAATGTGCCGGCTGCGGAGGCAACCATTCCCGTGCCAAGTGTCGATTCAGAGACGCCATCTGTAGGAAGTGTTCCAGAAGGGGCCACATCGCTAAGGTCTGCCGATCGGCTCCGTCTGACACCCCCCCTTCATCGACTCGCAAGTCCAAGTCTTCACTCCAGTCTGCCAAGGAAAGTTGTTTCGCTCTCACCAACTGCCGCTGCCCGTCTGGAACCACGATTGGCCAAACCGACTCGCCTACGCGACGCAAGCTGAACGTCACGGTGCTTATTGAAGGAGCTCCATGTGACATGGAGATCGACACCGGGTCTGCCCTGTCCATCGTGTCATGGAGCACCATCAAAAGACTGGTACCCAGAGTGTCCAAAAGGCAACTTGACTCTCACCGCGTACACCTGAGAGACTACCAGGGAAACAACATTCCCGTGGTAGGCGTTGGCCGGTTCCGGATCGCCTTCAAGGATTTTTCGGGCCTGCTCCGGTTGGTGGTGGTCGAAGGTCAGCGGCCAAGCCTCCTAGGGCTAGACTGGTTTGATGCCCTCGGCCTGGAAGTCACCGGCATCAACTGCATCTCTAACGCAGAGACTGAGGGTCTGGTCAAAGACTTTGCCGAGGTTTTCGACGGCACCTTGGGGCAATATACAGGTACGCCCATCTCCTTTAGCCTTGATCCACAAGTCGCCCCCATCAAGCTAAAGCCACGCCGGGTTCCCTTTGCTCTCAAGGCTAAGGTGGATGAACAACTGGACAAACTGATCGCCCAAGGAGTTTTGGAGCCGGTTGACCACGCCAAGTGGGAAACCCCCATCGTCACGCCTGTCAAGCCAGATGGGTCGGTGAGAATCTGCGCTGACTACAAGTGCACGATCAACAAGGCACTTCAGCAGCACGCTTATCCGGTTCCTGTTGTCCAACACCTGCTGCATTCCCTGGGTGAGGGTAAGGTCTTCGCTAAGCTGGACCTTGCCCAAGCCTATCAACAACTGCCAGTCGATGATGCCACTGCTGAAGCCCAGACGATCATCACCCACCGGGGGGCATTCCGTTGCCGCCGGTTGCAGTTCGGGGTGAGTGTGGCTCCTGGCATCTTCCAAAGCCTTATGGAGCGTCTCCTGCAAGGGCTTCCGGGCGTGGTACCATATTTTGATGACGTCTTGGTGTCTGCAGACTCACACCAGCAGCTGTTCGAGCGCCTCCGTGCCGTGCTGACCAGGTTCCAAGAGGCCGGGCTCAAGGTAAAGAGGGAGAAGTGCCAGATCGCCGTTCCACAGGTAGAGTTCCTGGGCTATCTTATCGATGCCTCCGTCCTTCACCCGACCACATCCAAGATCCACGCTATCCAGCAGGCCCCCACCCCAAAGAACAAGACGGAGTTGCAGGCGTTCCTGGGGCTGCTGAACTTTTATAACATGTTCCTGCCCCACAAAGCCACAGTGGCTGAGCCTCTTCACTGACTCCTTAGCACTAAGACGCCTTGGGCCTGGGGTCATCGGGAGACGGCGGCCTTCAACGCGGTCAAGGCTCTCCTTTCATCAGACAGTGTGCTGGTACAGTACAGTGAATCCAGGCCGCTGGTCCTTGCCTGCGACGCCTCACCTTTTGGCATCGGTGCTGTCCTTAGTCACCGTTTTCCAGACGGAAGAGAAGCACCGCTCGCCTACTTTTGCAGGACGCTATCTCCGACGGAACGGAATTACAGCCAGCTCGACAAGGAGGCACTGCCACTTGTGGCTGGAGTGAAGAGGTTCCATGAATACCTCTATGGCAGGACTTTGACCACAAGCCACTCCTGGGCCTCCTCGCCAGTGATCGTCCAACTCCACCGGTCCTCTCGCCACGCATGCTGCGATGGACTGTTTTCCTGGCTGCCTACCACTACCGGCTCATCCATCGCCCGGGGAAATCGATGGGCCATGCCGACACCCTCAGCCGTTGCCCTCTTCCAGCATTTGTGGAAGACCCGGCTCCAGCTTCATCGCTCCTTCTGATTGAGGATCTTCCGGCAGCGCCTGTATCGGCTGCCACTGTGGCCTCCGCGTCTGCCCAGGATCGCACCATCAGCCGGGTGCTCAACTGGGTGTGGAGGGGGTGGCCACAAGGGCCTTTTGCATTGGAGTTCCAGCCCTTCGCAACCAGACAACATGAACTCTCAGCTCATCGCGGCTGTCTGCTGTGGGGAGACCGCGTCGTGATTCCCCAGGGACTCCGTCAGCGCGTCCTGGAGGCTCTGCACGTTGGCCACCCGGGAATTGTCAAAATGAAGGCGTTGGCTCGGTGTTACGTCTGGTGGCCTAATATGGACGATGCCATCACTGCCTGGGTGTCCGCCTGTCAAGCGTGCCAAGAGTCGAGGCCTGCACCACCGGCAGCTAAGGGACACACCTGGGAGACGCCAAAGACACCCTGGTCGAGGGTGCACATCGATCTGGCTGGCCCCTTTCACGGCCGGACCTTTATGGTAGTGGTGGACACCTATTCCAAATGGCTGGAGGTCGCCCTGATGCCCTCCACCACTACCGAAGCTGTCATCTGGGTGCTGCGAGGCCTGTTTGCAACGCATGGGTATCCTGATGTCCTTGTCTCTGACAACGGACCGCCGTTCACGTCAGGCACATTTGAGCGGTATCTTTTGGGACTGGGCATCCGCCATGCCCTAACGGCACCTTTTCATCCATCCAGCAACGGGCAAGCGGAAAGAATGGTGCGCTCGGCAAAAGAGGCACTGGCGCGCCTGGACCGGGGAGACTGGCATGAGCGGGTCGCCGAATACTTGTTCGTGCAACACATCACCCCTCATGCGGCCACAGGGAGGAGTCCTGCTGAACTGCTTATGGGCCGCCGCCTCAGGTCACCGCTCGACCGGCTACACCCGGACTTTGCCGTGGCTGAACCCCCAGGCTGTGCCAACGCGCCACGGTCATTTGTCCCAGGAAACCAGGTCTTTGCCCGGAACTATGTGGGGGACATTCCTTGGGTGCCAGCCACAGTAGTGGGAGTCACTGGACCTCGCTCGTACCAGGTGGCACTCGAAGACGGACGCTTGTGGCTACTTGGAGAAATCGCTGTGTCGTCTGCTATGTCAACCCACAACTTAACACAAACAGTTTTACAAATTCATGTGTATGCATGTGTGCGTGTGACAAATTCTAGAGGGGCCATCCTGTAAGGCTGTGGTAGATCGGAACGGATTGCTTTGAAGTCACTTCAGCACCTGATGGAAAAAAATGGCTCCCAACCGCCTGGCCCTTTCCTGTATTTTGTTAATACAGTGGTACCTCTGGTTGCAAACGGGATCCGTTCCGGAGGCCCATTCGCAACATGAAAAGCCTGCAAACTGAAGCGCCATATTTGTGCAGGTGCTTGTGCGCATGCGCAAAGCATGATTTAGTGCTTGTGCGCATGTGCTAAGCACGATTTAGTGCTTGTGCACATGCGCGAGAGGCGAAACCCAGAAGTAACCCTTTCCGTGGAACGCAACCTGTAAAATCGTAACATGAAGCAAACGTAACATGAGGTTTGACTGTACAAAGATGGGAACCCAAGGCGTGCAACGCAATTCTGGCCACCACCCAAGCTTGGGCGCAAGCCGGTGCCTCTGGTGTTCATACACAGCCCTAGTAGATTGCTTCAAGTTCCTTCTCCTGCACAGCTAACTTGCTTCCTGAAACCTCTCTCGGGAGACTGTGGTTCAGCCCTCATGGCACCTGCTACTGAGCAGACCTCAGGTGCATAATTTAGAGCGACTCTTGAAATGCAGCATGTCTGACGAGTCTTCACCTCGACACATCCTCTGAGGTACTTTTCTCCACACCGAAGGCTGGTGAATGCGATTTGCAATGAAGAGCTGAAGGCGGATCGGAGCTGACAGGACTCCATGTTTCTTTCTGGATGGCTGACTTAACTCAGCCAAACTCTGCTCCCTCAGAAGAGAGAGAGAGAGAGAGCTGTCTTTGGGGTATTTCGTGTGGCGGTAAACAAAATGGAGGACAGAGGAGCAAAACTGAGCTCGACGCCCTGTGACTTCCGCGTTGCCTCATTCACTTAGCACAGATAGGAATGCAAAGAGGTTATGATTGAGCCGGTTGCTTTTTGTTTGGTTGGTTTGTTTGTTTTGGGTCTCGTGCATGCTTTTTTCTTCTTGCAAATGGGTCGAGCACTTTTAGACGGAGACAGAAACCCAGGAGAAACATGCCAAGTTGGTTTCCCCCCTCAGCTAGCTGTTGTTTACAGGACACCTTACAAGTTCATCCCGAGGCTGAGGTCACATGAAGGGCGATCTGACAGCGAGTGCAGCGCTCTTGCACACCACTCTGAAGAGAAAACTGAAAAAGGGAAAAAGGAGCTCCCAGAGGTCATACCTTTTCCCTCCACATTGGAATCTCTCTGCATCTGGAAAGCTAACATGCCAAAGTCTCTGATATGCTAGATTTCCTGATACAGAGAATTAATTAATGATATCATTATGTCCACTCCAGTTCTCCAAACTATGATTATTTCCAGGGTTTCGTCTTCTTTGGAATGAGGTCACTGGAGGCTTACAGTGTGCTATGGTACAGTATTTATATTTATTGTACATACAGTGGTACCTCGGGTTAAGTACTTAATTCGTTCTGGTGGTCCATTCTTAACCTGAAACTGTTCCTAACCTGAAGCACCACTTTAGCTAATGGGGTCTCCTGCTGCTGCCGCACTGCCAGAGCCCGATTTCTGTTCTTATCCTGAAGCAAAGTTCTTAACCTGAAGCACTATTTCTGGGTTAGCGGAGTGTGTAACCTGAAGTGTATGTAACCTGAAGCGTATGTAACCCAAGGTACCACTGTACTCGCACTGGTATTCTTTCAAACTGCTAGGTTGGCAGGAGCTGGGAGAGAGCAACGGGAGCTCACTCCGTTGCGGGGATTCAAACCGCTGACCTTCTGATCGGCAAGCCCAAGAGGCTCAGTGGTTTAGAGTAGACCACAGCACCACCCACGTCCAGTAGATATAACTAACTGACCAATCACGTCAGTTCTGCCCCCCCCCCCCAACAGAAAACTGCTCAGACCCAGGCTTCCTAAGTGTGGGACAAGCAGAAGTATGGGTGAGCTCTTACAATCTAAGTTACACAACTTACACTGAATAGCAGACAGCAATACAAAAAATGTAGTTTTTGGCAGAAATAAAACCGCAGCAGGATGGAAACAGCACTGTTGATGACAAATGCAGGTTGAAAGAAGCCATGTGGAACACCCTCCCACCAGATGTCAAAGGGAAAACAACTACCAGACTTTCAGAAGACATCTGAAGGCAGCCCTGTTTAGGGAAGCTTTTAATGTTTAATAGGTTATTGTATTTTAATATTCTGCTGGAGGCCGCCCAGAGTGGCTGGGGAAACC
This sequence comes from Podarcis cretensis, assembly GCF_951804945.1. Lineage (NCBI taxonomy): Eukaryota > Metazoa > Chordata > Lepidosauria > Squamata > Lacertidae > Podarcis > Podarcis cretensis. The sequence continues at coordinate 10,411,445 of NC_137170.1, read as the reverse complement.
CAGCCAGATGGGCAGGGTATAAATAATATATTATTATTATTATTATTATTATTATTATTATTATTATTATTATTAGTTTGCCTTGCAACTGAGAAACACACTGTGTTCTTCTGAATACTATGCCTCTCTTCACTCCTGGTTTCATGTTTTATTTTACCCCCAAAGCATCAATGGATGCTGGCAGCCTCTTCCAAGACTGCCATGCAAATGTGCATTACAAGATCGGAGTTGGTGCCGCCCACATACCGTATTTTTCGCTCTATAACACGCACCCGACCATAACACGCACGTAGTTTTTAGAGGAGGAAAACAAGAAAAAAAAATATTCTAAACGAAACAGTGGATGTATGATTTTTGTGGTTCATGCAGTGGCCACAGACATGTGATCTGACAGTGAGTTTAGAGTAGCCCAATGCAAAAATCCTGAGGATCCATGTGGATCCATGCTTTGTAACCACGTTTTTGCACCACTGCGGCCCCAGGCAACAGTGGGTGCGTGATTTTTTTGGTGCAAGATGTAGCCATGGACATGCTATGTGATCTGATGGTGAATTTGGGGTGACCCAGTGCAAAAATCCTGAGGATCCATGTGGATCCGTGCTTTGTAACCACGTTTTAAGTGGGGAGGGAAGGAAAAGCACTCAAGGGACAAGGAGCACGCATGGGGTGTGTGGAGAAGGAGGCTGCTAACAATGCAGAAGAGGGGTTTAAGGGGAGAAGGAGCACGCGTGGGGTGTGTGGAGAAGGAGGCTGCTAACAATGCAGAAGAGGGGTTTAAGGGGAGAAGGAGCACGCGTGGGGTGTGTGGAGAAGGATGCTGCTAATAATGCAGAAGAGGGGTTTAAGCGGAGAAGGAGCACGCGTGGGGTGTGTGGAGAAGGATGCTGCTAATAATGAAGAAGAGGGGTATAAGGGGAGAAGGCTCCTCTCCTCTGCCGCTTTGCTCCTTTAAAGCAAGCAGGCTCTCTGTCCCTCTCTCCTCCCCACTCAGTGGCTCTTCTTCCGCTTTGCTGTTTCAAAGCGAGCCATGGAAGAGGGAAGGGGAACCATGGATCCTCTGCTCACGACTGCAGCAGATCCCCCCCCCCCGCCACCCGTAGGCATTCACTCCATAGCACGCACAGACATTTCCCCTTACTTTCTAGGAGGAAAAAAGTGAGTGTTATGGTGCAAAAAATACAGTATTTTGTCCAACAGCATCATGTCTAGAGATGTCCATCCACTTCTTTTGTCGGCCGCTTGCAAGATGAATGAGCTGGGCAGCTGCCCCCATTCATTACAGAAGCGGAAGGATGTCAAAGAACAGTGGCGTAGAATTTCTCTCTTGATCTCGGGCTAATGGTACAGTGTGGGTTTTTCCTCTGCTGTAAAACAGATTATATTAATGTTAAGTGGGGAAGCTGTACCTTTTGTGAGGACCTGGACAGAATTGCCAAGTGACAGCAGAGGTCCAGTAGCAGAACTGTACGGTCAGGAAGTTTGGAACTTTAAACCAAACTTTGGCTATTGTAATATGTGTCTTTACCAGGTATGAGGAAGCTTGCGTCTGGCCTTTCAATGTGGCCCTTCAGTCTTCTCAATGTACAGTGGTGCCCCGCAAGACGAATGCCTCGCAGGACGGAAAACCCGCTAGACGAAAGGGTTTTCCGTTTTGGAGGTGCTTCGCAAAACGAATTTCCTATGGGCTTGCTTTGCAAGACGAAAATGTCTTGCGAGTTCCTGCGGGTTTCCCCCCCCCCTTTTCTAAGCCACTAAGCCGCTTATCAGCTGATCCGCTAGGCCGCTAAGCCGCTTAACAGCTGATCCACTAAGCCGCTTAACAGCTGATCCGCTAAGCCGCTTATCAGCTGATCCGCTAATCCGCTAAGCCGCTTATCAGCTGATCCGCTAAGCCGCTAAGCCGCTAATAGCGCTAATCCGCTAAGCCGCTAATGGGCTTGCTTCGCAAGACGAAAAAACCGCAAGACGAAGAGACTCGTGGAACGGATTCTTTTCGTCTTGCGAGGCACCACTGTAGTCCAGAATGGTCTACTCTTGAAGGAATGGGTTTCCCATTCTAAAATCTGACTGTGCAGTCAGTCTGAAACAGGCCCCCAAATCCCATTTTTCCTTCTCCAAGGGTGCATTAGCTAAAAACCATTAACTTGAGCTCTTGAGCAAATGTATAACAAGAACACAACTGTATAAAGAAAGCTCTCTCCTTTATCAGTCCGTGGGGCCTAATGAATGGCCTTGCCAGTTCCAAAGTGGAGCAGGGATGACACATCTGGGTCTTATCTTACTTCCTGACAACAATGACGCACAGACCTTGTCAGCCCCCCGAGAACAGCGCCAGGAGTGCTCTTAGAGTTGGTGACCTTCTTACCCCAAGATAAGGAATACAGGAACAGGAACACCCTTTTATGGTCAAGAGCACAGGAACACCCTTTTATGGTCAAGAGCACAGGAACACCCTTTTATGGTTAAGAGTACAGGAGCAGGAACATCTGTGATGTCAACTTACGTGTATAAGCTTATGTGGCTGGATTCCTGGGGAAGGGGGGATAGGGTGCCTGGAGGATATATATACTGTATGCAATTTCTCTTGCTTTTGTGCTTCACCGATTCACGCAGTGCCTTCTGCTATCCGGAGAGCAGAATAAACTCTTTCTCTGAACCAACCTTGGTGTCATTTGACTCCTTCCTCCCTGTTCTGGGAGCAACGCTCACCTTACCAATCGGTAAAGTCTAATAAGGCTACACTCTGACCGGCAGTGACTCTCTGGATCTCAAGGAACAAGTCTCTTAACCGGCGGCTGAATCTGGGACCCTCCCCAAGCAAAGTACAGTCATACCTCAGGTTGAAGTAGCTTCGGGATAAGTATTTCCGGGTTGCGCGCTGCAGCGACCCGGAAGTAACGGAGCGTGTTACTTCTGGGTTTCACCACTCGTGCATGCGCAGACGGTCAAAATGATGTCACACAGAAGCGGCGAATCGCGAACCGCGCACACGCAGACACACAGATGCAGGTTGCATTCACTTCTGGATGTGAACGGGGCTCCGGAACGGATCCCGTTCGCATCCAGAGGTACCACTGTATGTGCTTTACAGCTGAACTATGGTTACTCTATAAAGGGATGCATCCAAAAAAATATATCTTCTCTATCTAACCCTCATAACTCTCCCTAGGCTGTTTCCCTCAACAGCTTTCCATCACACACCCAATTTAGTGTTTTTCTCTGGTTGGAATGCCTCATTGAACTCAATACCAGATGGAACTGAAATTGAATCCCGAAAAGGCAGAGGTGTTATGTGTTTCCCATTCTCAAATCCAAGAGGAGCGAAGATGGCCTGGTCTGGATGGGGCTGTACTGCCCTAAAAGTAGCAGGTTGATAGCTTGGGGTCACTCCTGGATCCAACATTGTACCCTGAGGCACAGATGGTTAGGAGTTTTTCTGTTTTCCTATTTTTCTGTTGCTCTGGTAATATTTTGATATGTTTTTCCATCGCTCTGGCAACTTCCAGATTGGATTCTTGGACTGCCTTCTACATCAGGCTGCCTCTGAAGACGACTCAGAAACTTCTAGAATTGTCGAGTCAGAAGGGAATTCCCAGCAATGCAGGAATCTTTTTTTCCAATGTGGCGCTTGAACCCACAACCCTGAGATTAAAAGTCTCATGCTCTACCAACTGCTGGTTTAAAACGCAATGGCGAGATCACTGGCTGGGTTTGCCTTAAAACTCATATCATCTCTGTTTTAAAACAGCTCCATTGGTTACCAGTTTGTTTCTGGGTCCAATTTAAGGCACACAGGCTAGTGTTGGAAGCCCTAAACAACTTAGTTTGCAGAGATCTGAGAGACTGCCTCCTTTCCTACAGATACTCTTGGATGTTGAGAAGAGCAAAGAGGTCATTCTGCTGCCCTCAGAAGTTTGGGGTGGATGCAAAAGGGCATTTTCTGTGGCAGCCCCTAAGTCATAGAATTTCCTCCCCGCAGAGGTGCATTCATTCTGGCAAATGCTGAAAACACACCTCTTTACCCTGCCTTTGACACCTGACACCTGTGTGTTCAGGACGCGCCTTGTTCCTATAACTTGTGTTAACTGTTTTTAATATTGACAGCATCTTAAAAGGTAGAGACATCACCTTGCCAACAAAGGTCATTTTGGAAAAGCTAGGGTTTTCCCAGTAGTGATGTATGGAAGTGAGAGCTGGACCATAAAGAAGGCTGACCGCCAAAGAATTGATGCTTTTGAATTACGGTGCTGGAGGAGACTCTGGAGAGTCCCATGGACTGCAAGAAGATCAAACCTCTCCATCCTGAAGGAAATCAGCCCTGAGTGCTCACAGGAAGGACAGATCCTGAAGCTGAGGCTCCAATACTTTGGCCACCTCATGAGAAGAGAAGACTCCCTGGAAAAGACTCTGATGTTGGGAAAGATGGAGGGCACAAGGAGAAGGGGACGACAGAGGACGAGATGGTTGGACAGTGTTCTCGAAGCTACCAGCATGAGTTTGACCAAACTGCAGGAGGCAGTGGAAGACAGGAGTGCCTGGCGTGCTCTGGTCCATGGGGTCACGAAGAGTTGGACACGACTAAACGACTAAACAACAACAATATTGAATTTTGTTGCAACTCCCTCTGGGATCGCTTGGCAAAGGGAAGGAGATGAATTAAATGATGATCATATCTGAGTGTGGTGCCCACTGTAGGGATTTTTTGTCAGGAGTTCAGCCTACACTCGAGTAGGACCCTGGCAGAGACACACGTCCGAATGGCATGTTCTCTCCCTCCTGGTCGATTGTTCGGGAGCTTCAAAAGCTTTCTTCTGCCCAAACATCACAGCGACCGATGCCAACTGACACTGGCACACTTAGGGATCCGCAGAGTTTGCGCATCATGCGTGACAGACCTCAGCAACTCAGCATTTTGGCTAATCTACTTTATTTACATATAAACACACACAGAGCACTGCAACATGGCTCCCTCCCTCTCTAGCATCAGACAGCAAAGAGAAAAAGACCAAAGGACAATAGTCCCACTTCACGGAACACAGTAACACAAACATCCTGTCTCCGTCACTTCCCACTCTGTGGAGTCAAAACATACACCGTCATGTCATAGACAACAATCTTATGACTGCAGTCGTGGAGCAGGAATTCTAACATTTTTAACCCAGGTCTTCAGGACAAGTCCAAGACAATAAGCAGAAATGTGGCTACCTTTATCTTTATTTCCTTTCCAAGAGAAGCAGAGTTAATCCAACCTCCACGTGCCAACCCATTTTCTGAAAAGGAATGCCCTGCTGCCATTTTAGCAGGGGCCTAATTGCCCATAAAATGGTTTCCCTTGGCCTGGTTGACAGGCACACATGAAAACACTGTCATTTTGCAAAAGTACAGCAGCTACTGTTGGTCAGGTTCTTCAGAGACAAATGAAAATCCATTATAATCACCCCCTGTGCAGCATAAGATTACAAAGGGAGAGCCTTGCTCAAAATGGCTTTTGCACAGCCTGGGCAACAGCATGATTTTCCCTCTGTGAAATGGCCTAGGTAGTCCAGGGGGCCAATTCAAATAACAATCCGCATCAGAAGACTAAGTGGCTCAGCAAAGAAAGTATTGTTCTCTGGGCTTTCATGGGGAAGCTTATTAGGAGCAAAGGAATGCTGAGAGTGCTACCTTACTGCCTGGGTTGGTGTCCCTCCAACCAAGCTAGACTTTGGAGCTCATTCTAGAGCAGGCATAGACAATCTCGGCCCTCCAGATGTTTTGGGACTACAAATCCCATCATCCCTGGCTAACAGGTCAAGATATTGCTGGACTACAACACCTATCTTCCATATCCATTGGCCATCCTGGGTGGGGATGATGGGAGTTGTAGTCCCAAAACATCTGGAGGGCTGAGTTTGCCTATGCCTGTTCTAGAGCTTACTTCAGGCCAGGTGTTTTGGACTACAACTCCCATCAGCCCCACCCAGGATGGCCAATGGATATGGATGATAGGTGTTGTAGTCCAGCAATATCTGAAGGGCACCATGTTTTAAAACCTGTGCTCTACATGATCCCTGATTTGCATCTTGCCCAAGTCCTCCAAAATCTGAAACTAGAACTGGAGAAAAATGACAAGTGGGGTGCCGCAGGGTTCTGTCATGGACCTGTTGTTGTTCAACGTCTTTACCAATGACTTGGATGAAGGTATTGAGGGAGTGCTCATCAAATTTGCAAATGACACTAAACTGGGAGGGGTAGCTAACACCGCAGAAGACAGAATCAGAATTCAAAATGACCTTAACAGGTTGGAGAACTGGGTTCAAGCTAATAAAATGAATTTCAATAGGGACAAATGTAAGGTTGTACACTTAGGCAGGAAGAACCAGATGCACAAATATAGAATGGGGGACACCTGGCTTACTCATAGTACATATGAAAAGGACCTAGGGGTCTTGGTCAACAGTGTGATGCAGCAGCAAAAAGAGCTAATACTATTCTAGGCTGCATCAACAGAAGTCTAGTGTCCAGAACAAGGGAAGTACCACTATTCTGCCTTGGTCAGACCACACCTGGAATACTGTGTCCAATTCTGGGTGTCACAATTTAAGAAGGATGTTGACAAGGTGGAACGTGTGCAGAGGAGGGCGACCAAGATGATCAAGGGTCTGGAAACTAAACCTTATGAGGAGCCCTTGAAGGATCTGAGTACGTTTAGCCTGGAAAAGAGGAGACTAAGAGGAGATAGGATAGCCATTTTCAAATATCAGAAGGGCTGTCACATGGGAGAGAGAACAAACTTGCTTACTCCTGCTCTGGTGGGTAGGGCTGGAACCAATGGCTTCAAGTTACAAGAAAGGAGATTCCGACTAAATATTTGGAAAAACTTTCTGACAGTAAGAGCCGTTCGGCAGTGGAACAGACTCCCATGAGAGGTGGTGGACTCTCCTTCCTTGGAGGTTTCTAAACAGAGGTTAGGTGACCATCTGTCATGGATGATCTAGAAGAGATTCCTGCACTGCAGAGGGGTTGGACTAGATGACCCTCAGGGTCCCTTCCAACTCTACAGTTCTATGATTCCATGGTCCTAGTCCAACACTCTGCTGTTCATGGGCACCATGAAACATGACATAAGTCAGTTCCGAAGCTTCATTATGAAGGTTTTTAAAAATAACAACAAAAAATAACTCACCCTTTCCCCTCAGTTGGTTAGCCCAAGTCTTTGAAGTGGAGGCATCAATGTGAAATTCTCTTAATGGGAACCCTGCAAGCCTTTTCTTTAGAGGCAAACATCAATAATAAACTGCATTTTCAAGATACACGCCTCTGTCCTTTATAAAAAAGTAATGCTGCCAAGTAGGTATTTATAGCAGTTTCTGAATCCAGAATGAGCAGGAGCAAATGCCTTTGTGCTTTTGCTTTGCAGAGGTTAGCTGAGCGATAGTAAATAAGGCATACAGGTTGGGGCTTCAAAGGATTCATATGGTGTTTTCTCCTAAAGGTAAAGGTAAAGGTACCCCTGCCCGTACGGGCCAGTCTTGACAGACTCTGGGGTTGTGCGCCCATCTCACTTAAGAGGCCAGGGGCCAGCGCTGTCCGGAGACACTTCCGGGTCACGTGGCCAGCGTGACATCGCTGCTCTGGCGAGCCAGAGCCGCACACAGAAACGCCGTTTACCTTCCCGCTGGTAAGCGGTCCCTATTTATCTACTTGCACCCGGAGGTGCTTTCGAACTGCTAGGTTGGCAGGCGCTGGGACCGAGCAGCGGGAGCGCACCCCGCCGCGGGGATTCGAACCACCGACCTTTCGATCGGCAAGCCCTAGGCGCTGAGGCTTTTACCCACAGCGCCACCCGCGTCCCTTCTAATCAGTTAGTTTTCTCCTAATCAGTGGTTAAAAGCCATGAACTCAGAATTGTTAGAAAAATGCAACCTGTGCGGCTGGTAGAAGTGGTATGACTCATGCAACACATTGGCGACTAATATACATACAATAATTACCAAAATAATTATACATTAAGGGCCGCTGTTAAGCTTAAGCCAAGAAATAGTATTCTTTATGAAACTGAATATATACAGTATTTATTGCTCTTTAAGACTCACTTTTTCCCTCCTAAAAAGTAAGGGGAAATGTGTGTGCTTCTTATGGAGAGAATGCAGGCTGCGCAGCTATCCCAGAAGCCAGAACAGCAAGAGGGATTGCTGCTTTCACTGCACAGCTATCCCTCTTGCTGTTCTGGCTTCTGAGATTCAGAATATTTTTTTTTCTTGTTTTCCTCCTCTAAAAACTAGGTGCGTCTTGTGGTCTGGTGCGTCTTATAGAGCGAAGAATACGGTACCAAAATAATTATACATTAAGGGCTGCTGTTCAGTCTCTTAAGCTTAAGCCAAGAAATAGTATTCTTTATGAAACTGAATATCAATATACGTATCAAGGCTTTGAGATTAGACAACTGAAGAAGCCTGGAAAACTACCATGGGAGTGTGCTACCTGCAAGCCCCAGTAAAAGGGCCCCATCGGGGGCGAACGGCGGCCTCTTGATTACTTGGACTGCTAGGGTGAAACAGGTGCAAAATGCCGGCACCCCGTTTACAACTTCATTAACATCCATCTACAACTTGGTTTATCGGAAAAGATAAAGAATAAATCAAAACAGGGATTTGTTTCTAACTGGGAGGTTTTCAAAGAATATCTGAAAAACAAATATAGTAGTTTAAATTCTGTTGCAGCATTCGAGGAACTTCAGTAATAGCTGCTAGGTAGATGGAAGAAATTAGATTTATTGAAAATAAGTTTAATTATGGGGGAAAAAATGTGTATTGGCAGTAAGTAATATGAATTTGAAATATGGAATAGACGGGAAGTTGGGTCTTTAGTGTTAAGACTAATAGGTGTTTTATTATTTGCCAAGAAAATTATGTGGCTATGGTTATTTTTGTAATTTGTGTGTAATTTGGTATTTGTGGGGGTTTTTTGTGTGTGTTTTTTTCCTGTTGTAAAAATAAATAAATAAATAAATAAATAAATAAATAACATCCATCTACAACTTCACTAGCAGCTCTCAGTATTGTGAACAACACCAAACTTACCATATTTTTCGCTCTATGGGACACACTTTTTCCCCTCCAAAAATGAAGGGGAAATGTGTGTGCATCCTATGGAGCAAATGCAGGCTCCTTGGCTTCAGCAATAGCAACGCGAAGCCTCCAAAGCGCAGAGGGAGCGCTCCCTCCGCGCTCCGGAGGCTTTGTGTTGCTTTCGCTGAAGCCTGGAGAACGAGAGGGGTCGGTGCGCACCGACCCCTCTTGCTCTCCAGGCTTCAGGGATAGCCGCCTGAAGCCTTTGGAGCACAGTGGGAACTCGCGTTGTGCTCCGAAGGCTTCGGGTTCCTTTTGCTGAAGCCGGGAGAGCAAGACTCTCCTGGCTTCAGCAGAGAGGGAGAGCTGCACAGTGCCCCTTCAACCAAGCGGGAGGAGAAATGGAAGGGGCTCTGTTTCTCATGCCACTTCGCTGAAGGGGCGCTGAGCAGAGAGGGGGGATTTTTTTTTTCTTGTTCTCCCCCTCTAAAACAAGGTGCATTCTATGGTCGGGTGCGTCCTAAGAGCGAAAAATACGGTATCCTTTGTTGGTATCTTCATGAACTTACCTAAAAAGATAAAGATAAAGAAAACAAAAGACTGAGTTAAGCATTTGAAAAATCCATTGAAACCAGGCATTATAAGTTCATCTTAAGTTGGGTAGTTCATAAGTCTCTGTGGCTTGTATTTTTCTCAGAAGATTGATAAAGAATGTATAATTATTTTGGGAATTACTGTATGTATATTAGTCACCAACATGTTGCATGAGTCGTACTATGAACTCAGAATTGAGCACATGAGCTAGGAACATAAGAACAGCCTGTTGCATCAGCCCAACGGCCCATCTCACCCATAGTAGTCAACCAGAATGGAATATATAAGCAAAACCTGAGCGCAAGAGCGCTCTGTGGTTTCCAGCAACTGGTGTTCAAAAGCATTACTGCCTTCAACTGCAGAGGCTGAGCATAAGCATGATGGCTTGAAGCCACTGATAGTCATCTCCTCCATGCAGAGTGCACCCCACCACCTAGTGAGTGCTCATGCACCGGGCAGGGGCAGGAAGGGCGGGTGGGTGTATGATGTCATTGTGTGAGGTCACGTGACGCCGGGGCCCCTCAATGTGGGGGGCAAGTCGGTGCCCCTGGCTGCAGCATTACCTTCTGACAGGGGAGGGCTTTCATCAGGAAGGCTTTGCTACTTATCTGCAGTTAGATAGGCTTACCCTGCTCTGGAGAGGGTCCTCTGCCTGTAAATTTAGTCCACTTTGGCCAAAATAATGGGGAAGGATTGTAGCAATTGCCCTTTATAGCGAAATAGGGAATGTAGAGCTTCATTTTATTCAGAGCGGCAAGAAACCTGAATTAAAAGCAGAAGCAGAGAGAGAACAAAGCAATTTAGAAACAGATCAGAATTTCTTTTACAAATTTCAGTTATACGGTTGATCCTGGGGCCTATGCATATCCCTGCTGCATTTTAACAGCAAACTCGTTCTCTAAGAGCCGATCCTTCTGTAGCCAAAGTGACGTCATCTATGGGAAAGTGTGAGGTGTCAGTTGGGGACCTCTCAGCCCAGAGAGACTGAGCATGCTCCAAGCGCAGGGACTGATGGCTAACTGTCGAGAGGAAAGGGAAACCGAAAGCTGCGGAGAGGGGAAATGGAACAGAATGATCCTGGAAAATGGCATGGCTGGCTGAAGCTACGAAGCACCATTTTGTTGTGAGCTTTTGCTGCAGGCCAGACCCATTCCATCTCATTGCTCACACAAATTTAGAGATGGGGCCCAGGGACCCACACCTGTGTCAGGTGCATGCCTGCACAACGGGCCAATGGGGGAACAATGAGATGCACCTCCCAGCAAAGCAGCGCTCCCCATGGGAAGTCTGGGCTGCTCCAGATGTGCACATTTGTTTACTTGTTCCTTCGCCCACCCACACAGGCACACAATTACACGTTAGCTTCCACTCTGCCTGCTGTGCGCCATATTAATTCGCTCAGTGGTAGCCTGGCCTGCATTGATAGAAAGGCAAAAGGGAAAAAAGGGGTGGGTATTTATGATTAAAAGAGACACCAGAAATACATAATTGTCCTATAATATGTCATCAACAGCTCAAAACGAACTTGCCAGCTGCAGCACATGAAAGAGCAGCCTGCATCCATACTCCCACCCCAAGACAAGGGACTTCTAGAGGAGGGGGCTGAAACCTGAAGGCTACCAATACCAGGAACTATTTAAATACAGTTTTGAAGAAGATGTGTGTGTCCCCCTCCTTGCCTGCACACAATGCAAAATAGAAATGATTCAGGGACCATAATTTCAATAGACACACAATGTTGATGTCTCTTTTTCAAAATTTTTATTAATATTTTTATTAAGTACAAATTAGAAAACATACATATTCACAACAAAAGAAAATACAAAAGAAAAAGAAAATACATCTAACCAAGGCGGAAAAATTAGAGAATCTTTTGTCTCTTTTCATATTTACAGTTATTTATACCTCTATAAAATGCTATTCACAATAAAGCAGTGAAATGAAAGATAAGATATCAGAAAAACGAAAAAAGAACAAAGAAAGAATAAAGAAGTAAAAGAAAAAGATCATAAGTGAAAAATTTTGAAAGTAGATAAGTACTCACAATACATAGCTGTTTCGCATCTATATTTATATTCAATTGTATAATTTCATCTTGTCCTTATCTACCTTAAATAAAGTGTTTTTTAAAAATGTTGATGTCTCTTTAAATCTGTGATATTAGCCAGTCAGGTAGAAGCAAGTAAGAATAGCCTGTTGGATCAAGCCAGTGGTCCATCTTCTCCAGCATCCTGTTTCCACAGTGGCCAACCAGATATTGTAGGGAAGCCTACAAACCAGACCCAAGCACAGGAGCAAGCTCGCTTCCCTGGGCTTTCCAGCAACTGGGATTCATAATCTTTACTGCCTCTGATTGTGGAGGCAGAACAGAGGCATCATTGTTAGTAGCCACTGATAGCCTTATCCGGAATGAATTTGTCCAATCCTCTTTTAAAGCCATCTAGGGACATGGCTAGCGCTGTGGTCTAAACCACCTAGCCTCTTGGGCCTGCTGATCGGAAGGTCGGCGGTTCAAATCTCCACTATGGGGTAAGCTCCCGTTGCTCTGTCCCAGCTCCTGCCAACCTAGCAGTTCAAAAGCACACCAGTGCAAGTAGATAAATAGGTACCACTCCAGCAGGAAGGTAAATGCCGTTTCCATGCACTCTGGCTTTCGTCACTGTGTTCCGTTACACCAGTAGCAGTTTAGTCATGCTGGCCACATGACCCAGAAAGCTCTCTGTGGCCAAATGCCAGCTCTCTCGGCCTGAAGCGAGATGAGCGCCGCAACCCCATAGTCGCTTTTGACTGGACTTAACTGTCCAGGGGTCCTTTACTGTTATGTACTGAGTTGAATAGGATACAAAAGGCAGCAGTCTGATTGGTCCTAGAACAATAGGATCCAGAATGCAGCAGTCTGATTGGTCCACAGGAGCCACCCAATCCAGCTCCAGGTGGAAGTGAATCCGCAACCTGATTGGCCTACAGGAGAATCCTGGAATTAGCCAATCACGTGGGGCCCATTGTGTAAATAACGTATATAAAGCAGACATTCTGGGGGAACTTCGATTCCTCCTCACCACTGTGAGCTGAATAAAGAGCATGAAATCCAGTCTCGACTCCAAGTATATTTCATTTACTTTTTTTCCTTTAGGTTGGTACCCATCACTTCCTCCACAGTTTAACTATGCAATGCACAAAGGAGGGTTTTCTTTTGTCCATCCCAAATCTGCCCAACATTCCACTTCACTGGATGTCCACGAGTTCTGGAGTTCTGCACGATTTTATAAACTTCTATCATGTCACCTCTCATTCACCTTTTCTCCAAGGTAGGGAGGTGTTTGGATCAAGGTAGGGATGGGTGAGCCTGCCCATTTTGCTTTCTCATTTTTCCATTCTTCAATTCAGTTCTCCACATTTCTGCAGCAATTTGCTTTAAAAAAAAAAAAAAACACCTCAAGAAGATTCATCTGAATAATGCAAATTTCCTGTTTTAAAAAATCACATTTTTTCCCCCATGCTGCAGTCACCCAAAGCATATGGCATGATGGCTAGCTCAGTCAGTAGAGCTTGAGACTCTTAATCTCAGGGTCATACTTTGTTCGAAGCAGCCCAGAGTGGCTGGGGAAACCCAGGCAGATGGGAGGGGTATAAATAAATTATTATTATTATTATTATTATTATTATTATTATTATTTGAGCTCCACATTGGCAAAAGATTCCTGCACTGCAGGGGGTTGGACCAGTGGTCAGGGATGATGGGAGTTCTAGTCCCAAAACAGCTGGAGGGCCGAGTTTTGGGGTGCCTGGACTAGATGAACCTCATGGTCCCTTCAAACTGTATGATTCTATGATTGTATGACTTTAGGTGCATGACTTTGAGCCATGGTTGCAAAGAAGAAGAAGAAGAAGAGGAGGAGGAGGAGTTTGGATTTGGTATCCCGCTTCCGGAGGAGTCTCAAAGCGGCTAACATTCTCCTTTCCCTTCTTCCCTCTGAGAGACTTCAAAGAAGTGTGATTCGCCCAAGGTCACCCAGCAGCTGCATGTGGAGGATTGGGAAAGCGAACCCGGTTCACCAGATTACGAGTCCACCGCTCTTAACCACTACACCACACTGGCTCTCAAAGGAAGACTCCTAAGCCAGTGTTTTCGAAATTGCGGTTGCCAGTTGTTTTTGGACTACAGTTCCCACCATCCTTGACCACTGGTCCTGCTAGCTAGGGATGGTGGGAGTTGTAGCCCAAAAACAGCCAGAGACCCAAGTTTGGGAAGCCCTGCTCTAAAATGATTATTTGTTTGCAGCAACAGCTTGAATTTGCCACTTTTTAAAGGGCTTCCCATTCTTTCATTGCTTGAACTTCCCTACAGCTGATATTGGGCATGTGATAAGTTGAGCATGACTCACCCAAAATGACCTCGCAGGTCAGAGATTCTCTACCACAGAAGCAAGCTTTACTTACTGTATTACTGCAGAGTGGTCTGTGTGGGGCTTCCCTCGCACTTGGCCCAGAAACTGCTGTGTAAAGTTCTTCCAGAATTTGGCCATGGTGGATTGAGTTGCTAATAAAAGATGGGAAATCTTCTGAGCATCGTGGTTCGCGAAGGAAACTGCATCATGCTCCTATTAACCGGAGGACAAAAGTAGGTTCTGCTGTTCTTGTCCAGCCTTTCGGTGGAAACACGTTTTGCTTAATTGCAAAGAGGCAGCAATGTGCATCCTAATCTAAGGTGAAGCTCTGTTGTCCTTTATGAAAAAATAATGGGGGCTTTTCTTCAAATGCAAGTTGTTCTCTTTGTGACTCCTGATGAATCGGGCACAAGTAAAGCTTGCAGAAGGAATAGTCAATGAAGCAGAGGGAAGTGAAGTGCAGGAGACAAGTTTCTGATGTGACAGGTGAGTTGTCTGGTTCAGTTGAGAAGCATTTACCTTTTGAGGATTCGAGTGTTCCTAACTCTGCAGATGGGGCCGAAGTAACAGGGAGCAAGGCATTAGCGTACAATCTTAAACATGTGAACGAGACCCCCGAGAGGACGCGCATGATTAAAAATACATGAATATTTCCATGGAGCAAAGAAATAAATGCATCAAATGAAAGGGCTTTATAGGCAGAAGCAATCCATTATGCAACCTCCAGGAAGGAGGGGCTGAATGAGGAGAACAACTCCCTGATGCACCAAACCTTCCTCACAAAAAAAGCCCATCAAAGATATGGTTACCAGACATCCCCATTTTCCGGGGACAATCCCCGGATTTACAAATCCATCCCCGGAATGTCCCCAGATTTCATTTAATGTCCCCGGGTTTATATATTAAGTGTTGTAGATTTATAAGTAGGGAATGAATATTGTGTGATTGGTTCAACGGCACAAGACACATCATATGGGGACTTCCGGTGAGGCAAAATGGTGGGCACCACGGCAGCGAACAGCTCCTGAAGCCAGCCAGAGCCAACTGTGCTACCAGGCTGGCTCCGGGCTGCTGAGACTGCCGCTGTCACCACCGCCACAGGGGAACCGGGGGTGCCTGGCGCGTGGAGAAACCACGGACACACACCTCCCGCCCTGTGACCCAAATCAAACCAGGAGCAAGAGTGCCTGCAGCAGAGTGCCAGCAGCGCTCCGGGGCCAGTAAAAACCCCAGAGCCAATGCAGGGAGAAGGAGGAGAGGAGAAGGAAAAGGAAGAGAGAGGAAGAGGAAGGAGAAAAAAAAGGGGCGCCCTGACCTTGCCGTACTGCTGCCACTGAGGAGGAGAGGTAGGAGAGCACCGGGAGGGCAAGGACACGTGGCCAAGCCCAGGCCCGACCCGAGCTTACTCCATGGCGGCTAGCACTCCAAGAGGGCAGGCTGGGGCCCAGAGGAAGGCCGCACGACAGAGACCACAGAAGAGAAGATATTACTTCATATATATATATATATATATATATATATATATATAATCTTTTCAAAAAAAAAAAAAGTGTCCCTGGATTCTTTGAAAAAAATCTGGTAACCTTAATCAAAGAAGCACTTTCATTGCTGTTTGTTGCAGTGGCAGTGCGTCCCATTTTGCCACCTGAGGAGCTGCCACACCCAGCCACTGCTGCCTCGGCCACTCATCCCTAGCCAAAGGCTCCCCCACCCCACAAATACTGGAGCCTCCTGGTTCCACCGGTGGGGGCTCCACCATCACAAGAGATGCAGTAGCAGCTTCTGGGTTCCAGCAAGATCTTCCCAGAACTTGGAAGCCAACGTTGCAGTGGCGGTGGCAGCAGGTGGGTCGCCCGAGGGAGTAGCACCCCAGGGGCGTTCTGCCTCCCGAGGCAGCTGCTTCAGTCTGTCTCATGGGTGGGCCGTCACTGGTTATTTGGAAGAGGAAGAAGTATAGACGAGGTGATATCTCAATAGGGGACTCAGCTACATTAGTCAAAATACAGCGTTATAAATGCGTTATAGCACTGTGATACCAAAGGGCGCTGTAGAGCCGAAATCGCAACTCAATGATACAGTGGAACCTCGGTTTTGAAGCGTCTTGGAAGCTGAACAATTCGGAACCCGAACGCCAAAAGCCCAGAAGTAATTGCTTCCATCTTCGAATGCGCCTCAGAAGGCGAATGGCTTCTGAGGCACAGTTCTCCATTTTTTCAGTGGATTTTGCCAACCGCCCATTGATCCTCAGTTTTCAAATGTTGCGGAAGTCAAACGGTCTTCTGGAATGGATTACGTTCAAAAACCAAGTTTCCACTGTATTTTCAATTGTGAGCTTTACGGCGGGTTTTTTGTTTGTTTGTTTTTTGCAGGGCGTATTCAAAGCATTTTTTATAGCAGTGTCGATCTAGCCAGGATGAGAGGAAGCAAGTGAAAGTGAGTGCAAGTGGGGACAAAGTAAACAACTCTGTTTTTGCACAGGGTGTCCAAAAATTGTTGGGAAAATTTTTTTTTAACCCATGTAAAGTGTGTGTGTGTGTGTGTGTGTGTGTGAGAGAGAGAGAGAGAGAGAGAGAGAGAGAGAGAGAGAGAGAGAGAGAGAGAGAAATAGTAGTTTCTGTTCAGTCCCAATGCAAACTAACACCATAGATATGAAATTATCTCCACAAAATTTGGGCTGCTGAAGAATCAGCTAAATTGACTGAAGCCCAGGGCTCATTAGGGGAACAAAATGACAGGTTGGTTCAAGCTTCCCATTTGGGCTGCGAGATGCATTTGTTCTGACAAGATTAAAGATGTATTCTGGCTAGGAGTAAAGAGTATCCTTAAAGTCAGCCGTGCCTCTGGCTATGCAATTAAGAAATAAGAAATGGCAGCCTTCTAACCTGAGCTTGACACACCTCAGGTATGCCATGAAGTAATGAAAAGGACAGCACATCGTATCCACTCCCTTAAGACGCAGCATCGTAATAACCAAGGACTTGGCTTTAAAATATGCCATCTCTGCATGAGGTTAAATCAGGTGGGACACGAAGGGATACCTTTGTTATGGATCTCCTTTCTACTTCTCCAAGCCCAGACTTGAGCATCTTTGGGGAGAGAAGTTTCAGCTGGCTGTGGAAGCTCAGGATTTCTGGGAAAGGGTCAGGGGAACTGCTGGCAAGTGAGATGGAAGCAAATTCTGCCTTGCTGATTATCCACTCATTACCTGCCTTGAGCCTTCAGGTGTGGCATTTCTGTGGATGACTTCACTGTCAGACCGCCACTAACACACACACACACACACACACACACAAACACAAATGTGTTAAGGAGCTTCCACAGATGTATAGGATTATTTTTACTGATCTTTTTTTCCGTGGCAAGGGGAAATCTGGATGCAAAAAATAAACAGTTTGGCATTTTAATAACATTATTATTATTATTATTATTATTATTATTATTATTATTATTTATACCCCGCAATACAATAAAACATCAAACATTAAAAATTTCCCTAAGGGCTGCCTTCGGGTGTCTTCTAAAAGTCAGAGAGTTGTTTATTTCCTTGACACCTAAAGGGAGGGTTTTCCACAGGGAGGGCACCACCACCGAGAAGGCCCTCTGCCTAGTTCCCTGTAACCTCACATCTCGCAATGAGGGAACCACCAGAAGGCCCTCAGAGGAGGACCTCAAGTGTCTAGGCTGAATGATGTGGGTGGAGATGCTCCTTTAGGTATACTGGGCCAAGGCCATTTAGGGCCAATGATGCCATGTGGGCATTGTGGAAAACATCCAAGCCCCCAATCCACACAAAAAACCATTAATATGGAAGCACCCTCTATCCCATTTCACAGTCCTCAGAAGGTCTACTCAGGAAAAAATCACAGGTGTTCAGTAGGACTTAAACCAGGCTTCCTCAGCCTCGGCCCTCCAGATGTTTTTGGCCTACAACTCCCATGCTAGCAGGACCAGTGGTCAGGGATGATGGGAACTGTAGCCTAAAAACATCTGGAGGGATGAGGTTGAGGAAGCTTGACTTAAACCCTGTAGGGCAGTGATGGCCAAACTTGGCCCTCCAGTTGTTTTGGGACTACGGTTCCCATCATCCCTGACCACTGGGTCCTGTTAGCTAGGGATGATGGGAGTTGTAGTCCCAAAACAGCTGGAGGGCCAAGTTTGGCCATCACTGCTGTAGGGGATGTACACCGGTGGTACACCAGTGGTACCTGCACCCTGCAAATTTGCATAAAATCAGGCAAAATAGCTCTCCATTATGCTGGCAAGACTGCACACTTCCTGAATCACTGTGACACATGTGGTGGTGCTGTCCAAAGATTATTACCTGGGGGGGGGGGGATTCAGACCATAAACCAGATTATGAAATACCTGGTCCAGTCAGGCCCCAAAATAGCACTCTTATATTGTTTTCCTTTAAGAAATGCCAAGGAATACCTAATAACAATCTTATTTCCCATTTGTTAACTGCTGCCAGATTAATAATTGCCTAGAGGACTTGAGTGAACCAGATTGCATTGCTGTGTCACCAAAACTTATGAACTGTTTCCGTTGTTTTTTTCTCTTTTAAAAAGAGCCAGTGGAATGCCATACCCCAAATTTGCAAAAGACATGTCAAATGACAGAGGGGGGCATTTTTGCTCAGCTCAATTATACACTAGAAGCAATTAGATAGGTTTTCTTTTGCTTCCATTAATAATAGCAGAGATTTACATTCCCTCCCCCCCCCATCAATGTTAATGCAAATTTAATAAAAGCAGCTTGTGTTTGAACAAGCAAAGCATTTCACAGTCTTCATGCGAGCAAAGTTGTGTCACTGAGACTTCATGCTGTTCAGTGTGCTCCAAGAGACAAATGGCTTGCTTGGCATCATTAACCCCAACCTGTCCCATATTATGTAACAACAGAAACCCGAAGTCATTATGCTTTGTTCCAGTGTCACCTGCCCAGAATGGATCTGACACAATAATGGTATGGAAAGTATCTGTTGGGACGCAGGTGGCGCTGTGGGTTAAACCACAGAGCCTAGGACTTGCCGATCAGAAGGTTGGCAGTTTGAATCCCCGTGACAGGGTGAGCTTCCGTTGCTCGGTCCCAGCTCCTGCCAACCTAGCAGTTTGGAAGCACATCAAAGTGCAAGTAGATAAACAGGTAGCACTCCAGCGGGAAGGTAAACGGCGTTTCCATGCGCTGCTCTGGTTCGCCAGAAGCAGCTTAGTCATGCTGGCCACATGACCCGGAAGCTGTACGCCGGCTCCCTTGGCCAATAAAGCGAGATAAGCAACGCAACCCCAGAGTCGGCCACGACTGGACCTAATGGTCAGGGGTCCCTTTACCTTTACCTTAAGTATCTGTAGCTTTAGCAATACACCTCGAATATGAGTGAAACCTTCCAGCATTTCTGGAATAGCCTCTAAGCTGACCCAAGACATTTTGCAGCTATCAACGGTTGTCTGGGATCGCAGGCAGAAGATGTCTTTCCCATCTCCTGCTACTTGATCCTTTTGAGATACCAGGAATTGGACCTGGGACCCTGTGCCTGCACAGCAAGTGCTCTGCTACTGAGCTATGGCCTCTCTTATCATTGATGGGGAATTTCTGCCCTAATGGTACTGCTGAAAGTTTAACAGCAGAGATCATTCATTGTGTAACTGAAGAGTTAATTATGTATTCAGTAAGACAGCAAACTGGGAGGGGGCGTTGCTTAGCAACCAGGCTAGGTGGTATGATCTTTGCTGAGGTACCATGCGATCTGATGCCCTGTGTAGTTCTGAGGGAGTTTTCTTCTATATCTTTGGTTGTATGTCTCCCTGCTATGAACAAGGGCAAAGGAAGGCAAAACCTTTCTGATCCTTCCTCTTCAAATGATGTACAGTGGTACCTCGGTTTTCAAACGTAATCCGTTCCAGAAGACCATTCAACTTTCAAAACATTTGAAATCCAAACATGCATTTCCAGAAGCATTTACATCCGAAAAACTCAATACAGAAGCTGAGTGGCATGTTCGACTTCCAAAAAGCATTCAAAAACCAAAGCATTTACTTCTGGGTTTTCGGCATTCAAAAGCCAAAACGTTCAACTTCCAAGATGTTCAAAAACCGAGGTTCCACTGTACTGTTTTCATTTCCTCAGTAAAATGTTATCAGGATTTCCTTTCTCTCTGGACTCTGTTATTGAAGTGATTTTGCTAACAGGTATTCTCATTTTGCACTCAAAAAGGTTGAAGGCAACATGGCTTGCATTCCTCCATTTTTACATTTAAGGGGTTGGGAATGCCTTTCCCGAAAACCTCTCAAAATTCTGGAGATGGCACCAGGAAGGATTCCATCCAGTATTATATCAGTTCCCACTCTGGATGGATCTACACACAGTGGAGAGAAAAAGTCACTATAAATAAGACAGAAATTAAATTGTTATAACAAATGGGGGGAAACGTTATATAAAATCTCATAGAAAGGTTTTGTGCTCTACAGCGCCATCTGGTGTTGCATAATGCATTTAAAATGCTGCTTTTTAAGTAGTGTAGCTGAGTCCTCTGCCCTACGCCATGTTGATTCAGGCTTAAAGTCCGTTTCCTTGCTCCGTCTGATTCCGCAGGCTGTGCACATTGCAAGAAATCAACAGCTTCCCTCCAAGGCGCAAACCTTCAGCTACCTGATGAGGCTGAACCTGTCAAGCACCAACACGAAACAAAAAAATAGATCCAGCCTCCAGCTGCCAAGCTTCCCTTTCTTAGGCCGGCTGGGGGATTTCTGTGGCTTCTATGAACTCCATCCATGTTTGTGTTGTCAAGATACTCCAAAAGCTTTGGACCCATTGTGTCAGAACGCAAAGAAATAATATCACTCCAGATGTTCTGATCTTTGACTGTTTTGCGTGCTATTTTAATCCACGTTGTTGTTGTTCAGTCGTTTAGTTGTGTCCGACTCTTCGTGACCCCATGGACCAGAGCACACCAGGCACTCCTGTCTTCCACTGCCTCCCACAGTTTGGTCAAACTCATGCTGGTAGCTTTGAGAACACTGTCCAACCATCTCGTCCTCTGTCGTCCCCTTCTCCTTGTGCCCTCCATCTTCCCCAACATCAGGGTCTTTTCCAGGGAGTCTTCTCTTCTCATGAGGTGGCCAAAGTCTTGGAGTCTCAGCTTCAGGATCTGTCCTTCCAGTGAGCACTCAGGGCTGATTTCCTTCAGAATGGATAGGTTGGATCTTCTTGGGACTCTCAAGAGTCTCCTCCAGCACCAGCAGATAAATTCAACAGTGTAAATAAGTTTTGATGGATGTTATCATGGAATACAGAATGGTTCAGTTTATATAAAATATGTGGGGATTTATGTTGTGCAAAATGAACCATGGAAAGAGAGGGAGGGAAGTCATTGATATTTTAAGGTTGCTTCAGTGAATATTCTAAAATATAAAATAAAATTTCATAAAAATTATAATAATGAGAAAATGTGGGTGGTGGAAAACGTATTGTAAAGCACTCTTTTATAGCCAGTTCTGCCTACTGACTATAAAAGTGATGAAGCAAAGCTGGATGACTTTAGCTGAGATTCCTGCCTTGCAGGGGGTTGGGCTAGATGACCCTCAGGGTCCCGTCCAACTCTACAATTCTATGATTTTATGAGTCTTCTTCCTATTTCAAAGGAATCCACGAGCACTTTACAACACACTAAAAATATCACAGATAAACGTCAAATGTGGGTGGGGGGTGCAATAAAAATTCTCTCAAACAGCAATATAAACTGTTGTACAGAGTGCCTTGAGACTGAAACCATGGAGTCAATCCATCTACTGTTTTTAAAACAGTTTTCTTAATTGACATATAACTTCAAGCCGGTAAGAAGAGCAGGATGCACTAATGATCATATGTATCTGCTGAATTGGCAGCGACAGTTTCATGTGGGGAGGAAATAATGTCTATTGATTGGAGATAACAACTTCCTGTCTGCAGGAGATGCAGAACTTGTGCTTCCTTCTCAGATAAATGTGCTTTGCGCACTCAGTGCTGATTAACTGGGGAAATTTCTTTCTTAAAGACATGACCATCATCATGTACCATGAGAGAGTGAGAAAGTTTGGGTGTGTGGGTGAGTTACAGAGGGGCGGGAGGTGTGTTCAGATGTTTGCCTGAACATGCAAAGGTTCCAAATGTACAGAGGAACATGGGCAGGCACACAAGCCACACCTCACGATGTCCTCAAGAATTATGTCACACACACCCTCAGTCCTTGATCATCACCATCTTGATCACAGAAGAGGAGGAGGAGGAGGAGGAGGAGGAGGAGGAGGAGGAGTGTGGATTTGATATCCCATTTTATCACTCCCCTAAGGATATCCCATTTTATCACTCCCCTAAGGAGTCTCAAGGGGACGCGGGAGGCAGTGGCGTGGCGTGGGGGGTGCAGGGGGGCCAGCCGCACTGGGCGCAACATCTGGGGGTTAGGGGTAGGGGTAGGGTTAGGGGGCGCAAATCCACGGGTTAGGGGGCGCAAATTACTTGCCTTGCCCCGGGTGCTGACAACCCATGCTACGCCACTGGCGGGTGGCGCTGTGGGTTAAACCACAGAGCCTAGGACTTGCCGATCAGAAGGTCGGCGATTCGAATCCCCGCGACAGGGTGAGCTCCTGTTGCTCGGTCCCTACTCCTGCCAACTTAGCAGTTCGAAAGCACGTCAAAGTGCAAGTAGATAAATAGGTACCACACCGGTGGGAAGGTAAACGGTGTTTCCGTGCGCTGCTCTTGTTCACCAGAAGCGGCTTAGTCATGCTGGCCACATGACCCAGAAGCTGTACACAGACTCCCTCAACCAATAAAGTGAGATGAGCGCCGCAACCCCAGAGTCGGCCACGATTGGACCTAAGGGTCAGGGGTCCCTTTACCTTTACCTTTAAGGAGTCTCAAAGCGGCTAACAATCTCCTTTCCCTTCCTCCCCCACAACAAACACTCTGTGAGGTGAGTGAGGCTGAGAGACTTCAGAGAAGCGTGACTAGCCCAAGGTCACCCAGCAGCTGCATGTGGAGGAGCAGGGAATCAAACCCGGTTCACCAGATTACAAGTCCACTGCTCTTAACCACTACACCACACTGGCTCTCTGCACTGGAAGGTCTGCAGGGGGGCTTCTACTCATGTTTGCAAGGTGAAAACTTCACACAATTGAGGTCCCTGACTGTCATAGACTGGCTGGGTGCAGAGGACCAGTGGAAGGGAGCAGACAGGGGAAGAAAGCTCAGAGCCAGGGGATTGGTGGTGGGACGATGATGAGTGGTTCGAGGGAGAAGAGGGGGCAGACTGAGAGGAGGTGGTGTTAGAAACTGAAGAGGTAACAGGTCTTTGTGAGCTGGGAGAGTCTGTGGCAGAGAGGAGTCCAGAATCAGAGTCAGAAGCTGAAGCAGGAGAGGAGGGAGACCAAGAGGCAGAGATGAGTCAGCCTGGTGAAGAGTGATGAGGGTCTCCTCTTCTGCTGCAACAAGCTTCCATCCACATTGTCTCCCAGAACCAGAAGAGGCATGAAGAGAGGGAGGAGAAATTGGCGACACACAGACACAGTGTGCTGGTCCCGTGGGTTACCCGAGAGGCGAGGTCCAAGTCCAGTCCATGGTCAAAGGTGCAACGTGGAGGCAGTCCATAGTAGCTGAAGCTGGGTGCAGGGCAGGGAGTCAGGAACAGGCATGCAAGCAGGGAGCCAGGGCGGGTCAGGAGCTCAGGCAGGGAAGCAGGACAGAGTTCAGGCAGGAACTAGCAACCAACAATGTTGCTCCCACAACTTGGGGCTCAGGCTGGCCAGCTTTTATCTGCCCTGAGGCATAGGGCAGCCCCGATCCTCTGGTGACTCACCTCTCCTGGCCTGGAGGCGAGCACTCCTCCTGTGGGAACTTAGTTCCCTCTGCCTCTCTGCCCTGAGCCTCTGCAGCTCAGGAGAGGCTGGAGGGTCCCCGGACCCAGAGGCAACCTCAGCTTCCTCTGACGGGGCTGAGAGTGGAGCACCTGCAGGCAATGGGTCCTCCATCACCTCAGGAGCCAGAGCAGACTCAGCTGGTGCCTGCACCTGAGGATCCAGCACAGGTGAGGACCCTTCAGGCTCAGGCCCCAGCCCCGGCTCAGCTGGTTCTGGAGGCGGAGAATCCTGTGCAGGCTGGGATCCCTCAGGTTCAGCCTCTGAGTCCGAATCCCAGGCCATCACACACAGTCTCTGACTTCTTGGGGAAACCCTGGAGAGGAGGAGTCTTAGATGGCTGTGGAGAGGCAGGGACTTTCAGTCTCGGCAACTGATCCACGGGGGAAGACCTATTGGGGATGAGTTGCTATGCTCATTTGGCCTGACACGCCTGTGTCAATCATGCTTTCACTAATAAAATGTTAACTCCAACTTATACATTGTGATTTACTGCTGGCTCGCTCCTAACTTGAAGTATCATGCTTAGATTTGATGCATTCTCTGGACATTCAACCATTGGGTTGCATTAGCATGCTGGGAACTGTGCAGATGCAATAACCACCTTTAAATCTTTATATGGCATTACACTATAAATCTCACACTTGCATACAAGAAATGATTTCTTTTTTGCAGAATGATTAGCTTGGGAAATGTCCCAAGCTTTCTGCTTCGATAATTTCACCTGCTATTAGTTGATGAGATGGGAGATTTTATGAGCCTTTCTCTCTCTTTCCCAAACTAGCCTTGGTAATATTGTGAATGCTTACTCTAAAAAAAAAGTTAGCAAGGGTTTCCTGGGAGATTCCCAGGCCAGCCAATTCTCACAGGGTTTGCACCTGGGAAGAGCAGGAACAGCAGACATCGTCCACATTTCATTATGTCAGCATTCAGCATTCAGCATTAACATGGCATGTGTAACAGAGACTTGGTTGGATGAAGCAAATGGGCCTGTCCTTGCCGCTGCTTGTCCACCAGGTTTCTCTTACGCACAGCAACCCAGGCCTTGTGGGCGGGGAGGGGGGGTTGCAGTGATTTTTAGGAAGTCATTAGTTTGCACCAGGCGTCCTATTGGGAAGACCCAGTTCTCTGAGTGCATGTTCTGGGAGTTGGGCAATAGGGGCAGTACAGGATTCCTTTTGGTGTAACGACCTCCCCGCTGCACCAAGGATTCC
This sequence comes from Podarcis cretensis, assembly GCF_951804945.1. Taxonomy (NCBI): domain Eukaryota; kingdom Metazoa; phylum Chordata; class Lepidosauria; order Squamata; family Lacertidae; genus Podarcis; species Podarcis cretensis. The sequence goes on along the minus strand of NC_137170.1, from coordinate 10,386,309 downwards.
CTGCCCGAGCTGCTTCAGGTCATGGTGGATCATAGAATCATAGAATCATAGAGTTGGAAGAGACCACAAGGGCCATCAAGTCCAACCCCCTGCCAAGCAGGAAACACCATCAGAGCACTCCTGACATATAGTTGTCAAGCCTCTGCTTAAAGACCTCCAAAGAAGGAGACTCCACCACACTCCTTGGCAGCAAATTCCACTGTCGAACAGCTCTTACTGTTCTCCTGGAGACACCTAGTTTGGTTGTCCTAGGGGATTTTAATATCCATGCCGACACGACCTTACAAGGGGCTGCTCGGGACTTCGTGGAAAGCATGGCCTCCATGGGGCTGTCCCTGAATAAGTCTGGGAAGCCCAGCCAGATGGGCGGGGTATAAATAATAAATTATTATTATTATTATTATTATTATTATTATTATTATTATTATTACATCCCACTTACTGTATGATTTCCCCTTTCGTGGAAGTTTGCATCTCAGGAAAGAAGTAAGGCTCTCCAGCCTTGGATAAAGCAACCATCAGGAGATGCCTCCAGTGGTATCCCAACCTCAAAGTCTTTCATTTATTTTGTTTCTAGCAAATCTTACACATATCCACCTGCCCACCAAAGAGCCTTGACTCAGTTCTGCTGCTACTTTCCTTTTATTTACTGGGAACTCCAGTTGGTGGAAGGTTTCCCCAGCCACTGCCAGTGAGGAACATGGGGGAGGGCTTTTGCTCAGGGGCACGGCATCTCCTTTGCATGCAGAAGGTGCCAGGATCAAGCCCCAGAATCTCCAGGTGGGACTGGGAGTACCCCCCTGTCAGAAATCTGGAAGAGCTGCTGTAAGTCAGAGTAGACAACCCTGAGCTTGGTGGGCCAGTGGTGTGAGTGCACATCTTATATTCCTAGAGACATAGGGACACAAGTGGTACTGTGGTCTAAACCACTGAGCCTCTTGGGCTTGCTGATCAGAAGGACGGCGGTTCGAATCCCCACTACTGAGTGAGCTCCTATTGCTCTGTCCTAGCTCCTGCCAACCTAGCAGTTCGAAAGCATGCCAGTGCAAGTAGATAAATAGGTACCACTGTAGCGGGAAGGGAAACAGCATTTCCGTGCGCTTTGGCTTCCATCACGGTGTTCTGTTGCGCCAGAAGCAGTTTAGTCATGCTGGCCACATGATCCGGAAAGCTGTCTGTGGACAAACACCAGCTCCCTCGGCCTGAAAGTGAGATGAGTGCCGTGCCCCATAGTGGCTTTTGACTGGACTTAACCATCCAGGGGTCCTTTACCTTTTACCTTTTCCTAGAGATGCAATCTCTGATAAACCAGGACTGCTTAAAACCTGATGCCAACTCTCCAAATGAAGCTAACAGTATATATTTTTTTAAAAAAAATTAATTTATTTAACATAATTGTTACAAAATATAAGCAAAATATTGCAAATACATACATACATACATACATATATATTTCAAATAAGCACATATATATGAAAAACACTCAATATGCCACTCAATATGCCAGCAAGTTTGGAAAACTCAGCAGTGGCCAGAAGATTGGAGAAGATCAGTCTACATCCCAATCCCAAAGAAGGGCAGTGCCAAAGAATGCTCCAACTATCGCACAATTGCACTAATTTCTCACGCTAGCAAGGTTATGCTTAAAATTCTACAAGGAAGGCTCAAGCAGTATGTGGACCGAGAACTCCCAGAAGTGCAAGCTGGATTTAGAAGAGGCAGAGGAACCAGAGACCAAATTGCAAACATGCGCTGGATTATGGAGAAAGCTAGAGAGTTCCAGAAAGACATTTACTTCTGCTTCATTGACTATGCAAAAGCCTTTGACTGTGTCGACCATGGCAAACTATGGCAAGTTCTTAAAGAAATGGGAGTGCCTGATCACCTCATCTGTCTCCTGAGAAATCTCTATGTGGGACAAGAAGCTACAGTTAGAACTGGATATGGAACAACTGACTGGTTCAAAATTGGGAAAGGAGTACGGCAAGGCTGCATTTTGTCTCCCTGCTTATTTAACTTATATGCAGAATTCATCATGCGAAAGGCTGGGCTGGATGAATCCCTAGCCGATATTAAGATTGCCGGAAGAAATATCAACAACCTCAGATATGCAGATGACACAACATTGATGGCAGAAAGTGAGGAGGAATTAAAGAACCTTTTATTGAGGGTGAAAGAGGAGAGTGCAAAATATGGTCTGAAGCTCAACATCAAAAAAACGAAGATCATGGCTACTGGTCCCATCACCTCCTGGCAAATAGAAGGGGAAGAAATGGAGGCAGTGAGAGATTTTACTTTCTTGGGCTCCATGATCACTGCAGATGGTGACAGCAGCCACGAAATTAAAAGACGCCTGCTTCTTGGGAGAAGGGCAATGACAGGCCTAGACAGCATCTTGAGAAGTAGAGACATCACCTTGCCAACAAAGGTCCGTATAGTTAAAGCTATGGTTTTCCCAGTAGTGATGTATGGAAGTGAGAGCTGGACCATAAAGAAGGCTGATCGCCGAAGAATTGATGCTTTTGAATTATGGTGCTGGAGGAGACTCTTGAGAGTCCCATGGACTGCAAGAAGATCAAACCTCTCCATTCTGAAGGAAATCAGCCCTGAGTGCTCACTGGAAGGACAGATTGTGAAGCTGAGGCTCCAGTACTTTGGCCACCTCATGAGAAGAGAAGACTCCCTGGAGAAGACCCTGATGTTGGGAAAGATGGAGGGCACAAGGAGAAGGGGGCGACAGAGGATGAGATGGTTGGATAGTGTTTTCGAGGTTACCAGCATGAGTCTGACCAAGCTGCGGGGGGCAGTGGAGGACAGGAGTGCCTGGCTTTCTCTGGTCCATGGGGTCACGAAGAGTCGGACACGACTAAACGACTAAACAACAACAACAACATATGAAAAAAGGAACAAAAGACAAAACAAGAAGAAAAACTAAAGCGAAAAGAAGAAGAAGAAGAAGAAAAGCTGGAAGAATTTCTTCCAGATTGATTCTACAAATATCTCAATATGAAAATAATATAAAATTTCATTGATTGACTTCCATCTCTTACACTGCACTTCCTATATACATTTTAAGCAAGATCATATCTGTTATTCCGTATTTTTCCCATACAATCTCACACAAATATTCTAATCAATAAGTTTTCTAAATCTTTCATAAATCTATTCTAAACACAACCAATACCTTACATTTAATCCTTGTCTATATAAATAATCATTTAGACATTTCCATTGTTTCTGGATATGTTTGCATGCATGAGAAAAATGTGTGCAAATTCATTTTATTGACTTATCCAGACCCTCCTAGTGCCCTTATTTTCCGGATTTACAGAAGCCGTCCTGGTTTCTGATTTGATCCCAGAATGTCCCGCTTTTCCTTAGGACGTCCCTGTTTTCATCGGAGAAATGTTGGACCGTATGGAGTTATGCAAAAATTCTGCATAGTGACCATCTTCTTTTAACGGAAGGGAGGTCAAGGAAAAGGGAGGAATCTCATAATTTTTATGAGGATAAGATGTCTTCTAGCATGAACGGTAGGTTGGTTGTTCCAGCATGGGATGCCCACTTGAGAGAAGATCTTCGATCAAAGTCTGCAGCCTTGTAATATGTTGGCGGTGCTGGGATTAAAGTGAGTCTTTTGAGGCAATATTATGACAAGAGGCAAAAAAAAAGAGGAGAGCAGAAATAATGAGCCGAGGCTGTTTGGCTCTGGGAAACCCTCCTCATGTTACTGACAGGAACACAATGCAAACCTTTTAATCTTGGGGCTCAACAGCGCTCCACGGTTATCAGACAAAATGTCAGGCAACGAGATTACTGGAAGAAGAAAACATTTCTAGTGGTGCATGTCAGAAGAAAAACGGGAGCTGTGTTGGGAATGTGGAAACAGAACAGCCAGGCTCAGCTGCAGCCCAGCAGCAAAAAAATATACTTTGGGAAAGAAGCGACTGCACATCCCATAACTTGCCTCAGAATTGTCCACATGTCTATTGGAGCGGCCAAGAGGTGAACCCACCTGGCCTGCTCTGAATATTTTTTAGGTGGCCTTGCCAAGGCCTCTTATGCATGGCCTGATTTGAATGACTTTTCTGTCTGAAGGATTGCCTGGGCCAAACCCTGTAGTTCCCTGTAGTTTCGCTTTTTGCAGTGAGGGAACCGCCAGAAGGCCCTCAGAGCTGGACCTCAGTGTCCTGGCTGAACAATGGGGGTGGAGATGCTCCTTCAGGTATACTGGGCCGAGGTCGTTTAGGGCTTTAAGGGTCATCACCAACACTTTGAATTGTGCTCGGAAACGTATTGGGAGCCAATGTAGGTCTTTCAGGACTGGTGTTATATGGTCTCAGGGGCCACTCACAGTCACAGTCACTGCTGCATTCTGGAAGACAACCCAAGTTTTGGAGGTAAACCCCATTTTGCTCAACGGTGCTTACTCCCTGGTACAGACGCAAAGGATTTCAGCCCAACACTTCAGTCCTTAAGCATGCTTGTAAAGGTAAAGGGACCCCTGACCATTAGGTCCAGTCATGGCCGACTCTGGGGTTGCGGCGCTCATCTCGCCTTATTGGCCGAGAGAGCCAGCGTACAGCTTCTGGGTCATGTGGCTAGCATGACTAAGCCGCTTCTGTCAAACCAGAGCAGCACACGGAAATGCCGTTTACCTTCCCGCCGGAGTGGTACCTATTTATCTACTTGCACTTGGACGTGCTTTCAAACTGCTAGGTTGGCAGGAGCAGGGACTGAGCAACGGGAGCTCACCCCATCGCAGGGATTGGAACTGCCGACCTTCTGATTGGCAAGTCCTAGGCTCTGTGGTTTAACCCACAGCGCCACCCACGTCCCTAAGCATGCTTTGTTGTTGTTTAGTTGTTTAGTTCATGACCCCATGGACCAGAGCACGCCAGGCACTCCTGTCTTCCACTGCCTCCCGCAGTTTGGTCAAACTCATGCTGGTAGCTTTGAGAACACTATCCAACCATCTCGTCCTCTGTCGTCCCCTTCTCCTTGTGCCCTCCAATTTTTCCCAACATCAGGGTCTTTTCCAGGGAGTCTTCTCTTCTCATGAGGTGGCCAAAGTATTGGAGCCTTAGCTTCACAATCTGTCCTTCCAGTGAGCACTCAGGGCTGATTTCCCTAAGAATGGATAGGTTTGATCTTCTTGCAGTCCATGGGACTCTCAAGAGTCCCCTCCAGCACCATAATTCAAAAGCATCAATTCTTCGGCGATCAGCTTCTAAGCATGCTTAGTTAGAAGTAGTTCTTGCTGAATTTTGCAGGATTTACTCTCAGGTAAGCGGCCGTACAATTGCAGGCTCAGTAATACATATAATGCCTGTCTAAAGCAGTTGATCATTTCCTCTCCTCTTCATTGCTTTATTCCACCAGATCAAGGCAGATGTACTTGGGTTTATTTCATGCTTGATGGGAGCCTGCTGCTGGAATAAATGAAAGCTTCAACTTGCTGTACTCCCGGGGACATGTCTGCAACTCACCTAAACTTCTCCTGACCTTGGGTTCTGCTTTGCCTCTGGCAAGAAGGCCTGTTTGTAGGCAAATGGAAGAGGCAGCAGGGATGGCTGGTCCATCTGGGCAAATGAGGCACTCCTTCACCAATCCCAGCCAGCCAGCCCCCTCACCCCACTTGCTTCCTTACAACCAATCCAGGAACTGAGACTCCCTCACAGCTTCCTCCTCCTTGGTATCGGGGTATCAGATCCACACCAGACATCTAAAGCAGATGGGGGTTGGAGACTGACTTGGAAGAAGCTGTCAGTTGTCTGGGGGATCCTGTAACAGCTGGGAGATGAGCGTCAGAGGCAGGAGAAACTGCAGGACTGGAGAGTGGAGATGTCAGGAGACCAAGTTCCCCGCTTGATAACACAGTAAGCATAGGTAATTAAAAGTGAGGATTTGTGCAAAAACAAACAGATAGCTCCGGACATCTCTAACGCAGCCGGCGGCATTATCACTCAAGATGACCCTTCTGAAGACTGCTTCCTGTGTCTACAGAATATATTGAACTTTCTCACCTTACGCCTTTTGTTTTGCTTCCTGTCTAGAAGCCCTCCCATTCGCCGACTTCTTGGACTTCTTGGACTGAAGGGGTCTCCAACCCCTTCCGTTTCCGATAATCTCTCTGTGTGTCTGTTTGTGCTTATTTGCTCTTCCAGAGAACTTTGGCTTTGTTCCAGTCTGCTCTCATCCACTGCTTCATCAGCCGGCATGTCAAGGTCAGGCAGAGGCAGAGTCTGCATCTGTCAGCTCTCCCCTGTATGACTAAAGTCTCTCTGTTCCTGGCTGCTTTATGCAGTTGGCTGCATAACTTCTCTTGGATCTGGCTCATTCCTGACAGGAGAACAAGAGCATGAGGAAGGAGGGAGAAGTTGGGCTTGTGTGGAGTCAAGGGCTTCCACACCTCTTCCTTCTTCCCCAACCTCTCCTGCTCCACTGTCTCCCAGGACCAGAAGAAGATGGAAGACGGAGGAGCAGAAGCAGGTTGCATGCAGGGAGAGTCTACGCCTGCTGGCATGCAGCTCCTGTGGAGGAGATACTCTCAAGGGCTGGACTGAGGAGGAATGGTGGGGACAGTTCCCTCCCCCTTCCCCTGGACCATCCCTGAACAGGAGGACAGTATAGATTTAGAACAGTGGTTTGCAGAAGGGCACAGTTCAGAGGCTGTAAAGGGCAGAAGCTGGGAAATATTGGAAGAGGAACAGCAGGAAGAAGAAGAAGCACCAGGGGAGAGACAGCTGACAGACTCAGTGTCCTTGGAAAGCATTCCTGACCCACCCCTCCCAGGACCAAGAGGGCATTGAGGGTATCAGAACAGAGAGCTCAGAGGCAGAAAGCTCAGATTCACCGACGCAGGAGTGACTTCGAATAAGGGGGACATAGAGGAGTGGGACTTTACTTGGAGCAACACCATTATTAGGGAAGGCTGCATTCCTTCATCATTCTCTGTGAATTACTGAATAAATTGATTGGTAAGAACTTTTGTCGTTTCTCTTATTCTGGGCTGCCACCGGGGGGAGAGATCTGATTCCCCGAAGCCTGACAGATACGTAAGCTGAGGTCTCTCTGTTGTGGCAACTGCCTCATTGGGTGCACACCTAGGAGTAGCTGAGAAATGCAGGACTGGTGGACATGCATTTTTTAGCTTGTAGGTGGACTTTTAAAAAATTAGTTTATAATTAAGGATTTTCTTGAGTAACAAAGAAACAAGAAAAGTGCATATAGCATCTCCACTTTCAGCTACACTCAGTTATATCGCTGTAACTCTGTTATAAAGATGCAACACCAGATGGTGCTGTAGAGCAAAAAACTTGGTCTATGCGATTTTACAAAGGTTTTTTTTTCTTTTGTTATAATGATCTAATTTAGGACTTATTTATAGTGGTGGTTTTTTCCCTGTGTGTAGATCCAGCCCTAGAGTCTTCCAGGAAAACAACACACATTCACACGGCAAAGAATTAATAAGCCACTTACACCCAGCAGCTAAAAACATGATAACTAGACCCTGGAAAGGCCTATCCCGGGTGAATATAGATCACCGGTACCAAAAAATATGGAAAACCGCCCTATTAGAAAAGTTAACCAGCAAATTTAAACTAGCACAGGGACAAGCAAAGGAGGGTGACTTTACCCTGGTGTGTTTCCCCCTTAATCACATATGCAGCAAAACAGGACAAAAACGTATTCGCTCCAACAGCACCCAAATCAATATGGCTAAGCTGATCCAACAACCTAGGCCCTCCCCCTTGAACCCCACTGCAACCAACTGAATGCAACCAGCCAAGGTCTGGACCCTCCAATCTCTCGCAATGCCTATATATATATATATATATATATATATATATATATAGTTAGAATTCCTGTTCCATGCTTGCAGTCATGGTGTTGTTATCTTTCACATGACAGAATGGGATGTGAAGGAGACAGGATGTTTGTATTACTGTGTTCCATGAAGTGGGACTATTGTCCTTTGTTCTTTTTCTCTTTGCTGTCTGATGCTAGACAGAGAGGGAGCCATGTTGCAGTGCTCCGTGTGTGTTTATATGTAAATAAAGTAGATTAGCCAAAATGCTGAGTTGCTGAGGTCTGTTACGCAACTGCGCAAACTCTGTGGATCCCTAACTGTGCCAGTGTCGGTTGGCATCGGTCGCTGTGATGTTCGGGATGAAGAAAGCTTTCGAAGCTCCTGAATGATTGAGCAGGAGGGAGAGAACATGCCAGTCGGACATGTGTCTGTGCCAGGGTCCTACTCGAGTGTAGGCCGAACTCCTGACATAGATATATATGAAAGAGAGAGAGAGTAAAGGACTGACACAAAAACCCTGCAAAAAAGAGGGGCCACTAGGGGCGCATCAGAAGATGGCTGACAATAACATCTCTCCGACCCACACGAGGTAATTTGGAGGCTGTGATGGGAGTAAATAGCCTCCCTACCCCCCCCCCAGGATTGTGGGGGAGGACTGCCCTTGCCTGCTGTGCCCTATACCACCCCCGAATTTGTGGGGATGGGGGCACTAGGCACAATGCCCTCCTGTGGGATTTCGGCACTCCTGGACGCCGTCTCTGATCCGTGCCACTAGCTGCAAGAACTTCAAAAGAAACAATTTGGATGAAGCGAATGCACATATTTCAAGGAAGGAGGGGGAGTAAAGACTGCTAACAGAAGAGATCTCTGATAAAACAAGACGAGTCGGAGGAACAAGTATAAATCATGAGAAGATACGCCAAGACTCGGTATGGCAAAGGGACTGATGGGGGAGGGGGGAAAACTTTCCTTTCTTTCCTTTATGTGATTAAACAAGAATCCCCCCCCCCAACACAAGTCAGAAATGTCGTTTTAAGGACTTAAGCTGTGGATTTAAGGCTGTGTGGAGATAAACTTTTGAACCAAAGCATGTTTTAAAAAGAGCGTGGAATGTATAAGGGCTTTGGAATGACACAGTTAAAAGTGCCGTCACCATATTGGGACGTTCTGTCGGAGGACTTAAGTCTGGGAGGAGAAATAGAGAAATAGAGCTGTTTTTATATTGTGGGTGAAACTCCTCAGAGGGACTTAAGAGCAACAGTTCTGTAATTAATGATGGAAAGAGCGATGTTATCTATGAAGGCGATGATATATGGAAACCATCTCGATTTGAGGATTGGAAGAACAGAAAAATTCACACAGGATTATTATTGGTGTTTATCGGTTTAAGGAGACTATCAGAAGAGATCATAAAGAAAAAAGAGAAAATATATGAACAAGATGTGATGTGGAAACAGCAAGATAAGACTGGATAGAATTATGAACTTTGTTTGGACTGATTTGGACATTAACGCAGTAGCAAGAAGATGATCAGAATCCCCCTTCGGATCTTGAAATATGGGTCCCCTCAACAAAATTTAAAATTCGGCTTTGTAATTTGGAATTTATGTGATGTGATGTGATTTGATTTGATTTGATTGGCCGGTTAATAAAATTTTTTTTAAAAAAAAAAACCCTGCAAAAAAAACCTATGCAATAGAATGAAAGATCATTATTGCTCCCCTTGCATCTCTCTCCCCTCCTCTTTGTCTCCTCTCCCTTCCCCCCCCCAACCCCACAATGCATATGACAACAGTGTCTCATACTGAATGTAAAAAGGTAAAGGGACCCCTGACCATTAGGTCCAGTTGTGACCGACTCTGGGGTTGCGGTGCTCATCTCGCTTTATTGGCCAAGGGAGCCAGCGTACAGCTTCCAGGTCATGTGGCCAGCATGACTAAGCCGCTTCTGGCAAACCAGAGCAGCACACGGAAACGCCGTTTACCTTCCCGCCAGAGCGGTACCTATTTATCTACTTGCACTTTGACGTGCTTTCAAACTGCTAGGTTGGCAGGAGCAGGGACCGAACAAAGGGAGCTTATCCCGTTGCGGGGATTCAAACCGCCAACCTTCTGATCAGCGTCCTAGGCTCTGTGGTTTAACCAACAGCGCCACCCGTGTCCCTTATACTGAATGTAAATGAAGCGTAACTCTTGACAATAAAGAGTTAATTCCTCTCTCAGGACATTCTTTGCCTGACAGCGCCATTGAAGGCTGCTAGCCATGGGGGCTCAGCTCTGCCTCTGCCATTGGAGCCAGGGATGCTTCTGAATGAAAGCTGCTGTAAACCACAGAAGGAGAGAATTTCTCTTGTGCTCAAATCCTGCTTGAAGGGTTCTGGCTGTCCACTGCAAGAACAGGGTGCTGGACTAGACGGTCCAGGGCCCTGATCCAGCAGGCTCTGCTCACATTCTTCTGTTCTTAACTTAAAGGGAACAGGAAATTTTCCAGTCAATTAGAGTCAATATCAAACCAAAAGGGACTTAGGGAATGGAAAATATTTAAAGAATATTCGAAAATGTATTGTACGAACAATAAGATGCTTGCAGATATAGAGAGATACTGATAAGAAGAATTAATAAAAATATAATAGTGGATTGTATATCTATATACAAAATAAAATAATATGAATCTGTGCAAGGAATACAGATAATATAAGTAGCATAATGAGAATTACTGGAAGTTACATATTTTAATTTGTTATGTAAATGTAATATAGTGTACTTGTTTGTTTCTTTATCTTTTCTTACTCTATTGTTTTTATTCTTTCGTACCCTTTTTTGTATTATATGTTATGTATATTGGTCTATGTGAAAATTAATAAAGATTTTAAAATAAATAAATAAAGGGAACAGGAAAGTAGAATTGCTGTTTTTTAAATGTACAAAAAAACTACCTCTTCTTTGGATCACACACACACACAAAAAAAAAACTTCTGCACAAAAGCAGCAGCAATATTAAACCCATCTGTTAGGATGTTTCTTAAAACCAGGACACTCAGCTTGCAGTCAGAAAACCAACAAGACAGCTGAATTATTGATATTGCCAGGAGTGGGATTGCGTACTCTGTGCCCTGTAAATATTCCAGCAATTCGTCGCTCAGTATATTTCCTCCTGTCTTCAGCTTGCTGTTTCTTTCCCAGTCACCTTCAGTAAACAAGGCAAGGAGGTAGAAAGGAACGGTGGGCTGCTGCACAATGTGTCTTAAGGTGAATCCATCGCATTACACGCACGCAAAACACATCCTCCAGCTTTTCTCATCATCTGGAAGGGCAACTTCCAGCAACTGGCCATGCTGCCTTTACATAACGCCAAAGAGTTCAAACACTGAGAGAGAGAGAGAGAGAGAGAGAGAGAGAGAGAGAGAGAGAGCCATTCAGACACAACTTGGGCAGAAAGGTTTTGCAATGGCAGTGAGACACTAAAGGACCATCACAGCTGAATGAAGCCTCAATGAATTGGCAGCACTTGGTTTTTTTAGAAGGGGAGGGTGCAGGATGCGAAAACAAAGCTCAAAGATGCTATAGCGATCAATATCCTGTAGTGTGCCTGAGTGCGCGCACACGCACACATACACATAAGCAATGCCCTCCAGGTGGAGTACACTGTTTTCATTGCTAACCATTGCCACCCCCATCCTTGTGCCTTTTTATTCCTGCTTTGGGGCTGCTGGTATTGTAAGTGAGCAATGGGGAAAGCGTTAGTCACTCACTGCAGGGCAGAGAACCGGCAGCTTCAAAACAGCAGCTAAGATGCCCTCGGAAATACATCCTCTCTCCCCACACGCATTGTCAGAAGCCTCTTTCATTCCAGTGTTTCCACCCCTGGCAAGGCAGATTCCTTTCCCTTTGACAAGGATGAGAGAGAAAGAAAGGTCTGGAAGGCCAGCGCTTCTGAAAAGGGAAGGCTCCTTAAGCGCAGCGCTGGGGTCAGATGCCAGCAAATATTGGATTTTATTTCTTTGCATACACATCATATGAGGGGGCAAGTGAGAATCAGGAGATTCCTGGTGGATCAGACCAAAAATCCATTGAATCCGGCTTCTTGTTTTCAACAGAAAAGCTCAGCGGAAGATCACCTGTTCTGCATGCAAAAAGTGCCATTTCATTCAGGAGAGATGAAATCCTGTAAAGTTTCTAGACCTCAACATGTAGGATTTTACTCTCCTCTCTGTCCTATTCAATCACCATGCAAACAGAACACCCAATAAAATGGGGGTGTATAACCAATTTTTGTCACTGAAGTTTAGGCTCTCCTGGAACCTTTATTACATACCGTTCCTTTCTCTTCAACCAGTTGTTTGGTTGATTGTCATTTTATGGCCTTCTAAATGCGTTTGTGGGCCGAGGGATAGTGGTTTGTTCTTGTTTTATTACGTATTTTGTGTTCTTGTTTTGTGTTTTTATGTTGGGAACAGCCCTGTGATCTTCAGGTGAAGGGTGGCATACAAATTTAACAGATAATAATAATAGTAAAACTCTCGACTAGCATTTGGTTTTGGTTTCATGAGGTGAGGGAGAAACAGACAAGCAAGAACTGCACCCAAAACCTACTCATAAAGATGTTGTAAACAAAATCTGCCCTTTTTCCCTTATGGGGTACCCAAGAGCCTGTATAGAGTCCTTAAGTGGGTTCCCTATCAGTAGGAGAAAATAACAAAGGCCAACCAGAGAATATTGAGAAGCAAAGCAGCTAGTAAGCCTGATCTATATTTTTTTATTTTTTTTTAAATAATATTTATTCGGAGTTTAAAAGTTACAAAAAGAAAAAAGAACAATACAAAAAACAAAAAACAAAAAGAATACAACAGCAACAGAAAAAAAATATAAAAATACATTCACTTAAAAAAGAAAAAAAAAACAGATTAAACCTTTACATAACTTTCTTCCTTTACTTATTTTCTTGACCTCCTCACACCTCCCAATTTTGTATTCTAGTTCAAATCGTTATTTCAGCAAATCCTTCCAACCTTATTTTCATTTTAATTTAATTTAATTTAATTTAATTTAATTTAATTTAATGTCCTCTCTTTCATCAATTTCATCAACTCATTTTTACTTAATCCTTTATGTTATTTCTACCAAAACCACCTAATTTTCTTTTTCCAACATCTTTCTAACAGTCCTTAATTTTACAATATTTTTGAAGATATACTTTAAATTTTTTCCAATCTTCTTCCACCGACTCTTCTCCTTGGTCCCGGATTCTGCCAGTCATCTCAGCCAATTCCATATAGTCCATCACTTTCGTCTGCCATTCTTCTCAGGTGGGTAATTCTTGTGTCTTCCAATACTTTGCGATGAGTATTCTTGCTGCTGTTGTAGCGTACATAAAAAAAGTTCTATCCTCCCTTTGCACCAATTGGCCGACCATGCCCATGGTTGGGCATGGTAAGCCTGATCTTTATTAAAACAGTTGCAACAGGGTGCTCCCCTCACATGCAGGAGAGAGGAGGATGACCCAGGACAAAGGTTTGCAAGGGATGAGTTCATGGTGAGTTCTGGCACCTCTTTCTCCAGAGAAATAGCCCTGTGGGGAAGAACACGTGTTTACAAGCAAGACCAAAAGAGTGAGACCATCTTAAAAGAAGAAAGCTCTGAATGATACTGGGGCCCTGCAAAAATAAACCTGCCTGTCTGGAGGAAATATTTAAGCCCCCAACCCCACCCTGGAATGGGCTGAAAGTGTATCACATCCTTCACAGCTCGCAAATGGGGCACATCTAAAATATTGTGCTAATTTCATACTAATTTCATTCATATTAACCATTTACTAATTTCATTCATATTAACCATTTACAAAACGTTGCTAAATTGGCAAATTTTACGTTGAAGTTTATGTCCCATTTGCAAGATCAGAGCATTTATTGTTTCCCAGATTTTTTTTTTTTTGATTTTTTTTTGCTGCTGATCTAATTAGAATTGTTTGTGTTTAGCTTTCTAGAAGACGATGGCCAGAGAATAAACAAGATGGAAGAACATTAGTAATTATTAGAAGAGCAACATTTAGTCAATCGGGTCGATTAATTGATGTTGAGCTAGGATAGCAGAGCACTTTAATGCACTAATTGCACAAGCCCAAAGCGCCGGCCAGTGCATGCTTGAATCGCTCCCGCAAAATGTGGACAGACTAGATGGAAGCAACCAACCAGCCACAAATCCACCTAATGGTCGCATCAGCCAGCCCGCATTTTACCAGCTAACACTGCTGCTAGGATTGTGCTATTTTAAAAAATCGCATGATTAATTGGCTAAGATTTCTTTAATTGGGTGACAGCTCTAGTAATTACTACGTACAACTTGGACTTGCCGCAGGCAAAAAGCTAATATTGGAATTAGGACCTATTATGCGTTTTTATGTCCTGAGCTTTGCTGCCACCTAAAGGGAAAGAAGCGATTTCTTTCTAGGTTGGATCTAGGTTGGATCCTTTCTAGGTTGGATCCTGCCAACCTAGCAGTTCAAAAGCACAAAGTACAAGTAGATAAATAGGTACCACACCGGTGGGAAGGTAAACGGCATTTCCATGTGCTGCTTTGGTTCGCCAGGAGCGGCTTAGTCATGCTGTCCACATGACACGGAAGCTGTACTCCAGCTCCCTTGGCCAATAAAGCGAGATGAGTGCCGCAACCCCAGAGTCGGCCATGACTGGACCTAATGGTCAGGGGTCCCTTTACCTGTACCTTTAAAGGGAAAGAATGGTGCTGGAGGAGACTCTTGAAGAGTCCCATGGACTGCAAGAAGATCAAACTTATCCATTCTTAAGGAAATCAGCCCTGAGTGCTCACTGGAAGGACAGATCCTGAAGCTGAGGCTCCAATACTTTGGCCACCTCATGAGAAGAGAAGACTCCCTGGAAAAGACCCTGATGTTGGGAAAGATGGAGGGCACAAGGAGAAGGGGACGACAGAGGCTGAGATGGCTGGACAGTGTTCTCGAAGCTACCAGCATGAGTTTGACCAAACTGCGGGAGGCAGTGGAAGACAGGAGTGCCTGGCGTGCTCTGGTCCATGGGGTCACGAAGAGTCGGACACGACTAAACGACTAAACAACAACAACAATAAAAGAGCATGGGTGTTTTATGCTGGCTAAGCCTGCCTCTGGCAGCGATCATGCTGCAGCATTTGGCACTAACTGCAGCTTCCAATTTTGTAACTGACCTCACTGAGTGCTTTCCACCCTCCTGCTCCCCAGTCCTTCTGTGCTTCTCTTTTTCTACCTCTTGCATTTTGCAGATTCCATAGTTTAGAGTTTTGTAAACTGGAGAAATAAATATTAGTAGGAAAAGTCCCTTCCATCTCCTGCTGTAGAAGAACTACTAATCCCTTGAAATGCAACCTTGGATGACCACCTGCGACAGCTGAGTGGCAAGGCGAGTTCTGCTGGCATAAAGGCCAGGAACTGTTGCCCTTGCAGCCATGCCTGGAGCGAAAAAACTTTAAGAGGCTTTACGGTTAGCTAACAATGATGAGTTTTCTCTTCCTCACAGTCCGCGGACAGTCAGTCGCACACTGCCTTTTTTTGTCCCCTGGAGAGGAAAGCGAAAGCGCACAGCATTTAGTGCCATGAACGAAAGGATTCACAGTCTGAGTTCTCGAAGCCTCCTGGTGCAACAGCTCCATCTACAGCAAGGAAGGTGCGGAAAGGGGATTTTGACTCAATGCAATTGTGCGGAGGGGAGTGTTTCGCTTTAAAGGGAATTCATCAGAAATGGAAATGGGCTTGGAAGTTGCTGAGGTTCGCTTATTTATCCCGTCTCTGGAGCAGAAATTGATGTGGTGAATGTGTTTGGTGTTTAATGTGGTTCTTGCTTTCAGTCTGCAAATGATACATAACCAGGGCCGGATTGAGGTTTGATGAGGCCCTAAGCTACTGAAGGTAATGGCACCCTTTACATGTCCAGCTGCCCTTTGTCAACAACAAATTGTCGCTGTTTTTTTGTGTTGAATATATGCTATATGGTAATTTATGACCCTAATAGGGATCTAAAGCCATTGGCACATGTTGCTGTGCAACCAGTCCATGCAGAATGTAGGCACCCTATATATAGAAATGAGCAAACCAGTGATATATTAGGAGCAGGCTAGCAGGCAGGGCCCATTATTTACATCATAGGAGCCTACACAACACAAAACACTGTTGTTGTATGTAGGTTTTATTTTATTTGTTTTTTATCATATGGGATGCAGGTGGCGCTGTGGGTTAAATCACTGAGCCTCTTGGGCTTGCCGATCAAAAGGTCGGCGGTTTGAATCCCCGCCACGGGGTGAGCTCCCGTTGCTCGGTCCCTGCTCCTGCCAACCTAGCAGTTCAAAAGCACATCAAAGTGCAAGTAGATAAATAGGCACCGCTCCAGTGGGAAGGTAAACAGCGTTTCCATGCGCTGCTCTGGTTCACCAGAAGCGGCTTAGTCATGCTGGCCACATGACCCGGAAGCTGTACGCCAGCTCCCTCGGCCACTAAAGCGAGATGAGTCCCACAACCCCAGAGTCGGCCATGACTGGACCTAATGGTCAGGAGTCCCTTTACCTTTTACCATATATTTTGGAAATGTACATCCAGGTGTTTTTTCCCTTTACATTTTTTGGGGGGCCCCAAGAGAGTGAGGCCCTGATCTATAGCTTGTTTAGCTTATACGTAAATCCGGCACTGTACATAACTGATTGCTCCCCCTGCCCCATCGTAGCTGGGATAGCTCAGTCAGTAGGGCATGAGACTCTTCCAGCATCACTGGGGGTAGAATTAGATTACCCTCGTGCTCCTTTTCCAACTCTACAATTCAGTGTGCATTGCATTTCCTTTGCATTGACATGAATGGGGTGGAGTAGTGTATTGGCAATGTTATTTGAGTAATTAATTACATAAGTTACATCATTTTTGCCACAGTGGATGGCGTGAGAAATAACGCCGGTTTTGGCAGAAGGCGAACAGCAGAACGGAAACAGCGATGCATGTGACAAGCGCCGGACATAATCGAAAAAGCTGCCTTCTTACATCCATAGTTACTGTAAACAGCTGCATCACAATAAACTGGCATAGATTTATGGTTTCAAATACCTGTGGCCATTTTGTATGAACACCTTTCTAAGATAAGCAGAAATTTCATTTGGCCAGAGCCAGTCCTAGCATTAAGCAAGGTAGCTGCCACTCTCCCTGAGCCCCTGTCATTCCCCTATAGTGCCACATTATTTATCTATCTCTATCTCTTTCTCCTCCTGTGCACACCCAAGATGGTCCCTAAATCTGCTCCAGAGGATTGGGAAAACCTCCAGAACATACCGGTATTTAGGGTAGCACAGGAGGGAGGAGAGGGCTAGAATATTCTGTTGCACAAGGAGAAAACCTTGTATTGGTGGAACATTCACCTTAGCAATACATACATGACATACGCTTCAGGTTACAGACGCTTCAGGTTACAGACTCTGCTAACCCAGAAATAGTACCTCGGGTTAAGAACTTTGCTTCAGGATGAGAACAGAAATTGTGCTCCGGCGGTGTGGCAGCAGTGGGAGGCCCCATTAGCTAAAGTGGTGCTTCAGGTTAAGAACAGTTTC
Organism: Podarcis cretensis; assembly: GCF_951804945.1. Taxonomy (NCBI): domain Eukaryota; kingdom Metazoa; phylum Chordata; class Lepidosauria; order Squamata; family Lacertidae; genus Podarcis; species Podarcis cretensis. Next base: position 10,368,906 of record NC_137170.1, on the reverse strand, counting down.
AGGTTAAGAACGGACCTCCGGAGCAAATTAAGTACTTAACCCAAGGTACCACTATACATGGGATGCAACCCAGTGCTTTTATCCTGCCTTCCTGAACTTTTGCTCCCTCTGTTTTCTGTTCCATTCTTCCTTGTATACATTTGCATGCAGCGTGGTTTCCGTTCCATTCCAGCTTCTGGGTTGACAGGGCCTCCTCTGTGGTGGCATCCCATTGATGGAACTCCCTCTCTTCTCGGTGATGCTGGCCTAAATGGGCCATTGGACTGATCCTATGTTTCTTAAACTGTGGGTATCTTTAATCATGCTTCTGGGGAGACTTCTGCTGCAGCAACAGGGCTTCTCACTCCTTTCGTCTCCTCCCTACCTCAAATTGGCTCCAGAGGGCTGCTCTATTTTTTGGAGGGGACTGCATGTGAGGTTGCAGGATGGAGAAGAGGAAGAGGGAAAGGAAATCCCTCCAGTTGGTGGGTTCGCAGGTAGATGTCATGTGACCCATTGCCTTTTGCACAGCGTCATTGTTCTTTTATCTATTAGAGAGAGTCAGCCACATTGATAAAGAGAAACAGAGTCCAACATTTTAAATGAAATGCATAATGAACACGCACTTGTTTCAATAGAAATAGAACTTTATTAGTAAGACCATGCACATATACATGTATTTATATATATTCATTTATTTATTTATATTTTAAAATACATCTATTTCCCCCCACCCCACCGTTCACTTAAAAAAGAGAGAGAGAGAGAGAGAAAATAAGAAGAAAAGCATAAAAACCTTTCCGGTAGATCTCAAGTAGGTCCAAAATGTTGATTGTACAACACACACAAAAAGTCACTCCAGCAAAGTGCCATAAAAAAATCAAACCCAACCCACACCTCCTCGACATCTGAATTCAAGGCCTATTCTTTCTGTTAACTAGCAAGTACATTATTGCATTTCTGATACCATCCAGGGCTGCAACTTCTTAATAAGCTAACGGGGTGATTGATTGACAAACGGGGTCACAAGCCATTTTAGCAGGAGCCTTGTGGCACCTTAGAGGCTAAGATGTTTGTTTGTGGCATTATCCACAGCCCGACTCCTATCAAATTGCCGGTGATATCTTTGACACCGCTTACAAAGGCTGTTTTCTGCAGCTGTGGTTTGTGGTGAGGAAGGGGCAACACCTAGGAGATTTAAAAATGAGATAACCATTTTAATCTCCAGGAATCAGTGGCTCTGGCAAAGGTACAGGCAAACAGACACAGTTCCCATGAATGCAAGCAGCTCATAAAAGAAAAGGAACATAAAGCAGATCCTGTGTTTCCTGGCCAAATTAAATTTCAGTTCTTGCCCATTGTACGTGGAAGCTACAGCTACAGCTGAAGTTGCAAAATGGTAGCAGAAATGCAAAAAGTAAAACAGAATAGGGCCACACTCAAACCATAAATTTAAAGCACTATGAGACCATTTTAAACAAACATGGCTTCCCCCAAGGAATTCTGGGAGCTGTCATTTCCTAAGGCTGCTGACAGTTGTCACGAGACCTCAATTCCACTCCCAGAGCTACAATTCCCTGGGAAGAGGGATTGATTGCGAAACCACTCTGGGAACTGTAGATCCACGAAGGGAACAGGGGTCTCCTAACAGTTCTCAGCACCCTTAACGAACCACAGCTCCCAGAATTATTTGGGGAAAGCAGTGACTGTTTAAAGCAGTATCATAATCCAGGCATGGTGTGAATGTGGCCTAGGTCTCAATATGTATGCGGAGTTTTGGGTCCAGGTCTGCTCTGATTACAGTCTGAAGTCCTATCAGAGTTTTGTACAGAACAATGGCTTTTTAGGGTAGACCCAAGGACCAAGCATGGATCTTCACAGAGCATCAAATCATCCTCGGCTGTAGCACGCTTTTTACAGTTATCACAGAGAAGAATTGAAGGCTCACATGATAAGGGAACTTTAAGGCACAATATTCCATATACTCAACCACACACATTCAGCAACCACAGCAAAGAGCGAAAGAAAGAAAAAAAAGAGTGAGTAAGATACAGGTTTTCTAGAATAACAGCTCATTCATAGCTTCCAACCTGAAACTGAGGCGTAACAAGATTCACCACACTGACGACTTTTGCATTGCCACAGAGCAAAGCAGATATGTTGATAGCGTCCACCTTTCCAAACTGGCAAATTTGGCATGTGTCTTCTCCCCTCCCCCAAAATGTCCTGGTAGTCTCAACTTCTGTGGACCAAAGAATGGACTTTGGTCTGTGTAATAGTCACCCTTAGGGAAAATCCATGCCTCTTCTCACACAAAGTAAGGGAAACTGCAATCTCCTACCTCTACAATTCCCATCACCCCTGACCATTGGCCATGCATGCTGGGGCTGATGGGAGTTGTAGTTCAGCAACCTCTGGAGGACCAGAGGTTCCCACCCCTGCTCAAGGTGATGTGAGCTGGGGCCAAACTCCCTGTGAACAGGTTACTGCTTTTTGACTAACCCACAGACCAGCACTCTAAGATGGCAATGCTAAAGAGAGCTGTAGAATGGCAACTTGGAAGAAAACCTAGCACTACCCTAAGGAGACATGTCACTAGTCCTCTTGAAACTATTTTTGCTTTCCTTGAAGCTCTTCAGATGTTTCCCCTAAGGAAGAACTGCCAGAAGGGCTTCAAGTTCCATTGCAGATGACATCCTGCAGGCATGCAAACACCCCTCTGAGAAATTGCACCTAGTTTTTTAGGCATTCCATGAGACTATGATTTATACTCAGAGTAGACCCACTGAAATCCATGTACCTAAGTTAGCCGCGCCCATTGATTTCAGTGAGTAGGATTAATGTTGGCTGGAACCCTTAACTGTTCTGCCAGACTATTTTATTTTGGATGCAATTCTGATGGCAACGTGCTACCCATTCACAACAACTTGGGATGGATAGCCACTCTAAAGGGTTATCTTATAATGATTGGAGAGAGGAGGTGGCTATGCAGTTGGTCCAGCTGTTTTTATATTCGCAATTGTTTTATGTATGTTTTATTGTATAGTGAAATGGCTTCAAGTTGCTTAATAATAATAGGTTTGTGGGGTATGAATGACACCTGCAGGTCCCTTCCAAACCTGTGACCTGTAAGGTCAGAAAGAGTAACAGGAAACCTGCTGAACCAGCCAAACCTGCTCCTTTGTTAAGGAGCTTATCTGGCCAGTTAAGTACCTCCATTTACATGTCCAAAGTGGCTGCCCTGCTTCCATGAATGGGTGAGTGTTTTCCCACATCACCTAATTGGATGCCACATCCTTCTAGAAGGGAGAACAATAGGCGAAGGGTGACCATGTGTTTCTGCTTGTGAGTTTGGGTAGGACCACTGGGGAATCTGTGTCAGAAGGTCTGCAAACACCATCTTGGTAGTCAAGCTAAGCTGGGGACTAACTGTTATTTGCTGCAAGAATATCTCACAAATGCTTATCTGCTTGGGAGCTTGGGAGCCTTTGTTTCGTTCAGTTAGTGGTGATAATGGAGCTTCTCAAGCTGGCTACTCCTTTATCTGAGAGGTGGAAGGGTCCTCTAAGCCAGGGGTGAGTTAATAGGGCTATTGATGCCAGCCTACATAGCTTGCTTTGTGTATAAATAATACTTAACTTTGCAGACAATTCATGATGGCCTCTTACTGCTCTGGTGCTTGCCCTGTGTCTGTAACAGCAGCGAGACTTTGCAGGCTGTGTTGTCGGTTTAGACCTCTTATAATAAAGCACTAGAATTGACCCTTCTGGTGTTTTCGATAGCCTTCTTTGACATCCCTGCACCAAACCATGCACACAGTCCCTCTGTTGGGCCTGTGGATCAGGACAGAGTTTTGGCTGATGCTGGAAGCTGGAGACACAGAGACTTGTCTTGATCTGTGCTGGTCCCAAAGCTGTGGCTCACGGCTCCCTGGAAACCTAATGGAGGAGCAAGATATGCTGGGTTGTTGCTGCTGTGAGCTGTTCCATGCCATGCACAGGTTGTATATATGTGTAAATAAAGCCATTCATCCCAAAGACATCATCACCTCCATGGACCTTCATTCCAAGGAAACCGAAACCTGGGTAAGCATTGGAACCCCTGGAATCTCTCACCAGTTGGGAACTGGGATGAAAACAACGGTAATAGCAATGTAAGCCGAACAACTTGGGACACTTCATTTAATTTTCCTTGGAATGTGCCAGAGCTGCCAACAGATACATTCAATGCAATGATGGCTGATGTCCATTGGGACTGGTAGGGCGGAAGGCAAGGAGACTAACAGCAGGTGGCGCCAGAGCCAATGGCAGGCAGAGCCATTCTATGTTTTGTCCCCCTCCTCCTGTCTGCTGAGCTGAAGAAGGAGCAACACAGAGGAGGAAGCAGAAAGCCAGAGCCACCCCCCTAGACTGGTTGTAGGCAAGAAGGCAGGCTGGTGGGGGTTGGCTGTGGGCTCTCTAAGGTTGGTGGGGCAGTGCCCCATTTGCCCTAAGTAAACCAGCCTCTGCTGATTCAGTGGTAAAAAGGGAAACCACCAGGGCTGATTGCTGCCACCGTGAATTTGACTGCTGACTGTAACTACATTGGGATTACCAATATTCCAAACACATTGTGATCAGTAGGAAAAAGGCTGATGTCCTCAAATTTCTTATTTACAAGTCATTATTTTTTTAAAAAAAAAAAGCAGGAAAAACATGCAACATTCCACTGAACGCTAAATAGCCACTTTCCTCCTAGGCACACGTCAGTCTCCAATGCCCCCAGCCGAGATGGCAAACTGTTTATACACTCTCAGATGCCTAAAGCGCGGTGCGCAACATTATTATTGAGTTGTGCAGAGGCAGTACAGAGGCAGCCTCTGTGCAAAGCTATTCTCACGAGGCGGCATCAAAGCACGAGAAATCTAAGGTCAGTTAAGGCTAACAGTGCACAGAGGAGCCAGTATCTGGAGTTGGCTACCCTGGAGAGCTCCGTTGGTTAGAGCATGGTGCTGACGATGGTACAGCTGCATATTCCTGTATTTTCAGGGGGTTGGACTAGATGATCCTCAGGGCCCCTTCCAACTCTACAATTCTATGATTCTGCCCCTGGCTCTCAATGGACCTCGACATTTGCAAACTGCTTTGGAGTTTTCTTACAACCGAGTGCCATACAAATGTTGTGAAACAAGCAATACGCAAGTGCGTGGGTCGGCGCCAGCCCTGGTACTCAAGCACATTCATCCTTCGCTGGCTGTAGCATTCAGGTGTGAGCGAGCATCACAAAATAGGATTTCCACATCGCCAAGCACCAGAGACACACAATGAGGTCCATTCGCATGATCAGCTGGGAATCCTCACAAGCACTGCTAGAGTTAGCAGTGATGTGTGTGCAAAAACGAGCAAAAACACAGGCAAAAACGAGGCATTTTAAGTTGGCTCAGAATGATGGTCCCCTCCCTCCCCACCCCTTTGCTAGACTTCGCGAAAGATTTTTCTTACTTGTCCCCCTAGAAAAGAAACATTCAGAGACGGCTTTAACTGCCCCTTGCATAAGAACGATGGCTTTGCTTGCGGAAGTTAAGAGGACACCCTCGTATAACATCTGTCAGCATTAGTCCTTCTTGAACTTAAGCTTTCTTTAAAATAAAAATAAAATAAAGTTACAATGTACAAATGCAAACAAAGAGATCCAAATGCTTGCAAATGATGGCATCCCATTAGGGCCCAACCCTTTGGATTGTTCTCCCACCTAAATACGAAGGAAATTCAGTAGGAGCCACGGAACAGCACAATACGGACTTCATCTCGGCAGTGCATCTTCAGGAAAATGTTGTGTCGTTTAATGCTGAATGATGCAACTTTCAAAGGTTCAAATAGAAGCTTCCCTAGATTGGAAGGCACACCCAAACTGCAGGTGTAGGCCACATCTGCACCACACATTTAAAGCACTCTCAGATCTCTTTGAACAGCCACAGCTTTCCCCAAAGGAATCTTGGGAAGTGTAGTTTGCTGAAGGTACTGAGACCCCTATTCTGAACTGCAATTCCCTGAGTGGTTTAACCGTCAAGCCCTCTTCCCAGGGAACTATGGGATTTATAACTCTGCAGGGGGAAACAAGGGCCTCCTAGGAACTCGCAGCACCCTTAACAAACTACACTTCCCAGGATTTCTTGGGACTGTTAAAGTGGTATAAATGCGCTTTAAATTTGTGGTGTGGATTTGGCCTTCACTTCTTCTCCAAGTTTAATTTTGATGTAAGCCCAAAGGAAAGGTTCTGTTACCGCCTCCTACTGACTCTGCCTCCCTAGGGAACTGCGGGAATTGTAGTAGGAACTGATAGCAAAAACCTCAGCAAACTATAGTTCCCAAGATACTTTAGCAGAAGTCCAGAGTAAAAATTGGTACAAATCTGCCATGAGCTTGTAGTGTCAATCGGGACTTGGTGCATTCCTCGATTTGGGTTCTGCGGCCTCCTGCACCCTCCTATCTAATACTTCTCTTTGGCAATTTCACCACACAACATGGGCAGCAATGGCATTCTCACCAAACTTTGTTGATCTATTAGCCATCTTCCTTTGCGTGACATGCTCAAGGGTCGTAGAAGACATTTCCTAAGCTTCAGCTGGAGGCCTTCATCAACTGTGAACACTGGGACAACTGCCTCGTATGGTTCACTGAATCAAACATATATTTGTCCCCCAAATCACACACACACACACACACACACAAACACAATGACCTGCCAAAGCATTAATACTGATAAGCACCCTGCCACTGAACCGTCGTATCAGTTTGACAGGAACTCAAAGAGGATCGCTTAGAAAGCAGACATCACGGGGCGAATGCGTTTTTCCGGCTCACCAAATTCACTGAAGTTACACAAAGTCAGAAGTGCCAACCAAAACAAAGAACCATGCGTGCTGGCAAAGTCAGCGAGTCAGCAAATGAATGGCTAAGCAGAACAATCTCAGAACAGTTAATAGCGTGGAATATCCTAAGCAAAAAAAAGCATGAAAAGGAATCGATATTTGTAACGGCAGAGAACCCTTCGGTGCCGAAGGACTCCCTTAAAATGAAAGCTTGTTTCTTGACCCTTCTGAGAAGTCAATCCCACCCACCCTTTCTGATTCTCACCAAAAACCTCACTAACGGATTAGTCTCCTGTCGCCAGTTTACGTTTCCTAAGCAAGGGTGGTCTAGTTAAGCTGCTAATGTTAATTCATCTATATACATAACGGACAAATTGAAAAGCCACTGATCGCTGAGCACAAGATCTCTCTCTGCTTCTGAGGAACCTCCCTATTGCACCAGTTCCAAGCAATGTTTGCAACCAAGCTGGCCAAAGCTCGCCCAGAGCAACCATCATTGCAGCCTAAGATGACGCACTAACCTTGGACCTCTCCCTACGGTTGCAGCTAGCGCCTCGCCGTAGCAGGCTAAGAAGCCCTCCTAGCCGCTCAGAAGCAAAACAACCGGCAGGTCTACAAGAAAAGAAAGCACGGCCTTTACTCCATCTTATAAATAAGCAACTGAGAATTCTGCTCCAGATGGCCACTTGTGTAGCCCACTCCATAAATGGCATTCTCCGTAGGGTAAGGCACGATATGATACGAATGCAGCTCTTCGTAATAAAGGGATTGAGAACGGCATTCTTGGACCATGAACTTCAGCCGTTTTCGTGCATCCGCATAGGCAGTCCGGCAGCACGGACTCCCCTTAAAGTATTCATAGCGTTCCCTCTCCGTTTCCAGGTGAATCTTCCGCAGCAGGTTGTTGATCAAGACGGACCGGCGGAGGTAGATCTCAGGATCCTCAAGGAACTGGAGCTTCTGCAGAGAAAGTTTCAAGATACAAGTCCGGTCTTCGGGCAGGATCAGGTGCTGAGGTGAGTTCAAAGGATAAATAGAGAACAGTGCAGAAAACTGGTTTAGTACATAACAGAAATATCAGGTGTGTGGGATGCAACATAAGCAGTCAAATACAACATTTCCTGTTTGCCTAGAGTGGACATGCAGGGGAATGTTGGTCCAGCCAGTTGAACTTCCTGTTACACCTGGTATGGAGCATCCGTCCTTTGCATGTGACCAGGTAGGTTGGCGTGACCCTTCCAGACCTAACAAAAGGTCCAGTCATGCTGCCACCTTCCTCTTTTGATGCCTTTTCTTGTCTTGGACTGCATGTGGGATGAGTTCCCATATGGGATTAACTCAAACCCTCTTCTGTAACTCTAAGCTAAAGGCTGCCTTCAGGGATCCAACTGTGAACTGAATGTGAGTAAATGTCTTATTACTTTTAAAAGAAGACTGTTGTGTCTGTTTTCTTTTAGGGAGGGATCAAAGGGGTCTTACCAGGGATAATAGAACTTAAGAGATTCTAACCAATCTGCAACTAGCTTCCTGCTGTGTGGAGAGGGGAATGTACTCTGCTATATGAATAAACTCACTAGTGTGAGTTAGGAAGGATAATATTTCATCAATATATCCTCTCCTGCTACCCACAACATTCCTGCAAGATGGTGAAGAAGACTGGATTCAAAACCTGTACAAAGGTGGGCCAAAGTTGCACCCGATTCTCCCTCCGTTGAACTGCCTCATGAGATGGAAAGGACCGTTAGGGTTATCTGGCCCAAAAACCTTCCTTTTCTCTGTCCTGAGGCTTCCAATATTCAGCCTCTCTGGTTTCCATGAGTTTTAGTGTTATGAGAGAGGAAGAAACCATTGCTCCCATCCACATTCTACATGCCATGCCTAATTTTACAAACTTTCACCGTGTCACCATTTTCTCTAAACCACAAAGGCCCAAAATGCTGCAACCTTTCCATGTAGGAGAGTTGACCCACCTCCTTAATCATTTTGGTTGCCCTACTCCGAATCTCCCATCATCCCTGATCACTGGGCAGGTGGAATGAGGATGATAGGAGATAAAGTTCTACAACTTCTAGAGGGCACCGGCTTGGGAAAGGCCATGGGACTTTGGATTTCGACTTCAGACGGAATGAAAAATTAAAGCAAACGGGGCCCTTCTGAATTCACTGGGAAACAAATGCTATGAGTAACAAAGGCATTTCAGAACTTGTGTTTTTATTGTTTTGCCTGCTCTGTGCAAACCACTTAGAGGTCACTTTGTGACAGAAAATAGTATATAAAAGCATCAAATAAATAAATAAATTTGGCCTCTGTATTGGATTGAAGCGACGCTGATCAGCAAGAGCCTAGGACTTGCTGATCAGAAGGTCGGCGGTTCGAATCCCGTTACTCGGTCCCTGCTCCTGCCAACCTAGCAGTTCGAAAGCACAAAGTGCAAGTAGATAAATAGGTACCACTCCAGCGAGAAGGTAAACAGTGTTTTCGTGCGCTGCTCTGGTTCGCCAGAAGCGGCTTAGTCATGCTGGCCACATGACCCGGAAGTTGTACGCCGGCTCCCTCAGCCAATAAAGCGAGATGAGCGCCGCAACCCCAGAGTTGGTCACAATTGGACCTAATGGTCAGGGGTCCCTTTACCTTTACCTATTGGATTGAAATTAGGTCTCTACAGCAATGTCGTAAGTTAGAAGAAGAAGAGTTTGGATTTGATATCCCGCCTTTCACTCCCTTTAAGGAGTCTCAAAGCGGCTAACATTCTCCTTTCCCTTCCTCCCCCACAACAAACATTCTGTGAGGTGAGTGGGGCTGAGAGACTTCAAAGAAGTGTGACTGGCCCAAGGTCACCCAGCAGCTGCATGTGGAGGAGCGGAGACGCGAACCCGGTTCACCTGATTACAAGACTACCGCTCTTAACCACTACACCACACTGGCTCTCTTTGTTTGTTTGTCAAAATCTATTATCAGAGAGTTATTATTTTTCAGGGGCGGGGGAGGGGAGGTCAATTCTTTTTGATCTCAGAAGCATACTCACTTTTGGAAAATACCCCTGGTAATCCTGATGTAAATCTTCTTCTTCTTCTGCATATTTCCTCTTAAAATAGGCTACTTTCGACGTTGTTAAGGTATTTGTTGATACTTGGCTGGGACCTGCTGTGCAAACAAGGAGGAGTTGTCATTAGGAATCATGCTGTTGGCTTTCCGTATGCCTGATTCCATTGGACTGTCGACTTCAGTTGTGTTTTATTCCCAGCTTTATTGTGTTAGGAAACATTTTTGATAAAGAAGGTTATAGATATTCTAAAGAAAGAAATATGGTTTGTTTTTGTTTTCAGAAGTAAAATCAATTTTTGTTGCATTTGGCTGCAATTTTCTACAGTCACATGACATCCATTTGCAAGCAATTGCACCATGATCAGCTCTATGTATGGAGCCCAGCAGAACAGTGGAGGAAGTACCGTATTTTTCGCTCTATAAGACGCACCAGACCACAAAACGCACCTAGTTTTTGGAGGAGGAAAACAAGAAAAAAAATATTCTGAATCTCAGAGGCCAGAACAGCAAGAGGGATTGCTGCGCAGTGAAAGCAGCAATCCCTCTTGCTGTTCTGGCTTCTGGGATAGCTGCGCAGCCTGCATTCGCTCCATAAGACGCATACACATTTCCCTTTACTTTTTAGGAGGGAAAAAGTGTGTCTTATAGAGCAAAAAATACGGTATATATTACGGGAGTTCCACCCCAGGTCTTTTTCCAGAGGAAATGGAATGTCATCTGCTGGAGCACTGGGGGAATTAACAAGACCGCCCCCCCCCCCCGCCCTCTCACAGGCTTGTTGGGGGGATTAAACAGAGAAAGGGAAGAACAATGTACCTTGGTACATTGAGAACCTTGGTTCTCAAAAGCCTTGGTACTCAAACAACTTGGAACCCAAACACTCCAACCCCAGAAATAAGTGGTCTGGTTTGTGAACATTTTTCGGAAGCCGAACATGCTCCATTTTGAGTGCTACGCTTCCGTTTTGAGTATTACGCTGAGGTCTGTCTCTTTTCACTATTTATTTTGCGTTTTTGTTTTTGCGGCTCATTTTGTTTTGTTTTGCTTTGCTTTGTTTTTGTGGCTGTGTGGAACCCAGTCAGTTCAGCTACTGATTGACTGATTGTGTGACTGCAGTACATTGTTTATTGCTTTCATTTTATGGACCGGTGGTCTTGTTGGATAGTAAAATTCATGTTAAATTGCTGTTTTAGGGGTTGTTTTTAAAAGTCTGGAATAGACCAATCCATTTTTGCATTACTTTCTGTAGGAAAGCGCATCTTGGTTTCGTAACGCTTTGGTTTTGGAATGGACTTCCAGAAGAGATTAAGTTTGAGAACCAAGGTACCACTGTCTACTGCTCTAAGCTCCTTGGAGGAAAAAAAGGTGACATATTAATGTAAGAAATGGATATATAAAAGCAAAAAGGAGGGGGAGGTGTCGGGCGAGAAACCACTAGTACTGCCCTGTCTAATGCTGGGGAGGGGAAGAGAGGAGAAGAAAGGATTGGGAGGCAACAGGAGAGAGGACCATGCTATCGCCAGGAAAGCAGAATCACCAAAAACCCACCTCAGGCAATGCAATTATGGGATGCACAGATGACTTACCTCACAGCTGTAGGTTTTAAAAGATAGATTTCCCTTTCGGCACAAGGTGGCAGTGTTGACACACTGAAAAACCTAAGTAGCTGTTCCATCCAAAACCAAAATAAAAGTATTTTCTCTCGAGGTCACATTGAGTTTAGCTACTTTATTTTTTTATTTTAAAAATTCAATAAAACATTTAGCATTCAACGGTGCTTCCTTTTGTCCTTTTGAGCAGAATTTTCTCAATACAATGGCAGCAAAGGAGCATAGCATCTCAGAGATGGGAGCAGATCCTAGTCTCAGAGTGCTTTCGGAAGCTGGTTGTCGAGCATTTGAGAAGCCTCTGCTTAAGGGATGTGGGTGGTGCTGCGGGTTAAACCACAGAGCCTAGGACTTGCCAATCAGAAGGTCGGCGGTTCGAATCCCCGCGATGGGGTGAGCTCCCGTTGCTCGGTCCCTGCTCCTGCCAACCTAGCACTTCAAAAGCACGTCAAAGTGCAAGTAAATAAATAGGTACCGCTCCGGCGGGAAGGTAAACGGCGTTTCCATGCGCTGCTTTGGTTTGCCAGAAGCGGCTTAGTCATGCTCGCCACATGACCCGGAAGCTGTACGCCGGCTTCCTCGGCCAATAAAGCGAGATGAGCGCCGCAACCCCAGAGTCGGTCACAACTAGACCTAATGGTCAGGGGTCCCTTTACCTTTACCTTTACCTGGGGCCAGGGGGTAGGTTGTAAACAAAATCTGCCCTTTTCCCCTTATGGGGTATCCAAGAGCCCATATAGAGTCCTTACATAGGTTCCCTGTTGGTAGGAGAAAATAACAGAGGCCAACCAGAGAATATAGAGAAGCAAAGCGGCTAGTAAGCTTGGTCTTTATTGATCTGTTGCATCTCCGGCGGGAAGGTAAACGGCGTTTCCGTGCGCTGCTCTAGAAAGCGGCTTAGTCATGCTGGCCACATGACCCGGAAGCTGTACACCAGCTCCCTCAGCCAATAAAGCAAGATGCGCGCCGCAACCCCAGAGCCGGCCATGACTGGACCTAATGGTCAGGGGTCCCTTTTACTGCTTAAGGGATGTGCTGACAATGGGGGTTTGAAAAGCCTCTTGTGTGACACTTCCCCCGAAAAAAAACACCAGACAATCAGCTGGTTATGGGGCACTGGGAAGCATCATGCAAAGTACTCAATAATAATAATAATAATAATAATAATAAATTTTATTTATACCCCACCCTCCCCAGCCAGAGCTGGGCTCAGGGCGGCTAATACCAGTAAAATTCCAGTAAAATCATAATAGGGGGGGAAACCAATTTAAAATACAAGTTAAAATGCAATTTAAAATGCAGCCTCGTTTAAAAAGTAGCCCATAGATCAAAACCATAAGGGGAGGGAAACATAAGGGTCAGACTGAGTCCAAACCAAAGGCCAGGTGGAACAGCTCTGTCTTCCCAGGCGCCAAGATTAAGTCTTGCAAAGTGCTTTGTGCTGCATTTCTGAAGCACCTGACACTCTGCAATAATAAATCTGTCTTTATTGGGATTTTTCTCCCACCCCCCAACAGAGTTCCAGAAATGGAATTTGCTTGCTATCTCGCTCTCTGTTTTTTTGGGATTCCTAGAAAGGCCAAGGCAACTATCTCCTGTTTTGTTTTTGTTTTTTTGTTTTCGTTTTTACTATCTCTGTCTTTAAAAACAATCAATATGCAACCAGATAAGGTGGAGCGAAGAAGCGAGAGGCAGCTTCTTACAAACCAAATCCGGAGGGCTTGGAGCCAAGCTGAAATTGACATTGATTTTCAGGAGGCAAAACAAGGCTGACATCATGGGATATATGGTGATGTTCTTGGCAGCCTAAGCTTCATAACCTAAAGTGAAGTGTGTGCACTTACAGAGTGTGCCCTTGCCGTCGAATCTGTTGCCAGCCATCCGTCTTTGTTACACTTCTGCATTTTCAGTCTCCCTTGGGGCGGGAGGTATAGAGCAAAGATGAAACCTGCTCTGATGCATGAACAGTAAGGTTGCCAAATGACCAGGGTTAAAATGGTTGGACTGGGGTTCTATTTTCTGTCTTTGCTCATTTGGCCTCAGGGCCTCTTGTCAGAATCCATGTGCAGAAGCCAGATTTTTGAAGGAAAAGTCAACAAACGTTTTCCTTTACCATTAATATTTGAACTGTGTGAGGCACACACACACACATTATTAATAATAATAATAATAATAATAATAATAATATACCGCCCTATACCCAGGGGTCTCAGGGCAGTTCCCAAAATAAAAGCAAAAGATAAAACCACAAAATACATAATAAAAATAAAAGCAACAACCCAATAGCCCTCCCTCCCTCCCCCCCCCCCACAAAAAGCCACATTTTAAAAGGGCATAGGATGTCAATCAGATCAACCAAAGCCCTGGTTAAAAAGGAATGCTTTTGCCTGGTGCCTAAAGGGGTATAGTGAAGGCACCAAGCAAACTTCCCTGAGAAGAGCATTCCACAGACAGGGAGCCACTGCAGAGAAGGCCCTGTTCTCATGTTGCCACCCTCTGGGCCTCTTGAGGAGGAGGCACATGAAGAAGGGCCTCAGAAGATGATCTCAGGGTCTGGGTAGGTTCATATGGAAAGAGGTGGTCCTTGAGGTATTGTGGTCCTGAGACATCTGGGACTCAGCTACACGGGTCAATTATAATGTTATAACTGCGTTATAAAAATGTGACACAAGATGGCGCTGTAGAGCTGGAATCCAAAGTGAATGGTAAATTGCTCTGGGACCTTTGATAGTGTTTTTTTATATCTGTCTAGATCCAGCCCTGGTAATGAAGGCTGATCTAGTAGCGCAAACAGGAAATGGCCCCACCATCTTTAGCATGCCCCAGCCTGTCTGCCTTCTGATAACCAGTCTGGACCAGTCTGACACAGGCTGCCAGCTTCTTCCTCCTTGGTCTCTGTGTTGCCCCTTGAAGAACTCAGCAGGGAGTAGGAGAATGGGAGGAAAACTTTGACTCCTATCAGACCCAACCAGCATGGTCAATGACCAGGGAAGATGGGAGATTGTAGTCCAACAACATCTACAGGGCAACAGAGTCTAACCTGCCTCTGCCACTGAAATATACTCGGAGTTGAGAGTGGATTTCATGCTCTTTATTCAGCTCATAGTGGTGAGGAGGAATGGAAGTTCCCCCAGAATGTCTGCTTTATATACGTTATTTACACAATGGGCCCCACATGATTGGCTAATTCCAGGATTCTCCTGTAGGCCAATCAGGTTGCGGATTCACTTCCACCTGGAGCTGGATTGGGTGGCTCCTGTGGACCAATCAGACTGTTGCATTCTGAATCCTATTGTTCTAGGGCCAATTAGACTGCTGCATTCTGAATCCTATTTTTCTAGGACCGATCAGACCGCTGCTTTTTGGATCCTATTCAACTCAGTACATAACAGCCATTCACCCTGCTATATTCTGGGAGCGAGCCCCATTGAACCAGGTAGGTCCATACGAAGGACTGCCTCTCTTCATATGAACCTACATGGGCCCTGAGATCATCCTCTGAAGCCCTTCTTTGTGTGTCTCCTCTGCAAGAGGTCCAGATGTTGGCAACACAAGAATGGGCATCTTCTATGGTGGCTCCCCATTTGTGGAATGTTCTCCTTAAGGCAGCTCACCTGGCACCTTCATTATAAAGCCACTTCCGGCCTGCCCAGGAGGTGGGGTTGCGGGCTTCATGCCCACCCCCACGTGAGCAGGGGCTGGTTTCAGCCCCCGCAAGAACAGGGGAATCCCGGCCACGTCTGCTCTATTTAGGGCCAGTGCAGAGGGGGCTCGCCCTCTTTTCACCGGCTAGCCCTCACGTTTTCCCACCCTCCCTCCCTCCCTTTAGGTATGCTTTAGGTAGGTCTTTGACTTTGCTATGGACTTCGGCCTGTCGCCGCAAGGGGCATGGTAGGAATTTTTCGCAATTGGCAATTTATAGCCTCTTGGTTTTTCGCCTACCTCGTAGCAACTCGTCACAACTTTTCGGCATTGGCGGTAGGCATTGGTAAGAAGGGGTTAAGAGGATGTGGGGGGGGAGGAACGCCATCACCTCCCCCCAGTGAGCGAAGGGTGGTCCGTTAAAGGACTCTGGGGGGCGCGGCCCTGTCCGAAGCCTATGGAGGTGTGGGCCAAAGGCACGCCCCCGAGCGGTGACCCGTGGGAGCTCCTAGTCGACGTGCCTTGGCAGGAGACTCCCCCGATAAACTGTTAACCCTTCCCTGTGTCTCCAGCAAATGGGCTGGAGCCGGATAGTCGATAGGACCAACGCCTAAGCCAATGCCTCTCAATCCTGAATTCAATAAAGTTGTGGCCTAATTCGCCCAATTAATCTTAATTATGGTGTCTCGTGTCTTTATTTATCCTGGTGGGGGGCAGGAACTTGCCACGCAAACCTTTAGGCTCTAGACAAAAACATTCCTCTTCAACCAGATATTTGTCTGGTTGACAGCCAATGCCCTTTCAAATGTTTTGTGGGAGGGGGGATTATTTGTTTGTTTTTTGTTCCTTATTATGTATTTTGAGCTTCCTATGTTGTAATTTCATTTTGTGAACCACCCCGAGATCTATCGAAATACAAATTTTAACAAAAAGAACCACCACAACAGCTCGGCGTGGGTTTATGTCTGAGCAGAAATGCCTAAGATTGGTCTGGCGGTGGGCTGTTTCCCTGACTTGCTCTTTCTATCCAGATTTTAAAAGGGGTGGCATGCAAGGATATCTGAACTATTTTTAACCTAATCACGTCACCACCACAAAAATTGGCAGCGGAAGAGGGCCTTTTTATAGGAGTGGGTTCAGAAGGCTTCGGGATGCTCTGAATTTAAGCTAAACCGCCGTGATTTATTTGTGAACTTTGGGGAGGACGACTGAGAAAAACCAATTCAATTAATAGTTGGCACTTTTTCATAGCTTATTGGAGCATTGAATATAATATTAATTTAAAAGTGGAGACTACTAAGCAAGATAGGCTAATGCTCTGACTGGACACAAGGCAGCAGTTTCCTGTGTTGTAAGTAAGAAAGTGTTTATAAATATACAAACAAGCCCTACAAACTGAGGAGCCAGGATAGAGTCGGTCACGTTAAAGGGGCGGGTGGCACCTTATTGGCTCTCCTGCGTCACTTGATCACAGCTGGGGTACAGCCTGCAGTACCACCGTGTGCCCATCTGCAGTGGTGGCACTGCAGAGCAGCTGAGATGAGACCATCATGTGGAAGCTGAGGCCTGAGACTGGAGTCTTGTCTACAGCACAGCTGGTTACAGTGTTGTCGCTCTGCAGCGTTGCGCTTTCATTAAAGCAATTTGTCGTACCTCGTAATGCCGAATCAGTCCACAGAGGGCCTCTCTACGGTGTTTTCAGCAGCCCTGATGAGTTTCTCCCTCCACACAGGCTCTGCTCGCATCGCTTCCCACGCAGTTCTGCTGAACAAACACCTGTTCGATTGAATCGAGGAGAGAGGGAGAAGCAGGGGAGAGGATAGAAAGGGGAGAAGGAGAGAAAGAGACGGAAGCATGTCAGAGCACACACCTGGATGTGTTGCATCAGCCCAGAACAAACTCTTGTCTTTGTAATAATAATAATAATAATAATAATAATAATAATAATAATAATTTATTACATACTCAGCCTATCTGGCCAGGTCTCCCCAGCTACTCTGGGCGGCTTCCAAAAGAATATTAAAAGCACGATAAAACATCAAACGGGCTGCCTTCAGATGTCTTCTAAAAGTCAGATACAGTGGTACCTCGGGTTAAGGGCTTAATTCATTCTGGAGGTCTGTTCTTAACTAGAAACTATTCTTAACCTGAGGTTCCACTTTAGCTACTGGGTCCTCCTGCTGCCGCTACATCATTGCCGCACAATTTCGGTTCTCATTCTGAAGCAAAGTTCTTAACCCGAGGTACTATTTCTGGGCTAGCGGAGTCTGTAACCTGAAGCGTCTGTAACCTGAGGTACCATTGTAGTTGTTTATTTCCTGGACATCTGGTGGAAGGGCGTTCCACAGGGCGGGCGCCACTGCCAAGAAAGCCCTCTGCCTGGTTCCCTGTAATTTCAATTTTTGCAGTGAGGGAACCGCCAGAAGGCCCTCGGAGGTGGACCTCAGTGTCCAGGCTGAACAATGGGGTGGAGACGCTCCTTCAGGTATACTGGGCTGAGGCCATTTAGGGCTGTGAAGGTCAGCACAAACACTTTGAATTGTGCTTGGAAACGTACTGGGAGCCAATGTAGGTCTTTCAGGACTGGTGTTTTATGGTCCTGGCGGCCGCTTCCAGTCACCAGTCTGGCTGCCACATTCTGGAAAGAAATACCCTGAAAATGCCTGCTATTCAGGTGTCTGCGCCTTTAAGAGCATCCTGCCTCCAGCAGTGGAGCACAGCCATTGTGGCTAGTAGCCATTGATAGCCTTTTTCTCCGTGAATTTGCCCCATCTGCTTTTAAAGCCATCCAACCTGATAGCCAGCCCTTCATCTTGCAGGTGCAAATTCCATAGTTCTATGCGCTGGATTAAAAATGTACTGCCCTCAAGCTTTCCCCTTGCCAGCGCAGGCTAGTTTAGGAATTGTGGAGATCTTTCTTTGAAACAGTAGAAGAACTTCAGCTGTGGGCCTGTATGAGAGCCAGTGTGGTGTAGTGGTTAAGAGCGGTAGACTCGTAATCTGGGGAACCAGGTTCGCATCTCCGCTCCTCCACATGCAGCTGCTGGGTGACCTTGGGCCAGTCACACTTCTCTGAAGTCTCTCAGCCCCACTCACCTCACAGAGTGTTTGTTGTCGGGGAGGAAGGGAAAGGAGAATGTGAGCCGCTTTGAGACTCCTGAAGGGGAGTGAAAGGCGGGATATCAAATCCAAACTCCTCTTCTTCTTCTTCTTCTTCTTCTTCTTCTTCTTCTTCTTCTTCTTCTAGGATGGTCCAGAAGCCACACTGTCCCTGGAGCCTTCAGGGTTGGCTTTTGGTGGCACCTCTGCATGGCATTCAAGTCTCAGAAGAAAACTGAAGAATCCCATGCGGTTTATGTGTGACGGGAAGTTCTCCATCATCAGACATGCAAGTTTCAAGACTGCTGTCGAAGTTCGCGAAGATTTAGCTCACCTGGCGATTTAGCTTCTCAAGTCCCAGGCCATGGGGCAGAACCCCAAGTAATTAGAGTGCACAGGAGTTTCTAAAACTCCAACTCTCCCACAAAAATGGCAAAATGAGGCCGAGAGAGAGAGAAATGCTTGCCACGTATAGGAACCAGAAGAGTCTTCCAGCAGCTAAAAAAGCCAATGCAATTCTGGGCTGCATCAATAGGAGTATAGCATCTAGATCAAGGGAAGTAATAGTGCCACTGTATTCTGCTCTGGTCAGACCTCACCTGGAGTACTGTGTCCAGTTCTGGGCACCACAGTTCAAGAAGGACACGGACAAACTGGAACGTGTCCAGAGGAGGGCAACCAAAATGGTCAAAGGCCTGGAAACGATGCCTTATGAGGAACGGCTAAGGGAGCTGGGCATGTTTAGCCTGGAGAAGAGGAGGTTAAGGGGTGATATGATAGCCATGTTCAAATATATAAAAGGATGTCACATAGAGAAGGGAGAAAGGTTGTTTTCTGCTGCTCCAGAGAAGCGGACACGGAGCAATGGATCCAAACTACAAGAAAGAAGATTCCACCTAAACATTAGGAAGAACTTCCTGACAGTAAGAGCTGTTCAACAGTGGAATTTGCTGCCAAGGAGTGTGGTGGAGTCTCCTTCTTTGGAGGTCTTTAAGCAGAGGCTTGACAACCATATGTCAGGAGTGCTCTGATGGTGTTTCCTGCTTGGCAGGGGGTTGGACTTGATGGCCCTTGTGGTCTCTTCCAACTCTTCTATGATTCTATGATTCTAATTGGCAAAAAGTTGACAAGCTGGAACCCAAGACGATCAAGGGTCTGGAGACCAAGCCCTATGAGGAACTGTTGAAGGAGCTGGGTGTGTTTAGCCTGGGAAAGAGGGCACTGAGAGGCGATAGGATAGCCTATCTCAAATATCTCAAGGGCTGTCCCATGGGAGATGGAGCAAGCTGGTTTTCAACTGCTCTGGAGGGTAGGGCCCGACTCAAAGGAGTCCAGTGATGAGAAAGGAGATTCTGACTCAACATTAGGAAGATCTTCCTGACAGCAAGAACTGTTTGACAGTGGAACGGATAACCTTGGAAAGTGGTGGACCCTGTTTCATTGGAAGTTTATAAACAGAGGCTTGGGTGTCCATCTGTCAGGGATTCTTTAGCAGTGATTCTACATTGCAGGAATCTGGACTAAATGACCCCTGGTGGGTCCTTTCCAACCCTACAGTTCTGTGATTCTATGGAGGCTGCCTGTGCTAATTTATGCATTTGGATGCAAATTTAGAAACAGGGGTTCTAGGATTTAAATGGCAATGCAATGCAATTCCGACGAAAGAAGAATGGCAGACAAAGTTAATGGACTACGCAGAATTAGATAAAATGACAGGAAGGATTTGAAACCTGCAGGACCAGAGATTTACAGAAGATTGGAAGAAATATATGAACTATTTGGATAGCAACTGTAATATCAACAAATTACGCTAGTAGGACGGCAAGAAGTTTTGTAAGGAGAAATGTATGAAGCATTGCAAAGTAGAGAAAGAATAGAGATATTAGTTATGAGTTAAATGTAATTGTGGAAGTAAGAAATGTATATTTATTGAATAAATTGGAAAATTTTCAGATGTGATTGATGGAAGTAAAAAAAAATGGTGTAAGATATGAAAGTATGTTTAATTACTGTTGAAAACGATATGTCAAAAAAACTAATAAAAAAATTATATTAAAATAAATAAATAAATAGCAACACAATTCAACTCACCTCTCCGGGTGCTGCTAACTGTTAATAGGCAAGTTCAAGTCCCTGCCCCCATTTCTCACTCCTTTGGTTTCTTTTTCCCTATCGGCTTAAGCCAAACTCATAGTAGACAGCCTTTCAAATACAGGATTCTTTCAGAGAAAGAAGTGTCCTCCGCAAAGCAGGGCATGCAATTACTCTAGCGCCAGCCAGCCATGCCCTGGCTCAAGATACTCCATTGCATTCCACTTCCTCCCCCCATTTTCCACCCCCATGCTCAGCATTCCGTGGCTACTGAGCATGCCCAGTATTCATCCATTTTCTCTGCAACCCACAGGGTTCCTCTAAAACCTTCATCTTCTGCATGGGACGTGCCATTTCGGGTTCATAAGGACAGGTATCTTTCAAGATACGAAGGCTGTGTTTGCATACAAAGCTGGCCCCATCTGGCCCGAGAGATGCTCAAAAACTCCCTTACATTTGCCAAACCAGACAAGCCCCCAAACCCATCAGTTGACCAAGTTCCAAACAGGAAGAGCAGGGTGTTTTCGACATGGTGCATCCCAAACTTCACACTGGTCTTCAGCGTTGATTTCTCTCCCTCACTACACCCCGGCACGACTCTTTTACAAACCTGGACCTGGGTTCAAATGTGACCTCAGGCAGGAATCGGCCTCAGGCAGGTCTCCTAAACCCCAAACCCCACCCCACCCGACCCCAGCTCTAAAAGGGAGCATAGCCGGGCCTGGTCCCTCACAGGGTAACTGTGCAAAGGGAGCTTTGCAAAAGTGCTTGGCGGATGAACTCTTCAACCTCAAACCTATTGATCTGAAAGGAAGTCCCATTGATTTCGATGGCACCACTTAAGTGTGGTTAGGAAATCAGCTGGGGGCGGGGGGGGCAGAATGCTGCATATGCATAATTAATCCTAATTGCAGAGGGCCCTGGAAGACCCTGCTCCACAATCCATCTCTTGTTCTTCTGCTGGAGAGGACAATTTGGGGGAGTCTATTAAACACCTCCAAAGTATCGGATGAGGACCATAGTGCCGCCACTCGTGTTCAGGAGACATTGTCAGAAGATGGATTAAAGATCTGGGTGCTCTATTAAAAAACATTTTCATGTACGCGACAAAGGTGGCAAGAGTCTTGATAGCACAAGGATGGAGGAATGAAGAAATCCCGACCAAAGAACTGTGGCAAGAGAAACCGATGGACTATGCAGAATTGGCGAAATTGACACACAAACTACGTGATAAGGGCAACTGTGACTTTAAAGAAGAATGGGAACCTTTTACAAAGTACTTGAAGAAACGACAAAATGAACTGGCAGGTTTTGAATAAACATACACAAATTTATTATTGGTAACATATAGATAGATAAATTAAGGATCTTTACAATTTTATAATACGCAGAGAATAACACGTGCTGAAAAACCAGAGAGAGGAGCTGAAGGAAGTCTGGGGGGGAGGGGTTGTTGTTTTTCTCTTGGGGAAGGGCAAGGGAAAAATATGGAGGGAAATGAGGATGATATGTTTTTGATAAACTGTTATGTTGAAATCCCTAATAAAAAATATTTTTTAAAAAAAAGATCTGGGTGCTCTGAGATGTGGTGCTGCCAAATGCACTTTCCCCTCAGACAGGTATGGGGGATATTTCCAGCCTTAAAGGTAAAAGGTAAAGGACGCCTGACAGTTAAGTCCAGTCGCAGACCTTACAGTTATATTATTCTGTGATGAGCTGGTTGATGGGCCTACTGATCTCTGCCAGGCTAATATAAGACCCTCAGCTGATTCCCTGCATTGACCATCCAGACAAAAGCATCGCAACGTGTTTTCCTTTACTAGCACGGTCTCTTAAAACAATATTTAAAAGTCTGGATTTCTTAAGCGCACCAGCATGCCTTCACAATGAAGCCGCTCTGTACATTGATTGCCAAGGCACATTTCCTTCCAAAGTATCTCACAGAATCATAGAATGGTAGAGTTGGGAGGGGACCCTGAGGGTCATCTAGGCCAACCCCCTGCAGTGCAGGAATCTCAGCTAAAGCATCCACGACAGATGGCTGTCCAACCTCTGCTTAAAAATACATCGGAATTCTACCCTCTGCAAACTTTGATGTGGAGCACAGGGCAGGCACCCTCTTCACTTTTGGAGAAATTGCTGGATATACTCAGGAAACCTGATCATCCCAATTGGCGCATGCTGCTAATGACGAGCCCATTTTTAAATGCTTAAAATCCTGCCAATCAGCTGTTTGCTCAGGAAAGGAGAATGGGAAGGGCTGAATCCAGACACTCCCCACCCCCAGCCTCCTCCAGCAACCCAACAGTGGGATTTGAGTGTTTTTCATAAGGAGTCCCACACTGTTGGTTGCATGCCAAACAACATTTAGTTGTGCATGCAGCCTCTCATCCATGCAGCTACAGATAAGCATGTCAAAACTATGCCCCTAGAGCAGGGGTAGGCAACCTAAGGCCCAGGGGCCGGATGCAGCCCAATCGCCTTCTAAATCTGGCCCGCAGACAGTCCGGGAATCAGCGTGTTTTTCCATGAGCAGAATGTGTCCTTTTATTTAAAATGCATCTCTGGGTTATTTGTGGGGCATAGGAATGCGTTTGTTTTTTTCCTTCAAAATATAGTCCGGCCCACCACATGGTCTGAGGGATAGTGGACCAGCCCACGGCTGAAAAAGCTTGCTGAACCCTGCCCTAGCGGGATCAAGCCCCAGATATCTGCATTTGCTAAGATGGTTTGTTTTTATTTCAACATTTGAAACTTGATAGGATGTGAAGATTGAAATCACAGCATATTTTATTTCTGATTGCCTCCGAGAGTCAAAATGCAGGTGCATTTTGTTTTTGATTGATGGTTTGCAGTAGAATTTAGTATCTGACAGTATTTATCACACAAAATAGAATGGCATTTTGCATTTGACACCTGATGAAACTTCATAATTGATACCTGCCAAAATTCAAAACAATTAAGAGGCACCAATGAAGGACTCCAGCGGCAAAAGATGAATGATAACTTGGAAAATTTGCTGAGTTTTTGAATGATTTTATTCATGCACCATGCTGCAGAAGGTCTTGATGGATTGCTCACACCCAGCCTTTGCATTTTGTGTATAATTGATTAACTATTGCTTAATCAACTGATCAAAAAGCAATATTGATGAAATTGAATGTTTAAAGCACTTCACATGCATTATCTTCAGTAATCCTCACAAGAACACTGCAAGGTAGGTTAGCATTATTCTCCTATTGCAAATGAGGGTCTGAGGAATGAAGGTTTGGCTAAGTTGAGATTCCTGCATTGCCGGGGGTTGGACTAGATGACCCTTGGGGTCCCTTCCAACTCTACAGTTCTATGATTAATTGCTGAGGGGACTTCCTAGCTCATAGGAAGCTGTCTTATACCATGTCAAACCATTGGGTCCATCTAGCTTATTATTTTGTACACTGGCAGTGGCTCTCCCAGGCATTCCCAGTCCCACCTGAAGATGCCCAGGACTGAAGTTAGAACCTTCTGCATCAACACAGATGCTTTTTTGCTAAGCTACAGCCGTTCCCCGATAAGTCACACACTCTAAGGCACTAAATCACAATTGCTCTATCTATCTAATTTCTCGTGTAGGTATAGATAGATCATTATGTACAAGTGCGGAGAATGTCTGCTGAATGGAGAAAGCACAGAAACACTGGATAGTGTCGATTCAAAGGCGCCAAGAGAAAAACTGCAGACAGACAGCTTATTTTTCATTAATTCGCTGCAAAGTGTTATGGCGAACCTTTCTAGTTTATATATATATTTTAAAAGTGGCATGTGCAGCAAAGCAAGGACAACGGCAACAAATGACCGCAGTGGAAATGAGTGGAATCTAAAATTATAAAATAAAAGATTAAATATTAAGGAACCGAACGCACTGCTTGGATAATAGACATCATCTCTAAACAATGCCAGAGAATGAGCCTCAGCTCCAGTCACAAAACGGGTATTTTGATCTGCGCCTAATCCCTCCATATTGGCACGTATATGAGCTCTCTATATATAGACAGTTATTTCATCCAGGGAGGAGGCTGGTTCACATGGAGGAGAACTTTTAGTAGTGTTTCTATGGTTACTTTTCAGAGTTTCGAACACTCGAGGCTTACAAGGTGGGGTTGTGTTGGGGATTCTCCAGAACAAAAAATATGAGTATCCGGGTGGGGTGAGTGAGGAGCTGCAAATTGGCTCCGGAGTGAGTATGAATTTACACACACACACACACACACACACACACACACTTCTCTTCCTGAAATCTGGTCTTCTCCTTGCCACCACCCCTCTTGTTCTTCTTCCCCATATGACTGGATCTATCGGGGGGGGGGGGGGGGCAAAGAGGGAAACTTCCTCCAAGCCATCAAGCATAAGGTTACCAGATCTCCCCCTTTCCCAGGGACAGTCCCCGGATTTACAAATCAGTCCCCATACAAAATCCTATCATTCCTACTGAAGTTGAAAAGTGTCCCTGGATTCATTGAAAAAAATGTGGTATCCTTAAACAAGCAAACACCCTCCAGCAAACATATACAGGAAGACCACAAGGTTAAAACGAGGGAGAAAACCAATGCCACCGCAATTGTCAAGAGGGGTTTCATTTTGACTGAGATGCTGGTAACAGGGTGTCATAGCCAGCGCTGACCCAAGACATTCCGGCACCCAAGGCAAAGCCCAAATTGGGGTGCACCCCCCTCTCTGCTAGGGAAGAAGGGGTGAGAGAAGATTGGCATCAGGGAGAAGGCAGGAGGGAGATCAACACTGTGATCTGCTGCCCCTGGGGATCTGCCTCCCGAGGCGGTTGCTCACCTGGCCTCATGCATGGGCTAGCCCTGGTCAAAGCTGACTTGAAGATACATCCTTGGACAATGACTCTGAGAGGTTATTGGACTGATGAAGCCCCCCTGTTCTTAGCTGGGGGATGCTTCGGCCTTGGTGAGGAGAAGAGCACACACCTGTCCCAGGTTCGGTCCCTATCCTATCCTAACAGATATCAGGTACCAGGGTAAAGGGTCGCTAAACTGAGTGAGCCCAAACTGGGTTTGAGCAGTCCAGTAGCCCAGTTAGGCACAAACTAGCTCCATTTCTTCGCCTCCATACTTTCCCCACCCTCGGGCGCCTGGAAGCTTTGCCCCGCGTTGCGCGCTTCCTCGGCGGAGCTTGGGGAAGTCTCTCTGTGCATGCTCAGAAGCACCCTCGCCAGCGCCGAGCTCCGGGGGCGCAGGAGGAAGCAGACGGAGGAGACTCGGTCCTGGTGAGGACTGAGCAGGCAAAGTCCTAGCCTAAAGCTCAGAACAAGAAAACGGGGAGAAAAGGAATCGGGATCGCCCGGTTTACCTTCCCAGTCGCTGTAGGAGCGCACATGCCAAAGAGGTGCGGGGTGCTGGCTGGGGCGGTTGCCTCCTATTTCCCACGCTCCCTTCGGCAAAAAAATAGCCTCTCCCGTGGCTGCAACAAGACAGCCCAGCTCCTGCGGGTCCCTCCAGTCACTGTCGAGCTCATCGCCTCCCTCTCTCCCCAGAAGCAGGGAGGCGGTCGCCCAGATGTTCCCTTCCTTCCCGGATTGGTCCAGAGGGAAAAGATGTTGGGCTCGTTGCTAGGCGAGTTGCTAAGAGGCGGTGACGCTCTCGCAGCATCTCCGGAGCGGCTCGAGAGGGCCCTCGCCGAATGTCCTGCTGAGATGCTCGAGAGGTGGGGAAGGAGGTTTTTTTTAGGGGGGAGCACACTCGGCCCCCAGCCCAGTGGGAGCGCAGAAACGGTGGGAGGCGGGAGGGAGGGGAGGGGCTGGTTAGTTGTGGGGATGGAGCCAGCGAGGCAGAACCAGTAGAAAGGGTCTCCCAAAGGTCATCCAGTCCAACCCTGGTAATGCAGGAAAAGTGGGCTTGGCTTGGCTTGTGGAATAAGGAAAGGGGGAGAGGGCATTACGATGGGCGGGTGGATGTGTTCAGGTGTATTTATTTTTCCTCACATTTATTTATTTAACAGATTTATCTACCAATATTATTTTTTTTAAAATCCTGTTTACATGAAATTGGTATTTTCAAAATTATTCTTAAAATAGCAAGAAAGCTTTGAAAATAGGAGACGTAATGGGTGGAATTCACATGACCAGCCCCATCAGCAGATACCCTGAGCAAGGATTTCTGCTCGTCCAACTTAGCTTTGCACGAACACCCCTCGCATCCAACCACGTGCTCCCTGAGTCCCCTGAAATCGGCTGCGACGGGGTGAGGACAACCCCCAGAAACAGGAACACAGTGCAGGGAGGAGAGAGAAAATCGTTGGATCTGGAAAGCTGAAATGCTTGCGCAGAGGGAATGATTAGAAGAGTGCAACACTGCATTCCGATTTCCGCCCATTATATTTTTCTAGTAAGATTTATATACTGCATATATATTTTTTAAAAAAATATCTAAGTGGTTATCATAAAATGTCATACACTTTTAAAAGCAGTTAAAACAGACTTTAAAATAGCAGACATTATATGCTTATTTACATATATATATTGCATAATAATAATAATTCCAAAGCAGTTTGTTTTTTATATTGCTTTCATATCCTACCTTCCTCCCCCCCCCCCCAGGAGCTTAACTTGGCATACATGGTTCTCCCAATCCTCATTTGTTCACCACAACAACACTGCGAGGTAGGTTAGGCAGAGAGGCAGTCACTGGCCCAAGGTTACCCAGTGAGCTTCATGACTGAGTGAGGATTTGAACCCTG
Source organism: Podarcis cretensis (assembly GCF_951804945.1). Lineage (NCBI taxonomy): Eukaryota > Metazoa > Chordata > Lepidosauria > Squamata > Lacertidae > Podarcis > Podarcis cretensis. The sequence goes on along the minus strand of NC_137170.1, from coordinate 10,341,855 downwards.
GTCTCCCAGGTCCCAAGGGATGCAGGTGGCGCTGTGGTCTAAACCACTGAGCCTCTTGGGCTTGCCGATTGGAAGGTCGGCGGTTCGAATCCCCATGATGGGGTGAGCTCCCGTTGCTTTGTCCCTGCTCCTGCCAACCTAGCAGTTCAAAAGCATGTCCAAGTGCAAGTAGATAAATAGGTACCACTCTGGCGGGAAGGTAAACGGCGTTTCCGGGCACTGCTCTGGTTTGCCAGAAGTGGCTTAGTCATGCTGGCCACATGACCCGGAAGCTGTACACCAGCTCCCTCGGCCATTAAAGCGAGATGAGCGCCGCAACCCCAGAGTCGGTCACGACTGGACCTAATGGTCAGGGGTCCCTTTACCTTTACCTCCCAGGTCCCAGTCCAACACTCTAACCACTACCGTGCACTGTCTCTCTTTACATGTTGCTGTTGTTTAGTCATTTAGTCGTGTCCGACTCTTCGTGACCCCATGGACCAGAGCACACCAGGCACTCCCGTCTTCCACTGCCTCCCGCAGTTTGGTCAAACTCATGCTGGTAGCTTCGAGAACATTATCCAACCATCTCATCCTCTGTCGTCCCCTTCTCCTTGTGCCCTCCATCTTTCCCAACATCAGGGTCTTTTCCAGGGTCTTCTGTTTACATAGAATGATATAAAACATTGTTCAAAGCAGGCTTTAGAAACAGTGAATGTAATATATTTAGTTACCAAGATTTACATACCACTTAAACAAAACTATTTGCACATTGGAAACAGATGATAAAAAATTACATACCACGTGAAGAAGAAGAGTTTGGATTTGATATCCCGCTTTATCACTACCCAAAAAGTCTCAAAGCGGCTAACATCCTCCTTTCCCTTCCTCCCCCACAACAAACACTCTGTGAGGTGAGTGGGGCTGAGAGACTTCAAAGAAGTGTGACTGGCCCAAGGTCACCCAGCAGCTGCATGTGGAGGAGCGGAGACGCGAACCCAGTTCACCAGATTACGAGTCCACCGCTCTTAACCACTACACCACACTGGCTCACGTGAATGCAGGTTGAATCAACCCAAATCATTGCCTGGGAAGAAGGCAATGATGGGGAAAGGTGTAGCGATGGCATTGCCAGGGTAAATCTTTAGGGCACATGTCTCGTGTCCTGCTAAGCAGAATAAACAGGAGGACCTCCAGACCGAGCAAGGCTAGCTTGCCGCATGTTGAAGGAAGGGAAGTAATCACAGAATCATAGAATTGGAAGGGACCCCAAAGGTCATATCTACCCCCTGGTAATGCAGGAATCTCAACAAGATCATACATGACAGGTGGTCATCCAACCTCTGCTTAAAAACCTCCAAGAATGGAGAGTCTGCAACCTCCCCAGGGAGTCCTCTCCACTGTCGAACAGATCCTACTTTTCAGAAAGCTCTTCCTGATGTTGAGTCAGAATCTCTTTTCTTGTAACTTAAAGCCACTGGTTTGAGGCAGGAGAAAACAAGCTTGCTCCATCTTCCATATGATAGCCCTTAACATATTTGAAGATGGTTATCATATCTCCTCTTTTCCAGGCTAAATGTACCCAGCTCCTTCAACTGTTCTTCATCAGGCTTGGTTTCCAGACTCTTGATCATCTTGGTCGCCCTCCTCTGCACACATTCCACCTTGTCAAAACCCTTCTTAAATTGTGGTGCCCAGAACTGGACACAGAACGCCAGGCATGGACTATACCAAGGCAACATAGAGCGGGACTATTACTTCCCGTGATCTGAACCCTGTACTTCTGCACATTACCATTTAAAGAGAGACCCTCTCCCCACCCTCAGGAAGTCCCTTAGAGTCTGAAATTGTAGTCCTGGTGATAAGGAGTGTGCTTTCCCAGAAGCCCATATCACATCTCAAAAGATCGGTTCAGTACTATTCCCCAAATGGTAGTCTGGGAAACAGACTGGTTTTGTTCCTCGTCTTTCATATTTTGAGACAGGACAGGCATCCACTATTGGCACCTTCCGGAAACAACTAAAGACTTTTTTGTTCCGGTAAACTTTCCCAGCTAGACAAATTGGTCTCTGCTCAGTATTCTTTTTAAATTTATATGCTGTTATTTTTGGTGTGGGTTACTGGGCTGTTTTTACTGCATCTTGTCTTCACCTTGGGGCTCTTGAGGAAGGTGGTTAATAAATTAATAAGAATATTTCCAACAAATCTCTGAGTGGTTTACGGCATCGTAAAAACACCACAAATAAATACAATTTACAAATCCATATTTTAAAGCAGTACAGATCGATTATACACCCTCTTAAGACATCATCATAAACTGAAACAACTAATATATGGGTGCCACGATAACCACGAGCAGATCCAAAATACAGGAATACAACCAGTTGTCCCCCCTCCCCACCAAATATGCAGTACAGTCATACCTCGGGTTGAAGTAGCTTCAGGTTAAGAATTTTCAGGTTGCACTCCGCGGCGACCCAGAAGTAACGGAGCGCGTTATTTCCGGGTTTCACCACTCACACATGCGCAGAAGCTCAAAATGACGTCGTGCGCATGCACAGAAGCGGCGAATCGCGACCTGCGCAGACGCGCGGACGTGGGTTGCGTTTGCTTCAGGATGCGAACGGGGCTCCGGAACGGATCCAGTTCACATCCAGAAGTACCACTGTATGCTTTTGTAGGAAGCAATAGCACTCTCGCCTCTACTGCTGTCTCCCCAACTTAAGCTCATCCTAAAAGCTGGGGTGAAATACTCCCCCACTCCCGGAGCGTCTCGCTTTCAGCAGGCAGCATCTGCAATCATAGAATCATAGAACTGTAGTGTTGAAAGGGACCACGAGGGTTATCTAGTCCAACCCCCTGCAGTGCAGGAATCTTTTTGCTCACCGAAGTTAGTGTCATTTCCGCCCATGCTCTAGCTGTAGAACATTCCAGAAACACACTCAGCAAAGCACAAGAAGCAGGTAGCACCTCCACCTCCACCGCCTCCCTGCTCGTTGTTCCCGTCCAAGTTTGTTTAAGCTCATCCAGGAAACAATCTTTCACAAGGGAGCGTTAGGTTTGAATAATGAGAGGAAAGGCAATTTGGCCCATCGCGAGAACCATGTCATTGAGTTTCAAGGCTCACGCTATATAGCCTTGGCTCAGATACAAGAAGGAAGGTCACCTTGCAGTTTTGACAGGTGCCTCCCACAGGACAAAGACAAAGAGATTCACGGTTACAACTTCTGGGTCAACGGCAGAGAAACAAGGGGGGCTGGCAGGGGGGGACTGGCAAGCTGCTTAGGCCAGGGCAGCTATCCCACCGTGTTTCCCTGGGAATAAAAGTCCTATTGAACTCAGCAGGGCTTGGTTTTGAGGAAAGGTACGAGGGTCACTCATTAAAGATTTCCCCTATGGAAGAATGAGGAAATCCCGACAAAAGAACAGTGGCAAGAGAAATTGGTGGATTATGCAGAATTGGCGAAATTGACATACAAACTGCGAGATGAGGACAACTGTGACTTTAAAGTAGAATGGGAACCTTTTTACAAACTACTTTAAAAAAACAACAAAATGAATTGGACTCCTTGGCAGGTTTTGAATAAACATACACAAATTTATTGATTGTTAACATAACAGACAGATAATTTAAGTATCTTTACAGTTTTACAATATGCAGAGAATAACATGTATTGAAAAATCAGAGAAAGGAGCTGAGGGAAGTCGGGGGGGAGGGTTTTTCTTGGCAAGGGAGGAGGGGGAAAAACAGGGGGAAATAATGAAGATGATATGTTTTGATAATTTGTTATGCTGAAATTAATTAATAATGATGATGATAATAATGATAATGATGATTTCCCCTGACCCACTTCTGGTTATTGTAGGAGGATGAAATTGCACATGTATGATGATACACCTCTCCATAGGTAACATTGTAATTTGTAGCTCTGGGCTCCTAACAGTTTCTCTGCTGCAGGTGCTAACATGGACTAACGTCTGATAACGGAACCAGCTGAGTGCAGAGCGGTCGTACATAGGATCTGGCTGTGCAGCTCACAGCCACCAGAACAGAGGGACAGAAATAACATTCTTGAAACAAGGGGTGGATAGATTAGGTTCCCAGATGACATGCGTGCAGCCCATGCTAGTGTCATGCTACATGTTCAGCAAGATGGGGGCGGGGCTTGAATAGAAGCTGGTCGTGGTTTTAATTTTGACCCACCAAAACATCCCAAGTCATCCTCCTCATCGTCATCACATTTGTTGTTGTTGTTTAGTCATTTAGTCGTGTCCGACTCTTCCTGACCCCATGGACCAGAGCACGCCAGGCACTCCTGTCTTCCACTGCTTCCCGCAGTTTGGTCAAACTCATGTTGGTAGCTTCGAGAACACTGTCCAACCATCTCGTCCTCTGCCGTCCCCTTCTCCTTGTGCCCTCCATCTTTCCCAACATCAGGGTCTCTTCCAGGGAGTCTTCTCTTCTCATGAGGTGGCCAAAGTACTGGAGCCTCAGCTTCGGGATCTGTCCTTCCAGTGAGCACTCAGGGCTGATTTCCTTCAGAATGAATAGGTTGGATCTTCTTGCAGTCCATGGGACTCTCAAGAGTCTCCTCCAGCACCATAATTCAAAAGCATCAATTCTTTGGCGATCAGCCTTCTTGATGGTCCAGCTCTCACTTCCATACATCACTACTGGGAAAACCATAGCTTTAACTATACGGACCTTTGTTGGCAAGGTGATGTCTCTGCTTTTTAAGATGCTGTCTAGGTTTGTCATTGCTTTTCTCCCAAGGAGCAGGCGTCTTTTAATTTCGTGGCTGCTGTCACCATCTGCAATGATCATGGAGCCCAAGAAAGTAAAATCTCTCACTGCCTCCATTTCTTCCCCTTCTATTTGCCAGCAGGTGATGGCACCAGTGGCCATGATCTTCGGGTTTTGTGATGTTGAGCTTCAAAACATATTTATATCCCACCTTTGAGAGCCAGTATGGTGTAGTGGTTAAGAACGGTAGTCTTGTTATCTGGGGAATCGGGTTTGCATCTCCACTCCTCCACATGCAGCTGCTGGGTGACCTTGGGCCAGTCACACTTCTTTGAAGTCTCTCAGCCCCACTCACCTCACAGAGTGTTTGTTGTGGGGGAGGAAGGGAAAGGAGAATGTTAGCCGCTTTGAGACTCCTTAAAGGGAGTGAAAGGCGGGATATCAAATCCAAACTCTTCTTCTTTGCCCCAAGAAGATCAAGGTGGCATACATAGTTCTCTGTTTCTCCATTTCATCTTCACAACTACATTGTGAGGTAGGAGAGACAGAGAGAGAGAGACGCCACCCCAAGGCCACCCAGTGAACTTCAATGCTGAGTAGGGGTTCAAACCCTGGTCTCCCAGATGCTAGCCCAAACACCCTGTTCTCTACAGAGCAAAAGGCAGTGTTCCCAGCTAACCCAATTCCTGCACTGCAATGAGTGGCTTAAAATGCTGGGGGCGGGGGAATCTGCACGTGTGCTTGTGTGCTGTAAGTATATTGCATGTCTTTTATTCGTTTATTTGTGTGCTTACAAATCGCCTTCCGTAAGGCACCCTGGAGCAATTTGCAATATAATAAAAACGAATCCATAACAGTAACATATCTGAAAACAGATATAGCTGCATATATATAACATATAACATATCTGAAAACAGATATATCTGCATATATAAAAACATTTAAAACAAAAAACAAATAAAACACCCGATGTGTGTGAAAACAGTTTAAAACAACAACACACGTATGGACATTAACACAGTAATAAGAAGATGATCTGAATCCCCCTTTGGATCTTGAAGTATGGGTTCCCCCAACAAAATTTAAAAATTTGGCTTTGTAATTTGGAATTTATGCGATGTGATTTAATTTGATGTGATTGGCCAGTTAATAAAAATTATTAAAAAATAAATAAATAAAACAACAACACACGTAAATAAAATCACTGTGAATCCAATGCAAATCTCCATTTAGAAGGCTTGTTGAAAGAGGAACATCTGTAGCAGGTTCCAAAAAGACAATAGAGGAGGAACACAGAATGGGAAGCAGTTCTAAAAGGCAGGTTCCAGCACCCTAAAGGACCAGTTCTGATATGGTGTGGAATGAATCTCCTAATAAAATGGTATCTGCAGGATGCCCTCTCCTTCAGAAGGCAGGAGTGATCTGTTGGGTATAAAAGAAGGTCTTTATGTGCGTGGGCACATTCATTTACATTGGCTACTTCTCCCTAGTAGGGGTGGCTGACCGTTAATAGCACCCTTGGGACTGAAAAAAGAAGGTGGCCCCTCTTCGTTTTGCTTCCTGTCTGGGACAGTCAAACTGGCAAGCCTATGGGAGACCACACTAAGTCGCTGCTTTTGGCTCAGATAGATGCAAGTTGCAGCTGGTTACTCCCCAAATGCACCACGTTCCCTGCTGAACACCAGCCAATTATGTAAAGCTGTGTAAGGTCAGCAGGAACTAAAATTACATCAGGGCCCTGTCTGTGTATCCATGACACGGTAAACTGCAAGGAGCAGCATCCCACATGGGAGGCATATCAAAAACTCAATCCATATTAGAGAAACACAAGCAAGAGGCTCGTGTGGTCCCAGGAGTAATTAAGGTGAAGGCAGAATGGAACAACCTTCAAAGTAATTAACTGAGCGCACTGAGGCAACACAAAGAGCTAAATTAATCCAGAACCGTGTTAGAAAATGAGGTGAAATTCTCAAGAAGTGTTCAAATTGCTTGTGGGGGTGGGAAGAGGGCAGAGGGATGGTGGCTTCTTAGCAACTGTTCTCAGAAAGTCATGATTTGGCTAAAACTGGGAGGAGGGGAGGTCAAGGGGTAGAGCTTGTGGGTTTCAGTTAGAGCGCTCCCTCAATAATCCATGCTGGGATCAAGTCCTCAGTTTCAAAATGACACATACACATGTCAACTCAGAAGAGTGTCGAATAGCTGCTATATCTTTCTATATAATAAAAAGTAAGGTTGTTGTCACGCTGTAGTTTGCTTGGCTGCTGACAGGCAGTGCTGCAGACTACAGAGGTCACAAGTGGGCATCCCAGGTGAATTGCAGAGGGACAGCCAGGACTCCTAAAGCTGCCAGCCTCCAGATCTCCAGGCTGGTCCATGCCACTGTTGGCCACCTTCCTCCTCCAAGGCCACCCTTGGAATCTGCTGTTGCCATCACTACCTTGTAATGAAGAACAGAAGGAAGAAAAGCACAGGGTGCAAGGATAGTGCCATGAGGCAGAAAGGGATAAGGAATGTGAGGTGGAAAGGGAAAAGTCACCTGTAAAGACTGTGTTTATCATTTAGGGATAGTTCCTTCGTATTAAGAACTTGGTACCTTGAGGACTTGCCCTAACGTCATAGGACAAGGCAGTTCCAAAGGCCTGAAGGCCGCTGCACAAATTTGCCTTAGGAAGGTCTGAAAAATAAAGTTGCGTCAAGCCATACCCACATTCCTCTGGTCTGCCTGCAGAATGATTCCATCACCTATACATGCAACTTTTTTTATTGCTTTGTGGGTGCAATGCATTTGCAGTAGTCTGGTTTGTGTTAAGCTGATCTGTGGTTGCTAGGTAAAGGGTAAAGGGACCCCTGACCGTTACGTCCAGTCACGGATGACTCTGGAGTTGTGGCGCTCATCTCATCTCGCTTTATTGGCCGAGGGAGCCGGCGTACAGCTTCCGGGTCATGTGGCCAGCATGACTAAGCCGCTTCTGGCGAGCCAGAGCAGCACATGGAAACGCCGTTTACCTTCCCGCCAGAGCGGTACCTATTTATCTACTTGCACTTTGATGTGCTTTTGAACTGCTAGGTTGGCAGGAGCAGGGACCGAGCAATGGGAGCTCACCCATCACAAGGATTCGAAACACCGACCTTCTGAACGGCAAGCCCTAGGCTCTGTGGTTTAACCCACAGCGCCACCCGTGTCCCTGTGGTTGCTAGATGCCGTCAAAAAAGCGGTATTGCTTCTCGCAGCCGAGCAGCAAAAAAACCAGACATGTGCAATAGATGAACAGAGTGTTTTCTGCGATTCCTGATCCCCCACCCACCAGTCCTTTTTATTAAAGATGTGATAAAGCAGCAGGAAAATGTTCTGTTTTATTTATTTATTTATAATCATTATGTAGTTTATTTTTAAAAATCTCAGTTGAATGTACTGAGCAAATTCAGGATGTTGTGCTTTTTTGAGAAAAAAGAAAAACCATTTCCACTGTTTACCTTAACAATCCTTCAGTAACTTCCTGTTAATGCATCAATCAATGTACTGCGTCACTCCAGCCATTGTGAGATCTCACACTTCAAATATCAAATTATATAAAACGAAACATGTGATTGAATATTATTGTGACATTTTAAGGTCCAGTAATTAATGGATAAGCTCTCCATACATACGCTATCAGCACATCCATCTTTCCTCCTTCTATAACATATTAATTTAGTAAGAAGAAGAAAAAGAAAGTTATATACCAGATTTCCATATGCCGTTGCTTTTTATCTGGTCTACCAGGAGATTTCCAGTTATCTGCTCTTACTAGTTTCTTGGCTATTAATAACACCATTGTTTAGTTCTAGGTCTCTGTCATTAACAGCTCCTTTTAGGCAGCCAAGGAGGATTTGCTTTGGATTTAAAGCTATATTACATCCAGTTATGCCATTTGTTTTATTTAACATCTCCTGCTGAAAGGGCTTGATTTGTGTACGATGCCAAAATATATGAATGCAACTGAATTCCAATATATCTCACATACCAGTATATCCTGTTGGCGATTGCAATTTTTTTCACTAATACTGTATTTTATAATCATTTATTTCATTTTAATTGGTAGTAGGTTTTAACATTTTAATAAATTCGAATCCACTCATCTCTAGGAATTAAAGCACCCATGTCCTGTTTAGTCTCAGAATTGGGAAACTTCTGAGTTATATCAAGAAAAATTCTGTACTAGGGATTCTATCCTGTAAGGTTTCTATTTCCAAAGATTGCAAGTTCATCCATTGTGTTTTTATAACTTTTATCTTATACAAGTAAAAAAAAAAACCAAACACCAGATATAGAACTTTCAGACTGAAGTAAGGTGATGGTCACATCATCTGCATAAAGATTTTTTCTTTTACATTGACCCAAGATTATACCCTTGATATGCATATTAATTCTAACTGTTGTACTGAGGGGTTTTGTGTAGATAGTAATGGTGAGGGAACAACCTTGCCTAGCTCCTTGGCTTAAAGTAACTGGATCAGAGATATTTCCATTTACTAATATCTTTGTACACAGGGCATTATAAATTCTTCTGACTCAGTTTATGAAGCTTACCTAAGTACCAAAAGCTTGTAATATATTTCCACCGAATTGACATTCAATTCTGTCAAAAGCCTTTCCGGCATCTAAACACAGACTAGTGTTTTTTTCTTATTTCATTGGAAGTTTTCTATAATATTTATCAATCGTTTGATATTAATTCACATATTACATCCTGCTATAAAACCAGTTCGGTCTCCTCAATATATTTTACATAATAATTCCCAAATTTGCTGCTATTAAAGTGCACCATAATTTGAAGCAATGATTAAGATAAGCTGTATATATGAAGAAGACAAGAATGGGTCTTTTTCAGTTTTAGGATGAGCATGGTACAGGTTTAACTTCATAATTTATGTTGTGTTTTTATATCAGTATATTGAAAACAAGCATTCTTAGTGGATTTAGAATGCTGTATATTTTTTTGCTTAAACTATTCTTTCTACCCTACAGTAGAAATATGTGACAAGTGACTCAGTGTATAAGGTGTTTTCTATTTTGTAGTACCGATTGACTGATTAATCTCTGACTAGTTTTCTGTCAGTAATTCCAGCAAAAATTAGTACTGTGTATACTGACAATATTTACTTGTGCAGCATACTGGAGGGGGACGACGACCAGACGTTTTAATTCATCCCTCTGCCTGCCCCTCCACTAAGTGTCTTATAAAGATGTTTCATGATAAATACTAAAAAGGTCTTTCAATGACAAGAGCCATTGTGCCACATAAATCAAACAGGTTTCACTGAGGCACCAAACATGAGATTGTTTTTATTGTTAAATCGTTTTGAGTTGTTTTATAGGAAATTCGTAACTGTAATAAAATAAAGTTATGAGAGGTGCATATGATAAATAAAATTCTATCTTCTGCTTTATTAGTAGCTTTTGATTTGGAGCGTAAGTTATCTATTGCCTTAGGGTCCACAGCCCAACCCTGAGCTCTTGTGGGATGGACAGCACCTCCACAACAGTTAGCCAGTTGCTACCTGTCCTTCAAGGATTAAGAACTCACTCCAAGAGCCCCACCCCCTTCAGACTCAGGAGGTGGAGCCTTGCAGCTGTGTATAGGTGAGGTCCACTAGTCCCTTTTGAGGGCAGAGGGTGGTATATGGCTGATCAGGCAGGGAACCTGACCACTGGGGTGGTGTCAGGGACTAGGCAGAGGAGGAATGGTGGAGACCGCCTCCCCAGCCTGAGCCCTTCCAGAGAAGAAAAAAACAGTTCAGAATTACAGCAGGGGTTTGAGGGAGGTCACAGCTCAGAGGAAGATGAGAGGTTGGGTAATAATGGAAGAGGAGATCACGCAGATCATCCGTGCCTACTGTGCTTACTTTGCCTACTCTGACTTCTGAGAAAGAAGCTGCTTCTCTGCCACGGGCAGAAACTGAGGAATTTCAATCGGAAGAGATGGCCTCAGGAGAAATCAGTTCCACTTTAGAGAAAATTCTTGAAAAATTGGAATCTTTGGATAAAAAAGTGGAATCTTTGGATAAAAAAGCTGATCAGCAAACAGCTAAAATTGATCATAATACTGAATGTCTAAATAGACTAACTGGACAAGTTGCACAGAATGTGCAAGCAATTGGAGAACTGAAGGAGACTGCAGGTGAAAATCGGAAATTGGCTGAAGATACCAGCCAAAGATTGGGAAATTTAGAGAAAGAGGTAAGACCACTCAGTAAACAAGTAGGTGAACATCAGACCTATCTTTCTATGTTAGAACTACAGAATAGACAGACCAATTTAAGGATAAGGTCGGTACCAGAGGTGGAAGAAGGCAACCTAGCTGAGTTCCTGACCAAAGAATTTTCCAAGTTTTGGAACTTAGAGGAAAAAGACTTTAAAATTGTATCAGCCTTCAGACTTGGAAGACTTATAAAGAGAGAGAAGCCCAGAGATTGTTTAATAATACTGAGATCAAAGGAGGAAAGGGACAAGATTTTGGGTCTACATTACGGAAAGTCACTGGATATTCTGGACAAAAGAATCGAAATTTTTAAGGATATTCCTAAACAACTGTTGGACCTTGGATCTGACTATTTGGAACTAGCAAGATTGTTAAGGAGCAATACAATTATCTTCAGGTGGGATTTTCCTCAAGGATTATCTTTTACTTTTAGAGGGAAGAAGATTAAAATCAGATCACTGGAAGATAGAGACAAATTTCTGACTGCGCACGGAGAGGACCTCCAAAAAGGATTGGAACTACCCTCGGGGCCTGTAGTACCAGAGGTGCCTGCACCCTCGGATTCTGAAGACCCAGCGAACAAGGTACTACCCCCAGAAAAATAACCAGACTTATCCAGGATGTCTCTGCAACTTTTGAGTTGGAATATAAATGGCTGTAACATTCCGGAAAAAAGAAGGAAAATTTTTCATATATTGAAAAAGGAACAATTGGACATTATTTGCTTACAAGAAACACATGTGACTAGGCTCCACAGGAAAGTATTAATAAACAAAAGACTTGGTCAGGAATTTATATCTTCAGACAAAGTAAAGAAGAGAGGCGTGGTGATATATGCAAAAGAGAGCCTGTCACCTAAATTCTTATTTAAAGATGAATATGGAAGAATTTTGGCTATTGAAATACAACATCAAGGAGAAAAGATTTTGATATTAGGAATTTATGCACCAAATGAAGGGAAGTCGGAATTTTTCAAGAAGTTGCATGAGACTATGCTGGAACATCTGGATTATGACAACATCATCATGATGGGAGACATGAACGGGGTCGTATCAACTAACATGGATAAGTCACAAAGCCAGAATGTTACAAAAGATGGCAGACTACCAAAGACCTTTTTTGAACTGACTGACAATATGGACTGGATTGACATTTGGAGAACGAAGAACCCCTTGGGAAAAGAAGGAACATTCTTCTCTGAAGCTCAGCTGACTTGGACAAGAATCGACCAAATATGGATAACTAGAGGTCTGGCACCGAAGGTCAGAAAGGTGGAAATCTGCCCAAAAACCTGCTCCGACCATAATGCACTGAAAATGGACATGATACTATTACCAACTGGATCCTTTAGATGGAAGATGAATGACAACTTGTTCAGAGATCAGGAGATTATTAAGAAGGCCCAGAAAGCATTGAAGGACTACTTTGAGATAAATATGAACACTACGGTGGAAAAAAGAACTATTTGGGATGCAAGTAAAGCTGTGATGAGGGGGTTCTTGATACAACAGAATGCTGCAAGGAAGAGGACACAAAATGACAGAAAAGATAAGATATTGGAGAAAATAAAAGAATTAGAGAAGAAGCTAAGATCAAACCCGAAGTCCCTGCCGATCTTGAGAGAAATCAAACTCTATCAAGCACAGTACTCTAAACTGATAAATCAGGAAATAGAGTGGAAGATTAAATTAATGAAACAAAAAACCTTTGAATCGGCAAATAAATGTGGGAAACTGCTAGCCTGGCAGTTGAAGAAGAGACAAAAATTGAATACAGTTACAAATTTGGAAATTGAAGGAAGAAATATTCAGAACCCCACGGAGATTAGAAAGTGTTTTTGGAAATATTTCAAAAAATTATACACCCAAGGGCCGCAGAATGAGGTCGAGATTAAACAATTTTTGGAGAAAAATGGACTCAAAAAGTTGTCACAAGAAAATAGATCTCTCCTGAACAGTAAAATAACATGCCAAGAAATTGAACAAGCCATTCAAAACATGAAATTGGGCAAATCTCCAGGGCCAGATGGGCTAACCTCCAAGTATTATAAGATATTAAAAGACTATTTGATACAACCATTGATGGAGGTTAGCAACGAAATTATGGAGGGGAGGAGGGCGCCGGAATCGTGGAAGGAAGCTTTCATCACATTGATACCAAAATCAGAAGCTGAAAAGACACAACTTAAGAACTACCGTCCCATCTCCCTTTTAAATGTGGATTACAAAATATTTGCAGACGTTTTGGCAAGTAGATTCAAAAAAGTTTTAAACGAAGTAATTCATAAAGACCAGGCAGGCTTTCTCCCAGGTAGACACATGTTTGCCAATACAAGGAACATTATTGACATTTTGGAGCTTTTGCAAACTGATATAAACACAAAAGCAGTGTTAATCTTTATAGATGCGGAGAAGGCCTTTGATAATATCTCTTGGAAATTTATGAAGGGAAATTTAAAAGAAATGGGAGTGGGTCGGGGTTTTGAGAATGGGATTGATGCAATATATTCAGAACAAAAGGCTAAATTGATAGTAAACAATGTGGTTACTGAAGAGTTTAAAATTGAAAAAGGAACACGACAAGGCTGCCCGATTTCCCCTTTGTTATTTATATCAGTTCTGGAGGTGCTCTTGAATATGATTAGAGGGGACCGGTTGGTGGAAGGGATTCAGGTCGGAGCGAAACAATATAAACTCAAAGCTTTTGCAGATGACCTAGTTCTGACCTTGCAGGAGCCAGAATCTAGTACAAAAAGAGTATTACAACTGATCCAAGATTTTGGTCGGGTGGCGGGATTTAAACTAAATAAACAGAAAACTAAGGTGTTGGGGAAAAATCTGACAGATGTAGAGTCGGAACAGTTTCAGAGAGAAACAGAACTAACTGTGGTCAAAAAAGTAAAGTACCTAGGGGTAAACATAACAGCAAAAAATCTGAGTCTATTTAAGGATAACTATGAAAAATGTTGGTTTGAAATTAAGAGAGATTTGGATAGTTGGACAAAATTGAAGCTTTCTTTGTTAGGCCGAATTGCTGCTGTTAAGATGAATGTATTGCCAAGGATGTTGTTTTTGTTTCAAACATTGCAGATTGTGGATAAAACAGAGTGCTTCCGGAAGTGGCAGAGAGATATATCTAAATTTGTCTGGCAGGGCAAAAAGCCCAGAATTAAGTTTAAGATACTAACTGATGCGAAAGAAAGAGGGGGCTTTGCCCTGCCGGACTTAAAGTTGTACTATGAAGCCGCAGCCTTTTGCTGGCTAAAAGACTGGCTACTTCTCGAAGACACTGACGTATTGGATTTGGAAGGGTTTAACAACGCTTTTGGTTGGCATGCATATCTATGGTACGATAAGGTTAAGATCAATAAGGTCTTTAAGAACCATATTGTCAGGAAAGCAGTTTTTAATGTCTGGACAAAATACAAAGACTTACTGGAAAACAAAACTCCGAGGTGGCTTTCACCTCTGGAAGCTAAGGCCCGAAAAAGACCCAATATGGAGGCCAAATGGCCAAAATATTGGGAAATATTAGAAAAAGACGGAGATAATTGGAAATTGCAGAGTTTGGAGAAAATGAAGGATAAAGTGCGAGACTGGCTACACTACGCTCAGATTAAAGAAGTCTTTAAAAATGACAAAAAGTTAGGGTTCCAGGTGGAGAAATCGAAGTTGGAAACAGAACTGTTAGAGCCTAAGACTAAGGTACTTTCAAGAATGTATAACTTGCTGTTAAAATGGAATACACAAGACGAAATGGTTAAATCGGTTATGATAAAGTGGGCTCAGGATATTGGGCATAATATTATGTTTGAGGACTGGGAAAGGTTGTGGACCACTGGGCTGAACTTCACTGCATGTAATGCTTTGAAGGAAAATGTAATGAAAATGATATATGGATGGTACATGACCCCAGTTAAACTTGCCAAAATATACCATTTGTCTGATAATAAATGTTGGAAATGTAAAGAACACGAAGGAACATTCTTTCACCTCTGGTGGACTTGCCCTAGAGTGAAGGCCTTTTGGGAAATGATATATAATGAGTTGAAAAAGGTATTTAAGTATACCTTCACTAAGAAACCAGAGGCCTTCCTTCTGGGCATTGTCGGCCAGAAGGTGTTAAAGAAGGACCGAACATTTTTTATGTATGCAACAACGGCGGCAAGGATACTCATCGCTAAGAGCTGGAAAACTCAAGATCTACCCACACTGAAAGAGTGGCAGATGCAGCTGATGGACTATATGCAACTGGCCGAGATGACTGGCAGAATTCGAGACCTGGGAGAAGAGAGGGTTGAAGAAGATTGGAAGAAATTCAAGATCTATCTACAAAAGTATTGTAATTTGGTTGAATGCTAAGATTGCCTACCATTGAATTAGATTTGAATTTGACGATAAGTGAGATTGAGGGAAACACAAAATTTTTGGAGATTAGATTAAACTAACTGAACAAGATTTAAGAATATAAATAAGATGCTAAATTGCTGGAAAAAATTTATAATGATGTAAGTGGGAGTGGGAGACGTGAGGGAGTCCAAAGAAGTTCTGAAAAATGTGTTATGATCCATGTTATATTGTTTATTATTTTTGCATTTGGTACTTAAAAAAATCTCAATAAATATTTATAAAAAAAAATAATAATGGGAGAGGAGGAGGAGGAGACAGAGCTGGTGCAGCTGGCTGACACGTTATCACTAGAAAGCATTCCAGATCCACCATCTCCCAGAACCTGGCGAGCCTTAAAAGTAAGAGAGCAAAGAGCTTGAAGACAGATGGCCCTAAGCGGCAACCATAGGGGTGTGGGTGCTGTTGACAAATGAGGAAGTGGGAGAGAAGGGGGTGGTGTTTTGCTTGGGACAACGCCACTATTCCACTATTACTTCAACAATGGGGAACTTGTGGCTCTCCAGATGTTGATCTCCAACTCCCATCACCCAGCATGAGATGATGTGCCTTGTAGTCTGTTATGTACTGAGTTGAATAGGATCCAAAAGGCAGCAGTCTGATTGGTCCTAGAACAATAGGATCCAGAATACAGCAGTCTGATTGGTCCACAGGAGCCACCCAATCCAGCTCCAAGTGGAAGGGAATCCGCAACCTGATTGGCTTACAGGAGAATCCCGGAATTAGCCAATCACGTGGGGCCCATTGTGTAAATAATGTATATAAGGCAGACATTCTGGGGGAACTTCCATTCCTCCTCACCACTATGAGCTGAATAAAGAGCATGAAATCTACTCTTGACTCCGAGTATATTTCATAGTGCAGCAACATCTGGAGAACTTCGGGTTCCCCTTTGTCGATATAATCCTTCCCTTGGAGACCAGAGTGCAAAAGCCCCAACACTTTCGCTACACGCAAATGCCTGCCATCTGATGCCCTTCTGCAGCTATCTCCAAGCCTTTCCTCCTGACCTTGCGTCACCCTACAGGATCAATGATTGTTCGTCTCTCTCCTCCTTTTAATAACACAAGACTCATTCACAGCCCTCAAAGCCCAGCGCTTCACAGAAATCTATGCCCGCACAACAGATCAATGCCAGGCTAGAGATGCAGGCAGAATACAAACCAGAGACCGTGGCAATGAAGGAGAGGAAATGTTTCTGAAGGTTCACCTCCGCTCCAGATCTCAAAAAGGCACGATGGGGTGTGGGAAAAGAAAACACACACCAATTACTGTGCATCTGCAGTTCCCTTTGCATCAGACAGAAGGGTGATTGCGAGGCATGGTTTTTACAAGCGCCAGCAGTCCCTGGCTTGAAGAGATATGTACAATTTCTATGAGGAGCAGGTGGTGGAATGCAGCTGCTGCATAATCACACACATCCTCCCCAAAGGAGCTCATCAATAGTCAATGGGGTGAAGTTAAACATGGGGTGAGGGAGAACCCGCAATGATAAATGCCGTCGCAGATGAAAAGAAGCATAAATGCTGGAAGTGGAAACGGCACTAGCAATCAAGCCAAAAACCTGCTCCACAAATTCTACCTCGTATATGCTTTTTTTAAAAAAAAAAAAATCAGCGTTAAAGAAATAGGTTGTTCCAGAGTTACGTGTTTCATTTTTAGAGAGCTGGAAGAGACCCTGAGGATCATCCAGCCCACCCCCCTGCGATTCAGGAATATGCAGCTGTCACATGCAGGGATTGAACCTGCAACTTTGGCATTATCAGCACCATGCTCTAACCAACTGAGCTATCCAGGCTGAGCTTATTTGTTGGGAATGGCAAGTGGGGAGAGTGTGGGGCACTCACATCCTGCTTAGGAGCTTCTAAGAGGTAACTGGCCACCCACTGTGACAACAGAAGAAGTCTGTATTCATTTAAATTTCACTCAGAGTAGACCCATTGGAGTTATTTGATGTTGGATGTGCCAACAACCCTTTAAGCTCCCAGGATTCCTTGGAGAAAGTCATGTGCTTTTAAATGTGCATCGAATGTGCTTTAAATGTATGGTGTTTGTGTGACCCTATTTGTTCTGCATGGTTCACATAAACTTCTGCCGTAGCTCAGTGGCAGAATCATGCCTTTTCATGTGGAAGGGTCCCAGTTCTTTTTTTTTTTTTAATAATATTTATTAAATTTTTAACAAAAAAGAGTTACAAAATAATGACACACACAAAAAACAATAATACAAAAATACAAAAACCAAAATTCAACATAAAAAGAAAAAAAATAAAATCTAAAAAATCCCTCTTTTATAATATCTTACATTCATTTACTTATTTTCGTGACTTCCTCACACCTCCCTTTTTTGTATTCCATTTAAAGATTTATTCAGCAAATTCATAACCTCATATTTTACCCTTAATTATTTATCATCACATATTTTAACTTCAAATTTTCATCCAAAATCCATCCCTTCTTGCCTATTCTTACCCTATTACTAGAACCACTTCATTTCATTGCAATGGCATTAACATTCAATAATTTTGCAGTGTTTCTGTAGGTAGATTTTGAATTTCTTCCAATCTTCTTCCACCGACTCTTCTCCCTGGTCTCAGATTCTGCCAGTCATTTCAGCCAATTCCATATAGTCCATTACTTGCATCTGCCATTCTTCCAAGGTGGGTAGATCTTGTGTCTTCCAATGCTTTGCGATGAGTATTCTTGCTGCTGCTGTAGCATACATAAAAAAAGTTCTGTCCTTCTTTAACACCCCTTGGCCGACCATACCCAAGAGAAAGGCCTCTGGTTTCTTCAAGAAGGTATATTTAAATACCTTTTTCAATTCATTATAGATCATTTCCCAGAAAGCCTTAATCTTTGGGCACGTCCACCAGAGGTGAAAGAATGTACCTTCAGTCTCTTTACATTTCCAACATTTATTATTGGGCAGATGATAGATTTTTGCAAGCTTGACTGGGGTCATGTACCACCTGTATATCATTTTCATAATATTCTCTCTTAAGGCATTACATGCCGTGAATTTCATACCTGTGGTCCACAACTGTTCCCAGTCAGCAAACATAATGTTATAGCTGATATCTTGTGCCCATTTTATCATAGCAGATTTTACCATTTCATCTTCAGTGTTCCATTCCAGCAGCAGATTATACATTTTTGATAGTGTCTTAGCTTTGGATTCTAACAATTCTGTTTCTAGTTTTGATTTTTCCACCTGGAAACCAATTTGGAAGGGTCCCAGTTCTATCCTTCTCCAGTTTAAGGGGTCAGGTGGAGGTGCTGGGGAAAGGCCCTCAGCTCAGGCCTGGGGTAAAGGTAAAGGGACCCCTGACCATTAGGTCCAGTCATATGGCCGACTTTGGGGTTGCGGGACTCATCTCGCTTTATTGGCCGAGGGAGCCGGCGTACAGCTTCCGGGTCACGCCGTTTACACCATTTTCCTTCCCGCTGGAGCGGTACCTATTTATCTACTTGCACTTTGACGTGCTTTTGAACTGCTAGGTTGACAGGAGCAGGGACCGAGCAATAGGAGCTCACCCCGTCGCAGGGGTTCAAACCGCCGACCTTCTGATCAGCAAGTCCTAGGCTCTGTGGTTTAACCCACAGCGCCACCCGTGTCCCTTCAGGCCTGGGGAGCTGTTGCTAAACAATCCTGGAACAGATAGACAAAACGTTCTGGCTCGGCTTCGTATTCCTTTATCAAGATTGGAGGATGGAATGGGATCGATGCTTATCCGGTTAAAATTCTCCTTCCTCTGAGGGGGGCGGGGAATCTTGTAATGCAAACTCCATGCATTACAAGAGTCAGAATTATCCATCTGCAAATTACATTGCTGCATTTTGTAGAGGAGGCTCTAATAAAAGAGCAAAAGGATCGTTCCTGAATGCCCCCAACCCAAAAAGCGTGCTTTGCAAATGGAATAATGCAAGGGTACTTTGCTTACTGCTTGACCCAAGAGAAACCAGGTAATTGGTTGAGTTCAATGCACAAGCAGAGTCTGTGGATGCTGTATTTGCATCCTGAAGTCTACTGTGGCTTTGGTACTCCATGCACACGTCTTCAATTACTCGTGTTATGCGGCTGCAATACTGGAAAAGTGTGCTGCCGCTGCCGCCAGTTTGCAGCGATGTGAGAGCCCTGACCCAGCCATTTTTGCTTTGCACCGACAGCTTGAGACTCAAACATTTAAGGAAAGGTTCTTTCTAGATCATGCAAGCATACCCCATGTGCAACTTTTATAACCTTCCCCAAGCTGTGCAAAGTGGAGATGGTTTCCTCCAAAGGCTTGGTGTGGCCTAGTCACTGAGGGAAGCAATGGATACTGACAGTCCCAGTCACTGGAAAGAAAGGACTCACCTGCATCAATAATAATAATAATTTTTTTAAAGTGTTTTAAATGCATTATAGCACTGTGACACTAGATGGCGCTGCGGAGTTCCATCTTTAGGTAACATGATTTTCCCCTTATGAGGTTTACAATGCATTTTCCCGGAAACATTTTTTTGATGTGTGTAGATCGAGCCAAAGTCTCCGCAATGCAATCCAAGGAACTGGAGTGAAATCAAATGGCAGTTATTTCTACCTAAATGCACTTCAGATTGCAACCTAACTAGCATAGTGGGACTGAATACTAACTTGCATGAACAGAGTGGATAAGAAGTCAGATCTGGATTTCACTGGCAAAAGAGAGAGAAAGAGAGCATTGGTTTTTTAAAAGTGCTCATATTGCTTTGGGAGTGGTACTGTGCCCTGTCAACCTCCACATTTGTGAACCCACAAGTTAAACCCACAAACCGCCTCCTGCACCCCCCCTTTAACTTTGCTTTGTTGCTTTGAAATTCTCACTGCACAGGAAAGGGAGACAGGAAGTATTTCACTGCTTGGATCAACAATTGCAAGTAGTTTCTGAACTCCGCATCAATAAGATCCATCCCTTCTGCATCCCATCACCTCTTTGGGCAGTTTCGTGCGTGTGTGTGTGTGTGTGTGTGTGTGTGTGTGTGTTTGCCGTAAAGCAGACAGCACTCTACACTTGCACAGGACAGTTAAGAGAAATGTTGCAAGTTTAATGTTGCACATTTAGATGCATCTCACATAAAAGTTAAGTATCTGAAAACGGTCAAGGTGTACATTTTGTTTCTATCGGTAAAAACTAAAACAATGCATACATTTAAATCAAGGGTATTCTGATGCAAGAACAAAACTACAATTATATAGATTTAAAAAAAAAAAATAGGTATTGCCCATAAACTGTGCTTAATTTATCCTGAAGATTTTGATCCCAATTCTTACTGATCAGCTACTCTGATGAACTGTGCTTCTGCATTTAGCAAGTCTAAAAAGGGGCTCCTTTGACTGGTTGACCCCATGCTCATGCACCCATTTCACTGCCATGCTTAGGGACAGGCACACTGCATAAGGGGCTTCGGGGGTGAACGCTCTTGCAGAGCCGGCCATCTACTGACTGAGGACAAGGGCAGGGAACATTTTTGGCTCCAGTGATCCCTTCCCAGCCCTGCAAGCCAGTTTGAGATGCCTTAAGCTCACCTCTTCAATCGCTGGTCACAGGGCTGGCAAAACTTGCCAATCCAGCCAGGTCTCTGCCTGCCCCACACCTGATCTCAAACGCAGCATCAGGTGTGCAGGACAGGTGGGCATGGTTTGGGTAAAATGTGCCTGCAGGCTGAAATGCATGGGTTGCAGGTTCCCCACCTCTGACATGGAAGCAGCACCCCAAATCCCACCCTCTGCTGCACTCACCCCACACATCAGACAGGGCTATGGGGCTCATAGGCTGTTTGCTGGATCTTGGGGCTCCTCCCCAGTGGCCCGGTGCACCCTTCTTGTGGCTGCACAGGGGCACATGCCTGCAAATACATGTGACATTTCCTGGGATGACTACGTCTAACCTCCCAGCAAGCAAATCAGAATGAACGCTCCCTTTCTTCCCTGGAAAACCTGTCCAAACAAATCGAGATAAATGCTAAATAAACACGTTGTCCGGAAGCGACCCCAGGCAAGTGGCAACTCATCACACATAGAGTGTAGGAGTTATGAAACACCTGTGTGTGTAGCAACGCCCCCCCCCCCAGCAAGGTGAGATTGGTGCGTACGAGGTGCCCATTTTTGGCTGTGCACACAAAACATTTTATTCTAGACTCAATGGAGATCAAGTACTTGTTTTCTCTTCCATGTGCAATCTAGAACTACTGCATATTTTTCCTGATCTCTGGACAGCATTTTTGGAGAAACAGGTTTCAACATGAAAAGCTTGTGGCAAATTGAGTCTGCATTACCATGCAAGTGTGTCCGTTTAAAAAATGATGAAATCCTATATAGACAGTCCCTTCAGTGTGTTGGTGTGTCTATCCAAGCCTGCCCAATGATATGTGAGAGACATATACCAAGATCGTAAGCACCACTTCCTTCTTCGTTCACCTGGGGCAGGTTCAGGGATGGAAAGGCATGGATACCCTACGCAACAGAGGTTTTCAATTGGTTCTCAAGTAACCACACTCATCATTGTGGATGGAAGGCTCTAGAATCAATCTGCATTGAAAGGAGCCTGTTGAGGACGAGTGGGAACAATTCTGGATTCAAAAAAAAAAGTTAAGTTTTTGTGCTGCAAGCAAGTGTGTGTGTTCAGCCTTTGCACAGGAATGCCCACCTCTGTGTGCAAAGGCTGGCAAATGAATAATTGGGCCTTTTGCCTCGGGAATTAAGGAGCTGCAAGAATGGATTACAGCCAAAGCCCCTCCCTCAATTAAAAAAAAATATTGGGATCCAGCCCTGGTTCTGGAATTCCCACTGGTGGATTTGGCAAGGAAAGAAAACACAGAGGTCTGAAGACGGACAACACAAGCCACACCTCCGTATAATTGCGGCATCCATCAATTACTGCATCACATTCTCACACAACCATTTGAACATTGCGGAGGGTGGGGAGCTGCTGAAAGGTTTTGCATCTCCCCAACTACTGATGGAGGAGTTCTTTGCTCATTTTGGATCCATTGCTATTCTTGGCACATATCCAAGTTTGAGCACAGCCTATAGGCACTTGGATGTTTAAAGGGGGGGGGGGGATCTACAGCTCTCCCAAAGGTGATCTGTTGGTCCACCTGCTTCAACTCATTGTCGTCCCTCAACCCCTTTCCAAGCCTGCAGTTGCAGCAAATTATGTTTTGTCTCAGGAATAGAAAATAAAACCCCAGGTTGTTGTTGTTGTTTTTTTAAAAAAAGAATAGATGAGTAATATGCAGTGCTAGACCAATGACATCATCTGCATAATTTCAGACAAATCTTGCAATCCCCCCGTAGTCCTTTGAAATAAAAAGGTGGTAAGGAAAACAAAAACATGAGTTTTGGTTGATCAGTCCCTAAAACCTGCCTATATGTGTTCCTAAGCAAGGCAGCCAACTTGAATAAAATACTGGGGGGAGGGGGGAGGTAATCTCTGCCCCACATAATCGATCACATTACATGGTGCATACAAAGCATTTGAATTGTAATGCCCACCAAATTTGGGGGGCCCCTCAAATATTTTATTGGCTCCTACGTTCCGAAGAAAGATGTATGCTTGCTTTATGATAACAGTGTATCTGGTTCTTGGGACCCTCCACCGGCTGTGTCACAGAATCATAGAATTGGAAGGGTTGGAAGGGAACCCAGGGGTCATCTAGTCCAACCCCGACAATGCAGGAATCCTAGCTAAAGCATCCCCAAAAGATGGCCATGCACCAAAGGAGCTTGCTTTGCTTACTGGTCCCTGATGCTTAAAGGAGGTCATTTTTGTCTGTGCTGGTTTTTCCTGGGCCCTGGTTCCCAAGGTTGGGATTGATTTCAGCTATTTTTTTTTGGGGGGGGGGACTTAATTGGTGTTCTATTGAGTCCTGACCCGATGTACTGCACATTCATGTCCTGCTTCTTTCAGATGATTCTTCTTTCCTCATGGGAGGTGTAGAGGATGCACTAGTCTAGAAGCTAGACAAAATCTTTGCAGTCTCTGCTCCCAGAGAGGGAACTCCTGACTCTCTACTCAGATTCAATGAACTCCATCTATTAGCTAAACCATACAAATGGCAGCATCGACAACACCCTCCATGTTCTGAGTGCACAAGCCAAGCTTTGCCAGAAGATTTTCTGTGTGCAGTTTTGTATCTCAACTATTTAAAACAAAGTTTCTAGCCCTCATGGGCTTATACTGGGAATTCTGCATTTGTGGCCCTCCAAGTCTCGTTGGATTGCCATCCCATCATCTCTGATCATTGACTGTGGCTGCTCGGGCTGAGTTGAGGTGTGGCTCAGCAAAAACACATAGGCTATGCTCAGTTTAGAAAATGGAAGGACCACACTTGGAGGAGACTGAGAAATTAAAAAGGAAAACTTGAGCAGGGTCTATCATGGCCAGACCAGCTTTTATGCCCAGTATCTCTGACTATCCTACACTATAGTGCTGACTGCCAGCCTTCTAGATATTGTCTTCCCCCTTCCATGGTTTCTACCAAACATTCCCATCGGAACCATTCATTCTTTCCATTCCTTGCCAAGCAGCCTCTTCCAAACGTCATCTCAGCGCCTGCCATCGTATAAGCAAATTGGAGCCGAGCCAAATGTTCCCCAGCAAGCGTGGAACATTTTTGGTGTGGAAAAAGGGGGTGGGAGGGTTTTGAAGAGAAAAACTGTACCCTCAAAGCATACTTCTTGCATGACAACTTGCCGCTGTTTACAGCCCCTCTTCCACTGGCCAACCAATCAGATTTGGCTACATGATGGCATCGTTGAAGACAAAGAAAGCCTCGTTTAGAAGCGGGGAATCTCAGGGACTGAAGGCAGACCCCCCCCCCCCAGGCCTTGCAATCTGGTCCTCAAAACTCAATGCCCTGGCCGGAATGAATCCTTTCAACCCTAAAAACGTCTCTTGCTGGTGTGGACAACGACTGTGTGCTGTGGGTGTCTAGAAACTCAGCCTACTGGACAAATGTAACGTTCACTTCCCATTGCCCCCACCCTCCAATTTTGCCTCTGGCCCTGCTCAACAGTCGCATGTGGCCCTCGGGAGGTTGCCGAGAGCAGAATGAGGCCCCGGGGACAGAAAAGGTTCATCAGCCCTGGCCTACTTCTCTGAGGGGCCAGATCCGAGTACCAATCCTGCTCTGCCTTTGCCAATGGTGTAGCTGTCGTTTTGAGAGATCTTTTGGGGAAGGGAAGAGTGCAAATACAACTGTGACTAGTAAAAATCGTCAGAAGTCCAGTTCATAACAGGAACTTGGCAGTCCTTTGTGTTTCGGACGCCGGGGAGGGTTGGCCTAACCCTCTGGGCCTCGGGTGGAGACAACCGCCATGCCGGGACCTCGGAGGCTCTTCCCCTTAGGATTCCAGGAGAGTATGCCACCGGCACACCTGCTGCGCCTTACATTCCTTCATCTCCTGCCAGTGGCTCAGCTCTTCCTCCCCGCTACTGTTCTGCCCCATGGAGAGCCAGCCAATCATCTCCTTGCGTTTGATGCTGCGACGGTTGTAGACGGAGATCATCAGCGTGACGTCCGACAGCTGGAACAAGGCAACCTGGAAGACGAAAGTCTCTTTGTAGACGGGATTCGGCTGTCCCCTGCGGAGGGACGTCTTGCAGCGGGACATCTCCTGGCCGACGGAGTTGAGGAGGCAGAGCTTTCCGTAAGTGTCTGCAGGACAAAAAATGGACATGCAAAGAAAGGGGGAAGGGACAGGTTACTGCAGGGGTCAGCAACCTTTTTCAAAAAAAAAAAAAAATTTCAAAATTTTCAAATTGATTTTCCACAAATATAACATAAAAGACACACAAAAGAAAACACATTACAGTACTAAAAAGAAACAAAAATATAAACACATATTACTTGTTAAACCCAATTTATCTTTCATTGTTAAGTGATGTCCCCTAAATGAATTTCAATGTATCACCTTGTAACATCTCCAAAATCATCTTTCTAGTAAAATTAACTCCTTCAATTTAAGCAGAGGGCCGGTCCACCATCCCTCAGACCCTGTGGGGGGCTGGACTATATTTTGTAAAAAAAAAAAAAAAAATGAACGAATTCCTATCCCCCACAAATAACCCAGAGATGCATTTTAAATAAAAGCACGCATTCTACTCATGTAAAAACATGCTGATTCCCGGACCATCCGTGGGCCGGATTTAGAAGGCAATCTGGCCCACGGGCCTTAGGTTGCCTACCCCTGGGTAATATTTTCTAAATATGTAATTTATAGAATCTTAAGAGCTGGAATGTACCCAAGCGTCATCTATTCCAACCCCCCACAATGCAGGTATGATATGATAATATATGATATGATGATATGATGGTGGACTTGGAGGTTTTTAAGCAGAGGTTATATGGCCATCTGTCATGGATGCTTTAGCTGAGATTCCAGAATTGCAGGGGGTTGGGCTAGATGACCCTCGGAACCCTCTATTGCATTCTAGTCTAGTCTAATGAAAAAAAATTGTAAGCACTACGTCAGTGGCTTATCTCTGTTTTGAAGCCACCCCTGAAGGCTGTTTTGGAGATGAACAGCCACTTTTTAACCAGGAAGAATGGCCACAATACTACTACTAATAATAATAATAAATAACTTTTTATTTATAACCCGCCCTTCCCGGTTCAAAAACCAGGCTCACGGCGGCTAGCAACAAATTTAAAACACTTAATTGTAAAAGCAGGATAAAATACAGTATAAAAACATGAATAACAATAAAATTCAACGTTCAGAAATCAATTTAGGGGAAATCCATCTAATAAGCATTAGATGGGCTAGCTGGCTGAATTGGTCCTACTTGGGCCAGCGAGGAGGCCAGGGGAGAATTAGCTGTGGGGTCTCAGAGCGGGTAATCTTAATAAAAGGGGAGGGGGGATGGAAGGGAAATAAAAGATTAGGCTGAATTCAAATTAAAGGCTAGGTGGAATAGCTCTGTCTTACAGGCCCGACGGAAGGAGGTTAAATCCTGCAGGGCCCTGGTCTCATGGGACAGAGCATTCCACCAGGTCGGAGCCATCACTGAGAAGGCCTGGCCCTGGTGGAGGATAGTCTGACTTCCTTAGGGCCCGGGACCTCTAAACCATGGTTATTCATGGACCATAAGGTCCTCTGCGGGGCAGACCAGGAGAGGCGGTCCCGTAAATACGAGGGCCCTAAGCCCTAACCTGAATATCATGGACAGAATCAACACCAAACATCAACAGCCCAGTGCGAACGTGTTGAAATTAACGAACCTAGCTTTCGTTAGGGCTGCTCTGTGTGCAATTTAGCTGAGTACAACTGGAATGGCAACCCTCAATCTTTCCCTGAGAGCATCCCGCTCCTTTCTCTTTGTGACGCGCTCTTTTCCACACCTCTGCGCCTGAGAAACAAGGTGCAATGTCTCGCTTCTGGCGCGAAAACACTTGTATACGGCTCAGAAGCAAGGAGTTCCTCTCCAGGCAGCTTCCTCTCCTGTCACTGCTGCTGCCATCAGTGTCTGTGTGACTGTTTTTCTGTTTTTCTGTGCATGTTTTGAATGAACAGCCTTCAGACATTTTGCTACAAGTTCTAGGATGAACACATCAGCGTACCTGAGTGTGCATTTGGGAAACATACAGGCGAGCCTCCCCCAGACATGTAATTCTATTACGTATGTTTGGTTGAATATTTCCAGTTACAGATAGGTAGCCGTGTTGGTCTGCCATAGTCAAAACAAAATAAAAAAATTCCTTCCAGTAGCACCTTAAAGACCAACTAAACTAGTTGGTCTTTAAGGTGCTACTGGAAGGAATTTTTTTATTTTGTTTGAATATTGTAATATTTTTTATTCAAATGCTTTTAAAAAGTCTGCTTTTATTGCTTTTTAAATGAATATTTTATACTATTTTATATAAACCTAAGCGGTGGGGTGTGCTTTTTCCAGTGACATAAAAATCTAAGTAGACAAGAAACAAAGTGATTTGGGAAATGAGAGAGCGATCTCTTTTACAGTTCTCTTTTAGTATTTTATTTATTGTAGCTTTTTTTCCTGGCAGAAGAGTTATCAGGTTAACTCTTCCCAGAAAAGATGCGCTCAGTGTGCCCCCTTTAAGATACAAGGTTTGGACCCCATCACTGCACACACTGTCACACTCCAGTCCTTGCTAGTTATCTGGCTGTTCAGTCCTCTAGTGTCAAACATGGACCTGGGAGATCAGGGTTCAAATTCCCACTTAGTGGCCGCCAAGACCATATAACACTGGTCCGTAAAAACTTACATTGGCTCCCAGTATGTTTCTGAGCACAATTAAAAGTGTTGGTGCTGACCTTGAAAGCCCTAAATGGCCTCGGCCCAGTATACCTGAAGGAGCGTTTCCACCCCCATCGTTCTGCCCGGACACTGAGGTCCACCTCCGAGGGCCTTCTGGTGGTTCCCTCACTGCGAGAAATGAGATTACAGGGAACCAGGCAGAAGGCCTTCTCGGTGGTGGCTCCCGCCCTGTGGAACGCCCTCCCTTCAGATGTGAAGGAAATAAGCAGCTATCTTCTTTTTAAAAGACATCTGAAGGCAGCCCTGTTCAGGGAAGTTTTTAATATTTAATGCTGTGGTACCCTCCCTCTGGAATGCCCTTCCACCAGATGTCCAGGAAATAAACAACTACAGTCATACCTCATGTTACGTTTGCTTCATGTTACATTTTTTTCAGGTTGTGTCCCACGGTGACCCAGAAGTAACGGAAAGGGTTACTTCCAGGTTTCACTGCTCGCACATGCACAGTAGCGCTAAATCACCCTTCGTGCATGCGCACAAGTGCCAAATCACGCTGTGCACCTGCACAGATACAGCGCTTCAGGTTGTGGGCTTTTCATGTTGCGAACAGGCCTCCGGAACAGATCCCGTTCGCAACCAGAGGTACCACTGTACATGACTTTTAGAAGACATCTGAGGGCAGCCCTGTTTAGGGAAGTTTTTTAATGTTTGATGTTTTATTGTGTTTTTAATATTCTGTTGGGAGCCACCCAGAGTTGCTGGGGAAACCAGATGGGCGGGGTATAAAATTATTATTATTATTATTATTATTATTATTATTATTATTATTACTTCCATAAAGCTCATTGAGTGGCCTTGGGCTGGTCATTGTTTCTCAGCCTAACCTACCTCACAGGGTTGTTGTGGGGATCAAATGGGGGGAGGGGAACCATTTACGGCACCTTGACACCTTTGGAGGCAAATGTGGGATACAAAAGCAATTGCAATAATAAATCGGTACCTGCGCTGTCCTTCACCCTCAGATTACTTGTTTATTTAAAATATGTACCTACTGTACCCATTTCAGGTCAGAAGAAAAACAAGAACATGGAAAATAATTTGCTGCCCAAGTCTATGAAAATGCATAGGAGGTGACCAAGATGATCAAAGGTCTGGGAACGGTTGAGGGAGCTTAACCTGGAAAAGAGGAGACCAAGAGGGGATATGAGATCCATCTCAATATATCTCAAGGGCTGTCACATGGAAGATGGAGCGAGCTGGTTTTCTCCTGTCCTGGAGGGTAGAACCGGAACCCATGGCTTCAAGTTGCAAGAAAGAGGTGTGACATTAACATATGAGAGTGCTGGAGGTGAAATAATTAAACAGGTTACCCAATCAGAACCCAGGGGGTGGAGTCAGAGGGACTATAAAACCAGCTCTGGGAGGGGGGCGAAAGGGGAGTTCGTTGGGAGGTTGGTTGGAGTGGGAGTGAATTGGGATAGAGTCTGTGGGCAGGTTGAGTTAGTGTAGCGAAAGAAGCTGAGTCAGGAAAAGTTAGGAGCAAGGAAGACAAGTAAATATCTGAGAAGTTGTTTAGTGAGTGAGAGCAGGTAGCGGAAGTTATAGGTCTGGATAGGCACCCCATGATTGTAATGGATCAATACCGTTTATGAAACCACACGCTTGTTAAACTGCAATAAATAAACAGAATGTTCCAATTGAACCCTGACTGGACTCAGTATTGTACCAGGTAGGGCCTGGGTGGTGGCAGTGAGAAATAAAGTGGTGGCACAGGGATCAGTAGACGGTGAAACGTCCGGGGACCCTGTGTGATCGCCACAAGGGGATTCTGACTAAACATCAGGAAGAACTTTCTGGAAGTAGGAGCTGTTCAACAGCGGAACGAACTCCCGCGGGAGGCGGTGGGCTCTCCTTCCTTGGAGGTTTTTAAGCAGAGGTTGGACGGCCATCTGCCATGGATGCTTCAGTTGAGATTCCTGTCTTGCAGGGGTTGGACTAGATGACCCTCAGGGTCCCTTCCAACTCTATAGTTCTATGATTCTATGATTCAGCCATATGGATAATTAACACAATTAATGGTGCTTCCCAAGGAATAGGGGGCCTTGAAAGCTGCACTCAGAAGTTCTGGAAGTCAGCACTGTTGAATGGTTTCTTTAAATGTAAAGGTTCATCATTGTTCCACCTAATGTGTATGTCTTTAAGGGGCCAGAGCAAGGGCCAGAGCAAGATAACGAGACCCAGCTTTACAGCTGTGAAACATAGCAGGTGCTGCTGAGTTGCATTGATTAAGGTATGTCAGCATTTGCATGTAGTATATAAGGAGCAGCACCTAGCTCTCCCATTACCCTGGGGGTTGGGTTGGTGGTTGGGTCTGGTTTGTTGATGTATTTAGTGTAAATGGAGTTTTTGTTTTTTGTAATTAAAACCTTGCTTAAGTTATTTTTGAGTCCCTTCCTTTTTAATGCATGGTCTCCCCAGCAAGCTCTCTGCAGTGCTACCATACTGCAAATACCCAACATCTTTGGTTATGGGCCCAGCTGCTGAGTGGATGACTGCATATTTTTGGACTCTGAGAAAGGTTTGAAAACTCCTTCTCCTGTTAGTGTAGTTTTTGTGGGTCTGGAAGATTTCCAGAATGGTTGACCGAGTTCCTGAAGCTGAGAAGGCTCTGGTCTTCCCACAGCTAACAGATGAGAACTATAGTTTATGGTCTTTTCGGGTGGAGGCGCTTTTGACCTCTAGGGAAGTATGGACCTATGTAACTGATGACCCTCCTGACCCTGTAACAAATGCTTGGTCGAAAGGAGATGCAAAAGCCAGGGCAATAATTAATTTGGCAGTCAGCGACCAGCAAGTAGTCTATATAAGGAATAAGAAAACTGCCAAAGAAATGTGGGACAGTCTTGCAGCAGTGCATGTTAGAAAGGAGTCAGCGTCTGCATTGACGTTTTTCAAGCAGCTGTACCAGACGAAGTTGCAGCCTGGTGGTGATTTGGCTGCACACTTGAGACGTCTGGAGGCAATACGTGGCGAATTAATTCGAAGGGACATGGACATACCTGATATTCAGTATGTTTTTATCATTCTTTGTTCCCTTAATGAGGACTTTGATGGTATAGCTAGCCAGATATCTGCCGTCCCACCAGCACAATTAACTGTGGAAGGGGTGACGGCAAGATTAATGGGCGAGTTGGATAGAAGGGAGGCTTGTGCCATAAGCACTCCTATTTCCAGAAGTAATGAGGAACGCCATATGCAACCTTTTGGTGATGCGACTGCATTTAAAGCTGCAAAGCGTTGTTGGTTCTGCAATAAGCAAGGACATTTTGCAAAGGACTGCAGATCCAAAAGAAAGCAAAGTACTCCTAAGCCTGTTTCTGCTCGTCAGTCACGGTTGTCATCTCAGCAGCCAACATCACACCGTAAAGACAGAAATGAGCCGCGAGCTTTTCATACTCGGACTGCAGATCATAAAAGAATTAAAGGTGCCAAGTGGAATTCTTTTATTGTGGACTCAGGAGCTTCTCACCACGTTTGCAACAATCGAAGCTTGTTTATTTCTTTCGAAGAGGAAATTGGTAATGTACATTTAGCCAATTCACAAGTCTTGCAGTCACTTGGCAGAGGTACTGTTAAACTTGACTCTTTAAACATTACAATAGCGAACTGCATTTACTGCCCAACAGTGGACAATTTATTATCAGTAAGGTGTTTTGCTCGTCAAGGCATAAGTGTGCGTTTCTTAAATTCAATGTGTGAGTTTTTTGAGGGGAACAAACGTCTATTGTATGCCCGGGACTCTGATGGTTTATATAGACTGTATTTTCGCACCTACTCCCAATCGCCTATAAATTGCAGAGCAGCACAGTCAAGCCAGGGGTTGAGGAATGTAAGGCCACATTCTGGGTGTGTCCATGAGGCGCACAGAATTCTGGGACACTTGAATTTTGCTGATGTAATTAGGACAAAGAATATTGTTAATGGCCTCAACTTAAAACCATGTAAATTCTTTATGCAATGTTTATTCTGTTGCAAGAATAAGATTAAGGTTGCACGCAAGGGTAGGTGCTCAGATAGGAAAGTAACTGAGCCATTTGAGCGTGTACATTGTGACTTAGTTGGGCCACTCCCACCATCATTAGGAGGTTCAAAGTACTGGCTCACTCTCATAGACCAGTATAGTAGATATTGTTGGACTTATGCAATAGCTGAGAAGTCCCAAGCATTTGAGAAGTACAAAGTTTTTTGCAACTGGGTAAAAACGCACTTTAACAAACCAATTAAGAACCTGTTTTCTGACCGGGGCGGGGAATTTGTTTCTGAGGATTTTGAGAAATTCCTGGAAGCGCAGGGGACTACTCATGAGTTATCTTGCCCCCGAAGTCCCTGGCAAAATGGGCTTGTTGAAGTTGTGCAGCGTGATCTGCAAGCAGGGGTTAAAACGTATCTGCACGATGCTAATCTGCCCAAAGACTTTTGGGCTGAAGCGCTTAATGCGTTTTGTTATGTCAGAAATCGCAGTTATCATTCTGGTTTAGATGTCACCCCCTATGAGAAGCTGTTTAAAAAACGCCCTAATCTGAAATACCTACGCATTTGGGGTTCAGATGTAATTATGCATTATCCCGCTAAGCAAAAATTGGGTGAGCGTAGTGTTCAGGGAAAATTAATGGGCTACCAGCAGGGGGCGTACAGAATTTACATACCAGCAACTGGCAAATTTCATATTACCAGAAGCATGATACAAACTGTAAATTGGAATGGAGTTGCTGTTTTCCAAGATACTGACGGTATAGATAGTACTGAGGAAGAAGAGGAAGAAGCAGCAGCAGCAGGAAATGGTGATTCTGAATTAATGGAAAAAGACAAAAAGCCTGTTGAATCTGATAATTTGTTTGATGATTTAAAGTCACAGGCACCTGAGGGGAGGTTAGATTCTCTTGATTTTTCTGACCATGAGCTTAGCCTACAGGCACCTCTTCAGTCTGACAATGATGATTTACAACCTGAAACTAGTGGTTCCCTTAGTCCTATTAAGTCTGAGGAGTCTGACTCTCCTTCCGGACTGAGACGTTCAGATAGAAAGAGGCAGAAGCCACAACATTTTGCAGATGAACATTTTAATACTGTGTATGCCAATAAGGCGGTTTTTGAGCCAAAAAGCTACAATGATGTTCAGAATTTACCTAAGCACCAAGCTGCAAATTGGTATAAAGCTATGAACTCTGAGATAGCTTCTTTAAAAGAGCATAACACTTGGTCTCTTGTACCACAAACCCCAGATATGAGACTTATTGATTCAAAATGGGTTTATAGAGTTAAAATGAATGACAAAAATGAAGTTGTAAGGTACAAAGCAAGATTAGTTGCTAAGGGTTTTCAACAAATTCCAGGCGAAGATTATGATTTGTGTTATTCACCAAGTGTAAAATATGAAACAGTTAAGCTTTTGTTAAAAGATGCATCACAACGTGGACATTCTGTTTATCACCTAGATATAAAAACTGCATATTTGTTTGCAGATTTAAAAGAACAAATTTTTATGCGTGTCCCTGAAGGCATAGACGCCGCTGAAGGTTTGGTATGCAAATTAAATAAATCCCTTTATGGTCTGCACCAAAGTGGAAGGAATTGGCACCAAACTTTAGCAAAAGAATTGCTGGATATTGGTTTTTCACAAGGAAAGGCAGACAACTGTGTGTTTATAAAGGAAGGGGCAAACTCTGTAACAAAAATATGTGTGTATGTAGATGACGTGTTAATTTCTACAAAAACTAAACAGGAATATGAAGAGGTAGTTTCACAGTTACAGAAGAAATTTGATGTGGTGGAATTAGGCATAGCTAAAAATTACTTATCCATGCAAATTGAGAAAGGCAAAAATGGATCTTTTCTGGTTCATCAAACTGCAAAAATTGATGACCTTGTTGAAATGCTACATTTAGAAAATGCAAATGGGAAGGAAACGCCTATGATGTGTGGTTTCACCTTTACAGGTGAAGATAAGCCATTCCCTAACAAAACTTTGTATCGTTCTGCTATAGGCAAGCTAAATTTCATTCAAAGAATCTCAAGACCAGATATAACTTATGCTTTTCACTTTATGGCAAAATTTGTGGAAAAGCCTACTACACAATGTTTCTCTGCTCTTAAGAGAGTGGTAATGTACCTTAAACATACCAAACATTATAGGTTGCAGTTTACATCAAGTATTGACAAAGGTTTTGAAATTTTCTGCGATGCATCTCATGCAGTGGAACAAAATAATTGCAGGGGTGTGTCTGGTATGGTGTTTTGTTATAACGGTTGTCCTTTTGAATGGAAGTCCCAGACACAAACCATTGTTTGTCTCTCCACAACAGAGAGTGAATTATGTGCATGTGTTCAGGCCACTCGTGATGTAGAATGGTATCTGCAAGTATTCACAGACCTGCAGATGCAAGTAACACTACCAGTAAAAGTTTACCTTGATTCCCAGAGTGGACTCGCTATCCTATGTTCAGAAACCAATACGCAGCGCACCAGAGTCTTAAGATTACGTTTGCAGTTTGTAAAGAAACTAATTGCTGACGAAATGATTGTATTTGAATATGTCCCAGGTGATAATCAAATTGCAGACATTTTTACAAAAGCACTTCCAAAGGTTACACATGAAAAACATGTACAAAGTATGTTTTATGTTTTTGTTCCACAATGATGAACCGCAGGGGAAATGTTGAATGGTTTCTTTAAATGTAAAGGTTCATCATTGTTCCACCTAATGTGTATGTCTTTAAGGGGCCAGAGCAAGGGCCAGAGCAAGATAACGAGACCCAGCTTTACAGCTGTGAAACATAGCAGGTGCTGCTGAGTTGCATTGATTAAGGTGTGTCAGCATTTGCATGTAGTATATAAGGAGCAGCACCTAGCTCTCCCATTACCCTGGGGGTTGGGTTGGTGGTTGGGTCTGGTTTGTTGATGTATTTAGTGTAAATGGAGTTTTTGTTTTTTGTAATTAAAACCTTGTTTAAGTTATTTTTGAGTCCCTTCCTTTTTAATGCATGGTCTCCCCAGCAAGCTCTCTGCAGTGCTACCATACTGCAAATACCCAACAAGCACGACGCAGCTCGATTCTCACCAGCAGGAACCATTGACTGGGGCTCAGCGCTAAGCCCACAGCTTGTTAATGAGACACAAAAAGGTGTCTCCAAGTGCCACTCATGCTGTCGACTCCTACAGGATGTGATCGGCCCAAGCAAAAACCAAACAAACCGTAAAATAAATGGAGGAAATGGAATTTGCTTTGCAGGGCGGAGGCCAAAGCTCAGCTAACGAGAGTTGTTAAATCATTTCACTATCAGCGTTGCGGCAAGACAACCCGCCTTTGTTTGCTACGCTCCTCCTATGTCACCAGGAAACCTTCTCTGAAAAGCAGCGTCTTATCCAATACATTTCTGATGCTCTAGGAAGCATCGCTTCCCATGAGTGACACCTATTTATTTTGCCCTGTTGCTGCCTCCAATCAAACAGGTGTCGCTGCCTCCAATAAAACAAGTATTTTTTTTCAGGCAAGACAATAAACCTGCACAAGAAGGTGTTGTTTTCTGTTCCGCTGTTTCCATTCTGCTGCAGTTTGTCTTCCGCCCAAAACTCTGTTATTTGCCTTTGCTTTGCGACTTTCACAATTAGCAAAGTCACGTCCTCAAAACATTATTCCACCCCGTTCATTTCAATGTTTCAATGCAATGGAAATGCAATTCAAATTGAGGGGGAGGGGCGTAATTAATTACGTATTGTTTGCAGACTGAAGGCCGCCACAGAATTTTGGTTGTATCTGCTGGATCAATTTCTGTCCCAGACATGGGGAAAAACACGTAACTTCCAGCCTGTTTCTGTTTAAATCAGAATCCTTAGAAATTTGTAGGTGCGAGCGGGGACACGCTCTCAAGCACATATCTCTCCTTGAAATTGCCTTCCACTGTCTGGAGAAATATCTCCAGCTTTATTTATACCCCTCCTTTCTATATAAAATGCCATGGGCCATGAAATATACTCGGAGTCGAGTGTGGATTTCATACTCTTTATTCAGTTCATAGTAGCGAGGAATGGAAGTTCCCCCAAAACGTCTGCTTTATATACATTATTTACACAATGGGACCCACGTGATTGGCTAATTCCACGATTCTCCTGTAGTCCAATCATGTTGGGGATTCACTTCCACCTGGAGCTGGATTGGGTGGCTCCTGCGGACCAATCAGACTGCTGCATTCTGGATCCTATTGTTCTAGGACCAATCAGATGCAGCATTCTGAATCCTATTGTTCTAGGACCAATCAGACTGCTGCATTCTGAATCCTATTCAACTCAGTACATAACAGGCAACTAGATCGCAGCCCCTCTGCCCCTGACTGCAAGCTTCTGAATTCAAGCCCAGCCACATCTGCTAAGCTAGGAGATTCTGCATGCTGGCTACAAAAACAAAACAAAGTGCTTTTACATACCAGGTGGCCTGTTAATAGCCAGGTTCCGGAAGTGGCTGCCTTTGATCATTTCGACAGACAGCCGCCCCGTCGTGGCATTGTAGGATAGGCCCACCAGCAGTTCTGGAACCCCTCCGTGTGACAGGGACTGGGTCGAAGAAGCACTGTCGCTGTGAGAGATGGCCGAGAGACTCATCTGGGAGCCTCCGCTCTGTTGGGGATAGAGAACAGAGAGTAAGCATTAACCAAGAGGTGGAGGGAACGTTCTTTCATATGTGGTGGCCTTTTAAAAGGGTAAAAGAGTATTGGGAAATGATCCATAATGAATTGAAAAAAATGTTTAATAGTACTTTCCCCCAAAAACCCAGAGTCCTTTCTGTTGGAGATAATTCAGACTGAAATTCCCAGGTATCAGAAAAGGTTGTTTATGTATGCCACTACTGCGGCCCGTGTTTTGTTAGCCCAAAAATGGAAAACGAGCAAGGTCCCAGCCAAAGAAGAATGGCAACTTAAGTTGACAGAATATGTGCAGCTTACAGACTTAACATATAGAATAAGAGGACAAGAAGAACATACTTTTAGCGAAGATTGGAAAATGTTTACTGAATATATGGGAAAGAACTGCGTACCGCTGAAAACGTTGGCAGAGTTAAGATAAATTCAGCAGTGTAAATAAGTTTTGATGGATGTAATAATGGAATGCTGAATGGTTTAGTTTCTGTAAAATACGCAGGGATTTATGATATGTAAAATGAACCATGGAAAGAGAAGAAGGGAAGTCATTGATATTTTAAAGATGTAAAAATGAGTACTTTAAATTGTAAAACAGAAAACTAGAGTGCGTGAGTGAGCATGTGTAATAAATAAATACCGTATTTTTCACTGTATAAGACGCACCTGACCATAAGGCGCACCTAGTTTTAGAGGAGGAGAACAAGAAAAGAAATGATCTCTCCCTCTCTGCGCAGCACCCCTTCAGCGAAGCGGCAGGAGAAACGGAGCCCCTTCCATTTCTCCTCCTGCTTCGCTGAAGGGGCACTGCACAGAGAGGGAAAGCTGTGCAGCGGCTCTCCAACGAAGCGAAGCCAGGAGAGCAAGAGGGATCTGTTATGTAGTGAAGTTTCACCCTGGGCCAGCAGGGGGATACTGTATATAGTTTTCACTCAGGTCTGTAGATAGTTTTCACTCAGGTCCACGTCAGTTATTTTAGGCGGGAACTCTGGGCTGTTGTTGCTACAATGTTGACAGCCGGCTGCCTATAAAAGCAGGCCGGCTGAGCTGTTTGCAGTCAGTTCTATTCCAGCTTACAAAATAAAGAGCTACTTGGAGAAATCGCTGTGTCGTCTGCTATGTCAACCCACAACTTAACCGGATCGATCCCTCTTGCTCTCCTGGCTTCAGCAAAAGCAACGCGAAGCCTCTGGAGCACAACGGGAGCACTCTCTCTGGACTCAGGAGGCTTCTGGAGGCTATCCCTGAAGCCAGGAGAGCAAGACGCGTTTCTTGTTACGATATGGATGCAATGCAGCTGCAAAGTGCTAGCTTGAAAAGTAAACATAATGGCAATGTTGGGACTGTCCGTGGGAATCAGAGGGACAGTCAATTCACAGTGCGAAGCACCGGAATTAGCTCAGAGTGTAATATGAGCTCTTCCATTTGTTCCTGTCCAGGAAGTGTTTGTCACTTGACTGCTGGAGCTTGAAGAGAGCAGTCACGTTTTTTTTGGTAATGCTGCAAAGACAGAAATAAAGGCATGTAAATACGTTTCTGTCTATCTCTTTCCCCTGCCCGGGGGGGCAGGAAAAAGGGGTGTGTTCTTCTCACACTGAGAAGGATCGCCTATTGCGACCTAGCCTGGATCTTGCTGGGGAATGCAGCCAGGGAGGTCAACAGGGAATCATGCCGGGTGCCTGGGAGAGTTGCCAGTTTCTCCTGATAAAGGCTTGATTTCCGACATTTCTGTGCCAGAGACGCCTTGGCACCTCAAATTTTAAGTGGCGCCCTGTGCAACGCCAAAATCCAGTGCCCCCGCCCAACTTCTCGCCTTCCGTTGGAACTCATAGTCGCAGAGTCTGCTGTGCATCCCGCAAGCTCTGAACCAGTTGCACTCCCCTCAATCTGCCTTTGAGAGAAGCATTTAATGCACCAATCCCTGCTGCAAAAGGGATTTCGTAAACGCCTGCACAACGGTCGGGGGCTGTAATTCGTTGCCCAGAAATGCCTTTCATACCAGTCTCTGAGAGTGAAATAACCTTGGCGTACCGATTAAAAACAAAATATTCAGCCTCCCATCTGTTTCGCAGGAGATCTGAGCTATCTTTTGTTGTATTTAGGTAAACAAATTCAGAACCAATAAAGTAGGAGCAGTCGCATATGTTTGTAGCTGGAATCTGGGGGAATTTTGCAGAAGAGAGAATTTGGGTATGCTGTACAGAGAGGGGCTGATTCATTTGATAATCAACTATTGGGGCACAGTAGATTTATAACAAGCATGGATTTCTATTTTATTTAAAAAAGAAGTATTAAGATGGTTGGCTTTCTTTTTTTATTGTTGTTGTTGTTGTTGTTGTTGTTTAGTCGTTTAGTCATGTCCGACTCTTCATGACCCCATGGACCAGAGCACACCAGGCACTCCTGTCTTCCACTGCCTCCCGCAGTTTGGTCAAATTCATGCTGGTAGCTTCGAAGACACTATCCAACCATCTCGTCCTCTGTCGTCCCCTTCTCCTTGTGCCCTCCATCTTTCCCAACATCAGGGTCTTTTCCAGGGAGTCTTCTCTTCTCATAAGGTGGCCAAAGTATTGGAGCCTCAGCTTCACGATCTGTCCTTCCAGTGAGCACTCAGGGTTGATTTCCTTAAGAATGGAGAGGTTTGATCTTCTTGCAGTCCATGGGACTCTCCAGAGTCTCCTCCAGCACGAGAATTCAAAAGCATCAATTCTTCAGCGATCA
Source organism: Podarcis cretensis (assembly GCF_951804945.1). Lineage (NCBI taxonomy): Eukaryota > Metazoa > Chordata > Lepidosauria > Squamata > Lacertidae > Podarcis > Podarcis cretensis. Next base: position 10,302,829 of record NC_137170.1, on the reverse strand, counting down.
GCCTTCTTTATGGTCCAGCTCTCACTTCCATACATCACTACTGGGAAAACCATAGCTTTTACTATATGGACCTTTGTTGGCAAGGTGATGTCTCTGCTTTTTAAGATGTTGTCTAGGTTTGTCATTGCTTTCCTCCCAAGAAGCAGGCGTCTCTTAATTTCGTGGCTGCTGTCACCATCTGCAGTGATCATGGAGCCCAAGAAAGTAAAATCTCTCACTGCCTCCATTTCTTCCCCTTCTATTTGCTAGGAGGTGATGGGACCAGTGGCCATGATCTTCGTTTTTTTGATGTTGAGCTTCAGACCATATTTTGCGCTCTCCTCTTTCACCCTAACACCACCTAAACAGGTTGAGTAATTTATTTCCTTTCCTTGATGTTTAAGAGCTCAAATTCTTAATGAAAACATCTTTTTGTTTTTTAATTAATGGTTTGTAAGCCTACACTGGAGCCCCTCCAGGATTATTTTATGCCTTCTGGGTATTTATGAAGCACTGAAGCAACCTCAATACCGCCTCTCCTGGTCTGCCCCGCAGAGGACCTTAAGGTCCATAAATAATCATAGTTTAGAAGTCCTGGGCCCTAAGGAAGTCAGACTATCCTCCCCCAGGGCCAGGGCCTTTTCAGTGATGGCTCCGACCTGGTGGAATGCTCTGTCCTATGAGACCAGGGCCCTTCAGGATTTAACCTCCTTCCGTCAGGCCTGTAGGACAGAGCTACGATCCCGTAAATGGGAGATGGGAGGGTCCACCCCTTTTGTGCGAGACAAGGATTAAGAATGGCTTTTGAGAGAAGGATTTGCATTTTCTCTGCACTTTCTCTCTCTGTTTTTTATTTAGATGAGTTTGGCTTTAAAAAAAAAATTATTGAAATTTGAAAAAGAATATAGTCGTACCTCCGTTTATGTAACCCTCTTGTTACGTAAACTTTGGGATGTGCGCACAGCAAACCCGGAAGTATTTTACCAGGTTTCACCACGCGCGCATGCGCAGTAGCGGTCCTCAGGTTGCGGAAACCTCAGGATCCAACCGGACCTCCGGAATGGATTCTGTCCGCAACTGGAGGTACCACTGTACAAATATTTCTATCAAATATCTTTGTATCAAGACCAAAAAACTAATCTAAATAAAGACTAAAGGAGAATATGCAGAAAAAAGAGGTTGAAAAAAGAGAACTTCAGATTCTTCATCATTCAGCTATAGGTAGAAAATTAGTCAGCACATCCACTCCAAGATAACACCCAACAAATGCACTTTCTATAAACCAATATTACCTTCAGTCCTCAAACCCAAATATTGTAAGTTGTTGTTGTTATTTGAATTTATATTCTGCCCAATACCCACAGGTCTCAGTGCGGTTCACAGGATAAAATTGGAATATAAAACCACAAAGTACATAATCAAAATAAAAATAACAACAACCCAATAACCACACACACACACACACATTTTAGAAGGGCACAGGATGTCAATCAAATCAACTTGGTTAAAGAGGAAAGTTTTTGCCTAAAGGTGAATAATGAAGGCACTAGGCGAACATTCCACAGATGTGGAGCCACTGCAAAAAGTCTATATGTGGTTAGATTAGTTTCTTATTTATTGTATTCCATGATGAAAAGTCTCAATAAAATTTGAAATTAATGGACTATGCAGAATTCGATAAATTAACAGGAAGGATTCGAAACCTGCGGGACCAGAGATTCTTAGAAGACTGGAGTAAACATTTGAACTATTTGGAAAGCTATTGTAATAGGCAGATCACGCTAGTAGGACTGCAAGAAGTTCAGTAAGGAGGATTATATGAAACATTGCAAGGAAGAGAATTATTAGTTAATGGCAATTAAAAGTAATAGAGAAATTAAGAAATGCAGAATAAGTCATAAAGAACGGGAAATCTTCAGAGGTTGTGGACGGAAGTCTAAAATATTGTATAAGATAAGAAGTTATGTTAAATGACTGTTGGAAAAGATACGGTAAAAAATTAATAAAAATGTGTGTGTGTGTGTGTGTGTGTGTGTATATATATATTATATATATATATATATATATATGAAAAGTCTCAATAAAAGTTATGGGGGAGGGGACCACGTTAGGTGGCTTCTTCCAGCCTAAAAACTTACACACAAGAATATATATATATTCTTTTCCTGTGATTTTGGCAGTAATGCCAGAAGAAAATTATTTGAGGCCCTAAAATTCAATAAACAGATTTTTACACAACCAACTGTTCAGGACATGCTGGCGGACAGCGATGATCAAATTACTTTAATAGCGGCCGAATTTTTAAGAGCTGTCCATGAAGAAAGAATGGGCCATGATAAAGAGACTTAGTGGTTTTTAATGGTAGGAGATGTTGCTGCGTTGTATTATTATACTATATTATATTGTATTGTGTTATTTATGTACATCGTTTAATTTCTGAGACTTAAGAATAGGACTGGGATAAATTGTGTTTGCTGTGCCCGTATTTTATACAGTTTGTATATGATGTTTGTTTGTTAATGTGTGGTGTGTTATGCCTAATAAAGGATTTTGAATTGAATTGAATTGAAAACTTACACACAAGTTGCTCCTTGGCTCCAAGACAAGCGTGACCTTCATTTCCCCTTCCTGGTTCAGGTGGCTGAGATAAAACAGGTGCTCCCCCATCATCCTCTCTTTGATCATTTTGCGCACGGAGTAGAGGCGGAACCGGAGGGCGTAGCTGCTCAGCTCCTCCGGCGCCAACTTGCTGAAGGTCACCTTGTCCTTGAACCCAGGGCTGGGGCCTCGCTGGACGCTGGTCTTGCCTCTCTGCTTCTTGCTGGGCATCAGGACCACGTGCACCTGCCAGGAGCTGGCTCCGCTGCGGTCCTTGTCGGGAATCTCCTTCGCCTCCAGGACCGTCACCAGCAGCTTTTGGCTCGAGGGCTTGTACTCAAAGAGGACGTCCAGGTCACCGCACTTGGAAATTGGCACACGGCTGCTTGGCGGAGCCGGAAGGGCACTCGCTCCTTCGTGATCCTGTGGAGGAGATATATAATGTGGGTAAAAAAATAAGTAATATTAATATTATAATAGGGATGCGGGTGGCGCTGTGGGTTAAACCACAGAGCCTAGGACTTGCTGATCGGAAGGTCGGCGGTTCGAATCCCCGTGACGGGGTGAGCTCCTTTTGCTCGATCCCTGCTCCTGCCAACCTAGCAGTTCGAAAGCACATCAAAGTGCAAGTAGATAAATAGGTACCACTCCGGCAGGAATGTAAACGGCATTTCCGTGCACTGCTCTGGTTCGCCAGAAGCAGCTTAGTCATGCTGGCCACATGACCCAGAAGCTGTCTGCTGTCTGCGGACAAACGCCGGCTCCCTTGGCCAATAAAGTGAGATGAGCACCGCAACCCCAGAGTCAGTCATGACTGGACCTAATGGTCAGGGGTCCCTTTACCTTTACCTTAATATTATAATAATTTGTTATTTATACCCTACCCATCTGGCTGGGTTTCCCCAGCCACTTTGGACTTCTCCCAACGGAATATTAAACATAATAAAAACATTTGAAAATTTGGGTTAAAAAGACATAACGTAAGAAAAGTTCTGCAGTTCTCACTGTGGCCAACTATGTGGTACCTCTGGATGCAAACGGGATCCGTTCCAGAGCCCCGTTCACATCCTGAAGCGAACGCAACCTGCGTCTGCACGTGCGTGGGTCGCGTTTTGCCGCTTCCGCACATGCGCGTGACATCGTTTTGAGTGTCTGCGCAAGCGGCGAAACCTGGAAGTAACGTGTTCCGTTACTTCCGGGTTGCCGCGGAGTGCAAGCCGAAAATATTTCAGCTGAAGCGTATTCATCCCGAGGTATGACTGTACCATCCATCATTTCTCTGATGAAAATAGGGATGTCCTGTTGCAATAACAACAACAACAACAACAACAACCTCCTGCCCATCTGTCTGGGTTGCCCCAGCCACTCTGGGCGGCTTCCAACATATATATAAAAATGTAATAAAACACTGAACATTAATAAACTTCCCTATACAGAGCTGCCTTCAGATGTCTCCTAAAGGTTGTATAGCTACTCATCTCCTTAGCTCAGGGGTCTCATAACTCCATACCCTCCAACGTTTCTCTGATGAAAATAGGGACATCCTAGCATACTGTCCAACATTTCTGCCATGGAATTCTACTCAGTATTGATCCAGAGTAGATTCCAATGGATAGTCAGCAGAGTAAAAACTTAAACATGTTGCATGATTCCAAAAAAATAGACCAGAGCCAATTAATATTTCATCCAGCAGAGCTTTACTGCTACTGAAGGCAAATGAGCATAATGGTCACAAATCCAATACAATCAAGCTTGGCACTGCCCGTAAGAAATCCAGTTGCAGAAGACTTAACTAAAACTTACGGTAACTTTACCTTACCTTACAATAACTTAACTAAACCTTAACACTAAGCATACTATGTACAGAACACCACACCAGAAGGAAAAGAGATAGAAAGAGAAAATGAAACCCAGGCTCCTTCTGGCCCTACTTTTATAGTCAGCATGACCTTGACAGAAGAGATAAGAGAACTAGTTTAAACCAACTTCTCGGAAGGAATAACCCAAACATCATGAACCTTCTGCTTGTTTCTTTCACACAGAGAAGTTTCCAGAACCCTCTTGAATTAATTAGAATAGGAAAGATCTCTACACATCAGATCAATACTTTCCGCACTAAGAAATGCAAAGTGACAATTTCAATTATTGTTTGTTTGTTTGTTTGTTTGCACCCCACCCATCTGACTGAGTTGCCCCAGCCACTCTGGGACATTCTAAGGAAAAGCAGGACATTCCAGGATCAGATCAGAAACTGGGACGGATTCTGTAAATCCAGGACTGTCCCTGGAAAATAGGGACACTTGGAGGGTCTGTAACTAGACATTCACGGGAAGCTTGCAAACAGGACTTAAGTGCAACAACAGTACTTTCCCCTCTTGGGATTCCGGCCTGGAAGTCTGGACCCTTGCGGTGGTATTAAAATTCTGGGATCACGTAATTTCTTTGGAGGGGTAAACAGCTCCGAAGTCCTCCCGGCTGCGAAAACTGCAACCAGGGCCTTAATGCATTTTCAAGCTACTATCAGCCAAGGAAGATCTTTGATACAGGACTTTTAGCCTGCCTGCTGTCAGCCGCTTAGAGGGTTCTTCAATATAATAACAGTTATTTTTGTGCTCTGTGGTTCTCTGTAAGCCTCGCTGCAATTTACACTTTGCAATTGCAACAACCCTTTGCCTTGCTTTGTTGTGAACGAATATTCGGAGGCAAGCTGCATGGCAATAGGAATCGCTGTAGCTCCATGATTCTGGAATTTTGTCAGACTGCAGGCCAAGAAGCCAAGCGAAAGCAGGATCTTAGACCAGGGATCCAGTCTCTTCTCTTGGCGTTAGGTGTTGGGACAGAGGCCAGTGGGAGGTAAGGGAAACACAAAGGAGCCAAATCATTACTATTATCAGTGCTATTTTACTGGAAAAAGAGGTGCTGGAACACTCAAAGAACGTCACCCTTGTTGTTTTATAATCGTAATGGCACACACCTGAGAGGTGCCAGAACTGAGCTGCAGTGACTTCTGGCTGAAAATAACTATTATTATTATTATTATTATTATTATTATTATTATTATTATTATTACCATCATCATTATTAAAATGTGTAGACCAGAGGTCAGCAACCTTTTCCAGCCATGGGCCGGTCCACCGTTCCTCAGACCATGTGGTGGGCTGGACTATATTTTAGAAAAAAGATATGAACGAATTCCTATGCCCCACAAATAACCCAGAGATGCATTTTAAATAAAAGCACACATTCTACTCATGTAAAAACACGCTGATTCCCGGACCACCCGCGGGCCGGATTTAGAAGGCGATTGGGCCACATCCAGCCCACGGGCCTTAGGTTGCCTAGCCCTGGTGTAGACTGCCCTTCATCCATAGATATTAGGGTGGTTCACAAGATAAAATTATAATATAAAAAACACAACGCATAATAAAAATAAGAACAAAACAACAACAACCAATAATACCCCTCCCACAACACATTCAAAGGGGCATTAGATGTCAATCAGACAAAGGCCAGGTTGAAGAGGAACTTTTTCACCTGGCACTAAAAGTGTATAATGAAGGTGACCGGCGAGCCTCCTTGGGGAGAGCATTCCACAAATGGGGAGGCGCTGCAGAAAAGGCCCATTATCATGTTGCCACTTTCCGGACCTCTCATATATGTAGTAAAGGTAAAGGTACCCCTGCCCGTACGGGCCAGTCTTGACAGACTCTGGGGTTGTGCGCCCATCTCACTCAAGAGGCCAGGGGCCAGCGCTGTCCGGAGACACTTCCGGGTCACGTGGCCAGCGTGACATCGCTGCTCTGGCGAGCCAGAGCCGCACACGGAAACGCCGTTTACCTTCCCGCTGGTAAGCGGTCCCTATTTATCTACTTGCACCCGGAGGTGCTTTCGAACTGCTAGGTTGGCAGGCGCTGGGACCGAGCAGCGGGAGCGCACCCCGCCGCAGGGATTCGAACCGCCGACCTTTCGATCGGCAAGTCCTAGGCGCTGAGGCTTTAACCCAAAGCGCCACCTGCGTCCCCTGCTCTCATATATGAGGCACACGCAAAACAGCTGGTCTCATGGAGAGGTGGTCCTTGAGATATTGTAGTCCTGAGTCATTGAAGGCTTTATGGGTCATAGGATTGTAGTCCAACTGGATGACTGCAACCAATTACTGATTTGTTGTTTAGTCGTTTAGTTGTGTCGGACTCTTCGTGACCCCATGGACCAGAGCACGCCAGGCACTCCAGTCTTCCACTGCCTCTTACAGTTTGGTCAAACTCATGCTGGTAGCTTCGAGAACACTATCCAACCATCTCGTCCTCTATCGTCCCCTTCTCCTTGTGCCCTCAATATTTCCCAACATCAGGGTCTTTTCCAGGGAGTCTTCTCTTCTCCTGAGGTGGCCAAAGTACTGAAGCCGCAGCTTCAGGATCTGTCCTTCCAGTGAGCACTCAGGGCTGATTTCCTTCAGAATGGATAGGTTGGATCTTCTTGCAGTCCATGGGACTCTCAAGAGTCTCCTCCAGCACCAGAATTCAAAAGCATCAATTCTTTGGTGATCAGCCTTCTTTATGGTCCAGCTCTCACTTCCATACATCACTACTGGGAAAACCATAGCTTTAACTATACGGACCTTTGTTGGCACGGTGATGTCTCTGCTTTTTAAGATGCTGTCTAGGTTTGTCATTGCTTTTCTCCCAAGAAGCAGGCGTCTTTTAATTTTGTGACTGCTGTCACCATCTGCAGTGATCATGGAACCCAAGAAAGTACAATCTCTCACTGCCTCCATTTCTTCCCCTTCTGTTTGCCAGGAGATGATGGGACCAGTGGCCATGACCTTCATTTTTTTGATGTTGCGCTTCAGACCATATTTTGTGCTCTCCTCTTTCACCCTCATTAAAAGGTTCTTTAATTCCTCCTCACTTTCTGCCATCAAGGTTGTGTCATCTGCATATGTGAGCTCGTTGATATTTCTTCCGGCGATCTTAATTCCAGCTTGGGATTCATCCAGTCCAGCCTTTCGCATTATGAATTCTGGATATAAGTTAAATAAACAGGGAGAAAATATACAGCCTTGTCGTACTCCTTTCCCAATCAGTTGTTCCATATCTAGTTCTAATTGTAGCTTCTTGTCCCACCTAGAGATTTCTCAGGAGACAGATGAGGTGATCAGGCACTCCCATTTCTTTAAGAACTTGCCATGAAGGAGTGAACTACTGATATTCAGAGGCAAACAGTAGCCATCGATAGTCACACAGTGGTCTGAGAAGCAGGGAGGAACAGATGGAGGAAGAAAGAGCTTAGGAGGAATTAGGGTGGATGGTGATGGCAGCTGAAGAACGGAAGGAACAAGGAGAATGGGACTGAGGGAAAAAACCCTGCTTAGGGGCTGGAGGGAAGAAAGTAGAAGAAGAAGAGTTTGGATTTGATATCCCGCTTTATCACTACCCTAAGGAGTCTCAAAGCGGCTAACATTCTCCTTTCCCTTCCTCCCCCACAACAAACACTCTGTAAGGTGAGTGGGGCTGAGAGACTTCAAGAAGTGTGACTGGCCCAAGGTCACCCAGCAGCTGCATGTGGAGGAGCGGAGACGCGAACCTGGTTCACCAGATTACAAGTCTACTGCTCTTAACCACTACACCACACTGGCTCTCAGTGCAGGAATCTGGAGAAAGCATTGAGGCATAACATGAGAGAATCATGAGTTCCCAGCTTAAAACAGGCTAATCCCCGAAAGCCATCACTACTGCTGCAAAAAAAAAGTAGCATAAATAACGGTGAGCTTTTTCTGGCACCTTGAACCCATGGCCTTCTGCAGGTGCTTCAACCTGCGATAATTTCTCCTTCAACACATTTGTACAATACAGAAGTGTATTGTGCCTTGAAAATTACAGTGTGGGAGGCTGGCCTAATTCCTAGCCAACTGTGCTGCAAACATCTTTCTTACGCCTTCAGGGTAACAAAGCCAAAGCATAAACACTGTTGTAGATTCTTTGGGGGAGGGACGATAACTCCCTAAACCCTAGAAATTAATAAATGGTAGGATTTTGATTATTTGTGGCATGAAGGGAGAAATAAAAACTACAGAGGAATTCCTCAGCTACCCTAGGCAAAATGACCCAGTCAAGCTAAGGCCATCAAGAAAAAATAGAGGGCCATTGGCAATGCAAGAGAACTGTCCTCCCTCATTGACCTGGGGTGACAGGAAAAGAGAGGTTTTTTAGCAAGGTGTGCTGGGAAGAAGAAGGGGAGAGAGACTAGGATCCATCTTGGGCAGGTTGGCTGAAGGCTGGCTGGGAAAGATGCCATGGACCCCAGGACTGCACTGCTGTGGGGTACAAGCCCATCTTCAAATGACCATGCTGTAAGATCTGGACTCCCTCCATGCAGACTGAAGGTGTCAATAGGTGAATGAGCCATATTTCTTAAAGCAATGACAATCTCTGCCATGTCTTAATTCTCCAAAGGAACACAGACCCTGGATGAGTGCCTGGGTCCCCATGGAATCTTGTAGAGAGTGGGGGCACCAACTTTTGTAACAACACAAATGCTTTCCACCTCCTCACCTCTGAGTTGCACATGAGCATATTCTGGCTAAATGTGAAACTGAGCCATAGTTTTTTTGTATTTTCCAGTGAGTCTTGCGGGCAAACCCTTCTGCCTTTTTGCAGAACATTTATTTTGATGAAACAAAACCAGGGTGGGAGGGAAGAGAGAGAGAGACGGACAGACGGACAGACAGACAGACAGACAGAAAGTCAGGTGTTCAGCTTCCTGGGTGCATGTGTTTCCTGTTCGAAGGTGCTCTTTAATCTCAGACTAGAAAGAGTTGCTATAGAGACCCCTCCTTTCTATTTAAACATGAGCACGTGCTGAAAAGAACAGGACATTCAAGGACTAGAGGAAGCCTACCCAAGCTGAACGGCTTTTGTTTCCACTGATGCTTTTTAACCTTGATTTGTTTAAAACCATCTTGATGTTTTCCTGCCGCTGATTGCTGTTTTAATTCTTTGCACGTTGCCTTGATTGCCAGCTGGCCGTTGGGTGTTTGGGAAGGGATGCACTAAGGGTTTTGCAAGCCCTGTGCTCAGAGCTCTCACACCTTCCAAGTGTCCCTATTTTCCAGGAACAGCCCTGGAATTACAAAAGCCATCCTGGCTTCTGATTTGATCACAGAATGTCCCTAATTCCCCTGCCAGTGTCACCACCAAGAGTTCGGGGAGGTGGGTGAGCTGGCACCTGTCCCGAGCAGCTGCGGCAGTGAGGGAGCATCCCATGGCCTCTCCCTGGTCCTGAATGGGGTAACTGTGCCCCTGAAGGAGCAGGTGTGCAGCCTGGGAGTCATTTTGGACTCACAGCTGTCCATGGAGGCACAGGTCAATTCTGTGTCCAGGGCAGCTGTTTACCAACTCCATCTGGTACACAGGCTGAGACCCTACCTGCCCACGGACTGTCTCACCAGAGTGGTGCATGCTCTGGTTATCTCTTGCTTGGACTACTGCAATGCACTCTACGGGGGGCTACCTTTGAAGGTGATCCGGAAACTGTAATTAATCCAGGATGAGGCAGCTAGACTGGTGATTGGGAATGGCCGCCAGGACCACATAACACCGGTCCTGAGAGATCTGCATTGGCTCCCAGTACGTTTCCGAGCACAGTTCAAAGTGTTGGTGCTGACCTTTAAAGCCCTAAAACGCCTCAGGCCAGTATACCTGAAGGAGCATCTCCACCCCCATCATTCAGCCCGGACACTGAGGTCCAGCGCCGAGGATTCTGCAGCCAATCGGAACCCGCGGAATCTGCGTTGGACGTTCAGGATCCAAAAGAACGTTTGCAAACCAGAACACTCACTTCCGGGTTTGTGGCGTTCAGGAACCGAAACATTCAACTCGCAAGGTGCTCAACTTCTGAGGTACGACTGTATTCAGGGATTTATGTTATACAAAATGAACCATAGAAAGAGAAGAAGGGAAGTCATTTATATTTTAAGGTTGTAGAAATGAATATTCTGAAATGCAAAACAGAAAATTTAATAAAAATTACAGTGGTACCTCGGGTTAAGTACTTAATTCGTTCCAGAGGTCCGTTCTTAACCTGAAACTGTTCTTAACCTGAAGACCACTTTAGCTAATGGGGCCTCCTGCTGCGGCCGTGCTGCCGGACCACGATTTCTGTTCTCATCCTGAAGCAAAGTTCTTAACCCGAGGTACTATTTCTGGGTTAGCGGAGTCTGTAACCTGAAGTGTATGTAACCTGAAGCGTATGTAACCCGAGGTACCACTATATACAAAAAGAAGAAGAAGAAACGTCCCTATTTTCATCAGATGAATGTTAAAGGGTATAAGCTCTTCGAGCATAAAACAAAGGGCTGGCTAAACCCCTTTTTCTGCAGTAGCCCAAGGACCCAAGAGCAAGTATTTTGCCAGGCACTTGGGGAGCACTGACAAAGGACTTTGGCAGGGCACTTGTCCTGCCCAAAAGTCTGTGTTGACCTGCGGGGGTGGGGGTGAGGGATGGGGAGAGAGACCTTTGGTCTCATCCAGCAGGACTCTTCTTCTTGTTGTTGTTGTTGTTTAGTTGTTCAGTCGTGTCCGACTCTTTGTGACCCCCTGGACCAGAGCACGCCAGGCACTCCTGTCTTCCACTGCCTCCTGCAGTTTGGTCAAACTCATGCTGGTAGCTTCAAGAACATTATCCAACCATCTCGTCCTCTGTTGTCCCCTTCTCCTTGTGCCCTCCATCTTTCCCAACATCAGGGTCTTTTCCAGGGAGTCTTCTCTTCTCATGAGGTGGCCAAAGTATTGGAGCCTCAGCTTCAGGATCTGTCCTTCCAGTGAGCACTCAGGGCTGATTTCCTTCAGAATGGATAGGTTGGATCTTCTTGCAGTCCATGGTGTTACTATAAAGAAGCAATGCAGAAGAAAGAAGCAGCAGCTACATCAGCTGCTGGTGGCTGGAAAGCCAGACAGGATGTTTGTGACTGTTACCATGGCAAGAAAGGGGCAGTCCATTCTCCGTATTGAGCACCAGATGTGAGCTCAGTGTGACCATATGACCTGTACAGGATGTACAAGGGTGGAGTTAGTGATTCTCTCTGCTGTTTGTGAAGAGTGCAGACATGTTTATCTGTATGGCTGCTAAAGACAGAAATAAAGACATGTAAATATGTTTCTGTCTGAGTCTGATTCCCCTCCCTGGGAAGCAGGAAGGAGGGAGAAGCAGTGGTGTGTTTTTCTCACAGTCTGGGAAGAATCGCCGACACAGACCTCGCCTGTTTGCTGCCGTCAGTCGCACGAGGGAGGTCAAAGGAATTCAGCCGGTGCCTGGAGAGGTAGGCACATTCCTCTGACCGAGGCAGAACTCCAACATTGGTAGCAGAGGATGGTTTCTTCGATCCATGGAAGTCTGCAAAAATAGTAGCAGAGCTGCTGTTTTCATCTCTCTCCATGGAAGCCTGAAGTGAGGAGCTGATCCTCTGCAGCCAGACGCTGAACAGAAGAAGCTGACAGCCAAGCCACGGAGCCCAAGGTATGAGATTTTCGGGCTTAGAAGTGTGAAAGCAGATTGATTCATTTTCTGCTTCACGGGAGCAGCGTTTGGGAAAACAGCTCCAAGTGAGAGAGGCTTGCATTCCAGGAATTCTTGTGGTTTCCTGTACAAGAAAAGGAATGCACTGTTGCTAAGCAACGCCCGCCAGTGGAGTGGAAAGCTACTCAAAAGGGCTGGGCTATCAGGCTATGCCTCAGAGAGGCAAAAACAATGTCTTGTTTTGACGAACTGTTGGAAGGGACTTTCCAAGCAGCCAGTGTTAGAGCTGCCAGGTGCCCAAGAGCGTAAACAAACCAGCTTTTGGATTTTAGAGGCTTGTGTTTGAGAGTTAAGGCAAAGGACTCAAAATGGATGCCAAGAAGGGGGGAGCCCTGCCTTCTCCACCCCTCCTGACCAATGACAATTATGCATCTTGGTCTATTAAGATGAAGGCCCTGCTGCAGAATCAGAGACTGTTTGGGGTGATTGAGAACCCCATCCCTGCAGCACCAACGCGTGCTTGGGAGTCACAGGATGTGAAGGCCAGAACAGCTATAATTCTGTGTGTGTCAGACTCGCAGCTTGTGCATATACAGGATTTACAGCACGCGAAAGACGTTTGGGACACGCTGAGAAGGACACATCAGAGAGATGCAGGTTCTTCAGCGTTGCTGTATTTTGAAAAGCTGACCAACCTGAGGCTTGCACCTGATGGAGATGTTCAAGCGCACCTGACGGAAATGAAATATCTGCGCCAACAGATAGTGGAACGCAATTTCCGTCTGCAGGAGGAAGTGTTTTGCTTCATGGTGATAAACAGCCTGAATCGGACTTACAAATCCGTTGCCAGTCAGCTGGGGTCCCTACCAGCGGCTCAGTTAACTTCGGAGAGGGTCTATGCAGTTGTGCTTAATGAACATGACAGACTTGCTGCACTGCAGGTCAAGGACAGGGGGAGGGAAGAACGGAGTTCTAACACCCCCACTGCTGTAGCTACTGGAGAAAACGCTGTAGCTTTGAACGTTGTCCGATGTTACAATTGTGGACAGACTGGGCATCTTCAGCGGAACTGTAAGAAGCCACGTCAGCACAAGGGAAGCTCCACAAAGTCTGAGGCGTCAGGCAAAAGTCATACCAAGTCACAGGCGAAGCCTGCAAAGGCTTTGATGTCAAAAGGAACCACGCCAGAAGTGGGGAACGCTTTTGTCATTGACACGGGGTGTACGTTTCACATGACAGCACGCAGGGATCTATTTTCGTAGTTTAAGAAGCAAAGCTTCGTTGTACAACAGGCCAACGGTCAGGAGCTGAAAGCGACCGGAATTGGAACTGTGTATCTTGAAAGTCTGAACTTGACTATAAACAATGTTTATTTGGTTCCAGATTTGAAGTACAATCTGCTCAGCGTATCGCAGATTGCTAAGAAGGGACTAAAACTGTCCTATGATAATGAGTGCTGCGAAATCTACAAAGATGGAGAGCTGTATCTTTCTGCCAAAGAGAAAGATGGACTGTATTTGTTGACGTTTGATCAAAGTGATTACATGAATTGTAATTCTAACATGATCTCTTTTGCAGGTGTAGCCAAGAAGAACGCCAAACAGGTCACCTCGAGGGTCGACAGGGCATTTCAGCGGGTGTATGCTGATGTGATTGGTCCTCTAGCACCTTCTAGAGGCAATGCAAAGTATTACCTAATATGTGTTGATTCTTTCACAGGTTTTGTCTGGATTTATCTTTTGGAGAGACCAAAAGAAGCCTTAGAAAGGTTTAAAGAGTTTTGTGACAAGGTTAAAAATATGCATGATGCTGACATAGATTGTCTTTGCACAGATGAGAAGCCAATTTTTCTCTTACAGGATTTCCAGAGGTTCCTGAAGAAGAAAGGAATAAGACACAAAATTGCTGCTTCCGAAGAAGCATGGAAGAGATGTGTTTGTGTTAGGGTGAACAAAGAATTGCAAAAGGGAATGGAGGCGCAATTGCTAAGTTCACATCTGCCACATGAGTACTGGGCTGAGTCGCTAATGTCGTATTGTTATACGTGGTTGAGAAAGTTTTCAACAGAGTTGGGAAGTTCTCCTTTTGAGAAACTGTTCCACAGAAAACCTTCTGTTGACCACTTCAAGGTTTTTGGGTCTCATGTGAGGACAGAAGCTCCGGGTGGAGTAAAGAATGCCAGAGGCATTTTTGTGGGTTATGAAAAGGGTCTCTACAGAGTAATTTTGTCTGAATCTGGTCAGGTGATTCTCACAAAATTCCTAGAGAGTGCTCCTGAACAGGAGAGAGTGATTGTTCACACATTTCCCACAGGGGATGATGATGAGTCTGATGATGATGATGTTGATTTTATTGAATTCAGTAGTACTGATGATGACAGCGATAGCTCAGACAGCTCAGTTGTCACAGTCATTGAGAGAAAATCTCACATAATGACTAGACCCTCAGAGGAGGAGGACGAACCACTGATTACGCTTAGTACTGGTTCTCCAAAGAGTCCAAAGGCTGAACCAGAAAGCAGAGAAGAGCAGCACCTCTTACGTAGGTCTGAGAGAGCAACGAAGGGAGTACCACCCAAGAGGTATTCAAAAGAGTTTGCCAACCTAGCTATTGCATGTCTTGCTGTTGTAAACGACCAAGGTCAAATTGAAATTGTGTCTGAGTCAGAGACAAAGGCACAACAGAGAGTTGCTAACCAAGGTAAGGCAGATGCACTCATTCCTTGGAAGTCACACAACCAGAGAGGTACATTGGTAAAACCAGTGGCGGGTAGTTCCAAGGGTGGAACTGAAACAACAGGGGAATGTTATACATATAACAACTGTTTGTTTTCTTCTCTGGATCAGGCATTGCACGCTGCACGCATTGATTCTTTAGGGGGAGGATGTTACTATAAAGAAGCAATGCAGCAGCAAGCAGCAGCTACATCAGCTGCTGGTGGCTGGAAAGCCAGACAGGATGTTTGTGACTGTTACCATGGCAAGAAAGGGGCAGTCCATTGAGCACCGGATGTGAGCTCAGTGTGTGACAAGGATGTACAAGGGTGTGACAAGGATGTACAAGGATGTACAAGGGTGGAGTTAGTGATTCTCTCTGCTGTTTGTGAAGAGTGCAGACATGTTTATCTGTATGGCTGCTAAAGACAGAAATAAAGACATGTAAATACGTTTCTGTCTGAGTCTGATTCCCCTCCCTGGGAAGCAGGGAGGAGGGAGAAGCAGTGGTGTGTTTTTCTCACAGTCTGGGAAGAATCGCCGACACAGACCTCGCCTGTTTGCTGCCGGGAGTCACACGAGGGAGGTCAAAGGAATTCAGCCGGTGCCTGGAGAGGTAGGCACATTCCTCTGACTGAGGCAGAATTCCAACACATGGGACCCTCAAGAGTCTCCTCCAGGACCATAATTCAAAAGCATCTATTCTTCGGCGATCAGCCCTCTTTATGGTCCAGCTCTCACTTCCATACATCACTACTGGGAAAACCGTAGCTTTAACTATACGGACCTTTGTTGGCAAGGGACTCTTCTTACTCCCTGTAAATCCCCATGATTCCCCATCACATGGGGTGTGTGTGAATATTTTGCCACATCTGAAAGCGACGTAACTCACTGGCTTAAGGAATTTGGGTTTTGGCTGTGAGCAGCTCCTTCCTTCTGGCCAGAGTTACCTGGGATGTAAGGAACAGACAACCTGTGCCTAACGTACCTGCCTCTTCTGGTTGGAGCACCAACATGCTTGGCATTCTTCCCATCCTGTTTCATAATTCTGCTCCTTAGAAATGCTTGCTGAACGCATTCATTTTCCAAGCCTGTGCAGACTGAACAACTCTCTTCCGAGCTCAAACAATGTTCTTCGTTTGAGCCCGGCGGAAAGATGTCATCAGCATTAGATTTAGCTGAATACGTCCTTCACTGCAATCCACTCCCAATACAACAACTGAATTTATATACGTGTGGTGGAAGAAAAAAATAAGCAAATAAGAGGAAAAGGGGAAAAGCAACATCCATCTAACAAAGCAAGCAATTATGGGAATGGCCCTGAAATGGTTTTTGTGGTTCCACCATCAAAAGCGAAGGGTTCTTTTAAAATAAAAAATGTAAAAATCCAAATAAGTGGATGTTTGAATGGAGTTTTAAGATACCGGAAATATTTTTAGAATATAAGAATAGCAGAGGCAGCCTTTTATCTCAGCCCCACAATGCAGCCAGACAAGGTACTCAGAGGAGGCTGAATGAAATCCAAGCACATACAACTTTGCTGCTTCTTGTTTAGCCCAACAAACCATTGTGTGCTGGTGATGGAACAAGCGACAAGCTTCAGGGCTCTCCCCATGGCTCGTCTTCTTGGTTTGTTAAAATTGCAGATTCCGGCGACATCCAAACCAGGGAACTGGTTTAAGCGCTATTACAAATCAAGACTGCAACCCACAGTTGAATCCTAGTTTAGAGAGCCAGTGTGGTGTAGTGGTTAAGAGAGATAGACTCGTAATCTGGGGAACCGGGTTCGTGTCTCCGCTCCTCCACAGGCAGCTGCTGGGTGAGCTTGGGCCAGTCACACTTCTCTGAAGTCTCTCAGCCCCACTCACCTCACAGACTGTTTGTTGTGGGGGAGGAAGGGAAAGGAGAATGTTAGCCGCTTTGAGACTCCTTTGGGTAGTGATAAAGCGGGATATCAAATCCAAACTCTTCTTCTTCTACTTTCTTCCCTCCAGCCCCTAAGCAGGGTTTTTTCCCTCAGCCCCATTCTCCTTGTTCTACAAGGACTGTACACAGCACTTAAACCTATGGCAAACCTTTGTTTTTTAAAAAAAGGCTGGGTGGTGAAGTAGTGTGGTGTAGTGGTTAGAACGTTGGATTGGGACCTGGGAGGTAAAAGTTAAAGGTAAAGAGACCCCTGACCGTTAAGTTTAGTCACGGATGACTCTGGGGTTGCAGTGCTTATCTCGCTTTTCTGGCCGAGGTAGCCAGCGTACAGCTTACAGGTCACGTGGCCAGCATGACTAAGCTGCTTCTGGCGAATGAGAGCAGTACAAGGAAACGGTGTTTACCTTCCCACCAGAGCAGTACCTATTTATCTACTTGTACTTTGACGTGCTTTCGAACTGCTAGGTTGGCAGGAGCAGGGACCGAGCAACGGGAGCTCACCCCGTCGTGAGGATTTGAACCACCGACCTTCTGATCGGCAAGCCCTAGGCTCTGTGGTTTAGACCACAGCACCACCTGCGTTCAAATCCCTGCTCAGTCATGAAGCTCACTGGGTGATCTTAGGCCAGTTACGGCCTCTCAGCCTGACCTACTTTACAGGGATGTTGTGGGGATCAGATGAGGAGGGGAAGGACCGTGTATGCTATCAAGCTCCTTGGAGGAAAAGGTGGGATATATAGCAATAAATAAACAGACAAGTATTGTAAGATTTGAGTACAATTAAGCTGGTTAAACACACACACATCTACCTCTGCATCTTATAATTCATAACGTAGGAAGAGAACCCTGCAGCGTAGGCAGCAGAATTTAATCTCTGCTCATTGGCTGATGAGCACAGCTGAGAGATGGGAGCAGATCCGTGAGAGGGTGGGGATTTAAAATGGAAGGGAAGGGGGAGACTTGCAAAGGTCTTTGCATGTCTCTTCCTTACCTTCTAATTTCCAATATCTCAAGCAAAGGCAGAGGACTGGAGAAATCTCCTCTTTCAAATGAAGGGGAAAGGAGAAAAAGAGGCATAGTTTGCAAGCAAAGCCAAAAGCACCCTTTGAAACAGGCTCCTTTAAAAGAAGGGGTGGAGGCTGCTTCAAAGAGTGCTTTGCAAGTCTCCCTGTGTTCCTCTTTTTAATCTCTGACACTGGTTTTACAGGGGAAGCTCAGGAAGACTTGAAAAGCCACAGAGAAATTCTGACACGTGGGAGGCCCCATGTCCCCTTGCAAAAAAAGAGAGAGAGGAGGAAACGTGGATCTCTATTTTCCCGCTTTGAAATTGTAACACGAGCCCTTGCAGGAGAACTGATGCACTTCCCCTCAGAAAGGGCAACCAGGCCCACAATGTTCATCAGCTGTGGTAGGCACTAAAAAAATTTAGGGAGGGTATATATTTTTCTGCACAAAGACCTCTGGGTGGATCTTGACACACAGAAAACGGCAGGTGCTCCTTTGCCTGCAAATTTCATCCACTTAAGTAAAAAAGGAAGATGCTGCAGCTATTTTAGATTCCCCATTATTGTCAATGAGGTGGAAATAGAACTTGAGATTTAACAGGGCATCTTCAAACCCGAATAACAGATTGAACTGGAATGAAACAGAGTGGATCTGAAACATATCAGACTGCTTCTGGGTGCTATAGGTACAAGAAAAAATCTATCAACTTAGAAGGAAGAGGAGGAGGAGGAAGAGCTGAGGACAGAAGGACATAAAGATATCTGATCAGCCATCTTGCTACCAGGGTGTCATTCAGAGGGGGCAGAATTTCAAGCCACTAGGGGGTGCTAGACTATCAACTGCCTTAACTATGGCTAAGGAGTCATCAATGACTCAAACCTACAGAGCCACTAGTGAAAAGCAGATATTCCCAGTTTGTAGGGAACAAACCAAATTCTAAGTAGCCATCTGCCAAGTGCCGCTGTTTTAACTGTGGTTTTGTTAACTTTGGTTAATGATAACCATGGGCTTAGCATTATGTTCAGCAGACCATACTTTTGCTTGGTAATCTGAATCTGCCAGAAAGATTTTATGTTTAAAAAAACTGCAAACTGACGTATTTCAATAATAGCTGTCAAGCATGTGGAGGGGAGAGAAGTATCTGCAGCTGCAGAATTTTATAAAGCCTTGAAAGCCCTCGTTTCCCAATCCCCTTCATAGTGATTGCTACAACATCCTTATCTGGAAAAGGATTCTGGTAGGCAAACGTGTTCTGTAAGAGCAGGCAAAGTCAGCCCTCCAGATGTTTTGGGACTACAACTCCCATCATCCCTAGCTAACAGGACCAGTGGTCAGGGATGGTGGGAATTGTAGTCTCAAAACATCTGGAGGGCCGAGTTTGCCTATGCCTGTGTAAGAGTCACTGCATGAATTGAAGTGATGGACGCCACGTTCTCGGGGGCTGAGCAGGCGGGGTTTGCAGCTGCTTTATATATAAGGTCAGACGATGGGCCCATCTACCTACACTGATTGGCAGGGTCTTTCCAAGGGTTGAGACAGGAAGGGCTCACCCGAGAGGGTTTTATTTCTGTCCCACCACTTTCCCTGGGGAAACCCACTGTTTACGGCTGAATCAGAGCAAATGTCAATTGGGTGTTATACAGATCGACTCTCGTTCCGATATAACGGTAAACCTCGGGTCTTTCCGGGGAAAGCAGTGGCGCAAAGGAAAGCCTTCTAGAACCCCTGCCAAGAAGTCATGGACCAAACGGAAGAAACTGCAGGGCAAATAGAAGTGTGGGTGAGCATAAAGTGTCTCCTGGCCCTGGCATCTCTCCTGAAGGTGCCAGGAACTGAACCCAAGGCCTTGGGCATTCAAAGCAGATGGTGTACAGTTAAGCTATGGCTTTGCCACCATGCACATTGGTGGTGCTAGATAAATAATAGTAGTAGTCAAAAAGCATTCCATATTAATAACAACAACAACAACCACCTTTAGGAGTTATCTGAAGGCAGCCCTGTATAGAGAAGTTTATTAATGTTCAATGTTCTACTATGTTTTTATATATGTTGGAAGCCGCCCAGAGTGGTTGGGGCAACCCAGTCAGATGGGTGGGATATTATTATTATTATTATTATTATTATTATTATTATTACAGTGGTGCCCCGCAAGACGAATGCCTCGCAAGACGAAAAACCCGCTAGACGAAAGGGTTTTCCGTTTTTCGAGGCGCTTCGCAAGACGAATTTCCCTAGGGGCTTGCTTCGCAAGACGAAAACGTCTTGCAAGTCTTGCAATTTTTTTCGCTCCCCCCCCCCTTTTTTCTAAGCCGCTAAGCTGCTAATAGCGCTAACCCACTAAGCCGCAAATAGGGGCTTGCTTCGCAAGACGAAAAAACCGCTAGACGAAGAGACTCGCAGAACGGATTATTTTCATCTTGCGAGGCACCACTGTATTATTATTATTATTATTACTATTATTTTATTTGTACCCCCTCCATCTGACTGGGTTGCCCCAGCCACTCTGGGCAGCTTCCAACAAATAGAAAAGCAGAATAAAACATCAGACATTAGAAACTTCCCTACACAGTCATACCTTGGGTTACAGATGCTTCAGGCTGTGTTTTTTTGGGGTACGGACCCGCCAAAACCCGGAAGTACCGGAACGGGTTACTTCTGGGTTTCGGCAGTTGCACATGTGCAGAAGCGCCAAATCACGGTTTGCGCATGCGCAGAAGCGCCGAATCACAACCTGCGCGTGCGTAGACGCACTGCTGCGGGTTGCAAACACTGTGGGTTGCGAACGTGCATCCTCCACAGATCACATTTGCAACCCGAGCGTCCACTGTACAGGACTGCCTTCAGATAATAATAATAAATAATAATAATAAATTTTATTTATATCCCGCCCTCCCCAGCCGAAGCCGGGCTCAGGGCGGCTAACAATAATCAAATAATCAAACAATCAAATAATCACACATTCTAAAAATATTTCATTATAAAAATTAATTAAAATCAAATTAATGGCAACCGATTAAGCAAGATTCTGTGCAGGTTGCCAGAGGAGGGAGTCAGGCTGCGCCCCGACCAAAGGCCTGGTGGAACAACTCTGTCTTGCAGGCCCTGCGGAAAGATGTCAAGTCCCGCAGGGCCCTAGTCTCTTGTGACAGAGCGTTCC
The DNA here is from genome assembly GCF_951804945.1 of Podarcis cretensis. Taxonomy (NCBI): domain Eukaryota; kingdom Metazoa; phylum Chordata; class Lepidosauria; order Squamata; family Lacertidae; genus Podarcis; species Podarcis cretensis. The sequence goes on along the minus strand of NC_137170.1, from coordinate 10,281,937 downwards.
ACCAGACTGGAGCCACAGCCGAGAAGGCCCTGGCTCTAGTTGAGGCCAGCCTAACCTCTCTGAGGCCTGGGACCTTGAGGATGTTATTATTTGCAGACCGTAGGTTTCTCTGTGGGGCATACCAGGAGAGGCGGTCCCGATATAGATATCTTCTATATGGGCTTTCCATAACTGCAACTACACATTATCCATTCATACCAAATGGACTTAACACCAACAACCTTCCAGGCTGTGAGCGCACAAGACGTTCCTAAAAAGGAGAGGTATCCCAATATTGAGTTTGACCAAACTGCGGGAGGCAGTGGAAGACAGGAGTGCCTGGCGTGCTCTGGTCCATGGGGTCACGAAGAGTCAGACACGACTAAACGACTAAACAACAAATCCCAATAGGACAGTGCTCTTTCATTAATTAACTCATTTCATGACATTAAAACATGGTAAACAGAAATGCAGCCGCCCTAGAGAACACATCTAAGAAGGAATGAAACAACCTCCACGTTGCAAAAACAACTGCTTTCTTCTTACCTCCGGGCTCCAGGCCGACGAGCTGTCCGTGGCGTCGTTCCCTTCAAATCCTTGGTTGCTAAAAGCCGTCTCCATTTCCAAGCTTCCTTCCGTCCCTTGCCGGCTGAGGCTGGGCGTCGCGCTGACCTCCACTTTGGGCTGCCCAGAGCCCCTGCTCTCCGACGCCGTTCTGGAGTCGAGGGATAGATGGTCATCTTCGTGATAAGAGAGGTTGTCTTGGTAACTCAGTTGGCTGAACCCGTCGAGATCTAGCACATTTTAAGAGCAGAGAGAAAAATAATTTTGTGGGGGGTGGGGATTAAGACCAGCCGTTTCTTTATCCCTCAAGTGTGCAGATGCTTTAATCCCCTGCATCACAGGGCCTAGAAGTGATAACTATGCATGAGGGATTTGGGAATCCTGAGCTTTCAAAGGAAGAACACCTCTTTCCAATGGAATGGCAACGAAGGAGCCAAACCAGCTTCTCCCTTGGGAACGAACTGAAGGGCCTCTTCGCCCAAAACCCTAGGAGTTTTGTTTTGAAGTGCACACCTGAAAATGTAGGGTGAGTGACGAGCAGCTGTTTGAGAGCATGTGCATCATGTACATAGAAGTCAGTGTGCAGAACCTCTGCTGCCTTGCATGACATCTTCGGGAGAAAAAAGGGCTACACAAATTCAGAGTGAAGTCCCTAAGATATAGGGAGCAGAAGGGGCTTCAGCCTCCTCAATATTTGTAGGCAGAGGGTTGAGCCCTCCCTCCAATATTGAGGGAGCCACCCTCGTTCTGGAAGAAAGTACAGGGTTATAAAGACTAGGACTAGCCGCCTGAGAAACAGTTTCTATCCAAATGCGATTTTGGTTTTAAACGCGGTGTAAGGTAGTCTCTGTGGGAGTACAGTGGTACCTCAGGTTACATACGCTTCAGGTTACATACGCTTCAGGTTACAGACTCCGCTAACCCAGAAATAGTGCTTCAGATTAAGAACTTTGCTTCAGGGTGAGAACAGAAATCGCACGGCGGCAGCAGGAGGCCCCACTAGCTAAAGTGGTGCTTTAGGTTAAGAACAGTTTCAGGTTAAGAACGGACCTCCGGAATGAATTAAGTACTTAACCTGAGGTACCACTGTATATTGTATTTAATTATGAGGTATCAGAGTTTTTAGGGAAGTTCAGGGAAGTTTTTAATATTTAATACTGTACTGTTTTTAACACTTGATTGGGAGCCGCCCAGAGTGGGTGGGGAAACTCAGCCAGATGGGCGGGGTATAAATAATAAATTATTATTATTATTATTATTATTATTATTATTATTATTATTATTATTACTTAGGTGGTTAACCAGGCTGGGATAACTGGGATAGCAGGCTTGTTGGTTTTTGAATGTCTGATGTAGATTTTTTCAATTTCATTGTTCTGTATGGGACAATGACAATAAAGTTTATTATCGTATCATATCGTATCGTATCATATCCTCCACCGCCCCCAGGAAAGCACTGGCCCACTGGGTAGGGGCGGGAGGTGAAGAGGACAATTTTCACCCTCCGTGCTCCCCACCATGATTGCAAGTTGTTGGGCACAACCCATTGCGCCTGCCTTCCGGCAACTCCTGCAGCCAAGCTGCTGCCCAACGTCTTGCTCTGCTTTCCTTCGGACCACATCAGAGAGGCCGGAGGAGGGTCTTGTGGTCTGGGCAGCCCAGGACTTCCAGACCCTCTGCCCAGGCTTGCACCGGAAGGACGTCACTTTGGCGCTGCTAACACAGCAGTTTGCTTTCCCCCTTGGAGGCACACTCCATTGTCTCCCAAGATAGAAGGATGCCAACAGGCCAGGAGTGGTTAGAGGGACTGACTAGAACCTGGCGGCCAGGGTTCAAATCCCCACATTGGGTGGCCTTGAACCCAGGGCATCTTCACAAGCCCAGTTGGTTCAACGGGGCTTCCAGCCAAGTTAAAAGTGTGCATTTAGGTTGAAAACCACATGGTCCCGTTCTTATGCACAGAACGGGTCCAGATGGCGTTTCCCCACTCCCCAAACCAAAGGCTTACGCTTATGATGGCTCCCAGCTCTGCTAAAATCAAACAGGACTCGGCTCACGCAGCAGATTGTAGCTCCGAAATCAACAAGGACACGATTGATATATATACATTTGGGGCACGTCGGAGCGGTGGGCTGAAAAGGCAGGTTTTATAAATGTAAAAAAATTAAAAAAGCGCCGCAGGCTTTTCAGAATAGAAGACGTGCCTTTCTAGTGAGAAGTTACATTACACACTTCCCACACAAAGTTTGCCTCCCCACCGTGCCTTGTGGATTTGGTTTGAAGCCAGGATGTTGGCTATTATTACAGAATGCAGTTTTGAGGCATCTAATCATAGCCTGCATTTTTATTAAGGCTTGATCAGGGCCTGTATTTTAAAATGAGCTTAAAGATTTTCAAATGTTCATGCCAGGCAGAAGACCAGCTGCCTAAGAACCTTGGCAAGATGTTTATTCTCCTGGACAAGGGGGCCCCCTGATTTATAGCAGAAAACAATTCTCAAAGTCAAAGGGAATTACAGGCTGACAGCCAAGGTTACACTGACCCTACATATTACAGAAGATATAAGAAGACTGAGAAAACATAATTAAGAGTTGATAAATAGTAAAATAAAACCATGTGCCTCCCATTAAACTTGAGCCATATTTTCCTAAGGTTGAAAGGTCAAGAGCAGTGAAAAAGGCAACTGGCTTGGCTGGAGAAGAGAGGTTTTCTTTCTATCTTATTTTGAGGCTGGAAACTGTTCCTTCCTTTTTTACTTTGAAAAGGTTTATTCTTCTAAAAAGCTATCTATGTTATGTATTAAATATATTGGCTTAAATGTAATTATGCAAAGGAATTAGAAGCTAAGAAATGTTAAATCCTTATGCTAGATTCTTATTTCATATAGTTGGAAGAGATCACAGGGGCCATCAGCCATCAGCCCAGCCCCCCTGCCAAGCAGGAAACATCATTAGAGCACACATATGGTTATCTGTTTAAAAGACCTTCAAGAGAAGGAGATCTTTCAATGATGATGTGAACTCAAGATCCTTGACATCTGTTTAAGATAAAAATTTAAGATTAAACCATTTGTTTTGGAGGGCAATAGGGCGAGGTGAGCTGGTAATTAAGGTTCCTTGTTGAGACACATGTAAGATATATTACTACTTATTTGTCATTTATAGATAGAAGAATATATATCTTTTTGTTTCCCATAAAAGGACAAGAGGAAATGGGTGTATCTTTTGTGATTGGTTCTAGCAAACAGCCAATAGGAATTTCAACCAGGCTGATTGGACAGAGGCAGCCACAGGAGGAGCAAGGGGGCTGGATTAAGGAAATGTAAGTGCTGGCCAGAATGGCAGGAGGCCAGGCCAGAGCTTGGTAACCATATACCACTGTGCCTCATATTTATTTGTCTGACAAATAAATTATTATTTTAATTTCTCTATTGCTGCGTTGAATATTTCATTCCAGCTAAGCGTTAACCACAAGCAGGGTGCTACAGTTTGAGGGATTCAGTTGGGATGGTTGAATCCTGCAGACCAGGTGGGTGAAAACTGTGTTCTGTAAAATCTTGGGGTTCCCTTGGCAACGTTGTACAGTAGTACCTTGGTTCCTGAACTCAATCCATTCTGGAAGTCCAAGGCACAGCTTCTGATTGGCTGATGGGCCCCGGAAACAATGACAACAACTGAAACGGACATTCGGCTTCTAAAAAACGTTTGCAAACCGGAGCACTTACTTCCGGGTTTGCGGCATTCAGGAGCCAATTTGTTTGGAAGCCAAGCCGTTTGAGAACCAAGGTACCACTATATAGGAATGTGGGGGAGGCAATGATTGCAGAGTTCCCCAGGGAGAAATTCAGTAATGGCGAACAAGCTTTCCTGAAAAGATTTTCCCTTGCAAGGAAGGGCAGCGTTGAGGTTCATCCATTGATGAAACACTCTGTCACAAGAGACTAGGGCCCTGCGGGACTTGGCATCTTTCCGCAGGGCCTGCAAGACAGAGTTCTTCCACCAGGCCTTTGGCCAGGGCACAGCCTGACTCCTTCCTTCGGCAATCTTCGCGGAGCTCTGGCCCAATGGTTGCCATTGGTTTGATTTGAATTAATTTTATAATGAATGGTTTTAGAGTGTTGTGTTGTGTTGCACTGTTGCACTGTTTTATTGTTGTTAGCCGCCCTGAGCCCGGCTTTGGCCGGGGAGGGTGGGATATAAATAAAAATTCAGGTGCAAAGTGAGACCTAGTAAATGTCCTGCAGGAAAGTGAGTGTGTTCTGTAGAATGCTTCCCAGAATCCTCTGCCATTCGCAAGGTTCTCTGGGAAGTTGACCCAGAGAATCTTGGGAGATGCGTTTTTCTTGGGTTACTGACTGTTTTGTTACACCTTGGACGTTCTCATCATGAAAGGCTATACCTATCAACTGAGATTCAAAATGGATAATCCTTTCAAGTCATGGGAAGACGGTGTGCGCACACCAGCACATCAGTGCATTTTTTCCTGCTTTTGCCATTTCCTCCGAAGCCACAGAAACTGAGTCCATCCTTGTTGGACTTCTCGGAGCAAACCATCTCTTGTGTTTGACTGCTTTGTTTCTTTTTTTGGAGAGAGCTGGATAATACCTTCGCATTCAGAGGCCTCAGAGCTGTACTCTTCGTGATTCGACAGCAAGCGGTTGAATTTGGGCCTGCGCTCGGAACCGGCTTGCGTTCCTTTCTCGGAAACTCCCGAACGGAAGCTCTGCGAGCGCGAAACGGAGATCTCAAACTGCTTGATCACCTCATCATCGCTGTCCGAGGAGGTGGTCAGGTCTTCGTCTTCCCCGAAGCTATTCACTGGGAGAAAAGAGCACACACACAAACACATACAAAGAGGAATTTTGACAGCTCGTGGAGAAGGATGCAGAGAAAGTGACAGTTTCCAGATAAGAAAGACACTTAGAGCATCAGTCACTGAGTGTCTAAAAAAATGTAGTATAAACACTGACAACTGGGAAACACTGGCCTGCGAGCGCTCCAGTTGGAGAGCAGCCTTTACCAAAGGCGTCATGGGCTTTGAAGACACTCGAACTCAGGACGCAAGGGAGAAACATGCTAGGAGGAAGGCACGCTTGGCAAATCCACACCGTGATCAGCTCCCACCCGGAAACCAATGTCCCCACTGTGGAAGGACGTGTGGATCCAGAATTGGCCTCCACAGTCACTTACGGACTCAGTGTTAAAACCGTGTTTATGGAAGACAATTTTACTCGGCTACGAGTGATCGCAAAAGAAGAAGAAGGTAAGTTGAGACCTGCTGGGTGAGTCCAGCATCCTGTTCTCACAGGGGCCAACTAGATGCCTGTGGGAAACCAGCAAGCACAAGAGCCCTCTCTTCCAGTGACTTGCTACCTTGAACTGCAGAGGCAGAGCACAACCATCGTGGCTAGCAGCCATCAATAGCTTCTCCTCTAAGTGACTTCCCTTAACTTTCTATGTCCCTTCCTATTGGCGGAATCAACTAGAAATATTTCACTCCTGCTTCCCCATTATACCCCAATCAATTTTTCCTTTCCTTTCCAATGAACAGGATGGGTGTCAGTGGAGAGAAGTTGTAGTGGTGGTTAGCATTCACTTGCGTCCATTTAAAATAATCGTCAAAGTGGCGATTATATACCGGGTAAAGGTAAAGGGACCCCTGACCATTAGGTCCAGTCGTGGCCGACTCTGGGGTTGTGGTGCTCATCTCGCTTTATTGGCCGAGGGAGCCGGCGTACAGCTTCCGGGTCATGTGGCCAGCATGACTAAGCCGCTTCTGGCAAACCAGAGCAGTGCACGGAAACGCCGTTTACCTTCCCGCCAGAGCGGTACCTATTTATCTACTTGCACTTTGACGTGCTTTCGAACTGCTAGGTTGGCAGGAGCAGGGACCGAGCAATGGGAGCTCACCTCGCCGCGGGGATTCGAACCGCTGACCTTCTGATCGGTAATTCCTAGGCAGTGTGGTTTAACCCACAGTGCCACCCGCGTCCCATATACCGGGTATAGGGCAGTATATAAATTCAATGAAGCAGAAGCAGAAGCAGAAGAGTGGTACCTCAGTTTTCCAACATCTTGGAAGTCAAACGCTTTGGTTTTTTAGTGCTTTTCAGAAGCTGAACGTGCCACGCGGCTTCCATATTGAGTTTTCCGAAAGTAAATGCTTCGGTTTTTGAACATTTTGGAAGTCGAACGGTCTTTGGGAATGGATTAAGTTCGAAAACCAAGGCAGCACTGTATTTTCAGGATTATTGATGCACATATAAATATGACACGTTTCTGCCAGCGAGCATCAAATCCAGAGAGCCTCTGCTGCTGAGCAAGTGTCTAATCCTCTTTTATTCTGTCAAGCACCAAGGAACATGCAGAGGATCTAGGAAGGCGCCTTCTATTAAGTCAGACCATTGGATGAAACTACTTCAGTACTGTCTGCACTGACTGGCAGCAGCTCTCCAGGGTTTCAGCCATGGAGCCTCTCCCAGCCCTGCCTCAAGATGCCTTTAGGCCACAGCTTGGGTCCCCAACTCCCAATAGCTAGCAGGAACAGTGGTCAGGGATGATGGGAGCTGGAGTCCAGCAACAACCGGGAACACTAGTTTGAGAAACACTGGGGGATTAAAACCTGGGGGTTTCTGAATGCAAAGCAGATGCTCTTCCACCAAGGAGGAAAACAAAGCAAAAGAGTTTGCAGCAATGCCCTCATCTGGGCAAAAAGATCAGATTTGGAGTTGAAATGATACAGCCATGCAGACCAGCAAATCAAACCCTGTTTCAGTCTTGCCCCTCCCACCCCCAACGTTTTATGCTAGCTATCTGCAGCTATTGGCTGCACAGTTCAGGCAATTTTCCAAGTTGTCACCTTAATATTATGTTAATTAAACTGCAAAAAAAGGTGCTCTAAGGATCAGAAACAGGAGGTTCCTTGATAGGATCTGGGAAGATCCACTAACCAGCACTGAATAACATCTGGCATTTATTAAAAACATACAAGCTCCATCCCACCCCAAGCCGAGCTCTAACCTGGAAAGGCATAAATACACTTGAGCTAAACACAGCGAGAGTGTATCCAATTCCATTGATGGGAATTGTAATCCAAATATTTGACCACGCCGTATGATTCTACTTGCTCCTTCCTGGGTGACTTCGGGTGTCCTTTATAGCAGACCTCCCCATCTGGCATCATCCAAATGTTTCGTACACCATCTCCCATCAACCCCAGTGTCAGGGACTGGCTGGCTGATGAGAAGTGCTGCCAGCCAGGGAACCCCCTAGGAAAGCCTTAGAGGAGGAAGACTCAGAGTCCGGGGAGTGGTGGTGGGACACTGAGGGCAGGTCAGAGGGAGAAGAAGGGGAGGAATGGTTGGATGCTGAAGAGGCAACAGGCTTTAGCGAGCAAGAGGAGCCAAGTGCAGAAAGCAGTTCAGACTCAGCAGATGAAGCAGAGGAGGAGGAGGAAGACAGATGCTGCAGAAACATGCCAGGAGCTTGCTGCTGCTGCTGTACTAAGCTCCTCTCCACCCTTGTCTCCAAGGACACAGAACAAAGAGCACCGATTTGCCCCGTCCAACATAGTTTGAGGCTGCTTGGAAGGAGTCTTAGAGGGAAGTAGAAGGTGAAGACATTCAGTCCTGGCAACTGTTTCATAGGGGCCAGTCTTGTTTCTAGGCACTGTTGCCTTGCATACCTTTTCCTAGAATAAAGAGTTAACTTTTCTGTTTGTCTCTGCATCCGGAGTGCCAACCTGCATGTGAACCAGCCCTGACACCCAGCTAGCATGACCAACGATCAGGGATTGTGGGAACTGTAGACCATGGGCCTCAGGGTGGCACCAGGTTGGCAGAGGCTGGTATATCCTAGTATACCAATGTTTTTGTGCTGGATGGTGTAAGTAAGAGAAACAGACCCTCAAGTGCAGAAACAACTCTGTTCCCCATCGCAGGCGTTGGTCGTGCCGAAAAACTGCTGCAACCAGCCTCGGCTGGTGCCAGAACTGTGTTCCTTTATTCCCAAGGGTAAGCAACACAAAATAGTAACACACCCGACAGCTGGTGTGTTCATATGCTCATGCTCTCCCTTTCTAGCACGCACACACACACACACACACCAGCTGTCCCTCGCACCCACCGCTCCACAATTTCCCAAAGGAAAGCATCCTCCTGTTCTGTTTCCCCCTGGCGCAGATGGCTGGGAAATTTGAGATGCGGCACAGCGCCTCTTTTTTTAATTCCAATTAGCAGGGGTGATGGCATCGGAACATCTGTTCTTTTATAACCAAGGATCTGCGCTGGGCTCGGTCTCCGGCAAGGTTGTTTTCCCCAAGGCCAGAGCTCACCCTGGAAGTACCTCGGAGGCGCCGTTTAAGGACGACACGGGGAGGACAAAGTTTCTGGGCTCAGATGCAAGGTAGGGAAGCTGGGAGAGCCAACGGCAACGTAAAACAAAGGGCACCGTACTGATCCCATCAGCAGGGAAATACACATGAATTTGGAAGAGTCCAAGCTGCAAGCAGCATCAACGGCATACCCTCCAGCATTCCACGGGGTCACAGAATTGCAGAGTTGGAAGGGACCCCCAAGGGTCATCTAGTCCAACCCCCTGCAATGCAAGAATCTCAGCTAAAGCATCCACGACAGATGGCCATCCAACCTCTGCTTAAACACCTCCAAGGAAGGAGATGCACATCTTTCGGAGCCATACTCCCACGCAGGTCAGCTTGTGTGGCACCAGAAGCCAGGATGGATGGCTCCTGTAATTCTGGGATGTCCTGGGAAAACTGGAGTGGTTGTGGAGAGGGTATGCAATGGGGGTCTCTTTCAGTCTCACTTTCCTACACATCCAGTTAATGTATTTATTTACTTTTTAATGAAGGCTTGAGCCTATCCATAGCAGGGAGGTAATAGCGTTTTGGCAGTTCACATTTCTCAGAGGTAAACACATTTTACAGAAGGTGGTCGTCAAGACCATATAACACCGGTCCTGAAAGACCTACATTGGCTCCTAGGATGTTTCTGAGCACAATTCAAAGTGTTGGTGCTGACCTTTAAAGCCCTAAACAGCCTCAGCCCAGTATACCTGAAGGAGCGTCTCCACGCTCATCGTTCAGCCCTGATACTGAAGTCCAGCTCTGAGGGCCTTCTGGCGGTTCTCTCACTGCGAGAAGTGAGGTTACAGGGAAACAGGGAAAGGGCCTTCTCGGTGGTGGCACCTGCCCTGTGGTACGCCCTGCCACCAGATGTCAAGGAAATAATCAACTGTCTGACTTTTAGAAAACATCTGAAGGTTTTTAATATTCTGTTGGGAGCCACCCAGAGTGGCTGGGGAAACCCTGCCAGATGGGTGGGGTATAAATAATAAATTATTATTATTATTAGTGGTAGTAGTAATAGTTCTTCGTCACACAGATAAACTATGGAATGCACTCTGCAAGAGGCAGCGATGGCTCCCAACTTGAATGGTTTTAAAGGAGGATTAGGCAAGTTATTGGGGGATTAGGCTACCAGTGGCAACCACCCACGATGGCTATGCTCTCCCTCCATTGTCAATGGCAAGCTCTGGAAACCAGTTTCTGGGAAATACAATCAGGAAAAGCACAGTTGAAAGAAAGTGCCTCGTTTAAGGCGGCACAGTTAGTTGCCAGCTGAGTTGGGAATTCAAGTTTGGGCTCCACTGAGCCATGCTGGCTATCAAAGGAAAATCCCTCCATTTCCCAGGCCTTGTTTTGTCGCAATGTGAATGTTTCAAAGACAACGAAGTTCAGGGAAGGGGTGTCAGATGCTAACCCAGGAACAGCCCACGAAATCTTGCAGAACTCCAACTCCCATCAGTCCCAGCCATCATGACCAATGGTATGGGAGCGATGGGAATTGGGGTTGAACAACATCTGGCAGGTGCCACATTGGCAGCCCTGGATTAATCTAAAGCTGTGATTCCCAAACTTGGGTCTCCAGGTATTTTCAGACTACAATTCCCATCACCCCTGCTAGGGATGATGGGAGTTGTAGTCCAAAAGCAGAACCCCCCCCCAATTTTGAAAAAACTACTGATCTAGAGGAACACCAAATACCTGATTCAGCAAGGTTCTTTTCTGAAAGTCTCTTTCTACACACACACAGACACACGTTCTTCCATAAAGGTAAAAGTAAAGGGACCCTTGACCATTAGGTCCAGACGTGACCGACTCTGGGGTTGTGGCGCTCATCTGCTTTACTGGCCAAGGGAGCCGGCGTACAGCTTCCGGGTCATGTGGACAGCATGACTAAGCAGCTTCTGGCAAACCAGAGCAGCGCATGGAAACACCGTTTACCTTCCTGCCGGAGCGGTACCTATTTATCTACTTGCATTTTGATGTGCTTTCGAACTGCTAGGTTGGCAGGAGCAGGGACCGAGCAACGGGAGCTCACCCCGTCGCGGGGATTCAAACCGCCGACCTTCTGATCGGCAAGTCCTAGGCTCTGTGGCTTAACCCACAGCGCCACCCGCATCCCTACATTCTTCCATAGATATGAAGAAAAACAGCACTTGGAAAAAGATGAAATACTTTTGTGCTGGATCTCTCTCTCTTCCTCCCACACAGCAGATACATCACGGTAGCCTGGAAACCTACAGCGCTTTCGACCGCTTGCACATTGCTCAGGTTCCAGAACAAAGATTCACAAGCAAGTGGATTCAGGGGCGGAAGGAACAGGTCTTAGCCGTGACACAGCCTTGCAGAGCCAGTTTGCAACGCAAGGCGATTAAGGCTCCTCCACAAGGCTTTGTTCCTTGCAATGTCTGAAAAATGAAGGGTTCAGCCACCCGTTGGTTTGTCCCATACCTAGAATGCGTGGGTGTGAGAGGTTCTGCCTTTGCCTTGCCACTTTTCTCCAGAAAACCTGCTCTTTGGCGCTACATAGGGACAAGAATCATTCCGGTGAAAACCAGAAACTCCAACATTTCTCCGATGAAAATAGGGATGTCCTACTCAAGGATAATACAGTCGCATCTTGGTTGACGAACACCTTGCGGCTGAAACGTTTTGGCTCCCGAACGCCGCAAACCTGGAACTGATTGTTCCAGTTTCCAAACGTTCTTTTGGAAGCCAAACGTCCGGTGGGGCTTCCAATTGGCTGCAGGAACTTCCTCCAGCCAATCAGAAGCCATGCCTTGGTTTCTGAACATTTTGGAAGTCAAACGGACTTCCAGAATGGATTCTGTTCGACTTCTGAGGTACCACTGTAATAATAATTTTATTATTTATACCCTGCCAATCTGACTGAGTTGCCCCAGCCACTCTGGGTAGCATCCAACACACACACACACACACACACACACACACACAAACAGGGCTGCCTTCAGATGTCTTCTAAAGGTTGCGTAGTTACTTATCTCCTTAGCTTGTGGGTTGCATAACTCCATACCCTCCAAGCTTTCTCCAATGAAAATAGGGATGTCCTGGGGAAAAGCGGGACGTTCCGAGATCAAATCAGAAACTTTCCCTGGAAAATAGGGACACTGGCAAGTCCTGCGACTGTTGTAAAGTCCGGGCCTACCTTACATGGCTGTTGTAAAGATTACACACTCTATACTAAACACGAAGAAAGGAATCCATCTGCCATTCATTTCCAGGTTCTTTGGAAATACTTGGCAAGCTTCTCTGGAGAAGTCGTGCTGCGGCTGCATTCACTGAGCAAAGCCTAAGTTCCATCTTTGAACTGTCTGGCACCCATCCTACTGGTCTCCAATATGCTCATCTCGTGTTTCGCTTTATTCTGTATAAACTACCCATGTGAGACAGTCAAGTGGTCCAACCTAGTCTCCTGCTTGGTGAAAATTGGTTCTTCTGCCAATTCTCAGCTATTGTCACATTTGTGATCTCACTATCCCCAAAAAGGCTACTCAGACGCTGGATTAATTAAGGTTATGACTCAAATCAGAGCCAAGTGTCAGAATGAGACATTTCATTGCGTACAATATTCGCGCTTCAGATTTCTGTTTGGTAAACAACGTATCTCAGGGAAATCGGCACATGTTGGCAGCCAAACAGAGAGAGGAAGGGGACTGAGTTTTACAAATATAGACTGTCCAGAACCTCAGATGTATCTGAGACATTGGCTCATGCCGTATAAATGTGTGCTGACAAACCCAGAGCCAAAATGAACCATTAACTGCCAAAGAAAACCCCTGGATTACAATTCGAGAGGCATCTCTTGTGGGCTGAATAAGAACTAAGGTGTGTTGCTGTTTTTATCAGCACACTTTGTGTCTCCATTGGCTTACCAATGGCTGGGTGTCTGTGTTATCGACACCTGTAGCAGACCAACACAGCTACCTCTCTGGAAACTGTAACATGCGAGGCTGCCTAATACGGAGGCAACTCACTGCTCCATCTAGATCACCACCCACCCTGCCACGCAGGAATCCCTGGCAGACAACTGCAGTGCCTGAAGATGGGCAGGCCATGCATCCACAGCAAGGATCAGAGGAGGAATGGCTGCTTGGAGGAGCACAGAGAGAAGAAAAGCTGCGGTGCATCTGCAGCAGTATAACTGGACATCCCTTTTAGAAACCATGCTCAGCAGCAAATATATTTAGGTTGTTTGGTGCATTTATGGTCAGGGTAGCCAGCAGGGTTCCCCCCAGATAATGTGGATGACAACTTCCATTCCTGACCATGGCCAATGGTACGGGATAATAAGAACACAGAAAAAGAGCTTGCAGGATCAGGCCAGTGGACCATCTTCTCCCTATCTCCTGCCTTCATGGGGTGAGGCAACCAGAACTGTACAGTGGTACCTTGGGTTACAGATGCTTCAGGTTACAAACTCTACTGACCCAGAAAGAATACCTCGGGTTAAGAACTTTGCTTCAGGATGAGGCAGCGGCACAGTGGCAGCAGGAGGCCCCATTAGCTAAAGTGGTACCTCAGGTTAAGAACAGTTTCAGCTTAAGAACGGACCTCCAGAACAAATTAGGTTCTTAACCCACGGTACCACTGTACACGGTATTCCAAGCATAGTTGTATCTTTTAACCGAGATGCAGTAAAAAACCAACGTTTTTCAGCAGAACCTAAACAAAGTCATTGGCTAGCCCTGATTTCAGTCTTGACAGTTGCAAAGGAAGACTTCACTTTCTGCCGTTTTAACTCTGCCAGATTCTCTCTCTCTCTATCTCTCTCTCTCTCTCTTTCTCTCTCATATGTATCGAGGCCCTTTATGTTCCAAACAACAGGAACACAGTGTCAGGCTGAGAGGCCGGAAGCCTTCCGTTTTCATAAACACGAGAGTTAAAAGTACAGAACGCTGGGGGTGGAAGCGTCGATGCTAATCTAAACCATTCAAGGTGAACTGCGTCTCGTTCGCCTCTCCTGTATTCCAACGATTATCTCTTCGCTTGCAAATGCCAAATGTTGTCAGCTGTCAACAGAACACTTCTCTTTGTTCGCAGTCTGCAAGTAAACATTTACCTCGCAGCATGCAGGAAGAAAGATCTGCCAGAAAGGACATACTCTCTGGGCAGAACGGCACAACCCAGAGGTGCCTTGATAACTCTCTTCCTCACAACACCCAGCTCATCCTTCTCCACTTTGCTGCACTCAAAATGGTTTGGGAAAAGACCATAAGGAAGGCCGTGATAGAACTTATCCAACACCTATCAAGACATAGAATCATAGCGCTGGAAGGGGCCAATCTCAACTAGATCATACATGACAGGTGGCCATCCAACCTCTGCTTAAAACCCTCCAAGGAAGGAGATTCCACCACCTTCTAAGGGAGACCATTCCACTGTCAAACAGCTCTTACCATCAGAAAGTTATTCCTGATGTTTAGTTGGAATCTCCTTTCGTATCTCCTTTCATTATCTTCTTCTTTATCAGGCTGAACATCCCCAACTCCTTCAACTGTTCCTCATAAGGAACGCTTGGTTTCCAGACCCTTGATCATCGTGGTTGCCCTCCTCTGCACACCTTCCAGCTTGTCCATATCCTTATTAAATTGTGGCAACCACAACTGGACACAGGACTCCAGGTGTGGTCTGAACAAGGCAGAATATAGAGTGGCACTATAAAAAGCAGAGACATCACCTTGCCAACAAAGGTCCATATACCAGTAGTTAAAGCTATGGTTTTCCCAGTAGTGATGTATGGAAGTGAGAGCTGGACCATCAAGAAGGCTGATCACCGAAGAATTGATGCTTTTGAATTATGGTGTTGGAAAAGACTCTTGAGAGTCCCATGGACTGCAAGAAGATCAAACCTATCCATTCTGAAGGAAATCAGCCCTGAGTGCTCACTGGAAGGACAGATCCTGAAGCTGAGGCTCCAAGACTTTGGCCACCTCATGAGAAGAGAAGACTCCCTGGAAAAGACCGTGTTGTTGGGAAAGATGGAGGGCACAAGGAGAAGGGGACAACAGAGGACGAGATGGTTAGACAGTGTTCTCGAAGCTACCAGCATGAGTTTGACCAAACTGCGGGAGGCAGTGGAAGACAGGAGGGCCTGGCGTGCTCTGGTCCATGGGGTCACGAAGAGTCGGACACGACTGAACGACTAAACAACAACAATGACATCCCTTGATCTGGGCACTAGACCTCTGTAGATGCAGCCTAGAATAGCATTAGCTTTCTTTGCTGCTGCATCACACAGAAGCCCACCAGAAGCCTGCTAGAAGGACCTGGGTGCAGCTGCACTTTCTCCCCATTTCTGATTCCAGCAAACAGTACTCAGAGGCAAACGGCCCCCAAATAGTGGAGGCAGAGAATAGCTATTGTGGCTAGCAGCCATTGAGAGCTTCACCTTCCATGAATTTGTCTAATCCTCTTCTAAAGGCATCCAAGCTGCTGGTCATCACCATATATTATGGGAGCAAATTCCAGAGCCTAACTAAGCCTGTGGGTGAAAAGGTGCTTTCTTCTGCCTGTCCTGAATCTTCCAACATTCAGCTTGATTGGATGATATCAGGTTCTAGGATGGGGGGGGGGGGAGTTTCTCTCGATCGACTTTCCCTGTACCATGTGCAATTTTATACACCCCATTTTGATCTCACAGGGCAAAGGCGTCTTGGAGTCTTGGTTGACCACAAACTTGACATGAGCTAACAGTGTGACGCGGCAGCTAAAAAAGCCAATGCAATTCTGGGCTGCATCAATAGAAGTATAGCATCTAGATCAAGGGAAGTAATAGTGCCACTGTATTCTGCTCTGGTCAGACCTCACCTGGAGTACTGTGTCCAGTTCTGGGCACCACAGTTCAAGAAGGACACTGACAAACTGGAACGGGTCCAGAGGAGGGCAACCAAAATGGTCAAAGGCCTGGAAACGATGCCTTATGAGGAACGGCTAAGGGAGCTGGGCATGTTTAGCCTGGAGAAGAGGAGGTTAAGGGGTGATATGATAGCCATGTTCAAATATATAAAAGGATGTCACATAGAGGAGGGAGAAAGGTTGTTTTCTGCTGCTCCAGAGAAGCGGACACGGAGCAATGGTTCCAAACTACAAGAAAGAAGATTCCACCTAAACATTAGGAAGAACTTCCTGACAGCAAGAGCTGTTCGACAGTGGAATTTGCTGCCAAGGAGTGTGGTGGAGTCTCCTTCTTTGGAGGTCTTTAAGCAGAGGCTTGACAACCATATGTCAGGAGTGCTCTGATGGTGTTTCCTGCTTGGCAGGGGGTTGGACTCGATGGCCCTTGTGGTCTCTTCCAACTCTATGATTCTATGATTCTATGAAAGGCAAAAGCACTTCCAAACAAGCCCTGAAGTTCTTGTGTCCATGAGCTGCTATTTCTGCATCACAGGGGGTTGGACAAGCTATCCATTGGAGGGCCCTTCCAAATCTACAATTCTATGATACAATTATTACACATCTTCACTCCATGACCCCATGATTAGATCTACAGAATATATTTAAAGCACACCCAACACACAATTTAAAGCACCCCCCAAAAAAAGAATCCTGGGAATTATAGCTCTGTGAAGGGGGAAACTACAGTTCCCGGTATTCTTTGGGTTAGAGCACTACACTTTAAAAGTACTTTGGATGTGCTTTAAATGCATGTCTTCAACCGCTACGATTCCCACCCCCGCCACCTCTAGAATCTTCTTCTTAAGACACTACTTTTCCTGTTGCTTTTACACAGGGGAAGGAAAAACCCCCACCAAGGTAACATATGCACACACAGTAGAGTCTATGTTGGGATAAGAACATAAGGGTTTTTTGCTCTTCCATCATCAGCAACTGCTAAATGAAGAGTGTCTATTTTCTTCCGGTACTTTACTATTAGCAAAAGGGTCCTTCTGTCATCCGCCCGAAGCGCTTCTATGGCAACAAAAAGCATTCAAGTGTCGCTCTTGTTTTGTGCCAATTTATCCTTAAAAGCTTCTATTATATTTTGGGGAGCGGGGAGGAAGATGGTGCATTAAGAATACATACAGCCAAGAAAGCAACATTTAAAGATTTTTTTAAAAAAATATGCGGCGGCACAAAAGAACCCCAGAATTTCACTGAGCTGAAAAGGCAGTGAGGCAATTTTTCCAAATTGTTTAGGTGGGGAAAACACACACAGAGAGAGAGACAGACAGAGAGAGAGAGATACACACACACATTGATTCTCTCTTCTTTCACAGAATGTCAGGCCGCCCGCCCATCTGCTCACTTTGTTTTATTTCTAAAATCAAAACAAGATACAACTCCTCGCCACCCCCTCCGCCGCCATGATTGCTTCCACTCAGAAATGGAATTGTCAGTGCATGGCCAGCACTATTCTCCCTGAAGACCTTGCGTCAATGAATTGTAAGGAGGACCAAGAGAAGGAAGGGCAGCTTAAGAAAGAAAGAAAAAAAGAGTTTGGATTTGATATCCCGCTTTATCACTACCCTAAGGAGTCTCAAAGCGGCTAACATTCTCCTTTCCCTTTCTCCCCCACAACAAACACTCTGTGAGGTGAGTGGGGCTGAGAGACTTCAGAGAAATGTGACTAGCCCAAGGTCACCCAGCAGCTGCATGTGGAGGAACGGGGAAGCGAACCCGGTTCACCAGATTACAAGTCCACTGCTCTTAACCACTAAACCACACTGGCCCTTAACTTAACGGTTCCTGGAGCAGGACTAGGGATGGAGGGACACACTGAAGTCAGGCCCAGCCCAGAACTCTGAAGGGATGGGACTAAATGTTAATGGTTAAGGCAGGGTTCCCCCAAACTTGGGTCTCTGGCTGTTTTGGGGCTACATCTCCCAGCATGACTGAGCACTGGTCCTGCTAGCTAGGGACAATGGGAGCTGTAGTCCAAAAACAGACGGAGATTTTGGGAAACCGTGGTTTATACGTGCAGAGAAGAAGCAGTGGGAAAGCTGTCTGGCACCAAACACAGAGGAAACAGGCAGAGAAAACAAGGGAGAAAGGATCCTGTGTGCTGCAGAGATGTCAATAATGTTTCAGAGAGGCACTGCGAAGGGACAGACGTCCGAATTGCCTGGAAAGAATCTGTATTCAGTCTCAGAATCCGTGTGCAGAAATTGGCTTTCTGTGGAACGTCAAGACTTGCTTTCTCCTTCGCCAGCCAACACTTGTTTCCCTTTGTCCATGTTGTATCTCCAACTGGCATGGGGAAGATATTTAGTTCATGCCTCCAGCAGAAAAGCAAATACGTCTTGAGAGGCGGCGTGAAAACCTTAGGAGGATTTCGTAGGGCAAACGTGGAGAAGTGTGTGGTTTTCCCACGTGGCGTTTTTGCAGCAAAGAGGCGTCCTGAGAATCTTGGTGCCATGAAACAAAGTCTGATCTCTAAACTGGCATGTACAGAGCAAGCATTGCTTGTGGACTCACTCATGAAGGCATCAAAATTATTGTGGTATTTCCAAAACAGATTGGAGGGAGGGGGATTTGCAGTGGCAGTTAGGAACTTAATCAGAGCTTGCGTCCGGAAGTTTTTATAACTACCATACAGAATCAGAAATCTCCCATGGCTGGAGATGTCTCTGAATTCAGCTCACATGTAAGGGCCATAAAGGTTTCTTAGTGCAACCAGCTGCCGATTCACTACCTAGTCTGCTTTAAGGCATTAATTCACAAACCCCAAACAACTTCACACCTTCAGGACTGCCTGATTCCTTATGCTCCAATCCTATTCACAGAGATGTTCTGGGGTACTTTTGAAGGTCCCCAATGCCCCTGAGGCTCAGTTGGCCTTTACCAAGTCAAGTGGTGACCTGTGGAACTCCTTGCCACTAGAGGTACAGAAGGAGTCACCCTCCCTGCCTTCTTTTTGTGATCTTCAGGAAACTCTGTTGTTCGGAATGTGAATATTTAAACCAACCCATATTTATGGGTGGTTTTGTTGCTGTAATTGTGACATGTTTTTAAAGTTATACCCTGATTTGTTTATGAAAGTGTGTTTTATAAATATCTAAATAAACAACAAATAAATAAATCCAGTCTCAAGAAACCAGGAAATCTTCATAAATGATCATAAACAATAATTTCAACACAAGGGGCAGTTCTGATTAGCTTTTATTTTTTCCCTCTCTGACAGGCATGCACCCACCGCTAACCAATACAAGGGCTCATGGTGGAAATTTCTCAAAGGCTAAGACATGTGCTGATATAGAGATGCCAGCAGGCATATCTTAAGCCGTCCAACTTTCTGCCAATATATTCTAATATAGCTTTGTCATGTCAATTAACATTACGCATAAAGATGCACTTATAACTTATATGCATTCTAAAGATATGTACTTCATAGTAAATTAGATTTCTTCTTCTCATAACAAATGTTTCACCTCTGATCAGAAGGCATGGAATTAGATACTGGTTCATAATCAAACTAAATTGAGAGTGGGGGCCCCGAATATATATTTGTGCAATGGCTTGTCACAGGGTTGCCATATTTCAAAAAGTGAAAATCCAGACACAAAAAGCTGTTGAGCTTAAATTACGTTCTGTCCAGATGCTGCTAATGTCCAGGAAATACCTGCTGTGTCCAGAAATTTCCTGCCGTAGGGCAACCCTAGCTTGTAATAATGCATGACTGCCACTGCTTTTAGAACCAGCATTCTGGATCAACTGACTTCATTGGCTTCAGTGATGCAGAAGGCATCTCTTCCCCAATGCAGTCAGATGCAGGATTAGCACAGGATAAAGTTGGAATCCCTAGGAACCCTAATCTGCCGTAAGGTAAAGGTAAAGGGACCCCTGACCATTAGGTCCAGTCGTGACCGACTCTGGGGTTGCGGCGCTCATCTCGCTTTATTGGCCCAGGGAGCTGGCGTACAGCTTCCGGGTCATGTGGCCAGCATGACTAAGCCGCTTCTGGCAAACCAGAGCAGCACACAGAAATGCTGTTTACCTTCCTGCCAGAGCGGTACCTATTTATCTACTTGCACTCTGACGTGCTTTCGAACTGCTAGGTTGGTAGGAGCTGGGACCGAGCAACGGGAGCTCACCCTGTCGCGGGGATTCGAACCACTGACCTTCTGATCGGCAAGTCCTAGGCTCTGTGGTTTAACCCACAGCGCCACCCGCATCCCTATAATCTGCCGTAAGGAGTTGCTAATAACTTTTATCCTCTGCATAGCATTATCTGCAAGTATGGAGATGGAGGGGAAATGGCTGCCTCTGCTTTCATAACTTTTGACATAACCTGCCCCATGTCCCGATGTCATTACACCTTCTATTTCCCTGCCAACCGATGATATAAAGTAGAGGGAGAGAAATGCACTGTGTAAGAACAGGAAGTCATGTGGTAGGAACTGAAAGGGATCACCCTTTGGGGCAGCAATCCCATGTTTTTCTTGGAGAGTGTGTGGAAAATAAGGAGCGTAGGAGGACACCAACTTACCATCACAGTTATGTAGAAGATTCTTACTCTGCTTGGAATGCTCCTCTTCCTCCGGGATGGTTTCCATAAGTTGGTAGCCCTTGTAGCTTGAGTAGAGTCCATGGGATGTCAAGGGATCATCATCCAGATACTGATCTGAGAAGGTGGAGCTGCTCTTGTCTCCTTCGTGCCAACGAAGACCCAGGTCTGAAGCACAGGAAGACTCCAGAGAAGTAGGGTCATGAGCAGATGATGAGAAGTCATCAGATTCTCCACTCTCCTGGCTAAAGGTACTTCCATCGTCTGAAGCTTCAGAGTAACGTTCGTAAGACCCATCATCGCTGTCTTCTAAGCCCTCGTCTCCTTCTTCGGTGGGATGGGGATCCGCTTTGCTTCCCAGGTTGGCGAAGGAAGAAGATATGGAGTCGCCTGCTTCTTGGACAGCCTCATACACCCGAGACATCCATGAGGACAAGGGCTGGAAGAAACTCTGGGCATCCTGGGCAGACATGCTTTTTTGAACACCATGAACAAGTAAAGTGATGGGTCATAAACTCCAGCTGTTCATCTCTGCCAGCATGCCAGACTCAGAGGTCTGTGAGCTACAGAATAAGCATTGCAAAAGGTTATCAAAATATTGCCTGCCCCCCTTTTAACCTTTGTTAGACTACTAAAATTATCCAAGCTGAGAGAAAGAAAGAGAGCACAGAAAAGAGACCACACACCACAAAGCAGAAGGAGAGAATGCTTTCACCCAAATTCGCAACGCAACCAGGGATTCACCAAACCGAAAGCACAGGATGAATGTCGAAAGTTAATCTATAACTAGATAGTGCAAGGGATGGTTCAAATCATGCTTCCAGGTTCCCCAAATAACAATAAAGCAGATAGTGTTGGGGTGGATGCAGAGTTTAAATTCCCTCGCTGAACACAGCAGATGGATGGGAATGTAAATCGTACACTCCCCATTCAACAGTTGGTTGATCGGCTGGGGTGGCTGCATGTGCCTATACACGTGTGTATATGTTTGCGAGTGTTCATGTGCAGGATAGCCACAGCCATTGCTGGCATGTGGCCAGCAGAGGATTGGCAAAGGGGGATCAAGACCCTTCCTCCGTTCCTGATGTAATTGGAAGGCCACAGTTTAGCAGAAGCAATAGTTTGCCGCTGCATCCAAACCAATAAACTAGGGTTTCTATTTACCCTGCAAACCATCGTTTTAAATTCTGGTACGGAGGTTGGGTGCAAATTACAGTTTGCTAGGTTGGTTGTAACAGCAAATTATGGTTTGCATTGATCAGTGAGTGAGTGAGTGAGTGAGTGAGTGAGTGAGTGAGTGATTCTGAGCACATGAAGGAAGGAGCCTAAGGCTCAGTTGCATAATGTCTTTTCATGCCAGCTGAACCAGTATTTGCTACACTTGCTGTCTCTAATCCTCTGGTATGAAGTTCCCCATAATTTCAAATAAAACTGTCTTGGAATCTGAAACAAAGTGGCTCACCACCAAATAATTGTTTCCCATTAATCATACTCCTGTTTAGGTTTTATTTTCATCCCAACCCTTTTAAGACCATGTGCTGTGCCTTAGAGGAAAAGGAACGGCAACAATTAATCGCATTCTCCATTGTTTCCGATGCATTAAAAAAAAGGAAGCAAACTCTATATTGTACAAATCTAACACCCATTGTTCATTAACGGCTAGGAGCAGGTTCTAAAATGCAAGGTTGCCATACAGAGCAAATGTGCTGGAACGGTACAAAATGCACAATCGCCGAAGTCTCTGGAATACCTGAGCGCAAAACAAGACTTCCTGCAAAAGCAGATGCAAAAGGGTTGTTCAGCCTGAACTGATAGAAACTCGAACAACCCAGGGAGGGGATCTGTGTGTTAGGCTTGCAGGCTTAATGGAATAGCTCAGTAGAAGAGCATGCAGAAGGCCTTGGTTCAATCCTCAGAGCTCTCTAAGGAAGCAGGGAGAGAACTTTTACAGCGGCGTAGCGTGGGTTGTCAGCACCCGGGGCAAGGCAAGTAATTTGCGCCCCCTAACCCGGGGCAAGGCAAGTAATTTGTGCCCCCTAACCCGGGGCAAGGCAAGTAATTTGCGCCCCTAACCCCTAACCTGCCGCCGCTGCCAGCTTCTTCTTGCTGCTGCCTGGGCTGGGGTATTTACGGTAAGGTAGCCACGGTGGCGGGTCCGTGTCAGGTGATCTGAGGCGAGTTGCCGCTGGCACTGGCGCCCAAACGACACCGCTTGCCCGGAGGAGGGCAGAGAGGCGAGGAAAATGTAACATGGCCCAGCAGCTGCAGCAGCAGCGGCGGCGGCGGGGCTGTGAGGAGGAGCTGCCTGGTGCGCCCTGACGCGCGGGGACCGCGGCGAGCGCTGAGAGCCGCTGCCTGCCGGATGCCTTCAGCCCGGACGCGCGCACAGCTCGTCGGTTGCGCGATACATGGGGCTCTGCTACAGCCTGCGCCCGAGGCTCTTCGGTGACTCCGGAGGCGGCGAGCGCGCCCCCCCCCCCAGATGTTGCGCCCGGTGCGGCCGGCCCCCCCTGCACCCCCCACGCTACGCCACTGAACTTTTATAATCACCCAGTGCAACAACAAGGGGTTTTTTGTGTGTGTTTGTGTGTGTGTTTTTAAAGGAGACTAATTGTACGTTGAGCAGACAGTCAGCACATGATAAGCACATACCCTCTGACTTTCCTCAGATGAAAAATAGGGACATTTCTCACTCCCTGCAAATGACCCTCCTTGACCCCCCCCCCCATTTTTTTTGTCCCTCCTCAGCCTACAGAGCATTTTCTGTCAGAAGAAGCCTGAATGCCACCATGGCTTCACCAACGGGACACAGCACACAAGCCCTCCACCGTCCCGAGAAAACTACTTAATCCCAATTTTGTTTTAATTTATTTAGGAGGGAGGCAAGATTGGGCACGGATGCACGAAGCATTTAATAATAATAATAATAATAATAATAATATTAATAATAATAATAATAATAATAATAATAATAACAAAACAACAATAACAACAACAACAACAACAATAATAATAATAACAACAACAACAACTCCTTGTAAATAATAATAATAATAATAATAATAATAATAATAATAATAATAACAACAACTGCTTGTCCTTTCTTCCCTCTCAGGGAGGCCCTGGCCTCTGCATGCCCCTCAGAGCTGGCACATCTCACGGGGCTGGGCCTCAGTACCGGCAACTTCTCCTCTTCTTTGCCTGATCTCCATCAGCCATTACAAGCTGCTTTTCCAGCTGCACTGGTGGAGTACAGGGTCAGGTTTAAGGTGCTGGTTTTGACCTTTATAGCCCTTCACGGCCTAGGACCCTGGTACCAATGGACGCCTCTCCCGGTATGCCCCGCGGAGGAGCTTAAGGTCCATAAATAGCAACACCCTAGATGTCCTGGGCCCTAAGGAAGTCAGATTAGCCTCAACCAGAGCCAGGGCCTTTTCAGTGATGGCTCCGGCCTGGTGGAATGCTCTGTCTCATGAGACCAGGGCCCTGCAGGATCTGATTTCCTTCCGCAGGGCCTGTAAGACAGAGTTGTTCCGGCCGGCCTTTGGCTTGGAATCAACTTGATCCCCTCCCCCTCTTTCCTTTTTCCTTTCTCCTTCTGTGTCTGGGACTTCCTTGGCTTTTTTTCTGGCCCACGTAAGACCAGTCTGGATAGTTGGCCTTGATGAAGATTTGACGTTTTCATCCCCAAAAACTTTTTGATTTGAGTTTCTACTGAAATGAGGCTGCATTTTAATGTTCTATTCTAATCTTGTTTTTAAGTTGTATTTTAATCAATTGTTTTATACCTGGTGTTATCTGCCCTGAGCCCGGTCTTGGCTGGGGAGGGTGGTGTATAAATAAATTATTTTATTTTATATTATTATTATTATTATTATTATTATTATTATTATTGGAAGAGGCCAGCAGCGGTGACCATAAAGAGCCAACGGGATATTCCATCAGAAGCAAATCAGAAACTGAGATGGCTTTTGTAATTCCAGGACTCTCCCTGAAAAATAGGGTCCCTGGATGGTATGTCTGGATGAGCTCTTTGGCCTAGAAATTCAGAACCAACTGGATATGGGAGAAGCACCCACATTTATTTATTTCAGCCTTCCTTAACCCGAAGCTTTTGACTACAACTCCCATCAGAAAGCACAACCAACCATTAGGGGGATGAGAGCAGCAGCCCTTCAACATTTGGAGGAGATTGAGTTGGGGAAACCTAGTTCACGGATCTGCCCCGCTGACAGTGACGGGAGAAGGGGACTAAATCTTTTCCCCAAAGTTGCACAGGGGTGAATCTTTCCCCTGCCTGAACCTCACCTCCTAGTGCTTTGTATAAGCTAAACAAGATATAGCTTAGGGCCCCACTCTCTTGGGGGCCCCAAAAAATTTAAAGGGGGGGGAAACTGGATGCACATTTCCAAAATATAAGATAAAAAAACCTAAAAAACCACAATTATTATTCCATGTTATAGCAAGTTTCGAGAGACTAGATTATGAGTCTTTGTAATTTGTGTTTCTAAAGGAACTTTTGTTATTGCCAAATGCCAATGTGTTTGCATTATTAAGTTTGTTATGAATAAAAAATCATTTTAAGTTAGAGCTTAATAATTATTTCACTATTCATATACTTCTTCTTAATTGTATTTCACTATTAATATACTTCTTCTTAATTGTATTTCAGTTCAACAATTACTTTGATAAAATACATATTTTGTTATGTGCAAATCGCTTTAGATACAGTACCTATTAGGTCCATAAATTACCATATAGCATATATTCAACACAAAAAACAGCAACAATTTGTTGTTGACAAAGGACAGCTGGACATATAAAGGGCCACATTATCTTCAGTAGCTTAGGACCTCATTAAACCTAAATCAGGCCCTGTTGTCACTGTGGCCCATTTGCCCCCTAAAGTAAAGGTAAAGGGATCCCTGACCATTAGGTCCAGTCATGACCGACTCTGGGGTTGCGGTGCTCATCTCGCTTTATTGGCCAAGCGAGCCGGTGTACAGCTTCCGGGTCATGTGGCCAGCATGACTAAGCCGCTTCTGGTGAACCAGAGCAGCACACGGAAATGCCGTTTACCTTCCCACCAGAGTGGTACCTATTTATCTACTTGCACTTTGACGTGCTTTCGAACTGCTGGGTTGGCAGGAGCAGGGACCGAGCAACGGGAGCTCACCCTGTCGCGGGGATTCAAACCGCCGACCGTCTGATCGGCAAGCCCTAAGCTCAGTGGTTTAACCCACAGTGCCATCCACATCCCTATTTTCCCCCTAATCTGGTTCAAATACCAGAAGTGAGTTTGATTGGGAGGAAACTGGGAGGGGCTGGAGTGGAGGATGCAAAGCAGGGAAGATTTCGCTCCCCTAAACTGCACATCCTTTCGTTACTAAAGTCGCCCCCACTTTCCTTTCATTATGTGAAAGCAGCAGAGGCAGATGAACAAATGGGAGCGCCCCATCGCATCCTAAATGTGGTCCCCAGACTTGATATGTGGTTTCAGAAGAGGTGTCAAATTTCCTTCAAGATAGAGCATGCATGAGCACAAAGGCTGTTTGGGTCAAATTCCTCTTCCTCTTGGTACATCCATTACAACCCCCATCCCAAGACAACAGAGCGAACAGGTAAATGTTCTAAATAGGTTTGACATCACCTTGCCCATTTTAGCGAAAAGGAAAAACTGTTTCCTACTTCAGTTTCCCAGTATAATTCATAAGCAGCAGCACTGTCTCTATATATACACACCCAAGGCTACAACAATAAAAATGCCATCTTTCTCCCACAGTACAGGTTGCGGTTCAAGGCGATATGAGCCTTTCCATTATAAATACCACATTTTAAAGGATTTACTTGTCAATCATGTAAGAATTACTTTCAAATGCTAATCACTATAGCGTGCAGGCAAGTCTTCTCAGCCCCAGCCCCCCCCCCTTTTCCTCCCACTTTCCTCAGTTTTTAAAACCTACCCTGTTTATTAATAATTCACATTTTTTAAAAGCTTTGGTAAATATATGTTTGCACTGCCGTCTGTGGCAGCTCCAAAAAGCACCGACGCCCACAACGCAGCGAAGGAGAGATGTTGTCATTTTATCTTATTTTTTAAGGCCCTCGCATTGCAATACTTGTCGGGAGAAAGAAAGACTTTGCAAAGCTTTCAACAAAGGGAGCTTTTAAACAGAGCGATATCGGTGTTTGTGTAACAGTGAGAGCGTGGCGGAGAACAAAACAAAAGGCTAATGCGAGCCCCACAAGCTACGCGATGCAAGACCTCTCCTCACATTTCTGGAAACGGGTACAAATCCATGAGAGGGGAAGGAGCAGGGACGCCTTTCCCTGCACTGCTTCCCAGTCCCAACTGCTGGCCTTCCTTGTGGCATAGGAATATATAACAGGATCAGGCCACACCCCACTTCATCCAGTATCCTGTTCCTAAAGCTGCCAACCAAATGCTAAATGGGATTCTGCAAGCAGGACCTGAGGGCAAGAGTGAGCTCTCCCAGAGGCATAGCAAGGGTGGGAACCGTAGCCCTGAGGCACAGATTTTTCGAGGGCACATTTTGGTGCACCCACCCCAGGCGCCATGAAAACACGCTCCCCCCGACATTGAGCTCACCACCTGCAATTCCCATGTTGTCAGAGGCAGGTGCCAGGGTCAGGTCAAAAATAACTCACAAAGCATCAGTGTAGTTACCGTATTTTTTGCTCTATAAGACTCACTTTTTCCCTCCTAAAAAGTAAGGGGAAATGTGTGTGCGTCTTATGGAGCAAATGCAGGCTGTGCAGCTATCACAGAAACCAGAACAGCAAGAGGGATTGCTGTTCTGGCTTCTGTGACAGCTTTCACTGTGCAGCAATCCCTCTTGCTGTTCTGGCTTCTGAGATTCAGAATATTTTTTTTCTTGTTTTCCTCCTCCAAAAACTAGATGCGTCTTCTGGTCTGGTGCGTCTTATAGAGCGAAAAATACGGTAACTCTTTGTTCAAAGAAACCAAACTGCTCAGGCCCAAGTGAGCCCAAGTAACTCTTCCCAGTAGATCGCAGTTTCCCAGATTTGGGTCTCTGGCTGTTTTCGGACTACAACTCCCATCGTCCCTAGTGAGCAGGACCAGTGGTCAGGGATGATGGGAACTGTAGTCCAAAAACAGCCGGAGACCCAAATTTTGCAAACCCTGCAGTTGATCTTGCCCAACCGTAACCCTAACCCTACCTCCAACCCTAATCCTAACCCTAAACCCAACCTTAACCTAACCCTACCTCCAACATTGACCCTAAACCTAACCCTACCGCCCAATGCCAAAGAAGCAGGAGGAGAACAGCCATCACCAAGTAGAAAGCACCCAAAAGGAAACACCATCAATTTCGAATGTGGCTGTTGCCTCACATCCAAGACACCCCAGAAGACAAGAATAAAATATAGGAATTATTATTCCAGCATTATTATGAAATTTTACCATTTACTCTCGTAGAACTCACTGCTGTCAGAGCAAACGTAATGGCTGCATTGGCATGTCACGGTAAGCCATAGTTTAGTGTGGCATTCACAAGCCGGAATGAGCCGAAGTGAGCCCCACCTGCCCTAGATGGCCCCCTTTTGTCTTCCCCTCTGGTCCAGAGCACAACCTCTCCGCTTGTCATTGGTGGGGCTTATAAAACACTCTGGTCACTTCCAAAGCAAGTCAACTCCAAGCCTTGGTTAAACAAACCTGAGTTTATAAACCACAAACCCCTGTTTGCATTCAAAAAATTCAAAATATTCAGCAGAAATGAAGCAAAATGCTGTTGGGAGTCCTCTTCCTGGAGAATTTGTGCAAGCCTGAAACTCACATGGGATCATTCCAGCTTCTGCATGACACAGTACAGTGGTACCTCAGGTTAAGTATTTAATTCGTTCCGGAGGTCCATTCTTAACCTGAAACTGTTCTTAACCTGAAGCACCACTTTAGCTAATGGGGCCTCTGCTGCTGCCGCACCACGGGAGCCCGATTTCTGTTCTCATCCTGAAGCAAAGTTCTTAACCTGAAGCACTATTTCTGGGTTAGCGGAGTGTGTAACCCGAAGCGTATGTAACCTGAAGCGTAGGTAACCTGAGGTGCCACTGTAATAATAATAATAATAATAATAATAATAATAATTTTATTATTATACCCCACTCATCTGGCTAGGTTTCCCTAGCCACTCTGGGTGGCTTGCAGCATATCTAAAAACATAAACAACAGGATGAGGAGCTGCTAAATGGCATCATCCAGACCTCTTTATCTGCCCTTACGTTTTTTGCCCCACCTACTTTTACCTCTGGCCCCTCCCACCACTAGCATGTGGACCCTGGAAGGTTGCCCACAGAAAAATGTGGCCCTCAGAATCATACACCTGTGGAATTGGAAGGGGTCCAAATCGACCCAAACTACAAGCCCCCTGCCCAGAGGTGTCATCTTCTCAAGTTGATTGAGGGGAACTGATGGGATGCCCTAACTTCGCAAGCAGCCAGGGGGTGGAACTAAACACCCTCTGAACGTTGAGGGGGCCCTTCTGCCCCTCAAAAAAACACTGGGGGGGGCAAAACTGCCTTGGCCTCTAGAAGCCAGTACGTATGCCTCCTGCAGTACAGGAATCTGAACTAATCATTCAGGACCGAGGTGGAAAAGGTTCCCCATCATGGCTAATTGATGGCTCTTTCGTGTGACGTGCAAATGTGGCCAACGGGTGCCAGAAAGCAAAAGATAGCAGTTCCAATCAATTTAGAGTTTTGCTAAAAGCGGGAGATTTCGATCTATTCCTTAAAATTACTTGGATTTCTTTTAAGGAGTTTGGCGGTACTTACCAAGGCTCTCGTGAACGGCCGACTTCTCTTTGTAGCGTTTACGTTTCCCGCGTTGTTCCAAGCAGGGGAGGCCCCCGATCTTCTCAAAGCACAGCTTCTTGTTGATGAAGAGGAAGAGGACCGCAAAGAGGACGATGAAGACCCCGACAGCTGAGAGGAACCCAATCGCTTCAGGAGTAACTGGCGGCGAGGAAAAGCACAAGGCGTTAAGCTGGCGCTTTGCAGGGTCATGTCGGCAAATGGGCGTTCCCAGGCGTGCATTTGCAGCGACGGTGACAACGCAGAGGGATTAAGCATTTGTAAAAAGAGGCAGGATTCCCGAGGGAGCCGCAGGAAAGGGTAGGAAAAGAACAGGCCTGTTGCCTTTGTGCCCAGCTTGACGGCGTAACTGTAACCATGTCTACTCAGAAGGAAATCCTATGGAATTTGATGGCTGTCATGCCCAGGTAAGTGACATTAATGGTGTTCCATCTCCTTTGAACACAGAAGGTCCTTGGCAACTCTCGGGAGGGCTGTGAGGGAACCCCACCTGAAATCTTGAAATGCCCCTGTCTGGCAATGTTGACAATACTGAACTACATGAACCAATGGTTGGACTCAGCCAAAGGCAGATTCCTATGGTCCTCAGCAAGTTTAGGGTAGCAGCCTGACAGGTGTACAGGTATATGCCTCCTGGTCTTTGATTTGCTCTAGGAGCTGTATGGGCAATCTACCTGGAAGATGAATTGTCTTTCGAGGAGTTAATGATCTGGCATGGTTACCTTTCCTGCCTCTGTTCCTTCCCCCTCCCTGACTCTTGATAAGCTCTTTGATGGCATAAGAACAGCCTTTAATGTCCTAATCCAGGCATCCCCAAACTCAGCCCTCCAGCTGTTTTTGGGACCACAACTTCCATCATCTCTAGCTAACAGGACCAGTGGTCAGGGATGATGGGAATTGTAGTTCCAAAACATCTGCAGGGCCGAGTTTGGGGATGTCTGTCCTAATCCATGGGTAGGCAACCTAAGGCCTGGGGACCACATGCAGCCCAATCGCCTTCTGAATCCGGCCCACGGACAGTCCGGGAATCAGCGTGTTTTTACATGAGTAGAATATGTCCTTTTATTTAAAATGCATCTCTGGGTTATTTGTGAGGCCTGCCTGGTGTCTTTACATGAGTAGAATATGTCCTTTTATTTAAAATGGGACATAGGAATTCATTCATTTCCCCCCCCCCAATATATATATATATATATATATATATATATAGTCCAGCCCCCCACAAGGTTTGAGGGACAGTGAACCGGCCCACTGCTGAAAAAGTTGGAAGTGATAGTGCTAGGTACCTTCTCTGATGTTGGACATTGTTTTGAGAAAGTGAGGCATTGGGAGGGGGTGGTTAATGAATGATCTGCACATAGCCAGTCGGGCAAGCCACACAGGCTAGCTATCTATAGATCGGGTGGTTGTGGGCAGAGTTTTTGAGAAACTCGTGTTCCAACTGTGGGGCTGTGCAAACTGAGGCTACCTGGGAGAGTCACTTTGCCGCTTCTTGAGGGCTTCCAATTGGCAGATGCAAGTGCTTGCTTGGTATGTATATATTGCTTGCTGTTTAGAATAAAATCTTTCAACTTCTCACTCACTTGTGTCTTTTTATTACTTCTGAATCTCATTTTAAAAGAACCACCTTGCATTTGGCAAGACAGAGAAAATGTTCCCACTATTCTGAGTCCTTGCCTTCTGTCCCACTTAGGGACAGAAAAGGACTGAGGATGTCAACCCAGAAGGAACATTAGAGAAGCACAAACAGCTCCTCTCTGGGAGCAGAGAGTGCCTGATTAAGGTGCCTCCGCCCCCCACCAATCGATGTGACAACTGAATTGAAGCAATGGCGGGGCATGCCTTCACCACTTAGAAGTCCTGTCTCTTTGTCTCCTATTTTAGCTGTGGCACCCCTTTTGTGTTGTCCCACACACATATACATGTGACAGCTAGTTTGCCACTGGTGCCAAGGCGCTTTCTGAAAATTCCAAACGTACCCACTAGGGTCGCTAGCCCCTGGCTTAGCTTAAGCAAAGCGGTGGTCTCATGTGCCTTCTTGACCCACCCACCACCCCCTTTGTTGCTGTGGTTGGCATCCGTCTGTCTCAACAGACCATGGAGTGCGCCTCCGGACATGAAGTCAAACTGCTGCATTAGCAGCACTAAAGCACCTTAAGGTCCATAAATAGCAACACACTAAAGGTCCCGGGCCCTAAGGCAGTCAGATTAACCTGAACCAGGGCCATGGCCTTTTCAACACTGGCTCTGGCCTGGTGGAACGCTCTGTCTCATGAGACCAGGACCCTGCAGGGTCTGATTTCTTTCTGCAGGGCCTGTAAGACAGAGTTGTTCCACCTGACCTTTGGCTTGGAATCAACTTGATCCCCTCCCCCTCTTTCCTTTTTCCTTCTGTGATGGAACTCCTATTTGGGGACTTCCCTGGCTTTTTTCTGGCCCACGTAGTTGCCAGTCTGGATAGTTTGCCTTGGTGAAGACTAGACGTTTTCACCCCCAAAAAGTTTTTGATCTGAGTTTCTACTGAAATGAGGCTGCATTTTAATGTTGTTATTAAGTTGTATTTTAATCGATTGTTTTAATACCTGGTGTTAGCCGCCCTGAGTCCAGTCTTGGCTGGGGAGGGCAGGGTATAAATAAATTTTATTATTATCATTATTATTATGTGGCACGCCCCCCCCCCTGCAGAACGCAAGCCTGGGTGGTATTTATGGAGGTTCTGGGCTGCCCAGATGACGAGACCCGCCCCTCCCAGCCTGGCTCATGTGGTCCAAAGGAAAGCAGAACAAGACACTGAGCACCAGCTTGGCTACAGGAGCTGATGGAAGGAGGCATTCAAGGCACCATCCACCCATTTTAAGGATTTGTGTAGGGTTTACTCCTGAGCCTTTTCTACTGCCGAAGATTTCCTGGAAGGCAGCAGAGATTCAGGATCAGAGTTTCCCTTCTCCTAGATGGGCTCCCTTCCCAGGTTGACGAGCCCCACCCGCCCCTCACTTCCCTCTACAGCACATTCAGAAACCGCCTTCTTGACCGCTGGACCCACGATTGCTTTGTCTGCTAGAGCCGGTCTTTGCATGAAGGGAAATCCCTAACTCATCGAGGGTTTGAGACCTGTCGGCTACCCTCACCTGGTTTAGCCGGCCAGTTGAAGCAGTTTCTGGGATATGCTTAAATGTAATGCCCAGCGAAGATCACAGAAGCTAGAAGTACAGGAATGGGATATATATCACTGCCCTACCCCAATGAGTTTCTTGTCCTGCTCCATGACAGGCAATCAGTTAAATATATCATGTGACCAAGAAAGAAAGAAAGCTAAAAACTCCACAGAATGAATTATACAAAGCGAGAAATTACACAACCGTTCTAGAATTCCGTAATTTTTACAGGTTGCAGAAACCAGCCTTTCCTGGTGCAGGAGTGGGAGAAAGCTGCTAGCCACCATGCCCAAAAATTGCTCACTCTAGGAAAATTGACTATGCACCCCAAGATTTGGGATCTTCTCCAAACCTGTGCAAAAGATTTGCAGGGTTTTTGTTTTTTTGCAGAGAAACTCCTGTGTTTTGCAGCACTCGCTCATTCAGCAAAGGAGATGGTCTTGGAAGCATGCAAGGCACAAATATCAGTGGCAGTCTATTGCTACCACCACAGCTTTCATTTAAAAGAAAAAAAGGGGGAGGGACTTTTTTAAGTGCACACAAAGCAATTCCTCAACTGCATCAGAGGGAGATTCAATCCGTGCACATTTAACTTGGGGGGGCAGCAGCATTGTCAGCCAAGGCTCCTTTTAATGCCAGTTTCATTCCCGACTTTTGGGGTAGGAGGTAGAGCAGAGATAATAGGGAAGCTCGCGTTACTGGTACTTTTCCAATTAGAAACCCACCACCACCCAATCAGCGGCCCATAAACTGTTCTTATGCCGTTTGCGCTAATTGAATTTCATTATACATTTGGAGCAACACATTATTTCCCTGCTGGTTCCTATAGCACCCTTCATAACGAGGGGCTAATTATATAGCGTGTGTATTTGCATGCACACACACACACACAAGACTGAACACCAAGAGAACTTGTGTGGGCCGTAGCTCTGAGGAAAGGCTGCGTGGAGCAGACTTGGGCAATCTTGCACTGGGTTTAATGCACAACGCCTCTGCCAGCAGCATAAACTGTGCACAGGTGGCACCGGGATGGGCTGTACCTCAGATGCCGTGCACACAGAAAGCCGACGGTTCGATCCCTGGGATCTCCAGGAAGGACTGGGAGAAATCCTTGCTAACCACCTGCTGTTCCACTCCCAGGAACACAGGAAGTTGTTTTATAAAATAGTCAGCCCATGGGTCCAATTAGCTTGGTACTATCTACACTGACTGGCAACCATTTTCCAGGGTTTTCATAGCTGTCAGCTTACAGATTTGAAAATAAGGGACCAGCAGCCTTGAAAATAAGGGATCAGCAGCCAAAATAAGGGATTTTCCGAACACAGGTATGTTCAACTTCTGAGCCCCTCTGGGCCAAAGGCAGAAAGCCCAGCCAGCAGCCAAACGAAGCCTCAAGCGGTGGTTCCCACAGCGCAGCAACCCGGCAAAGGGGATGCAGCAAGGAAAACCACTGTCACCGTCACCTCTCCGCTGGGAAGCGCTGAGCAAAGGTGAGTCCCCAGGCAACGTGGTTGATTTGATCAGCACAAGGCATGCAAGCTCCACCCCCCCAGTCGTTCTTAGACTCCTTATTGGGTGAGCAATGCAGCCAAGCAACACAGTTGGAGCCTCCCTCCTCCCTGGCCGGCAGGGAGGGAGGGAGAGGAGCTGCTTCCTTTGAAACCCGGGAAATTTAAGAGACATCATCAATAAGGGACAGCAGCAGGACACAGCGCTGGGATAAAGGACTTTCCCACCAAATAAGGGACGGTTGACAGCTATGGGGTTTTAAGCCTTAACTGGAGATGCCAAGGATTCAACTTCGGACTTTATGTATGCAAAGCAGATGCACACACCCCCTCAGCTGGTTCAATCCCCAGTATCTCCAGGAAAAACCAGCAAGAGAGTCTTGCATCCACACGAAAGCTTATACCAGAACAAACTTAGTTGGTCTATAAGATGCTACTGGACATTCATTATTATTATTATTTTATTTCGACTGCGCCAGACCAACACAGCTACCTACCTGAATCTAGACTAATAATAATAATAATAATTTATTATTTATACCCCACCCATCTGGCTGGGCTTCCCAGCCACTCTGGGTGGCTTCCAACAAAACATTAAAATACAGTAATGCATCAAACATTAAAAGCTTCCCTAAACAGGGCTGCCTTCAGATGTCTTCTAAAAGTCTGGTAGTTGTTGTTCTCTTTGACATCTGGTGGGGGGCATTCCACAGGGAGGGTGCCACTACCGAGAAGGCCCTCTGCCTGGTTCCCTGTAACTTGGCTTCTCACAGTGAGGGAACCGCCAGAAGGCCCTCGGCGCTGGACCTCAGTGTCTGGGCAGAACGATGGGGGTGGAGACGCTCTTTCAGATATACTGGACCGAGGCCGCTTAGGGCTTTAAAGGTCAGCACCAACACTTTGAATTGTGCTGGGAAACGCACTTATATAAGCAAGTTATATGATGTTAGTCTTTGAGGTGCGGCAGGACTCTGCTGTGTTTGCTGCAGAAGGCTACTCCTCTGGAAATATTTATCCAGGGCGATTGGCTGCATGGGGACAGAGTTCAGCACACAAGCAGCTGAACGTGCCACAGGCTCTGCAATGGCTTCTGTTGGTGATGTCCACAGTAAAAATAGAAATATGGAAGCAGATTGGCCCACGTACTGATTAGTCCTAGAAATAGATAAAGACAAGCCTACATTGAAAAAATACGAGGGAATTATAAGTCACCTAACAGATTGGTTGGGATGCAGGTGGCACTGTGAGTTAAACCACAGAGCCTAGGACTTGTCGATCAGAAGATCGGCAGTTCAAATCCCCACGACGGGGTGAGCTCCCGTTGCTCGGTCCCTGCTCCTGCCAACCTAGCAGTTTGAAAGCACGTCAAAGTGCAAGTAGATAAATAGGTACCACTCCGGCAGGAAGGTAAACGGTGTTTCCGTGTGCTGCTCTGGTTCGCCAGAAGTGGCTTAGTCATTCTGGCCACATGACCCAGAAGCTGTACGCCGGCTCCCTTGGCCAATAAAGCGAGATGAGCGCCGCAACCCCAGAGTCGGTCACGACTGGACCTAATGGTCAGGGGTCACTTTACGTTTACCTAACGGATTGGTTACAATATTTTCAGTTACAGCAAAGATTGGCCATGGATTTAAAACAAGGAATTGCAAAAGAAACATCTAAATTTGAAAGAGAATTAATTTTTATCAAAGGAAAAAATATTTCACGAATCTACGATTACCTTTTGGAATGGGAAACAAAAGAAGAACAAGTCAAGGCAGTTATGGTGAAATGGGCACAGGATTTTGGATGCAGGCTCAGTGCAGGCATTGAAACAAACTCATGGTGACAGCATATACAGCATATATGGCCCTCTCTGAGTGTTCACTCTTAGCAGTACAGTGGTACCTCAGGTTACAGACGCTTCAGGTTACATACGCTTCAGGTTACAGACTCCGCTAACCCAGAAACAGTACCTCAGGTTATGAACTTTGCTTCAGGATGAGAACAGAAATCGCGCGGTGGCAGCGGGAGGCCCCATTAGCTAAAGTGCTACCACAGGTTAAGAACAGTTTCAGGTTGAGAACGGACCTCTGGAATGAATTAAGTTCTTAACCCGAGGTACCACTGTAGAGGAAGTTGTCTTGGAAAGTCTCATCCATCATGCCGGCAACTGATGCTCTAAGCCTAATCCACAGCTCTAAGACAAGTGCATTCAGGATAGTTCAGGACAGATGGTCAGCTAAGGTTGCAGGTTTGATCCCTGTGCGGGACAGCTGCATATTCCTGCACTGCAGAGGGATAAACTACATGTTCCTCAAGTCCTTTCCAACTCTGTAATTCTATGATTTGAACGGTGGCCCCAAGTGCTTTGGCTTACCAGTAGTACATGTGAAAAGGATCTAGGGGTCTTGGTGGACCACAAGCTTAACATGAGTCAATGGCGTGATGCAGCAGCAAAAAAGGCAAATGCTATTCTAGAGTCCAGATCAAGGGAAGTCATAGAACCACTCTATTCTGTTTTAGTCAAACCACACCTGGAGTCCTGTATCCAATTCTGGTTGCCACAATTTAAGAAGGAGGTTGACAAGCTGGAAGGTGTGCAGAGGAGGGCAACCAAGATGATGAAGGGACTGGGAACCAAGCGTTCCTTATGAGGAACGGTTGAAGGAGCTGGGTATGATTAGCCTGGAAAAGAGGAGACTGAGAGGAGATAGGATAGCCATCTTCAAATATCTGAAGGGCTGTCACCTGGTAGATGGAGCAAGCTTGTTTTCTCCTGCTCTGGTGGGTAGGACTCGAACCAGTGGCTTCAAGTTACAAGAAAGGAGATTCTAACTAAACTTTAGGAAGAACTTTCTGACAGTATGAGCTGTTTGACCGTGGAATGGTCTCCCTCAGGAGGTTGTGGACTCTCCTTCCTTGGAGGTTTTTAAGCAGAGGTTGGACAAGACAACTCTTTGAAATCTCTCCTAACTCTACAATTTCATGATTCTATGGTATAGGTCTGCAGTGAATGTATGTTATTTTCACTTCCTGAAAAGATAAACCGCGCCTTCACAGCTGTGGGAGAGTGTGCCCCAAAAACAGCAATTAGCTTTCTGAAAAACAAGGTGCGACCAAGTGACGCGTTGTCAGGTTCTGTGGATCACGCCTGAGCAACGGCAAGGTGGCTAATGCTTTAGCAGAGAGCAAACCAGAGCCCAGCCCAGCACTCTGTGCCAAAGTCAGCGCTGGAATTAAGCTGAGAAACAGCACTGCTTGGTTAGTTAATGCTCGAATAAAGAACATGATGCACCTTGTGCAATATCTGCCAGCCCATTCTCTCAAATCAGCAGGTGAAGCCCTCCTGGTGGTCTCTCCTCTGTATGAGGTAGGTGGTGTGGAGTCCAGGAAAGGGCCTTTTTAGTGGTGGCTCCCTCCTTCTGAGGTGCATCTAGCCCCATCTCTCTATAGCTTTAGGTGGCTAGTCAAGACACACCTTTTTTCAGCAGCTGTTTGGAGGAAGAGGGACCTGAAGGCTGGCGCTATAAGTACCGGTAACTGTGCTTTGCTGGTTTGTGATGTGTTTTTAAGCATTGTGGTGTTTTATGAATTTTTCTTATCTATTGGCCCATTCGTTCTACACTGGCTTGTGCAAAGTTCTCTAAATAAATAAATAGTGCTGCATATGGGGAAATGATGTGCAATTAGCCCACTTTTCCCTTCATCCTTGAAGCAGGCACTTAAATCATTTTATTTTTCAAGGTCAAGAAGAAAGAGCACACAAACCTTCTCCTTGAAAAGTGGCCTCTGCACCTTTAAATGAGTGGTGAGTGATGCTTGCATCATAATTAAAATATGAAAATCCTACTTTTTAAAAACCTGTGTGTTTGCACTTACGGTTGAATTCCCTGAAACAGGCATGTCCAACTTTCAAGAGACTGTGATCTACTCACAGCATAAGAAAACAGGCAGTGATCTACCAAAGTTTTTAGGAAGCCAAAGTTTTTAGGGAACCAGTAGATCGTGATCGACCTGTTGGCCATCACTGCCCTAAAATATGCAAATGGAAACTATGTTGTCTGCCACCTGATAAATGATATACTTTTTTAAAAAACATATTTTGTTTATCTATGAATTGCCTTTTGCACGGCTCAAGGAGGTTTATAATCCTGCAATAAAAACTAACTTAAGTTTGAAAAAAATACAAGAAACAATTAAAATAGGTTTTAAAACCTAATTCTAATATGCATTTTAAAACAATAAACAAAACAAAAAATTCCACCCAATTGGAAAAGCTTATTTGGTTGATTCTGTATTCATCTACTAAAAAGCGGGGGTGGATCAAGCTGGAATAGATTAGTACCTGCAAAATAGTGCAGGTACATGAGTCAAAGCAATCATTCTGAAGCAAGAAACATGCAGTGTTAAGAGGAGGCACACATGCGACTTACCAGCGTTTGTAGAAAAGTCTTTCCTTCCTGTGTCAAAGAGAAACAGGGGGACACTTTTACAACGGTACTTGCCATCTGCCGTTTTTAAAAGTTGTGTATTAAAAATATTTTTTAAAAAATAATAATAATAATAATAATGTTATGCTGCCTGATTAAATGTAGGCACTTTTAGCTGATTGATTGATTCCTCAAACCAATTTATTGATTAAACTCTGGGGCTCTGTCAGACATATCCAGACCGAAAAAGATGGTTTCATAAAATCATAGAATCTTAAGAGTTGGAAGGGACCCGAGGGTCATCTAGTCCAACCCCCTGCAGTGCAGGAATCTCAGCTTAAAGTATCCATGACAGATGGCCATCCAACCTCTGCTTGAAAACCTCCAAGGAAGGAGAGTCCACCACCTCTCGTGGGAGTCTGTTCTGCTGCCGAACAGCTCTTAATGTCAGGACTTTTTCTGAATGTTTCACACGTACAATATTTACGGCTGAAACTCTGCACCAACAGAGTTCATCCACACTTGCATTTACTCTGCTTTTATCCCCCAGGGAAACCTGCAGGTTAGCGCTTAAACCAGGGGTCAGCAAACTTTTTCAGCAGGGGGCCGGTCCACTGTCCCTCAGACCTTGTGGGGGGCCAGACTACATTTTGAAAAAATAAAATAAAATGAACGAATTCCTATGCCCCACAAATAACCCAGAGATGCATTTTAAATAAAAGGACACATTCTACTCATGTAAAAACACGCTGATTCCCGGACCGTCCATGGGCCGGATTTAGAAGGCGATTGGGCCGGATCCAGCCCCCGGGCCTTAGTTTGCCTACCCATGGTTTATCTAAAGTTCCCACTGACTTCAATGGAAATGACTAACACTGGACTGCCTGTTCCTTTGCATTCGAAGGTGTGCAAAAGGGCATGGTTTCTCTTTATGCATGGCGTACAATAGCACGGTCAATGCTCAGTCTATGCTCAGTCAAGCTTCTTTCCTTGAGTGAAAATTACAGCCTGCTCTGCATCCAAGCCTCGCAGCTCATTCTTCTCCTCCTTGCCAATTTGTGTGTTTGTGTGATTGCGATTATCAGGGTCACCTTTGGGGACGGCAGACGGAGTCACACAAACGCCCCGTCCCCTGCAGCAGGCGAGAGGCGATTGCAACAATTCCGTCTCCGGCTTGTTTGAAATAGATAATCAGCCGAGAGAGCTTCTGTCCTGCGAAAACACACACGTTTTATTTCTGGAGTGTTTGCACATTGCGTGTGCCTCACACATGAATAAAAGTGCCACCTGTTTGAGGCCGATAACTGCAGCTCACGATGCGCCGTATCAGTCGCTCGCTGCAACAGCAGGCCGCTTTGTAAAAGCGACGCTCCGGCAGCTCTGACGTGACCCACATTTTGTTAAAACAGCTGCGTGCTGTTCAGTTTGCTTTAATAAGCCTCCGCTTGAGCTTCTCCGAGTTTGCACAGAAGCCCGTTTTTTCTACCCCGATGCGCTGCAGAGATAAGCTTGAAAGTGTGCTGTCAGCACTGGGTGAAAAGTCACGAGTTCAAGGGCGGGGGATCTGGGGAACATCAGGATAGTGGTGGGCTTTGGGGTCCCTGGACAGACCCTCTAAGTGTCCCTATTTTCCAGGGACAGCCCGGATTTACAGAAGCTGTCCTGGTTTCTGATTTGATCTTGGAATATCCCTCTTTTCTTTAGGATGTCCTAATAATAATAATAATAATAATAATAATAATAATAATAATTTTATTTACTGTATTTTTCGCTCTATAAGACACACCAGACCACAAGATGCACCTAGTTTTTGGAGGAGGAAAACAAGAAAAAAAATATTCTGAATCTCAGAAGCCAGAACAGCAAGAGGGATCGCTGCTCAGTGAAAGCAGCAATCCCTCTTGCTGTTCTGGCTTCTGGGATAGCTGCGCAGCCTGCATTCGCTCCATAAGATGCACACACATTTCCTCTTACTTTTTAGGAGGAAAAAAAGTGAGTCTTATAGAGCAAAAAATACGGTATACCCCATCCATCTGGCTGGGTTGCCCCTGACACTCTAGGCGGCTTCCAACACACATAAAAATAGTAACAAAACATCAAAAATTAATAGTAACAATCAGATCCTATATAAAAAGTCACAAAAACTTATTCTCCTATTCTCATTGGAGAAATGTTGATGGGGATGGATTTATGCGACCCTCAAGCCAAGGAGATGAGTAGCCCAGGACGGGGACTTTTAAAATGTTTAATGTTTTGTTGTGTTGTGTTTTTATCTATGTTAGATGCCACCCAGAATGGCTGGGGCGAGCCAGTCAGATGGGCAGGGTATAAATAATAAAATTAGTAGTAGTAGTCTGGAATAGGATGTCCCTATTGGAGGGTATGATATTAAGGATAGGTAGAACATAGACTGGGATCCATATGATTTGCAGTAGATGGGGAAAGGTTCCTTTTCAACAACAAGAGGCTAGTAGCCATTGGTGACCACCAGATATGGGGAAGTCACTCCGTAAGCCATCTCAGCAGAAGAGTGGAGTAAAAATGCTTTGAAATAAGAGCTGGGAAGCTTGCAGCCCTCTAGATATTTCTGGACTCCATCTCCCATCAGCCCTGATCATTGGTCCTGCTGCTGATGGGACTTGAAGTCCAACGATGGCTTGAGGGCCAAAGGCTCCCATTGCTGCTTCAAATAAATGGTAAAAAATGCTTTGAACAAACAAAATGAGAGGAAAGAGTCTCTGTTTCTTGCAGGTGAAACAGGGGGGGAAACCTAGTTTGAAAAATTAAAAACTTGTGC
The DNA here is from genome assembly GCF_951804945.1 of Podarcis cretensis. NCBI lineage: Eukaryota > Metazoa > Chordata > Lepidosauria > Squamata > Lacertidae > Podarcis > Podarcis cretensis. The sequence continues at coordinate 10,240,844 of NC_137170.1, read as the reverse complement.
ATGCTTTATTCTATGAAAGATTACAAAAAAGCACACTATGAGGAGCATCCAGCAAGTAGGTATAGTTGGTCAAGGGAGCCGTGAACTAAAAAAAAAAAGCCTCTGCCCTAAACCAACTTAGCAGATTCATTAGGTTTTGAACAACCAAAACCATCTTCCTCTCTCTCTCTTCTCTCTCTCCTCTCTTCCTCCTCTCTTCTCAAAGGCAGAAAGTCCTTGTCTGCCATACCAGCACACCTTGTAAAACCCACTTAAAACTCGCCCCACCCCCCACCCCGGTTGTCATTAGATTCCTCTTATCCTACATCTGATGCCCAGGACTGGATGAACTTAAGATAGTTGATTTTTCTGATCACAGGCTAGTCTTACAAGCACAACCTGTTCTTTCCTGGAACAAAATCTTGCTTTGCATTAACAAGCCTTCTGTCATTCCAGGCCAAGGGTAGGCAACCTAAGGCCCGGGGGCCGGATGCGGCTCATTCGCCTTCTCAATCCGGCCAGTGGACGGTCCGGGAATCAGCGTGTTTTTACATGAGTAGAATGTGTCCTTTTATTTAAAATGCATCTCTGGGTTATTTTGTGGGGCCTGCCTGGTGTTTTTACATGGGGCACAGGAATTCATTCATTTTGTTTATTTTTTCAAAATATAATCTGGCCCACCACATGGTCTGAGGGTCGGTGGACCGGCCCACGGCTGAAAAAGGTTTCTTCCAGGAAAATCACTAGAAGGCAGAAGTGTACTCCTGCCACAGACCCTATACCTGAAAGCAGCTTTTTGTGTCAATTTATATACTCATATATAGTTATAAGGGACGCAGGTGGTGCTGTGGTCTAAACCACAGAGCCTAGGACTTACTGATCAGAAGGTCGGCGGTTCGAATCCCCGCAATGGGGTGAGCTCCCATTGCTCGGTCCCTGCTCCTGCCAACCTAGCAGTTCGAAAGCACGTCAAAGTGCAAGTAGATAAATAGGTACCACTCTGGCGGGAAGATAAACAGCGTTTCCGTGCGCTGCTCTGGTTCACCAGAAGCGGCTTAGTCATGCTGGCCACATGACCCAGAAACTGTCTGCAGACAAACGCCGGCTCCCTCGGCCTATAGAGCGAGGGACCCCAGAGTCGTCCACGACTGGACCTAACGGTCAGGGGTACCTTTACCTCTACCTATATAGTTATCTAATTTATCAGCACCTGTTGAGGACCCAGTAGTTACATAGGAAGATGTCTTATACTGAGTCAGGCACTTGGTGCCTCTAGCTAATCTTGTCTACACTGACTAGCAAAAGTAGCTTCTTTCCCAAATAGGTTTTATATTAAACAATAGCAATCCGACTCTTTGTTGCTAAAGACATACTGTCTTCTCTAGCATATTATATACTACAAAGATCTGTCTTAATTATGCATTCTCAACGTAGTTTTAATTTTAATTCTCCTTATTGCACTTGATAATTCAGTGCAAGAAAAGAGGCTTTACAAATGAAATCTCATTACTAGACAAAGAGTTATTACAAAATAAGACAAAAGTAATTTCTAAAGTATATGAAACACTGTTGGACTGGGAAGTTAAGGACAAACAAGTAAACGAGGTAATGATTAGATGGGTTTAAGATATAGGTAAAACTATCAAACTATCATCATGGGAAAAATTATGGAAAGAAAGTTGGAAATTTATGGCTTGTGAAATGATAAGGAAAAACCTGATAAAGATGTTTTATAGATGGTATTTAACGCCAACCAAAATATGCAAAATGTATAAAACAAAATCAAATCTGTGTTGGAGGTGTAATCAAGTAGAGGGGACACTCATACATGTGTGGTGAACATGTGATAAAATCAAGGGCTTCTGGGATGTGGTGTATGAGGAGCTAAAGAAAATATTCAAACAAAATATTATTAAGAAAACAGAAGCTTTTTTTACTGGGGATACCTTTAATAATAATAATAATAATAATAATAATAATAATAATAAATTATTTATACCCTGCCCATCTGGCTGGGTTTCCCCAGCCACTCTGGGTGGCTTCCAACCGAATATTCAAAAGACAATACAGCATTAAACATTAAAAACGATTAACTTCTGCAAAATAAATTAAGGTATGTAAGTCAAAAATAGAAGGAAAAAGAGGTAAGAAGGAATTAAGAAGGAAACAGTTTACCAAAAACAAAAAGAGAACCGTGTTGAAGATCAAGGAAGTCAATTGGAAGAAAAGAAAGGCAATATGGTATATATATTGATGTTCATTTGTTTGTATAAATTTTTGTAAGTAACAATGTTTTAGTTGTATTTCTCTATTTTTTCTTTTTGTTTTAGTGTTGATTATGTATTATTATTTTTAAATTTAATGTGTGTGTGTCGTAAAATAAATTCAAATAAAGGGGGAGGGAATCCTGTTACAGTTGATTTTGACAGCTCGATGACTAAGCTCTTTAGCGACGAAACGTCTGATTACCGGAACAATGTCCGAACACTGAACCACTGGAATATCGCAACTGGACACTGGACTCTTTATTTACTGCGTTTGCAATTATTTAAGATAAAACCTATTTGGGAAAGAAACTACTTTTGCCATTTTTATGGACATTCATTGTTCGTTTGAGGGACGTGGGTGGCGCTGTGGGTTAAACCACAGAGCCTAGGACTTGCCAATCAAAATGTCGGCGGTTCGAATCCCCGTGACGGGGTGAGCTCCTGTTGTTCGGTCCCTTCTCCTGCCAAGCTAGCAGTTCGAAAGCACATCAAAGTGCAAGTAGATAAATAGGTACTGCTCTGGTGGGAAGGTAAACGGCGTTTCCGTGCGCTGTTCTGGTTTGCCAGAAGTGGCTTAGTCATGCTGGCCACATGACCCAAAAGCTGTACGCCGGCTCCCTCGGCCAATAAAGCGAGATGAGCGCCGCAACCCCAGAGTTGGTCACGACTGGACCTAATGGTCAGGGGTCCCTTTACCTTTACCTATTGTTCGTTTGCAGATGGTTGCCTTGGTGATACTATCTTGTGTCAATTGCAGTAGTCATTGTATCACCACTCTGTTCATTGTTTCATGCACTGACTGGCAGCAGCTCTCCAAGGTTTCAGGTAGTGAGTTTTTGCCAGCCCTACCTAGAGATGCCGGGATTTGAACCTGGGACCTGCTGCGTGCAAAGCAGATGCTCTGCCACTGAGCTATGGTCCTTTCCCTGAGATGTTGCACCACTGAGCTATCGTCCTTCCTCCTACGTGCCAAGGAGACATCACAGATTTCTTAGAGTTGGAAGGGACCCGAGGGTCATCTAGTCCAACCCCCTGCAGTGCAGGAATCTCAGCTAAAGCATCCATGACAGATGATCAACCAACTTCTGCTTTAAAGCGGGCACCCCCAAACTCGGCCCCCCAGCTGTTTTTTGGGTCTACAACTCCCATCATCCCTAGCTAACGGACCAGTGGTCAGGGATGATGGGAGTTGTAGTCCCAAAACAGCTGAAGAGATGAGTTTAGGGATGCCTGCTTTAAAATCTCCAAGGAAGGAGAGTCCACCACCACTGTTGAATGTATCCTCCTTGCACACCATCTAAAGGCCACATGGGATATGGCTTTAGTCATGTGGATGCAGTCAGTGTGTCTGCTTTGGTTATGTAAATAGCAGCAGCGAAGGAGCGAAGGTCACCTCTCAGAAGCTGCTATTTACATTTCAAGGGGCGCCTCAAACACAAGGCACATCACCCTTAACTGAAGGAACAGTTGAAGGAGCTGCATATGTTTAGCTTGGAAAAGGGGATGTATGACAGCCATCTTCAAATACAGTGGTACCTCAGTTTTCGACCGTCTACACTGAGGAACATTTCGGTTTTTGAACCCTTTTCGGAAGTCGAACGTGCCACGTGGCTTCCGACTGAGTTTTCGGTTTTCAAACGTTTCAGAACTTGAACAGTCTTCCGGAACGGATTATGCTCAAAAACCAAGGGACCACTGTATCTTAAGCCTTTCAACTTAACCCCCCAAGTCCCCTTCCCAGACAAAAGTATTTTCTTCTGAGTTTGCTCACAGTCTACTCAAAGTGGGTTTAAATTTGGCCGTAATATTCAGCTAGTCCAGGCATGGCCAAACTTGGCCCTCCAGCTGTTTTGGGACTACAACTACCATCATCCCTAGCTAAAAGGACCAGTGGTTAGGGATGATGGGAACTGTAGTCCCAAAACAGCTGAAGGGCCAAGTTTGGCTATGCCTGAGCTAGTCGGATAGCACCTTTAACTGGCATAAAACGAATGGCCACTTTTTATCTTACACAAACATCTGGGCTCGGCAGACATGCCTCTGCCTCTTAATGTTTTATGGCCTTTTGGCCTCTCTCCCTCCCCTACAGACCGTGTGAGAAAAAGAGCAAGCTATCAGACACATCTCACACCCTGAAAACTGAAGAGTACAAGTCATGTCGCACAAAATGGGCTCCAGTCCACAACAGCTCATGCTTCAATACATCTGTTGAGCCTTTAAAATTGTCACAAGACCCCGTGGGCCCATCGAGATGACCTGTCACCCCGATTCGATTGTGGGTAGGTTATTACGCAATGAGCCGTCATTCTGAATTGGTCCCAATTTGCTTGCTAAGCTGGTTCTAACCTCTTCCCATTCATTCATCTCGTGCTTTTCCACGCATGACCCCCCCCCCATCACTTCCCCGACCACAAAAAAAACTGACATTTGGTGCTTTTCTAAGTGGATTTGTTGAATGAGCATTTTTAAGTTAGGGTTAAAGGTAAAGGTAAAGGGACCCCTGACCATTAGGTCCAGTCGTGACCGACTCTGGGGTTGCGGCGCTCATCTCGCTTTATTGGCCGAGGGAGCCGGCGTACAGCTTCCGGGTCATGTGGCCAGCATGACTAAGCTGCTTCTAGCGAACCAGAGCAGCGCACGGAAACACCGTTTACCTTCCCGCCGGAGCGGTACCTATTTATCTACTTGCACTTTGATGTGCTTTCGAACTGCTAGGTTGGCAGGAGCAGGGACCGAGCAACGGGAGCTCACCCCATTGCGGGGATTCGAACCGCCAACCTTCTGAACAGCAAGTCCTAGGCTCTGTGGTTTAACCCACAGCGCCAATCTGGACACAAAAGAAGTTGGCCAAAGTTGTTAGGTTTCGGAGCTGTTTTTTGTGAAATTCCCCAACATCTACGCTTCCGACAAGGGTTGCTGTACATCTGGATTTTCCCAGAAATTTAAGCAATTTCCGCCCAGGTGCTGTTTATGAGGGCCGAATACAAGCTTGGTCCGGGAAATTCCAGACATTTGGCAACCCTACTTTAAAGAGGACTTAAACTGCAGAAATGTAAATTTAAGATATGCGCCTGAATCGCACCCACAAAATACAGGTAGCGACCTTAGCTTTTTTTGCTGCACTGATCCAAGCATCAGTTTCAGGTGACCTCTGTAGCCATCCCTCCATTCACTCCTGTCATTCTGTCCTTTCCCCAAATTTTTTGCAATTTGTAGCCTGGCAAACAGCTGACTGCAGTCTCATGAACCATATCACTCTGGAATTCTTCTTACCCCTCCCCCCCATAAGAGATATGTGAACATCTTTGTTACTATGGCAACACCCAGATGCAATATTTTGAGTCAATGAAGATGGTTTACATCACTGCTAGAATACCTCGCAATCTGCAGTCATCTTCTAAAGAAAGCAAGTTCTTACTCCTCCCCTGAGATGTCTACAAAATCCAGCAGGCCCTTAAATCAGAAGTCAGAGGAACAGATACACCCTGATTTCACTCCCAAGAAGGACAATTCCAGCTATGGACTGAGTGTAAGAGGAGCCAGAACCGTATGTGGCTTGAATTTCTTGCTCCCCTGAATTTTTAACTGAAGAAATAATAATACAGGATTTTAAATGAAACCTGGGACTCAGCTGCAAATAAAACATTTTACGTGTGTTTTAAGTGCAATATACAAGGTGACACTAGATGGTGAAGGTGAGTGTTATGAAAAATTCAATGTACCTTTTAAAATGCTTTTTTAAAAAAGCATTTTCAAAGTGGTTTTTATATGTGACTAGATTCCACCCTGGAGTGAATTTGTATCCATGCATTCCACCACACACACACACACACACACACCAAGTTCTCCAATTGAGCTCTTCTGGAAATAGGGGCAATACCTGCAAGAGCCCCATGGAAGGGGCAAAACAACACTGCAAGTGGCAGTGGTATACTTGAAGTAGTGTCTCCACCCCCATTGTTCAGAGGTCTACCTCTGAGGGTCTTCTGCTGGTTCTCTCACTGCGAGAAGCAAAGCTACAGGGAACCAGACAGAGGGCCTTCTCGGTAATGGCACCCGCCCTGTGGAACACCCTCCCATCCGATGTCAAGGAAATAAACAGCTCTCTGACTTTTAGAAGACACCTGAAGGCAGCCCTGTTTAGGGAAGTTTTTAATGTTTGATGTTTTATCGTGTTTTAAATATTCTGTTGGGAGCTGCCCAGAGTGGCTGGGGAAACGCAGCCAGATGTTCAAGGTATAAATATATTATTATTATTATTATTATTATTATTATTATTATTATTATTAATGGAGAGCCAGCATGGTGTAGTGGTTAAGAGCAGTGGACTTGTAATCTGGGGAACTGGGTTCGCGTCTCCGCTCCTCCACATGCAGCGGCTGGGTGACCTTGGGCCAGTCACACCTCTTTGAAGTCTCTCAGCCCCACTCACCTCACAGCATGTTTGTTGTGGGGGAGGAAGGGAAAGGAGATTGTTAGCCGCTTTGAGACTCCTGAAGGGGAGTGAAAGGCGGGGTATCAAGTCCAAACTCTTCTGCTTATTATCATTATTATCATTATTATCATTATTTTGTGGTCCCTTCCACAGTCGTACAATTGTACAGTCGTACAATTGTACAGTCGTACAATTCTATTGCCTAAAACTCATATGATTCAATCAATAAAGATTTCTTTAAGCCGGTGACAGCCCTGCTTATTGGCAATGCAGCACTGCACTATTATTATGTAGGAAAACAATGACATCGTCTCCTACCTCAAAACAGGCCCTTCAGCTTCCGCACAACCCATAAGAGAAAGGTTTCAGAGATTTCCCATTCTCCGTTCTTGCATCCCCCATCCTCTCCTGCAACTCCGTTCAGTTTAGCCCTTCTATTTTAGATCCCCTGCGTGGCAATTTACAGCATCCAGAATTTGGCCTGCTGCCCCCTTTTCCAAGCCCTGGTCCAAAAGCTCCCCCATCAAACTGACTCCAGGTGTTGTAGCTCTAAGCCCTTCCTCTCAAGGTTGAATGTGTTTCCTTGGCAACCGGCCTGACCTCCATTACTCCGGGGAGCAAAGATGCTCTGCCAAAGAGCTTTCCGTTTAATCAGCCCCTGTTCTTTTAACAGTAACAGGACTTCCCGTCCGCAGAGCAGGTTGCCCAGACAAAACAGGGGCCTCTCGCAGGTCTGTCCTGCGGCTATTTATCTGCCTCCGTTCGGGGCACACGCTTTTAAAATAAAATAAATAAACGGTTACGTAAAATGAATAAGTAGGCCAAGATGTACTTAACGCTTGCCCTGAAGACACTCTTCCTGTCCTCTGTGTGTGTGAGTGCGTGTTTTGGCAGGGGTAGCTAATAGCTATTTCAGGATCCGCAGGCAGAGGAAAAAAATTACGAGACTAACATGCACTCTCATATCAGCGCCTGATCAGCAGATCCAAAGGCTTCTCCTTAATTTTAAAGCTCTCTGCAGCTTCGTGCTGGACACACCTCTCTGGCTTTGTGCCCCCAAAATCCAACTCTGCAACAGTTGGGCTAACTTTAGAGTTTCTGCCATGTTCTAAGGGAAGAAAGTAAGAGCAAACTAATAGTACTACTTTATTGCAGACCTGGAGTCCTGTGTGCAGTCTGGGCACCACAGTTTAAGAAGGATATTGAAAAGTTGGAAGGTGTACAGAGGAGGATGATCAAGGGTCTGGAAACCAAGCCTTATGAGGGAATTGGGTGCGTTTAGCCTAGAAAAGGTGACAGCAGTCACAAAATTAAAAGACGCCCGCTTCTTGGGAGAAAAGCAATGACAAACCTAGACAGCATCTTAAAAAGCAGAGACATCACCTTGCCAACAAAGGTCCGTATAGTTAAAGCTATGGTTTTCCCAGTTGTGATGGATGGAAGTGAGAGCTGGACCATAAAGAAGGCTGATCGCCAAAGAATTGATGCTTTGGAATTATGGTGCTTGAGGAGACTCTTGAGAGTCCCATGGACTGCAAGAAGATCAAACCTCTTCATTCTGAAGGAAATCAGCCCTGAGTGCTCACTGGAAGGACAGATCCTGAAGCTGAGACTCCAATACTTTGGCCACCTCAGGAGAAGAGAAGACTGCCTGGAAAAGACCCTGATGTTGGGAAAGACGGAGGGCACAAGGAGAAGGGGACGACAGAGGACGAGATGGTTGGACAGTGTTCTCGAAGCTACCAGCATGAGTTTGACCAAACTGCGGGAGGCAGTGGAAGACAGGAGGGCCTGGTGTGCTCTGGTCCATGGGGTCACAAAGAGTCGGACACGACTAAACGACTAAACAACAACAACAGCCTAGAAAAGAGAAGACTGAGAGGTGGTGTAACAGCCGTCCTCAAATATCTAAAGGGGGGTCATGTGAAAGAGGGAACAAGCTTGTATTCTCCTGCTCCCAGAGGGGAGGACCCGAACCAATGGCTTCAAGTTACAAGAAAGGAGATTCTGACTCAACTTCAGGAAGAAATTTCTGACAGAAAAAGCTGTTTGACAGTGGAACGGTATCCCTTGGGAGGTCGTGGACTCTCCTTCCTTGGAGTTTTAAGCAGAGGTTGGACAGCCATCTGCCATGGATGCTGAATTTGAAGTTCCTGCATTGCAAGGGGGTTGGACTAGATGACCCCTGGGGTGTCTCCTAACTCTACACGAGAAGACTGGAGAGTGGAATGCAGGAGTGACAGACTGCGAGACACCATGGGGAACTGGCAGACCTAAATTTTGGGGGCCATGAAGCTTGAGCTGTTAAGGAGGCCCCTTCGCAACCAGCCATGAGGTCTGGGTAACCGCTGTTATCTTCTTCAGTGAGGTTGTTCCATGACATTGATTAAAATTGCTCTACTGGCTTATCTAACATGTCAAAGTCACCGGTGTGAATAAAAAATTCCTATGCCTTATAGTTTTTTAGTCATGTGACTCAAATTGGGTTTACTAAACCTGTTATTTCTAAGCAATGTAGACTAAAGTAGCTTCATTAGTTGCATAGTAAATCTAACCCTGTCATGGGGACCCTGTTCTCCTCACATAAACAGCAGCAGCAGATTTCTCAACAAACCTTGGTATAATATTCTAACATGGAAAACTACAGAAACACATTCAAAACACAAGATTTGTTGGCAATGGAACTCAGAGAGAAAGAGAGAGAGGCAGAATGCATGGAAAAGTTCCCTTCTGTTCATGCCATTATTATGAAAGAAACGTTTAGAGCAAAACGACTTACATAGCTTGTGCTTCTGCTGAGTAGTTATTCAGAGGTCACCCATTACTTGCACCCACAAAGTAATCCCAGGTGTTTCTTTTGTATCATTTGCAAGTGATGGATTCTGAGAATGCTGCAACTCTCAAAGAGATTCCAAGTTTCTCCCTTGCAGGACAGAATACTCAACGTGGATTTTTATTTCTTATTATTGGAGCTGTTGGTGATTTAAGTCGGCTGGATGCAAGAAGGAAAAGTTCTATGCCCCCGTGGTTTAGAAGGTAGGGAGTGGCGACTTCTCTCTAATGGGCTGTATTGTCCCAGGGAAAGGAGGAAGTTTACGGGTCTGTAAACATGTGAGTATCACCCAAGGAATGTTAGCCAAAGAGATTGCTGAGAAACCGGCTTAACTTGTTTCCGCTACAACACAATTAGGCTGCTTACACCTGCGTCCATCATTGGTACCTTACAAAAGGATACTGGTTTGGGGCACCCAGTTGTTGGTGTACAAGCCAGGACCAAAATGCAAGTGAGCTGAATAAAGTTCAATATGATCTCAAGACCTAAACTTCAGCATTTATTTATTTACCTCATAAAATTTATACACTGCTTTTTTTGTAAACAACCACAACAACCTCAAAGCGGTTTACATCAAATGCAATGGTAAAATCAAGGAAGATTTACAACCCTACTTTAAAGCATACCAGATTTTAAATACTAAAAGAGATTAAAATGACCACAATTATGTGCCAGAGATAGTGCCTAAAGCCAAAATTGTGAATTGTCAAATCATATTGGGTTCAACGGTGGGTGGGGTTGCAACAACAACAACAACAAAAATCCTGACCCCCGGCCCCTTTGATGTGCTTTCATATTTTATTGCCAAGTATACAAAGCTGACGCAGGTGACGCAGGTGGCGCTGTGGGTTAAAGCCTCAGCGCCTAGGGCTTGCCGATCGAAAGGTCGGCGGTTCGAATCCCTGCGGCGGGGTGCGCTCCCGCTGCTCGGTCCCAGCGCCTGCCAACCTAGCAGTTCGAAAGCACCTCCGGGTGCAAGTAGATAAATAGGGACCGCTTACCAGCGGGAAGGTAAACGGCGTTTCCGTGTGCAGCTCTGGCTCGCCAGAGCAGCGATGTCACGCTGGCCACGTGACCCGGAAGTGTCTCCGGACAGCGCGGGCCCCTGGCCTCTTAAGTGAGATGGGCGCACAACCCCAGAGTCTGTCAAGACTGGCCCGTACGGGCAGGGGTACCTTTACCTTTACCTTTATACAAAGCTGAATGTTCCCAAGTAAATTGTGAGTAAGTTGTGAGTTACCTGTGTGTACACAGGTACACACCTGTACACATTATTATACATATGTTGTTATTGTTGTTTAGTCGTTTAGTCGTGTCCAACTCTTCATGACTCCATGGACCAGAGCACGCCAGGCACTCCTGTCTTCCACTGCCTCCCACACCATCCAACCATCTCGTCCTCTGTCATCCCCTTCTCCTTGTGCCCTCCGTCTTTCCCAACATCAGGGTCTTTTCCAGGGAGTCTTCTCTTCTCCTGAGGTGGCCAAAGTATTGGAGCCTCAGCTTCAGGATCTGTCCTTACAGTGAGCACTCAGGGCTGATTTCCTTCAGAATGGATAGGTTTGATCTTCTTGCAGTCCGTGGGACTCTCAAGAGTCTCCTCCAGCACCATAATTCAAAAGCATCAATTCTTCGGCGATCAGCCTTCTTTATGGTCCAGCTCTCACTTCCACACATCACTACTGGGAAAACATATGGGTTTAACTACCGGGTATACGGACCTTTGTTGGCAAGGTGATGTCTAATAATTAGTTTGACTTTAAGAAAAGCAGTACACGAACAGCTCAGTCGTAAGGTGGTCTTCCATGACACAAAGAGCTGTTGGGAGATGGGCAAAGCTTGACTGGTCTGGAACCATCAAATCCCTTGTCTAAATCCATTTTAAACAGATCCCCCCTCCATTCCCTGCTCAAAGAACTCATCACAAATACTGAGTCATGAGAGAGAGAGGTGGGGATGCTGTGGCCCTACAGATGCCGTTGAATGACAACTCCCATCACCCCATGCCACTGGCCACGTTGGCTGGGAGGCCAAAGACATAGCCCCTCCATCACAACCATTGGCAGAAGGCATAACACATCTCCTGTGGAACGCTGGCAGGCAGATTGGAGCATAGGTGCATTATTCACTGGGCCTTATCTGCTCAGTACTTCCCTGAGTGCCTCTATGCGCCTGAGGCATCCTGCAAGTTGCGTTTTCAGTGGCGTTACTGTACACCATGGACAAAACGTTCCAAAGCAAATCAAAAAGTGCCTGGCTCTCTGAGGGCAGAGCTATGCGTCTCTCAGCCTCACAACGTGAGAGTTATTCATTGCTGTGTGCAGTTAGATTTTTAAGAGTTAGATTTTTAACTGGCCGGATTTCTTCTGCTCCCACAAGTCCCTTCAAAAGCACACACACAGAAGGCCCCTGGCACATTTGCTTTTATGGAACCTCTGAGAGTTTTCTTACATTTCAGGCCACAGTATTCACCTCTTGTTTAGTTGATTAGTCACGTCCGACTCTTCGTGACCCCATGGACCACAGCACGCCAGGCACTCCTGTCTTCCATTGCCTCCCACAGTTTCGTCAACTTCATGTTGGTCACTTCTATAACACTGTCTAATCATCTTGTCCTCTGTCGTCCCCTTCTCCTTGTGCCCTCAATATTTCCCAACATCAGGGTATTTTCCAGGGAGTCTTCTCTTCTCATGAGGTGGCCAAAGTATTGGAGCCTCAGCTTCAGGATCTGTCCTTCCAGTGAGCACCTGTTGCTGGACCACAAACCAGATGAAAAAGAAAAACTGCCCCTCAGCTGCCCCGCCTCGCCCTATCCTGTTGTTTTGCCAGAACAAAGATGGCAAACCTACACAACACACTTGCTCCCACAGGAGGCAGCAATGGCCGCCAACCCAGATGGCTTCAAAAACGGGGTTTGGCCAATTCATGGAGCAGAGGGCTATCAATGGCTACTAGACCTGATGGCTATGTTCTCCTTCCACAGCAATGCTTTTGAATCCCAGTTTCTGGAAACCACAGAGGTGAGAGTGTTGCTCTTATGGTCAGATCCTGCTCACAGGTTTCCCGCAGGCACCTGGTTGGCTCAGGTGAGAACAGGATGGTGGAGAAGGTGGGCCACTGGCCTGATTCAGGCTCTTCTCGTGTTCATGATGTAGTACAACAACATATGGAGGCCACAGCTTTCCTGCACACTCTGGTTTTTGTTTCTATTCAAACATTTTTGCTCTGCAAAGTGTGAATATGCTCTCATTAAGGCCTCATATCTGGGTGATTCAGAAACTGCAACTAATCCAGTCTGGGAGTCATTTTGGACTCACAGCTGTCCATGGAGGCGCAGGTCAATTCTGTGTCCAGGGCAGCTGTCTACCAGCTCCATCTGGTATGCAGGCTGAGACACTACCTGCCCACGGACTGTCTCGCCAGAGTGGCGCATGCTCTAGTTATCTCTCGCTTGGACTATTGCAATGCGCTCTATGTGGGGCTACATTTGAAGGTGACCCGGAAACTACAACTAATCCAGAATGTGGCAGCTAGACTAGTGATTGGGGGCGGCCACCAAGACCACATAACACCAGTCTTGAAAGACCTACATTGGCTCCCTGTACGTTTCTGAGCACAATACAAAGTGTTGGTGCTGACCTCTAAAGCCCTAAATGGCCTCAAAGGCGCAGTATACCCGAAGGAGCGTCTCCACCCCCACCGTTCTGCCCAGACACTGAGGTCCAGCGCCGAGGGCCTTCTGGCAGTTCCCTGACTGCGAGAAGTCAAGTTACAGGGAACCGGACAGAGGGCCTTCTCAGTAATGGCACCTGCCCTGTGGAACGCCCTCCCACCAGATATCAAAGAGAACAACAACTACCGGACTTTTAGAAGACATCTGAAGGCAGCCCTGTTTAGGGAAGCTTTTAATGTTTGATACATTACTGTATTTTAATATTTTGTTGAAAGCCGCCCAGAGTTGTTGTTGTTGTTGTTGTTGTTGTTGTTGTTGTTGAGAATGTGGCAGCTAGACTGCTGGCTGGGAGTGGCTGCCATGGCCATATAACACCGGCCCTAAAGAATCTTCACTGGCTCCCAGTATGTTGCCAACACAATTCAAAGTGTTTGTGCTGACCTTTGAAGCCCTAAACAGCCTTGGACTCGGACAGGGCTATGACAAATTGTTTGACTCTATACAGTGGTACCTCGGGTTACAAACACTTCGGGTGACAAACACTTCAGGTTACAGACTCCGCTAACCCGGAAGTAGTACCTCGAGTTAAGAACTTTGCCTCAGGATGAGAACAGTGGCGGTATGGTGGCAGTGGGAGGCCCCATTAGCTAAAATAGTATAGTTTCAGGTTAAGAACAGACCTCCGGAACGAATTAAGTTCTTAACCTGAGGTACCACTGTATATGACTTGCTTGCAGGTTGGTTGGGGTTTTTGAAACCTTGCATGTTCACCAAGAGATCTGGCTGGTTTTCAAATTTCTAAAAGCGAGGAGAGATAGAAACGCAGCGGTTTACACAGCACACCTGCTTCTGCTGGAGGGAAGCCAGGCTGAGCCTTCAATACCTTTCAGAAGAAGGAACAGGAAATCAATCTACTAGATGTCCATTTAATCTCTCAGGGACACCTTGGCAACGGACCTTCTTATAGGGCTCTTCAAGGAGGGCATGTTTGCCCTTCCTACACGAATCGCCGGCACATGCCGTGAACCCGTGGAACTATAACCACTCTGTTGAAAGGGAAGCAAGAAAACGGCGTTGCCGGGGTAACCGCCCCCTCTGCGATTCTCCGGTGAAAAGATGTTTGGTTGGGTTTTATTTTATTTTTCAATGACAGAAACGGCGCAAAGGTTTCTGAGAGGATCGTTGCCGCAGGGAGGGAGTTCTGAAGAGGAATTAGCAGCTTGACATTTCACAGGAGCGAAGAATAGAAGCTGGGTTTTTTGTATTGTATTTTTTTTTTTACTTTTTGCAGTTTAGTTAATGGTTGACAAGTCAGAGTTGAGTAAAGAAGCCACAAATGTACGAGGTTTCAACCAGCCCTGCTAGAAGCACCGTAGCAGAAGTGGAAATCAAAATGTATAAGCACAGCCCTGTGCAAGCGTTTTGCTGTTCCTAACCTGCTGGATGAAGACTTCCAAGAGTCCTCAAGCCTGCTTATCTGGAAGTCACATTAGTCCCTATTTTTCTCCCTGTTATGAGAATTATAAGATCTAAGATATAAAATAAATGTTCATAAATGTACCAGGCAAACACATAAATATATAAACCACGTGCCTGAGACTGTACAGTGGTACCTCGGGTTAAGTACTTAATTCGTTCCGGAGGTCCGTTCTTAACCTGAAACTGTTCTTAACCTGAAGCACCACTTTAGCTAATGGGGCCTCCCGCTGCTGCACGATTTCTGTTCTCATCCTGAAGCAAAGTTTTTAACCCGAGGTACTATTTCTGGGTTAGCTGAGTCTGTAACCTGAAGCGTCTGTAACCTGAAGCGTATGTAACCCGAGGTACCACTGTACAGGAAAACAGTCCTAAAGCCATTTTGACTCTTTCAGTGACCTCAAATATTCCACTGAAATTTGGATGGAAATGGGAAAATAATAATAGTAATAATTATAATAATAATAATTTATTATTATTTATACCCCGCCCATCTGGCTAGGCTTCCCCAGCCACTCTGGGCGGCTTCCAACCGAATATTAAAATACAGTAATGCATCAAACATTAAAAGCTTCCCTAAAAGGCTCCCCATTGTCTCTGTGCTCACAAATCCTGCCTTAAGGGCACATTTGTGTAGGAATAGCGGGAGCCTATGACCAGCGGGTGGCGCTGTGGGTAAAACCTCAGCGCCTAGGGCTTGCTGATTGCATGGTCGGCGGTTCGAATCCCCGCGGCGGGGTGAGCTCCCGTCTTTCGGTCCCAGCTCCTGCCCACCTAGCAGTTCGAAAGCACCCTTAAGTGCAAGTAGATAAATAGGTACTGCTTTATAGCGGGAAGGTAAACGGCATTTCTGTGTGCTGCGCTGGTGCCGGCTCACCAGAACAGCTTCGTCACGCTGGCCACGTGACCCGGAAGTGTCTCCGGACAGCGTTGGCCCCCGGCCTCTTAAGTGAGATGGGCGCACAACCCTAGAGTCGGACACGACTGGCCCTTACGGGCAGGGGTACCTTTACCTTTACCTTTATGACCTGGACTCAGGAATTAAGTATTTACCATCACAAAAGAATGGCCAGGCTGTCCAGGTAAACCCATGAACAGGTTTCCTGCCAGACAGGATTCTGCTGTAGACCGCCCCTTCTGTGATGTATGTATGATGTATTGGGGGGTGGTCTTGAGCCACAGGGTGGCAATTTCAAAAGTCTATACAGTGGTGCCTCGCAAGATGAAATTAATCTGTTCCGTGAGGCTCTTCGTATAGTGGTTTTTTCGTCTTGCGAAGCAAGCCCATTGACAGCTTAGTGGATTAGCGCTATTAGCGGTTTAGCGGCTTTTAGCGATCAGCTGTTAAGCGGCTTATCAGCGGATCAGCTGATAAGCGGCTTAGCGGCTTAGGAAAAGGGGGGGGAAAGGGGGGAAACCCACAGGAACTCGCAAGACATTTTCGTTTTGTGAAGCAAGCCCATAGGGAAATTCATTTTGCGAAGCGCCTCCAAAACGGAAAACCCTTTCGTCTAGCAGGTTTTCCGTCTTGCAAGGTGTTCGTCTTGTGGGGCACCACTGTATAAGGACTTGTAGATACTTGTTTGCATTACTTATGTTTACATTTGATTGGTTGGTAACTGAATTCTAGAGAGTTCTCATGTGATTGGCTAATGTCGGAAGGTATCTCGTGAAGGAGAGATTCCATTTTATGTGCAGCAAGATGACTGCGTGTTAGAATCCACTGTGAACACTGCTAAGTTGAATCGAGTGTGGGAGCGCTTCTTCTCTGCTTGGAAGAAAGAGAGCTAAGCTGCAGAAGAAGGTGAAAGCGGGAATCTCCCATAGGAGCTGCAAGGCATAACCTTAACCCTAATACAGAAGACTGAAAGTGCTGAGCTCCTGAAAGGGAGGAAAATACAATTGTTTGGAAGTTAGAAGAAGAGACTAAGCCCAGGCTTGGAGAAGCATGCGACTGTAAATATTATGTTTCAATACATCTGTAAGTTTCTGCAAGTAAAGTTTTGAATGTTAAAAGTCTGGATATTAGCTTAATTTCCAAAGAAGGGTGTCTGCGTTTTTTCCCTTGTTACCCTTATGCTGAAAACACTGCACTGTATCAATGGAAAAGATTAGTAGAAAGTGGATTTTGTGAGCATTTGTGGCCACTAAGCCTGGAAGGGTAAACACTCCCCCCATCTATTATGCAATTGCCTGAAGACCTCAGAGCCCATGCTACATTTGATCATGTTTCATACAAACATTAATCTCACATAGATACCTATCTGGACGGCTTAGATTGACTTGCATTTTAAATTTACAATGGATGTACTAATGGTTATTGTATCCTTAAGGTGAGCTGGTGGCGTTTTGGGGCTTTCTTTTGTTTTTCCCTCCTTCGCATTTTCTCCTCTTTCTGTTTCCCCCCCCCCCCTTCTTTGTTAAGTTTGCCAGGAATCTTTTTTTAAGGGATCGTCACCAGCGCTGAGGTGAAATGGCGTGACTTTCATAAACGTTTTATATTGCTCGACAAAATGCACCCACACCCACACACACACATAAACCTTTTAAGAGAGCTAGGAATAGCGGGGTAGGGATATTCACAACAAGTCTCCCGTTATTTCACTGAGCGCATGTACTCTGGCCTCAGCCCTGGAATGGTTTGCGACATCGCTGTGCAGCCAAGCTGAGGAGCAGGTGAGGGAGCATAGCTGTCAACCGTCCCTTATTTGGCAGGAAAGTCCCTTATCCCAGCGCTGTGTCTCGCTGCTGTCCCTTATTGATGATGTCCCTTAAATTTCCTGGGTTTCAAAGGAAGCAGCTCCTCTCCCTCCCTCCCTCCCTGCCGGCCAGGGAGGAGGGAGGCTCCAACTGTGTTGCTTGACTGCGTTGCTCACCCAATAAGGAGTCTAAGAATGACTGGGGGGTGGAGCTTGCATGCCTTGTGCCGATCAAATCGGCCGCGTTCCCTGGGGACTCGCCTTTGCTCAGTGCTTCCCAGCGGAGAGGAGACGGTGGTTTCCCTTGCTGCATCCCCTTTGCTGGGTTGCTGTGCTGTGGGAACCACCGCTTGAGGCTTTGTTTGGCTGCTGGCTGGGCTTTCTGCCTTTGGCTCAGAGGGGCTCAGAAGTTGAACATGCTTTGAAAATCCCTTATTTTGGCTGCTGATCCCTTATTCTTGAGGCTGCTGGTCCCTTATTTTCAAATCTGTCAGTTGACAGCTATGCCTCTGAGGCCTAGGGCCCTCGTACCTACGGGACCGCCTCTCCTGGTATGCCCCACAGAGGAACTTACGGTCTTCAAATAAAAACATCTTGAAGGTCCCAGGCCACAGAGAGGTTAGGCTGGCCTCAACTAGAGCCAGGGCATTTCCACCTGCGGCTCCAACCTGGTGGAACGCTCTGTCACAAGAGACAAGGGCCCTGCAGGACTTGAGATCTTTCCGCAGGGCCTGCAAGACAGAGCTGTTCCACCAGGCCTTTGGTCAGGGCGCAGCCTGACTCCCTCCTTTGGCAATCTTTACAAAACTTTAGTTTATGGTTGCCATCAATTTTGATTTTAATTAATTTTTATAATGTTGCACTGTTTCAGTGTTGTTAGCCGCCCTGAGCCCGGCTTCGGCTGGGGAGGGCGGGATATAAATAAAATTTATTATTATTTTTATTTATATTAATTTGGTATTTTCAGGCCTGGAGAAGAGAAAGCTGAGAGGTATCTGAAACTGTCACACGGAAGATGCAACAAGATGCAGCAATGGAGGACCTGAACCAGTGGGTTCAAATCGCAAGAAAGAAGATCCCAACTAAATGTCAGAAAGAACTTTCTGGTGGTAAGAACCATTTGACAGTGGAACAGATTGTGAGCTCTCCTTCAGTAGAGAGTGATGCAACAGCAGCAAAAAAAAAAAAAAAAAATAGGTTAATGCTATTCTAGGCTGCACCAACAGAAGTCTAGTGTCCAGATTAAGGGAAGTAATAGTACCACTCTATTCCGCCTTGGTCAGACCACACCTGGAATTCTGGATCCAGTTCTGGGCGCCACAGTTTAAGAAGGATGTTGGCAAGTTGGAAGGTGTGCCGAGGAGGGCAATCAAGGGTCTGGAAACCAAGCCTGATGAGGAATGGTTGAAGGAGCTGGGCACGTTTAGCCTGGAAAAGAGGAGACTGGGAAGAGATAGGATAGCCATCTTCAAATATCTCTAGGGCAGCTCTATGGAGGATGGAGCAAATGTTGTTTCTCCTGCTCTGGAGGGTAGGACTCGAACCTCAAGTTACAAGAAAGAAGATTCCAACTAAACATCAGGAAGAACTTTCTGACCCTAAGAGATGTTCAGTAGTGGAGCTGTCTCCCTCAGAAGGTGGTGGACTCTCCTCCCTTGGAGGTTTTTAAGCAGAGGTTCGATGGCCCATCTGTCTTGGGTGCTTTAGTTGAGATTCCTGCATTGGACTAGATGAACCCTACAATTCTATGATTCTATGAAAATGCAATGACATCAACTCATTCATGGTGTGCTTACGATTAGCTGGGGACCTACGCCCACCCTACCCCCAGATGTGTCTAGGCTCCAGCTCCCATCTGTCCCACCTGCTGTGGCCAAGGTTCAGGGATGATGGAAGGTGTACTTTGGGGTCTGAAGCAAAACGTGTTAAGGGAAAGAGGCATTTGCCTATATGAACCCTCTGTTGCTGAATGAGACTTCATCAGGCTATTCCCACATACTTTGGGGGATATAGGAATGTGCAGTCCAATGGGTAGTCCAAAGGCCATTTTAAAGAGTTGTTTTTCTTAGAAGATGCTTCTGCTGGTTTAATAAATGCCCTGATGGGGCAAAATAGACAGCATGAGCAGGTATCATCATAGAACCGTAGAACTGGAAGGGACTCCAAAGGTCATCCAGTCCAGGCCCCTGCAATGCGGGTAGCAAGCGAGCAGTCGCCTAAATAAAAACAATAAAAGGAAAATGAGATTCCAAGGCAGAGAAGAGCTTCAGACCTCCCCCTGCTCTCATCCACAACTCAGATCAGCTGATACTTTCATAAGCGATCAATGGCAATTGCGGGTGAGTCACACCAAGCCTATTAAGCCCTAAATCGCGGATTCATTTTTAATGCTCAAGTATGTGCTTTAATGAGTGCGGGAGAATCTTCCCCCTGCTTCCAGCTAATCACCACCATTCACATAAGGACTGTCTCTCCTTGCTTTAAATGCCACCACGTGGGTGGTGCTGTGCGTTAAACCACAGAGACTAGGACTTGCCGATCAGAAGGTCGGCGGTTCAAATCCCCGCCATGGGGTGAGCTCCCGTTGCTCGGTCCCTGCTCCTGCCAACTTAGCAGTTCGAAAGCACTTCAGAGTGCAAGTAGATAAATAGGTACTGCTCTGGCGGGAAGGTAAACGGCATTTCCGTGCGCTGCTATGGTTCGCCAGAGGCGGCTTAGTCATGCTGGCCACATGACCTGGAAACTGTACGCCGGTTCCCTCAGCCAATAAAGCGAGAAGAGCGCCACAACCCCAGAGTCGGTCACAACTGAATCTAATGGTCAGGGTCCCTTTACCTTTATTCCTCCAGCTACTTTAAATTGTGGCGCCCAGAACTGGACACAGGATTCCAGAAGGGGTCTGACCAAGGCAGAATAGAGCAATAGACTATGGCTTCCTTTGATCTGGTCACTAGGCTAGGCTGATGCAGCCTAGAATGGCATTAGCCTTTTTTGCTGCTGCATCACACTGATATCTAGGAAACACGATGACTATATACATACGTAATAGACAATCTTTATAGAATTCCTTCAAACCATAACAAGTACAAAATGAAATCTGTAGACTCCGAAAATCTTTAAATGAAGCGAGGTAGAATTCTACGAAACAGTAGTCAATATCCGGAATCACTGTTCAGTGTTGGACATCATATTTCACAGTTTCACAGCTTGTCTTTCATCGTACAAGGTTTGGTACCTCGCTTCATTTAAAGATTTTCAGAGACTTTGAGACTACAGATTTCATTTTGTACTTGTTATGGTTTGAAGGAATTCTATCAAGATTGTCTATTACGTATGAATATGGTCAATGTGTTGCCTAGATATTGCTGACGTTCTCTTTGCAACACAGGGGTTTGTTTGGTTACCTACGCATCACACTGAGAGCCTGGCAGTGAAGGGCTGGGACTGGGTGGAAGAGCATCTATCTACCTTGCATGCAGAAGGTCCCGGGTTCCATCACCAGCTGCACACACCCTACCTGAGACCCCCTGCCCCTCCATGTAGACCAGGGGTAGCCAACCTTTTTATACCTACCGCCCACTAATGCATCTTTCTTGATGGTAAAATTTCCTTACCGCCCACCAGTGCTCGATGGAAGGAGGATTCAGCTTGTGGTGTAGAACCCCCTACCGCCCACCTAGAATCCTGAAACACCCACTAGTGGGAGGTAGGGACCAGATTGACAACCCCTGATGTAGATAATGCTGAGCTAGATAACTCCATTCAGCAGAAGGTGGCTTCCTATGAAACAGGTGAGATGAAGGGCAAGCTTTCGTCAGTTCACCATAGAATTGCAGAGTTGGAAGGGATCATTTAGTCCAGGGTTAGCAAACTTTTTCAGCAGGGGGCTGGTCCACTGTCCCTCAAACCTGGGGGGGGGGGCAGACTATATTGGGGGGGGGGGCAATGAACAAATTCCTATGCTCCACAAATAACCCAGAGATGCATTTTAAATAAAAGGACCCATTCTACTCATGTAAAAACTCCCTGATTCCCGGACTGTCCGCGGGCCGGATTTAGAAGGCGATTGGGCTGGATCCGGCCCCTGGGCCTTAGTTGGCCTACCCATGATTTAGTCCTACCCTATGCAATGCAGAAATATGCATCTGTCCCATACGGGGTTTGAACCTGCAACCTTGGTGTTATTAGTACCATGCTCTAACCAGCTGAGCTTTCTGGGTTTCTTACTCTCCCCAAACACTTCTGAAATGATCAAGGGCAGAGGAAATGCTTGTCACTTTCAAGGACTGCCAAACCACAGCGGTCTCCAAACTTTTTTGACTCCCACAAAACCACTTGAAAACTGCTGGTGGTCCTTGGCGGAGCACTGGGTGATTTCTCTGCCTGCTGCAGCAACCGTGCTGGATGCTGAACCGTTTTCAGCTGCATTTTTATTCCTTCTTTTTATTCCTAGGACCCTCGTACCTACGGGACCGCCTCTCCCGGTATGCCCCACAGAGGACCCTAAGGTCCATAAATAGCAACACCCTAGAGGTCCCAGGCCCTAAGGAGGTCAGATTAGCCTCAACCAGAGCCAGGGCCTTTTCAACGCTGGCCCCGGCCTGGTGGAACACTCTGTCTCATGAGACCAGGGCCCTGCGGGATCTGATTTCTGTGAGACCCTTTGGCTTGGAATCAACTTGATCCCCTCCCCCTTTCCTTTTTCCTTCTGAGATGGAACTCCTATTTGGGGACTTCCCTGGTTTTTTCTGGCCCACATAGGACCAGTCTGGATAGTTGGCCTTGATGAAGATTTGACGTTCTCATCCCCAAAAAGTTTTTGATTTGAGTTTCTACTGAAATGAGGCTGCATTTTAATGTCGTACTTTAATATTGTTTCTAAGTTGTATTTTAATCCATTGTTTTTATACCTGGTGTTAGCCGCCCGGAGCCCAGTCTGGGCTGGCCTGGGGAGGGCGGGGTATAAATAAAATTTATTATTATTCTTTTATTTTATTTTTTTATACGCATTGTGTTTTACTGTATTGCCATTTCAATTCACGGAATCGTAGAACTGTAGAGTTGACTTGAACCACCGGCCTTCTGATTGACAGCCACGTGCACTGAATGATTCTGCCACAGATTTCAAATTGCGATGCGATAAAATGCAAGAGAGGGTGCAAAAGGAGCTGTTACAGATGCAATTTTTAAAAAGACCTTGAGCCCCCCCCCCCCTCACTTCCTGTAGCTCTGGGGCAAAGAGCTCCCCACCCTTTCTCTTAAACCTTCAGCGAGCATTAGGGGTGTTGAGTCCATTTAATGTTGTGCTTAGGGCTTTCCAGGGCTGCAGTCAGACGGTTTTCCTTTCCAACAACGCAAAGTGGTTGTTTTGCCGCTTCCAATCAATGCAAAGATGCTTATGCTGGGAACCTAAAGCCTTTTGCTGCTGCAGAGGGAGACAACTGCTCTCAGCAAGGAGCTCGCCCGCAATTGCCTGCATCGTGGGATTATTCATTTATTCTTCAATATCCTTGCAATTTACGGGAAGGGCCAGGCGGCCTTGACCAGACAGGCTGCTACGGCGTAACCTCCAAATGCATCAAGAGAGGAGGTCTAGGATCCCTAGAGGGCCAGGAGTAAAGTGCCTCAATTCCTGCTGACTGCCTTCCAAATCTGTTCAGTACAAAACAGTACCGTGTAGAGAGTCTAATATCAAATCACCCACCGTTCTGGTTTCAGAAGGCTCGGAAAAGAAGGACTGCATCCCCCTCTAGTGGCACGATTGTGTAACTTGCCAGAGGTTTAAAATATCTAAATTCTGCCATTCATGGATTATTCATTACTATTAAATAAAATAAAATAAATTTTATTTATACCCTGCCCTCCCCGGCCAGAGCTGGGCTCAGGGCAGCTAACAACAGTAAAAATTACAGTAAAAACATAATAGGGAGGAGAAAAAACCAATTTAAAATACAGGTTAAAATGCAATTTAAAATGCAGCCTCATTTTAAAAGTATCAAAACCATAAGGGGAGGGAAACATACCACTATTATTATTATTATTATTATTATTATTATTATCTTCTGCATTTTTGCACTTAGCTAAATCTCAGAGCAACTTACTACATTAAAAACAGAACTAAGAAAGGTCATATTTTCAGATGTAGCAGCAGCAAGTAACAGAATCAAAAACATAATTTAAAGGAGCAAGCCCTACCCAGCCCACTTAAAGGATGAGCACCAAGGGCCACTGTTATAACTACCATAGAATCATAGAATTTGTAGAGTTGGAAGGGACCGCAAGGGTCATCTAAACCAACCCCCTGCTAGTTAAACCCTGGGATTAAGGGTCTCATGCTCTACAGACCGAGCTATTCAAGCTGCTCTTCTCAATTAAAAACTGAAAGCCTGGGGGAAATAAAGATGAGCCTAAAAACAAGAGATTCCAGGTGTGCTTCCTTGTTAAGAGTGTTTTAAAAACTGGGAGCCACCACTGATAAGGCCTCTTCTCGTGTCTGCACCCCACTTATAGATGGCATGCAATTTAGGGCCTCGGATGGTGAATTGGGTTGGTTTCTGTGGGGAGTGGCAGTCCTTGAGGGTGCTGAGCCACAGAAAACATTGAGCTGAGCACTTTGAATTGAACACGGAAACTAGATGGAGAATTTTTGGCTTTCTAGACGCACGTGTGTAGTCAGGGGGCAGCTGCCCCCCCCCCATCAAGCCAATAAATAAAAATACTTAACTAAAGTAGAACTAATCAGAATATTTGAAACTGAAACGCTCGCTGAGGTCATTTGGACGATGTTGCAAAAAGCTTTCAGCAAATCCAAGGAAACTTGCTTTAGTTTAGATTTTTTTAATAAAAGAAAACAAGATGGAAAAAGGCGTGTTCTTTGTAATTTTGCAAAATATACTTGATAACCGCATAAAAGGCACTCCCTGGTGTTCATGTTTTATTGAGCTTCCTAGTTTTCAAATAAGGTCTGTATAGTTAAAGCTATGGTTTTCCCAGTTGTGATGTATGGAAATGAGAGCTGGACCATAAAGAAGGCTGATCGCTGAAGAATTGGTGCTTTTGAATTATGGTGCTGGAGAAGACTCTTGAGAGTCCCATGGACTGCAAGAAGATCAAACCTATCCATTCTTAAGGAAATCAGCCCTGAGTGCTCACTGGAAGGACAGATCCTGAAGCTGAGGCTCCAATACTTTGGCCACCTCATGAGAAGAGAAGACTCCCTGGAAAAGACCCTGATGTTGGGAAAGATGGAGGGCACAAGGAGAAGGGGATGGCAGAGGATGAGATGGCTGGACAGTGTTCTCAAAGCTACCAGCATGAGTTTGACCAAACTGCGGGAGGCAGTGGAAGACAGGAGTGCCTGGCGTGCTCTGGTCCATGGGGTCACGAAGAGTCGGACACGACTAAACGACTAAACAACAACAAAGTTTTCAAATGGCTGAGGATTTTGATGGATTCTTTTTCTGAGCACTAACTGTTGCAGAGAAACGTTGTTCCAAATCTGCTAGAAAGAGCTAGACAGAGGATGATAGGTGCTTGCCCAGCTCCCCAACACCATTACATAAATCCTGACTACTTCCATGCCCAGACACTGCTGGACTCTTCTCTGGGCGAAACATACTCAGCTCCCACAACCATTCCTTATACATTTCGGCTTTTCAAGGCCCTCCATCATCTGGGCTGCATCATCTGGGCCCACGTTCCAGGCTGCCAGTGTGGTGTAGTGGTTAAGAGCGGTAGTCTCATAATCTGGGGAACCAGGTTTGATTCCCCGCTCCTCCACATGCAGCTGCTGGGTGACCTTGGGCTAGTCACACTTCTCTGAAGTCTCTCAGCCCCACTCACCTCACAGAGTGTTTGTTGTGGGGGAGGAAGGGAAAGGAGAATGTTAGCCACTTTGAGACTCCTTAAAGGGAGTGAAAGGCGGGATATCAAATCCAAACTCTTCTTATTATTATTATTCTGCCTGACCTCTCAGAAGCTGCAGGTGCCCCTGGAGATTAAGAACCCGCCTTCCATCAAACGCTCGCAATTGCAATCTTGCAACCCTCCCAACAGGAGAGCAAACAAACTGATACTTGCGAGGTTCTTTTTATTCCAAAAAACTGGCTTGCGCTAGAATTGAATGGATTAAGGATGCAGGACAAAAATAATTTCTACTCTACAGAGACAGATGGGTGCGGGGTTTCAAAATCTGTTCTCTTTGCACACAGAAGGGCGGTGTTGGGATCTGAAAAGCCCCGTGCAGAGAGTGTTGAATACTCACAGATAGCTAGGGGTTGCAATTCGATTCCATTTGCATTTATTTTATTTTATTTGAAATGATTTTTATTTGATTTTACAAGTGTAGTATGATAACCATTCCAAATACATATCCATAGTTAGAGATTTCTCATAATCTCCCGACTTCCCGACTTCCCTTCCACGGGTCCTATTGCCAGCCTCTTCTACTGCATATTATTTCATAATCCATATTTTAAATCTCTCCATGTTGTCCATAGTATCTGCTACATTACTGGTGTGATTGAAACGCTGCTACTGTTTTCATCTGCTTACAGCGGTCTCCTAGATAAATTATAAATTTTTCCCATTCTTTATTAAAAAATTTTGTCATCTTGGTTCCTGAGCTTTCCGGTCAATTTTGCCATTTCAGCACACTCCAACAGCTTGATTTGCCATTCCTCTCTGGTAGGGACTCCTATAGGGTTTTTTAATAGCGTTTTTTTATATCTGTGTAGATCCAGCCCTGGACTAATAACATCCTTGCGGCTGTTGTCGCTGATTCCGTTTGCATCTGTCAAACGCGGACTTTTCGAAACGATGTGCAAACTGTACAACCATCCTCTGAAATCTTCATGGATGGTGCTTACTTTTTCCCCTAAACTAAAATGTGTCCGCTGGTTTTCCTGCTAACATATTTGAAACCTGCTTTTGCAAACTGAGTTCAGTCTCTGGTTGCATCAGGTCATTCACAGCCCCATAGCTGTCAACCGTCCCTTAATTGACGGGACAGTCCCTTATCCCAGCGCCATGTCCCGCTGCTGTCCCTTATTGATGATGTCCCTTAAATTTCCTGGGTTTCAAAGGAAGCAGCTCCTCTCCCTCCCTCCTTGCCGGCCAGGGAGGAGGGAGGCTCCAACTGTGTTGCTTGGCTGTGTTGCTCACCCAATAAGGTGTCTAAGAATGACTGGGGGGTAGAGCTTGCATGCCTTGTGCTGATCAAATCGGCTGCATTCCCTGGGGACTCGCTTTTGCTCAGTGCTTCCCAGTGGAGAGGTGATGGTGGTTTTCCTTGCTGCATCCCCTTTGCCGTGTAGCTGCGCTGTGGGAACCACCGCTTGAGGCTTTGTTTGGCTGCTGGCTGGGCTTTCTGCCTTTGGCTCGGAGGGGCTCAGAAGTTGAACATACCTGTGCTTGGAAAATCCCTTATTTTGGCTGCTGATCCCTTATTTTCGAGGCTGCTGGTCCCTTATTTTCAAATCTGTAAGTTGACAGCTATGCACAGCCCTCACCCACAACTAGGGCAAATTAAGGGCCTCACCTCTGCCACTGATCTGCACCCGGTTCCAGCTGATGGAACTCATAGCACCAGCGAAACATCACAGCTTGCTTTGCTTCTAAGTAAACATGGTTCGGATTGCACCGCTCATTTGCATACCACACTATGAAAAAAAATTAAGGCTATAAATATCAAAAGCTGCCGGAGCGGAAAAATGTGAAATAATTACAGCTACCAAAGTCACAAATTTGTAATTTTGCCAACTATTTCCTCAGTCAATTCGTTTCGAAGGCCAGTCCCCCAAATCGCTACAGCAGAAAACAATTCCAGAGAACAAGCTGTCCTCCCCTTGTTCAAAAATTTGATCACTATACAATGCAAAAACTGCAATTAGAGAGGAGCAGACTCCAACCGGAAAGACAAAAAGGAAAACCCAAACCTTATTAAAACATTTGACTTCTTGCTGTCAAAAATGCTAACCCCCCTGCTGAGGCAGCCCAATAATTAAGACACAATGTAGCTCAGGGGTTTTAATCCATTGTTAAGTATTCCAGCAGGGGCTCACATACAAACCCAGGATGCAATCTGCAGTGCTTTTCAGCTTTTTATCATTATCAGCGAAGATGGAGGGAGAGACAGAGAAAGAAAGAGAGATTCCTTGTTATAAAGCAGTGCATTTAACCCAGCTCTGGAAGGATATCCAGAGAATTCAATAGCATTGCAGTGCTGACCCAGGTGAACTTGGGGCACAATCCACCGAGTGGTTCTGCTGCAGAAGCCACAAGTGCTACTGCTACAACTGCATCTTTTAGAATGATGCACACTGAAGACTTCTCTGGTCCAGAGGGCCTATCCAGACACAGGATTTGGTTACATCTGTTCTTAAATTTGTAAAGCTGTTTCACGGTTTCAGATCGTTTTTGAAATTTTCAAATTGTGCTTTTGTTGCTATTTTCAGTTGTGTTACAGAAGTGTTTGCTTCCCTGGGTTCCTCTTTGGCAGGAAAGGTGGGATGTAAATATTAATTTAAAAAATTAAAAAAATGTCCAGTAGCATCTTAGAGACCAACTAAGTTTGTTCTGGGTATAAGCTTTCGTGTGCATGCACACTTCTTGATACCCTTTTTGATATTTAATATTTTTATTTATTTATTTCGACTGCATCAGACCAACACGGCTACCTACCTGAATCATTAATTAATAAATCACTCAATTAATGGGGTGTCAGGGGAGGGGCAGTGCCTTTGGTGGGGAACACATCGTGCTCATTCTGAGGTATTTTGTCCATCCTGCACTCAGTTCTCACCTGTGGCTCCTAGAAGCTGTCAGCGTGCGACATTTCCCTGGGAAACGGCTTTGACTGGTCGACTAAGTCAGGTGAGGGGTCTCAATCATAGCTGCCAGCTTTTCCCTTTTTTTAAGGGAAATTCCCTTATTCTGAATAGGATTCCTCACAAGAAAAGGGAAAAGTTGACAGCTATGGTCTCTGTTAAGTTGTGGGTGAACATATCAGACGGCACAGCGATTCTTCAAACAGCTCTTGTTTATTCACAGGCCAGAACAGAATTGAACTGAAGGCCAACCTGCTTATATAGAGCTCCACTAAGAACGCAACAGTAACCATTTTCTGTAACTATCCAATCACTGAATGTCACTTTCGATCCCTTATTTGCATATGTGGACCTGAACTATCTACAGAATCCCCCTGCTGGCCCAGGGTGAGAACTTCAGTACATAATAGTCTCAGTCAGCTGATTGGTCTCAAACCCTCAGTGAGTAGCGACTTTCCCTGCATGCAAAGACAAACTCCGCTGAATTGAGTGAATGAGGCCAATGTTGGGCCCAATAGTCAAGAAGGTGTTTTCTGCATGGGCTGTAGAGGGAAGTGAGGGGCAGGTGGGGCTCATCCACCTGGGAAGGTAGTTCATCTAGGAGAACAAAAACTGATCCTAAACCTCAGCTGCCATGTGGGACAGGAGAAGAAAAGGCTCAGGAGTAAACCAGGAGTCAGCACACTTTTTCACTGTCCCTCAGACCTTGTTGGGGGCGGGACTACATTTTGAAAAAAAAATAAAAATAAAAATAAAAATACAGTCATACCTCGGGTTGAAGTTGCTTCAGGTGGAGTGCTTTCGGGTTGCACTCCGCAGCGACCCAGAAGTAACGGAACGCATTACTTCCGGGTTTCGCCGCTCACGCATGCGCAGGCAGTCAAAATGACGTTATGTGCATGCGCAGAAGCAGCGAATCGCGACCCGCGCATGTGCAGACGTGCGAACGCAGGTTGCGTTCGCTTCAGGACGCGAACGGGACTCCGGAACGGATCCCTTTCGTATCTAGAGGTACCACTGTAAATGAATTCCTATGCCCCACAAATAACCCAGAGATGCATTTTAAATAAAAGCACACATTCTACTCATGGAAAAACAAGCTGATTCCCGGACCGTCCGCGGGCCGGATTTAGAAGGCGATTGGGCCACATCCAGCCCTCGGGCCTTAGTTTTCCTACCCTACACCAGGCTTCCTCAGCCTCGGCCCTCCAGACGTTTTGAGACTACAATTCCCATCTTCCCTGACCACTGGTCCTGCTAGCTAGGGATCGTGGGAGTTGTAGGCCAAAAACATCTGGAGGGCTGAGGTTAAGGAAGCCTGCCCTACACAAATCCAGAGTGGAGTCTCTAAGGCGGTCGGCTGGCGCCTTGTACGCCTCCTTCCAGCAACTCCTGCAGCCAAACTGGTGCCAAACATCTAGTTCTGCTTTCCTTTGGACCACATGAAGGGAGGTGATCACCCTCGGAGGAACGCTCCATTTGTCTCATGAGGCAGACAGATGCCAACAAAAATATGTCAGGAACAGGGCTGCAGGACTGAAATCCTAATTATGCATGCTTGAAAGTCCCTCCTGTGGCAACAGAACAGAACTTACTTACAGATCAGCATGGCACGGGCTGGGTCGTAAAACAATCTCAAGCTTGATTCATGCAGCTCTCTGACTACACTTGAGATAATGCTCCATTAGGCAGCTTTGAGAATGGTGAGAACATTCAATAATTCAAGTCCTGGCCTAATTTGCCCACAGCTCTGATAAAAGCTGTGCATATCCGGTGCCTTTTGGGGTTTTACCATATGTGCATTCATCTTTCCTTAGGGACCTGCGCTAGCCAGTCTGAAGCAAAAATAAATAAATAAAAAGGCAAGAGAGGTTTTCAAAGCGCCACAGAGCAAAGGATGAGAAAGCAGAAACATTCCACAGGTACAGAGACACTTGGCATTCTCTTTCCTAACCCAAACTGGATTATACTTCCTGTGCCCCCCTAATTTCTAGCCACCAACATCGACATTTTTGATGCCAAGTTCTTTTTATCTGTGAGGCAACAAAAATGACATCAGAACTGCCTGATCTTGTACAGCATCCTCTTGCGTGTCGAAGTCCCCAGGCCACCCCTCAAATAACTCACAGCATACACATAAATTTTGTTTAAGGTTTTTGGCATAATTTTGGCCACAACTTTATTGAAATACATAAATGTGAGTGGTTGTTTAGGCATTGGTTAAGACTATCTGTCCCCCCGCCTGGGGACCGAACTGACTTCCAGGCACCACCGAAAGCCAGTAAAGGAAAACAATATTGGGGAGAAATGGAGCTGAGGCACACGCCCTCACTTATCCCCGCATGCTCCCCAGGGCTTGCCAGCCCTAGCCCCATTCCAGGGATTCAGACGAAAAGATGGCAAGCCCCTGGATTCCTTTAATGGAATTCCCTCTCCGCAGCAACCTTGGAGGGGCAGGCCCAGCCAATCCTTACCCCTCCTCCAACCAATTGATAACCAATGCCTAACCGCAACCTTATAAGTTGTGATGATTTGCTACGCAGTAGGCAAAAACCAAATGGCACCAGCTAATCAGCCAGATGGACAAAATTCCTACCAGGCCCCTGTCCCAATGGCAGACGACCTGATGACAGGCATAGCAAGGTCAACGCAAAACCCATAAAATTAGGGTGGGTGATCCATTGCACACAGCGAAAGAGAAAGCTCCAAGCTGCGTTCACGAGATTTAAAACATCTGATCCCTCCCACCATATTGCAACATAGGATTTACCCCAGTGAAATATACTCAGAGTCGAGAGTGGATTTCATGCTCTTTATTCAGCTCATAGTGGTGAGGAGGAATGGAAGTTCCCTCAGAATGTCTGCTTTATATACATTATTTACACAATGGGCTGCACGTGATTGGCTAATTCTGGAATTCTCCTGTAGGCCAATCAGGTTGTGGATTCACTTCCACCAGGAGCTGGATTGGGTGGCTCCTGCAGACCAATCATACTGCTGCATTGTTTTAGGACCAATCAGACTGCTGCATTCTGAATCCTATTGTTCTAGGACCAATCAGACTGCTGCATTTTGGATCCTATTGTTCTAGGACCAATCAGACTGCTGCCTTTTAGATCCTATTCAACTCAGTACATAACACCCAGCAACCCAGCCATCCAATCGTTGCCACATGCTTCCTTAGTAATCCTGCCTGGCAACAGAAGGGTGGCCTGGTGGACCCCACCGCAACACGCACTCTCCATGAGGGAGAACACGCTTTCTCACAGTGGCCAGCCACACTGGAAATCCCTCAACTGGGAGCCAGGCGCAAGAGCCCTCTCTCCTCCAGAAGTTTCCAGCAACTGGTGTTCAGAAGCATTTTCTGCCTCCAATAGTGGGGGCAGATAGAATGTAGCCCTAATTTGTTCAAAATGGTCGGTCAGCCAAGAACAAAACCTTGGCTTCATGTCCCGGTTTGTTCGGCAGAAACAAACCATGAACGCTGGTTCGCCCGGCATGAAAAGCCAGGGTTTGTTACCACCAGCTTGAGGAACGGAGAAGTGAAATAGGAACCATTCGACAGCATGCTACCCACACACAGTAAACCATGTGTCAGATGGCTGTTGCGGTTGCTCAAGAGTAACCAGGCAGGACTCCAACCTGTCTTTTACAGGCTTTATTTTGGTGCAAACTATTTGCAGTGCAGGGGACGCGGGTGGCGCTGTGGGTTAAACCACAGAGCCTAGGACTTGCCGATCAGAAGATCAGAAGGTCGGCGCTACGTTGCTCGGTCCCTGCTCCTGCCAACCTAGCAGCTCGAAAGCACGTCAAAGTGCAAGTAGATAAATAGGTACCGCTCCGGCGGGAAGGTAAACGGTGTTTCCGTGCGCTGCTTTGGTTCGCCAGAAGCGGCTTAGTCATGCTGGCCACATGACCCGGAAGCTGTACACCGGCTCCCTCGGCCAATAAAGCGAGATGAGCGCCGCAACCCCAGAGTCGGTCACGACTGGACCTAATGGTCAGGGGTCCCTTTACCTTTACTATTTACAGTGCAGAGCGTCAAAAGTTCATGTCTGGCTCATTCGCTAGCAGAATCCGGGAGTGGTCTTTTTTTGTACCACCCCCAGCAGAAAAGTTTCGTTACCCCCAACCGTCTCCGCCCCTCTCTGCGCCTCAGACTACTGCGTAGGATGGGCGATGGCAAGGGTGTGCCTCCCTCCCCTCCGGCTTGCTCAGGAGCGGTATTAAGGCTCTCACTAGCATCCTCTGCCCTTTGCACCTCTTCTCCACTGGAGGTGGGGCTTTCCTCCTCCCCGGAAGAGGAACTGCTTCGCAAGATTTTCGGAGGCTCCCTGTAACACAACTGCCCTTCTATTTCTCGCCTCTGAGACGATGGCAGTTCCCTGACACCATGGTTGACATTTGCCCACCCAGTGCCTTCCAGATGTTTTGGGCAACATAGGAGTTGTCGGTGGGCAAAATCTGGCTTACGGTGACATGCAAACATAGCCAATGTCAGCAGAACACCGCTGTAGCATTCTAAAGAAATAATATGACACCTTTGTTATAAAGCCAGCGCCATTTGTTCAGTCCTTAAAAAAACAAAAAAACCTTCTGCTTATATGAAATCCCCAGCATTTGCAGGGTCCATGCAACCTTTTTCCAAAACTCAAAATTTACTCATTTTGCCTCCTCCCAACTGCATGCACACCTTTGAACAAGTTTCTAAAACAGCGTTTCTCAAATCTGGGTCCCTGGCTGATGTTAGCCTACAACACCCATCATCCACGTCCACTGGTTCTGCCAGCTAAGGATGATGGGAGTTGTAGTCCAACAACGTCTGGGGACCTGAGTTTGAGAAACCCTGCTCTAAAGGATCACATCTGAATGTGGTGGATGGATGTTGTGGGTCAAACGGGAGAGCCCGCCCACTCCCCACCCCAATATCTGCATGCCAGACTCTTCCAGTCCTGTCTGCATATTGGGCAATATTTCTCCTAGGCCCGTCTCTGCGATGTCGCAAATTCAGATCATGCCACCTGAAATATTGTACTCAAAAAACCTGTGGCAGCTACAGTGTGTCACAGCATGCAGAGGGCTGCAGAAGATGAAAACAAGACATAATTGCACAGCCTGCCATCTTCATAAGCAGAATGTTTCTCATTCATGCAACATTTGGATGATACACCAGAAGGACCTAAATTGGCAACAGAAGCTGTCTCTTGCATATTTGCATATATATTCATCCAAGGCCCTGAAAGCAGAACAATTCCTGTAACTAAGCAACCACAGCCTGAGCCAAAATAGAGGAACAAAGCCATTTCAATATTTTAATTTCAGCAGAAGAAAATATCCCTCACTATTTCCCTGGATAGCCCCACAAACCATCTCTCTGAGGTTCCACATTGTGGGGGGATTTTACCCTAAAAGTGGCTTCCCCTATCCCGTCACAACTCAGCCTTACGATCAGCGCTCTTTAATCTTGGGTCTCCGGAGATTTGTCAGACTACAACACCCATCATCCCCGACGACTGGCTAAGCTGACTCAGGAAGATGGGAGTTGTAGTCCGACAACACCCAAGCCCCCAAACCCATTTGTAGCACGTGAAACCCAATGAAAACCAACAACCAGTAATGTGGGATTTTAAGCACATATCAAGAGATTTCCATTCAAATCTCTGCTGAAAGATACAATTAAGTAGGTGGCTTTTGGGCAAGTCACTTCCCGTCCACGTCCCTCCACCTCAATTCATCATTTCTAAGATGGAGCGATAGTGTTATAGGATCTCTATAGTCACAACAGGGGCTATAACTCTCCATCACTTTGACTTCATCCCCGAAGACACATTCTTCCATTGTCTCCCGAGATGGACAGATGCCAACCAGGGTGGGTGGGCAGTGAGTCTGGATATTATAAGCGGAATCTCCCCAAAGCTCGTGCTTTTATCTGCAAAATGGGATTATACAGAAAACCCTGCTAAAGAGCTCAAAGCAGACTCTTTGTTAAGTTACACCTCTAGCTAAATTTACGCCAGAAGAATACGGGTTGACTGGTTGCCCCAGAAAACAACTAGCCAAAGATCTTTCCGGACGTGGCTAAAGGGGACAGGCTTCTCCATCCCCACCTCCCAGATGGATTGGGAGTATAAATGGTTGTTGTTGTTTAGTCGTTTAGTCGTGTTGACTTGCTCTTTACGCTGAATGTGATTTTCTGGCTTTTGTGGGAACCCAATAGGAGAGCGGGACGCAGGTGGCACTGTGGGTTAAACTACAGAGTCTAGGACTTGCCGATCAGAAGGTCAGCGGTTCGAATCCCCGCGACGGGCTGAGCTCCCATTGCTTGGTCCCTGCTCCTGCCAACCTAGCAGTTCGAAAGCACGTCTAAGTGCAAGTAGATAAATAGGTACCACTCCAGCGGGAAGGTAAACGGCGTTTCCGTGCTCTGGTTCGCCAGAAGCGGCTTAGTCATGCTGGCCACATGACCTGGAAGCTGTACGCCGGCTCCCTCAGCCAGTAAAGCGAGATGAGCGCCACAACCCCAGAGTCGGCCACGACTGGACCTAATGGTCAGGGGTCCCTTTACCTTTACCTTTAATGGGAGAGCAAAATGTTGTCTCCTCTACGCCTCATGACGTCTCCTGATGGGTCAGACCTTTGTTTTTTGTTTTTTAAATATTTTTTATTAACACTTCCAACAAAACAACATTTCACAACATATCATATTCATCATTCCTCCCCCTTTTCCCATCCCCCCATCCAACCCTCCCTCCCCACCCCAGAGTCTTCCCTCAGCTTCTCTCTCTGATTTCTCAGCACATGTTATTCTCTGCGTGTTATAAACTTGTACATATCTATCTATCATGTTATCAACCAATAAATTTGTGTATGTTTATTCAAACCCTGCCAAGGTGTCCAATTCATTTTGTTGTCTTTTTAGATAATTTGTAAAAAGCTCCCATTCTTCCTCAAAGTCACAGTTCTCCTCGTCTCGCAGTTTGTATGTCAGTTTAGCCAGTTCTGCATAAGTCATCAATTTTTCTTGCCACTGTTCTTTCGTTGGGATTTCCTCATTCTTCCATCCTTGTGCTATCAAGACTCTTGCCACTGTTGTAGCATACATAAATAAGTTCTTTATTTTTCTTGGCAGGTCTTTTCCCTAGAATCCCTAACAGAAATGCTTCTGGGTTTTTTTTTACAAATGTCATTTCAAACATTTTTTTCAGTTCATTGTATATCATTTCCCAAAAATTTTTAACTTCTCTACGCTCCCACCTGGGTCAGACCTTTGTTGACAACACAGCCCTTCTTTTCAGGTACAAATAGGAAGTAAACTCGCAATCTTCAGACTTGTAACATGAAAGCCCTAAAGAAAGGAGAATTTTGAGAGGTGCTGCTTCTCACAGCATCGTCCTCAGCGGTGGGAGAATCAGTTTCTTGCAGCCTTGTGTTTTCTGGATGTTTTCTACTATCCCAGCCACATGAAGAGGCTGACAGCAATTGACACTTCCGAGAATAAAGTTTTACGGCCTGTGCGTTGACTGGGGCTGATGGGAGTTGTGCCCTCCAGATATCTCGGACTACCACGCTGAGAAAGGCTGCTCTAAATCACATCTACTATTTTACGGCTATCGCAAAACAGAGAGAGACAGACTTAACCCACAAACTACGCACCAATAGTACAGAGCAAAGGTTGCTTTAAAGTCACCATTCAGCAGACTTGCGTCCATTAAAAGTTGCCAAACATGATGGCAAGAAAAGTTGATGAACTAGGCAGAGTTAGCAAAGTTAATGGACAAACCGTGTGAAAAGGACAACAGTGACTTTGAAAAAGAATGGGAACCCTTTACAATATATTTGCAGAAACAACAGAAAGAAATGGTCTCGCTGGCAGGATTTAAATAAACATTTACAATTTTATTTACAGAGAACAGGAAGTACAACAATGTGATAACGTTGTTGTTTAGTCGTTTAGTCGTGTCCGACTCTTCGTGACCACATGGGCCCGGGGCACGCCAGGCACTCCTGTCTTCCACTGCCTCCCGCAGTTTGGTCAGACTCATATTTGTGGCTTCGAGAACACTGTCCAACCATCTCATCCTCTGTCGTCCCCTTCTCCTTGTGCCCTCCATCTTTCCCAACTTCAGTTTGATCTTCTTGCAGTCCATGGGACTCTCAAGAGTCTCCTCCAGCACCATAATTCAAAAGCATCGATTCTTTGGCGATCAGCCTTCTTTATGGTCCAGCTCTCGCTTCCATATATCACTACTGGGAAAACCATAGCTTTAACTATACGTAGTAACATAGTAATGTATATAAGCAGCAGAATGTATCATTGGATGTAACAAACCAGAAATGGTAGTTGAGAGAAGTCAATGGGGGGGAGTGGATTGGGAAATGTATGTTTAGCAATGATATTGGATATTTGTTTTGAGAAAAGAAAATCAATAAAAAATAATTTTTTAAAAAGTTGGCAAACATGCAATTATATATATTAGAAAATTGCAGAGTTGAAAGGGATTCCAATGGCCATCCAGCCTCACAAGGGAGACTGTTTCACTGTTGAACTGCTCTTACCACCAGAAAAGTATTCCTGATGTTCAGTCAGAATCTACTTTCTAGTAACTTAAACAGTTCAGGGCCGCAATACCTCAAGGACCGCCTCTTTCTATATGAACCTACCCTGAGATCATCTTCTGAGGCCTTTCTTCGTGTACCTCCTCCACGAGAGATCTAGAGGGTGGAAACACGAGAACGGGGCCTTCTCTGCAGTGGCTCCCCATTTGAGGAATGCTCTCCCCAGGGAGACTCGCCTGGCACCTTCATTATACACTTTTCGGCACTAGGCAAAAACATTCCTCTTTAACCAAGCCTTTGGCTGATTGACCTCCAATGCCCTTTTAAAATGTGTTGGGAGGTGTTGTTTTTGTTTTGACTTTGATAATGTATTTTGTGATTTTATATTGTAATTTTATCCCATGAACCACCCTGAGACCTGCGGGTATAGGGTGGTATTAAAATGTAATTAATTAGTTAATAATAATGATAATAATAATATGTATTTATTTATTTATTTATTTATTTATACCCCGCCCATCTGGCTGGGTTTCCCCAACCACACTGGGCAGCTCCCAACAGAACATTAAAAACATGATAAACTATCAAACATTAAAAACTTCCCTAAACAAGGCTGCCTTCAGCATTTATACGTGTGTGTGTGTGTGTGTGTGTGTGTGTGTGTTACACACTTATGCAAACCTGTACATTTAGCAGGCCAGTTCATTCCAGGCTTTACAAGGCCAACTTACATTAACCAACATCAAAGCCAGAATTCCCAGTGCGGATGGCTTTCAAAGAGGATTGGATGAATTCAGTCCAACCAGGGATGACCATGTTCTATCTTGTGGGTAGGCAAACTAAGGCCCGGGGGCCGGATCCAGCCCAACCACCTTCTCAATCTGGCCCACGAACGGTCCAGGAATCAGCATGTTTTTACAGGAGTAGAATATGTCCTTTTATTTAAAATGCATCTCTGGGTTATTTGTGGGGCCTGCCTGGTGTTTTTACATGAGTAGAATGTGTCCTTTTATTTAAAATGCATCTCTGGTTTTATTTGTGGGGCATAGGAATTCGTTCATATTTTTTCCCCCAAAATTTAGTCCGGCCCCCCACAAGGTCTGAGGTACAGTGGACCGGCCCCCAGCTGTTCCATCTTCACTGCCAGAGGTCATATGCCTCCTAGTGGCAGTTGCTGGGAATCACAGGGGGGCAGAAAGCTCTTGTACTCGGGTCCAGCTTGTGTGCTCCCCATGGAGGCATCTAGTCAGCCGCTGTGAGAACAGGATGCTGGACCAGACGCTCCTTGCCTGATCCAGCACAAGATCTTCCTATGTTCTTATGACTTTACACAGGCCTATGGCTTCGCACTGAACCCAGAATTGTCAGGAGGGGGGGGGGAGGGATGCTTGTGGATCCTGGAATGATTTTCCAGACTGGGCCATAACATTCTGGAAACGGTTTGTGTTAGAAATTGTATTCAGAGGCAGGCAGACATTTCTGTGTTTTGATGGATGGGTCCTCGCATCTAAGTCGCATCTAAGTCAGTTTAGAAACGAGACAGACTGCTATTACAGAAAGCACACAGCACAATTTAAATTGCAACCCATGGGATGGCCTTGACATCAGGAATGAAAACAATATTAGAACATAAAAAGCTGATCCAAAAATTATTAGCTGCAGCAAAATTATTAGCTGCAACTAGCTGTAGCACCAAAAACGATAAGGTCAGGACCCCCTAAAGGTAAAGGGGCCCCTGACTGTTAAGTCCAGTTGCGGACAACTCTGGGGTTGCGGCGCTCATCTTGCTTTATTGGCTGAGGGAGCCGGCATACAGCTTCCAGGTCATGTGGCCAGCATGCCAAAGCCGCTTCTGGCGAACCAGAGCAGCGCACGGAAACACTGTTTACCTTCCTGCCAGAGCGGTACCTACCGGTATTTATCTACTTGCACTTTGACGTGCTTTCGAACTGCTAGGTTGGCAGGAGCAGGGACCGAGCAACTGGAGCTCACCCCGTTGCGGGGATTTGAACCACTGACCTTCTGATTGGCAAGCCCTAGGCTCTGTGGTTTAGACCACAGCGCCACCTGTGTCCCTCAGGACCCCCTACTGCACTTAAATACACTCAGCATGGGAGGCAATGATTGTGAATTTAAAATTTCCAAAATATTCAGACAGAGGCTGGATTAGGAGTAATACGAGACCACAGCCTGTTTACCTTAACTCTGGCTTGTTTGCTATACAAACCCAACCGAGCTCCCTAAACGATGGTCAGTTTGCAGCTGGCAGACCATAATCTGAAAGCACAAGTGAATCTTGGCTTGCAATAACTGCTGTATGTTACAAATCTGAACACCCAATTCTGGCTTAATTCGAGTGTTCTGTGCCACACTGCCCCCTTGGCTTGCCTGGCTACCAGGATGCAAGGGCTCAAAAAACAGTGAAATGGCTTGTGTTGCCAAGAGAATTTTGCCAGGGCTTTTGCAGAACTCTCTGCCCCACCCACTTCCACAACCCCCCACCCCACTCTCCAGTGGCAACAGGGGCCTTTCCCCATATCTAAAGGATAGTAAAAACTCTCCACAAGCTGTAGCAAGGGTTCAGATGTGTGCATTGACTCAGCCAAAGGAGGGCAATTCTCCTGCTCATAAGCCACAGCTCATTGGTTGTCTTGGACTGGCTGGATGCAGAGGGGGTGGGGGGAGGCACCAGCTGGGGAACCCCCAGGGGAAGAAGGCTCAGAACCCGGGGGTTGGTGATGGGGTGATGGTGAGTGGTCAGAGGGGGAAGACTGGAAGGAGGAGCTGAAGAGGCAACAGGGCTTAGTGAGCAGGAAGAGGCTGAGGCAGAGAGCAGTCCAGAATCAGAGGCAGAAGTGGAAGCAGGAGAGGGGGAAGGCCAAGAGGCAGAGATGAGTCAGGCTGCTGAAGAGGGCAGGTTGCCTCCCGCTCCTGCTATAGCAAGCTCCCCTCTCCCCCAGTCTCCCAGGACCAGGAGAGACATGATGAAGGAGCAAAGGCAGGCACACTGGTGCAGTCTCAGATTGCTTGGGAAGGACCCCCGATGGGAGGAGCCTTAGGCAGCTGCCCATAGCTGTCAACGTTTCCCTTTTTTAAAGGGAAATTCCCTTATTCCGAATAGGATTCCTCGCAAGAAAAGGGGAAAGTTGACAGCTATGCAGCTGCCGCGCAGGGGCAAGACCTACCAAAGAAGCACTGTTGTGCTCATTAGGCCTGGCACTCCTGAGCTGATCTTGTTTCTTCTAATAAAGAGTTAACTTCACTAACTCCATGTGATTTATGGCTGGCTCGCTCCTGACAGTGGTGGAGCATTTGCCTTGCATGCTGAGGGTCACGGGTTCAATTCTCGCCCATCTCTGGGCGTGGCTGGGGAGCACCATGCCTGAAACCCTAGAGAACATCTCCCTGGAGGTATACAAGTTGAAAGCGAAATGAAATGAAATGAATGCGGTCATGTTAACTAGGATCTGACTGTGGCCACTTCTGCTTTCATAGAAACAAAAAATGGATTAAGAGTCGGTGGCAAATTTTCATATCTAATGAAGCAAATCAGATCAGGGTCTGTTCAGTGCCTGCATGAGAAGCCTATGTGTGGTGGAATAATAATAATAATAATAATAATAATAATAATTATTATTATTATTATTATTATTATTATTTATTTATACCCCGCCCATCTGGCTGGGTTTCCCCAGCCACTCGGGACGGCTTCCAACTGAATATTAAAAACAATACAGCATCAGACATTAAAAACATCCCTAAACAGGGCAGCCTTCAGTTGTCTTCTAAAAGTAAAATAGTTGTTTATTGCCATGACATCTGCTGGGAGGGCGTTCCACAGGGCAGGCGCCACTTCTGAGAAGGCCCTCTGCCTGGTTCCATGTAAATGGTCTATAAATGTCCTATAAATGCCATAAACAAAAACACAAAGTCAACTTGTCTTGGGTGACCCAACTTCGTTAGATAAATAGAAGCACAAAACTGTAGATTTGGGAGGGATTCCAAGGATCATCTAGTTCAACCAGCTACAATGCAGGAAATAATACACTCACAGATTTGTAGAGTTGGAAGAGGCCATGAGGGTCGTCTAGTCCAACCCTGTGCAATGAAATAATCTTTTGCCCAACATGGGGCTTGAACCCACAACCGTGAGATTAAGAGTCAGGTGCTCTACCGACTGAGCTATCTATGGTGACAGCTAGACAGATGATCACCCGGCCTCTGTTTCAAAAAAAACCTCCAGTGAAGGCGAGTCCACCTTCTGATGCAGGTTCCACTGTCAAACAGCACCTCCTCTCAGAAAGTTCTTCCTAATGTTTAGTTGCAATCGTATTTCTTGCAACTTGAAGCTATTGGTTCAGGTCCTACAAACTTGCTCCATCTTCCATGTGACGGCCCTTCAGATATTTGAAGAAGGCTAGCCTATCTCCTCTCAGTCTCCTCTAGGCTAAAGACACCCAGCTCCCTCAACCGTTCCTCATGAGGCTTGGTTTCCAGACCCTTGATCATCTTGGCCACCCTCCTCTGCACACCTTCCAGCTTGTCAACATCCTTCTTAAACTGTGGAGCCCAGAACTGGACACAGTATTACAGGTATGGTCTGAGCAAGGCATAATAGGGTGGTACTATGACATCCCTATACGAACACGAAACTGACCGACA
Source organism: Podarcis cretensis (assembly GCF_951804945.1). Lineage (NCBI taxonomy): Eukaryota > Metazoa > Chordata > Lepidosauria > Squamata > Lacertidae > Podarcis > Podarcis cretensis. The sequence continues at coordinate 10,199,438 of NC_137170.1, read as the reverse complement.
CAAACAAAGTAACAAATGCAATTCTTCCACCACCACAAAAAAGGACACACATATGCACACACATCCAATGCTAACAAAGGGACTTCTATCCCATCTTAGTGGCTGTGGCCACACACAGCCAGCTGTGCAGCTATTTTGGACGACAAGAAGTTGGGGTTTTAAGCAAAGCTGTTGCACTGTGGCCAGCTCCTGTTCAGGGTCCAAGCTGGCCGGCCAGCCAGCCAGCCATGATGTCCCAATTCCAGGAGATTCCATTTGCCTCTTCCAGTTTTCCTTTTTCTCCCCCCCAACAACCAACCAACATACTCTGTCCCCACTGGGGTTTTGTAGAGGGCTTCTCTATTACATTCTCTTTCTGCGCCCCTTAAAGATGTGATGCAACTCTCAAAATCTCGGGGACCCCCTGATCAGGTCAATGCCTCCCTCTTGGTCATAACTGGTGGCCTCTTAGCTACGCAAGGCTCCAATACATAAAGTACTTTGTGTGCGTCCTTAAAATATATGAATACCCAATACAAGATGCACAAAACCCTCCGGGCGGCGGGGGGGGGGGCACTGCCTCGCCCCAGTTCCTTGCAGTCACACCCCCAGCCCATGGCCCCATAGACACACGGCATATGTTATACCAGAGCCCCACACAGCAACATAGGGGATAAGGATTTGCAATGTGTGGGGGGGGGACGTTGCCTAAAGCCTCTGGATTCAGCTGCAGCCCCCAGCCCGGGCCGAGAGCTCCTCGAGGAAGGCTCCCGATGCAGCAAGGGCATCAGCCCCGCTCGGCTGACTGCAGAGAGGCGCAGGCAACGGGGGAGAGGGCAAGAGGCGAGAGCGATGGCTCAGGTGGGCCTCGCAGCGAAGCCAGCAGGAGAGGATGGGGAAGGAGGAGGAAGCGCGCGAGGCTCGCGCATCTCGCAAGGAAACTGGAGGAGGGGGAGATCACAGAGAGACCCGCACGTCTAGCAAGGGAGCAGGGATCCCGCGTCCAAGCCTGCAAAAACAAGAGCCCCCCCCCCGTTTTGCAGGGACCCCCCAGGAGCGCACTTACTGTCGGTCGCCATCCTTGCAGCTGCCAGCAAGAGATGCTCGCTTTGGCAAGCGGGCGGCGGCCCCTCCTGGGCCTGGCGGTCTTCCACCTTGCAGCGGCTGCCTGGCTGTCCGTCGGGCCGGAGGGCGGAGAGGCAGCCGCTTCCTTCGGCCGGTACCTGCATGCAGCGCGCGTCCCAGGCGAGGAAGGAAGGGCGCACGGGCGCCTTTACGCACGCGCCGCGCAGCCCCGGGGTGGGGGCGCCTCGCGACGAACGGCCAGAGGCTTCGGGGGAACGGGGGCTGCTGCCTTAGACCCAGGAGTCTCCCTACGCGAGAGCGCCTCTGAGGGCGTGCAGAGTGCGCCGCCGCTAAGGCACAAAGGCGCACGCCTTGGGCAGGGATGGCCAATTTGGACGGCTTGGGGCTACTACCAGTCACGATGGCTATGGTGCTGCGCCTCTGCAGCTGGAGGCAGTGATGATTTTGGGTACCAGTTGTTGGAAACCAGGCGAGTGGCTCTTGGACTCATGGTCTGTATCCCTGGTTTCTTGTTGCGGCAGCTGGTTGGCCACTGTGACCCAGAAGGTTCTTCTCATGTTCTTTTGGACCCGGTCTAAATAGTTTGAATAGGATTTGGAATTAAACGTGCAGTTAATTCATAGAACTGCAGAGATGGAAGGGACCGCTAGGATAATCTAGTGCGGTGTTCCAAACTTGGGTCTCCAGCTGTTTTCGGACTACAACTCCCACCATCCCTAGCTAGCAGGACCAGTAGTCGGGGATGATGGGAACTGTAGTCCAAAAACGGCTGGTGACCCAAGTTTAGGAACCGCTGAATTCTAGTCCAACGCCCTACAATGCAGAAATATTCTGCCCAACATGGGGCCCTGGGTGTAGCCAAGGGGGCACCTGCCCCCCATCAAGTAAATATACTTAACAGAGGTTCTGCCCCGCCCTGCCCCCCCCCCCCGCAAATGAAGCCTGCCCTCCCACAGAATGGGGGGCAGAACAGTTATCTGTGATGCAATTGGTCAGTTTTTATTTGCTAAATTTAGTGAGGGGAGCAGCTGCACCCCCAGCTACCTCCATGCATGAAGCTTGCTTGAACCCTTGAGATTGAGAGTCTCATGCTCTACCTACGGGATGGATTTCATATAGCTACCTACGGAGCTATATTGTTAGCTTTGGATTTCATTGTGTTGCCACTTTCCTCAGTGAAACCACTACCATGAGCAATGCTTTGTATGAGGCGGGGGGCTCTGAAGATGAGCTTATGAAACCAAGGAGGCAGGGGCCCAAAGACTTTTGGGATCTAGACCACCTGTCTCTTTGCAAACTGTTCGCCCAACTTTCAGAAAACAAGCAAGAGAAGTGATTGACCTGTTTCCTCTGAGGGTGAAAAAAAGAAGTCAAAACTAAAAAGTAGGGAAGATCTTGTGGCCTGGGAGTGTGGTGAGTGAAGAATCCCCTTCCCCAGAGTCTGCCAACTGGCACAAGGACTGATGCTCAGCGGCTATTTGAATCACTGAGCTTGTTCTGAATTGCATTAATTGTTGGAGGAATTTGTTTGCCTTGTGCCTTATTTATACACCGTTGTGTTTTAAAGACCTACACTCGCTCCCGGTACATTTCCAAGCACAATTCAAAGTGTTGGTGCTGACCTTTAAAGTCCTAAATGGCCTTGGCCCTGTATACCCAAAGGAGCATCTCCACCTCCATTGTTCAGCCTAGACACAAAGGTCCAAGGGTTTACTGGCGGTTCCCTCACTGCAGAAAAGTGAGGCTACACGGAACTGGCAGAGGGCCTTCTTGGCAGTGGCACCTATTCTCCCTCCCATCAGATGTCAAGGAAATAAACTCCATAATTTTTCATAGACATCTGAAGGCAACCCTGTTTTAGGATGTTTTTAATGTTTGATGTTGTTTTTCCTGTACTTTTGTTGGAAGCTGCCCGGACGACAACCCAGTTAGATGGATGGGATATAAGAAATAAGAAGTTGTTGTTGTTGTTGTTTGTTCATTTTTAATGTTATCATTATCACTGCAAGGCACTTTGAGCTGGGAAAGCAGAATACAAATATTAAATTGAACCAACCCAAAGCAAAAATCACTCATGCCATCCAGGAAGAAAGAAAAACACAGCAGTACAAAGGAAGCAGGTTTCTGATCAAATTTTTAACATTGGTTTCAGAAGCACTTGGGCATGTATCTAGTAGTCCATATTAACAATTCAGTTTCCTTAACTTGCTTCATCGAAATGTCTGAAACACAGGCGTTCAAACAGACAATAAAAGGGTGGCTTGCAGACTGTCAATGTCTTGCAGGAGGTATTCAAATGCATACTGAACTTTAGGGGTTTTTTTTTGCAAATAAAGGGCTCTGTCACTCCAGAACAACAAATTCACTTTTTTAAAGAACTGACTTTTTGCTGTTTGGAAAGTGACTGAGAAATGTTTTGAGAAGCGTGGGATGAACAAAGGACTAGTGGAAAGAGATGTAAACACCTTGCAAGCAAATCAGGATAAATGCTCCTTGCTGTGCAAACTGCCCTGCAAAACATGTCAGAGGCAATGCTCAGCAAATAATCTAATCTCTACATAAGCAAGAAAATCGGGGCACGTGTTCAATAAACAGGTCATCTGGAAGGGGTCCAAAGAGAGGCAGAACAGAATTTTAAAGATTCCTTACACACCGCTGCTCATCATTATTTTGCAGGCAAGTATCGAAAGGGCTTCGCTGTGCAATTTGCTATTTAGCAGTCAAGATGTTGCTGCCTGGAAAAATAGCACAAAACAGCCGAGGCATCGAAAGCTGCATAGTAGAAGAAAAATAAAAGAACAGTGCGTTCTTTCTAGAAAAGGAAGGTGGACTGGAAAAATGTCTTTACGAACAGGCCAAACTCCGTATTAGGTAATTTATGTTTAATTTGGCATATTTGAAGTGTCTAAGGCAGCAGTCCTGGCCTACCTCACAGGCTTGTTGTGGAGATTAAATGAGGAGGGGAGAACCATATATGCCAACTGCAGCTCCTTGGAAAAGGTGGGATGCAAATGAAAAAAATTGTGAAGCATAAGGCAGAATGCAATAGTGGTGCCCGCCCTGTGGAACGCTCTCCCATCATATGTCAAACAGATAAACAACCACACAACTCCCCGAAGACATCTTAAGGCAGCCTGTTATCAGGAAGTTTTTAATGTTTGATGTTTTGCTGTGTTTTTAATATGCTGAAATCTGGGGGCAACCCAGTCAGATGGCCAGGGTATAAGTAATATTATTGTTACTACAGTGGTGCCTCGCAAGACAAAAAGAATCCGTTCCGCGAGTCTCTTCGTCTAGCGGTTTTTTCGTCTTGCGAAGCAAGCCCATTAGCAGCTTAGCGGATAAGAGGCTTAGCGGCTTAGAAAAAGGGGGGGGAAAGGGGGGGAAAGTCGGAAAAACTCGCAAGACATTTTCGTCTTGCGAAGCAAGCCCATAGGGAAATTCGTCTTGCGAAGCACCTCCAAAACGGAAAACCCTTTCGTCTAGCGGGTTTTTCGTCTTGCGAGGCATTCATCTTGTGGGGCACCACTGTATTATTATTATTAATTATTATTATTATTATTATTATTTATATCCCGCCCTCCCCTGCCGAAGCTGGGCTCAGAGCAGCTAACAACAGTAAAACGACAAAACATTCTAAAATCATTTCATTATAAAATTAATTCCAATCAAATTAATGGCAACCATTGGGCTAGAAGTTCTGTGAGAATTGCCAAAGGAGGGAGTCAAGCTGAGTCCAAACCAAAGGCCAGGTGGATCAGCTCTGTCTTGCAAGCCCTGCGGAAAGATGTCAAGTCCCACAGGGCCCTAGTCTCTTGTGACAGAGCGTTCCACCAGAACGAGTATAATCTATACTCTTTCATTTAATGAATGTGGGGAGTTTTTCTTAAAACCAAAAATTTATTTTAAGATATGAGTAATACAATATAATTTTATGTACAATGCTAAACCTGAGAACCGTTTCTCAGCATTCGTAAGTCCCAAGGGTATGAAATCCCCTGTTCAGCACATCAAACTATTGCACGACACAGAACAAGTTTTCTTCACTTTGAGCTTTCCATAGAGGTTCTTCCTGCCTTCTTGAAATGAGAACAGGGGCGTGTGCAGTTTGCAGCGTGTCTTCAGGCCACTTGGACAGCCTCGTCCGCTAGCCGCAGGCACGTTCCCTTCAGGCAAAGCCAATTCACACCGTTTGGATTCTCCTCTCAACGAGCTCGCTTCCTCTTGCTGGGTATGAAGTCTGGCAAACAAGAGAAGGAAAAAGTGGCCATCATCCAAAAAATCGGGAAAGGAAAAGGATTTAAGAAAGCCAAGCCTGAACAAGAAACATTTCTCAGTAAAGTTTTTAGGAAGAAATGGTGAGAAGAGGAAGGTTAGTTTGCACGACTTCCCACAACAAGGAATTGTTGTGGAATAATTTGGGAATTATAGGGACGGAACTACCTAAATGGTATAGAAATTTATTTATGCATGCTACTACAGCAACAAGAATGTTACTTGCCCCAAAATGGAAAGAAGCGGAAATCCCAGTAAAGGAAGAATCGATACAAAAACATATGCAGAAATGGCAAAGCTTACCAGAAGAATAAGAAATCAAAATAACAAACGCTTTATAAAAGAATGGAAATGGCTTATTGAAAATTTACAGATAAATTGTAAACAGATAAAAACATTGGCAGGATTATAGTAATAACCTGCAGTTTTGGAAGAGTAGATATTTATAGTAGATAATTAAATGAGTAAATTAAATGAATTTGGATATGCAGAAGATATGAAAAAATAAATTTAAGGAACCGCAGAAAAAGGGGGGAAGGAAGACAAATTTTGAAACGTTAAATGGATTGTAAAATTAATGAAATGTATAAATTTGAAAAGTATGAATAAAAAACTATTTTAAAAAAAGAGAAGAGGGAATTTAGCTTGCACAGCAAGGACACCCTCCAATGTACCTTCTTCACTAAGATGGTCAACATCCTCTTCTTCATCATCCTCTGCAATCACAGGCATACTCAGGTTCCCCGCACTCTGCTCCTCTGTCAACTGCAACGTCCCTGCAAAGGAAACACCAATCTCGAAAAGGAACTGGTTTCCCTTTCAGCTCCATAGCTACCGTACTTTTCTGTCTATAAGACACCCCCATGTATAAGACGTCGCTTATTTTTCAGGACTCAAATTTAAGAAAATGAGGGGGTGGCCCAGAGTTGTTGCGCTTTTTTTGAGGAGCATTTCCCAGGGTTGTTGAGCTTTGTTTGTGGGGGGGGGGATTGCCAAAATTCCACCTCCTATCTGTCCCATTGCCAGCAAAAGCTGCCAATCGCCCGCCCAACTGCCAGAATGTCAGCCAATCAACACCACCCACTGACGCAGCAACCAATAACACGCACAATAGCTGCTGACAGCCGCAGCAGCAACCAGTCAAACGTCCACCCTATGCACGACCCCCACTTTTTAGCATAATTTTTAAAGAAAAAAAACAGTCTCATGCACAGAAAATTACAGTATGTCCTTGCCAGTCAGTTTTGCAAAAGACTCTGCAGAGCATCTCTGTACCGATGGTATTTCGTGGGGAACAAAAAGATGGCCAGCGCCTAATAACCTTTTGTCTCAGCGATGCAACTGACAGTCCCAAAATGGACAGATCCGAGACATCTCCATATTCACGAATGGAGGCGGAAGGTGCGGACTTCAGCACTTAACGGGAGAAACTTGCGGAACAAAGGAAGGCAGGAAGGGGAAAGCAATAGGAAAAACGACTGTAGAGAAAGATGGCTTCCTTTGAGGACTCCTATGAACAAATACAAACTGATCTGGAATCATAACGAGGACGGTTGTTGTGCAATGTGTTTCGTAGGCCGTGTGCTAATGAAGAGGGCGTGGAATGAGGTTGAGTTACAAGAATGCGGGAATATCAAACTGTAATTTTCAAAATTAAAAACAGCTTTAAAAATAATAATAATACAGGATACTCTCATTATATTCTGCTAATTGCTTGCATAGCTGCAGCCGATTAAATTCTCCTCTGATCTTCTGTTAAAGAGGAAGATGAACACTGTTCTTACTTCTCCCTGCAAGTATCTTGGACCAACCATTCGTATATTTACGAATGTAGGAAGCTGTCTTATATTGATTCCGGCCACTGGGCCCCATCTAGCACAGTACTGACTACACAGTGGTTCGCTGGGATTTCAGATGGGACATTCCCAGCCCTAGCCGGAGACTAAACCCGAGACTTTTTGCGTACAAAAGATGCTGTACCCCAGAGCCATGGTCTTTTATAAGCATCTGCAAAGTTTGGGAGGGTGGGGGAGGCGTTATAACGCTTAGCATAGTACAGTGGTACCTCGGGTTACATACGCTTCAGGTTACATACGCTTCAGGTTACAGACTCCGCTAACCCAGAAATAGTACCTCTGTTTAAGAACTTTGCTTCAGGATGAGAACAGAAATCATGCTCTGGCAGTGTGGTGGCAGCAGGAGGCCCCATTAGCTAAAGTGGTGCTTCAGGTTAAGAACAGTTTCAGGTTAAGAACAGACCTCCGGCACAAATTAAGTACTTAACCTGAGATACCACTGTAAAAGTAAGTGGTTTCCATAAAATATAATAAAAATGTCACAAAATTAAGTAAAAAAATCCCTGAAAATTAGATAAAACCTGTTCAAGGTGACTGCCAGCAGGCCACCCCATAATATCCACAAGATCATCAGAAGCATGATGGGCTGAAGGAGGCAGCGGCAGGCGCACACGCAAGACACTCACATCCCCTATGGCAACCAGTCCAAAGATGCTCTTAGCAAAGGAGCTGTTCATGGAGGCCTGTGCAGCAACTGCACCAATTTCAGGAGTGAACATGTGTTATGTGAGAGCAAAGGATTTCAACCCCCTCTCCCCTGCCCGACACACACAAACACACTTCTGTTTTGGAAAAGCGTTTCCCTACCTCTGCTTTTCAGAGTTTCTTTCTTCCTCCTCGGCTGCAAACTTTTGCTGGGTTTCTTAGCCCTTGGCGACTTGGATTTCCCACGATCTGTTGATTCGGAAGACTCCAGCTTAACTTGGCGGTGCCTTCTTGATTTGGAAGCCTAAAACATTTGGGTTTTTTTTTAAAAAAAGAAATAAGCCAGAGAAGTAAATTAAGCAAGAAGGAAAACAAAATTTTAGTAGTGTGCATGGGGGGGGGGGGTAGAGAGTCAAATGAACTGCTTGGATCTTGCCACTGCTTAATTCTGCCCCCTGTAATGTTGTCATATGCCATATTCATTAATAGAATGATCACGAAGGAAAGTTAGGAATTCAACCCCTTGGCACAGGGTAGGCATGGCCACACAAAGGAGGGGAGAATCCAGATTCTATTATCCACTAGTATTATACAACAGCAATTTCACCGTTGCATGAAATCATGGATCTCTTATTGGTACGTCAAGGGAGCAGTGTTAAAATTGTTAAATCCCTCATCACGACCCTAATCGAATTCGCCCCTTCTCCCCATGGCTGTTTTTAAGCTTCAGAAAAAGATGTCAGAGATCCAATTGCAGATATCTAGTCTAGCTTGACCTCAGTCACTGAGTTCTCCCTGTTGCATTATAAATTATGATCTTCCAGTGCTGCAAGTCTGCTAGTTTGCCACTGATCAATGCACTTAACTTACATAGGTGATTTTTTTAAAATAAAAAAATCACTTTTTAATATTACAGTGCACTCATATTTCAATATCAGTGCATGATATTGTGCAAAACAGTTGGTTGGACCCAACTAGCTACAATTGGTACTTCTTAGAACTAACCTGTGAAAGACTGCGAGCATTTCAAATTCCAGAACTTTTTTCATCTCATCTTTAACTCAATAACACACTCTGTCCCGTGTCATAGGCAACTAATATATATTATAACTTATACTGCATTAACATATCATCAATACATGCATCAATAAAATGAATCAGAACAATAAGGAGGAGTAAGAGATATATAACTTTTCATCATACAAAAAAGTAAAGAAGGTACTAAGGAGAGTCATATATTTTAACTTAGAACCCATTATTGCGATGGAGGAGAATTTCCTGATATTCCCTTCACACTTACTTGAACAACTGCAGAGTAAGATTTGGATTTGATGTCGGCTAACGCTCTGGCTCTTTCAAATCCCTGGAAAAGAAACTACTTTTAGCATTGCCTCGCCCTGGCCTAGACAATGACACAGTTCCTACACCTGAGTTTTTCCCTGGGATTCCAGGTAGCACAATAAGGACCGTATTTTTCCGTGTATAAGATGAAAATTGGGGGTCGTCTTGAACACGGAACATGGGCATCTGGGGGAATTTTTAAAAGATTTAAGCATATGTCCGGGATTTTGGCTTGGGCGGGGTGAGGCGGTCCCTCCTGCTGCCATCCCCACTTTCTCCCCCCCCCAGGCTGCATGCTGGCGACTGGCTCACCTCCTGAGGCCCCCACTGGCTAGACCACTGGATCGAGAGCAGCTGCTGCCGCTGCCGAGAGCTGCCTCAGCTATCTCTCCTTGCCCTTTTTTCCCTCTTCCCCTCTCAAACTCCCACCCTTCCCCCAGCCCACTCATCACCTTCCTCAGCTCAGTTTGCTCGATGGCATGGCCTGATGCAGAGTGGTCGCTGCCTTCCCCCGGCTCTTCCTTGACATCCTGCTTGGGAGCCAGCAGCAGCAGCAGAAGCAGCTGCCACCGAGGGGGAGCGTTTGGTTCCCCCCCCCCCCCCAGTCGCTGCCTTTGCTTCTGCACCACGGCACAATGCATGCATCTCATGCCGGAAACTTTGAGGGCGATCACCCCCCAAAAAGATCAACAACTATCTGCTGCCAATCGTCCAGAAATTTACTTCTATTTTAGGGTTTCATTTTCTTAGTTTTGGGTTCAAAAAAATAAGGGCCGTCTTATACACAGGGGACGTCTTAGACATGGAAAAATACGGTATTTCCTTACCTCTGTCGCTTGCGAAGGACCCTCCTTCTCACTAGTCGCTTCTTCACCCACAGTGGCCAAGGCCGGCTCCTGGAAAGGGCACAGGGATGAAGACTGAAATATGGAGGCCTTGGTCTAGAACAGCTGCTCCCACTGGCCCCTTGGTTCCATGAACCAAGTGCTCCCTTCCCTACCCTATGAAAGGCGTTATTCAGAATAGCTGTTTTCACGACCCACTGAGGATAATAATCCCTGCATTGGGGACGGGTTGGACCAGAAGTCCCTTCCAACTCTACAATTCTACGACTAGCACAATAAAATTCAAATCTGTAACAATTAATTGCACACTTATTAAAACCCAATTAAAATCCAGTATACCTGAAGGAGAGTCTCCACACCCATCGTTCAACCCGGACACTGAGGTCCAGCGCCAAGGGCCTTCTGGTGGTTCCCTCACTGCGAGAAGTGAGGTTACAGGGAACCAGGCAGAGGGCCTTCTCGGTAGTGGCACCTGTCCTGTGGAACACCCTCCCATCAGATGTCAAAGAAATAAACAACTACCGCATATACTTGAATATAAGCCGACTTTTTCAGCATATTTTTTATGCTGAAAAAGCCTCCCTCGGCTTATACTTGTGAGGCGGGCGGCGGCAGAGGGACAAGTGGCGAGAAAGGCGCTGCGCTGTGCCTCTCGCCTGCTCTTGTGAGTGGCAGAGGCGGCAGCAGAGGGACGAACAGCCCGAAAGGAGCCCTTTCGGGCTGCTCCTTCTTCCTCCGCCACCTTTGCTGCTGTCGGCAGTGGCAGAGAAGGAAGGAGCAGCCTGAAAGCAGCCCTTTTGGGCTGCTTGTTCTTCCTCCTCTGCAGCCGCCGCCACCAGGTTTGTGGTGTGGTGAACCGGCTTCTACTCGAATCAATAAGTTTTCCCAGTTTTTTGTCCTGAAATTAGGTGCCTCGGCTTATATTTGTGTTGGCTTATACTCGAGTATATATGGTATTTGAGAAGAAGACATCTGAAGGCAACCCTGTTTAGGAAAGTTTTTAATGTTTTACCATGTTTTTAATATTCTGTTGGGAGCCGTCCAGAGTGGCTGGGGAAACCCAGCCAGATGGGTAGGGTATAAGTTTGTTTGTTCGTTCATTCATTCATTCATTCTTATAACTAGTTTAATGAATTTGACGGCACTGATCAGCTTGATCCAATGATACAAGCTTTTCAAAGTCTGATAGTCATTTACATTTCCAACAAGTTCCCCCCCACACTGCTTAGTGCCCCCCTAGGTGACCCCGCTGCTCCCCAGGGGGTAATACTGCCCAGTTTGGGAGGCAAATGGCTAAAGCAAGGTACGCTAGAGATCGGAGGAAGCGTGACATACCATGAGCACTGTGCATCAAATTTAATACAGACAGAACATGGTCCCTCATCTGTTCTGCATAGGTATCTTGGCTATTCACATATGACCAGTGAACTGGCTCTCTCATCGGCTTGGAAAACAGGCTGTTCTCTTGTCCTGTTTACACAGCATCGTGCCGCAATGGCAGCTGTAGGCCCAAGTGGATCTCTCTAGATCTGCCCGTTCTTCGCTCCCCGCAACAAGACACAGCGCAAAGATTGCCTCTGCAACAATCCAAACAAGTGTGCAATTCACACACCTCTATATTGTCCCCATTAGCTTCTAGATCTAATGTTTATTGGATGGGTTTCCCCCCTAAATTGATTTTTGAATTCTGAATTTATTGTTATTCACGTTTTATACTGTTTTTTGTTGCATCAATTAAGTGTTTTAAATTTGTTGTTAGCCGCCCTGAGCCCAGTTTTCTGAACTAGGAAGGGCGGGGTATAAATTAAAAAATATTATTATTATTATTATTATTATTAGATGCCACGTAAACACAACAGAAATTTATACTATTTGGCACTCCACAGCGAGAGCCCTCCAATCTGCGTTGCTCTTGCATCATCAGTACATCAGGATTCTACAGAAACAGAGGGAAATAATGCTCAAAAGCCAACAACTAAAAGGCAAATCTCCCCAGTTCAGCTCTGGTCTGCACAGACCTGCATTTGCCTAAACTATTTAAGGTTTTGGGGAAAGGTAAGTGGGATACTTTAAAAAGTGCAGCACAAGCGGCAAAGTGAGAAATGGTTTTCCAATCACCCGTACAAGCTTCAACAGCACACACACACACACACACAAACAAAAAATGAAGCCACCTACCGCTTTGTTCTTCTGCCACTCTTGATGCTCCAAAATGATGTTCTTGAAATTGTCTATGAAGTCATCTTTTATCAGATTAAGAGCCTTGTCCGGCTGGGACTGGTCCTCCGAGATCAGGCACTTCATCTTTTGGTAGTGGTCGTGAATGTTCTTAGCTTCCTTAAAATGTAAATAAATATATTGACCGGCAGGAAAGCTTTGGAAGCCAAAGTGAAACTTAACCACTGAAGACTTTGAAAGATCGCAACAGAATGCTCTCCCCCCCACCAGGGAAATTAGCCTAGCTCCTTCATTATACACCTTTAGGCACCAGGCAAATGTTCCTTTTTAACCAGGCCTTTGGTTGATCTGATTTATATTCCATGCACTTTTTAAATGTGGGGGATTATTGGGGTGTTGTTTTTATTTTGATTATATATATTGTGGTTTTATATTTTTATTTTGTTTCGTGAACTGCCCTGGAACCTCTATAGGGTGGTATATAAATTTAATAAATCATCATCATCAGACTTTCTTCACTCATGTTTTATTCTGGATTGTTTTATTTGATATTTTACTGTGTTTTAAACCACATTGAGATTTTCTCTTAGATTTCTTAGTTCTCTCTTAGATTTCTCTTAGAAATATAAATCAGTATAAAAATGAAATGAGTAATATTATTATTACTATTACTATTATTGATTAAATTTATATACAGCCCTATACCCACAGGTCTCAGGGCAGTTCACAAGATAAAAATCGTAATATAAAGAACACAAAATACATAATCAAAATAAAAACAAGAACAACCCAATAACCCCCCCCAAAAAAAAAAATAATCAGAAGGGGAAAATAAAATTTAAAACACACAATATTTGTAATAAAACATTTAAAAATAAGCACCCATCAGGTATCGTCATGGAGTAGATTAAAAGATCAATTTAACTGGCTTTCAGAGCAAAACATTATAGCCATTGGGTTTTTTCCCAATTGTAACCATTCATAGAAGCTCTTTGATCTAGTGGAGACTTCCAGGAAGGGGCGCTGGGAGGCAATTTTCTATCATTCCCCCTTCCTTCTGCAGCCCCTGGGACAGCATTGGGACAGCATTTAGTGAGAGCAAGGAAGGTGGCATTGAGGGCCGTGAGAGAAAGGTGGAATTTGCAAAAACTGTCACCTAATAATAGTACAGGCGTACCTTGGATCCCGAACGCCTTGTGACTCGAACATTTTGGATCCCGAATGCCACAAACCTGGAAGTGAGTGTTCCGGTTTGCGAATGTTCTTTGGAAGTCGAACGTCCGACGTGGCTTCCGTGGGTTCTGATTGGCTGCAGGAAGCTGCTGCAGCCAATCAGAAGCCGCGCCTTGGTTGTCGGAACGTTTCCAGAAGTCGAACGGACTTCCGGGACAGATTCCATTCGACTTCCAAGGTACCACTGTAGCTGCAAACCAGGAAAAGGCGGGAGAGAGCTGGACAGTCCTCGTGACTCATGAGGAGACCCTCCCTGGAGCCTGAAGAGGACTGAGGGCAGAGGAAGCCCTGAAGAAACCCAGAAGGGCAGGGGGGCTTTGTTTAGACTGCTCAGCTTCTCTGCCTAGCAGCTAGCGCAGGGGTCAGCATACTTTTTCAGCAGGGGGCCAGTCCACTGTCCCTCAGACCTTGTGGGGGACCAGACTATATTTCGGAAAAGAAAAAAAGAATGAATTCCTATCCCCCACAAATAACCCAGAGATAAAAGCACACATTCTACTCATGTAAAAATACGCTGATTCCCAGACCGCCTGCGGACCGGATTTAGAAAGCGACCGGGCCAGATCCGGCCCACAGGCATTAGTCTGCCTACCCATGAGCTTGCACATGTGGTATTGAAGCAGCAGCAGCTGCTGCTCTGCAGTGCATCCTAAAATCACTTGCAGAGCTTCGACTCTAGTTGGAGAGAGAGTTGTAGGGAGGAGTATTGTTAGGTCGGAGTTTCCCCGAGATCTGCTCTATAGCATCAAAGAATATGAAGAAGACCTGCAGAAGGGACTTGGAAAAGAGTTAAGAGCCTCGGACATAAGATCTCCAGGTTGATGGACTGTATGGAGTTGACGGAAGTGACTGGCAGAGTCTGAGACCGGGGAGAGGAGATGGTGGAAGAAGATTGGAAAATTTAAAGTCTATATATAGAAATATTGTAAAATTAATGAGTGATAGAAAAATGTTGGAATGAAATTTTATGGCCTTAGTAGAAATGTTATAAGGAGTTAAGCTTAAATAAGTATACTAGTTTTAATGGAAATAAGATTAAAAATATGTTAAGACATTTATATGACAGAAAATAGAGAAAGATGGAAAGGAATTGCTGAAACAATTAATGGAAGTAGAATACAAAGAGGGAGGTGAGAGGAGGTCGATGAAACAAGGGAATGAAAGATAGAGTATGGAAAAGGTATGATGTATGCTTTTAAATTGTTTTTGTTTTGTTTTGTTTATTGTGTTTAGTTTAATGTGTTAAGGTTGTGTTTAGTATTGTTTATATATTGTATTGTATTGTTTTCTTTTTTTGTTTTCTTTCTCTTCTTTCTTTTTTGTAAGCTTTAAAAGTAATAAATATTATTATTATTATTTTTAAAAAGAGAGAGTTGTAGGGAGGGAGAGCAGGAGAGCAGGGGGAAAATAGGTACGATTGTATTAGTAGTAATGAATGGTGCTTTTCTCAGCATTCTCCATTTGCAGCAGCCTGGAGCAGATGTAACAATGATCTCCAATCCATGGCAGTATATCCGAGCGGGTTCTTCAAACCCCAGTTGGCTTCAGTTACAAGGACAACCATGTTAGCTGAAGCACAGTTATGATGCTACAATAATATTAAAGTAAAATATGAAATGAAAGGAAGGACATTGAAATGTCGGCCCTTTGTATATCCCTATGTGCCTAACCATGATTATGAAATTGAGAAGGGTGTGTCTACACCACATTCACAGAACACACACACACAAAAATGTAAGATTGGACTTTCCCTAGGACTGAGAGATCAAACAGGAAAACTAAGAGCTGCGCTTCCTGTTCCTGAGCATGCGTATGTATTAATCAGAAACGCAATTCAAATAAAAGTCATGCTTTGCAACCCCAAAACATAGGAGTGGTATTTAGGAGTGGTTTGCAGGTGGTATTTAAATTTGTCACACCTTCCATGTGGTTGCAGCATCACCGTCTGTGCGTAAAGGGACAGAATGGCCCCTGGAACATGGTACATGACGCCAGTCAAGCTTGCAAAAATTTATCATTTCCCGATAATAAATGTTGGAAGTGTAAAGAGATTGAAGGTACATTCTTTCACCTTTGGTGGACATGCCCAAGGATGAAGACTTTCTGGGAGATGATTTATAATGAAATGAAAAAGGTATTTAAATATACCTTTCAGAAGAAACCAGAGGCCTTTCTCCTGGGCTTGGTCGGCCAATTGGTGTTAAAGAAGGATAGAACTTTCTTTATGTATGCCACAACAGCAGCAAGAATACTTATTGCAAAGTACTGGAAGACACAAGATTTACCCACCCGGGAAGAATGGCAGATGAAGGTGATGGACTATATGGAACTGGCGGAAATGACTGGCAGAATCCGAGACCAAGGAGAAGAGTTGGTGGAAGAAGATTGGAAGAAATTTAAAGTTTATCTACAGAAACATTGTAAAATTAAGGAATGTTAGAAGGATGTTGGAATGAAGTAATGTGGTTTTAGCAGAAATGATATAAAGGCTTAAGTAAAAATGGATTGTTAATTGGTAAAAGAACAGAATGTAAAATTATAGTATATTAAGATAAATCATTAGGATAGAAATAAAGATGGAAAGGATTTGCTGAAATATCTAATTGAATTAGAATACAAAAAAGGGAGGTGTGAGGAGGTCAAGGAAATAAGCAAAGGAAAG
This sequence comes from Podarcis cretensis, assembly GCF_951804945.1. Classification (NCBI taxonomy): domain Eukaryota; kingdom Metazoa; phylum Chordata; class Lepidosauria; order Squamata; family Lacertidae; genus Podarcis; species Podarcis cretensis. The sequence goes on along the minus strand of NC_137170.1, from coordinate 10,183,338 downwards.
AAAGTTATGTAAAGGATTGATTTGTTTTTTTTCTTTAATTATCTGCATTTTTTCTGTTTTTTTCCCTTTGTTATTGTATTGTTCTGTATATTTTTTTTCTGTTTAAATATGTTCTTTATCTTTTCTTTTTGTAACCATTAAAATCTCAATAAAAATCTATTGGGGGGAAAAAGAATGACCCCTGGAACAGGGCGACATTGCTAAATCAGCAGGCTAGGCCACCCGAAAGATGCTGCAGCAGAAATGTTAAGAGCATGATGGGTACGCCACCTCTGAGAAGTCATCCGGCTTAAGCATTGCAACTCGGTCGTCCGGATCCCTGAACTCGCTCCTGGTCTCCGTCTTCTCCTGCATGTTCTTCTTAGTCCTAAAGGAAAGCTAGAAAGAGGTGGTTGTCTCAGGATAAAAGTGGAAAGAAAAACTGGATGAGCAAACGAAAGTGAAATGCCACTGAGGTTTCAACAAGGTAAGAAACCTAGGCAGGAATCACCTAACCAGCCCTGTCAGTGGAAGCCCTGACCCCAGGGTGGATAAAAATTAAATATTAAAAAAATAAATAAATTTAAAAATGGATTTTTAAAAATTTAAATCAGATTGTGATTTAAACTCTCCTGTGTGAGTGTCTGAGGGCCCTGCTCCTTCCTGCCACTCACCACCTGGCCCAGGGCAGGGCCTGACGGGCCTCACTAGGACAGTTGCTGTTACTGCTGGAGGGGTGCAGAGTGCTTTTAAAATGTTTTAAAATTTTTATTTTGAATTTTTTGTATGTGGGGGTAGGGGTGGGGTGGATGTTTATTGGGCCTGGGAATTTGTTTGATTTTATGTTTTTGTAATTTTTATTGTTTTTTGTTTGTATTGTTTTATTTGTGTTGTTGTTGTTGTTGTTGTTAAAGGTGTTATTTTGTTCTTAAGGGGAGGGACGCCCTTACCGGGCTGATTGCGGGGGAAAAGATCTCACTTCTAGTCACAAATGTCTATTTGCCACCTGGGGGTTCTTCTCCCGAACTTGGCTCTAAATGGGGCTCGCTAGAAGAGCATTTGCTCTCATGCTATGTTAAGTTTCTTAATACCCCGGCCATAATAGGTGGCAATTTTAACGCCCGCACAGCAGCAAACTGAGACTCGCTGACCAAAGCCAAATGGTGGGTTACTCCAAACCTTGATAATTATGATCTGGAACATATCATGAGGAGAACTTCTGAAGACCACAGAGCAAATGAGGCTGAAGTACTCCTCTATCAAATGGCCATCCGTTTAAATCTGGTCCCCTTAAATGGCACATGCCTCCCTGATATTCCTGGGGATTTTACCCATCTGAGCGTTAAATCAAACAGCGTCCTCGATTACCTGTTGGTTTCCAGGGATCTACTTAAGTGTATTTCCACCTTTAAGATCGAGAATCTAGTGATCATCTTCCCCTTGTAGCCAAGCTTTCCCTGAACTGGCAGTCAGTGGCTCATAGACATGCGACTCAGATGGTAACCAACGAATCTTTCCAAGTGAGAGGAATCAAATGGTCGGAGACCCAGGCTCAAAGGTATCAGGAATTCTTTCAAAAAGAAATCCTTGGGCCCCATCCCAACATAGGCTCTGCCTCAGACGAGCATAGCATAGTGCTGAAATGCTTCCACCATCTTACGACTGATCTTACGTCCTTCTTTAGGTTACCACCCAAAATACTAAATCGAAATGAATATTCTTGCGGCGCCCCCTGGTATAACTCTCAGTGCAAACAAGCAAGACAGCGACTTCGTGCTATATATAATGTTTATAAGACCTCCGGTGCATCTACTCTGCCAGCTAGTTATGCACAAGCCAAGCTAGTTTACAAACGCACGCAGAAAATTGCCAAACGTGAGTGGCAATACAATCGCTGGCAGGCTTTGATTACTGTTTCAAAATCACACAGATCCAGGGAATTCTGGTCTTTGATCAACAGAAGGGTGAGGAAATACCCAAGGGCAGTCATCCCTGCACCGACATGGGAATTGTTCCTGAAGAAATGCTTCTCACAGGCGGATGCTCCCTCTGACCATCTGACGCATCTGTTTACCCACTTACCTATTTGGCCTCCCACCGATCCTGACGAAATAGCCAAGCTAATAGCTCAGCTGAAACCGGGTAAAGCCCCAGGGCCCGATCTGATCCCTGCCGAAGCCATTAAACTACACCCAAAATGGTGGGCTGGCATCTTGGCCAAAACCTTCGATGCAATCAACGCTTCTGGCCTCATCCCCAAAATATGGAAGGAGGCCATTATAGTACCAATTCATAAAAAGGGTTCTCCAACGGAGCCGGAAAACTACCGTAACATCAGCCTCCTTTCGATTATAGGGAAAATTTATGCCAGCTTCTTGCTGACTAAACTATTGCGATGGGTAGATGAGACTAATCAGACTGGCCACGAACAAGCAGGGTTCAGAACTAAACGCTCTACAACCGATCATGCGATAGTTCTTTATCATCTCGCACGGAAGTACTCCTCTCCTCCCCGGGGCTACCTCTGTGCTGCCTTCTTAGACCTAAAGGCAGCCTTTGACAGTGTTCCTAGAAATATCCTATGGGAGAAACTTGCGAAACAGGGCATTGATAGAAGACTCTTATGGCTTATAAGTCAGCTCCACGAAGATACCCTTGCCAGAGTGAGACTTACTCCTGCGGGCGACCTCACAAATTCGATACCAATAAACAAGGGAGTGCGCCAAGGATGTATATTGGCTCCCTGTCTATTCAACCTATTTATCAGCGACATGCGAGCACCCCTAGTTAACTCTTCTTCAAGTATACACGCGCCTAGACTAGCGGACTACCGCTGCCCACTCCTTTTATATGCGGACGACGCGGTAATTCTATCTTATACACGTGTTGGACTAATCAGAGCTCTGAAGATCTTTGCCACGTATTGTCAACTCAACCAATTAACCATCAACCATGTTAAATCCAAGATTCTGATTTTCGCCAGAAGCCGGAGATTATACGAATGGAAGCTTGGTGGAGCAAAAATAGAACAAGTTCTAAAATTTCAATACCTAGGAGTTATTTTTCAATACAATTTGGGGTGGAAAGCTCAAATTCAACACCTACTTAACAAGGCCAAAACTCTGTCATATGCGCTCCTCCGATTCTTTTTTTCGGATGGAGCTTTGCACGTTCCCTCGGCCCTAAAGGTGTTCAAGGCAAAAGTGGTTGCTATGCTTGCTTATGCTGCCCCGCTTTGGGCTGTGATGACAGATCTTGCTCCTCTCGAGACACTGCAAAATCAATTCCTACGTTGGCTCCTTATGCTCCCTCTGTGCGTAAGCAACGCAGCCATGCGACTAGAATTGAAGATCGCATCCTTAGAAACTTGCCTGTGGAAGCAAGTCTTCAATTATTGGTTATCATTGTGGCATGGACTACCAAACCACTACCTTGTCCAATGCTTATGGCGAGATGAATTCTCTAGCCCTTGGACTAGTAGAATTCATGCCAAACTCCTGAGTTATGGAATCTCTCCTTCAGATTCCCTAAAACTAGACCAAATTACTGCTCAAAGACTGATCCGCCAAAGACTGGATGACATCGATCTACAGCGAAATTATATGCTGGGGGGAGGTGTTTGTTCGCCTCAGAACATTGGTATCACATTAACTTACTGCGTTCCATCATACCTCTCCTCCCTTTCGACTGTTGCCCATAGACTGGCCTTCACCAAAGCGAGGTTCAACGTTTTTCCCTCCAATGTCCTGAGACATAGATTCTCAAAGGGCCAAGCCCCCGCCATGTGCGAATGTGATAAGGAGACACCGGAGTCGCTCCAGCACATTATGTTCACTTGCCCCCTGTTTAATGTGCCACGGGCAAATTTGTTGGGATCAATCATACAGAAACTAGAGGGCACCCCACCAAAATTCCACCTTGCCCAAATCTTGCAGGATAAGGATACTCATACGACCCTGAAAGTGGCAAGGTTCCTGGTCGCTGTCCTTACCCAAAAGCGACGCCAAGGAGCACTACAAGCTAACTAAGGCGTAGTATGCCATTCTATTCTATAGTATTTTATTGTTATAGTGGTGCTTTAGTGGGTGGTTTCCCCACGTGCACAAGTTGTTATTTATGTGTCGTTTTTACCTATATGGGCCTATGGCCGTAAATAAAATTACTTACTTACTTACTAAGGGGAGGGGTCAGGGCTGCTGGGGAGTTGGTCCCAGCCAACAAAATGGCTGGGACATGTTTCACAGGGGGGAATGCACTGGGACAACCGATCTCAGTGATCACGGGTAGGAGGAGGAGTTACGCTAAGACCAGACCATGTCATTACAGAGGAGGCAGGTTTAGTCGTTGTCTGAGGACTATCCCTGTCTCCGGGTCTGGTCCTGACCGGATGGATACTAGAATCAGCAAGGGATACCCACATGACCTGAAAGTGTTGCTGTGCAATGCCAGGTCAATGATGAATAAGACCACTGCCATCCATAACTTGATCATGGATGGAGGACTTGACCTGGCATGTGTAACAGAGACTTGGTTGGATGAAGCAGATGGGCCTGTCCTTGCCGCTGCTTGTCCACCAGGTTTCTCTTACGCACAGCAACCCAGGTCATGTGGGCGGGGAGGGGGGGTTGCAGTGATTTTTAGGAAGTCATTAGTTTGCACCAGGCGTCCTATTGGGAAGACCCAATTTTCCGAGTGCATGTTCTGGAAGTTAGGCAATAGGGGCAGTACAGGATTCCTTTTGGTGTACCGACCTCCCCGCTGCACCAAGGATTCCCTGCCCGAGCTGCTTCAGGTTGTGGCGGATGTTCTCCTGGAGACACTTAGCTTGGTTGTCCTAGGGGATTTTAACATCCATGCCGACACGACCTTACAAGGGGCCGCTCGGGACTTCGTGGAAAGCATGGCCTCCATGGGGCTGTCCCTGAATAAGTCTGGCCCAACCCATAGCCGCGGACATGCCTTGGACCTGGTGTTTACCTCTATGGATGTTGGTGATCTGACACTAAGTAAAAGTGAAACGAAAGAATGCCATGGTCAGATCACTTCCTGGTGCAACTGGACTTCTCTGCAACCCATCCCCTCTGCAGGGAGGTGGGACCGATTCGGATGGTCCGCCCCCGCCACTTAATGGATCCAAATGGTTTCCAGAGAGTGGTAGGAGATGCTTTATCCCATGTTGATGGCCTTTCAGCTGATTCCCTGGTGGCCCGCTGGAATGTGGAGTTAACCAGGGCTATTGACTGTTTGGCTCCGAAGCGCCCTCTCCGATTGCATGGAGCCCGGAGAGCCCCGTGGTTTTCCACGGATCTGAGGGCAATGAAACAATCGTTGAGACGGCTAGAGCGCCGGTGGCGGATAACTCATTCCGAATCTGACCGGACACAGGTTAGAGCTCAACGTCGAGCCTACCAAGTGGCGATAGCGACGGCGAAGAAGACTTTCTTCACCGCCTCTATTGCATCTGCAGAAAACAGCAGCAGGAGACTCTTTCAGGTGGTTCACAATTTAGCGGAACCACCTGTAACATCGGGGCCCAGTACGGGCCATATGTTCTCCTGCAATGATTTTGCAAATTTTTTTGCAGATAAAATCGCTCAGATTCGGGAAGAAGTAGACTCCACCGTGGGAGCAGGGCCGGGGCGGGAGAGTGCTAGAGTCCTGTCTGGTCAAGTTGTGTGGGATCAATTCCAATCTGTTACCTCCGAGGATGTGGACAGGCTGCTTGGACGAGTGAAGCCAACCACCTGTCTCCTGGATCCTTGCCCATCCTGGCTTATAAAAGCTAGCCGGGAAGGACTGGGCGATGGGCTTCGTGGGGTGGTGAATGCTTCCCTCCGTGAGGGAGCCTTCCCAGACCCGCTGAAAGAGGCGGTTATTAAACCGCTTCTTAAAAAACCATCTTTAGATGCGGCCACGATGGCCAATTATCGCCCAGTCTCAAACCTTCCATTCTTGGGCAAGGTGATTGAGCGAGTGGTTGCTGAACAACTCCAGGCACGCCTGGAAGAAGCGGACCATTTGGATCCCTTCCAGTCGGGATTCAGGCCTCATCATGGGACTGAAACTGCCTTGGTCGCACTGGTTGATGATCTCCGGCGGGCTAGGGACAAAGATGAGAGCTGTTTCCTAGTTCTGCTGGATCTCTCAGCGGCGTTTGATACCATCGACCATGACATCCTTCTGGACCGTCTTGAGGGGCTGGGAGCTGGGGGCACTGTCATACAGTGGTTCCGCTCCTTCCTCCTGGGCCGTGTTCAGAAAGTGGTGGTGGGGGATGAGTGTTCAGACCCCTGGGCTCTCACTTGTGGGGTGCCTCAGGGTTCTGTCCTCTCCCCCATGCTTTTCAACATTTACATGCAGCCACTGGGAGAGATCATCAGGAGGTTTGGGCTGGGTGTTCATCAGTATGCAGATGATACCCAGCTCTACCTCTCTTTTAAATCAGAACCAGTGAAGGCGGTGAAGGTCTTGTGTGAGTGTCTGGAAGCGGTTGGAGGATGGATGGCGGCTAACAGATTGAGGTTGAATCCTGACAAGACAGAAGTACTGTTTTTGGGGGACAGGAGGCGGGCAGGTGTGGAGGATTCCCTGGTCCTGAATGGGGTAACTGTGCTCCTGAAGGACCAGGTGCGCAGCCTGGGAGTCATTTTGGACTCACAGCTGTCCATGGAGGCACAGGTCAAATCTGTATCCAGGGCAGCTGTTTACCAGCTCCATCTGGTACGTAGGCTGAGACCCTATCTGCCTGCAGACTGTCTCGCCAGAGTGGTACATGCTCTGGTTATCTCCCGCTTGGACTACTGCAATGTGCTCTACGTGGGGCTACCTTTGAAGGTGACCCGGAAACTACAACTAATCCAGAATGCGGCAGCTAGACTGGTGACTGGGAGTGGCCGCCGAGACCATATAACACCGGTCTTGAAAGACCTACATTGGCTCCCAGTACGTTTCCGAGCACAATTCAAAGTGTTGGTGCTGACCTTTAAAGCCCTAAATGGCCTCGGTCCAGTATATCTGAAGGAGCGTCTCCTCCCCCATCGTTCTGCCCGGACACTGAGGTCCAGCTCCGAGGGCCTTCTGGCGGTTCCCTCACTGCGAGAGGTCAAGTTACAGGGAACCAGGCAGAGGGCCTTCTCGGTAGTGGCGCCCACCCTGTGGAATGCCCTCCCATCAGATGTCAAAGCGATAAACAACTACCTGACATTCAGAAGACATCTGAAGGCAGCCCTGTTCAGGGAAGTTTTTAATATGTGACCTTTTAGTGTATTTTTCATCCTTGTTGGAAGCCGCCCAGAGTGGCTGGGGAAACCCAGCCAGATGGGTGGGGTACAAATAATAAATTATTATTATTATTATTATTATTATTATTATTATTAAAATTGGATTTTTAAAATAAAATGCTTTTGGAGGAAAAATCTTTCTATAGTTTTCTATTTAAGTTACATTATAGTCCAAAGGCTATTCATCAGGAAATAAGGATTTGTTTTAAGTTTTTCATGTGTGCTAAAACTCATTCTAAGTCTTTTTTTAAAAGTTGTTTCACCACATCAGTTATTGATACATATGCTATAATGTTATTGTTTTAGTTAAATAAATTGTTTCAATAAATTGTTTAAATTGTTATGAAGAAAATTATTGTTTTTCTCCTTCCAATAAAGTACAGCAGAAAAGTTGTCCAAATATAAATAGTTAACTTATTAAGGTAAAAGGTAAAGGTACCCCTGCCCGTACGGGCCAGTCTTGACAGACTCTGGGGTTGTGCGCCCATCTCACTTAAGAGGCCGGGGGCCAGCGCTGTCCGGAGACACTTCCGGGTCACGTGGCCAGCGTGACATCGCTGCTCTGGCGAGCCAGAGCCGCACACGGAAACGCCGTTTACCTTCCTGCTGGTAAGCGGTCCCTATTTATCTACTTGCACCCGGAGGTGCTTTCGAACTGCTAGGTTGGCAGGCGCTGGGACCGAGCAGCGGGAGCGCACCCCGCCGCAGGGATTCGAACCGCCGACCTTTCGATCGGCAAGCCCTAGGCGCTGAGGCTTTAACCCACAGCGCCACCTGCGTCCCTAAACCGCACAATAATTTCATAATTACCTGTCTATGTATTTCTAATAGTATAACCAATAAGAGATAAAAGTGCAATGAACAAATTCCTATGCTCCACAAATAACCCAGAGATGCATTTTAAGTAAAGGGACACATTCTACTCATGTAAAAACACGCTGATTCCCGGACTTTCCACGGGCCGGATTTAGAAGGCGATTGAGCCGGATCCGGACGCCGGGCCTTAGTTTGCCTACCTATGGCTTAGAGCAGCGGTTCTCAACCTGTGGGTCCCCAGATGTTGTTGGACTACAGCTCCCATCATTCCTGAGCTCTGGCCTTGCTAGCTAGGGGTGATGGGAGTTGTAGTTCAACAACAACTGGGGACCCACAGGTTGAGAAAGGCTGGATTTAGATGCTTTTTAGAGGGTGCTCCCCACTTCGTGATTTTTGCTTATGCATGCGGGGGGGGGAGGGGCTCGGAAGGTGACGCCCGCGTACGTTGGGATGCCGCCTGAACAATTTTGCTAATATCAATCCAGTAACTCACAAATTTAGGCATTGCTGTGAAATGGAACGCTCTGTCGATCCGAAGCTTCCGGAAGACATAGGCAGCGTCGTAATGCTGAGCATCTAACAGTTCCTGCTGGAATTTCATGACTTCAGCCCAGTCTTTGAGCGCAACCCTGATCTGAAGAAACAAACGCAGGCACGTCTTCAAATTCAAGTCAGAAAAATGCCAACCTAAAAGCACATAAGCAAATGCAAGCAGGATTTATACCTTTTGCTTCGGTTGGCACAACTGTGTATTGTACAATCCATACAGAAGATAAAGGGCACCAACTCTGATCTGGAAGGTGTAGGGAGGAAAGAAGTACGGCCACACCAACGCCAAAGCTTCTTTGGTGAACTTTATCTGCTCTGGAGTCCTTATTTTACCACTAGGATGAAAAAAGAAAAGATACAGCATGGCATTTGTCAATCCCATCAGTTATACGTCAAGAAAATACTACATTAACAATGACAGAAGAGGAGGGTCAGTGCTCAAGGGTTTCAGCAGGTTGCCCAGCCTTGTTCTAAAAGCCCTAGACCAAAATCAGATGCTCAAAAAGTTGGGACCATTTTAATCCATTTTAGTATTTTTAAATTTTGTACGTTTTAAAGTAGGCTGGTGGATTTTTCTCCATTTAACTGTTTTATCTCTTTGTAAACCGCTTTGTGGTTTTTTACAGTCAAGCCGTGAAATAAATAAATAAAACTAACAAATAAAACTAAAATAAAATGATATAAATGAAATAAAACATAGCATTGCTTGGGGGGTGGTTATTGGTTTGGTTTGTTCTTGTTCCTGTTTTTATTATGTATTTTGTGTTTTTACTTTGTATTTCAATGTTGTGCGTCACCCTGAGATCTATGGATGAGGGGTGGTATAAAAATTTAAATAATAATAATACTTTTACATCCTATCCTTTTCTCCAAGGAGTTCAAGGGAGAATACATGGCCCCCCCTTCCCCGCTCTCCTCCTTTAATCCCCACAACAGCCCTGTGAGGTTGGCTTGCCTGGGGAGCAGTCCCAGTGGTCAGGGATGATGGGAATTGTAGTCTCAAAACTTCTGGAGTTTGCCTATGCCTGATCTAGTCCAACCCCCTGCAATACAACGTTAACGTTTTAGGGTTGTTGTTGTCTTTTTAAAAAAGTATGTTTTTAAAGTAAGTTTGTTAATTTTTTCAGACTGCATTGTTTTACCCTTTTTTGTAAACTGGGCATAAAGGTAAAGGGACCCCTGACCATTAGGTCCAGTCGTGACCAACTCTGGGGTTGCAGCGCTCATCTCGCTTTATTGGCCGAGGGAGCCGGCGTACAGCTGCCGGGTCATGTGGCCAGCATGACTAAGCCGCTTCTGGCGAACCAGAGCAGCACACAGAAACGCCGTTTACCTTCCCGCCGGAGCGGTACCTATTTATCTACTTGCACTTTGACATGCTTTCAAACTGCTAGGTTGGCAGGAGCAGGGACTGAGCAACAGGAGCTCACCCCGTCGCAGGGATTCGAACCACCAACCTTCTGATCGGCAAGTCCTAGGCTCTGTGGTTTAACCCACTGCACAACAACCAACAATAATATCAGCATCTGAACAGCACACCACTGGCTGGCTCCTGGTCAGGGACCATGAGAACCACAGGAAAGGCTGGCCAAAAGTGTTTCGGCACCTGAGGCTAACCAGTGTGGAGGGGGGAGTGAAGATCTACACCAGCGCTTCCAAACTTGAGTCACCAGCTGTTTTTTTTGGACTACAACTCCCATCATCCCTAGCTTACCGGACAAGTAGTCAAGGATGATGGGAACTGTAGTCCAAAAAACAACAACAGTGAGTGACCCAAGTTTGGGGAACCCTGATCTACAAATCAAATATCTTTAATACGGTCAATGACCAGAAAACAATTTATAAAAATATGACATTATAAGTAGTATTGAGCTACAAATAACAGTAAAAATATAGCCAATTCACAGAATTGGTGCTTATATTTATGACCAAGTTTCGGCTTTTAAGGTTTTAAAAATTCAATTCAAATGTCACTACTGTTTATTATCGTTCCTTCGATGTTTATAATTTAAACTCCGTTGCTAACATCATTGCTCGTCTTACTCTTGTTGCGATGTAACAGAACTTTGCCACAGTCCTGTTGATTTCGCTCTCTTTGTCAGCTAAGAGGTGTCTGATATAGGTGTCGTCTGTACTACGAGGTATTTTCCTTAAAATCGGCTCGATCAGCTCTTTTCTTGAGTCTCGATATAATGGGCAGTATAAGATGACATGCTCGGTGGTTTCGATTTCGTTGCTGTTACAGGGACATAATCTTCGTTCAATTGGTGTTTTGTTGTATCTTCCCTCTAGGAGAACTGAAGGGAGAGCATTAAAGCGGGCCCTGGAAAATGCCCATCGGTGTTTAGCGTTGTGTAGTACTTTGAGATAGTTTGCTAGATGGGGCCTTTGGGGAACCCTAGAATCATAGAATCATAGAGTTGGAAGAGACCACAAGGGCCATCGAGTCCAACCCCCTGCCAAGCAGGAAACACCATCAGAGCACTCCTGACATATGGTTGCCAAGCCTCTGCTTAAAGACCTCCAAAGAAGGAGACTCCACCACACTCCTTGGCAGCAAATTCCACTGTCAAACAGCTCTTACTGTCAGGAAGTTCTTCCTAATGTTTAGGTGGAATCTTCTTTCTTGTAGTTTGGAACCATTGCTCCGTGTCTGCTTCTCTGGAGCAGCAGAAAACAACCTTTCTCCCTCCTCTATGCGACATCCTTTTATATATTTGAACATGGCTATCATATCACCCCTTAACCTCCTCTTCTCCGGGCTAAACATGCCCAGCTCCCTTAGCCGTTCCTCAGAAGGCATCGTTTCCAGGCCTTTGACCATTTTGGTTGCCCTCCTCTGGACACGTTCCAGTTTGTCCGTGTCCTTCTTGAACTGTGGTGCCCAGAACTGGACACAGTACTCCAGGTGAGGTCTGACCAGAGCAGAATACAGTGGCACTATTACTTCCCTTGATCTAGATGCTATACTCCTATTGATGCAGCCCAGAATTGCATTGGCTTTTTTAGCTGCCGCGTCACACTGTTGGCTCATGTCAAGTTTGCGGTCAACTTGATCTACATTAACGGCAAGGACGGGGGCGAATGATCTGCACTGGGACCCGCTGCCCCTGTGGACACCGCCCGAATGTAGGATTGGAAGGGGACCCCCAAGGGTCATCCAGCCCAACCCCGCCTTGCAATGCAGCGTTCGCAGCTGACCAATCCTGACCTCCCACCCAGCCTGCAGTGCAGGACTTCCAGCTCAATTGCTTCAGCCCCGCCCCTTCTTGGAAGGGGCGGCAAGGGGTGCAGGCACTCTGCCCATGCCCAGAGGCCCCGCTCACTAGAAGATGGTGTGGAAGCGCAGCTCCCTCCACAGCGAGGCGAAGTCCTCGAAGCGGACGCTGTCGGCCTGCTGGAAGCTGCTGAGCAGAGCCTCGCAGTCCGTCTTCAAGCCCGGCCAGCTGGCGGCCATGGCCGCCGCCGCCGCCGCCTCCTCTCAGCACTGGCGTCCCCACTGCGCCTGCGCGCTGCACGCTTGTTGTGGCGCGGGAAGAGAACGGGAAAGCTTAACCCTGCCGCTGCCGCTCTCGAAACAACCCCAAGGAGACGCGCTCCCCATGGGCGTGTTGCCCTTTTAAGAGTCGAGCGCGCGGAAGCGGAGGTGGGCGACTACAGCCAATCAGAGCCACCGTTTAGCTGCTCGCTCCACCCCTTCACTGAACTCCCACCTCTTTCTGCTTGGCGCTTTGGTTGAGTCTGGGGCTCCTTAGCCCCGCTTCTGGGCGATGGTTTAAAAGGGTATTGGGAGCCGGGCAGTAGCAGCTGCAAATAAGGTTGCTTGTTGTTTTTTTTTAATCCAAGAGCCGCCTCTATAACTAGCCTAATGAGCTTTTGGTGTTCTATCAACCTGTGTGTTTTTATTTCTTTGTTTCGCAAAATTTGCATGCCGCTTGACTGCAGAGAAAACCTCAACGCGGTTTTACAAAAAAAAAGATGAAGGATGACGTCAGCACTGAAAAATGTACAACCATAATTTAAATATACAGAAAACTTAAAAAAAAAACCCACAATAGACGCAAACTTTCTAAACGTCTGGGTTTTAAAGTACAGTTGTAAATTCTTCTTGATTTCCTTGGTTTTTTGCTTTTTGTAAACCGCTTTGTAAACCATCTCATTTATTTAGCTTGCAGTCCTAACCTCACTTACCTTTGAATTCACTACCCCACTGAATTCAACTGGACTTACTTGTGAGTTAACATGGTTAAGATTGCAGTCTGAGTACTATATCTTTCTCTCCCACGAAAAAGCTACATATTGAACATTGGATCTGCATGCAAACATGTTAAACCCACACTTAGTCCTCTGCTAAAACGAAATCAATAGAGTTCTGTCGAGCACACCGAGTAAAAAAGCTGCTCTTCTGTGTAAAGGACTACCATGGGAAATGTGATTTGATGACACTGTAATCCTGTGCTTGTTTACTTGCAAGTAAGCCTCACTGTGCTGAATGGGATACAGACATGTATGCATAGAATGTACGGGGCTCTTCTGAGACATAGGATAGTGCCATTAGCCAGCAGTCCTGAACACACTAGGAAGTAAAATCCATTGATCACACACTAGTGGGGATGAGCAGGGCAAGACATGTAGGACTGCATTTGATAGTGCAATCCTGTATCTACTGAGAAGTAAATCCTGCTAAATCCTTGAATGGTTTTTCAGACCAAAGCTCACAATTCAAAAAAGAACTCCTGCAAAACAAACTTTTGTCTAAAATGTATAACCTGTTATTAGAATGGGAAACAAATGACAAGCTAGTTAAAGCCTCAATGATACACTGGGCAGTAGATATAGGACACAACATAGATTTCAGCCTCTGGGAGAAATCTTGGAAAAGCGACTTGAAATTTACAGCATGTTTGTGGGTTAAAGCCTCAGCGCCTAGGACTTGCCGATCGAAAGGTCGGCGGTTCGAATCCCTGCGGCGGGGTGCGCTCCCGCTGCTCGGTCCCAGCGCCTGCCAACCTAGCAGTTCGAAAGCACCTCCGGGTGCAAGTAGATAAATAGGGACCGCTTACCAGCGGGAAGGTAAAACGGCGTTTCCGTGTGCGGCTCTGGCTCACCAGAGCAGTGATGTCACGCTGGCCACGTGACCCGGAAGTGTCTCCGGACAGCGCTGGCCCCTGGCCTCTTGAGTGAGATGGGCGCACAACCCCAGAGTCTGTCAAGACTGGCCCGTATGGGCAGGGGTACCTTTACCTTTACCTTATTCTTTGAAAGAGAACTATCTGAAAATGATTCATAGGTGGTATTTAACTCCGAGTAGGCTTGCTAAGATTTACAAGACAGAATCAGATAAGTGCTGGAAGTGTAAAGAAGTAGAGGGAACATTCTTTCACATGTGGTGGACATGTAAAAAGGGGGGGAAAGTATTGGGAAATGATTTATAATGAACTGAACAAAATGTTTTAAATTACTCCCCACCACCCCCAGTCTGGATAACCCAGACTGAAATTCCCGGGTGTCAGAAAAGGTTGTTTATGTCTGCAATAACAGCAGCCTGCATTTTGTTAGCCCAAAAATGGAAAGTCAGTGAGGTCCCAACTAAAGATTGGCAACTTAAGTTGACAGAATATGCACAACTTGCAGATTTAACATAAAGAATAAGAGATCAAGAAGAACATACGTTTAAAGAAGACTGGGAAATGTTTCTTGAGTATATGGAAAATGTGTACAGCTGAAAATGCTGGCAGCATTAAAATAAATTAAACAGAGTAAATAATTTTTGACGGATGTAATCTAATCGTGGAAAACCGATTGGAATAGTTATTGTAAAATATGCAGGGATGTAAGATATGCAAAATGAACCATGGAAAGAGAAGAAGGGAAGTCATTGGATATCTTAAGGTATATAAAATGTTTATTTGAAATTGTAAAACAGAAAATTTAATAAAAATTACATTAAAAAGAGAAGTGAATCCTATTGAATTCAACAGTGAACATAGGAAGCTGCCTTAGACTGGGTCAATCTGCTCAGTATAATCTGCTCTGGTCTATCTACTCAAGATTTTCTGGCACTGACTGGCAGCAGCTCCCTAGTGTTTCAGAAAGGGGAGCGGGTTGAATCTGGGACCCATCCATCTTTATTAATCACAATGAATCAGCAGGATTATGTGTCTGCAAAAAATAAAAAAAGACTATTACTCATTGAGGCTACATTAATTAGACACACAATTTCCAATTCGTGAGAATTGACACTGCCCTTTCTGTCCCTCCCCTCCATCATCCATGTGTAATAATTATTTGGGTCGATTCTGTCATAAACTAGCTAACACGTTTTCCCCTCCATAAACAGGAACCGGGGCTGGTCCCTAGGGGCAAAAGGGACAGTGGCCCAACAACAACAGCCACTTGATTTCACTCTCCTCTTCCTGCATTTTACATAATCTCTCTTTGCTTGCTCCCATGTAAGGTGTGCCTAGGGGGGGAGGACACCCCCTGACATCATCCTCTGTCTGGCTCTGTCTAGCAGATTCAGAAGGAAACGTCTCAACAACAGTTGTTTTAAATTAATTTCTTTTGCCCCCCAAAGTGCTCAGAAAAATCCCCAGTGTTTGGAAACTAGGAAGCGAAATAAAAAAAATAAGGCCAGGTGGTTAACAAGTACATTTTGCAAAATTACAAATAACACGCCTTTTTTCATTTTTTTTAAAAAAATACCTAAAACTAAAACAAATTCCAACTATTCTGATTATTTCTACTTTTAGTTAAGTATTTTTATTCATTTACTTGATTTAGGAGGGGCAGCTGGCCCCCCCACACACACCCTGGCTATGCCCAGAGCTGTGTTCAGTGATGGGGACGCATCCTGACTGAGCACCCTGAGGGAGGGTCATCAAGCGGTGACTCCGCATCCCCCTCTTCCATCCCATCGCATGCAGGCGGAGTCCAACATGCCAAAACACACGTAGGAGGGCAGTCAAGCAAGGAACCCTCTTCGCTGATGCAGGGAGGGGAGCGGCGGGAGACGCCCGCGGCTCTGTCTCGGGTGCTGGACCGCACGTATAGGGGGCGTGGCCCGGCTGACCCGATTGGCTGGAGCGGCCGGGACGTTTGACTCATTTGCATCCGCCTCCTGCATCCTCTCTCAGCTCGGAGCTGGAGCCGGTGCAGCAGGGCACACACCAGGGCAGCCAGCAAGGATGGGGAGCAGCTATCTGGGGAGTGTCTCCCTCCTCGTACGCCTCCGTCTTAAGGGATTGTTTTGTATGGTCGATCTGGTGCGTAGGAGGCGAGGGGATTTTTTAAAAGCGCTCTTAAGAGAACCGGTTCTGTCTCTCGCCATCCCGGGTAAGTATAATACTGGGTTATCAGAGATCGGTGTAGTAGAGTGCACTTAGGTCAGGTTGCCATGCGTCCTCTTTTTCCAGGACACATCTTTTTTTTCCGGGGTAAAACTTGAGACACGTTTATTTGCTTTGAATGGCCGTCATAGTGTCCTCTTTTCTGCTCTTCAAAAATATGGCTACTCTAGATGTACTAGTTGCATAGGTGAAGGAATTTGGGCGGGTAAAACGTTGTGGCTCAGAATATTGCTTGAAAGGGGGATAGACCTGTTCTCTGAGAACTTATCTATCAGTGGCTAATAAGCCATGTGGAATCTCCACAGCTGGTGATAGTGTACCTCTGAATACTGGTTTTCCAGAATCATCAAAGCGGGGTGTTGCCTTCATATGGGCTTTCAAGCTATTAAAAGCAGAGTATAGTAAGCCCCATTCTCCTTTGCACCTGTTTAGGGAAATGGTTTGGCAACAGACCACCCAATCCACACAGATGGAGGGCTGCTTTATCATTGCCAAGAATGTAAAACTATCTGGAACTGCCATAAATAGCTGACTTGTAAAGTTAACTTGCAGCCTTAGTCAATATGAAGAGAG
The DNA here is from genome assembly GCF_951804945.1 of Podarcis cretensis. Lineage (NCBI taxonomy): Eukaryota > Metazoa > Chordata > Lepidosauria > Squamata > Lacertidae > Podarcis > Podarcis cretensis. Next base: position 10,166,792 of record NC_137170.1, on the reverse strand, counting down.
TGCAACTTTGCTCTCATTTCTGCTATTGAACTTCTCTAATGGACGGACAATAGTATATTTGGGAAGGGAAGTAATGAAAGAACAGAAGAAACTGATTAAAACACACAAAAAAACACATTGTGAGCAGGCAGATTGTGGTGTCTTAAAGAACAACGTTACATTTTACAATGTATTAAATATGAGATGGTATGTTGTGTTTTATAAAAATTGTAAAGGGATGAGATGAGACCTGGTCAGCACAGCAAACTGTACATAAATTTTCTTTTAAGTTGCCAGTTACTTGAAACTAATTAAGGTAGCTATTCTAGATGCAAAGAATTAGCCTAACGTCAACAAGACATCATACAATATAGCATAAATTTTATTTGTGTGTAGGAATTCACTTTAAAATGTCAGTTATAAGCAGACTTAAGCTAAGATAGCATAGTTAATATCAGAGTTGCACACAAGCATGTTACACTTGTTTCTTGAAACTGAATCAGGGCTCTAATATGCAAAGAAAGGTATCTCCAATTCTTTCTAAGGGACACTTCCTGTACTCCTAGGTTGTGTTTGAGGTGTGGGAGATTTGTATGAAGATGTCCAAAACTGGCTACATTGCCAGGCATGGTGGAGAAACCAACAGACCACTGAACTAGTTTGCTTGGAGCATGGCATTCCCTTATATTATGCATACACTGAAATTCAATAGCACAAAATGTGGCTTTCTTTTCTTAAAAAAATAATAATCACCAAGTGACCAGGATAGCTCCTTGCCATTTCTTCAGACTAGCAAAATCAGAATACAGTGGTACCTCGGATTACATACACTTCAGGTTACAGGCTCCACTAACCGAGAAATAGTGCTTCAGGTTAAGAACTTTAAGATTGAGAACAGAAATTGTGCTCTGGCAGCGTGAGGCCCCATTAGCTAAAGTGGTGCTTCAGGTTAAGAACGGACGAATTAAGTACTTAACCCGAGGTACCACTGTATATTGTGCAAAGTTTAGAGGCTGCATAATTTGGATTGCTCATGTGAGGACTAAGCATATGCATGTTCAGTATTAAAATACTGGCTACTACTAGAGCTAACATCCCTCATGTTAGTCATTGTGTGGAACAGCTACAAAGTTGAAGACATCCGTTTGGCAACTGTAATACTGCCTCAGCAGCATGGAGCATGCACAAACCCAGCAATCTCTTCCCGCTGTTTTGGAATATGCTGTTTTCTTCCATGATTTCTCAGTCCACCAATGAGGTATGTACGTTCCAGGTGACTTGTGATTCTAGAATTCCATAGCTTTTGGCACACTTCCAGTTTGTTCCAGTGATTTCACAGTAGAATGGGCTGAAACACAAATGTGTTCAGATGATAGAAGATGCACTGCACATAAAAGCTTCACTTGCATTATTGCTTGCTAGCTGAAACCTTTTTGGTGTGGTATTTGGGTGCTCTCGGTATAGAATCCCAGGACCCAGGTTGGATGAAAAATATTGGGGTGGTTTTTTTTAAATGCTGTGTGTATAGGAGAGCATCCTAAGCAAATATTTCAACATATGCCATGAAGCAGGCACTGCAAAAGAAATGGGATGGCAAGGAAAGAAGCGTTCCCACTGGGAAGCAGGAATGTTTGTGCAGATGAATGTCTGGGAGAGCATGATATTGAATTCTACCCAATGTGTCTTGTGTCTTCGTGGTTTCAGTGAGGTCTACAGCAGCGTTGGGCAGCAGGTAAATTAGGAACCACTGGTAGGTCTATGTGATTTTCAGTAGCCTGGCAAAGATTTATGATTCCCAAATAGCAACAATATTTCCTCCTCACCCCCATCAGTTTAACTGGGGTAAACGGAGAACTTGCAGTTAACTATGAGTGACATTCAGGTTAAACAAGTGTGGGAGGTTGTTTCTGTTCTGTTCCAATACTAGAACCTCTTCAGCTCTTGATGTCCAGAAATTGTTCTGTCTGATCAAAGCTGCAACCCCATAGCAAACTTACTGAAAACAATGGCGCTTGCTTCTGAATAGACATACAGTGGTACCTCGCAAGACGAATGCCTCGCAAGACGAAAAACGCGCAAGACGAAAGAGTTTTCCGTTTTTTGAGTCGTTCCGCAAGACGAATTTCCCTATGGGCTTGCTTCGCAAGACGAAACGTCTTGCGAGTTTGTTTCCTTTTTCTTAAAGCCGCTAAGCCGTTAATAGCCGCTAAGCCGCTAATAGCCGCGCTTCGCAAGACGAAAAAACTGCAAGACGAAGAGACTCGCAGAATGGATTCATTTCGTCTTGCGAGGCACCACTGTATACATGTGCAGATATGTATCCTTCTGCCAGACCCAAGCTTCATGAATTGCGGAAGCTTAAAGGCAGCCAATCCTATATCACTGCTCTATACTTTCAGCAACTTTACGGTGGCAAAGTAAATTTGACATGTGAACTAAAGGCACTTGCAAGACCACTTCCAATGAAAAGAATTATAGACACTAGAAATTAACTGTCATCTGCAGATATATACACTTCAGTTGCAGGCCTGGTCCACATATAGTTTATTGATGTAATAAAACAATACAGTTAGTGTTAGATCCAACCACGTAAGGGGGGGGGAGAAATGGAGGAGGGATAACTATTATACAGCACAAAGAAGGAAACGAAGATGTTTTGTGACATATTACCTAAATAAAAAGGTTCCTAAAATATATTCAGCATTACTGAAATCTATGGTTAACAAAAATAAAACAAATGGATGTTAATAGCAACAAGGTGCATTAAAAACCAAAACATCAATTATTACCAAGCAAATGAATGATGAAACTAGGCAACTCTGCTAAGAAGGCAGGGATGCTTTACAATTTGCTTGAAAGATCACCTCTACCAAACAGGGTCATTGGAACATTAAAATTCAATTATTAGGTACACAATATTAGCATGAACTTTCAGAGCTATAGGCAGGGGGGGACTGTTCTCCCTGCAGAGGTGGCAAAGCGACTACTTTAAAAACATTGTTCTTTAATTAAAAGATAATTCTTCCACATACGTAACGTAAGAAGATCCCTACTGCAGTAGACCAAAGGTCCGGCCAGATGCATCGAGGAAGCTCAGAAATAGGGTGTGAAAACAACAGCCGCTCTCCCCTGCAAACTGGCATTCAGAGGTCCACGGCCCCCCCAAACACAAATTTCACTTAGCTATTGTGGCAGGCAGCCACCAATAGGCCTATCTTCCATGGGTAATCTTTTAAAAAGCCATATAAGCCAATGGCCGCCACCAATTTGTCGCAGTGAATTAATGCATTGCGTGAAGAAATGCCTTCTGTCCTGAAACAATCTTCACTGGGAAAGCCAGAGTTTAAATATTGCAAAAAGGAGCAGGGAATCTCCCATTTGCTTGCTCCACGACTAATCATAATTTTATAACCCTCTCCCTGGTCATCTCTTATGCAACTTAAAAATGCCCCAAATGTTGCTAGCCCCTCCAGATCAAATTCTCTTTCCCCCCGAACCATACACGGACATTAAAACACAGCATTTAAGAACCCTCTTTTTCGAGTACAACATGACAAAAAAATAGAATTACTCCAAAATTTCTACATGATTTCACAGGCAGTAAACATAAACAAGTGGAAGAGAAAAGAAATAAAAAAAAATGTTTTCTTTAAAAACTAGCTTTATAAATGCAGTATATATTGCATGAGGAACTGCTGGCATTTCATTTTTATTTTCTTAAGAAAATAGATTGTGCGATTGTGGCTACAAATGCACCGCTGCAAAGAAATGTTTCTCTTCTTTAAAAAAAGTAAAGTAAAAATTTATCTGAACATCAGAGCACACAATGCCTTCAACCACGTGAGAGAAGGCTTAGACAGTTTCACCGCAGTGGTGATTCACTTGATAGAAATATTTTCAGTGACAAAAACGCTTGATCCAAAATAAAAAATAAATACTTTTTAAAAAGGTGCCTACTTCAAAGCTGCCATTGCAAGTGTGTTCTAAACATACTGGACTTTTGATTGTTTATGTACCAAAAAAATGCACCATTAGCCAAGTTACTGTTGTTACATAAAAGAACATTGTTGTTTTTAAAAGACTGTCCAAAGTAGAAAGGGGATCAGAACCAAACTAACTGAATTAGTGCAGTATTTGTAGCCAGGCTTCTAAAATCAGATATAGAAAATATAAATAGACTGCTTTTAGGTGGTGGGTCACCAGTGTCCAAGAAAACAGAACAGTTGCGTGTGGGGAAAGCTCAGTTGACTTGATCCAGGGCTTTGAGCAACTCTTCACCCTGTAGCAAGTTGCGGTTGCCTTGTATGGGTGCGTTTACTTCACAGTCATAGCTGGTAAGTTGCGGGAGTCCCTTCTCGTCAATGGATTGCCCTAGAAGTTTACTTGCTATATCTGCAAGGGAAACGGAAGCATGTGTTAACTTGCACAAAACACATACATTATTCAGGGTTAACACTGGTTTGGCAAATCCGAAAGAATATAAGTTGCGTGAGGTCTGCTAGACTGCCCTGTGTGCATGCTGCAGTTTTCTGATGGGTCGGGGGGGAGCACTGAATGTGGGACCAGGACTCCTGTTACAAAACACACAAAGAAAACAAGTTTCTAGCCATTATGGCTATGAAAATATATCCCAGAAAAAGGGTGTGGGCAACACCTCCTGAAATTGCAAGCCAGAGGAAAGACTGAGTAAGACCTCAAGTAGTCAGGGTCATAGGGTCTGCCCCTATCCTAAAAAGATGCACATTTAACATAGGTTGCAGAACCCAGCTATTCTAGGCCCAGGATCTGGCTGCAAGACTTCATGATTTTTAGGCAAAACATACCTGTAGGGAGTGGCTGCTTAGTCCTCCTTTCTCCTCCACAAACTATTTCTTCCATCTGACTCCAAATACCCACGTTCAGCCCATCCTTCCTCTCCTCACTGCCCTCCGTCTCCAGGTAGACACAAAACTAAGGCCCCCGTGTAACCGTTATGCCAATAAGGGCTTGTTCTCTCACCCTGCTCCTTTTATGTTAGGAACACAGGAAGCTGTATTGTATGGAGTCAGGCCATTGGTCCATTGCTCAGGATTGTCTACACCAAGGGTTGGCAACGTGTGGCCCGTGGGCCGGATGTGGCCCACGAAGACCATTTTACTGGCCCACGAGCTGCCCCCAAACCGAGCCGCCTGCTCGGCAAGTCCCCCGCGTGCTGCACTAAACCAGCGCAGTGTGGCGACTCGCTGAGTGGCGCCGGAAATTGCGTCTGTGCATGTCCAAATGCTGGAAATCGCTTCTGCGCAGGTGCAATTTTCGGCGTCTGGGCATCCACAGAAGCGATTTCTGGCGCTGCGGACATGCGCAGATGTGATTTCCGGCATCGTGCTGCGCCAGTCCGGCCCATGGACGATCTCTGTGGGAGTGATCCGGCCCATGGCTGGTAAACCTTGCCAACCCCTGGTCTACACAGACCAGCACAGCCTCTCCTAGCCCCACCTGGAGATGCCAGGGATTGAACCAGAAACCTTCTGCATGCAATGTGGATGCTCGGCCACTGACATACGTTCTTTCTGTTGCTTCTGGTTTTGTCCAAATGCGTAGGGGGAAAATACAGAAGCCACGGTTCTTTCCTTCAAGGAGCAGATAAATTCTGTCCCACCCAGACAAGGCTCTGGATACTAAGGTTAATGGAAACTCCTTTTTTGGCTTCCCCATTCATTTCAGTTGTTGTTGTTGTTGTTGTTATTATTGGTGTCACACATCTCTGGGCTAACAATGGCAGAGGAAAAGAGAGAGCACCTGACTTGGTCTTGCTCCATGAACAGCCACTGACCTGATGGTAATAAAATGACCGTCTTCTCCGACACCTCATTCTGCCCATTAGATTTACATCCTTTTACACGTTTCCAAGCCAGGGACACATTTCCCCCAGGACTACTTGACTGCGTCAGTAATGTGCCCTTAAAAAAAACGAACACACAAAAACACAGAGAAAAGTCCAATTAATATAACCACAGAGATACCATACAGACATACTACTGAGTTAACCAGCTGCCGTGTAAAAATGTTCCTTTTTTTAAAAAAACAGTATTTTGCAGGGAAAAATCTAAATATAAAAGTTTAGGAACAATAAATTGTGCAAAGGGACATCCTGTTTATTTTGATGAGGCTTCGGTGGGGACAGGTGAAGGCCGCCATACATACATACAACCTTGGAATAGTTGCTGCCAGATACACCACCTATAAAATTTCAGCCTGGTCTTTGACCGTTGTTTATCTCTGAGGCTCATGGCTACAATCCTATGCACATTGACTTAGGACTCTCTCCCATGTGAAATGCATAGCATCAGGCGGGCAGCGTATCCCAAAGAAGACTTTTGGGCTAATGATGTGAACAAAAAGTGCAAAAATGATAATTCTCTGCCATGTTGTAAAATGTTTGCCGTCGGCTATTCACTTGCACCCACCAGTCTTCCCCACCTTAAAAATGAGATTAAATGGACTCCTTGGGCCAAGGATTTGTGCAGACTTGCTGGTAAATCGTAAGGGTTTGGTGCTAGGATTTCTGAACTGTAGTAACTAAGGTGTGGGTTTGTCTTTATAAATTCTGGTCACCCTAAGTGTATGGTTCAAGTGGCACAGCAAGCAAGTGTACCAGGCTACAAACATCAGCTCCAGGTAATGGACAGGAGATCGTGCAAGCCCACCAAACCTTGTTCTGCCAGATATGTTCCAGGGCCTTGAGGCAAGAGAACTCATGTTAAAAAGGAATGCCAATGGTTCAGTGGTGTTGAATAGGATTATTTTTAAATGTTCAAACAACTGTGCCATCACCTGATATGAAGGACAGAACCATGACCACATGGCTACAACCTGATTTAAGTTACCACCACAGAAAATTTAAGCTTTTTTTTTTTTTTTTAAAAAAAAGCAACAACCTCATGTTTTTTTTTAATAGGGAGGGACTGTATATTTAAAAACTTACAATGCCCACTGCTTGGAAAAGCAAGCCATCTTGTTCCATTTTCCGTTTCCTCTGAATATTATGCAGAGCTATTAACTTTGGATTAATTTCTTCATTTGCTGCAGCAGTTGATCTACTGAAAATAACAAGTTCAGAAGGTTAATTCCCACCCCTCCAGACAAATGTCCTGTGTTAAAACCAACTGCATGTGTGTCATGGCTTTAAAAGAAAAAAAGTAAGTTCCACAATGCTCTCTTGCTTGTAAAAATGTGAGTTCCCAGGGGGTTGGGTTCACAGAACACTGATGTGTGTGGTACAACACAAAGAAGAGTACTGAATAGCTACATACAGTTGGGATCACATGGAAAGAAAATACAGTGTTCAGAGAGACCTGAAGACCATATTTCAGAGAGTAAGAATAGCCTTTAGGATATGCTCAAAGGTTTGGGGCAGGGTATGTGTGCATGACCAGCAGTGGTCAGCCAACAACAGGATGGGGTGTGAGGTCAACTACACCTCAGTAAGACTGAAGCAACTTCTGAGACAGACTGATGCCAAGAAAGTGGTGCAATCAAAGGTTTGAACGTTCCCCCATGTAGAATATTCCCAATGCATATGAAACAATCAGCACACTGGGGGTGGAGGGGAGAAATGGTCTGGCAATGAAGACATCATAAAAAGTTCCTGCTTTTCTGTTTCGGCTCTAACTTGCAACCCGTATCAGGGTTCCTGTGTAGATGTTTGGCACCTATGGAAGAGTCATTGAAACTTTGTCCAAGGCAGCATTACCAGCAGCAATAAGTGCTGCCTGGAAGAGGAGCACACAGTCTTTTTCAAGCAAACCATAGAAGCGAAAGTTTTAGTCACGATCAAAACTATTCAGGCAGAGACTGATAACCTGAAGCCTAAACCTGGAATTGTGTTATAGGACAGTATTTGGCTGAAACCTAAATCTTCTTGGTAGAAGAATCAATAGGTATCAAGTCAACTGTGATAAAAGTACACAACCCCCTGCAGCAATACAGGAACCCTTTTTGCCCAATGTGGGACTCCAACCCACGAACCAGAGATTAAGAGTGCCCTGTTCTACCGACTGAGCTATGCGACTGGTTTTAAGATCAAGTGGGCGACATATTTTTTTTTTTAAAAAAAAAACCAAACAAACTACCTTTTACCCAGCGTGACTGTTAACAAGTTTGGCACTCCTGGACTCGGCTTCTCTTTCTGCTCTGTTGTGCCTTTTCCTTCTCTGACTGGAGACGCTGTTCGACTGAGATTCTCGGCATAGGGTAATGCTGGGGCACTGTTGGCTTCTATGACAATGTGAACAGGAGCTATCAGTGTTGTCGATTCATCCTCATGTTTGACCGTCGCAGGTAGTATCTTGTCTGCGGCGGGCTGAAATCCCGTGACGGTGCCCGCTTTGGAAGGAGGGCTTGCCGAATTGCTCTCCAGCGGAGAAAGCTGGTCAAAGGAACGCAGCTGGAAGTCATCGTCCATGGGTATGTAGGGCGCCAACATTTCCAGGTCTAAATCAGTTTCCTGAAATGTCAGCACAAGAAAGTGTAATTGCATCTTTTGACAGGGAAAGTCAAGACTGCAGCGATGGTCAATCCAGCTTTAAGGTTCCCATCTATCAAAAATTGCTGCTTTCCAAACCTCCTGCCATTTCCAAATGTGGGAGCCCCATTTGCATGAACAGACACAGTGAGCAACACGGCTATGTACACAATTCTTGTGTTTTATCCCTCATCCCAGGTTGAACTGAGCATTCCAGCTTCCAGGTCACACAAGTTCTATCAAAAACATTGCCGGTTAACACTGCACACTATTAGTAAACGTTTAAAAAACTGAATGCGGCCACAACGCAGGCCTAAAAAGTGAGTGTTTCCTCCAACGTGCTCACCTGCATAGAATATGGGTTTTTGGACTCTGGGTCTATTGCAAATAGCTTTTCCACCAGCTCCAACTTGAACTCGCTGTCGATCTCGCTGTCCACATTGAAGCAATAGTCATTAGGAGGACTACTGGGCTGTAAAGACAATCCACACCTCTATTCAACAAACTGTGCATTTCCCTCACCCAATTTTAAAAGTGGTCTATGTTCAAAGATTTCCCCACAATGCAAAGCATTAGAGCTTCCGTAATCAGGATGCTGCAAGATTCCAGGACCACGCAGCCCGTGGCTGTTGCAGCTCACACATATTTAATGTCATAAATATATCCCCGAATTCAAGGGCCCCGCCTCGCCCTCACTAAAAATCACCTTTTTAAAATCTCCTCCTCAATCTAGTAATCCTTTCCTTTGCTCATCAGTAAAGAAGGGTTGCAAGTTGTCAGGTGGCAGAATTCTGTACAGCTCAAAAGGCTCGGCTTAAGCCGCCATCTGTTATGAGTCAAATGAAGCAGGAGGAGCTGTTCTGCAAGGTTCAATCCTCAGCATTTCAAGGTAGGGCTGAGTAAGAGACCTGTCTGAAATCCTGGGAATGCAGCTACCAGTCAAGAGTAGACAATACTGAGCTAGATGGACCAACATAAATCAGCTTTCTATGATCCTAAAGGAGCTTGATTTGTCTAGCTCTCCTGTTGCATCATTGCATGTTGAATCACGTTATGCTGACTGGATTGTTTTAAGCTGATAGTGAATGTATGCTGCCCCCAAGCTTCTTGGAAGAAGGGCGGGATACAAAGCTGACAAATTTGACATTGAAAATAGATATTTTATTTACAGGTCGGGCAACAGAGATTCAGTTAAAAATTACAGATCTGCAGCAGATTATCAGATGACTAACCTCAGGTGGGCTTTGGCTGGGGCTTCCATCAGAAGGAGTATCTGGTTTTTCTTGCATCCGGCGGATTGAGAAAGCAAGATCCAAGGGCTCTGTGCTGGGCTCCAGCTTGGACACCACCTCTCTATTGAGTGCTGGGTCCGCATTGCTACGGAGTGGCTTTGTAGCTTCGGAAGCAGGCAGAGGGGAAATAGCCAAATTTATACTCTGCAATTTCTCACTGGATGAGGGGAGCATTACATCGTTATACAAGGGAACGTCATCAAACTGCTGCTCATCAGACTCTACAAAAATTAAAGAAAAGTCATCACCCTAAGTGTTGCGTCGCACCTTAAAGGGCTTCATTAAAAATCCATCACATATCACACTTGCGACACCCTGAGGGCATCCGGCAAAACATGCTGCTTGCTTTTAATGTACTTCATAGGCAACTCTGCCCGTCAGAAGGCTGCCTGAATTAAACACCCACCCACCATCATTGCTGAAATCCAGCGCTATTATGGTGTCTCCAGCTGCAGGAGCAAGGTAAGTTAACGCATCTGGCTCCTTCTTAAGCTTCTCATAGAGGCTGTTGCTGTCTTCCAGTTCAGTCTTGTCCAGTATTTTGATCATCCCCATCTCAGGGGAATCCACTGGTTTCAACATGCACTCGGTTTGCTGGAGTGAAAAAATCAAATCGCCCTGAACAATGCCACTGCAGAAGAGAAGAGGAGGAATGTTAGAGCACCTTGTAGCCTTTGATTCCCTAAGTTTATCGCATTAATGGCTTCCAACACTTTCTATCTCTTTCCTGCCGTGGAATCCCTGAGCGTCTGCCGCAGGACCCCTGCTCGTTGAAGAATTTTACGGTGTTAACTCAGTCCATGTGGTGAACTGACCACACATACCTATAGAACACATCAAACATTTCCCCCTATGGCTGCACATTGCAGGGAAAGATTGCTAGTAGCGGGCAAGCTGCTTTTCCAGGAAACTGATCTCCTGCTACTCATCTTCTCATTGAGGAACCCAGAACAATACTCTAAAACCACTGCAACACTTACTTGGGAATTAGCCTGAACTCAGTGGTTAGCAAACTCGTAAGACTGGGTTGGACATGTTCATTAGTAGCCTGGCAAGAGGCTTTCCGGATTAGTGCAATATGAGAACAAATCTGAAGGATGCAGATAAAATAGAGATTAGTATGCAAAGGGTAACATCTCAGGCCACATTAATTTATCCAAGGTATGTTCTCTTGATGAAAGCCGTAATACTGTAGTCATCTACACAGGTGATAAGCTGTTTCTCCCTATATATTTTATTTTATATATTTAAGCATTATAAGATAGGAAGATATTTGTAGTCTACAACCTTTAAGGTAGAACATAGAGTTCTATAGAACCTTTTTTAAAAACAAAAACAACTTTCTACTTGTTTGGAAATGCCCTAATGAAGAGGCAAATATGGTGTGACAGATATCTGGTTCTGTTAATGAATATAGATGCATCCTTCTATAGATTGTTCTTCTAGTGCACTATATACTAAGAGCACGCACTATGAGGTCTCACCACAGGCGCAGTGGTTGTTCACAGAACATTGCTCTCTATGGCTCAATTGAGCCTCATTGACCCTTCCTCGCCCCCAACACATGCACGCAATACATATGCACATGGGTGTTAACATACACAATGGTGTAAGGCATTAGAAGGTACTGGTGGGTCCATTCAGCGTTCCATCTCTGAATGCTGCACGGTACTTGACTTCCAGAGAATGATTAAATTGCAAGGCTGATAGATTGTGGAGGTGGCATGTGCAGACATGTAACCCAGGCATGTTCCCTGCAATGGCAGTTCTGCTATTTGTATTAATGGGGTTAATGCCCTGTGGGAGTCTGCATGATGGACTGGACTGCACACACACAAGCAGACTAGGATGCATTTACAGATACAGGTGTCTACTAGTGTTTTTCATTTTTAATATATATGCAGCATGATTCAGGCACAAACCAAGCTATAAAAATGTATATACATTGGGTGAATATTACGTGTGTGTGTGTGTGTGTGTGTGTGTACATACGCTTTAAGTGCCCTCCAATACAGAATGAGGCAATCCACAGAAATAAAGGAGCTATGGTATGACTCAAGATGTTACCATTTTCTAGTTATCCTTGTTAGCAATTTCCTTGGGCATCTCTGACAGCATAATATGAAAATGGGCAAACACACATACAAACTGGGTTATATGAATTATGCATTCACACGGCAGGTTTTCATAGCTTCCCTTAAAATGGAAGGAGATATGTTTTGCTAGCGAAGGCAACAGTATTGCATGAGAGAGAGCGAGAGAGAGAGAGAATGAGAGAGAATAAATACAGTGGTACCTCGCAAGACGAATGCCTCGCAAGATGAAAAACGCGCAAGACGAAAGAGTTTTCCATTTTTTGAGTCGTTCCACAAGACGAATTTCCCTATGGGCTTGCTTCGCAAGACGAAACGTCTTGTGAGTTCTTGCGAGTTTGTTTCCTTTTTCTTAAAGCCGCTAAGCCGTTAATAGCCGCTAAGCCGCTAATAGCCGTGCTTCGCAAGACGAAAAGACCGCAAGACGAAGAGACTCGCGGAACGGATTAATTTTGTCTTGCGAGGCACCACTGTACCATGAACTACACAGATGATAGATAGATAGATAGATAGATAGATAGATAGATAGCCAGGCTGTTTAGGCATACTGATGTGACTAGACTGATCTTTGGCATCGAAAAACACCCACCCCTAAATACCCACAGGTAACACAGAAAGCTCACCTCAAGACATAATTCACACACACTATACATTGTGGCTGAGAATTCTTATTGTTGTATATGACGGTTGCTTGAGTCTCGACCCAAACATAGCCCCCATGTTTGGCAAGCATTCTGTACTGCCCGGTGGTCACCTGTCCTTTAGCGAACACTGGAAGCAGAAAGACACACATTAGTTACATTGTTAGGCAATGTCTAAAATGGTTAACAGTGAAACAATCCATAGCCTTTAGAATGTTGCTGGCACTATGGCACATGATAGCTGGAAGTAAGCAACAGAAAGTGTACTTCAGCCTGCAACTATCTCATTTCTTAAACCACCCCCCTCACTTACTGTCATGATGTGTTTTGGTCAGATGATCAGAGTCCAGGGCATGATAATATTCATATATGGAGCGACCCAGGAGCTCATCGGGGTTGTATCCCATCAGTTCCGTAATCCTTGAAACAAAAGGGGGAAAGGATGTTAATTCAGTAATTTCTACATATTGCAGGGCAGATAAAACGTTATTTAAGGTAAGGTATTTTGTTTTTTAATAAGGGCAGGTTACTTCAAGGAAAATCACAGCCAGTCTGCGAGCTACTGAAACAAACACAAGCTACTTGGTTAGCTACATTAGCAAATAAGTGGCTTGTGGCTTTTTAAACAGCCATATGAATTAATGTCACTTCCCATATTAAATTAGGACTCAGCTAGACTGGTAAAGAAAATGTGATTTATATGTGTTGTATGTGCGATATAACATTGTGCCACCAGATGGCGACGTGCAGTCCTGTTTTTCTCTACCTGTTTTCCCTCTTTAAATTTACAATGCTTTAAACCAGGGATAGGCAACCTAAGGCCCGGGGGCTGGATGCAGCCCAATCGCCTTCTAAATCCGGCCTGCGGACGGTCCGGGAATCAGCGTGTTTTTACCTGAGTAGAATGTGTTCTTTTATTTAAAATGCATCTCTGGGTTATTTGTGGGGCTTGCCTGGTGTTTTTACAGGAGTAGAATGTGTCCTTTTATTTCAAATGCATCTCTGGGTTATTTGTGAGGCCTGCTGGGTGTTTTTACATGATTAGAATGTGTGCTTTTATTTAAAATCTCTGGGTTATTTGTGGGGCATAGGAATTTATTTATTTATTTATTTATTTATTTTCAAAATATAGTCCAGCCCCACCACATGGTCTGAGGGACGGTGGAAAGGCCCATGGCTGAAAAAGGTAGCTGACCCCTGCTTTAAACCGAAACACTTCTTTGATGTGTCTAGATCCAGCCTGTGTGTTCCCTGTAAATAACTTATTTTTCAAAAAATGGGGAAGTCGCTTCCCTAATCTAATCAAGACACTGATAACAAAGGCCCTCCAAGGTTCTCATCATGCCCTTTTCAGGCTGTATCCAACTAAATTGTTGCTTGTGCAAAATGACTTCTGCAAGTGCAACAGAACTTCCCCGCCCTCTGCTCCCCCTACCCAAATAATATGTTGAGGGTGGGGAGTGTCCCTTCAACCTTCCAGAGCAAATTTTGGGGCAAGTGACACATGGAGAAGCGATCTTCCACTGAAGTCATTCCGCAAATGCAATGATACAGCCAATACATAGGTATCGCTCCCTACATTTTGCTTTTTATCATAGCAGATATATGCCTCCGTATCACAACTAGCAGTAATTTAACACAGAAGGCAGCTGCTTCAGATCTGTGAATTCAAGTACAACTTTTAAGTCCAATTCATGCCACCAATTTCAGATTGCCACAAGTTCCAATAATAACTGCCATCGCCATGCATCATATTCTGACTCCTAGTGGTTGTTTTGTTTCTTTGAGTTTTAGATAAGATGCACCCAGGGCATAAAACCATGGGGTGAAAATGTTTTACATAAAGGTGTAACAGAAACTACATAAAATGCCCTTGGTGTTCATGGTGAGAATCGCTTCTGCTCCAAGTTGAATGTTTAGAAGTGCCATGTTTTAGTTACTGGCTAGCATAAAGTATTCAATTCTTTTGGCCACTGGGTGGCAATGTAGTGCGTTCTTGCCTCAATAAGTTTTTTTTTTTAAAAAAAACAACCTTGATTTTGGTTATAAGCTTATGAAAAGGGTAAGCATAACTTAACAACACGCAGATCCACCTACCACCATTCACACGAAAAGCCAGGCACCACTTACTTTCACTCAGAGCTTTTACCTTTCATCACAGTATGAAAATTTCATGTCAAGGCAGTGGCGGCTGAGGAACGTCTTGCTGTCCAAGGGGACTTCAATATTTGATGGATGGGGGATGGGTTCACAGATTAACACCAAACACGTCATGGGGGGCTTTTTATATCCACACACTGTCTGGTTGTTGCAATTGTCATAGACGCGAATGTGCCCTGTGCAATGAAGTACCTGGGTGTTGGGGTGAAAAAGAGAGCTTGGTTACCGTATAGCAAAACAACAACAAACCTATGATTACGTGAAACATACTCAATAAACACACAAGATGTAACCGGCTGTACTTCTGAATAAATAAGGTATACTACAATTTGATACAATGAATAAAGGTAAAGGTAAAGGTACCCCTGCCCGTATGGGCCAGTCTTGACAGACTCTGGGGTTGTGCGCCCATCTCACTTAAGAGGCCAGGGACCAGCGCTGTCCGGAGACACTTCCGGGTCACGTGGCCAGCGTGACATCGCTGCTCTGGCGAGCCAGAGTCGCACACGGAAACGCCGTTTACCTTCCCGCTGGTAAGCGGTCCCTATTTATCTACTTGCACCCGGAGGTGCTTTCGAACTGCTAGGTTGGCAGGCGCTGGGACCGAGCAGCGGGAGCGCACCCCGCCGCAGGGATTCGAACCGCCAACCTTTCGATCGGCAAGTCCTAGGCGCTGAGGCTTTAACCCACAGCGCCACCTGCGTCCCCGATACAATGAATAGGACACCTTATTTATTCAAAAGTACAGCCTGTTATGGCTTGTGTGTTTATTGGTTACCATATAGGACAAAGTAACGGAGGGAATCAAACAACACAAGTTGAAAGGGGTATTGTATGACAAGGAGCCTCACCATTCGGCAATTGAACTTTAGCTACCGACTCAAATTCCCCGAGGAACATCAAAAGGCAGCAAGCTTATGTATCTAATTTGCAGCAAAAGCCATTGCTAATTCGAGCATTACTCTGATGCTCCTCAAAGGCTCACCGACTGCAAAAAACATTGGGTGCAATGGCTGGTGGGATCGCTAAAGTCTTTCCTCCCCAGATGCCTTCCTCCTCTAATTATTTATTATTATTATTTTTTGCCAAGTGCGTATAGCTAAACATGTACACATGTGTGTAAGCTGCGGATCTACTGTAAATCTTGACACCAGCCATTCTAACGTCAAAGTCTGTTGCTTTGAGAGCACATGTATGATTACCTTCCATGTGGCAGACTTTATATTGACAGTTCTTCCTCGGCTGGTCAATGTACACTTCATTCTGAGGAAAAAGCTGCGCTCTGTGTTATGTTCCTTCCCTTTTTTCACAGGACCTAATGCAAGAGTGTTAAATATCAGTATTATACACTACTTCATGCAATATTGAATCCAGAAGGCAACAACTGAAATCCAGACTTAATGCAGCAAAAATACTTCTACGGTTTCTTTTCCAGCAGAATTTAAAGCACTTTGGAGGGTTTCAGAGGGTGTCTAATGCTGTAGAAACTGCTGGAGTTGAGAACATGGCTACTATGTCAGTTTCAGGAAATGCAGCAATTAATACAGAAGTAGTCAATATTGTGGGAGACAGGTGCTCAGTGTAGATGAAAATTTAAAAGGCCTAGAGGACAATAACTCAGAAGTGGGTGGATTAACAGAATAGTATCAAGGTTGTTTTAGAATGCCTCTCCCCTCTTTTAATTAAAGGCAAACAAACAAATCCCCAGGCAGGTCAAACCAGATTTAGTTTATCTTCAAGAGGTACTTAAATGTACTTCTCAAGCACATGCAGAAAACAGATCCTATCATTAAGATAGATGAATTGTTTTGCAGGTGAGAAAACCAGTATAGGGTACTGATATTTGCTCAGAGCTTCCCATGGCATGAAGCGACAGATAAGTACACTTGCGATGAGGCACACAAATTAGTTTGTGCAAGTAACTGCAGCAACAATATCCTGCTTAAGTTGTAATCCCACCGTTCCAAGTAAAAATTCCCTGTAGTAAGCTATGGCGCTTTATGTCAAAAGGCACAATTTATCCCTTGTTGTGCTGATGTAACCATGGTTGCTCCACATCCAAAACTTTTCACTTGATGAAATAGTGGCACTCGAGGGTCAAAAGACCAAGGATTGCTATGTATTTTGCATCCTCAGTACTGGTTCAAATTGTCTCCTGCCTGAAGATCATATATGTGTGTGGGACCACAGGCCAATAGATTTGATTCATATAAACTCCTCAATCCATCAGTGGCATGGGAAGGGTTGGATCTATGAGTGTATAGCACTACTCGTTTTACAAGTGGCTGGCTCCCCAGGCCCTCAAAAGGAACGATTTTGCACATTTTGCACAAGTACAGCCCAGGCATGTCTACATCTATGTGAGGGTTGCTCAAGTCACACATTGCCATATGTGCAAAGGAGGCAGGAGCTCTGGACCCACAAAGAGGATCCTTGGCTGGGCAAATGCATTAACTGAATCACAATTTCTAATCAATATATTAAAATCTGTTTTTTATTTGTGTAACTCCCACCTTTTAGGGTTCAAACCCTTGCAAGGAAGCTTACAATAGTCAGAAAAGTACAACATAACAAACCATTCAATGCAAAAACTTTTCATAACTTTTGAAAAGCAGCCTTGGGTGTTTCAGACTTAATTTAGGTATCCTGGGTTAGGCTAATCCTTCAATCAATCAAGCATAATTAGTAGCAAGCGATCAGATGAGGCATGTGACCTGAAGTTAAAAGCCTGAAAGTCTCTGTTTTACCATTTCGGTGGGTGAGCATTTCTCTCAGCTCTTCCTGGTCACACGGATGAGTGAAATCAAACACACTGTGTCCGGTCAACTCGAACTGCAAAAGAAAAAGTTCAATCTAGTAGTGTGTTTTCCATAGACAAAACACGGGACCAAACCCAGGTTCAGTACTTTTAAGTTAATGGGACTGTGGCTGTATTGTAGGAAAATATTTTATTTTAGCTAAAGCGATGGGAGGAGATGCTGGGTTCCTACCTGTGTGAGCCCCATGCACTTGTTCACATTTTCAGACATGTAGATCATGTCTCCATCCTCTGAGAGAACCATGACAAATCCGTCAAGAGCTTTTAAGTAAAAGCAATTCAGCTGAGTCTCCATTTCAGCTTCTGCCTCCAGGTCACCTAGACATTAAGACATCTACACATTAGATTTCAGACACCTAGGCATTAGATAAATTTAGTGGGTCACCAATGTTCATATTTCCTGTTTGATTCCACCAGCACTCGCTCATATCATCGCTATAATACACCAGTCATAATAACACTTTCAAGGTGAAAAGTTGGTGCTGATCAAAGATGAAAGTTGAAGAACCTACATAAAAGCTCAAGAGTTTCTTTATGAAGGCTTCTTGTAGCCCGAAGGCTCATAAGGGACATTATACATTATAAAGTCAAAATTTTAGATTTCCGAGGACACTAAAACCTTGACTGACTTTGAACATACAATATTGATACTAAGGATGTGACTGCAAGAGTACACCATCAACTAATTAAATTTGATATGGGAAACCTACAGGGTCTAAAGGAATGCTGGGAGAAGGATACTGGTTACCAATCTGATGATAATGCCTGGTCAAAGATTTGGGAGACAAAGCCAGTGCATTCAATTTCCCAGATCCCTAGATCTGAATCTCTTACTCTGATTGTTGTTTAACTGTTGTAACTGTTTTGCTGTTTTAAATAGCTTGTTCATTGTATATTTAATTATGGGTGCTTTAATTTACTTGTTTTACTATGTATTTTAATTACAGGTAGCTCTATTTTTTGTAATTGATTTAAATTATTATTATTTTGCTTCTTGGCTTTTATACCTGAGACGGGTAGGGTATAAATAATAAATTTGTTTGTGAATACCTCTATATTTCTTCTTGAAATGAAAGGCAGTTGTTAATAATAATAATAATAACAATAACAAAACAACAACTTATTATAATTATTTATTATAATTAATTGCTATTATTATTATTACTATTATTATTATATTGTCTCAACACTCCAGTATCTGATATATTCATCACTATAGCAAAACTAATAAAAGTCTGTGAAGTAAAACAGGAGGACCAGTTTAATGAAAAAATGAAGAATACTTGATTTTGTATGTTAAAACAAGACATGGACTGATAATGATAGTACTACTATGGTGTCTGCTCCAATTTTAATACGTACTTATGACCTATGCTACTCACATATCTTAACATCACAAATTTCTCAGGGAAAAGTCCTCACCCCATTAAGTACTTTCACAAGTGGATGAGATCACACACGTTTGGCTCTCTCAGGTAAATCAGGAACTTACAGTGTGTGTCATCCAAGCATAGAGCAAACTAGTTTCAGTAAGTTTAGAGCACCGTGTGCCTTCAAACCATGCCCTGGGCCTTTTACTGTCTGTCTCTTCATAAACCAGGTATTAAAGGTTACGTAAAAGGTATATAAAATGGGCTTTTAAAGAGATGGTAGAGGCAGCTGAGAAAATATTGTGGAAACAGTGGCAATTTAACTGAGCAGGGTATACCGGTACATGCAAATAAACCTCGAAAAAGCTTGTGTTGCTGGCAATCTTTAACAAAATGTAGCAAGTCTGTTATATCTTCCAGAGCTCATCATTCTGCGGAAGTAACATTCTCTAGCAAAAGCAATGTCACAGGCGTGGAGAGGGTGAGAGGATGGCACACTTTGAGCTCCAACCACTGAAAAAAAGATAGTTCTTGGGTTTTCCCCTCCAATTATTTCACGAAATGACCTTCCTGACCTGCAGGGGGTGGGGAGTGAAATTAAGCTGCTGGGAAATGATACAATTTCAGATCATTGCAACACAAACACAAGAGTTAAAACTTCTGATTCACCGAATTGTTCCAAACCCTACTTTTCACTCCATCCTACTTCAACTGTAAAATCTCACCTGCATCAAGCAGTTTTCTCATGCGCAGGTAGCTGATCGTTAGCCTCATAATTGAGGCTTTGTCGAGATGTGCGCTCACATGGTGGGGAAGAGGCAACTGGTGAGCCAGTTCATAGAACACCTCCGATTCCTTACTCCTCCTGCACCTGGCTGCATCTCTGGACTTCTCCTTTCTGCGTTCTGAACTTATCCTGCGGAAATAAAGTTAAGCATGAGTATTTAAGACCGTGTGTATTTGCCTTGTGTTTTCACTGAGGAATTACTGCCTCCAACCAACTACCTGAAGATAGAGCCACCATACCGCTCTCCTAGCCACCTGAAAAACGCCACAGGTTTTTAGTCTAGAAGGGAGAAAGAGCCTCAACCACATAGCCTTCATAACTGCACTTTAAAAGGGGTGGGGACCCCTTTAATCTGACATTCAGTGCTAGAAGAGGCTCCATAGGTGGTTTACAACTGTGTTCTTCAGCCTTGAGCCCCCAGATTATGTTGCACTATAACTCCCATCCTCTTTGTCCATTGGCCAAGGTGGCTGGGGGTGGCAGGAGCTGTCCAAAGGTTGAAAAGCAGTGGTTTGCAAGCAGTTAACAATTCCTAGCAATTCCAATACAGAGTTACTGCGTTCAGTGCGAAATAAGGAAGTTTCAGAACTATTTCAAGCGCTTAACCAAAAACAAATGCCAAAACAACAAAATAATAATCCCTGTTAAAATAATTAAAATTGTTTAGTCAGCCCGAAATAAGCTTTCGGCTATCTTTGCAAAAGCCTGCAAGGTGTGGGCGACTGGGACTTCCTTGGGAAGAAATCCCATTTTGAGGGGCTACCACTAGTAGAAACGTTTGCCAACACCAGCCATGAGTCTGAAGGCCACAGTACTAGAAACTCAAAAGCAAAGCAATGCTAGCACGCCTGCCATGGTCAAGCACATGGCTCTACCTGTGGTACTGGCTCTATGTGTGGCACTGGTCCCACTGGAATAGCTCCACCAGAGTGGTGGGGAGGATAACCAGTAAGCCAGAGTAGCAGCTGCACAGAGATATGCAAAGCCTGAAAGAAGTAGCAGTGTAGGAAAGATGAGCAGGAGGGTAGGCACCATCCTCATATCAAGTTTTTGAAAGGTTGAGCTATTTTTTCCCAGTTACTGTTTCTACCCAATATAGCTTGCATTTCACAGCAGCTCAGATCTTCCTTGTAAGGCAATTCCTTTAAGCTAGCCAGATGACTTACTCATGGAGAAACTGAGCAGCTATGCCTTTTGAGCAGGAATGCCTTATAAGCCGCTTGGCATGCGTCCTCTGAGGTCCTATTCACAGATTTCTCTTGGGGAGGGAAAGGGTCGTACAGTGGTACCTCAGGTTACATACGCTTCAGGTTACATACGCTTCAGGTTACATACGCTTCAGGCTACATACGCTTCAGGTTACAGACTCCGCTAACCCAGAAATAGTACCTTGGGTTAAGAACTCTGCTTCAGGATGAGAACAGAAATCGCGCGGCGGCAGTGGGAGGCCCCATTAGCTAAAGTGGTGCTTCAGGTTAAGAACAGTTTCAGGTTAAGAACGGACCTCCAGAACGAATTAAGTACTTAACCCGAGGTACCACTGTACAGGGGACGCGGGTGGCGCTGTGGGTTAAACCACAGAGCCTAGGACTTGCCGATCAGAAGGTCAGCGGTTCGAATCCCAGCGATGGGGTGAGCTCCCGTTGCTCGGTCCCTGCTCCTGCCAACCTAGCAGTTCGAAAGCACGTCAAAGTGCAAGTAGATAAATAGGTACCGCTCCGGCGAGAAGGTAAACGGCGTTTCTGTGCACTGCTCTGGTTCACCAGAAGTGGCTTAGTCATGCTGGCCACATGACCCGGAAGCTGTACGCCGGCTCCCTCGGCCAATAAAGCGAGATGAGCGCTGCAACCCCAAAGTCGGCCATGACTGGACCTAATGGTCAGGGGTCCCTTTACCTTTACCACTGTACAAGATACCCTGGGTCTGCAGCATCACTTCTGCAATATGAGCTCACCTTCCAATTCCCCCCATTTGTTTAAAGAAGACAGAGAAAAGTCTATGCAAAATCATTATTTTCGGTAGTTTCACTTCCATTACGACTTCATCACGTGCACCCTTCTCCGCAGAATTTCTACTCTAAAAATTCTCTGTGTTGTGGCAATTACAAGGAAATTCACCAGCTGAGCCAAGAATTGTTCTAAAAATCAAATATACTGCAAATGTTTGTTTTTGCTTTGCTTTGCAGAAGGGTAGTACGTCTCCTCAAACTGAGAGGCAATTTTGTTAACTTTGAACTACTGTGCACACCTAGGGCTAATGCAAAATGTGACCGAGTGGCCACCATTTCACAACAAACTGTGATTTCCAACCCCCCCACCCCCACCCCATTTTCATACACACAATTATTAATACTACATTTATATCCCACTTCTCCTGGCAGGAGTTCACGGTGAGAGACGCAAAGTCCCCCTGTGAGCTTCATGGCTGAGTGGGAATTCAAACTCTGGTCTCCCAGATCCTATTCTGACACTAACCATTATATCAATATTGCTCAATATATAACCTTTAAAGAGTTCATTTTAATCTTAACTACCTTGGGTAGCTTATGATGGAAAGGCAATGTACAGACGTAATAAAAGGTGACTGGAGAAATTCAAGGAAAACAGGTCTGCCCGCATCTATTAACCACAATGTGATGGTTCAATAATGCTACTGATAAGGAGCAGGGGCTGTTGACTTCAGAAAGAGTTTTTCTACAGCACTGAAAGGTTGGGCGAGATGAGAGGGAGGTTTGTGGGACTTTAGGGAGGATTGGCACAGCAGTGCCGTGAGGAATGATTTGGCAGCAAGAGGCAGTGAATTGTTGAGAAATGTGTAGGAGAGTATATAGTTATAATTAGCTATAAAGTGAACTATTTGGAAGGTGGAGGAAGAGCACAGAGGGTGATTTTAAGGGCTCAGTGTGCTGGGTTTTGTGGGAGGAGAATTGGAAGGGAGCTCCTGTGGCATTCGGACTAGCAGAGTGAAAGGCAAGATGGAAGATAGTGAAGAAAACAGAACAGCCAGCATAAAAGTGACTAATGGGGAGTTGAAAGGCAGTTTTCAAACGATGCTTGCAGCTAAGGTATTGTTTTGTGTTTGATGAAGGATGTAAGCTGCCGAGACTCTCTCAGAAGATATGAATTATTGAAATAAATACATAAAATTAATAGCCAGCTCTGGAGGTTTTCCAGGAGGCATTTATTAATTAATTAATAGGCCTACAAATCTAGGTTCTCTAGGTGACAACATTACCAGTGTGGTAAACCTGACAGATGAGATGGGTCTTTTGTCTGATCCTGCACAGCTTATGTTAATATAGATCTTATCTTACAACAAGTGTAGGGGCTCTTCAGCTCTCCAGATATTGCTTAACTACAATACCCATTGGCCATGCTTGCTGGGGCTGATGGGAGCTGCAGTTCAGCAAACATGAGGAGGGTGAAATGTTCCCCCACATCTGCCTTACAAGGCTGTAAATATGTTTCAACACTCTGAACACTCAAGTAGTATTATAAAAAGAGCTACGTGGTTATTAATAAAACTATTCCTAAAATATCACATATTGCTACCTGAATTATGAGCAAGGTTGCCAGCAATCAATTGATTCAGTGTACCAAGGATGGATCCATCAAGCATCTCAGCTGCACAACCCATCTGTTTCAACGATGAAGCCAGACCCACTAAAATGATCTAGTGCAGCAAGCACTTAAAATTAATTTAGATGTGATTAACTGCCACTTCTATCAGATTGTGATGAAACACACACAAACAATTCAGTCAAATGAAATATTTAACTTCAAAAGGCTACTAATAAGCCTATTCATAAAGCTATTACAACATTTAAGAGGCAATTTCTCTCGCAGCTTCCAACAAGTGGTATTTCAGAAGCGCGCAAGCAAGCGCGCACACACACACACACACACACACACACGACTGCTTTCCACAAGCCACCCAAATGGAACCCAGCAATCAGCATTTAAAAACTTCTGCCTTAGTTCATGGTTCATTGCCATTTCCACTTTGTGTGTTTCTTCTTCTTGCATACTGGGACAAGAGAATTGTTGTACGAGAAAGCTACATTCAAACAATGTAGCTGAGATCATAGAATCGTAGAACTGTAGAGCTGGAAGGGACCCCGAGGGTCATTTATTCCAACCCCGACAAACAAAGACATTCCACTGTGGCAAGCGCAACCTAGGTTTAAGGTGCTGTTTGGCATCTAGCTTATATCAGAGGTTCAAATACTGGCAAGGAAGCCCATATAAAAAGCACCAGAAATGTTACTTGATGTTTCATGATAACAATATGGCTCGAGTCGTATCTCACCCTCCAATAAGGGTCTGGAAGTTGCTTCATATATTATATGCCATTGACACCTCTTGCAGCAACTGAATAAGCTGTGGCAATGTTGCAAAAGTGTGGGGCTGGCAGAAAACTCCTTCCGCCAGTGACTAAACTGCTCTAATAGTAAGGATCGTCAACTGTGATTCGCAGAGATGCTCCAATCTGGGTTTGGAGGCGAGAAATAAAAAGCAAAGCTGTAAGACGAGGTGCAGCTGGGGTTTGGGAACACAGCATGTCAAAAGAGAGAAGAGTAGGAAGGTAGGAAAGGGCTTTTTTAAAAGGCTAGCGGTTCAAAGAAATGGGAGGAAAATGGCAGTGGGGAAGGAAATGAACTGGCAGAGAGAAGGAACAGTATCTTCTGGGTGGAAAGTTGAAGTTCATCGGGTTGTTTTAAATAGCCAAATACTTGCAGGCAGGCCTGATTCGTTTTGGATTCCTCAGAACTCGCTGCTGTGTCTGTTGGAAAGGGCTGGCCCACACCCTGTGATTGCTGCCAAGCCGCTCCCATCTCTCTTGGCAACATCTGCTTTTTCTGCCTCTGGCAACACCCGTCAGTCAATGTACCCTTCTTGAACACAGCTTACATTACTCTTTCCACATCGTGTTTTTAGACATAACCATTGACAGGCAGAAGCACTCCTGTGTCACAAACACAATGCGGATGGCAGCTCCCCAAGTTACACAAAGAACTAGGTCGGCAGGATTTGTACAACTTCCTACTGCCTTGAGTCCTGTCAAGGTAACTCATGACTTGGAGCATATTTACCAGAGGAATGTTGTTTATCCACAGCACAAACTGAAGAGGGATTCATGATGCAGGCGATATAGTAGAGTTTTATGCTTTGTTCTATTTATAAGCTACCTTGGGGGTCCTTTTGTCACTGAAATCATGGGAGCGTGGAGAATGGACCGAAACCATGCCAGGGCTGTGGAGCCTGTGGTCCTCCAGATAGGGTAAAACTACAACTCCCATCATTCCTGTCCCCTGGCCATACTGAAAGTTGGACTTCAGTAAGATTTGTGGGGCGCCAGGCTCCCCAGCCCTGGAGTAGACTGTTGCTAACTTTTTAATGATAGCCAGGGCTGTGCATACATCGTGCTGTTTCTCCTTGCAAACAGCCATCCAGGGCCTTGCGCCCCCCCCTCCACTGCCAGTATCTTATTCAACCACATTTAAGGCTTCCATAACGAGAAAACATTGCATACAAGTGTTCAAGGCAACGTTCACAGTCATAAGGCTTGAAGACTCCTCTCTAACAGACGCCACCACCACCACTAAAAGGCAAAAGGAGAGTTTCTCAGGAAGCAAGAGCTCTGTGGCCACTTCCACATTTGGTGTTTTCTCTGCACTTCTGCAGAATTGTGGCATGCACACAGGGATCTGCCAATAATGATACGTTATGATGAGTACAGGGTAGCACTCAAGATTTGTCAATGTTCCACCTGTGGTTTCATCTGTCTTGTTTTTCTATTCGCTCTCAGCTCTAGGTTACCTCTACTTTGCTCAGGTCTTTTTCAGACAATACTTGAGACCATTCTCATCAACCAGCATGCATACTGTTTGGCACAGTGGTACCCAACTTGGAGCCCCCCAGATGATATTTGACTCTTAACTCCCAGCAGCCCCAGCCAACAGTGCCAATGGTCAACGATGTAAGGAGTTGGAGTCCAACTACATCTGGAAGTCGTCATATTTGCTATCTCTGATTTAGCCCAATGTTGCTGCTGTACTATTAATAGTAATTTTAGTAGTAAAAAGAATTATCAATATATTGCATTTTATTTCAAGAAAAGCTACCAAGGCAGATGAGAGACAAAATCCAACAGCAAAATACTAAGAATAAAGCCAATTATAAAACTCCATAATTAACACACACAGTAAAACAACTACATTAAAACATCCAAAATTAAATATTTAACAGAAGGAAATGCTAATCTGAAGAGGCACATCTTCAAGGGCGACCAGACTGCCAATACCGATGGGGCCTCCCATATTTCAGCAGGCAGAGCATTCCACAGTACTGGTGGCACCAGAGAAAAAGCCCACCTCCATGTTACTACAAGCTGACATTCATCAGGCCATGACAAATCTAACTAACCAGGTTCCATTTGCAGGTCTTAATGCCCTTACCAGGCAGTGAAGAAGACCACATCTTAAGCTTGAGAAAGCACATCATAGTGCAAGTAGATAAATAGGTACCACTCCTGTGGGAAGGTAAACGTCGTTTCCATGCACTGCTCTGGTTTCACCAGAAGCGGCTTAGTCATGCTGGCCACATGACCCAGAAAAACTGTCTGTGGACAAACATTAGCTCCCGAGGGAGCTAATGGTTTAACAACAACTGACTTCTGCAGACGTATTTCAGTTTGGCTGCTTGGCCCTATATAATGGCTAAATAAAAAAGAACTGATACTGGTGGTGACCTTTTTTCACTGTTATTGTTTGTGTATACACTCCCAGAGTAGTAATTTTCTGATTCCATGGGTGGTCTTCCTGATTGAGGACTTAATGCCCTCACTGGAACAGCAACAATAGTAATTAAGTCCTCTATTTATAAAATACATGTAAACAGCACTTATGCCCTGCCAATACTTTTGGATTCTGAAACAACTGCTACTATACATTTAGTATGATTACCAAGAAATGCTGTGATGATCACCTAAACACTGCTGAAAGGAACTATCTCCACCAATATTATATATTAACACCACCTACTTCATTATACAAGGCCTTAAACGTGTTTCCTTTTTTGCAGATTAATTTATGTTACTTTATCCTCTGTTCTAAAAGTTATTCAAAATAATTAAGCTGTCATCACCCTTTCCATATTTTTTTGCAAGTGAAATTCATATATGACCGCTTATAAAAATAAAACACAAAATATTACATTTTTAAACACACATAGATTTGGCCTTTCCAGTAGTCTCATTTTTATCCTGTGAAAACTCTTCCCATCTCCATTTTACAGCAATCATGTATAAAAAGCAGGAAAAAATCACTCCTGTTCCAAGTCTTCACATGCAGTCTCCAGTATCACACGGTTTTGAGCTTCATTTCTGAAGCTCTGTGTTCCCCTTTTCCCAATATGTAAAACTAGCCAATAAAACAGATGGTTAATTAAGTGCAATCTGGCCATTTGTGAAGAGGAAAAGCAAGGAGTGTTGGCCACAGCCTCTCTTCAGGAACTGGATGCTTGTTTGGTCTGGGGCAGGGCCTGTGAAAGCTAGATGAAGCACCAAAATAAGGGTAAATGCAGAAAGCTTGGAGAAAGAGTGTAGGGTGATTAAGAAACTAATAGGAAAAGGGTTCAAATATCTAGGAATAGCACAGCCTTGAAGGTGTGTAGAGATGAATCTCTGGGCCGTTCTGTCTCAGTGGGGGCCTGAGAGTGCCTGGGGTATATACACAAACTAGGTAAAGGTAAAGGACCCCTGACCATTAGATCCGGTTGCGGCGCTCATTTTGTTTTACTGCCCGAGGGAGCTAATGTTTGTCCACAGACAGTTTTTCTGGGTCATGTGGCCAGCATGACTAAGCCGCTTCTGGTGAAACCAGAGCAGTGCATGGAAACGACGTTTACCTTCCCCCAGGAGTGGTACCTATTTATCTACTTGCACTATGATGTGCTTTCTAACAGCTAGGTTGGCAGGAGCAGGGACCGAGCAATGGGAGCTCACCCTGTTGCAGGGATTCGACCTGCCGACCTTCTGATCCGCAAGCCCTAGGCTCTGTGGTTTAGACCACAGCGCCACAAACTAACTAAATATAAATTCAGGTAGGTAGTCGTGCTGGTCTGATGCAGTCAAAATATAAAAAAAATTAAAGTCCAGTAGCACCTTAGAGAGCAACTAAGTTTGTTATAGGTATCTGCTTTTGTGTGCATGGTATCTGAAAGTTGTATGCCGGCTCCGTCGGCCAGTAAAGCAAGATGAGCGCCGCAACCACAGTCGTCTGCGACTCGACTAAAGGTCAGGGGTCCCTTTACCTTTAAGATACTACACGACTATTTTTAAATTTTTTATTTTAACTAAATATATTTTAAGCTGTTTTTCAGGCTTAGCCCAAGTACAATTCCCAGGATAGATAAACATTTTAAATCCAAAAAAAAGTCTTGACAAGAGTTACATCTGCTTTCATATAAAAGGTTTGTTTTTTCAAGTTTATAAAATGGCAACTATAGCAGCCCCCAACAAATAAAAGATCAAAGGTACAAAGGCAGCTTGGGAAGTTGAAAGAACAAGATGACAACTCATATTCCTGAAGTCCCGTCCAACCAATCAGCTGTAATCAGTGTGCACATACGTCTCACAGAAACACTGCTGTATTTGTTGATTAGATTATATATCTGCGTTTCTAACACTGGTTTTATCTCTTACAGGAATCCAACTCAGAAAAAAAGCCAAGAGAAAGAAGTTATCAGTGTCCTTATCCAATATTTATGGCTTGCAGTCAAATGTCAAAATTTATTTTTGCTTTTATGGTAAACCATGCTTAAATTCCACAGAAGGTCTTATGCGGCTGCTGAGTCCCTTAGTAGAAATTGCAAATGATGGAGCCAAATTTCTTGAGAACTACCGTTTTTAATTTACAGGATGTTTGCTAGAATAGCAGTAATCTGACTCTGCATATACTTCTAAGGGAGCGGGTGGGGGTGGGCAGGGTTCTATAGTGGGAAATCAGTGGCAAATGTTTTTGGTCACAACGTAGGAATATTTTCCAAAAACTGAAAGCCTGAGCACAGAACAATGGAGGATGGAACTTGCACAGCCCATACCATTTCTTTCTGCTGAATAAATACTACATCTGGCACTCCTTATGCGGCAGCGTTGGGAACTACAGCTTGCCCCATTTGCTTGTGTTACCAGCATTATCAAACTCACATGTACTACTGTGTCCCAAAACTTCTCCCACTATAGTATTAGGTTTGATATATACTGTATAGTAAATAATTCCAGCCTGCAACATCATATAGCTGCTTCCAGGGACCACACAACCTAACACTGTAAGTAAAGCAGTTGGGAAGGTTAAACAACAACAACAACAACAAAGCTGTAAGATCTGCACTCTAAATTTTAAATGCTTCGGATACTCAAGCCTGACTACTGAACTGTTTTGCTTCTAAGTGTTTTATTCCAAAAAGATAAATGTGCAAGTGCAATGAAGGGTTAATGAAAAGGCAGCTCGTGATTTATGCTCAGTGAATGATAAAAGATTGCAATCCACAAAATTAATTACTCCAAAGTAGTCTCACTGAAGTCAACCATGGGGATTAAGTCTCCTGGTGATTTGAGAGGTATACAATCATTTTAGACTAATGTACCACCATTAAGCAAGTATTTACATTAGTGCTGGAGAATACAGTGGTACCTCAGGTTACATACGCTTCAGGTTACAGACTCCGCTAACCCAGAAATATTGCTTCAGGTTAAGAACTTTACTTCAGGATGAGAACAGAAATTGTGCTGCGGCGGCAGCAGGAGGCCCCATTAGCTAAAGTGGTGCTTCAGGTTAAGAACAGTTTCAGGTTAAGTATGGACTTCTGGAACGAATTAAGTACTTAACCCGAGGTACCAATGTACCTCAAAACAAGCAACTCAGATGCCCAAACAAAATAGTCCACCTGCATAAACAGAGGAAAACTTATTCCTTCTGCTATTTTTTTTCCCCAGGCAGTCCGTTTAAAGGAGCTGCTCTTGCGTTTTTATCCTAACACCTCAAAACATTAAGTTGCTCTCCAAAAAATGTGTCCTGTAAACAAGACAACTCTCGAAAAAGTATGCCCTGTAAACAAGACAATTCTTTTAAAAATAACACATTTACAGGCAACCTTTACACAAGCTCAAAGCAGCTTTCAACAAATAATCAGATAACCAAGCTTCGGTGCCTACAAAATCAGAGGCAGCACTAATTTGCCTTCTGTAGGTTATCTGGCTTCAGGAAAACCACCACACAATTCACTGGTATTGCATGTATCTTCTTTTCTTGGCAGTTGCCTGTAAGTAAGGTGTTACTGTATTGGCTGGGCTGGGGCACAGAGGAAGTGGTAATTATAGTACAGTGGCAAAAACTTGAGTTCCTTTGAAACTCCAGAAAATGAGATACACAAAATAAGGTAATGTAATATTTTTCTGGACCAGTTTATTGAAAGAGTATGCAAGCTTTAGGTAATTGTCAGGTAGAATGGAATTGTTGTTGTGCTTGTTATTTTATTTATTGCATGTTATATCCAAACAATAATTACTTTTAACTAAACTGATTACATACATTTTCACCAACAAAAATTGATCCAAAAAATATCAATTTATCTGGCCTATAACTGTTGTTTTTTTCAGCTACCTGTCTTGATTTTTCCTTAGCATTTTATCCAGTATTTCATTCTTTCTGGCTTTTAAGGATATATGTATTTTGTACTTAAATACAAAATGAGACCATCAGGGGACAACTAGATATCAAATGTTCCTTGGGTTAGGATTCCAGAGAGTCTCAAAAAGACGACACAGGCAACCTTGGTGAGGTTGTGAATGTATTGCTCAAACACATACGCACAGCTTCCAAAGACTTTGTTATTTATCTGTCAACTTCCTATCTCATATGGCTGCAAAGAGGAAACTATAAATATATAGCTAATGTTATGAGACTGTGTGTACCAGGACCTCACAGCAGGCTTCACAGACAGAAGCAGACTGAGGAGAATTTCCCTTGAAAGATGGAGTATAGCCCAGCACATTGGGTCCCATCTTCCAGGGGTGAAGATGGCTTTGTCAGGCTGCTTGTTACAGTGGAAACAAACAAAAAATCCCACTAATAAAAAGGAAGAAGGGGCTGATGAACCTAAATTCAGAGGTCAGAAATGAGTTCAATTACTATAATTATCATCACCGTTTATTTACAGAGTGATACAGGTGGCGCTGTGGGTTAAAGCCTCAGCGCCTAGGACTTGCCGATCGAAAGGTCGGCGGTTCGAATCCCTGCGGCGGGGTGCGCTCCCGCTGCTCGGTCCCAGTGCCTGCCAACCTAGCAGTTCGAAAGCACCCCCGGGTGCAAGTAGATAAATAGGGACCGCTTACCAGCGGGAAGGTAAACGGCGTTTCCGTGTGCGGCTCTGGCTCGCCAGAGCAGCGATGTCACGCTGGCCACGTGACCCGGAAGTGTCTCCGGACAGCGCTGGCCCCTGGCCTCTTAAGTGAGATGGGCGCACAACCCCAGAGTCTGTCAAGACTGGCCCATACGGGCAGGGGTACCTTTACCTTTACCTTACCAATAATCAGCAGGACCATGATACTGCTATTCCTACTGGGAAGTGCCATCACAGAACTAGAGAGTCAGTGAAGCTCCCTTAGTGCTCCACACTTCATTCTCTGATTCAAGCAGAAGCTGTTTCTTCCATCCCCTCCTTGAGAGGACCACTGACAAGTTTAGTTGTGTATTGGGGGGTGGCGCAGATCCTTCCCTATCAGCAAGAAGGGATTTTACCATGGATAGAGAATTCTTCTGATTCCCATCTCTCCTTCCATCATTTACTATCCACTTCCCGGTATGCTGAAGGACAGACTTGTTACAGCTATTGTTGAATTACATTGGCTGTTGCCAGATCTCATAGGGATGGGGCAAAGCTGGTTCACAGCTTGCTGCAGGTTAGCATTTGAAAATAAAACTCAGACGAGGGTGTGGATGAGCAGGCATTCTAGCAAACAGAAAGTAGGAGTCTGTGGTCCTATCCCTTTGTTTTGGCTGACCACAGAGGCCACAACTACAGTATCCTTGTGTCCTTTCACTTTGCTCCCATCTTTCCCCCACTTTGCCATCCTGATTTGGAGCTCCTTGGAGTGGGCTAACCTGTATTTCTAAAAATGCCTTGAAGCTCCAAGTGTTACATTTAGAGTGTGTGCATACTGACAAAAGTAATGATTGCCAGTCTAAACTAATCATCTGGTAAAAAGCATACCAGTCTTTGCTGTAGCATGATGATGCAACAATGGCAATGGACAAGTTTTCTAGACATACAGTGGTACCTCGGTTTATGAACTTAATCCATTCTGGAAGTCTGTTCTTAAACCAAGGCGCGTTTTCCCTAATGAGGCCTCCCGCCGCCAGTGCCCTTTCGCCATTTGGATTCTGTTCTTAGACCGAGGTAAATTTCTCAAAGCGGGACACTTCTTCCGGTTTTGCAGAATTCGTAAACCGAATTGTTCATAAACAGGACTGTTCTTAAACCGATGTACCACTATACTGACAACCATCCCTTTAAAAGTTTCTACCTTGACAAATTACATAACTATGACTGCCTACTCATTGGAAAACAAAACAGCCATCTAACCGATAGCTTCTGCATTCCGTATTTTAAATTTGCAATATGTTTAATCTTGCAGGGATTTAAAAAGTTGTATGCAGGCATACATATGGCAAGTTGTTCAATATGTCCCAACAAATGAACAGACTTTCATTTTTTAACAATTAAAAGTCTAGGCAACTGAGTAAAATGCAGAACGTCTGTTTAAAATGAAATCCCCTAGAAACTAGAGTGTTTATGTAGTTGATTCTGAATGCAAGGAGTGAACTTGGATTAAGTAATCCCGCATCCTGCCCAGGAAGGTTGCATATCACAGGTGATCAACCCATGACCTAGACTAAGGATGGGGAACTACTAACATGTGGGATCATCTTTTCACCAGCATTAACAGCTGTTAACTCCAGGAGTGCTCAATTGTATTATCAGTTTTGAGTGCTGCAAACAATTCTGGAAGTGCTGTCTGAAATGCCTGAAATGCCCCACTCACGTTACTAGCATCAACAGCTTTGTAAGAAGAAGTTCCTGCTTAGTTACATATACAGTAAATAATCCAGACTCTGTGTGACTGGTCTACATAGATATGGGATGAGGAGGGCTGGATAGGGCTTAAAAATAGCAATTTCTGAAGCACTCTGCTGGTGAGAATTTTCTTTCTTCCCACTCAGTCACAGTCAAACTTTTAAGCTGTGTTATTCATGAGTTGGAATAACAAAAATATGCTCTCCTTTAATCAATGGATTGAAGACATGACAGCACTTGCAACATATGAATGGATTTCTCATAGACTTTGCTTGGATAAATATATTGATATTTGGAGCAAGTTCATACAGAATATAGTAGGTTATTAAAAGAACCCTGGACAGTTAAGTCCAGTCAAAGGCAGCTATCTCGCTTCAGGCCGAGGGAGCTGGTGTTTGTCCACAGACAGCTTTCCGGTTCATGTGGCCAGTATGACTAAACCGCTTCTGGCGCAGTGGAGCACCGTGACAGAAACCAGAGCGCATGGAAACGCCGTTTACCTTCCTGACACAGCGGTACCTATTTATCTACATGCACTGGTATGCTTTTGAACTCCTAGGTTGGCAGAAGCTGAGACAGAACAAAGGGAGACCACCCCGTCACCTGGATTCAAACCGCCGACCTTCCGATCAGCAAGCCCAAGAGGCTCATCATTAATAATCATATATGTATTAGCATATATACATATGCATATATATGTGTGAACACACACATGTGTGTGTGTGCATATATTGCACTTTCTCTTTTTTCACTTTATTTTGAATTGCTGAAAAAGCTTTAAGTAAAAAATTAATAATAATAACAAGGTATCCAGTAAATCAATACAAATACAATGAAAACTGTTATACCATAAAAAATCCTACAAGGCTATTCACCCCTACTCAACACAAGCAAGAACCTCAACAAGTGGCCCCTGGGGCAGAAAGTGTGAGGGACAAGACAAACTGATTACCAAAGGAGAGATTTCACCTGTGTATGGGCTGTGACTTGAGAAGGAGGAGAGGAATAAAGGGAATGAATGATCTTGGTTTCTGTTGATGGGAATTACAGAAAAGTGAAGGGATGTGTCTATGTGCACAAGAGATTGCCCAGCCCACTCTGGCCACATTCAGATTTTTTTTGGCTGCTGACATCCGTGTGTCCCAAGGGCTGGCCAAGAGGAAATACAGCCATTAGACAGGAAAGGGTTCCCAATCCTTGCTGGCCCTAGACAGTGTGCCAAAAAGGAAACACAAGCACTGATCCCATACTCCATTCAGCGTGCCTGAAAGGAAGCTCTCTATTTACTGTCCAGTGATTGATTTATGGATTCGTTTCTGGGAATCCTATGGAAGTTCTCAGAGCCAAGCAGATTCCCAACACCTACTTCAGTCAACCAGTGTTTTTCAAACTTCAGCTTTTTCAAACTCCAGTGCCCTACTGGTTCAGAACAAAGGTTTATCTAGTCCAACAACCCATTGTGAATCCCACTCCCTAGCCAAAATTACTTAGGCTTCACTGCGTTTTCTAATGGTTTGGTTCAGAACACAGAACAAAACTGATTAGAATTTCTAAGCAGCTTTCTGCACCACTACCATAACCTAATTTGAAACTTCCTTGGGAAGAAAAAAAAATCACCAAAACTTCTCTCCTAAATTATCAAGGCACATCTACTAGATCTCAACATTCCCTTCAGCAGCAATCAATCAACCTTTTTATTCGACCGTCAGTCAGAGAAAAGAATACAAATACATTTGTCAATACACAGTTAAAAACTTCCAAGAAGATTTTAGAGCCTAGCCAACACTAAAAGGGCTAAACAGATAGCCCCATGTCAATACAATCAATTATGGTCTTGCGACGCTTAAAGGCTAAAAAAAGAAATTTGGCTACCAAGAAAGGTATAGCTCTAGTGACATTATGCAGCAAGTATAAAACCTGGTTTTCTCCGGGTAGGAAACTAAGTTGACATAGGAGTGGGTCTATAAAGTTTTGTCTAAGCTCTGCATAAGAAGGGCAAGTCAAGAGAATGTGTTCGGTGGACTCAACCACACCGATAGCACAGCAGCAAACAAATGTGTCACATTTAACTGCATAAAACTATTATCATGAAAGAAAAAACTCACATAAATTTGCAAGGCAAACATTAAAGTTAAGCCAGAATCTTCTCCACATCTAAACTAACTGCACACTTCATTTATCAAAGGCTGGGAACTATAGTGACGCCAGAGCCACATGTCGCAAATATGCTCTTCTTCCAGAACCAAAGCCTTTCTACAATAGATCTTTTTCACAGCTCTAGCCTCACGTCTGCAACATTATTTGAACAGTACTGTAGTTGCTATCTACCTTCAAGAGGTCCATTTAAATTTTAAAAACAGTAACCATGTGGTAATCAAAACTGGTACCTTCAAGGTACACAAACATCAGAACACAAATTATCAAGAAACTAGTTGCCATGGCTAACTTGGGTAGGGAGTCCAAGTAACAATTGTGGACTAATTTGAAAGGCTGGACTACCATTTAGGAACTATGCTCCATCAGTTTGATTATTAGCCAGTTTATTCTTAAGTAAGGTGTCATATGTTACTGTTTCTCAAGCACAGAAAATTATGATCTCATAATGATACCTTCTCTTCACCATATCTCACCATTGTGTGTTTGTGTGTGCACATGTGCACATTACAAGTTCCAAACAACCACAAAGTTAATTCCATGCATTGAAGGGGATTCATCTTTTCAAACAGGAGCCAGGCTGCCTGCTTGTCCATCCACGAACACAGAAAAATGCATCTGAAATTGTGAGGGCTATTCAAGATAGTTTGTTATATGGTGTTGTCCATTGTTCAAATTCAAAAACATATGCCCACACCCTTGGGCAGGCCTAAAGTACTTCTTTGGATCTCTGGCATACTTGGCACAAATCCACAACTGGCATCAAGCAGCTTATTTTTCAAACTAAAGCAGGGATGAAAAGAATGCTATCCATTATTTATTATTAAATGTTTATTATATGCTATCCAATATATATATATATATATATATATATATATAATTATTATTATTATTACCCTCCCAGCCACTCTGGATGGCTTCCAAAACATATAAAAACATAATAAAACATCAAAAATTAATAGTCACAATCCAATATTTAAAAGTCACAATAACTCTAAAATGAATAACTTATATCAAATAAAGCAATATTCAATAATCCATTAGAATATAATAGCAAACAGTAAAATTAAACATCAGCAAAAAGTGTTTGCCAATTAGCAAAAAGAACCCCCCCCCCCCATTCAGCTCTTGTGCTCCAGAATATGAAACTGGAAATCGGATAGGTGATTAGAGTATACACTGTTCTAAGATTCTGGAGAACAGATGGGGACAGTGTGTTTCAAATAAGCCACTCCACTTTATGTACAGTAAATATCTAGTCTCATATCAGGTATTGAGAACAGTACTGTCTTTGTTGATTTATAATTTACAAAAGTTATACTGGTAATTAAAACCTGCAATTCTAACGGATTTTAAATACTTAATGTAGAGCAGGCATCAATGATGCCACAAAAGCCTCTTTCTATCAGAGTTAGCTACCCAGATGCCCAAAAGATAAATTCCACAACAACTCTTCATATCCCATGTCCATTCTAAAAGACAGGGCTATTTAACAACCTTATCATTAAAGCTCATCTTCAAGCTGGAAAACCCCTTGACCATTCTGAGCAGGAGAGATGCACAATCTTAACCTCTGTTTTCTTTTAATGCAAATCAACTATTTCAGGTTACTTTCCAGTACAGTAGCGATACTGACTTTTCAATAACAGCAAGTTTCAAATCTGAAGCCACCCTTATGAATACACACTCCTCTCCCACAACCCTTCCCTGGGAAAACCTCACCCCCTAGTCTTTATTCATGATTAAGGCCATCCCCTTAAATCTGTGCACAAAACAGACTTAATTTTCAGCTGATTCTGAATCCAAGAAGTACTAATTCTTTTCAGAGTTAGCCTCTTAGCACAAGTAGATTTTCAAAGCAAGGTGTAGCCCTCTTATCTGACTGGTCCAGGGGTCAGCAAACTTTTTCAGCCGTGTTCCACCGTCCCTCAGACCATGTGGTGGGCCGGACTATATTTTGAACAAAAAAAAAAAATAGAACGAATTCCTATGCCCCCAAATAACCCAGAGATGCATTTTAAATAAAAGGACACATTCTACTCATGTAAAAACACACTGATTCCCGGACTGTCCGCACGCCGGATTGAGAAGGCGATTGGGCCGCATCCGGCCCCCAGGCCTTAGGCTGCCTACCCCTGGGCTGGTCACTGGAAACAGAACATTGGTCTAATCCAGCAAGGCAGTTCTAATGTTCTTATGGACGAGAACAGAAGAATGCCTCAGGAAGATCATGTGCCCAGCTAAGTATCAAGCCAGAAGCTAATACCATCTCTGGGGTTGCAAGGAAACCAGTGCCTTTTCCTTCTCGCCCACTGGATGCTTCCTGAATTCTGAGGAAGGAAGCCACAGAGGGCAGGAGGCTGCTGCAAACAAGGACAAGCCTTTGGCAGCAAGCCCGCAAATGTTTTGAATGCAACAGTATCATCATTCCCTGCTTAACCAATGTTGTCAGACACTCCCGTTTGCAGCTTCCCCCTTTAGACTTCTCATAGTCGCTAGCCCCCAAAAGACGATAGCAAAGGAAAGCAAAGAGCTGGTTCAAAGCTGCATTGATGTGGCAAAGGTAATCAGACCCCTAGAGGAAGTACAGTTGCACCTAGGCTTCAATACAAATGCTATTGTGTTCATATCTTTGCCAAACAATCCTAGTCAAAGAGATGCCTATGGGGCAGAACATGGGAAACCTATGACCAGTTCTGAGCAGCTTTCCTTCTTGAAATAAGAAGCAATTGGGGGGGGGATTGGGGCACTAGTGGGAGGGAGACTAACCCTTCCTCCTATATTGTTTCCTTGATCAAATCACTTTGTCCATCTGTCCCCTCAAACTGCTTCCCCCCACCCCCCTGGGTAAGAGACTGGAGAAAGGGGGATAAAACCCTCTTGCACAGGAGCTCCCCAGGAGTTCAATTCTGGGGAGCCCATAGCTGTTTGTAAGGACATCTGAATCTCCTGTATCATATACTTTCATCCCACTCTAGCACTAATGACCTGGAGTCGAAAGTCCTGATGTGTGCTAAAAAAAACAGTATCAGCATAAAGTAACAGCTATTTGCACACCTCTATAGAACATACACTAGGGACGCAGGTGGCGCTGTGGGTTAAAGCCTCAGCGCCTAGGGCTTGCCGATCGAAAGGTCGGCGGTTCGAATCCCTGCGGCGGGGTGCGCTCCCGCTGCTCGGTCCCAGCGCCTGCCAACCTAGCAGTTCGAAAGCACCTCCGGGTGCAAGTAGATAAATAGAGACCGCTTACCAGCGGGAAGGTAAACGGCGTTTCCGTGTGCAGCTCTGGCTCGCCAGATGCAGCTTTGTCACGCTGGCCACGTGACCCGGAAGTGTCTCCGGACAGCGCTGGCCCCTGGCCTCTTAAGTGAGATGGGCGCACAACCCCAGAGTCTGTCAAGATTGGCCCGTACGGGCAGGGGTACCTTTACCTTTACTTTACCTATAGAACATACAAGGGACGTGGGTGGCGCTGCGGGTTAAACCACAGAGCCTAAGGCTTGCCAATCAGAAGGTCGGCGGTTCGAATCCCTGCAACAGGGCGAGCTCCCGTTGCTTTGTCCCTGCTCCTGCCAACCTAGCAATTCAAAAGCACATCAAAGTGCAAGTAGATAAATAGGTATCGCTCCAGCGGGAAGGTAAACAGCATTTCCAAGCGCTGCTCTGGTTCACCAGAAGCGGCTTAGTCATGCTGGCCACATGACCTGGAAGCTGTACGCCGGCTCTCTCAGCCAGTAAAGCGAGATGAGCCCCGCAACCCCAGAGTCGTCCGCGACTGGACTTAACGGTCAGGAACATACAGCATTTAGAAGTGTGTTGGGAATGAGGAAACCTTTTAAACACTAATGAAATTTACATGAAGAAATCATTTATGTGGCTTCTAAGCAAGATCAGAGGGGCTGCAGGTTTTAGACTACATTTGTGTAAATAAGTTTATTGTTAGGGAAAGGCATTTCCAGAGAACATAACTGATGCCTGTGAACCTTACAAAACAATCCAGAGTTTCCTCTCAGAGAATCTGTAGTTACCTTCCTTTGTATGTGGTGGGTTGTTTGTTTGTTTTTTTGTAGAACTCTCCACACCAGCATAAATAACTACAGCCCTTAACAGAAGAGCAAACAGGTCTCACCTACCCTCTTTAATTACAAACTGAATGTTCACACCAAGACCCAGGAGAGGAATGTGTAGCACCAGATTTCAACACACAAGACTGCTCTCTAAAGATAGGAGCTGCAACGCATCTTCCTCTAAACCAGGGAAGTTTGTGGACACCAGATCTCCTTCATGTCTTAAAATTGTGGTCTTCCCACAATCACCTTTCTGGCCAGTCAGCAAGGCAATTTCATATCAGACCATCCCATGATGACATTAAAACAATGTATTTTTGAACACATCAGAGACAAGCAATTTAATCTTTGCACTGGATCAGCACATTAGCTGTATATCTTCGTGAACACAGCCAAACTTTGCTTCCTAATAGTTATACCTGTACAATTAACACTCTTATCAAGTATACTAACTACATGTGTACATGTATCCATAAATATTTAGTTAAAGTTTGTTGTTGTTTAGTCGTGTCCGACTCTTCGTGACCCCATGAACCAGAGCACGCCAGGCACTCCTGTCTTCCACTGCCTCCCGCAGTTTGGTCACACTCATAGTTAAAAGTTTAAAAAGACATATTTTCGTCTGATTGTATATCATATCAAACATTCTATTTTAAAACAAATATGATCCAGTTATATCATGCCAAGAATATCTATTGTTGTTGTATAATTAATGTTTTTATTCCAAACCATAATAAAAGCCACCAATTTTGTTGAGAAGTCTGAATTGTTAGTTCTCTTCCCACATCATTTCTGGCATATAATTCTGTTCACAACCATGCCATCCCACCCTCTGCTTAGCCACTGGTCAATTTTAGGGAGATTACGCTTCTCCAAGATCTGAAGGTATTACGGTGTAGTGAGTGTTTTATCCAGTCCCAGTAACACCATTTAAACAGCGAGAAATGTTACAGCTTGAACTCATTTAACCGTCTCAAATTGCAAAAATGGCATTGCTATCAATATAAACAAACACTGCCATCTGCCAATGGGAGATTAAGAAACTTAATCCACCAGAAAAAGGATTGGTGTCGAATTTAAAAATAAAAAAAATGACCACCCAATCTCCACAAATATCTAATGGCAAACCTTACTACACATCTGCAAATTACTACAGGATCTTATCACTTGGAAATCCAAGGTAATTACCAAAGGAAGATCCAGCTTGTTCTGAACATGCCACGGGAACCAGCAATTAAGGGAAATATGTGGGTAATTCTGGTGTTTAGAATAACCTCTGCTACCCTTGCCAAAAGAAAGAGCTACAGTTTCTCTTTCTCAGCGTCCTCCATTCTCAGTGACTCATCCCCACTACAGAGAAGAACAAGTCTGCCTCTTGTAGTCTGAAGCAATAGATGGGAGAACCTGGTGCAAATACTGTAGAGAGCAACTACAACACCAGGAGTTACAGAACACAGGCGAAAGACTTCGGAAGTACCATCTAGAACAGGGGTAGCCAACGTGCACTTTCCGACAACTCCCATCATCCCTGACCATTCACCACGCTGGCTGGGGCCGGTTTGCCTATCCCTGATTCAGAAACTGATTACTGTATTGGTATAAAATATTTGATCACAGGTCAAAAAAGTTAATCTAATGATACCCTTGATATAAGGCTGCTTGCATCCTCTTTTACTAACATTTACAGAAAACAAGAGTGATTTCCAGGATAGGTAAAGGTAAAGGTACCCCTGCCCGTACGGGCCAGTCTTGACAGACTCTGGGGTTGGTGCACCCATCTCACTCAAGAGGCCGGGGGCCAGCGCTGTCCGGAGACACTTCCGGGTCACGTGGCCAGCGTGACATCGCTGCTCTGGCGAGCCAGCGCAGCACACGGAAACGCCGTTTACCTTCCCGCCAGTAAGCGGTCCCTATTTATCTACTTGCACCCGGGGGTGCTTTCGAACTGCTAGGTTGGCAGGCGCTGGGACCGAGCAGCGGGAGCGCACCCCACCGCGGGGATTCGAACCGCCGACCTTTCGATCGGCAAGCCCTAGGCGCTGAGGCTTTTACCCACAGCGCCACCCGCGTCCCGATTTCCAGGATACCAATGAGAATTTTGTAAATGTTATTTAAACTTTTCAGCGAGTTCATCTCAAGGGTTAGGCAAGTAATGCAACATTTAGAATTAAAAGTTACATTCCTATATACAATAAGCTGGCATAAATATACTCCAAACTGCATTCAGCGGTGGGGCTTCTACTGTGACTGAGCCTGGCAGAAGGAAAGCAGACTTTTAAAGTTGTGTTTGAGTTAACCCACCCTTTTTGCTGGTTTAATTTATGTCTGTCATCTGACCAGGCTGAATGGGTTTAGGATCCAGTCTAAGTCCCCCCCCCTGCTGGTTCTGGCCCAATCACATCCCCAGAATACTCTTCTTTCTGAGCTCACACCAGCTTAAGATCCACCAGGCTTGATGGGGGAGATAAGGACAGCTGACCAGAGGGTGAGGGAGTTAAGCCAAGGTAGCTGGCTACACCAGGAACCTCTCAGCATAGCCAGAGGTCCGCTGGATCCTAACCCACTCATCCCAG
This sequence comes from Podarcis cretensis, assembly GCF_951804945.1. Taxonomy (NCBI): domain Eukaryota; kingdom Metazoa; phylum Chordata; class Lepidosauria; order Squamata; family Lacertidae; genus Podarcis; species Podarcis cretensis. The sequence continues at coordinate 10,125,219 of NC_137170.1, read as the reverse complement.
AAGATCTTGTTACAGGATGCTCCCAAAATGCCAAAAAAACAAACCCATAGCATTTGTCCTTGAAAGACAATGGAAACACAATTCCAACAATTTTTGAACATTTGAATTGTATGCTTTATTCTCTGCACAGTCATTATTTTTGCAGCATACAAAAGAACAGTTTGTCTCTTTCACTGGAGACATTTCTGTTCTTCTGAAAAAATCATGAACTTAAGAAACATTACTTTTCTGTTCTGTCTCAGGATGCGGGGCCGCCTTTTAAAACATTACTTTCCTCTCACTTTCCATCCACTCAAAGGCACGGAATTTCCATCCACTTACCAACAGTGATTTTATACCTTCCTCAAACTGACTTTTTCCCATATGGTTTGGTTACAGAGAACTTGGAAAGCTCCATAGCGAAGCACCATCCTTTTTCTAAATCATAGCCAGGCCCTGGCAGACTCATCTCCATCTAATATCCATCTACAAACACTCAAAGACGTATTAACATAACTCGCCTGTCTGTGTGTGCCCAAGAAATCAGAGACTGGACTCACACTGCTCATCTCAGCCACAATGCTCGCAGTCTCCTCATTTCAAACTAGCCAGGTTTTACATTCAGCCTAAAGCAACAAACTCAAAATATTGGGGGTCTACCCTGGGGAGGCAGCGAAGATAGAATTAATCTTGTAAGAAAAGTTGAGCTGATTAACAAGTCAAGGGCACCCTCCACTTTTCTATATCCTGGATTCCCATTGTATTCCCCCCCCAAAACCCTCTCACCCCCCCACCCCCTCCAACAAAATGGCGACGTGGACACTTTGGAAGGGGGGGAGAGAGAAGGAAGAGAGAGAAAGAAGAAGAGGAGGAGAAAGAGTGAAACACCCTCCAGGGAGAAGAAAGGATGGGGAAGCAGGAGGAATGAGAAAAGAGGCAGGGGGGTAGATTAAGATAAGAACAAAGGGGGGGGGGGAGAAAGGAAGGGGCGCTGCCAGGAACACACACACAGAAAGGACATAAAGGAGTAGGGACTAACTCTATTCTCTCTCACACACACTTTTTCTCTGCTAGATTTGCTACGTTATATAGTAATAATAATAATAATAAAAATAATAAATAATAGTAATAATAATAGATGGGGAAGGTAAATGATGACAGGACCCTGGAGGAAGGATGCCAAAAAGAAGAAAAAACACCCTGATGGAGCGTCCCAAGACGCTCCTCGCTTTTGCAAAATGGCAAAGCATCTTCTTTGAAGCCCAGCTAGGTATAAAAAAGAAGAGAGAACGATAATAAAGAGGGATCCGAAACCTTGAACAGGAGAAACCAGATTTAGACGGCGGCGGGGCCGGGAGAGAATAGAAGAGAATTTGGACGTGGGAAGAAAGCATATTATTACTATTATTATTTCCCCAATGGCCTGACTTGGAGGGAGAACAGGAGGAGAAAGGCTGGTGGGAAAGCAAGAGAGAAAGAGAGGGAAGGGGATTTTTGTCCTTCCACCATCCACTCCGCGAGCGCGCTCAGCTTCCGGGGGCACAAAACAATACGAATACTAATAATATCGGGGTAATAATATCGGGGTAATAATATCGGCCCTCTTCCCGAAACCAGGAGCGGGGGGCGTGTGAAGGAGGCGCACCTTTTCTTGTCGCTGGAGCCGCCCGTCGTGGCGCAGGGCTGCATGGCGGCAGCAGCGGCGCCGCCGTCGTCGTCGTCGTCGGAAGCCAGCTTGCCTGCCCGGACGGAGCTTCTACCGCAGGCCGGGGGGGGGGGGGAGAAGGCAGGCCTCTCTCTCCTCCGAAAGAAGCCTCACGCGCCGCGGCAGCAACACCACCGAGGAGGCGACCCGGCTGAGGGAGGCCGGCGAAGGTTAGTCAGCGGCGTCGGCACAGACGGGAAAGAGGAGGCGCAGGAAAGGCGGGCGAGGCGGGCGGGGACGAGGCGGGTCCGGGCCTCCGCCTTCCCGTCACGAGCGCCGCCTGCGCCAGTCAGGAGAGGCCTAGGCGGCCCAGCCCCCTCCTCGCGGCCTAGCGCGGCCCAGCCAACCGCCGCGCTCGAGTGGGTGGGCCGAGCCGCCGCGCTTCACGTGCAGCGCTGTGTGAGGGGCGGGACGGAAGGCCGACGCCGCTGTCTTCTGCGCGCGCTTTCCTTATCCCACCTCACGGCTTCAAACGGGGGGGGGGGGCACCCTCAAGTGTCGTTGCTGGACTACAACTCCCGTCACCCCCGGCCGCTGGTCTTAGTTGCTAGGGATGATGGGAGTTGTAGTCCAACAAATATCTGGGGAACCAAATTTGGGAGAGAGAGAGAGAGAGAGAGGCTGCCTCACAGGGTCGCCTTGCCGACTCAGAAAGGGCACGGCAGGGTTGGCAGCTGTCCTGTGTAGCGTTTGGGCTTTTAAGTTTAGGGAGGAAGAGGTATATTAAGTTCATACAGGGTTTCCCAAACTTGGATCGCCAGCTGCTGTTGGGCTACAACTCCCATCCTCCCTAGCTAGCAGGACCAGGGATGATGGGTGTTGTAGTCCGAAAACAGCTGGAGACCCAGCTTTGGGAAATCCTGGTTTGGAAGGTCGTGGGCAATGTGGGGGAAGCCTTTCAATTCAAAGCATAGGCTTTTCCACTGATTGATGGTCCGTTCTCAAGCCATTAGCCTGCTGTACACATGATCATGTTATACTGTTTACCATGAGCGTAGCCAGGGGAGGGCAGGGGGGGCAAGTAAATAAATAAATAAATCCTTAACTAAAAGTGGAAATAATCAGAATATTTGAAATTGACATGCTCAATGAAGTCACTTGTGTGGCACATTCTAGCAACACAACTGGCAACCCGACTGAGCGATAGGTACAGCTTCTGACCAGTCGTGCTGCAGGTAGCTTGGTTCTGAATAGAGCAGGTGGGTGTCCTGCCCCCTCCCCCCACTTAAATCCAGCCTATGCCCATGCTGTCTACTTGCAAATAACCTCTCTGCTGGAGAAAGCAAGCACTGAGTTACACACAAAGTGTAGTGCATGAATTTCTTTGGCCACTGTAACAGGGATAACGCCGCTGATATGCATAGAACCAACATGTCCAAAACATCCTGGGAGGAAAAAGCCAGGCACCGTTTTTCAGGTAATCTCCCCCATTTTGTTGCCCTTTAGATGTTTTTGAGTACAGCTCTGATCAAGAACCAGAGAGCAGCTTGGAGAAGACTGGTTTGTTGTAACAGGAGTGAGACTAGCTTCCCTGGGCTCACACATACTTACCTCTTCTTCAAAGAAGCTGGGAAATAAGAAGTTCTCTGCCAAAAGTTGGGAAGCTTTGTCTTCCAGTTTTGCTTAACCCCAGTTTAGCTAAGCAATCATTCTCACACCAAGATGTGGAAATAAATAGTCTTGGCCCACTTGCCACAGTTTCTCTGCTCAGAGGATGGTGGAGCATGTGTTAGGTATTGCACATTCATTCTGTGTGAGACACTGGCCAGACCTCAAAGGTCTCACAATTCCCCTCCATGAACATAAGAGTCCGCCTGGGGACATGCTAAATACTCTTTCTGCATCAGCACATTACAGAGGAAAGTTGACTGTTGTCTGCTTTACATTTCACTGAGGAAACGCTGATAAGATGCCAAAGCAGCTTGCGGTTTTCTGGAACAGAACTTGAAAGCATGTCTACACTTGAGAGGTGCTTCGTTTGTGGACACAGAGGGCAAAGAGCACTCCACCCACTGAAAAAAACTTTCCAAGCACTGACAAGCAAGATACACACCCCTTCTTCCTCTCAGCACCAACAGGGTTGGCTCCTCAGAACCTCCTTCTCAATGCAGAAAAAGAAGCTACCTACTCAATAAAACCTGACCTTACACGATTGTCCTCTTTGCCTTGCCCTGTTGCAATCAAACACCCATAAATATCCTCCATCTCTCAAATCTCCATCCCCTCCAAGCATAAACTACAGCTCCCTTACAGAGACTTGAAGGAGATCAACAGACCCACAACCTCTTGGTTGGTTTCTGAATGTCTGATGTAGATTTTCATTTTCCTTGTTCTGTATGGGACAATGACAATAAAGATTATCGTATCGTATTGCAACCCTTCCTGAAACATTGCTGTGTGCACACCTCAAAAACACATTATTTTGCCCAAAGAATTCAGGGAAGGGTGCTGGAGTTTTTAATAATAATAATAATTTTTATTATTTATTATTTATACCCCGCCCATCTGGCTAAGTTTCCCCAGCCACTCTGGGCGGCTCCCAATCAAGTGTTAAAAACAATACAGCATTAAATATTAAAAACTTCCCTAAACAGGGCTGCCTTCAGATGTCTTTTATAGAGAAGATAGCTGCTTATTTCCATCACATCTGAAGGGAGGGTGTTGTTCCTTGTAACCTCACTTCTCACAATGAGGGAACCGCCAGAAGGCCCTCGGTGCTGGATCTCAGTGTCCGGGCTGAACGATGGGGGTGGAGACGCTCCTTCAGGTATACAGGACCTGAATTTTAGCCTTGGGAGGGGTAAATTACAGTTCTTTGGATTCTTGAAAGGCAGGGTAGGTGGGTAGCATAATGTGGCTTCAGTGTTGGGGAGTGATGCCAAAGGGGGGGAAAGAGAAAATGTGGCTCAAATCTCTGCCATCTGAGCTTGCATGAACACAGCTGCTCAAAGGCAACCAAATTCAAATCCTTAGCTATTCATGTGCAGATGAACTTGTTTGCCACAGGCTTGGAAAGCCTGAGCATGTCACAAAAAGGGTATAAAGAGATGAACAGGGCCTAAATCAGGAGTCAGCAACCTTTTTCAGCTGTCCACCGTCCACCGTCCCTCAGACCATGTGGTGGGCTGGACTATATTTTGGGGGAAAATAGGAACGAATTTCTATGACCCACAAATAACGCAGAGGTGCATTTTAAATAAAAGCACACATTCTACTCATGGAAAAACACACCGATTCCCAGACCGTCTGCGGGCTGGATTGAGAAGGCGATTGAGCTGCATACAGCCCCTGGGCCTTAGGTTGCTTACCCCTGGCCTAAATAGAAGTAAGCCCCCACCCTTTGAACTTTACTGGAAAGCACAGCCCTTCCCCATTTCACACCATGAATCTGAAATGCTTCTATTCTTTGTTTAGATCTTAATCTTTCATTTACCATAACACAAGGTGCTCTTTTTGTACTGCTAATGGGACACCTTACACCAGTGTTTTCCAAACTTTGGAAACTCAAAAGACACACAAAGTTGTTTTTTCCTGGATTAAAACTGGGGGCAGGCTTCACTTGTGTGCTCAGATTGTCTCCCCACCTCCCCCCCCCACTTTCCCCTGTCAGGGAAAAAGATGGAGTTTGAATTAATGATTATAGATATAAATATACTGTGCTTTCTGGCCAATATTGATGCTTCTGGGATCCTCCCTTGAGATGACATCAATGCCCATATATGGAGAGGGATATAGAAACATAAAAAGAGCCTGCTGGATCTTTCCAGTGACTCATCTAGTCCAGCATCCTATTCTCACAGTGGACTGTGGGATACCAGCAAATTGGGAATCAGGCCCAAGAGCCCTCTCGCCTCCTGTGGTTTCAAGCAACTGGTAGTCATAAGCATTGCTACATCCAAATGTGGAAGCAGAGCATAGAGCCATCATAGTGCATGGGGCCTCCAAGAGCATCCACAGGGCAGGTGCTTCTAATTTGGGGAATCGCTGCCTTCCACAGACAAAACCATTTGCTTGTGCACACTTTCAGCCCAGCAGAGCCAATCAATGGGAAGAAAATGGAAACAACTTTAGTTCATGCTACAAAACGGGAGTGTGTTTAGAGAAACAACAGTTTCATGAACACACAGTTGCTCTCGTTGGAATGGCTACTACCACTTCCCTTTTGCAATATAATCATCGTTATTTGTAAAATCCCCACATCTAAAGGACTTTACGGACATTCTCTCGCAGTAAACCTTACAACCCCCTTGCAAGCTAAGTCAGTAATTATCCCTATATAGGAGGAGGGAAGCTGAAGCAAGGAGACTGCAGCTTGCCTAAAGTTACCTAGTGTGCTCATGGCAGGAATTGTAGCTCAGACTTTACCGTGCATTCCTAGACATGTCTACTCAAAAGTAAGTCCCACCAATTTCAAAGGGGCTCGCTCCCAAGTAAATCAGCATAGGCTGGACTAACTGACTATCATCCCAGGAAGTATTTAAAAGCCTCTCAATCACTGCATTCTAAAAGCTTGTTGGTAATATATGACCTGCTCCTGTCTTATTTGGAGCACATTTGAGGCTTCTAATCCAAAGTCCAGCTACTAGCCAAGCCCATTTTTCTTTGAATTCATATGATTTGGATGAATCACAGCCAGTGGCATTGTGGTTTCAGGTTAGATGTAGATTTATTCATCAGCTGTTGCAGCCATAACAACAAAACCTCATATACATCAGAAACTTTGGACAACAGATACTGTGTTCAGCTCATGGTATCACAGCCCTAAGGTCCAAGAAAACATAATCAAAGCAAGCACCACATATCCAGCATCAAAGCCACTGGCATTAAGAATGAATAGCAACCTCTCTTTAAAAATGTAGTTAGTCTAAGCTTCATCATCCATAGACTTCTGTAGCAGTGACATAAAGACCTACACAGGAGAATTTATTTACAGTCATAAAGGTAAAGGTAAAGGTACCCCTGCCCGTACGGGCCAGTCTTGACAGACTCTGGGGTTGTGCGCCCATCTCACTTAAGAGGCCAAGGGCCAGCGCTGTCCGGAGACACTTCCGGGTCACGTGGCCAGCGTGACATCGCTGCTCTGGCGAGCCAGAGCCGCACACGGAAACGCCGTTTACCTTCCCGCTGGTAAGCGGTCCCTATTTATCTACTTGCACCCGGAGGTGCTTTCGAACTGCTAGGTTGGCAGGCGCTGGGACCGAGCAGCGGGAGCGCACCCCGCCGCAGGGATTCGAACCGCCGCCCTTTCGATCGGCAAGTCCTAGGTGCTGAGGCTTTAACCCACAGCGCCACCTGCGTCCCTATTTACAGTCATACCTCGGGTTAAAGTAGCTTCGGGTTGAGCATTTTCGGGTTACGCTCCGTGGTGACCCAGAAGTAACGGAACGCGTTAGTTCTGGGTTTTGCTGCTCGCGCATGCGCTCAAAATGACATCACGTGCATGCGCAGAAGCGGCGGTCGCGACCCACGCACACGCAGACTGTGTTCGCTTCAGGATGCAAACGGGGCTCCGGAACGGATCCCGTTCACATCCAGAGGTACCACTGTATAGGAAATGTGCGTGTATATATGGGGGGGTTGGTACCTCTGGTGAGGGACACATCATGCTCCTTCTGTTTTTTTTTTATAAAAATTTTTATTAAAAGTTTTGTTAATACAGTAGAGAAAAGACAGAACAAACAAATAGAAAAAGAAACAAACATAAAATTTAACATCTTATAATACCCATCTGTTCTTCATCTTTTAGACTTCCTCACATCTCCCACTCTTGCTTTCCAAATTATAAAACCTTAACAAGCAACTTATCACCTTGTTTCAATTCTTATTGTGCACATTTCCAGTGTTTTGTCCCTAACTTTAAATACTTTTATCTAGGTCTTACATACCCGATTTTAACACGATGTTCGTTCAAAATTTATTTTTCTCATAAAATTCACTCATTCTCATAATCTTCTCTACTAACTTTATGGGCCCTGTTATTTTCAAATCTCTCATCCTTCTTAGCACTCATATAGTTTACAACGTTTTTGTAGATAGTCCTTAAATTTCTTCCAATCCTCTTCCACAGACACATCATGCTCCTTCTGGGGTAGTGTATCCACCTTTGGTTCCTACCCTGTCCTCAGCTCTCACCTATGGCTCCTAGAAGCTGTCACCATGTGAAAGTGGCCACATCCTGGGAATGGATTCGACTGGCTGGCTAAACCAGAGGTGAGAGTGGCTGATAGTTCTCAACCCCTGAGTGAATTAAGGGCTTCCCCTACATGTGAAAACAGGCTCCGGAGGATTGAGCAGACAAGACCAATACTGGGTGCAAAAGTCAAGAAGGCGGTTTCCACAAATGCTGTAGAGGGAAGTAAGGGTCAGATGGGGCTCGTCCAACTGGGAAAGGAGCCCATCTAGGAGAAGGAAAACTCTGATCCTAAACCTACGCTGCCTTGTGCTTATAGTCATATAATTCGGGAGTAAATACTGAGGAAGAATCCACACCCACTGCCTTGCGGGACATCTTCAGGAGAAGAAAAGGCTAAGGAGTAAAAAGGTAAAGGTAAAGGTACCCCTGCCCGTACGGGCCAGTCTTGACAGACTCTGGGGTTGTGCGCCCATCTCACTTAAGAGGCCAGGGGCCAGCGCTGTCCGGAGACACTTCCGGGTCACGTGGCCAGCGTGACATCGCTGCTCTGGCGAGCCAGAGCCACACACGGAAACGCCGTTTACCTTCCCGCTGGTAAGCGGTCCCTATTTATCTACTTGCACCCGGAGGTGCTTTCGAACTGCTAGGTTGGCAGGCGCTGGGACCGAGCAGCGGGAGCGCACCCCGCTGCGGGGATTCGAACCGCCGACCTTTCGATCGGAAAGCCCTAGGCGCTGAGGCTTTAACCCACAGCGCCACCTGCGTCCCACAAATTTGGAGTGGAGTCCCTAAGGCGGTTAGGTGGCGCCTTGTACGCCTCCTTTTGGCAACTCCTGCAGCCAAGCTGTGGCCAAACATATTGCCCTGCTGTCCTTTGGCCCCCATCCGTGAGGCCGAGAGAGGGGTCTTGTCATTTGGGCAGCTCAGGACCTCCAAACACACTGCCCAGGCTTGCATCCCAGAGAGGTCACTTCATTGCTGCTAATGCAAGGAAAGCACTGCAGAAAGCATTACTGGTCTCTGCAGCCACAACAGGTGCTGCGATTCTCCAGCTGTTTGACTCTTTGAAAGTTTTAAATTATTGCTGTTCGTTTTATATTGATAATTTTATTGCTTTATCTTTTTTGGAAACCGCTTTGAGGAGGTTATTTCACACTCCTGCGGTGTGTAAATGTTACTAATAAATAGTCGTGTTAGCCCAAGGGCTACTGACAGCACCGCAGGATCCCTCCTCTCCGTTTCATGCACCCACCCCACTTTGCCAAATCTGCTTCAAAGAGTTGGCGCAAACCCGGAACAGGTTTAGGGGGTGTGCAGGGGGAGGAGAGGTGGGGGACAATAGCACTCCCCAATGCAATGAAGGTGCCAGACCTTCCCGGAGTCCATTCTGAAAGTTCTTTAGGCTACCTCTCCTTCTGTTTACCTTAGAAAACTCCAAATCGTAGGTTGCTGGCTTGTTTCGCAGGCCCTGCCCTTTTTAAGGGGGTGTTTGGAAGTGGGGTTGACAATGCAGGCTTATGGCAGCCAGTGACTCACTCACTTTTCCTGCCTCTTATCTGTGTGCAAAGTTCACACTTCTTTAATTCATCTTTCAGGTTAGTAGAACTTCTTGACGAAAAGGCATTGCTTATGCAAGATAATTACTCATCTGGGGAGGGCAAAAGGTCAGGAGAACCCCAGGCAGGAAATGCAGTCAGGGGAGGGGCGGGGCAGAAGTTAAGGGGAAAGTGCCTGGTGCGAATTTTGCCCAGGCATTCAAATTTCACAGTCAACTTGAAGCCAAAAGTGACTCCGTTCGTGCACCTATCCAAATCAGCCCCAGATGGAAGACAACTGGGCTTGGCTCTTACGGCTCAATATTTCTCCCAACAACCGCTGCTTCAGGCTGCCAATCGCTTCATTTCTCTATAGTCCCTTCAAATCAGAATTGTGCCTGCTGTCCCTTCTCCCAGTCCCTTGGACATTCATCTGACAGTTTGCACAAGAATATAGGAAGCTGCCTTACAGCATGTCAAGACCACTGGTCCAACCAGCTCAGTATCAGCTGGTAGCAGCTCTCCGTGGTTTCAAGTCTCTCCTAGACCTACCTGGAGATGCTGTGGGGGGTTGAATTTGGAACGTCCTTCTTGCAACTCAGATGCTCTGCCACTGAGCCATGGACCTTAGCTGTGTGTATATAAGTGGAACTCAGTTAGGCTTTTTCACAGCCAGGAACTGTGCAAATGAATATGTGTGAGGTTCATTTAGGTCTGTAAATTGTAGCCCTGTGAAGGAAATACAGGTTTCCTAAGAACTCTCCAAGGGACGCAGGTGGCGCTGTGGGTTAAAACCGCAGAGCCTAGTACCTGCCGATCAGAAGGTCGGCGGTTCGAATCCCTGCGACGGGGTGAGCTCCCGTTGCTCGGTCCCTGCTCCTGCCAACCTAGCAGTTTGAAAGCATGTCAAAGTGCAAGTAGATAAATAGGTACCGCTCCGGCGGGAAGGTAAACGGCGTTTCCGTGCGCTGCTCTGGTTTGCCAGAAGCGGCTTAGTCATGCCGGTCATTCTGGGAGCTGTACGCCGGCTCCCTCGGCCAGTTAAGCGAGATGAGCACCACGACCCCAGAGTCGGCCACGACTGGACCTAATGGTCAGGGATCCCTTTACCTTTAAGAACTCTCCAACCCCTTAGCAAACTACAGCTCCCAGAATCCTTTGTGGGGGGAGCCTTGAGTGTTTAAAGTGGTATCACAGCTTGTATGGTAGCCAGAGTCAGATCAACTGTCCATCAGGCTATCCACAGCTTCAGACAGAAAGCCTTGCCCAGTCCTACGTGGAGACTCTGGGTGTTGAACCTAGGGTATGTTGCATATAAATGGTATAGTAAATATGGATATTAAATATATCCAATTAAAACCTGGCTGGGTATTTCCCCCGCTCCTCTCCTGCCCCCAAATCTAAACAGTGCCTCTAGATGGACAGCAACTGTCCACACAGGCTACAAATTCTGCCAGCATAGCACGAGAAAAATGTACCCCAACTTCAGAAACACTAATTTACTCATTTCTTAGTGACCGGCGGTCACTAACAGGAAAAACAGTGGCAGGGATGGAACAAGCATGCAAAAAAGGAGAGTCCTGCTGTTGACTTTCACACACTGCTCAAAACCCCCCAGACATAGGAAACAACAAGTTGAAAGCAGTTTATGCAATCTGCTCACATGATTCTGGCGATAGGTCACCAGAAGCACTCACATCACTTAACGGAGACAGTTGACAAGTCACAGCATGCAGCCTAACCTTTGCCTCGCTGCAGTTAATTTTTAAATGAAGGGCACTGTGCACCAGCAACACAACAACACAACTGGCTGTTGTTCCAAGGGGAGAGTTCATAGTTCAGAGACAGAACATCGGCTCCTCACACAGAAGGTCTCCCAGGTTCATTCCCCCAGCATCTTCAGGTAGAAAGACACCTGTCTAAAACTCTGGAGAACTCCTCTCTGTCATTACTGAGCTAGAGGGTCCGTGACCTGGCTTGGTATGTTCCTAAATGCCAGCCTGTCTTGAATACTTGCTGGAATCTCCTAGTATAACATTCTTGGAATTCATTAACAGACTGTCGCGTCCCCAACAAAAAACCTGGTGTGCCCCATCTCATATTTGTGCATCTCATTCTACCTGTCTAAGTGCAGAACCTTACATTTGTCCCCACTGAAACTCTTTTGGTTAGTTTGGGGTTCAATAGGGACAAATATTTATATATTGTATTTCTCTTTTCTCTTTTCTTTTTGCTGTAAGTTGCTTGGAGACCTTTGAGCGACAAGCAACTATTAAGTCTAATACAGTGTACCTTGGTTCTTGAACACCTTGTGACTCGAATCTTTTGGCTCCCGAATGCCGCAAACCCAGAAGTGAATGTTCCAGTTTGCAAACTTTTTTGGGAAGTCAAATGTCTGATGCGGCTTCTGCGGCTTCCGGTTGAGTGCAAGAAGCTCCTGTGGCCAATCAGAAGCCGCCCCTTGGTTTTCAAACATTTTTGGAAGTCAAACGGACTTCTGGAATGGATTCCATTCAAGAACCAATGGATTCCGTTCAAGAATAAATACAGTGGTACCTCGGATTACATACGCGTTCAGGTTACAGACTCCGCTAACCCAAAAATAGTACCTCGGGTTAAGAACTTTGCTTCAGGATGAGAACATAAATCGTGCTCCGGCGGCGCGGTAGCAGCAGGAGGCCCCATTAGCTAAAGTGGTGCTTCAGGTTAAGAACGGTTTCAGGTTAAGAACGGACCTCCGGAACGAATTAAGTACTTAACCCGAGGTACCACTGTACCCCAGACAGACCTGTCATTCACTTATTTGTCTTAATCCCCATTTAAAGGTGCCTGCCTCGTGGCCATAGCCACATCTGACAACTTTTAGAAACGAGTGGTGCCTTGTGTACTGAAGAGCTTTCTGATCCAGCTGGCCAAGTTCTGCATTTCTAAACGTTGAGCTGTTTATTATTGTCCCAGCTGCATGTGACATTGTTTGACTTGGAACTTTTAAAACGTCATTTCAGTACTAGGCAACAACTCTTTTTTAATTCTTCTCACAGGCCTTTAAAATCTGATCCTTCTGCCCCTTGGCATGGAAGTTCAACCTCTCCCCTGCAAAGTCCACAAAAAGCAAAAACACACAAATACATGTGTGTGTGAATCCGCCCCCACCCTTATTTTATTTGTTTCATAAAATTTATATCCCGGTATTGCTTGGTTGTATAAAACCTCAAAGTGGTTTGCAAAGGGATAAAACAATAAAACCAAGAAGAAGAAAAATTACAACCCTGCATAAAAACACACAAAAGTTAAAATACTGAAACAGATTCAAATTACCCGTATTTTTCGCTCTATAAGACGCACCAGACCACAAGATGCACCTCGTTTTTGGAGGAGGAAAACAAGAAAAAAATATTCTGAATCTCAGAAGCCAGAACAGCAAGAGGGATCGCTGTGCAGTGAAAGCAGCAATCCCTCTTTCTGTTCTGGCTTCTGGGATAGCTGTGCAGCCTGCATTCGCTCCATAAGACACACACACATTTCGCCTTACTTTTTAGGAGGGAAAAAGTGAGTCTTGTAGAGCAAAAAATACGGTACCTTGACTTCCTAAGCATCTGGGTAGACTTGTCGGAACAAAAAGGTTCTTGCAGACACCGAAAAGGTTCTTGCAGACATCCAAAAGGTTCTTGCAGACACCAAAAAGATTACAGTGAAGGTGCCTGCTTGCTCTCAAGAGGCAGGGGGTTCTAAAGTGCAGTCACTGCTGCACTAAATGATGGGGTTCTTAAAAATGCAGGTATTATGTGGCACCTGTAGTAGGGCCAGTTCTGCTGATCAAATAGGTCAATTGGGGACATGTGAGGTGAGGCGATCTCGTAGGTACATTGGTCCCAAGTTGCTAAGGGCTTAATAAACTAATCGTAGCACCTTGAACCGAGAGTTGCCATATGTCCAATTCCAATGGCGAAATTACCATTGGGGGAAATTTCAAAAAATCAGCAATACGTCCGGGTTTTTGCAAACAGAACCAGGAAGCTCAACAACTATTGAACCTGGTCCAGTAGCAAATCAGCAACCAGTGCAGATCTCTGAGCGCAGGTGTCGTATGCCGACAAGGCCCCACTCCTGTCAGCAATCGTGCTGCAGCATTTTGAACTACAGTGGTGCCCCGCAAGACGAATGCCTCGCAAAACGGAAAACCCGCTAGACGAAAGGGTTTTCCATTTTGGAGGCGCTTCGCAAAACGAATTTCCCTATGGGCTTGCTTCGCAAGACGAAATGTCTTGCAAGTTTTTCCGACTTTCCCCCCCCCCCTTTTTCTAAGCCGCTAAGCCACTTATCTGCTTATCCGCTAAGCTGATAAGCCGCTAAAAGCCGCTAAAAGCCGCTAAGCCGCTAATAGCGCTAATCTGCTAAGCCGTCAATGGGCTTGCTTCGCAAGACGAGAAAACCGCTAGACGAAGAGAATCGCGGAACGGATTCTTTTCGTCTTGCGAGGCACCACTGTAACTACAGCTTCCAGCTCAAGTGCGAAGGAAATCCTACATAGAGCACATTGCAGGAATGAGCTTGCTACTGACTCGCCCTGCCCAAGGTAAGCAGTAATGGGGGTTCTTGCTTCTCTGTGCTGAATTGAACTGAAGCAACAGGAGGAAGAGATTGGAAAAAGTCTTGCCATCGTGGGCATGGGTGGCCGAATGCAAAGGAAGGCCTTAGGCTGGGCTGGGGGGCTGGATCAGATGTCCCCCACCTTATATGGGGCACTTTGGCAGGTGAGCAGGTCTACTCACCCATCAATCACCTGCTGTCAACCGTTTATTTTATGATTTATTGCACTTATATGCCACCTTTCTCCTCCAAGAGGCCCCAGGTGGGGTACATGGTTCTCCTCCCCAGTTCATCCTCACAACAACTTTGTGAGGTAGGTCAGGCTAAGAGATGGTGACTGGCCCAAGGTCACCCAATGGGCTTCATGGCTGCATGGGGATTCGCACTCTGATCTCCCAGCACTCTAACCATTACTCCACATGGGCTCTTGACATCAGGTAAAGTGTGAGAGGTTGGAAGGAATAAAGTTTTGATTACTTGCTGGACCCTTGGAAGAGATTGCCATGCAGCCCCAACCACCAAGTCTGCTCGGTGGCCCCTGGGCTCACCTTATTTCCAGGACAAAGACTGGAGTAGTTGCCACTGAGTTTCAAGTCCTGCATGGAGACATGGTCCAGTTAAAAGGAAGGATCCTGCCAGATGCCAAAGAATTTGTTGTGAAACTGGGCCAAGACCCTGAGAACCTCGTTCTTCACTTCAACCTGCACTTTGACCCCCAGAAGTGTCGGAACATCATTGTGTGCAGCTCCAAGGAAAATGGGCTGAGGGGGGAAGAGGAGGAGAGCATCTCCAAGTTCACCTTTCGAGCAAGGCGGCAGAGTTCAGCTTTCCTTCACATTCCTTACTTCTGAGATCAAGGTCTCCTGGATGATGACCACGATATCTCCTTCCCTAACTGGCTGGGCCTGAGGGTCCTTGAATACATGGCAGTGGAAGGAGGCTTCAGAATCAGAGCCCTCAGATTCCTTGAATCTTGATTTCCCGTAGTCCTGTAACATGTCCGAATAAATTCAACTTGGCTTTTTAAAAAAAAAATCAGGTAAAGTGTTTGTTTATCAAGACCGGCTTGAATTCAGTATTGGCTCCATTCCTGAACTCCAGTCTGGAGGTGGTGATTGGAACAGTTTTACCTCTGCATACCATCTGCTGAGAAGCTGTTGCCTTCCGGTGCCTAGCAGCCAACAGAATAGAAAGCAATTCATGTTTATTTCATTTGCAAATGCGCTCATGGTCCTGGGAGGATGGTCACTTAGGGCAAGGTGGGGCAGAGCCCTGTTAACATCCTTACAGATCAATTGCTTAAGTGTCTGCAGGGTATCTTTGCAAGGGAGGAGGATGGTGGAGAAAACCAGAACTAGTTGTCCCAGCCTCCAGGGACCTCTTGGGCTGCCTCACCTGCTCCACCACGGTCCAAAACATTAAGCAACCGCTGCTTCATTGCATCTCCTTTGGTGTCCTCATAAGCATTGCCTGCCTACAACCTACTTGTGATGAAACCCAGGTAGCAGCAAACCCTTGGTTTTACAAAATGCAATAAATTAAAGTCAGCAGAACTAAGTAAACAAGGCCTGCAGCTTAACCAACACTGCGATCAGAAAGCTGAACTGTATGATAGACTGCAAGCCAGCAGGAACAAACTCCTGACGTAATTTGGTGTTTATCAGGACTCGAGGGGGCAATAAAGTAAGCAAATAAGAGTTTCCTCCAACTGGATGACTGGCTGGAGGAAATGCAAAGTTTCACAATAGTTGCTTTGTCAGCCCCAGAGTCCAGACCAGGCTTTGACTTCTATCCTATATCCTTCCCAATAGAACATTGTATGAGTGTGCATCCTTACGGGCGTTTTAATTACAGGTGTTAATGGTTTAATGGGATTGCTCACTGTGCATTTTAATGGTGGATGTTCATATTTCAGTGCTTGTACCACTGGTTTTCATACTTGTGAACCACTTCAAAGCCTATTTTGGGGAGAAATGGCCCTGGGAACTGCGAGAAGCGAGAGTGTTCTTGTGCTTGGCTCCTGCTTGTGGGTTTCCCAAGTGTCATTGTGAGAACAGGATGCCTGGTTAGATAGGCAGCAGGCTTGATCCAGCAGGCTTTTCTCGTCTTCTCAACATTTATAGCATGTCGATCAATATATCTTGAATCTGAGGTGTATGTCTCTGTGTGTTAAACTTTAGAGCATCATATTTCCATACGCACAAACCTGCAGCTGCTAACCTCCATAAATGCAAACTTCTCTCTCATTTGGTAGCCTAAAGGTAAAGGTAAAGGTACCCCTGCCCGTACGGGCCAGTCTTGACAGACTCTGGGGTTGTGCGCCCATCTCACTTAAGAGGCCAGGGGCCAGCACTGTCCGGAGACACTTCCGGGTCACGTGGCCAGCGTGACATCGCTGCTCTGGCCAGAGCCAGAGCCAGAGCCAGAGCCGCACACGGAAACGCCGTTTACCTTCCCGCTGGTAAGCGGTCCCTATTTATCTACTTGCACCCGGAGGTGCTTTCGAACTGCTAGGTTGGCAGGCGCTGGGACCGAGCAGCGGGAGCGCACCCCGCCGCAGGGATTCGAACCGCCGACCTTTCGATTGGCAAGTCCTAGGCGCTGAGGCTTTAACCCACAGCGCCACCTGCGTCCCTCTCATTTGGTAGCCTAGCCAGATGCAAAACGGGGTGCAGTGGGGGAGCTGCTTCCTTCAGCCCCCACCCAGGCAGGTGCTGTTGACAGATATGATATTATCCGCTTGTAGTAGCCACTAGCCAATAAGAGCCTTCCAGCTATTAAAGCAATGCAAAATCCTGTAGAGAAGAGTGTGTTGCATGTCCAGACTGTGTGCTTGCAAACTATGGGTGCTATATCATTGGCTTAATGTACTCCCAGAAGGAATCTACATGCAGGCAGTAACTGCATTGTGGGCGTGGGCATCATCTCCAGCACGATTAGCATAATGGTTAATCTAGGCAAAAGTGTGACTCATGAAACAGGTCCATTCGGGCTATCAGGCTGCAGTTTAAATTTTAAGAGAGATGCAGTTAGCTTCATTGACACAAGTTTCCCCCCACTCTGAGTTATGATTCATATATTTTCTCTGGTTGTGCCCTATTGTTCTGCTTTGGCATCAAACCGCTCAGTCTAAGCCAGCTCACTTCCCTTTTGTATCACAGCCTCCATCTAAATGCCATCTTGCAGGGTAAGTGAGACAGACAGAGGGGCCCATTTCACAATAGCTCTTAGCAAACCAGTGAAATTTCCTGTGAACCAGAAGTGTGTAGTTCTAACTTTGTTACTTGGGTATGGAGAATGTGAGAACCAACATGTTGTTGGATTGCAACTGCCATCATAGGAACATAGGTGCCAGCCAGTGGTCCACTGAGCTCAGTATTGTTGCAGGCCAACGCAATCTCTGAGCAGTGCAAGATTCCAGGGGTTCCAGAAACATACCCAGAGTTCAGTTTCTTTGGAATGAGGCACAGCAGAGACTGCAGACTATGGTTTACTTACACATTTATACAACCTGAGCCTACGATGTAGGGGCTCACAACATTAACACTCCAGAAGGTATTGCTTCTCCCGTAGTCACAGCCTTGGATTCAAGCAGAATTTAGGCATGGCACTCACTCTCTGGCATTTCCTGCTTCTAGCCCGGCTCTCACATATGAGCCACAGAAGCAACAACTAAATATTTTATCATTCAAGCAGCACCCTTTGGCACAAAGCAGTGGCTTCTCGATCCCTGCCACCCCCACAGGCACGCTTCTCATTGGTGGCTGCTCCCAGACTTTGGAACTCCCTCCCTAGAGAAGCCATACTGGCTCCCTCATTGCTGTCCTGTTTTATTCCAACAGTGAACTAACTGTTTTTAAGGAGAGGGCTGTAATAGTGTTGTGCTGTTTCCACCGTCTGCCTTTTAATAGATTTCATAGACCCAAAGGTTCAACCAGTCCAACCCCCTGCATGCAGGAATATCAGCTAAAGCATCCATGACAGATGGCCATCCAATCTCTGCTTAAAAACCTCCAAGGAAAGAGAGTCCACAACCTTCCAAGGGAGTCCGTTCCACTGCCGAACAGCTCTTACTGTTAGAAAGCCCTTCCAGATGTTTAGTTGGAATCTCCTTTCTTGTAACTTTGATCCATTGGTTTTAGTCTTACCCTCCAGAGCAGGAGAAAACAAGCTTGCTCTATCTTCTACACGACAGTGCATGAGATATTTGAAGGGGTGGCGCTGTGGGTTAAACCACAGAGGCTAGGACTTGCCGATCAGAAGGTCGGCGGTTCGAATCCCCGTTATGGGGTCAGCTCCCATTGCTCGGTCCCTGCTCTTGTCAACTTAGCAGTTTGAAAGCACGAAGTGCAAGTGGATAAATAGGTACCGCTCCGGCGGGAAGGTAAACGGCGTTTCCGTGCGCTGCTCTGGTTCGCCAGAAGCGGCTTAGTCATGCTGGCCACATGACCCTGAAGCTGTACACTGGCTCCCTCGGCCAATAAAGCGAGATGAGCGCCGCAATTCCAGAGTCGTCCGTGACTGGACCTAACGGTCTGGAGTCCCTATACCTTTAATGATCATTTACGAAGAGTTGGACATGACTAAAGGACTAAACAACAAAGCTTTTTAAAAATTTGTGCTGTTTTAATTTGTGTAAGCCACCTTGAGTCCTGGTCCAGGGAAAAGGAGGGAGATAAATAAATATAATGATAATGTACTCAAATGATCTCCCTGCACAAACCCTGTTTGGCAGAGGCATAGTCTTCTAGGGTTGCCAGCTTCTCAACCTGCTTCTGCTGCTGTGCCCTTATTGAACTGCAGGTTGACTGGCATCAAGTGATGGGGGACCAGCTTCTCCAGGCTTGGGGATGAAATGTCACCACCTGCCAATTTGGGCAGATGCCGCAGACTCTGCTAAATGCATAGGAGCTGGGGCAGGTAGACAAGCTGGCAGCCATAGTGGAAAGAAACACCTATAGGTATCCAGTGTGGGGGTGAGAACTCTGCTACCCCTGATAATAAACAGTGTGATGGGCAAGTTTTCATCCCTTGGGGTGCTGATATTTAAAACCTAACCCTGAGCATTCACGGTGCCCTTATGTAACCTGCTCAAAGTAAATGATTTTTCTTTTATAGAACAAACACAACAAAAGAACCCCAAGATGTCTATAAAAAGAAGCATTTAAAACCCTACAGGTGTATTCACTAGAGGTTTTTTAGACACAGCACTGCAGTGGCTTAACAGTTCCCTTAGTAACACACAATTCAATTTACTACAAGGCAGCCACATGATCTCATTAAAAAACAAACCCAGTTGTGGCTACTCTTTATTTATAGCCATTTTAATGAGCGCTCGGTAGGAGAGGTTATTTTAGGATACTCACGGCCTGGATTTCCTGAATGCTGGCAGTTATGTAACGCTGAATGGAAAGAGAATTGAAGGATGGGGATGGAGACGCACAGTGGGTTTCAATTCCAAAGGCACAGTATTAATAGCACCTCTGATTTTTGAAGGAACAATGGATGTGCCAAAAGGGTGATATGGAAATATTATCAGGTGTTTTACTGCGCCCATCAAAATTAAGATACCTGCCTCCCTGCAAAAAAAAAAAAAAAGCTACTTATACAAGTTTCTCATCATATTTATGCAAGAATCTGTTCAAAAGCAAACACAGATTGACTTGCATATTTGACTTCTTGCGCCTTTTGGAACATTACACACTTGTGTGTACAGTGATGGCAGCCTCCCTTCCCCCCTTTCCCCTCCCCCTTAATCGTCTTACCAGAAATGTTTCTGTTTGTGCAGTAAATCCAGTTCCTAAAACTGCTTGCGATCTCAGCGTTATGTAACCTCAGCAGATGGGCTCTGAGCAATTTTTATATATGTATGTCAATTCATATTACAATCTAAACAGGCTGCAATCATTTATCAGCTCATTTGTGGTGTGGAACCAAAACAGACTCCCGGCCTGTAAGTGGGTGTGCCTTACATTTCTCCATGCATGGCACCACATCAACATGAATAAATTACTTTATTATTCGGCAATATATTTGGAATCAAAATGCAAAGATTGCCCTACCTTTCCATGCCCCATACCCCAATAGCCATATCCACTCCCAAAAGCCCTATCAAAGTTTTCTTTTCCACCAGCCAAACTGACCTTCTCTCTTCCCACAAGGCAGCTGTACTGACTTTCAGCAGCACAGAACTAATCTCTTCATCCACAGTTTGTGCATTCATCAGCGTTATGTACTGAAGTTCTCTTTTTTTATAATAGATTTTATTAAAGTTTTGAAGGTTACAGAAAGAAAAGTAGAAAAAGTTAAACAAACAAAGCACAAAAAACAACACACAAATCCAACCTTTACATAACTTTCTTTCCTTTGCTTATTTCCTTGACCTCCTCACATCTCCCTTTTTTGTATTCTAGTTCAATTAGATATTTCATCAAATCTTTTCCATCTTTGTTTTTATCCTAAAAATTTATCTTGATATACTATAATTTTACATTCTCCTCTTTCACTAATTACCAATCCATTTTTACTTAATCCTTTATAACATTTCTGCTAAAACCACATAGCTTCATTCCAACATCCTTCTAACATTCCTTAATTTTACAATGTTTCTGTAGATAAACTTTAATTTTTTTCCAATCTTCTTCCACTGACTCTTCTCCCTGGTCTCGGATTCTGCCAGTCATTTCCGCCAGTTCCATGTAGTCCATCACCTTCATCTGCCATTCTTCCTGGGTGGGTAAATCTTGTGTCTTCCAATACTCTGCAATAAGTATTCTTGCTGCTGTTGTGGCATACATAAAGAAAGTTCTATCCTTCTTTAACACCAATTGGCCGACCGTGCCCAGGAGAAAGGCCTCTGGTTTCTTCAGAAAGGTATATTTAAATACCTTTTTCATTTCTCACCCTGGGCCAGCAGGGGAATACTGTAGATAGTTATGCAAATAAGGGATCGAAAGTGACGTTCAGTGATTGGATAGTTTTAGAAAATTGTTACAGTTACATTGTACTGGAGCTCTATATAAGCAGGCTGACTGAACCCTTCAGTTCAGTTCTGTCCTGGCCTGTGAATAAACAAGAGCTGTTTGAAGAATCGCTGTGTCGTCTGATATGTTCACCCACAACTTAACAGTCAGTGTTTTGTGATATTTCCCAAGTTAACCAGTCGGATCCTTCCCTTCTACCACAACAGAAACAAATGAACTTAATCAACAGCAACCTACTCTAGTTTCATGAGCTTTTCGGTCAATTAATATAGTAGGTATCTGCTCAGTTATCTCCACCTCCCCCGTTCATTTTTGTCAAAGTGAATTTTGCTGGCTCCTTTGCCAGGCCGCCAACAGATGCCAGTGGCAGTCAGTGGGGCAGTGGAGGTGGGATGGTGTTGCTCTCCACCCTTCCAAACCCCAAGTTTGGAGGACTTGGGGAGGAGCTTGGCATGGGGTGCTCAGCACAGTGGAACTGCCAATCCAGTGCTTGTGCCACTGCATGCACCCTGCACTGAGCTCAGGAATCTGCTTTGCCAACGCTGACCTGCCACAACATCAGCTGCTGCCTGATCCCCTTTTAAGAGGAGACTCTTGGGATTAAAACCTGGAGCAGTCTTCTTGCAGCGCACCTGCTCCAGCACTGAGCTACGGTAAGAACATAAGGAGAGCCTTACTGAGTCAGATCAAAGGCCTGCATTGACCAAACAGATGCCTCTGGGATGCTCACAAACAGTGCAAGAGACGATTGCTCTTTCCCACCGTTCTTCCCCAGCAGAGGAGGGATCATCACCTTGTTGTGGTGAGTGGGCTTGCACGTTCCTATGACCCTTGTGAGCGAAGCCGTCGAGAATCTCGTACTCCCAGCAGGGTCACCTAAGGCGGTAAGGTCAAAGGGAAGGAGCTAGACAAAGAATGATCCAAGAAGTCCTCAACAGCAGAACAGGAGGATGATAACAAGTGGTATGTTACAACGGCTGTGAAGGCAGATGAAGGCTGCAGCAGATAGCAATCTACTGGTTTGCCATGACTACTCATGCCATCAGAACAGAGCCCTACTGCGAAGACTGTGTGTTGGTCAGCGTGCACTGATCTACACACATAAAACAAATTCACGCACAGGCATCTTCCAAAAACCCATCCCAAACCCCAAAAGTCCCATGGCGATTGGCAAATGGTAACGGGAACAGGATCGTGAAATCTGGTAGCCCCTAGTCATGAACCGGCACATGGGCAGTGGATACAGATTCAGTCGTTCTGACTCAAGGAACGAGGCAGTTGAGCAGCTTGGCAGCTGTATCCATGACTGAGCAGCCCTTTTTAGGATCCACTCCGCTCACCCCGAAAGGGGGAGGGGCTAGAAAAGGTGCCCTAAACATAGTCTGGCTCCCTTTTCCCCTGAGTGGATTACCGCACCCAGTGGGGTCACCACCTAGCGGTCGTAAAAGACCACACCGTGATCAACTCCCTCCCCGGAAACCCATGTCCCCACTGTGGAAGGGTGTGTGGTTCCAGAATTGGCCTCCACAGTCACTTATGGACTCATTGTTAAAACTGTGTTTATGGAAGACAATCTTACTCGGCTACGAGTGATCGCCAAGGAAGAAGTAGGCATCAATGATCCCTCCTCAACACAAACACACAAAATACTCTGGGAGAGAACAGAAAGATGGGAAAAGCTGTGGCACAGTAGTAAGATATCTGGCTTGCATGGTCCCATATTCAATCTCCAGTCAGGGATGGGAAAGGTGTCTGCCTGAAACCCTGGAGAGCCAGTCCTAGAGTCCTAGAAATAGATTAATAGAAATGTAGAGTTGGAAGGGACCCTGAGGATCATCTAGTCCCACCCCCTGAAATGCAGGAATATGCAGTTATCCCGTCCGGGGATGGAGCCTGTGACCTTTGTGTTGTCATCACTACTCTCTAAACCAACTGAGCTAAATGGACCAAGGGTTTTCACTTGGCACAAGGCAGCCTCCTATGTTCCACATATTGCCAAGAGCTACAGGGAAAGCAAGCTGAAGCTTATATAATGATTTGGAAATAAGCAGCTGCATCTTGGGACTTTAATTTCCTTTAAAATACTCAAGATATCTATCTGCCCTTGTTGCCTTAAAAGAAAAAGGTGGAGGTGGGAAAGTGGCAGAATCAATCTTTTTTCTGTTTGTGTAGCATGATTCCCTTTTGAATGCACGCGAATACACCCATGTTACATTTTTGGCAGGGACTCAAAAATCCTGCTTGTTTTAGAATAGCTTTCTTCTCCCATGAGTGATGTAATTGACTTGACTCTGTATTCCTAAGCATTGCACAACTGGGTTAGTTGATCTAAGCAGGCTAATCCTGTGAAACACCGATTTGGCAAGGGCCCAGTTTTTGCCCAGCAGTTGGCAGAGCACAATTCAAGAAGGGCTGTTATTTTTGGGATGCAAGAGGGAACACCTCGATTAGGGCCAAGATGATGGCAGGTCAGATGAGGACGGTGAGTCGGTTTGTTTGTTTGTTTGTAAATGGGTTTCCGCAAAGCTCCTTGAGGACTCTTGTGATTGAACTAAGCCAGATACTGTGTTGGGCTCTTATGCAAGGGAAATAAAGGGAGCTGGCGGGATTCTTCACCTCTGCAATGTGACTTGCCTATACAGAACATTGTGTAGTTTCCAAGGAAGACAGCCTGCCCAAGATCAGGAAAGGTAACATTGTGTTAGGTAGATTAATAGACAACTCCATACCCTCCAACATTTCTCCGATGAAAATAGGGACATCCTATTCCATATTAGTAATTTTATTATTTAAACCCTACCCATCTGACTGGGTTGACATAGCCACTCTCGGAGACTTCCAACATACAGAAACATAGAAAACTATACAGGGTTGCTGTCAGATGTCTTCCAAAGGTTATATAGTTACAGTGGTTACATACGCTTCAGGTTACATACGCTTCAGGTTACACACTCCACTAAGCCAGAAATAGTGCTTTAGGTTAAGAACTTTGCTTCAGGATAAGAACAGAAATTGGGCTCCGGCGGCATGGCAGCAGGAGGCCCCATTAGCTAAAGTGGTGCTTCAGGTTAAGAACAGTTTCAGGTTAAGTATGGACCTCCGGAACTAATTAAGTACTTAACCTGAGGTACCACTGTACTTAACTCCTTGACTTGAGGGTTGCATAACTCCATACTCTCCAACATTTCTCCGATGAAAATAGGGGCACCCTACCATACCCTCCAATATTTATCTGATGAAAATAGGGATGTCCTATGGAAAAGTGGGACATTCCAGGATCAAATCAGAAACTGGGGTGGCTTCTGTAAACCTGGGATTGCTCCTGAAAAACAGGGACATTTGGAGGGTCTGCCAAGAGCAGGCTTCCTCAACCTCGGTCCTCCAGATGTTTTTGCCCTACATGTTTTGATCCCTAGCTAGCAGGATCAGTGGTCAGGGATGATGGGAATTGTAGTCTCAAAACATCTGGAGGGCCGAGGTTGAGGAAGCCTGGCCAAGAGCATCATTCATATGCATCCATTTGTACAGGACAGTTCTTTGCTTGCAATAGTTAAGAAGATTCAAGGTTTCTTTCCACTGGCGATACAAATTTATTTGTTAGTTATTATACTTGGATCCCACCCCTGCTCCCGAAGGAGCCCAGAGCACGAAGCATTAAAACAGATTCACTATCCATTGCAAAGAACGAAACATACATTTTAAAAAAGGGAAAAAACCCTATCATGGGAGTGCCATTCATCTCTTTCTTTTCTAATCGGACCCATCACATACCCTCATGTTCAGAAATCAAACAGGCAGCAAGGCTTAATTGACAAGTTTCATCATAGCAACTGATGTTTAGTAATTACCCCACCCACCAACTTGCAACCTAAAACAAAGCGAAACATATTTAAAAGAATTTAAACCAAATGAAACATTGACAAACCATCAGAAAACATTTGAGGATAGTTGCAAAAGTCCATATAGTAAAAGCTATGGTTTTCCCAGTAGTCAGGTATGGAAGTGAGAGCTGGACCATAAAGAAGGCTGATCGCCGAAGAATTGATGCTTTTGAATTATGGTACTGGAGGAGACTCTTGAGAGTCCCACGAACTGCAAGAAGATCAAACCTATCTATTCTGAAGGAAATCAGCCCTGAATGCTCACTGGAAGGACAGATCCTGAAGCTGAGGCTCCAATACTTTGGCCACCTCATGAAAAGAGAAGACTCCCTGGAAAAGACCCTGATGTTGGGAAAGATGGAGGGCACAAGGAGAAGGGGACGACAGAGGACGAGATGGTTGGATACTGTTCTCGAAACTACCAGCATGAGTTTGACCAAACTGCGGGAGGCAGTGGAAGACAGGAGTGCCTGGCGTGCTCTGGCCCATGGGGTCACGAAGAGTCGGACATGACTAAACGACTAAACAACAACAACAAAAAGCCATCTTGAAACATTCCTTTTTACAAAACAAATCACATATCCTGACAGTTGCTAAGTTCAAGGTTGCCACGGGCAGTATCTATCAGTCATCAAATACCTGGGTAAAGAGAAATGTCTCCAAATTTCTCCTGAAATTCAGTGGTGAAGGAGACAGACGCTCCTCCCCAGGGAGGGCATTCCACAGATGGGGAGCCACCACTGAGAAGACCCTGCCAGTGCCAATCTGGCAGCAGCTGTTGGTGGTGCTGGCAGCAGAGCCTTTCCTGCCAAATGTAGGGTCCAGCACACTTCCCATTTGTCCAGGGACTAGCCATGATGGAAGCAGCTTTGCATGTAGCTTCTGTATGGGAGATGCCCTTTAATAGCCTTCTTCTGAGCCAGATGTGCCATATTTTTTTTTAAAAAAAATTATTTTCACTTCCACATTTCCACATTCACATTTGCCAACAAAAAACAATACATTTATTCACCGGCTTCCCTGCCCTGCCCCTTCTAGGTTTCCTTCTAATTATCCTCTGCTGCTGTATATTCTAATTACTCCATATTAATTCTTTTTCATGTCCTGCTAATGTTTTACTTTGTGTACAATGATTCTTTAAATATTCTACAAACATTTCCCACTCTTCTTTACTCTTTGTTCCTGGTCTCTTATTCTATATTCCTTCAGTTTCATTTGCTGTTGCTCCTTCGTAGGTACTGAACCCTCCCTGCATTTCGGCGCATATACCATTCCAGCTGCCTTGGTTGTGTTATAAGAATTTTAAGGTCATATATATATATATATATATATATATATATATATTAAATGTTCATAACTGTACCAAGCAAACACGTACAAATATGTAAACCCACATGTCTGAAACCCACAGAAAAGTCCTGAAACCATTTTCTCTCTCCCAAAATGACCTCAAATATTTCTCTGCAAGGTCAAAGGAAATGGGAAATCTCCCCATTGTCTCTTTCACAAATCCTGTCTTAAGGGCACATTTAAGATATGAATAGGGTGTGAGCCTGTGACCTGGATTTGGGAACTGAATAACAAAAAGAGTGGCCAAGATGCCCAGGTCATCCAATCAAGCATCCTAGCAGGCAGGAGAAAAAACAACACACTCAGATTTCTGTTGTAGTCCACCCCTCCTGTGATTTATGTATTGGGGGAGGTGGTCCTGAGATACACCCCTTCTGTGATGTATGTATGATGTTTCTGGGGGTGGTCTGGAGTTTGAGGGTGGGCAATTTAAAAAGTCTATATAAGGGCAGGCACATCTTTGTTCTGGGTCCTTCCCCCCCCCCCCCGTGTGTGTGAGGGAGCACCCTGTTGCAACACCTTTAATAAAGTTCAGGCTTACTAGCTGCTTTGCTTCTCAATATTCTCTGGTTGGTCTCTGTTATTTTCTCCTACCGATAGAGAACCTACAAAAGGACTCTACAGTCATACTTCGGGTTGAGCATTTTCGGGTTGCCCTCTGAGGCGACCCGGAAGTAACGAACGCGTTACTTCTGGGTTTCGCCGCTTGCGCATGCGCAGACATACAAAATGATGTCACGCGCATGCGTGGAAGTGGCGATCGCGACCCGCAGACGTGGGTTGTGCTTGCTTCAGGATGCGAACTGGGCTCCGGAACGGATCCCATTCGCATCCAGAGGTATACCACTATATATGGGCTCTTGGGTACCCCATAAGGCAGTCTTTCCCAACCTTGTGCCTCCAGCTGTTTTTGAACTACAACTCCCATCGTCCCTGACTAGCAATACCAGTGGCAAGGGATGATGGGAATTGTAGTCCAAAAACAGCTGGAGGCACAAGGTTGGGAAACACTGCCATAAGGGAAAAGGAGCAGTTTTTTTTTCTCATAATAGTTGCAGAAAGAAACAGATTATTTTGTTCTCTGGGGACCCGAGCCAGGTGTGCCGCCAGTCCCCGCAACCTGACCACACAGCGATGATGGTCCCCCAGAGCGAAGGGCACTGATGACATCATGAGCTCTCCATCTGTGTGGCTGACTTTCTACCCTCAACACAGGGCTACTCTGTGACGATAGATTCCTGGACACACCTATCCCAGTCCCAATGATGTGGGCTGGGACGCAGGAAGATGGCACGTCGACATGCCCTACTTTTACCTCTGAATACCAATAGCGTTGGAGCAAATAGAATAGGTCTGTTGCCTTCAACAGACCAGGTTCTGAGCTTCCTGGACACATCTGGCTGGGCACTGTGGGAAGGAAAGCTGATGCCTAGGTGGACCTTTGGACCTGATCCAAGATTGGCTCCTCATCGTATTGGTGCATTTAAGCTTGTTGGGATGGAGAGACAGACGTATGTTTGCATTAGATATGGAAATGTTTGTGAAATGTTCTTGACTTCCTTTCAACGCATTAACCCAGCGGGCCATCTCTGGCTGCCAAGGGTGTCTATATTGTTTGCTCAGCGTGTGTTAGCCTAAGAGGCCCTGACAGCTAGCTTGAAATGCAGTTTTAACCCACTTAGCACCCATTGTAGTGCTTTCCTTTGATCAAGCGGGTCCCATCCTTTCTGCTTTGTGTGCAAATATTTCCTGAAGACAAAGAGCCAATAACTGGATTTGGAGTAGATCATTTACCCACCCCACCTGGCTCCACTTGCACAGAGCTGAAGATCGCTTAGAAATAGCCACATTGCTGGTTACTTGGGGCAAGAAGAATGTCCTCCAGGCAAGGCATAGTGGTGGTAATAATAATAATAATAATAATAATAATAATAATAGAAGAGAATGTTGTTTTCTCCTCCACCACCATGCTCCCAAATGGCTATTATAGGTTATGTATGAACCACCAAATAATTTAGGTACAAATGCTCATTTCTTCCTAGGTAAACACTCTTCATGCTTGAGGGTCCGTTACGGTGCTCCTCCAGACATCGTTTTTATTTCACAATCATGATTATCTATGTCCATGATGCAATTGAGGCAATCCCACTCTCAGTGCTATTTGATGCTGCCAAACAATTGTGGCAATCAGACTGCTTCATTTCCCATCAGTGTACAGTGGTGCCCCACAAGACAAATGCCTCGCAAGACAGAAAACTCGCTAGACGAAAGAGTTTTCCGTTTTGGAGGTGCTTCGTAAAACGAATTTCCTATGGGCTTGCTTCGCAAGACAAAAATGTCTTGCGAGTTCCTGCGGGTTTTTTCCCTTCCCCCCCTTTTTCTAAGCCGCTAAGCCGCTTATCCGCTAAGCCACTAAGCCGCTAAAAGCCGCTAAAAACCGCTAATAGCGCTAATCCGCTAAGCCATCAATGGGCTCGCTTCGCAAGACGAAAAAACCGCTAGACGAAGAGAATCGCGGAACGGATTCTTTTCGTCTTGCGAGGCACCACTGTACTGTATATCCAGTAACGTCCTGGTGAAATCCTGTAAATGTTGAGACCACCAATGCTCTGGTTTCTTTTTGTCCCTTTTTTGGGGGGGGGGGGTTGCACTATAGCCTCTCTGGACAGCAATAATGTGGCAGCATTGAGGCAACATAGCAGGGCAGGCTAAAGCAGAATAAAATCCACACACTGTTATTGTGTCAAGGTCATGTTGCAGAGTTCACCCACAATAACACCCCAGCCTGGAGGGGCCCATGGACAGGTCCCAACACTTCCTAGTCCTGCGACACTTACTGTGCCCACCCAAGGTTCAGCTGCTGATGTGGCTGAAAACACACCTGTTGCATCTCTTCGTAGTAGCTCTGTGCCTTCCAGCATATGAAAAATTTCTCGATTAACAACACTTGATGAAATGTTGCATTAACTTGGGGAAATTGGCTGCATTCCTCAGATTCCTAGATGGGGCTCTGCAGGTGATGCCGACAGTCTGAAAAACCACAGAAATATTGATGTTCCTGCTTGCCTCTTACGCCTAAGCAGTATAACTAGTGAACTGGAAGGCCAAGAACTCAGCAAATGCAAACAGCTTTTCCTTCTCCTCCTTATAGGAGAGACCCTGGCACTGCCACCTCTAGGCTATAACTCCTTTTAAAAAGCTTGTTTCAAATGCCATGTTCCAGTCCCATGACTGGTTGATTTGGGTTCGATTTTATCTTTCTTTTCTCAAAGAGGTTCAAAGCAACTTACCATCAATAAAGGCTTGCCATTGTCACGATCTGCTGACCACTGCCCCATGTGGTGGAGGATCATTACTGCAGCTTCTTGGAGAAGACTCTTTCCTGATTGGGCCTGGTTCCACCCACTGACTGGCCATTGGCTCCTCCTGGACCGGAGGAAGTACATAAGAGCATCCTTTTCCAAGTGAGCCTTACTTAAGCAAGTCTGCCTGAGCTTTGCTGACTTAGACATTGCTGTCTAAGCTTATTCTTTGGTTCTGGCAGCTCTTTAGTTGTGACTCCCACCTTGACGCTTCTCTAGTTTCCCCTTGGGTCCTGACTCCCAGCTCCTGGCTTGCTCACTCTAGACTGCTGTCCATGGGCCACAGTGGTATCTCTACTTACAAACACGATCCGTTTCAGGGTGCCATTTGCACCCCAAGTCCGTAAGTAGAGTGCCACTACCACACGTGCGCAAAGCGTGATAGAGTGCTTCTGTGCATGCGCAAAGTGCGCAGCCAACCCAGAAGTAAACACTTCTGGGTTTACCACGTTCATTACCTGAGAAGCTGCAACGTTAAAAGGATATGCAATGAAATTCAACCAAGGGGATGTGAGGAAGTCACTTAACAATGTTAATAAGTGTAATTTTTAATAAGGCTATGATTTATGTTTGCTTGTCTTATGTGTTTGTTTATAGTGTTGTGACAACCAGTAAAAAAAAATTTTTTTGGGGGGGGGAGAAAAAGAAAAGCTGCAACATGAAGCAAACGTAACACGAGGTAGGACTGTAAATGAAGCGTTTCTCCTGTGGATGATTAATCAAGATATTATTCGCTCTTATGAGATAAAGACAACCTCAGTGCTGATTGGCATCATTCCACCAGATACCAGTTGCTGTTAACAAAGGCAAGCTCTTACTTGCCTCCATGCCCCGCTTCCAAGCTTCCCGGGGGAGGCATGCGAACAGCCACGCTGTAAGAAGCGAATTTCTGGATGCAAATGCCTCTTTGGTCTCATCCCACAAAGCACTTATCACATTTGGACTTCTGCAGATAACCAGCGTATTTTGTATGCATTTTGCTTATTTTGTGACATGTTCAGGAAAGCTTATACGCTCATTGCTGACCTCAGTGGAAAGTCCCTAGTAAGTTTATACTCCATCAGCGGAGTTTCCCAGAACACAGTTTCAAAACTACTGATATTGTGATTTTTTGAGATACATTTTAGATGCGTGTTCCTAGGATCTGCCCTATTCTTCTGATGTAAATTGTTTTAACTGATTTTGCTGTTGTATTTTTACATTGTAATAACCCACCCTGAGACCTTATACAGTGGTACCTCGGGTTAGAGATGGTTCAGGTTACAGACGCTTCGGGTTACAGACTCTGCTAACCCAGAAATAGTACCTTGGGTTAAGAACTTTGCTTCAGGGTGAGAAGAGAAATTGCGCGGTGGCGGCACGGTGGCAGCGGGAGGCCCCATTAGCTAAAGTGGTACCTCAGGTTAAGAACAGTTTCAGGTTAAGAATG
This sequence comes from Podarcis cretensis, assembly GCF_951804945.1. Classification (NCBI taxonomy): domain Eukaryota; kingdom Metazoa; phylum Chordata; class Lepidosauria; order Squamata; family Lacertidae; genus Podarcis; species Podarcis cretensis. Next base: position 10,094,272 of record NC_137170.1, on the reverse strand, counting down.
GACCACCAGAACGAATTAAGTTCTTAACCCGAGGTACCACTGTACTGAAGAAGAAATATAATATTAGCAAGAAACATAATAACAAATATGTGGGGTTCTGGTTGATCATGCTAGTCTGTACTCCATCCTAATAGTGGTTCAGCAGTTACTTTCTGTTCCCAGGGAACTACAGTTGTACTTCAGGTTAAGTACTTAATTTGTTCCGGAGGTCCGTTCTTAACCTGAAACTGTTCTTAACCTGAAGACCACTTTAGCTAATGAGGCCTGCTGCTGCTGCCGAGCCGCTGCAGCACAATATCTGTTCTCATCCTGAAGCAAAGTTCTTAACCCGAGGTACTATTTCTGGGTTAATGGAGTCTGTAACCTGAAGCGTATGTAACCTGAAGCGTATGTAACCCGAGGTACTACTGTATAGGAATTGTAGCTCTGTCAGTAAAATAGGGACCTTAGAATAGCTTTGGAAGTGGATATAGGCCTTAGGGTTAGAAGTAGAAGATAGGGTATTTTAAAATAGTATTATTTGTAAGTGATAAAATGTGAAGTTATTTTAAGTGTGGTAAAAAAAAAAGATGGTTAGAAATTATGATATATGTAAATTGCTAAAGAGGAAGTAAAATGGAAATCAGATAGGTGGGACTTGGGGAAGCCCACTTAACAATGTTTAGAAAAATAAGGATATGACAAGAATTTGTTCGCATTGTTTGTCCTTTCTGTTTGTGTTTTTTATTTGTGTTATAAAATGAATAAAAAAAATTGGGGGGAAAAGAAAGAAATGAATCTACAGGGAAACAGGCAGAAGGCCTTTTCGGTAGTGGCCCCTGCCCTGTGAAATGCCCTCCTATCCAATGTCAAGGAGATAAACAATTATACAACCTTCCATGGACATCTTAAGACAGCCCTGTATCAGGAAGTTTTTAACATCTGATGTTTTGCTGTGTTTTTTACATTCTGCTGGAAGCTGCCCAGAGTGGCTGGGGCAACCCAGTCAGATGGGCAGGGTATCAGAAGCTGCCCAGAGTGGCTGGGGCAACCCAGTCAGATGGGCAGGGTATCAGTAATAAAGTATTATAATATTATTATTACAACTGGCATCATGCTTCTTTAAACGTTGGGTGAGAATGTGGCCCTCCTCTGACTTCTTAATTTCCTTTGTCTTTAAACTGGACCAGGCATGAAAATAATGTGGCATTAGTGATACAGTGTTAAAAAAGTATGCAAAAATGTAATTGAAAAAGGGTGAAAGAATAAGGCTATATTATGTTAAAAGTAAACAATATGTTAAAAGTGTTTAATTATAAGGAGGAAAGATTGGAGACATAATAGAAGTGATTATAATAATTAGAAATGAGTTTTGAAGGAGGGCAAGGATTTGCTGTATCTGATTGGACAAAGAGGAACACAAAAAAGGGAGGCGTGAGGAAGTCAAGAAAGAATGTTTTTGTAAACATGAGTTTAAAAATTGGAGTTTTTATTTTTAACTTTTTTTCTTTTTTCTTTTTTCTGATGTATATTGGTGATTGCTTTTGTTGCTGTGTATTGTTTTGATGTCTCTTTCTTTTCTGGAAAAATAATAAATATATTTTTAAAAAATAAATAAATAAACTGGACCGGGCAGTCCTTCAAACTGAGGGCACCTCGAAGCAGAAGACTGCCCTCTGCAAAGAACGGGCACATGCCCACCTTATCCTCAATGCACAGCCAATCTGACAAAGTCATTCACGAGCAAAATATTATTTCCCATTGGTTTGGCCGTTTCCTGCGCTTCTGTTTAAGGCCAGCTGAGGGGAGTTCAAGCAGGGTCAGCACAGCAGCTCGCTTGCCCAATCAGAGCCCCCGCCTGCCATGGCGGGTCATCTGAGGTGAGCCCAGCTGGGATCCTAATCAGTATTGAACCAACTTCATTTCCGGTGGGAGCCCTGGCCACTCCCTCTCTGCCCAGCTACAGTACGAATGGGAATTTTCATTACATTTCTCTTGGGGGGATTTGAGGACAAGCCCTTTCTGGGGCTTTTAACTCTTTCCACTAACACATCGCGCCTGCTTTTAATGCCTCCTGAGCCATCATTACATAAGCGAGGCAGAGGCTGAATTGGTTTTCGAAGGGGTGTGTGTGTGACATCGCTTTTAAGCATGTGTCAAGTGGAATGGGCATGTTTTTATCTAGTTTGTTGAATTCGAGGAATGCTGCCTTGTTCTGTTGTTGTTGTCGTCACGCACCCCTCAACAGCATACCCTGGAGAGAGTTGCAACCATGTTAAAATTCAAAACCCAAAGCATTTAAAATATTACATTCGCAATAATAGGGTGGGCCGTGAAAACAGGCAAAGGAGCCCACTTAAGCCTGCCATGATTTCCGGTGACTGTATCAAACCAGGTATGGCAGGTATTGGAGGAAGAAGATGACAAATAGTTGTTGTTGTTGTTGCTGCTGTTAGACGTATTACTCGCACTTCACCAGCAGGCCCCAGGGTGGGCTACAATTTTAAAATACAACATTAAAAGCTAAAACAGACTACATCCGCAGTAATAGGTCGTGCCCTGAAAACACACGTCCTAGGTGTCGAAAAGCCATGGTTTTCCCAGTAGTGATGTATGGAAGTGAGAGCTGGACCATAAAGAAAGCTGATCGCCGAAGAATTGATGCTTTTGAATTATGGTGCTGGAGGAGACTCTTAGAGTCCCATGGACTGCAAGAAGATCAAACGCATCCATTCTGCAGGAAATCAGCCCTGAGTGCTCACTGGAAGGACAGATCCTGAAGCTGAGGCTCCAATACTTTGGCCACCTCATGAGAAGAGAAGAATCCCTGGAAAAGACCCTGAACCTGGGAAAGATGGAGGGCACAAGGAGAAGAGGACGACAGAGGACGAGATGGTTGGACAGTGTTCTCGAAGCTACCAGCATGAGTCTGACCAAACTGCGGGAGACAGTGGAAGACAGAAGTGCCTGGCATGCTCTGGTCCATGGGGCCACGAAGAGTCGGACACGACTAAACGACTAAACAACAACAACAGGTGTCGAAAGCCAGGGTAAAAGAGGTGCATCTTCAGCATTCACCAAAAGTTGTGTAGTCACAGAATCATAGAATTGTAGAGTTGGAAGGGACCCCGAGGGTCATCTGGTCCAACCCCCCTGAAATGCAGGAATCTCAGCTAAAGCATCCCTGACAGATGACCATCCAACATCTGCTTACAAACTTCCAAGGAAGGAGAATCCACAACCTCCCAAGGGGGACTGTTCCACCATCAAACAGCTCTCACCGTCAGAAAGTTTTTCCTGATGTTTAGTCAGAATCTCCTTTCTTGTAACTTGAAGCCATGGGTTCAAGTCCTAGTTTTTTCTCTCTTTCATAGCCCTTGAGATATTTGAAGAGGGCTCTCCTGTCTCTTTTCAGTCTCTTTTCCAGGCTAAACATTCCTAGCTCCTTCAACCGTTCCTAATAAGGCTTGGTTTCCAGACGCACCTCTGTGGGGAGGGAATTCCGCAACATAGGGGCTGCCTCAGAAAATGCCCTTTCCTGAATTGCCACTATCACCCCAAACTTCTGAGGGAACTACCAAGAACTACCCCCTCACCACTTTCCTAACACCCTGGAGAGTCTGCAGGGAAGGAGAGAGGTGTCTTTCAGGTATTTGTGGCCTAAGTCGTTTCGGGCTTTAAGCACTAATGTGAGCAACTTGAACTGCTGTTTCCACATTTGCCAGGGAGCTGGTTCCATAGAAGGATGTTCAAGGACATGCATGGAAATCCTGTTGCTATTCTCATAAGACACTTAACCTTTCAGTGGAGCAGCTGAAAGGCTCCAGAGCACTTTACGCAACTAAAACCAAAGGGACCACCTCTCTCAGGCCCCCAAATCTTAGTTCTTGTTCTTAATTTTTTATTATTATTGATTGATAGATGTAGACTTTGGTCTCAACCCTCCAGGCAGGCTGTTCCAGGAAGGCTGCATCGATTAAAAAACCAAAAGCACAAAAATAAACCTTTGCCAGCCTTGAAAGAAAAAAGAAAAACACTTATAGATGCAACCAAAGCTCTATTGCAAATTTTCTCAACTTCTGTAAACTGATGACATCACTCTCGTGGTTAAGTGCACTTGGCCTTGGGAAGGAATGGGGAAGGCAACTAAATGCCCCCCCCCCATTATCTGTTTGCCCTGCCCTTTTATCATTGCATATCTACTCTGACTCTGCCCTTTAGTCTGTGCCAACCTTCCTCAACCTGGTACATTCCAGATATTACTGGACTAAAACTCCCATCACCCCCTGACCATTGCACGATGGGAACTGAAGTCCAAAACATCACGATGGCCCAAGGCTGGTCTAAAGGAGATCAAAAATAGCACACAAGAGTTTATCAATTTTCACCTCCCAACAACCCTGTGAGGTCGGTCAGGCCGAGCATAGCTTGCCAACTAGCTCCACCAACTAAGCTGAGCCAGGATTGGAACCTCACAGCCCAAGTCCCACACTCGTTCTGCTAAACACCTCAAGGCTCTTTCCCATGAATTTCTCCAATCTCCCTTTAGAACCATCTAATTTAGTTACCGTCAGTATATCCTGTGGCAGCGAACTATCTAGTGAAGTTAGTGATAAGCACCAACTTGGATGATTTTAGAAAGAGGGTGAGACAAATTCATGGAGGATAACGGCTGTCAATGGACACTTAGCCACACTGAATATGTTCTACCTTCTCTGTCAGAAGCAGTATGCTTCAAAATGCCAGTAGCTGTGAAATACAAGTGGGGAAATGTGCTGTTTCACCGAGATCCTGCTTGCAGGTTTCCCAAGGACTTGAAGATCTGGAAAAGTATGTGCATTTGTTTCTCTTTCTCCCAAATAAGTACTGTCTGTGATGGGCTGAGTTCTACTATTACAGGAAGGAGAAAAAACATCTCTAGCTCTACCTGCTTCTCCAAACTATGGAGAAACCACAGTCTTTCCCCCTCTCTCCTTGTGGTTTGTTCAGAAACTAAAAGGCCCGCTGGTGCATTTAGATAATTTTAGAATCGAGACTTTATGATCTTCCAGCAAGGAGCAGGGGCTCTGTTTTACTGCAAAATGTGGCAATCTGGTTCTGCAAGTCCTACCCTGATAGTACCACTGTAAAAGCTCCAATTGCTTTTTTGTAAAAGGTAAAGGTAAAGGGACCCCTGACCATTAGGTCCAGTCGCGGACGACTCTGGGGTTGCGGCACTCATCTCACTTTATTGGCCTAGGGAGCTGGCGTACAGCTTCCGGGTCATGTGGCCAGCATGACTAAGCCGCTTCTGGCGAACCAGAGCAGCGCACGGAAATGCCGTTTACCTTCCCGTCAGAGTGGTACCTATTTATCTACTTGCACTTTGATGTGCTTTCAAACTGCTGGTTGGCAGGAGCAGGGACCAAGCAACGGGAGCTCACCCCGTTGCAGGGATTCAAACCGCCGACCTTCTGATCGGCAAGTCCTAGGCTCTGTGGTTTAACCCACAGCGCCACCCGCGTCCCTAAAGCCCCAATTGCTTTTTTGTAGAGAAGACTAAAAACATTCGGCGTTATTGGTCCCCCAAAACAGGATTCCTGTTTGTTTTCATAATTGCATGGCAGGCTATTACGCTTGCCACCTGAAGAGGTTCGGGATAAGGAAGGCATTGTGTGAGATGGTAAGAAAATGACCTTTTGTCACTTTCCTTATTGCAGTCTGTGGGCTAGGCAAACAAACGTATAAAAGAGAGAAACAAGTTGTGTTCTTTATTAACTTGAAAAGGAACTGCATACGGAACAGGTGGTAAGCCAGCAGACTGTAATCCAACCGATGCAGCTTTCTGCATCTCTGCTGCCTGGTTTATATGACAAAATAAGCCAAAACTATGGCTTAACAGGACTGCACAGATTGGTTGCCAGTTTGCTTTCAGGTTTCAGCTGGGGACTTGCCAGCGACTAGCTAACCACTATACCATGCCAGCTGAGCCTATGTGTCACATGGCGTTAGGTGTTGGCTGCGCAAGTGAGCTTGGGGCATGTCAACCTAAAGACGAGGAAACTCTGGAAGATTAATGAAGCCCATTGTTTCGCTTGGACACGTCTCAATTCTGTACACTGAGCGCCAGGAAAAGCCAGCTAATGCTGGCCATGAGAAAAAACTAATTAAGGTTTCAATGCCTCCTGCCTTTTGTCTATGGATTCAACTGTAAGAATCTGGCCAAAGTCGACCTGTAAGCGCATGTTGCAGATCCGTCCTCTGGATACACATTTAGCCTGCTGTTGAGGCCTGTCTAACCAAAAAGCTTGCACACCACTTTTAAATTGCTCTTGACCAAGCGAAGTATAAAAGATATGAGGGCTGGCGTTCAATAGCCGCCTCCCGACTCCACAACAGCACTGATCTTAGACAGTACTGATGCCTTTGCACAATGTGCGAGCATGAAAGAAATTTCTGTCACATCTCCATGCTGGGAAATGCTAGGTCTGTTGTGTTTCTGCCTGCGAAAGATCTCTAGATTCTAAACCGGGCACTGCCAGCAGGACGCCCTGCAAAAATATTCAGTAGATATCATGTCAGAAATCCACAAGGCATGAGAAAACGTTTGTTCTTCCTGCTCAGTTGCTCTTTGCACTGGCTAAGCATTGCACACCACTCAGCATGGGCATAGCCAGGATTTTTGTTAGTGGGGAGCATTTGTGTTGATTTTTATGGATTGGGGGGGGGCAGCTGCCCCTTCCTGCTCCCCCAGTTATGCCCATGCCTCAGGGTTGTTGTGAGGATAAAAATGGGAGGGGAAGACCATGGACGCTGCCTGGAATTCTTTGGAGGAAAAGGTAGCAGTCTATAAGGTTGCCATATACGTCCAGAATTTCCCAGACATAGCCAGGATTCGGCCATTGAAAACAGTGTCCGGGTGGAAATCGCTGAAATGTCCAGGAAAATACAGATGTATGCCAACCCATGTTGGAAGTGTAGGTTTTGGCGAATTTCCTTAAAAATAGCTGAACTTCATTTCTTTTTTGTATTGTATTTTAATATTTTGTTATTGTATTTTAATATTTTATTTTAATATTTTATTATTGTATTTTAATATTTTGTTGGAACCTACCCAGAGCGGCTGGGGAAACCCAGCCAGATGGGTGGAGTATAAAAAATTATTATTATTATTATTATTGTTGTTGTTGTTGTTGTTGTTGTTGTTGATTTTGCAAAAAATAAACAGCTTTGGGCAAAACTTTAAAAAAAACCCCTTTCCTGTCTGGATTTTCACTTTTTGAAATACGGCAGCCCTGCGTTACATAGACCCTACATTATATAAATATAATAAATAAATTGAACATGTGCATTTAAACATGCCCACAACTCAGGGTTGGACACTCATTCTGAACAGAGGAGAGGTGCAAAGAGCTTTTTTCTCTGTGAGCAAGCGCGGCAGCAGCTGATGTGGGTGCCATTTTCCCATTGATGGGAGGGGCACATCACCGCCATTTTGTGTTTTCTGCTCTTCCAGATGTAGCAGCCATTTTGTGTTTTGCCACACACACACCCAGCACCCATTTTGTGACTGGAACCTACGTCACCTTCCAAAAATTTCAAGTGTGCCCACTGGCCCAAAGGATTGTTTAGGCCGTCATCCAAAACGAAGTGAACAAACCTGCTTCTGTCCTCTCCTCCGTTCCTTGCTTGCTGTTAGAAACTTAGCATTTGCACCATCCAGAATCGAGCCACAAAATGACTCCTCAGTTTATCCTCTTATTTTAAGACTGAGGTTTCCTTTTTCTTTCTCAAGACAAAACAGAGCAACAAGCACTGAAAACGGCTCCAGATATTTTCTTTGTTCCCACCCTCACCAGTTTGTCTTGTCAAGACAGCCTAGTCATTTTCTGCTTCCAGCAAAGGGAAAAAAAATTTATAGGTTTATTCACAGAAAAAATGCTGCTTCCACCGGTTACGACCCAAAACGCTTTCTAAAAGTGAGGGGACCTTTGCCTCTGACTTACAAAAAACCAAAACTGGGCATAAATGGCACTGTTTGTTAGTTTGCTTCTTTGCTTCAATAAGCTTTTAAATCAAAATTCTCAAGACAGCTTTGAAAAAAACGTAGCTTAAAGACTGCAAGGAACCAGCTAACAACTGTATAAATAAAGCGGAATAAAAAGCAAACATCAGAAAGGCACCAAAATAGGACATTTTTGTTTATTCAGCCCAAACCAGTAAAATGTGTGAGTGAATAAAAAATAAAAAGATGTCTGTTACTTTTCAGGTTGTACACCAGAAAGGCAGCTCCATTGTGAGGAAAGCATTTCATAATTGGGATAAGAGCCTTTCTGTTTTTGCCACTTTTTGTTTGTTTTTGTATTACATTTCTATCCCTCCTTTCTTCCAAGAAGCTCAAAGTGGGATACATGGTTCTTCCTCACTCCCCAGTTTAACCTCACACCAACCCTGTGAGGTAGGTGCCATGCAAACATTGAATCCAGTGATTTTTTTCTGGGGGTACGCAGGGGTATGCATACCCCTAAACATTTTGTGAATCTTTGTACTTTTGTCGATTTGCTGTATTTATTTTTTCCTGATTTGAACTATAAAATGATTTTACTGAGTCAAAAAATGAGAGTACCCCTAAACATTTTTTTAGAAAAAAAGCACTGACTAAATCTGATATCCAGCATCTTGAGAATCTCATTTTAAAACCCAAGTTTCTAGCCCATGAGAATTCTTTCCCCCTATCTTCAGTTCCAATTTTATTTAGTATTTGCAGAGTTATAAGAAGCATGGCATCAGCCAACCAGCCCTCTCATTGTTAAGCACTGAATCCCCATTGTAACCAGGAACTGCAAAACCTGGATAATTTTAAACAATCCAAGGTGGGGATGAATTTGGTCTCCAACTTCTATCAGCCTGAAATATACTCGGAGTCGAGAGTGGATTTCACGCTCTTTATTCAGCTCATAGTTGTGAGGAGGAATGGAAGTTCCCCCACAACATCTGCTTTATATACATTATTTACACAATGGGCCGCACGTGATTGGCTAATACCGGGATTCTCCTGTAGGCCAATCAGGTTGTGGATTCACTTCTACCTGGAGCTGGATTGGGTGGCTCCTGCAGACCAATCATACTGCTGCATTGTTCCAGGACCAATCAGACTGCTGCATTCTGAATCCTATTGTTCTAGGACCGATCAGACTGCTGTATTTTGGATCCTATTGTTCTAGGACCAATCAGACTGCTGCATTTTGGATCCTATTCAACTCAGTACATAACACAGTCCCAACCAGCGTGGCCAATATCCAGGGAATATGCATAGAACTACAGAACTGTAGAATTGGAAGGGACCCTGAGGGACATCTAGTCCAACACTCTGCAATGCGGGAATCTCTTCTAGATCATCCATGACAGATGGTCATGCAACCTCTGCTTAAAAACCTCCAAGGAAGGAGAGTCCACCACCTCCCAAGGGAGTCTGTCCACACTCGAACAGCTCTTACTCTCAGAAAGCCCTTCCAGATGTTTAGTTGGAATCTCCTGTCTTGTAACTTCAATCCATTCAACCCAGAGCAGGGGAAAACAAGCATCTTCCATGTGGCAGCCCCTGAGATATCTGAAGATGGGTTGGGAAAGATGGAGGGCACAAGGAGAAGGGGACGACAGAGGACGAGATGGTTGGACAGTGTTCTCAAAACTACCAACATGAAGTTGACAAAACTGCAGGAGGCAGTGGAAAACAGGAGTGCCTGGCTTGCTCTGGTCCATGGGGTCACGAAGAGTCGGACACGACTAAACAACAACAACATCATATCTTCTCTTAGTCCTCTTCTCCAGGCTAAATAATACCCAACTCCCTCAACTGTTCCTCATCAGGCTTGGTTTCCAGACCCCTGATCCTCTTCGTCGCCCTTCCTTGGTGTATGCATTTGTTCAGAAATGGTGTTCTAATTCTTTTCCCATTTCATATTGCTGCCTCCAGCTAAGGAGGCAAGAGTATAGCCATCATGGCTAGGAGACATCAACATCCATAGAGCTCCATTAATTTGTCTGGTCCTCTTTTAAAGCCATTTAGGTTGGTGGCCATCACTGCTATGGAGCAAGTTCCATAGTACAGAGTAGTGATAGGACTAGTCCTGTCTCCTTAGATATTGATATGTCAGTTGGAGAGGGTGGCTGGCTTTGCAGAAGGGGCTGGTGGGGACATGGGGTTAGGTGGGGTTGGCGAGCAAAGCGGGCAGGAACACTACCAAACAAAAACACACACACACACACACCATTGCAGAATTCAGCATACACAAGTAGAATTTGATATATACAATGTGTAGTGCTTCTGTTCAAATATTCCACACACACACACCCTTCCTTCCTGGCTTTCTGATTTTTTTCTCTCCCACAACTATTCAGTACATGATCTTTGGGCCCATTAAAAAGAAGAAGATACTTAAATTGCAAATATTTTCTTGTACTTCTGCAAAACTTGTGCTTCTCCCAAGTCAGCCAGCACTATCCTCTTTCGCCTAGATGATGCCATTTTGCCTGTTTAATGGCCAGCATTTGGAGTTTCCTTATTAGTACATATGATATTTAAAATTCTACCGACAACCGTTTATACTTGTTAAAAGAAGGCCAATCATTCTGCTCCTGCTAAATCTCACAGGCTCCAAGTGCTTCTGACATTAATGTTGGCGGCAAAGCAAACATATTACGATAACCGGAGGTTGTGAGAAACTGCGGTTTCTGCTCTGGCAAGTGTGCAACATCGATGCATTTACTTCTCACATGAACTGGCCCAGCGGCAACAGAATGAAGCAAGCGCTCATCTGCTTTTGGGAAATGTTTTCTGGAAAAAAGTGGGAACCTCTGCTTTGGGAGTGTGCAGATTTATTATTTTTCTTAGCAGTTTTTGTAAGAGTCCCTTAACTGGACTTTTTCTGCGGTAGAGGAGTAGTCACTTAAGGGCCGAATGACACAGTATGCTATCCACACTTAAGAGTGCTTAAGCTGGGTAATTTTATTTTGAAGAGAAAAGTACCGGTAATTGTGGGGCCCTGATGTGGAATATACACCTAGCCGGGGGGGGGGGGGGGTTTGGCTCTTGGCACAGTTTGGCAGGTGACAGATCCTTCAAAGCCCTGGGACCCTCAGCCAGGGCTCAAGCTGGCCAACTGCTGGCGCCAAACCTGGGCGCAAGGCATTTTGCTGCCCGAGGACAATATGGTGCTCTACCCATTCTATGTACACAGAGTACAACCAGACCAGCAGTTGAATCTTCCTGGTGTCAGGACTGTGCATACCCTCCAACATTTCTCCAATGAAAATAGGGATGTCCTTGCATACTTGTGGTATGACAAAGTCAAAGCACATTAAGCGTTTAAAAACCATATTGTCAGGAAAGCACTGTTTAATGTCTGGATGCGATATAAGGACTTGCTTGAAAGTAAAACGCCAAGGTGGCTGTCACCAATGGAGGCTAAGGCTCTGAAAAAAACTCAATATGGAGGCAAATTGGCCGAAATATTGGGAAATTTTGGAACAAGAAGGAGATAGATTAAAACTGCAGAGCTTTGACAGACTAAAAAATAAAGTACGAGATTGGCTTCATTATTATCAAATAAGGGAGGTTTATAACTTGGACAAGAAAATTGGTTTTCAGGTGGAAAAATCAAAATTGGAAACAGAATTGTTAGATCCTAAAACTAAGAATTTGTCAAGAATGTATAACTTGCTGCTGAAATGGAATACACAAGATGAAATGGTTAAATCTGTTATGATTAAATGGGCACAAGATGTTGGACATAACATTATGATGGCTGACTGGGAACAGTTATGGACCACAGGTATCAAGTTTACGGCATGTAATGCCTTAAGAGAGAATATAATGAAAATGATTTACAGGTGGTACTTGACACCAGTCAAGCTTGCAAAAATTTATCATTTGCCCGATAGATAATAAATGTTGGAAATGTAAAGAGATTGAGGGTACATTCTTTCACCTTTGGTGGACATGCCCAAAGATTAAGACCTTCTGGGAGATGATCTATAATGAAATGAAAAAGGTATTTAAATATACCTTCCAGAAGAAACCAGAGGCCTTCCTCTTGGGCATGGTCGGCCAACTGGTGCGAAAGGAGGATAGAACTTTTTTTATGTACGCCACAACAGCAGCAAGAATACTCATTGCAAAGTATTGGAAAACACAAGATCTACCCACCCGGGAAGAATGGCAGATGAAGGTGATGGAATACATGGAACTGGCTGAGATGACTGGCAGAATCCGGGACCAAGGAGAAGAGTCGGTGGAAGAAGATTGGAAAAAAATTAAAGTTTATCTTCAAAAATATTGTAAAATTAAGGATTGTTAGAAAGATGTTGGAAAATGAAAATTATGTGGTTTTGGCAGAAATGACATAAAGGATTAAGTAAAAATGAATTGGTGAAAGAGAGAACGTAAAATTATAGTATATTAAGACAAATTATTAAGATAAAAACAAGGTTGGAAGGATTTGCTGAAATAACAATTTGAATTAGAATACAAAAATGGGAGGTGTGAGGAGGTCAAGGAAATAAGTAAAGGAAAGAAAGCTATGTAAAGGTTCGATTTGTTCTTTTTTTTAATTGATTGTATTTTTTCTGTCTTTTCTTTTTCTTTTTTCTCTTTCTTTTTTCTCTTTTTTCTTTTTGTAACCTTTAAAATTTGAATAAATATTATTTAAAAAAAAAAAGAAAAAGAAAATAGGGATGTCCTATTCCATAATAATAAAAATGATGGTGCTTTTATCATTTATATCCCACCACTTTGACTGGGTTGCTCCAGTCACTCTGGGCAGCTTCTGACATATATAAAAACCACAATAAAACATGAAACAGTTAACAACTTCCTTATACAGAGCTGCCTTCAGCTATCTTCTAAAGGTTGCATAGTTACTTATCTCCTTGGCTCTGGGGGTCGCAAAACTCCATACCCTTCAACATTTCTCCAATGAAAATAGGGATGTCCTATTCCACAATAATAATGCTGGTGGTTTTTTCATTTATATCCCACCCATTTGACCGGGTTGCTCCAGTCACTCTGGGCAGCTTCTGACATATATAACAACCACAATAAAGCATTAAACAATTAACACAGGCATAGGTAAATTTGGCCCTCCAGATGTTTTGAGACTATACTTCCCATCATCCCTGACCACTGGTCCTGTTAGCTAGGGATGATGGGAGTTGTAGTCCCAAAACATCTGGAGTCTCCTTGGCTCCGGGGGAGGGGGGCCGCAAAACTCCATACCCTCCAACATTTCTCTGATGAAAATAGGGACATCCTAAGGAAAAGTGGGGACGCAGGTGGCGCTGTGGGTTAAAGCCTCAGCGTCTAGGGCTTGCCGATCGAAAGGTCGGCGGTTCGAATCCCTGCGGCGGGGTGCGCTCCCGCTGCTCGGTCCCAGCGCCTGCCAACCTAGCAGTTCGAAAGCACCTCCGGGTGCAAGTAGATAAATAGGGACCGCTTACCAGCGGGAAGGTAAACAGCGTTTCCGTGTGCGACTCTGGCTCACCAGAGCAGCGATGTCACGCTGGCCACGTGACCCGGAAGTGTCTCCGGACAGCGCTGGCCCCTGGCCTCTTAAGTGAGATGGGCGCACAACCCCAGAGTCTGTCAAGACTGGCCCATACGGGCAGGGGTACCTTTACCTTTACCTTAAGGAAAAGTGGGACATTCCAGGATCAAATCAGAAACTGGGATGACTTCTGTAAATCTAGGACTGTTCCTGGAAAATGGGAGTTTTGCGACCCCAGAGCCAAGGAGATAAGTAACTATGCAACCTTTAGAAGACATCTGAAGGTAGCTCTGTACAAGGAAGCTGTTAACTCAGGCATAGGCAAACTGGGCCCTCCAGATGTTTTGGGAGGGTCTGACTGTTCTTCACTACACCTGAGGGCAACAGATTAGCCAGTGTGGTGTAGTGGTTAAGAGCAGTGGACTCGTAATCTGGTGAACCAGGTTCGCTTCCCTGCTCCTCCACATGCAGCTGCTGGGTGACCTTGGCCAGTCACACTTCTCTGAAGTCTCTCAGCCCCACTCACCTCACAGAGTGTTTGTTGTGGGGGAGGAAGGGAAAGGAGAATGTTAGCCGCTTTGAGACTCCTGAAGGGGAGTGAAAGGCAGGATATCAAATCCAAACTCTTCTTCTTCTCTTAGAAACAATGCCATCATTTCACCTCTGGCATCTTCCGTCTGAAGCGGTTGCTACTCTAAGGTTACCAGATGTCCCTGTTTTCTGGGGACAGTACCCGGATTTACAGCTTTATAGTACATATTGTTGTTGTTGTTGTTTAGGCGTTTAGTCGTGTCCGACTCTTCATGACCCCATGGACCAGAGCACGCCAGGCACTCCTGTCTTCCATTGCCTCCCGCAGTTTGGTCAAACTCATGCTGGTAGCTTCAAGAACACTGTCCAACCATCTCGTCCTCTGTCGTCCCCTTCTCCTTGTGCCCTCCATCTTTCCCAACATCAGGGTCTTTTCCAGGGAGTCTTCTCTTCTCATGAGGTGGCCAAAGTATTGGAGCCTCAGCTTCAGGATCTGTCCTTCCAGTGAGCACTCAGGGCTGATTTCCTTCAGAATGGATCGGTTTGATCTTCTTGCAGTCCATGGGACTCTCAAGAGTCTCCTCCAGCACCATAATTCAAAAGCACCAATTCTTCAGCGATCAGCCTTCTTTAAGGTCCAGCTCTCACTTTCATACATCACTACTGGGAAAACCATAGCTTTAACTATACGGACCTTTGTCGGCAAGGTGATGTCTCTGCTTTTTAAGATGCCATCTAGGTTTGTCATTGCTTATCTCCCAGGAAGCAGGCGTCTTTTAATTTCATGACTGCTGTCACCATCTGCAGTGATCATGTCATATGTACACAGCAAACAATAAGTGTCCCCAGATTCATTGAAAAAAATCTGGTAACCTTATGCTACTCTCTGCCTAATAGTACGGCCAGCACTGGCTCATGATTTGTATTGTAACCCCTTGCCAGTTTATTGCTGAAAGTCACCCCCCTACCACAAAGCTGTTTGTGCCAAAAGCTGCTATTTAATGCAAATAGCACCTTCAGAGGCAAACTACAGCCAGGGAGAGGGCAGAAGTGGCATAGAATCCCTGATCTGGCTCAGAGCCTGGGGTATTCTTTAGGGCCTGCTTCATTTGTTCTTATTTGTTACTGCTGCTGCTGCTGTATTTTCCTTATCTGATTTTGAAGGGAAGCGATTACGTTCTGTGCACCTACTCAACTGCACAGTTTTCTGTTACGTGATGGAACCCCCACCCGCAAATCATATCAGTTCTGAAGCCTAATCTCCATGTGCCCCATTCTGGATTGCGTTTTGCCTTTGGGCTTTCCATTTTGCTTCTGTTTTTCCATCTGCATCTGAAATGCTTTCGAAGCAACCGCTGGCGCAAACTGACGGCACTGGAAACCCTGTAAGAAGCTTGCTTCTTGGAAGCTTGCTTCTGAGCCAAAGGGCATGTCACAAAGACTGAAGCTTGGCATATACATTTGCAAAGTCAACAACTTAGCTCTGCTGCGGCCATTATTCCTCCAGCAATACCCAGGCTCTGCTGCCTATGGCATCCTCGGTTCCACTGACCTATCTTGTGTGCAGAGAAGCTGCGCTCCTCTGCCGCTCAGCTTTGCATTGTCCTCATGGAGAGGTCATCGCTTGCAGGCGAGCAGCGAAAACCGCGCTCAAAATAAAGAGCATATGATATTATCCCCCCCCCCACGCCCCAAACACCGCTGATGCGCAGCTCTTCAGTGGCTGCCAATGGGAAATCTGACCTTGTTTGCTCTTGGGCTGCCTAAGTCGCTGCCCTCCCTCTGGCAGGGATTAATTAAACACACTCATTCATGTAACGATGCAAGAGTGCAGTTAAATGCAGGCAAACCAGCAGAAAAGGGGTTGGTTTATAGATAAAGACGGCTTTGTCCATTTGTGGGGCGCTGGGATTGTGAGGGTGCTCTCGTAGCATTATTAGGGGGGTGCCACAATTGGACATTTGCACATCTTTCTCTCGAAATGGACGGGTGAGAGAAAGAATCGATATCTAACGCAGCATGTGACTTCCACGTCACCCAGTCCGACGAAATGTGGAGCAAATGTCAGTTCAGGACACCTTCGCCACTCATTAGGGGTGGGGGTGGGATTTGGTTTGGCTATCAATGCCAAGCTACCTAATTCGCGGTTCCTGGAGCAACACGTGCAATGGATTGCGGGTGTCCTTCAAAAGCCACGCTTCGCTGGATTTTGTGATGCAGTTTTGTGATGCAGTTGTGATGCAACCCAAAAACGCATGCAGGAATGAATATATTAGGTGGAAGCATGCATTAAAATGCAAATGACTAAAAATAACATACAAAGATGCACTATACCGGGAAACACTGCTCGCAAAACTGCATGTTGGAAGTAATGCAGAAATTTCCAGCTTTTCTTAAAAAGTGAGCTAAAATAATTGCAAGGTGATACAGAAATATACAGTGAGCCGAACCCAGGAATGGGGGCAGGGGGAATAGAAACTTGAGTGAAACTGAAATGGACGGATTTGTCTTCTGTTGCTGAAAAGGTCATTTATACATCTCTCTCCCTCAGACAGGAGAGCTGAACGGAGGCTCACTCTGGCTTCTGCTATCAGCCAGCTGAACCAGGCACAATAGGAAGCTGTACCTCCTTCCCTCCTGAAAGAATATTATGGTCTGGGGGAGACCAATTGGCCACATCCATTGGGCAGTAAAGAAGCAGCTCCTCCAATGCTTGCTTTATTCTTCCCTCCTCATTCCCTTTTCCTTTTAGATCACGTCTGTTAGATTGTGAACCTGCAGGCAGGAAATACCTTACCTTTCAACAGGGGTCACCAACCATTTTTTGCACATTACGCCCATTTGCAATGTGGAGTAAGTGCCATGGGTGCCAGTCACAAAATGGCTGCCACGGGAGCATGGCATAACACAAAATGGCTGCGGTGGTGTGTGTGGCATAATACAAAATGGCTGCCACATCTTAAAAAAGACAGGACCACAAAAGGATACAGGCATTACACCATTTGCATCCCCTCCATTGAAAACCTCAGGTGTAAATAGGTGCAAAATAAACCAGATTTCTTCAAGATACCAGCTTCTGCTGTGCCTCAGTTTCCCTAACGTAAACCCTGGGTGAGCTCCTCGAACCCCTGGAATCTTGTTGCTGCTCGGCAGAGATTGTGGGTGGCGCGCAAACCTTCGTAACAATAATTTTGCCTAGCCTGTGGCCCTTTGCGTATTGCATTTTTGCTGACAATCTTGGCTGGTTTGATTTTAGTGGTTTCTTGTAATTATGGGGGGGGGGAGCGTTAAAGTCATATGAAATATGCTTTAAATGTGACCACCATTATGTAAAACTAGATCTAACGTGTGCTTTAAGCTACAAGATGTAGATTTGGGTTGAGTGTGAGAGGAGGCTTCATGATCATCCAAGCAATTTAACAATGACCTGGGAGAGAGGGCTCTCCTTCAGTCTTTGAGAAAAGGCTGCCCTACTGCTGGATTTCTTGACTTGAGGCTAGTTCTGGACTCTGTTATCCTACTATTCTCCTCTTTGCTGTCAGAGGAGAGCTGTAGCCACAACAGCAGCGCATGCTCGTGTCAAGCCTCAAGAATGCGTTGTTGCTTTCTCGTGTTATGGATGCAGACCGCAAGGCATTTCCCAAATCTTTCTCAACATGTTGTGGTTTGTAAGGTTTTCAACATGCCAGTTGCTCAACAAGCCCTATGGATACCCAACAGCCCCAGAAAAGCAACTGCAGCTCCCTGCGTGATTGGTTCATGAGGGCCTCAAAGTGATGTTTGTTTTAAGATAATGATCCAGGTGTCATTAGCAACGTAATAAAACATCCACAAACATACACATCTTCTTATTCTTCTCCCTTCACCAGCAAGCAGCATATATTTCCAGTTTCTACACCAGCCACAGATAGACACTTCAGGTGTACAGGATCTTTTTTGTTTTTTTGCTAGACGTCCCTTAGGTGGTTCCTGGTAGAAAATGGCAGCTCCTGAGGCAGCACCAGTTATTCAATGAGTGCTTTTACCAGGTTGACTTAAGAGGAAAGGTTAAAAGATGTGTGTGTGTGTGGGGGGGTCACTTTAGCAAAAAAGACAAGGAGTGGGACATGATAGAG
Organism: Podarcis cretensis; assembly: GCF_951804945.1. NCBI lineage: Eukaryota > Metazoa > Chordata > Lepidosauria > Squamata > Lacertidae > Podarcis > Podarcis cretensis. Next base: position 10,076,124 of record NC_137170.1, on the reverse strand, counting down.
GGGAATGGAATTATACATAGTGTATAAAATTATGCATAGTGTGGTCATAGCTCAGTATAGAACCATAGAATTGTAGAGTTGGAAGGAATTCTGAGAGTCCTCTAGTCCAATCCCCTGGGGGTTAGTGGGTTGTTTTTATTTTGATTGTATATTTTGTGGTTTTATATTTTGATTTTGTTCTGTGAACTGCCCTGAGATTTCCAGGTATTTTGTTGTTGTTGTTTAGTCGTGTCCGACTCTTCGTGACCCCATGGGCCAGAGCACGCCAGGCACTCCTGTCTTCCACTGCCTCCCGCAGTTTGGTCAAACTCATGCTCGTAGCTTCAAGAACACTGTCCAACCATCTCATCCTCTGTCGTCCCCTTCTCCTTGTGCCCTCCATCTTTCCCAGAATCAGGGCCTTTTCCGGGGAGTCTTCTCTTCTCATGAGGTAGCCAAAGTATTGGAGCCTCAGCTTCAGGATCTGTCCTTCCAGGGAGCACTCAGGGCCGACTTCCCCAAGAACGGATAGGTTTGATCTTCCTGCAGTCCATGGGACTCTCCAGAGTCTCCTCCAGCACCAGAATTCAAAAGCATCAATTCTTCGGCAATCAGCCTTCTTTATGGTCCAGCTCTCACTTCCATATATCACTACTGGGAAAACCATGGCTTTAACTATACGGACCTTTGTTGGCAAGGTGATATCTCTGCTTTTTTAAGATGCTGTCTAGGTTTATCATTGCTTTTCTCCCAAGAAGCAGGCGTCTTTTAATTTCGTGACTGCTGTCACCATCTGCAGGGATCATGGAGCCCAAGAAAGTAAAATCTCTCACTGCCTCCATTTCTTCCCCTTCTATTTGCCAGAAGGTGATGATGATGATGATGATGACAATAATGATAATAATAATACAGGAATGCATGAACATGCAGGTGTCCCATATGTAGCAGAGCACCTGCTTTGCTGCAGAACGTCACAGGTGCCATCCTCAGCTTCTCTCTGCCTTGAACGCTGGAGAGCCACTGTGTTTCTGTAATTCGGCAACTGCAGGTGGAAGCTCCTGTGCAGTTCAAATTAATTTCACCAGCGTGTATTGCATTGCAGAACTTTGTGACAGACTGTGGCCTGTGAAAATGACGCAAGGCAGAAATTGCTTTGGCAGGAGTGGCCAAACTGAGGTCAGTGTCTGCGGGTGGGGGAAGAAGAGAGCAGATACAAGAATTACTCACATATACATATTCATCTCTGAGGAAGCAGGAAGTCCAAATTGTCAAAGTTCAAAGGCCTTAAAAACCCCAACAAATTGGGGATGGAATCTACCAGATTGGATGAACCTGTGATCAAAGGAGTGGCCAGGGGGTTTATCCACACTTACATCTCGTCCGTGCTTTCCAGGCATGGTCTGCACATTAATGTTCCGTGTCAGAGCACCTTTGCTTTTGCTTCCGAGCTTTCACCGAATAATCAGAATTTAGGGATACATTCTAGGTGAGCAAACGATCTTGGGGATGATGCATGACTAGTGTAGAATCATAGAATCGTAGAGTTGCGAGGGACCACAAGGGCAGACCCCTATTTTCCAAGGACAGTTCTGGATTTACGCAAGCCACCACGGTTTCTGATTTGATCCTGGAATGTCCCGCTTTTCCTTAGGACGTCCCTATTTTCATTGGAGAAGTGTTGGAGGGTATGGTAGGAGGTCCCTATTTCCATTGGAGAAATGTTGGAGGGTATGGAGTTATGCAACCCTCGAGCCAAGGAGATAAGTAACTATACAACCTTTAGAAGATATCTGAAGGCAGCCCTGTACAGGGAAGATTTTTTAAAAAAAATATTGAATGTTTTATTATGTTTTTAAATGTGTTGGAAGCCACCCAGATCCATCTTGAGTGTCAATATCCCAGCGTCAGAGTGTAAGTCTCTAATCTATAACACAACAGAGGGGATGTAAGGAGAAAAACACCTGAGGATGTCCGGCCGAGAGAGGCTCTGAGGTCACTTGGGTGTAATTTCTGTTTATGGCCCTTAGCAGAGGAGGGGAAAGAGCACAAATCAGACAGGGAGGCTTAATCTGCTTCCAGTTTTCAAATCCCTTCTTTCCACCCTGCCTTCCTCATTCTTTTCTTTTTGTGTGTGGAAGATGCAGGTTTTCATTTCCCGTTTTACTGCCAGCTGTAAAAAAAATTAAAAATTTAAAGCTTCTTTGGTTCATACACTGACGGGATCTGACACTTCAGTCTTCAGCGAAGCATTTGGCTTCAAGGTTTAATCACTTCTCCCACAATATATATTTAAGCAGGATGGTGATTGTTTAATTGCATGTTCCCATTTAACACAGTACTTTTTAAAACGAGAAACTTTGACAGGAACCAATATTGAAAGATCAGTCCATTTTAGGGGCATTGTGAGAAATCAACGAAGGTGGCTAGATTTCTTGCACTGGTAGTTCTGCCTCCACAGCCAGGTAAGTCCTCAAACCAGGATTCGGCCCTTCACTGAGCATGATGGCTGAGGTCGTCTTCAATCACTTCTTTCTAAGATTTTCTGAGTCACTATCTTCCACCCCACTGAATCACAAATTTCCTTTGATTTTGCATCCTGGAGTGTTTCTGCACTCCCATTTGCGAACACTGTGACTGCACGATGTACCGTATTTTTTGCCCTATAGGTAAAGGTAAAGGTACCCCTGCCCGTACGGGCCAGTCTTGACAGACTCTGGGGTTGTGCGCCCATCTCACTTAAGAGGCCAGGGGCCAGCGCTGTCTGGAGACACTTCCGGCTCACGTGGCCAGCGTGACATCGCTGCTCTGGCGAGCCAGAGCCGCACATGGAAACGCCGTTTACCTTCCCGCTGGTAAGCGGTCCCTATTTATCTACTTGCACCCGGAGGTGCTTTCGAACTGCTAGGTTGGCAGGCGCTGGGACCGAACAGCGGGAGCGCACCCCGCCGCAGGGATTCGAACCGCCGACCTTTCGATCGGCAAGCCCTAGGCGCTGAGGCTTTAACCCACAGCGCCACCTGCGTCCCGTTTTTTGCCCTATAGGACGCACTTTTTCCCCTCCAAAAATGAAACTGGTTTTACTTTTTGTCCCTCTTTCCTTCCCCTTCACAGACTTTATCTATTTTTGTGACTTTTGTGGCTATGGTGACCCACCTGCACCCTCATATGACGTTCAACTAACAGGACCACACCTAATATTTAACAGACAGACTTTACCTTGATACCAGCGTTTTGTATGGTTACTTTAAGTCTCTTTTTCTCCTTTCTGGATTGGGAGGAGGAAGAAGACTGAGCTAATACCTGGAATAGCCTGAATAGAGGCAAGAAGAGGTGCAAGAAGGCTGCTGACCTACTGAAAATATTATTGGACTATATTGGTTATAGTGTTATTATTTGGTTATAGTGTTATTATTTGGGGTCGGTGTAAATTTAGGGGGTGTGTTTCCTGTCAGGATATTTGATAGTGTGCAGTGCGTGGATTTTGTAATTGTATTCTGGTGAGAATGTCGAACACAGCAAAGAGGGGAGAGGGGGGGACACCTTCTGAAAGAAAGGGATCGAAGCAAGAACAAGACTTCAAGGCAGACATACTAAGAATGTTTGCGGAAATCAAACAAAGTGAAAAAAATTTAGAAGTAAAACTAGAACAAGTAGACAATAAGATAGGGAAAATGGATAAAAAGATGGACGAAACAGTCAATGAATTAAAAGGTCAAATAAAGGAAGTATTTAGGAGAACCCAGGTAACAGAAGAAGGGTTGAAAAAGACGAGAATAGAATTGAAAGAGGTAAGACGTGAGGAGGAGAGGATCAAAGTAGAGCTATTAGAACTAAGCAAAGCGCAAGAAGACTTGAAAGACATAATTGCTTTGAATGAACTAAGATTAAGGGAGGCTAACTTAGAGCTGTGCCAGAAAGACAAGGAGAAAACATTAAAGAGAATTTGATTGTAGAATTAGCCCAATGGATGGAAATACCAATAGAAGAGATGGCAAAATCAGTTCAAACGGCATTCAGACTAAAAATAAAAACAACCAGAGCTAAAAAATTTGTAGGAGATTGCCTGATTATATTTAAAGAAAAGGAAATGAGAAATATGATTTTGCAAAGAAATAGAGAAAAAAGATTGTGCATTAATGGGAATTATATAATAATTTTCAAAGATTTACCAATTAGAATTCTGAAACGTAGAGAGCCGTATAAAGCATTGGCACAGACGTTGAAGAAAAATAATATAGAGTTTAAATGGGAATATCCGGAGGGCATCTCATTCATGTATAGAAGCAAGAGGCATAGATTGGTTAAACCAGACGAAACTAGCAAATTCCTAAGAAAATATAAAGAACTGAGACTAGAAAAAGAGGAAGACAAAATAAGAGAGGCAGCAGGGGGTGCTGAGGAAGAGATAGAGGAGATAGCAGAAGAGTTAAGAGGAGAAGAAGAAGAACAGGAGGAAGAAGAATTAGCTGAAATATAAGAAAAGAAGTAATTTAGGTAGGTTCAATCACCATGGTATTAAAGATTGGGAGTTGGAACATTAATGGGATAAACGAGAGAGAAAAAAGGAACAAAATCCAACAAATCTTGAAAAAAGAAAATGTAGACATTATTTGCTTACAGGAGACCCATATAACAAGAAGACATAAAAGAATTCTGATAAATAAAACACTGGGAAATGAGTTCATATCATCTGATAAAGTCAAAAAAAGAGGTGTGGTTATTTATGTTAAAAAACAGATTGAGGCCCAGCAAATCTTTAAAGATGAAAACGGAAGGATAATGATGGTACAAATTAAATGGCATGGACAAAACGTAATTATAGTAGGACTATACGCTCCAAATGATAATAAATCCGAGTTTTATAAAACCTTGGAAGAAAAACTAGCTGAATACGTAGATCAAAAAATGATTATACTCAGGGATATGAATGGGGTGGTCTCACTAGAAATGGACCGACTAAGAGATGGGGGGGGGGTAAGGAAGGGAAGCTGCCCAGAACCTTTTTCTCATTGGATAAAAACTGTAACCTAATAGATGCCTGGAGACTTAGACATCCGCTGGAAAAGCAATTTACGTACCACTCTGAGCCTAACCAATCACTGTCCCGAATAGATCAGATCTGGGTCTCGAACGAACTAACACCAAGAATTATAAGGGTAGAGATTCAGGCCAAAATAATATCTGACCACAACCCAATAAAGATGGAACTGAAAGGTCTGGAAGAAGGTACTTTTAGATGGAGACTGAAGGATTATCTCTTAGATGACCAAGATATAGTTGAAAAAGCGCAGAAAAGGATGAAAGAATTTTTTAAGGATAATATGAATAAAGGCACCAAAACTAAGGTGGTATGGGATGCGGGTAAGGCAGTGATGCGGGGCTTTTTTATCCAGCAGAATGCCATTAAAAATAAAGGAAGAGATAAAGGGAAAAAGGACATTCTGAAACAGATAACGGACTTGGAGGGGAAATTAGTTAAAAAACCTAATAATAAGAGAATAAAAGAAAATATTAAAGTACTGCAAGCCCAGTATGCAACAATAATAAATAGGGAAGTAGAGTGGAACATAAAAAAACTAAGACAAAGAACGTTTGAGTTTGCGAACAAGTCAGGGAAGCTTCTGGCATGGCAAACCAAGAAAAGAAAGGAACAAAGCACAATAAATAAAATTGTAGCGAACGGAGAAGAAATAACTAACCCCAAGGAAATAAGGAAAGTTTTTCTGGATTATTACAGAGGATTATATAAAAATAGAGAGAGATTTAACCAGAGAAAAATAGAAAGATTTTTGAAAGATAAGCAGGTTCAGAAGATTCCAATAGAGAAAAAAGAGCAATTAAACACCCCAATAGAGATAGAAGAAATAAAATTAGCAATTAAAGATTTAAAAAGAGGGAAAGCCCCGGGCCCAGATGGCTTCACGGCAAGCTACTATAAAGAAATGGAAAATACTGTACTGGCACCACTGAGAGAAGTAATGAATAATATTTTGAAAGAAAAAGAAATACCAGATACTTGGAAGGATGCTTTCATTACTTTAATCCCAAAACAAGACTCAGATCTGTCGCAAGTTAAGAATTACAGGCCGATCTCGCTGTTAAATGTTGATTATAAAATTTTCGCAGGAATACTGGCAAGTAGAGTTAAAAACATATGGTCAGAATTTATCCATGGAGATCAGGCGGGCTTTCTGCCAGGCAGGCAAATGAAAGATAATATTAGAAATATAATAAATTCTATAGAATACTTGTCTGCCAGGTATGATAAGCAAGCCATAATGATGTTCGTGGATGCAGAGAAAGCATTCGATAATATAGTTTGGGACTTTTTACTAAAACAGCTAGAATATATGGAGGTCAGTATGAACTTCTTCAACGGAATAAAGGCAATCTATACGGAGCAAAAGGCCAAATTGATTATAAACAACGTGGTGTCAGAAGAAATAATGGTAGCGAAGGGTACAAGACAGGGTTGCCCACTCTCCCCGTTGCTATTTATAATAGTACTGGAAGTACTTCTGAACTCAATAAGACAAAATAAGAAAATAAAAGGGATTAGAATTGGTCAAAATGAATATAAAGTTAAGGCGTTCGCAGACAATTTAGTAATAACAACAGAAGACCCGCTGAACTCAATAAAAGAGATATTGGAAGAACTGGATCAATTTGGTAAGGTGGCTGGTTTTAAGTTAAACAAAAGAAAGACTAAAATAATGGTGAAGAATTTAGATTCGAAGGCAATCGAGGAATTACAACAACAAACAGAAATAGAAGTGGCCAAAAAGGTAAAATATCTAGGAATATGGATAACCCCGAAAAATATAGACCTATTTAAGAATAACTATGAGCAGGTATGGAAAGAGATAAAAAAGGACTTGGAGAGGTGGGGGAAGCTGAGATTGTCATTCTGGGGTAGGATAGCTTTAATTAAGATGAACGTTCTCCCAAGAATGTTATTTCTGTTCCAGAACTTACCGATAATCAAGGGCACTAAGATATTTAAAGAGTGGCAAAGAGGAATCTCAAAATATGTCTGGCAGGGCAAAAAACCAAGGATTAAGTTTAAATTGTTAACAGAAGCTAAAGAAAGAGGGGGATTAGCTCTGCCAGATCTGAAATTATATTATGAGGCATCGTGCCTTTGCTGGGTGAAAACGTGGATAAAATTGGAAAATAAGGAACTATTAGACCTGGAGGGGTTCGACAATAGAGCAGGATGGCATGCGTATTTATGGCAGGGGAAGAGGAAGCACAAGGGTTTCGCAACGCATATTTTTAAAGGCCCCCTAATGGAAGTTTGGGAGAGGAATAGATTTTTACTAGAACCTAAAGTACCACACTGGCTATCCCCATTGGAAGTTATGAGCGTGAAAAAAGTAAACATGAGAGGTGATTGGATAACTTATGAACAATTGTTAACAAAAGTAGGGGGGACATGGAAACTGAAACCATATGACCAGGTTAAAGAAAAAGTCTATGATTGGTTACACTATTTCCAAATAAACGAAATGTTTAGACAAGACGTTAAAGAGAGAGGATACGCAGATAAAGAATCTAAATTCCAGACTGAAATAATAAACAATGATTACAAAATTCTTTCTAAAACGTATAATATGCTATTAGAGTATAACTTGATAGATGAGGAAGTGAAGTCTGTGATGATTCATTGGGCAAGGGACATCGGCCATAATATATACTATGAAGAATGGGAGAAACTCTGGAAAAAAAATCTTAAATTTACAGCTTGCATAACGTTAAAAGAGAACCTCATGAAGATGTTTTACCGTTGGTATATAACACCTGCAGAATTAGCAAAAATATATAAAACTTGCAATAAATGCTGGAAATGCAGGAAAAAAGAGGGATCCTTCTTCCACATGTGGTGGGACTGCAGAAAGGTCAAAGGCTTTTGGGAAAGTGTATATAATGAAATGAAAAGTATATTAAGATATAACTTTGGGAAAAAGCCGGAGGCTTTTCTGCTAGGCCTAGCAGGAAGTGATATAAAGAACAATGATAGTAAATTCTTTCAATATGCAACAACGGCCGCAAGGGTCCTATTGGCCCAAAATTGGAAACAACAGAACATACCGACGCTTGAGGAATGGAGAGCAAAACTACTAGAATACGCGGAGATGGACAGATTGACGGGGAAAATTAGATATTTAAAAGACCAAAGGTTCATTGAGGACTGGGGGAAATTTGTGGAATACCTGGAAAATATAAGTGAAGGTCAGATAACGCTAGTTGGGTTTAAAAAAGCTCTGTGAAAAGGTTGGAACATTGTCTAAAGAGAAAAAGAAGGAAAGAGAAAATAATGTCAATATAAGCTAGGATTTGTGTGAATTTGTTAAATTAGCGTATGGATGATTTCAGGGGAAGCTGAAGGAAGTCTTATAGAAAGAAATCTGTGATAACAAGGCGTAAATTGTTTTACTTTCTTGTTTGTTATGATTTAAAAAACAATAAAAATTATGCAGAAAAAAAAAATGAAGGGGAAATGTGTGTGCGTCCTATGGGGCGAATGCAGGCTTTCGCTGAAGCCTGGAGAGTGAGAGGCATCGGTGCGCACCGACCCCTCTCGCTCTCCAGGCTTCAGGAAGCTATCCACAAGCCTTGCGAGCCCAGGGGAGTTCCCGCGGGCTCGCAAGGCTTGCGGGCAGCAGCCTACATCCCGAAGCACGGGGCGCCCTCCGGAGGATGCCCCGTGCTTCGGGAAGGTGTCCGCAAGCCTCCCACGCCTGGCGGGAGGTCCCGCCGGGTACGCGAGGCTTGGAGCGGCAGCCTGTTCTGGGGGCTGGGGTCTCTGCCCCCAGCCCCGCAAGCTCCCAGAGCGATGCCAAAGCTGCACGCATGGCATGGCTCTGGGTCCCGTTCTGGGGGCTGGGGGAGGGGGAAGCTCGGGCTTCCCCCTCCCCCAGCCCCGCAAGCTCCCAGAGCGATGCCAAAGCTGCACGCAGCTTCGGCATGGCTCTGGGTCCCGTTCTGGGAGCTGAGAGAGGGAGAAGCTCGGGCTTGCAGAGAGCTTCCTGTTCTGGGAGCTGGGGCCGGGGGAAGCTCAGGCTTACCCCGCCCCAGCCCCGTGCCTCGAGGGGGGGAATAATTTTTTTCCCCTTTATTCCCCCCCCCCCCCAAATCTAGGTGCGTCCTATGGGCGAGTGCATCCTATAGGGCAAAAAATACGGTACTCTGTTATGAGTCAGTCTCCATTAGGCACACAGTGCAGGAGGGGGGAAACATTTGCAAAAAAAATAACAACCACAACATTACCAAGACAGAGCCAAGCAATGATGCCTCACCTCCCTGGCTCCATCCAACCAACCACTGATTCGAAACCTGCCTTTCTGAAACCCCACTGATGTCTACAGGACTACCCCAGAGGCTTCCTGTGGTTTGTGGACTGCAGCCTTACACTTCACCTCTCAAGTGTCTCTGGGCTGAGCAAAGCATTTAAGCTCTTCCTCCCTGAACAGCAGACATGAGGCATGCAACATCAATATCAGGAACTGCTCTCAGAAGCCACTGCTGAGTTGGGTGTTCCTCAAACATATCTCCCCAATATATGCAGAAATCTTTGGCGTTATGAGCATCGTGAATTTTTCAAAGGCTCCCAGAGATTCAAACTCCAAAAGCGAAACCTGAAAGTGTGAGACCTCTTTGAGAACATCACATCCGGATTTCACACCCAATTTCGAATGGGTGTGAAATCTCCATTTAAAAAAATAATCTTTTTGCACATGCAAGGCCCGTGACTTGAGTGGAGATTTGCAGGGGAGTGAATGAGGCATCGCAGGTCAAACACCAGGTGCAAAACATTCACTGTCGTGGCCTCATGTTACCCTGGTGGCTCTCTGGAGGGATTCAAGGCAACTGTGCCTCTTGCTCGAAATCTTCTGCCTATCTGGCTTTGTCACTGGGCTAGAAGTGATCCCAAAGATGAAATGGATTAATGGCTAAGATGCAAAGCTATGGAGTGAGCTGCTTATTTTGGCCCCATTTATAGTATGACCTCCAGAAGCATCACTTAACACAATAATCACTGAGGACAGAACGTGACGGTTTAAATATCCCTCTAATGCGAGCGCTGAACTGTATCTACGATACATAGCCCTCTAACGCTCTTGCTAATTGTTGGATTTGAAAGAGAGGGGATTAACTTTCGATCTCATTATACTTATCTAATAGAGGCTGCAAAAGTGATCGGATGTGCCTGGCATTGTTTTCTTGTCTTTGTAAAGAATTGAGGGGACTGTCATCAAATCTGCAGGTGACACCAAACCAGGAGGCGTAGTTTGCGTCACAGAAGGCAGAATCAGGATTCAACTGGTTGGATAACTGGGCCCAAGCGCAACTGAATTTCAGTAGGGACAAAAGTTAGGTCCTGCACTTAGCAGGAAAGAACCAGCAGCACAAATTTAAGATGGGGCACGCCTGGCTTGTTAATAGTACATGGGGAAAGGATTTGGGGGTCTTAGTGGGAGTCGTTGGTGTGATGCAGCAGCAAAAAAAGCTAATGCTATTCTAGGCCTATTAGAGGTCCTATGGCTAGGTCGGGATGGCATGGGGATGAGGGACCAACTCCCTTCTCTTGCAGGGGCCCAATTAGTGCCATTGCCTTCCGTTAAGAGTTTGGGTGTAATCCTTGACGCCTCCCTTTCCATAGAGGCGCAGGTTACAGCAACAGCCAAGGCGACATTTTTCCACCTTCGCCGCATCAAGCAGTTGGTCCCTTACCTTTCCCGCCCCGACTTGGCCACAGTGATCCATGCAATGGTCATCTCCAGGCTTGACTATTGTAATTCGCTCTACGCGGGGCTGCCCTTGAAGCTGTCCCAGAAACTCCAGCGGGTGCAGAATGCTGCAGCGAGGCTCCTCACGGGGTCTCTGCCATGGGAGCATATTCACCCAGTGCTTTTCAAGCTGCATTGGCTCCCGGTGGAGTACAGGGTCAGATTTAAGGTGCTGCTTTTGACCTTTAAAGCCCTTCACAGCCTAGGACCCTCGTACCTACGGGACCGCCTCTCCTGGTATGCCCCACAGAGAGCCTCAAGGTCCATAAATAACAACACCCTAGTGGTCCCGGGTCCTAAGGAAGTTAGATTGGCTTCAACCAGAGCCAGGGCCTTTTCAACTCTGGCTCCGGCTTGGTGGAACGCTCTGCCTCATGAGACCAGGGCCCTGCAGGATATGATTTCTTTCCGCAGGGCCTGTAAGACAGAGTTGTTCCGCCTGGCCTTTGGCTTGGAGCCAATTTGATTCCCTCCCTCCCTCTCTTTTTTTTTCTTTTTTCTTTTCCTTCTCCTCCTGCGATGAGGCTACATTTTAATATTTTAATGTTCCATTATTTTAATGTTGTATTTTATTTTTGTTTTAAAGTTGTAATCATTCATCTTGTTTTTATTTTGCTTGTAAGCCCGGCCTTGGCTGGGGAGGGCGGGGTATAAATAAAATATTATTATTATTATTATTATTATTATTATTAGGCTGCTTCAACAGAAGTATGGTGTCCAGATCAAGGGAAGTAATAGTACCACTCTATTCTGCCTTGGTCAGACCACACCTGGAAATCTGTGTCCAATTCTGGGCGCCACGATTTAGGAAGGATGTTGACAAGCTGGAAGGTGTGCAGAGGAGGGGGACCAAGATGATCAAGGGTCTGAAAACCAAGCCGTATGAGGAATGGTTGAAGGAGCTGAGTATGTTTAGCCTGGAAAAGAGGAAACAGATATCTAGAGGGCTGTCACATGTAAGATGGAGCTAGCTTGTTTTCTCCTGCTCTGGAGGGCAGGACCCTAACTGGGTTTAAACATGTGTCTGTAAAAGTTCGAGGCCACACTTCTGTATTAGTACAGTGGTGCCCCGCAAGACGAAAAGAATCCGTTCCGCGATTCTCTTCGTCTAGCGGTTTTTTCGTCTTGCGAAGCAAGCCCATTGACGGCTTAGCGGCTTAGCGCTATTAGCGGCTTAGTGGCTTTTGGCGGCTTTTAGCGGCTTATCAGCTTAGCGGATAAGCAGATAAGCGGCTTAGCGGCTTAGAAAAGGGGGGGGGGGGAGTTGGACAAACTCGCAAGACACTCTGGTGAACACTCTGCCTCATGAGACCAGGGCCCTGCAGGATCTGATTTCTTTCCGCAGGGCCTATAAGACAGAGTTGTTTCGCCTGGCCTTTGGCTTGGAATCAACTTGATCCCCTCCCCCTTTCTTTTTTCTTTTTCCTTTCTCCTCCTGTGATGAGGCTGCATTTTAATATTTTAATGTTTCAATATTTTAATTGTTGTATTTTAATCTTGTTTTTAAGTTGTATTCATTCAACTTGTTTTTATTATTGCTTGTTAGCCCCCCTGAGCCCGGCCTTAGCTGGGGAGGGCGGGGTATAAATAAAAATTATTATTATTATTATTATTATTATTATTATTATGTCTATTTAAATGACAGCAATCACCTCTGAATTGGCAAACATGTAAAGTAGCACATGCAATTTTCATGCAAATCTGTGCTGGTGCATAAGTGACCACATAGCAATGGATCCAGTTACAGATAGGTAGCCGTGTTGGTCTGCCTTAGTCAAAACTATTTTTATTTTGTTTTCACATAGCAATGGAGTTTATTCCCAGATAAAATGAGTTGCCCCAAGTCTCTGGGCAAAGGACCCTGTGCTGGGGCTGCTCTCCATGACAACACTATCCGTGGGAAGGGGAAGCACTGGAATGGAGAGGAGTTGCATTGTGACCTATTCCTATGTGGCCCCAGGGCATCTCATGTTAGCTAAAAAACCATGTAGTGGGTCCCATACCGTCAGTTGGCTAGCTCAGTTGTTAGAGCATGAGACTCTTAATCTCAGGGTTGTGAGTTCGAATCCCGCATTGGGCAGGGAGTTGGACTGGATGACCCTTGCAGTACCTCCCAACTCTTATGATTCTATGAGAGAAGTGTGCCTGAGGTTCTGGAGGGCTCCTGCCTGCCCATATAGACCAGGGGTAGCCAACACAATACCTGCAAGTTGCTGTCTGACTCCAGCTCCCATCAGCCTCAGCTAGCAGGGCCAAAGGCCCAGGGATGATGGGAGTTGTAGTCCGACAATTTCCGAAGGACACCGCATTGGCTGCTTCCTGATGGGCTGGATGGATTAGGGGCCTGAGAAGAGCTCCTTGCTTCACAAGGTACCTGGTGACCTTTTCAGCACAGTGAGAGACAGGATCGTGATGTGTGCAAACTTGTCTGGGGTAAAGAACAGGGCAGGGACGAAGAATCTTTAGATTAAGTGGAAGCGGAACTGGAAGAAAGAAAGGAAAAACCTCCAGCAGGCTTAAGAAGAGAGATTGAAAGATCAAATTCAGAAAGCAGCAGATGAGCCGCAAGCCTATTAGTGGCAATAAAACGCTGAGTCAGGTTTAGCTGCAATGCTTACTCAACTTTTACAGCTTGCTCCTTCCCGCAAACTGCAGGGTGTGTACGACAGCAAGCGAATCCTCTGGCGAGAAGTTATGTCGCAACGTTTAAGGCAAAATCCAGTAAGGGCAATGTTGCTGCTTGTTGCAGTTCCTCCTCCCCCATCCCCACCCCACACTTTCTGGCTTGGTTGCAAACTCACAAAGGAAATTTCCAGATGAGACTTTTCTGGGCCTGCAAAGATGGAGAAAGGGCGGTTTTCGGCTTGCCCTAGCGCTGGACGTTTGCAAGGAAGCAGTTGGTTCTAACTGGGCTCCTTGGAGACCTGGAAGTACTTAGTGTGGCAAATGAGAACATGTTTTTTCAGTAGCATGGCACATGCTTAAATTTGCTCAGTGGCAGCAGGGCAGGGGAGAGGGAGAGAAGTCAGTGCTCTGTTAAAAAACACAAGAACGTTACGCTGCCACCTCACAAACCCACATTCAGCAGCATTTAGTGCCAGTGGTGAAATAATTCAGCAGCATTGCTGCTTGAACACAGACTTCCACCGGCTGAGCCATTCACTTACCACAGGTGCGTGCATACACATCCCCTCCAACATTTCTCTGATGAAAATAGAGACATCCCATTCCATAATGATAATTTTACGATTACTACCCCACACATCTTACTGGATTGCCCCAGCCACTCTGGGTGGCTTCCAACATACATGTATATAAAAACATAGTAAAACATTAAATATTTTTAATTATTATTTTATTTTATTTTACTTTTTTTACCATCCCTACAGGATTGCCTTCAGATGGCTTGGTGGGTCACATAAGTCCATACCCTCCAACATTTCTCCAGTGAAAATAGGAACATCCTAAAGAAAAGTGGGACATTCCGGGATCAAATCAGAAACCGGGACGGCTTCTCTGAATCGGGGGCATCCCTGGAAAATAGGGACACTTGGAGATTCTGTATACAGGACAGGAATAGTGAACCTCTTGCCCTCTAGATGTTGTTGGACTTCAGCTCCCATCAGCCTCAGACAGCATGGCCAATAGCGAGGGATGATGGGAGTTGTAGTCCATGACATCCAGATGGTGCCATGTTGGCTACCCTCGCTGAATCAGAATTCCGGGAATGAAAGCTAGTAGGTACCATTCTTCTCATCACTTGCTGGGCTCATGTAAGGTGGACCAACCTGAAGATGGATCAAGGAAACCAGGCCTATCGCGATGGGTTAGGTAAAGGGTAAAGGGGACCCCTGACCACTAGGTCCAGTCATGGCCGACTCTGGGGTTGTGGCGCTCATCTCGCTTTACTGGCCAAGGGAGCTGGCGTACAACTTCTGGGTCATGTGGCCAGCATGACTAAGCCGCTTCTGGCGAACCAGAGCAGTGCAAGGAAACTCCGTTTACCTTCCCGCCGGAGAGGTAACTATTTATCTGCTTGCATTTTGATGTGCTTTCGAACTGCTAGGTTGGCAGGAGCAGGGACCGAGCAACGGGAGCTCACCCCGTCACGGGGATTCAAACCGCCGACCTTCTGGTCGGCAAGTCCCAGGCTCTGTGGTTTAACCCACAGCGCCACCCGCGTCCCTCGCGATTGGTTACCTCTTGGTAAATGCCACACCCAGGGTGGTTCGCAGTGATGCAGCAGAAGCCAAATGCTGGGAGTCTGATGGCAAGGAGCATGATTTTTATGGCACAAGCTGGCTAAAGTCATGATGCGCAAATAAATAAATAGGACTTCCCTTGCTCAGGGCTGCTGCCCAAACCAGGGAAGGTGGCCGTTGATCGACCAGTGGCACAGGGCAGGAGGACCTTCTCCCTGGCTGTGCCATGCATCTGCGCCCCCTCCTGACACCCATTCTGCTGGGTGCCCTTCTTGGCCCTCGCACTCTGTGTCCAGCTGGTGCCACCATGCGCTCCGGCTCCCCTCAGGCAGGCAGGCTCGGGATAGGGGAAGCGGGCCACGGACAATTTCCAAGTTGCCTCTCTCTCCTCCCGCTCTCTCTCCTCCCCGCACACCCTCTCTGTTAAAGTGGGGTGCTTCCCACTATACACAATTTCACTTATGCATGTTGGGGCCCGGAATATAACCCATCCACCCCCGTGTAAGTTGGTGGGGGACACCTGTACTGGATGTTAGTTTCTGTTTGCCACTGAGCAGCTGCTTAGAGTCACAGGACTCTGTTTACATTCCAGAGACAGTCCAGGCTATTGGACGTCTCACGGGAGACAGAAGATGGGATGTGACGTTAGCGGTTTCCTGTTTCCTTTGTTCAGTTGCTCTCTGCTTTCATAGAGAGAGGATGTATATTTCTTTGTTGTCTGTGTAGTATGCACAGTGATGTAGCCATAAATCTCATCACTTCCCTGTGCTGGATTCTCTGCTGAATGGGAGAACGTGCCTGAGGCCTTATCAAAGGCTCAGGTCGTTAATTATTCGCCAAGAGGGCGATTCCGAAGGACTCAGAGGAAGATGAGCCATATTGGCTTGGCTGAGCGGAGATCTCGACACTGAACATAGTCTGCTAGCCGAAATGTGTACCCCACTTAACTCATATAAACTAATGTTACTCATTCAAATAAATATACTTTTAATCAACTTAAGAACGTAAGAAACCACAAGGAACCCTGTAAGCCAATGGCCCATCTAGTCCAGTATCCTATTCTCAAGCTAGCCAACCAGCCAACCCACTGCAAGCCTGCAACACACACCCCATTTCTGATTCCCCACAACTGGTATGCAGAAGCACATTGAGAACCAAGCAGTTGTGGCTTAAGAACCTCGTCTTCCCCTTGTGTGAAATTTCCCTGCTTTGTCGCAAAATGAGGTCCTGAGTTGGAAGCTGGGTGCCTGGCAGAAAGGTCATGCCACCAGTGCCGAAATAATTTGAGGGACCACCATTTTGGTTTCAGTTTTTTCTTCTTCTGTTTTTAATGAGCCCTGAAGAAAACATCTATATATTTTTTCAAGGGAATCAGGGTAAAAATCCTCTTTGAGGTAAAAGGCAGAGAGTCTGTTTTAAACAGGAGAGGAAGCACTGAGGATGGGAGAAGAAAATGCTTAGGAAGCCCCAGGTCATCTCGGTTATTTGACAAACACAGGAAATCAATTCTCTCTCATCTTACAGTTAGGAAGGGCTCATCTAGGCTCTGTAGGCATGGGTCCAAGCAGGGTTTTGTTTTGTTTTTGTCCCGTTGTGAATCACAATAAAAGTCAACTGGGTTTGCTGTGGATTGGTGTTTTCTCAGATGCAGCAGTAAACAACCAGGTTTCCCGAGGAAAGCAGTGGGAGAAAAAAAACCCTACCCTGCTCTTGACACATGGCTGGAAAACATGGACCTGCACCTACAAATTGTGGCACAATCGGAAGTCTCTAACACAGAGAGGTAGCAGGTAGTCTTACTCTGTTAACAACAGTGACAAACTTTTACCCCAACTCAGCAAGGAAGATTCATTCTCTCCGCCTCCTCCTCCTCTCTCTTTCTCAGAGCAGATATGAAAACCTGTTTTATCCTCCTTTCAGTTGACAGGATGCACGTGATGGAAATGAGGACAGTACAATCCTATCTGGAGCTACCACTAAAGGTAAAGGTAAAGGTACCCCTGCCCGTACGGGCCAGTCTTGCCAGACTCTGGGGTTGTGCGCCCATCTCACTCAAGAGGCCAGGGGCCAGCGCTGTCCGGAGACACTTCCGGGTCACGTGGCCAGCGTGACAAAGCTGCATCTGGCGAGCCAGCGCAGCACACGGAAACGCCGTTTACCTTCCCGCTGGTAAGCGGTCCCTATTTATCTACTTGCACCCGGAGGTGCTTTCGAACTGCTAGGTTGGCAGGCGCTGGGACCGAGCAGCGGGAGCGCACCCCGCCGCAGGGATTCGAACCGCCGACATTTCGATCGGCAAGTCCTAGGCGCTGAGGCTTTAACCCACAGCACCACCTGCGTCCCACTAGAGCTACCACTAGCATACAACAAATCAGAACCGGGCCTGGATCTGGGCCTATATCCCATGGAAGACTTCCTTGCCTGGAGGATATTTTTTAAAAAAATGTTTTTGACAATCTGTACAATGAAATATCTCTTCAGATGGAAGCCTGAAACATTTCAGAGACCCCTTTTTGCCCAGGAGGGATCTACAACGTTCTTCCTCAGAGGAAGAACAGTATACTATATAAATTATTTAACCAAGGTAATGCCATGCACAACATTTTTCTTGATGCAGCTCAACCCAGCCATTGGCTCCCCTCTTTTTGTTACCCCTGTTTTGTGGAAGGTGCAATTGCAGGACATCAGTGGTGTATAAAAACTTGGCCTGGCTCGGAGTTCATTTCACCCTTCTGGTGACTCCCCAGACGCACTGCAAAGTCAAATTTCCCAGCCAGCTGTCCTGAGTCAACAAGGTCAAATTATTTCTTCTTCCCACATCCACACCATCCATTTACCGAAGGGGATTCGTTGCCCTGCTATAAATATTTGTTCTTGCTGCTTCAAAAATTCCAGGACAGAACCTCTGCTCCGATATTAAACTAACAGTGCTTCTCTTGTCTGCGAGGCATGAATATTAGGCTGTCAGGTTTCGATCTCCCAGCTGGACAAATTTTCAGGAAAGCCTAAATTGCCACTGTTCCTCATTGTCAGGGGGAGAGGCTAGTAGACGCCCGCAAATGTGGCGAAGACTCTAGTTCTGGGTCTGTGTAAGAAAAGTTTTTAAATTCGTCTTGGTTAATCATAGAAAGAATTCCTTCTTCAATGGGAGTTAATATTGGCTCCTCTTTTAAAAATTCGGGATCGAAGTTGCTCACATCTTCTTTCGATTTCTGTCATATGCAAATATAAAACAAATATATTAGGTTTTCGTTCTCTCCCCCCCCCACACACCTATTAACAAGGGTGACATTCACATTGGTTTCTCAGTATTTTGAGGATTTTGAAAAATTGGCATTTTCATTTTCTAAAAATTGGGCAGGATCCTAACTAAGTTTGTTACATCACACTAAGTACTTGCACCACACAGAAATCAGTGTGAAAAGGTAGTTAACACAGTGATTTCTATAGGACCTAAGCGTGAGTAATTTAAGCTTGGGTCCAATCTGTTAGGCTTATATATCAGAAATTAGCTGTACTCAGCTTTTCTGTTAAAAGCACCCCAAAAGTGAATTACAGAAATGGCTGCATACACACCAGACATATAAAGCACATTTGAAACACATCTCTCCCAAAGGATCATGGGAACTGTAGTTTTTTTAAAGTGTTGAGAATACTAGCTCTATGATAGGTAAACAACAGTTCCTAAATTTTTGGCGTGTGTTTTAAATGTATAGTGTGTACCCAACCCAAAATACCAACAACCATCTAGTCCAAAATATTACATTAAAGGCTTATCCCAGGAAAACAACATACTAGCCTGGTTTGCACATAATGCTAAACCATAGTTTTCTTAACAAGTTGTCCCACAGGCTATCAAACAATTCTTGTTTCTCCAATGTTTGTTTTGTCACTTGGTGATGGGATGGGATGACCAAGCAAACCATGGTTAACTGAGAGTGCTGGATTCACACGTAACACCCAAGTTTTGTAAACAAACGCTAGTTTCAGATTGTAGTTTGCTGGCAGCAAATAAAGCATTGTTAAATTACCGAGCAGGGTTCACCAATAACTTTGAGCCACCGTTTAATAACACACAATTATTAAACTTACGGCCCTCGTATTTACGGGACCGCCTCTCCTGGTCTGCCCCACAGAGGACCTTAAGGTCCATGAATAACCATAGTTTAGAGGTCCCGGGCCCTAAGGAAGTCAGACTATCCTCCACCAGGGCCTTTTCAGTGATGGCTCCGACCTGGTGGAATGCTCTGTCCCATGAGACTAGGGCACTTCAGGATTTAACCTCCTTCCGTCAGGCCTGTAAGACAGAGCTATTCTGCCTGGCCTTTAATTTGAATTCAGCGTGATCTTTTATTTCCCTTCCCGTCCCTCACCCTCCCCTTTTATGAAGATTACCAGCTCTGAGACCCCACAGCTAATTCTCCCCTGGCCTCCTCACTGGCCCAAGTAGGACCAATTCAGCCAGCTAGCCCAGGGGATTACCTAATGCGTATTTCCCCTGAATTGATTTCTGAATTTTGAATTTTATTGTTATTCATGTTTTTATACTGTAGTTTATGCTGCTTTTACAATTAAGTGTTTTGAATTTGTTGTTAGCCGCCCTGAGCCCGGTTTTTGAACCGGGAAGGGCGGGGTATAAATAAAAATGTATTATGATATTATTATTATTATTATAGTTCAGTAAACTGTGGTTTGGTGTTATGAGCAAACCAGGTCATTGATGTGAATGCGGTTACGCTTTGCATGCAGAAGGTACCAGGTTCAATCTGCCAGGGGTGGAATCCGGGGAACTTTTTCATGTAATGCATGGTATCTACTTCTAGGTACATGCACACTTGAGAAAATTCTAAACACTCACAATTCGAGGACGGTAAGGCGGCTCTATCTGACGCTGGTTCAGCAGATCCCAATCCAATTCCTTAAAATATGGGTGCAGTAGGATAGCATTCTCTCCACCCAGGGCAATGCTGCCGAGGCGCATTTTGGGGTTCTTGGTCATGAACTGCAAAAACAAGAAGAGAGGAGGAATTAGAGACATGGGAAGCTGCCATATCCTTGGCCCATGTAACTCAGAACTGTCTGCTCTGACTGGCAGTGAGTCTCCAGAAATTCTGACAGGGGTCTTGCCCTTGCTTATCTTGAGATGCTGGGGGGAGCCCTGCTGACATCAACGAGGGACAGGGCCTTCTTGGTGGTGGCTCCCCATTTGTGGAATGCCCTGCCTGATGAAGTGCACCTGTTCCCCCCCTCACATTTAGAGTTCAGGAGGAATTAAAAACCATTGCTGTTTGCCAAGACAATTGATGACCAATAGATACTGTTTGTGAACCAAATTAAATACTTCTGTTATTAGAATCATAGGAGTGTAGAGTGGGAAGGGACACCAAGGGTCATCTAGTCCAACCCTCTGCTCGTAATCACTTTAAGCCAGTGGGTGGGGAGACTTTTTCAGCTGGAGACCTGCTTTTCCTTCTAGGCTCAACGGCCACTCCTGTGCAAGTTGTGGGCAGGGCAAGATGCAAAAGTTGGCAGAGCAATGAATGTTAATTTTGTACAGAAAGCTAGTTTCCACACAGGCTTCTCTCTGCCCTCCACCCAGGCAAGCAAGAGACCTTACCAGAGTTCATTGACACATTCCAGCTAGGCAAAAACAGCGAAGGAGGATGCAAACCAGGTGGTATGGCCTGGGGAGAAGGGGGTGTGGCCTGAGAAGGATCCCGAGGGCCAGATAGGGAGGTGTGGAGGGCCACATTTTGCCCCCGAGCCTGAGCTTCTGCAAAACTGCCATAAAAATTGTGGATACTGTAGGTTTGCATGCTGGGTCTGATGCTGGTTTAATGACGTTGGTGGAAAGTTTCATGGTGCCTTGTAAAAAAATTCGCAGAAGTATGTGTGTGGGAAGCTAGCTTCCCTTGCTGCCCTCAGCAAAGCGCTGTAAATTCCTTGTTACAAAAGCAGCGGCTAGGAAAGGAAAGATGAGCCAGAATCTGCCATCTAATTGCCCTTGTAAAATAAAGAAGAAGGAGAAATATCTGGGAGAGATAGTCATTAAATGAATGGCCGGAAAGAATGAGGGATGAATTAGATCAGAAGGGAAGAGAAAGGCAGGAGAAGGGGAGAGAGGTTCGCTCCAACATCCATTGGCCTTTAAACAAAGAGAGAATAGTTATTTAAACAGAGCAATTACTCTAATTAAGGCTTCCTTCCATGTTGCCCCAGGACTGGAGGCTGAAGGTCCTGTAAGCAATTTCATCTGATTATTATGTAAGGAAAGTGGGTGGAGAGAAACAGGGAAAATTGCTGCTCATTATGCGCTTTGCTTGTGGTTGGAAAAGAAGACAGATAAACTGGAGTCAGACCTGGGGTTCCATTTCTGCTGGGAAATGCACCAGGTGCCCGAAGACAAGTTGCCATCTCTCAGCCTAGACCACCTTGCTCTCTAAAATCCAAAAGAGCTCCCCAAAATTCAGGACGTGAACTTTGCAGCAGCAACAGCTCACACCAGAAATTCCCATCTGCAGCCCAGAGCGTAAACTTTGTCCCTTGTGACTCAGTGAGAACTCTCCTTTTTGACACTGTAAACCACAGACTGATTTGATCTCCTTCCTGGTACCTTTTCCTGTTGAGAAATACCTAATCAGATTTCCCCTTAGCGAAATCTGCTCTGCATGGAGAACTCTGTTCTGCCAAGCTGATACCCCTTACTAGTTTTGAAAGGTTGCTGTTTTACCACTCGACTTAGGAACAGCTTAAATAAGCTAAGCAGATGGTTAACAGCCCAATTCTGCACCGGCCTACTGAGATGTAATTCCTACTAAGTTTAAATGTGAATTTCTCCCAGCTAAATTTGGCTTATACCCTCAGAAGGGACACCCTTGCCTGAAAACCTCATGCAATTTCCCCCCAGTTAAAAAAAGTTTAAAGACTTAGAGGTCACATTTTAGAGGTGCCTAAGTACACAAAGTACACGGGACGCGGGTGGCACTGTGGGTAAAACCTCAACGCCTAGGGCTTGCCGGTCGCATGGTCGGTGGTTCAAATCCCCGCGGCGGGGTGAGCTCCCACCGTTCGGTCCCAGCTCCTGCCCACCTAGCAGTTCGAAAGCACCCCTAAGTGCAAGTAAATAAATAGGTACCGCTTTACAGCGGGAAGGTAAACGGCGTTTCCATGTGCTGCGCTGGTGCCGGCTCGCCAGAGCAGCTTTGTCACGCTGGCCACGTGACCCGGAAGTGTCTTTGGACAGCGCTGGCCCCCGGCCTCTTAAGTGAGATGGGCGCACAACCCTAGAGTCGGACACGACTGGCCCGTACGGGCAGGGGTACCTTTAAGTACACAAAAGCCCTGAGATTTACTTGCCTGCAATCTGACAGGGTTCACCCACTCTGGAGGGTCCAGCCTGCAAATTCTACCCACTTGTGTCAAAAAGGAAAGAAATTATATCCATCTAGAATTCCCAATAGTGAAGTGGGGATGGCAAATGAGATTTGGACCTCCAAACCAAACTGGTCAGCCACTAAATGAGTACGAAGTGAATCAGGCTGTTTTTACAAAGCCCTGAACTGAGGACCAAACCAAATCTTGTGGTCAGTGCATACCCATCCCTTGTCTCACATGACCCTGCCCTGAAGTTGATTTGGATCAACCAGGAAGCACAGTCTGCTGTCCCTGGGAATCTGTTCCTGTCCTGGGAGCCGGAATGAGACAGGACAAATCTCAGGTGGGCAATGAATACACAGGAAGTGAGGCATCTAATCATAGCCTGCATTTTTATTAAGGCTTGATCAGGGCCTGTATTTTAAAATGAGCTTAAAGATTTTCAAAATGTTTCATGCCAGGCAGAAGACCAGCTGCCTAAGTACTTTGGCAAGATGTTTATCCTCCTGGACAAGGGGGCCCCCTGATTTATAGCAGAAAACAATTCTCAAAGTCGTAAAAAGGGAATTACAGGCTGAGAGCCAAGGTTACACTGACCCTACATATTACAGAAGATAAAAAAAGCAGAGAAAAACATAAATTAAGAGTTGGTAAATAGTAAAATAAAACCATGTGCCTCCCATTAAACTTGAGCCATATTTTCCTAAGGTTAAAAGGCCAAGAGCATCTGGCTGGCAGAAAGGGAGGGAGTATTTTGGGAAGTCTTTTTCTAAAGTTGTTTCTTTCTTAAACTGAGATCCTTTTAAGATTTCTTTTCCTTTTAAAAGGTTATTTATGTTATGTATTAAATATATTAGCTTAAATGTAATTATGCAAAGGAATTAGAAACTAAGAAATGTTAAATCCTTATGCTAGATTCTTATTTCATATAGTTGGAAGAGATCACAGGGGCCATCAGCCCAGCCCCCCTGCCAAGCAGGAAACATCATTAGAGCACATATATGGTTGTCAGGCCTTTGTTTAAAGACCTCCAAAAGAAGGAGATCTTTCAATGTTGATGTGAACTCAAGATCCTTGACATATGTTTAAGATAAAAATTTAAAACTATTAATCCATCTGTTTTGGAGGGCAATAGGGCAAGGAGGGCAAGAGGTGAGCTGGTAATTAAGGTTCCTTGTTGAGACAAATGTAAGATATATGACTACTTATTTGTCATTTATAGATAGAAGAATATATAGCTTTTTGTTTCCCATAAAAGGCAAAAAGGAAATGGGTGTATCTTTTGTGATTGGTTCCAGCAAACAGCCAATAGGAATTTCAACCAGGCTGATTGGATAGAGGCAGCCACAGAAGGAGCAAGGGGGCTGGATTAAGGAAATATAAGTGCTGGCCATAATGGCAGGAGGCCAGGCCAGAGCTTGGTAACCATATACCACTGTGCCTCATATTTATTTGTCCGACAAATAAATTATTATTTTAATTTCTCTATTGCTGCGTTGAATATTTCATTCCAGCTAAGCGTTAACCACAAGCAGGGTGCTACAGAAGAACGCCATCCTTTAAATGTTGCAACGGTCCCTAAGGATGAGGCTGTAAAAGGCAGGTCCCTTCCACTGTTCTTACACATATAGGGGCCTGAAGCCCGGCTCTTTTAACAGAGGAGCAACACAGCGAAGCAAACTGCAGAAGAGATGTAATGCCGAACTCTGGAAATTCTGTGGACTCATGAATGCACCTTTGGTGGGAATTTGCAATTGCAGAAACACATGTGTGTATCTAACGATTGCAAAATGCAAGCTGGACAGTGTTTTAAATAATATTCAGTAAACACACAAGATGTAACCGGATGCAGAAAGCAAATCAGAATGGATTATAAAGTATTTTGTGTCCAATGATTTGCGTTTTAATCTTGTCTTAGACTCTGTGAAAGGATTCTGTGGAACTGTAACAACCTTTCGTGTGGATTGTTGGACTCTATGAACAGACAGGTGGAATAGACACTTACACATACATGGACTTTACGCATAAGCTGATTAGAGAATGAACTGATCCACTGGGTCTTCTACAGTGGTACCTCTGGTTGTGAACGGGATCCGTTCCAGAAGCCCGTTCACAACCTGAAAAGAACACAACCCGTGTCTGCCCGTCTGCCCATGCGCGGGTCACAATTTGCCGCTTCTGCACATGCACATAACGTCATTTTGTGCGTCTGTGCATGCGCGAGTGACGAAACCTGGAAGTAACCCTTTCCTGTTACTTTGCTGCGGGATGCAACCTGAAAACGTGCAAGAAGCAAACGTAACATGAGGTATGACCGTATTTTCTTCGTTGAACTTTATGAGCTACTTCTGTTAAAATCTACAATTTAATACAATGAATAGTATACTTTATTTATTCAAACGTACAGCCGCTTATGTCTTGTGTGTTTATTGAATATGTTTCACGTAACTTAGAGGTTTGTTGTTGTTTTGCGATTGTTTTTGGACAGTGTTTTAAAGCCAAGGCGATTTTTTGGAAGGAGGGAAAACCCAAGCCCAAATGTGTTGGGTATTCCCAAAACAATGTTGAAAATCAAAATAGTGTGACAGTGGCTACTCTTTGGAACTCCCTGCTGTTGCACATCAGAAAAGCACTGCCTTTATTTGCTTTTTTGGTGCCTGTTGAAGACCTTCCGCTTTCAACAAGCCCTCTAAGGGGAGATTTCTTTTATTCCAGTCAGTCACCTGTGTTGGATTTCAATTGGTTTCTATATTATTTCATTATTTATACCCCCCGCCGCCGCCCATCTGGCTGAGTTACAATTGGTTTTCATACATTCAGCTTTTTAAATAGTTTTGCATTTTTAAAAAATTGTATAGTGAAATTGTTTTGTGATGCTTCATGGGAACCAATTCCGAAGTTTAATCAGTTAATTGATTAATCAGGAAAGAGCCTTTGGATTTGCCTGAAAGTATCCTCCAGTGCCTCTGTTTTAAAAAATAAAGACATTTAAAATGTGGACATATGCTGCTTCAGATTCTTTTAGAAAGAAAAAAAATATGAAAGCTTTTCTTTGTTTACAAGAGTACTGTACAGTCATTCCTCGGGTTGAATGTGCTTCAGGTTGAGCGCTTTCGAGTTGCGCTCCGCAGCAACCCGGAAGTAACGGAGCGCATTACTTCCAGGTTTCGCTGCTCGTGCATGCGCAGACACTCAAAATGACGTCACACACATGCACAGAAGCACCAAAACTCAACCCGCGCATGCACAGATGCACTGTCGCGTCTTACGTTCCACTCAGGATGCGAACAGGGCTCTGGAACAGATCCCGTTCGCATCCCGAGGTACCACTGTACATGCATTGTCTCTTTTTCAGGTTGTAGAGTCCTTTCTACAGATCAGTTACATTTTATATGAAACATTAGTGTTGTGAACAGAATATTGTTGGGGAAGAAGGAGGAAAAAGGGGAGAGAAGGGGTAGGGGGTGGGGTGATAAAACTTACATTATTTACTTAGTGTGTGTGTTGGGGGGGGGGGTTATGTCAGCATCACTTGGGTGGCTTCTCTTTCTATTCGTTTGTTATATTTCCTTGGTTGGGGAGCCCAGAGCATGGTTGGTTGTCTTTAGTAAGATTTATTTGTGTGTGATGGGAGGAGAGTGTTGTTGGGTTAAGTTAGCCTAGGGCTGCCATATGTCCTGATTTTACAAGACATGTCCTGGAATTTGCCTCCAAAATTGGTGTCCTGGATTATGTTTCAGAAATCAGGCAAATGTCCCGAAAAATTGGCAGTGGGGGTTAAATTGTGCCGAAAATGCCTTAAAAAGCTCCAAAACAATTTTGGGGTCTTCATTAAAAAAAGCTTAAGAACTTTCAGGGTGTCCTGGTTTTTACATTTTGAAATATGGCAACCCCAAGTTAGCCATATTGATTTGTAGGCTATCGGTGTTCAGATTCTTTTATAAGAACATAAGAAGAAACCTGTTGGCTCAGGCCTATCACCGATCTAGCCCAGCATCCTGTTTTTACAGTGGCCAGTGATTATTCTATTGTTTGGAAATGTTATTTGCCTTGGAAAGCTGACAATAAATTGTTCGTCAGAAACAAATAACTGAAGCCGGAGCGAGGGAGGGATTTTGGGAACCTTGCTCAGTTTTCCCCCTTGTGCATTATAGGTCACTGCCGCTTTCCTGCTAAAGAATGTTCTCAGGAACATTCCAGGAAGAGAAGTGACCTTCTAAGACTTCCACACAAAGAGGAATCTGGAGAAAATCAGATGGCTCCTCAGAGGAAGCAGCTCTGCTGCCCAAGGGAAGGAGGTTGCCTTCCAAGGCACAGCAAACTTGGAACTGCAGTCTTGTCTTTTGGAATATCTCAGTCGGTGGAGCATAAGACTCTTAATCTCAGGATTGTGAGTCCCATGTTGGGCAAAAGATTCCTGCATTCCTGGGGGTTGAACTAGGTTATGGTTACCAGACGTCCCCGTTTCCCGGGGACAGTCCCTGGATTTACAAATCTGTCCCCGGACAAAATCCATCCCCGGAATGTCCCCGGATTTCATTTAATGTCTCTGGATTTATATTTTGAGTGTTGTAGATTTATTAGTAGGGAATGAATGTTGCGTGATTGGTTCAACAGCACAAGACACATCATATGGGGACTTCCAGCGAGGCAAAATGGCAGGCGCCACGGCAGCGAGCTGCTCCTGAAGCCAGCCAGAGCGAACTGCGCTACCAGGCTGGCTCCGGGCTGCTGAGACTCCCACTGCCACTGCCGCTGCCAAGGGGGAACCGGGGACACCGGCACATCAACTGGGGGAAACCGCTGACCCCCCCATGACCCAAATCGAGCCAGAAGTGAGAGTGCCCAGCCACCCGGCCGACTGCCCAGCGGCGCTCCGGGGCCAGTAAAAACCCTGGAGCCGATGCAGGGAGAAGGAGGAGAGAAGGAGAAGGAAGAGAGAAAAAGAGGAAGGAGAAAAAAGAGGGGAGCTCTGACCTTGCCACGCCGTTGCCATCACCACCGCTGAGGAGGAGAGGTAGGAGAGCACTGGGAGGGCAAGGACACATGGCTGAGCCCAGGCCCAACCCGAGCTTACTCCACGGCAGGGTAGCGCTCCAAGAGAGCAGCCAGGGCCCAGAGGAGGGCCGTGTGACAGAGGAGACCACAGAAGAGAAGATATTACTTCTTTATTTTTATTTTTTTAAAAAAATCCCGATTTTTTTTTTCTTCTCTTTTCAAGGATTCTTTGAAAAAAATCTGGTAACCTTAGACTAGGTGATCCTCTTGGTCCCTTCCAATTCTATGCTTCTCCTCCTGCCTCCCTGGCCCCACTCCCCTTTTGGGTAGCTGTGAGAGACAATACTTGTGAACTCAACATTTATTGCCCAGTAGTGGCTTGTTCCCACTGGGACCGACAGGGCAAAAGGCAGGGAAGATGGAGACACAGGCAGTGACAGGCAGAGAGCCACATACTGACCAGTTGTAAACAAGGAAGGTGGGGTTGGCTGGGGACAGACTGAGACTGAAGGGACCATGGCCCATTCGCCCAGATGAACTACCCAAGGAGCAAAACAATCCAATTTTAAAGAATCGAAACAATGACAACAGCTGAGAACATTTTAAAACAGCCATATATCCCCCACGGCTGGTATTTCCAAGGTTGCCAGGAATAGTATTTTTAACAGAATCACAGAATCATAGAAAATTGTGGAGTTGGAAGGGACCCTGAGAGTCATCTGGTCTAACCCCCTGCAAGACAGGAATCTCAGCTAACGCATCCCTGACAGATGCCCATCCAACCTCTGCTTAAAAACCTCCAAGGAAGGAGAGCCCACCACCTTTGAGGGAGTCTGTTCTGCTGCTGAACAGCTCTTACCATTGGAAAGTTCTCCCTAATGTTTAGTTGGAATCTGCTTTTCTGTCATTTGAATCCATTGGTTCGGATCCTACCATCTGGAGCAGCAGAAAACCAGCTTGCTCCATCTTCCATGTGACAGCCCTTCAGATATTTGAAGATGGCTGTTCCATCATCTCTCAGTCTTCTCTTCAAGCAAAACCTCAACCGGCTCCCTCAACCATTCCTCATCAGGCTTGGTTTCCAGACCCTTTATCGTCTTGGTTGCCCTCCTCTGCAAATACCTGGGTGAACGGGGATATTTTAAAATTCCTACCGACTCTTAAAGGTAAAGGGACCCCTGACCATTAGGTCCAGTCGTGACCGACTCTGGGGTTTTGGCGCTCATCTCGCTTTATTGGCCAAGGGAGCCGGCGTACAGCTTCCTGGTCATGTGGCCAGAATGACTAAGCTGCTTCTGGAGAACTAGAGCAGCACACAGAAACACCATTTACCTTCCCGCTGGAGCGGTACCTATTTATCTACTTGCACTTTGATGTGCTTTCGAACTGCTAGGTGGGCAGGAGCTGGGACCGAGTAACGGGAGCTCACCCCGTCGCGGGGATTCAAACTGCCGACCTTCTGATCGGCAAGTCCTAGGCTCTGTGGTTTAACCCACAGCGCCACCCGCGTCCCTTACTGTTTAGCAAAAGATGTAAGTCAGAGGGAAGTTGTGCAAACAAGACAAGTGTATACGTACGGCCTTCAGAATTGAAACAGCATCTTCTGGGAGCCAAGACGGGTAGGAGATTTCATCCTTAAGGATGGCCTCAAAGAGGTCATCTTCGTTTTCAGCTTCGAAGGGAGCGTGGCCACAGAGCATCTCGTAGAGAAGCACTCCCATTGCCCACCAGTCGACGTCGGGACCATACAGCATCTCTTGTAAAATCTGCCGTGAGATGAGCAGGAATCAAAATCAACAATGCTATCCAGTCATTCTTATTCCCTGCCTGTTGAGGACTGCAACACCGAGCGATGGCATGTGTATGTGAAAGATCACAGATCAAAGCCCAGTGAGATTTCATAATTGTTTCCAGAAGAGCAGCCATGTTAGGCTTTTGCAGCTTATTATTATTATTATTATTATTATTATTATTACAGTGGTGCCTCGCAAGACGAAAAGAATCCGTTGCGCGAATCTCTTCGTCTTGCGGTTTTTTCGTCTTGCAAAGCAAACCCATTAGCGGCTTAGCGGCTTAGCGCTATTAGCGGCTTAGGGGCTTAGCGGATCAGCTGATAAGTGGCTTAGCAGCTTAGCGGATCAGCTGATAAGCGGCTTAGCGGATCAGCTGAAAGCGGCTTAGCGGCTTAGAAAAAGGGGGGGAGGGAAAAAAACCCGCAGGAACTCGCAAGACATTTTCGTCTTGCGAAGCAAGCCCATAGGAAATTCGTTTTGCGAAGCGCCTCCAAAACGGAAAACCCTTTTGTCTAGCGGGTTTTCCGTCTTGTGAGGCATTCATCTTGCGGGGCACCACTGTATTATTATTATTATTATTATTTTAATCCCCGCCTATCTGGCTGAGTTTCCCCAGCAACTCTGGGCAGCTCCCAATCGAGTGTTAAAAACAATACAGCATTATATTAAAAAACTTCCCTAAACAGGGCTGCCTTCAGATGTCTTTTTAAAATAAGATAGCTGCTTATTTCCTTGACATCTGGTGGGAGGGCGTTCCACAGGGTGGGCGCCACTACTGAGAAGGCCCTCTGCCTGGTTCCCTGTAACTTGGCTTCTCACAGCGAGGGAACCGCCAGAAGGCCCTCGGCGCTGGACCTCAGCGTCCGGGCTGAACAATGGGGGTGGAGACGCTCCTTCAGGTATACTGGACTGAGGCCGTTTAGGGCTTTCAAGGTCAGCACCAACACTTTGAATTGTGCTCGGAAACGTACTGGGAGCCAATGCAGATCTCTCAAGACCGGTGTGATGTGGTTCCGGCGGCCACTCCCAGTCACCAGTCTAGCTGCCACAAGCAATCACAAGGAGTCAAGCAGAACCTAATAAATGTATTAGGGTCATAGAATTGTTGGAAGGGAACACAAGGATCATCTAGTCCAACTCCCTGCAGTGCTCAATGTGGGACTCAAATCCACAACCCTGAGATTAAGAGTCCCATGGTTCTACCAACTGAACTATGGAATAAGCTTTCATAGACTCACTTCTTCAGATGCAGGAAGTGAAATCTTGGCTGGCAGGTGGGAAATGAATGGCAAGCAGATAAAACAAGTTGCATTGGTAGATTAAATATATGTTAAACAGGCACACCTTTAACCTCTTACAGTAGCAAATGGGCAATAATTGCTGAGATGATTGTATTAATGCCTGAAGGGACTAATTTGCAAGGACAGTCATAGACAGCACAGACATTCTGGCATTGGCCAGCTAATTAACACATGTCGCATGATCAAAATCCTTTGCAGTGTGATGGAATTTCGAGTACAGCATTCTCCAACCCGCACAAATGTCAAGCAATCAAGTCCTGGTTCACATTTGCCTGGTCACCATGGGATGAGTGCAGCATCAAGCAACGACTTATGACAAGAAGTGATGGAAGAAAACTAGGATCCTTGAAGGACTTGCTTAGTTTGGTTCCCCCGACGTGCCGTCGAGTAATTTTGATTGACTGAAGTATGGCTCCTCGAATTTAAGGAAAACGTCTGGTATGGTATTGTTGGGAGTTAGTCAACAGACACACGTAAGAATTCTAAACACATTCAAGGAATGCTAGCTGAAAAGCTGAAAGCTGTAAAATTTGGTTGTTGGACATAAGTCAGTTTTGTATTCTGTGAAACAAAATAAAAAAAATTCCTTCCAGTAGCACCTTAGAGACCAACTAAGTTTGTTATTGGTATGAGCTTTGGTGGGCGTGCACACTTCTTCAGAGTGTGGGTTCTTCACAGTGAAGTTACTTATTCAGAAATAAAGCCGTTCAGAAACTACCGTATTTTTCGCTCTATTGGACGCAGTTTTTCCCCTCCAAAAATGGAGGGGAAATGTGTATGTGTCCTATGGAGCGAATGCAGGCTTGTGACATAGCTGCGCGCAACCCCTCCGGCAGGGAGAGGCTGCACGGGGCTATGGCTTCTTTAGCTCCACGCAGCCTCTCCCGGCAGGAGGGGTTGCGCGGGCCAAAAGAGGAAGCCAAAGCAGCGAGCGGAATCCATCCTGCTCGCTGCCTTGGCTTGTGCCATAGCCGCGCGCAACCCCTCTGGCAGGGAGAGGTTGTGCTGCTCTTTGTACGCTGTACGCTGCTCTTTGGGGCTGGGGGGGGGGGGAGATTTTTTTTTTTATTTCCCCGTCTAAAAACTAAGTGCGCCCTATGGTCCGGTGCACCCTATGGTGCGAAAAATACGGTACTTGGATCACAGAAAGAACCTTCCTATCACCCATCTCACAATTGGCTGCAAATCAGCAAGTGCTCAGAAATCGTACAGATGCATGCGTGTACGATGAAAGAGCAAGTTTAACATGTGAACTGGCCCATGGATGGGACATAAAGAAAACCCTGAAATGTTCAATGAGAATACTATAGACTTGATCTAGAGGCAAAATGGGGTACAGGATGCATTTGATACAAATTCACACAGATACAGTCGTACCTTGGTTCTTGAACAGAATGCGTTCCGGGAGTCCATTCGACTCCCGAAACCATTCTAAAACCAAGGTGCAGCTTCTGATTGGCTGCAGGAGCATCTTACAGCCAATCGGAAGCCACGCCAGACGTTTGGCTTCTGAAAATTGTTCGAAAACCAGAACACTCGCTTCTGGGTTTCCATCGTTCAGGAGCCGATTTGTTTGGGAGCCAAGGCGTTTGAGATCCAAGGTGTTATGTACTGAGGTTCTCTCCCTGGGCCAGCAGGGGGATACTGTAGATAGTTATGCAAATAAGGGATCGAAAGTGACGTTCAGTGATTGGATAGTTTTAGAAAATTGTTACAGTTACGTTGTACTGGAGCTCTATATAAGCAGGCTGGCTGAACCCTTCAGTTCAGTTCGTTCTGGCCTGTGAATAAACAAGAGCTGTTTGAAGAATCGCTGTGTCGTCTGATATGTTCACCCACAACTTAACACAAGGTACAACTGTACCGATAGGGAACATATTGGCCCTCGCTGAGGCACAACCATTGTGTAGGGTTTTTTTTCCACATCAGCTCATGCACTCCCATTTGCAGATGTTCATTATTCATGCACACTGCTTTATCGGCATGAGCTTCTGTTTGAGCTTCTGGGTGCATGCACAGAACCGTTGCCCTGTTGGCAGAACAACACCCATGCTGCATGCAGAAGAGTCTCGTGGCTTTGAGGCAACTACATATGTAAACCCTGTGCAAGCATATATCCAAACGCCTCGCAAATACTGTGCAAATATTTCTAATTTGGAATGATTTATTCTGCAACATAACCTGGCCTAGCTCGGTTTCTGCACTGCCGAGCCGAGCCTGGTGGGGAAATGCAGGGTTTGAAAAAGCAAAGTTCTTGCCCTGGCGACATCTTTCCTGTACCTCTGGGGCGATGTAGTCAGGTGTTCCACAGAAGGTCGCCGTGGTGACCCCGTCGCGGATTCCTTCTTTACACATCCCAAAGTCAGCCAGCTTGCAATGGCCCTCGTGATCGAGCAACACGTTGTCCAGCTTCAGATCCCTGCAACAGTGGAGACACACATCAGTTTGCAGGTGGTAAAAGGTAAAGGTAAAGGGACCCCTGACCATTAGGTAGGTCCAGTCGTGGATGACTCTGGGGTTGCGGCGCTCATCTTGCTCTATAGGCCGAGGGAGCCGGCGTACAGCTTCCGGGTCATGTGGCCAGCATGAATAAGCCGCTTCTGGCGAACCAGAGCAGTGCACGGAAATGCTGTTTACCTTCCCGCCGGAGCGGTACCTATTTATCTACTTGCACTTTGACATGCTTTCGAACTGCTAGGTTGGCAGGAGCAGGGACTGAGCAATGGGAGCTCACCCCATCATGGGGATTTGAACTGCTGACCTTCTGATCGGCAAGTCCTAGGCTCTGTGGTTTAACCCACAGCGCCACCCGCGTCCCACCTTGCAGGTGGTAAATTGAGACAAAAAGGAAGTGTGACAACAAGTTGAAGATCAACACCAACAAAAAAGGTTATTTATGTATGCCACTACTGCAGCTTGTGTTTTGTTAGCCCCAAAATGGAAAACGAGCGAGGTCCCAACCAAAGAAGAATGGCAACTTAAGCTGACGGAATATGCGCAGCTTGCAGATTTAACATACAGAATAAGAGAACAAGAAGAACATACGTTTAGAGAAGATTGGGAAACGTTTATTGAATACATGGGGGAAATTGTGTACACGTGGCAAACGTGGGCAGCATTAAAATAAATTCAACAGTGCAAATAAGTTTTGATGGATGTAATAATGGAATACTGCATGGTTTAGTTTTTGTAAAATATGCAGGGATTTTTATGATATGTAAAATGAACTATGGGAAGAGAAGGAGGGAAATCATTGATATTTTAAGGATGTTTAAATGAGTATTTTAAATTGTAAAACCAAAAATTTATTTACACACACACACACACACACACACACACACACAGCATAGATGCTACCACAAATTCTGTTTTCAGTGGTTCCCCCTGCCCTCCCCAAATCATCCAGACCGGTGGTTCCCAAATCTTTTCAGATCTGCCCAGTGCCCCCTACCCCACTCCCTAAAAAGCATCATTCAAAATAGCAGTTTGACCCACCAAGGAAGATAAAAAACACAATAAAATTCAAAACAGTGACCACTGATTACACATTTATTCAAAATCCAGTTAAAACTATTTAGTTTAATTCAACAAAAATGATGGACTTGATCCAGCAATATCCACTTTTCAGAGTCATAGTTGTTTACAGCTCCCCCTGGTGCCCCCTTGCCTCTTAATACCCTCCCCAGGTAATCCCCCCCCACAGAGGAGGGGCACTGCCCACGGTGGGAACCACTGATCCTGATTCATGAGTCACATGAATATCATGCAGGTGGGTACTCAACTTTACTCAGAGTAGACCCTCTGAAATCAACAGAGGTGAGTAACTTAGGGCCATGCATTTCAGTAAGTCTGATCTGAGTAAACTTCAGTTAAATAGCAGCTATTGTGTTCTTTGAGTCACTGTCATTTGGGAAGAACCATCGATCCCTATGATGTTGTTGTTTAGTTGTATCCGACTCTTCGTGAGCCCATGGACCAGAGCATGCCAGGCACTCCTGTCTTCCACTGCCTCCCACAGCTTGGTCAAACTCATGTTCGTAGCTTCGAAAACACTGTCCAACCATCTCGTCCTCTGTCTTCCCCTTCTCCTTGTGCCCTCCATCTTTCCCAACATCAGGTTCTTTTCCAGGGAGTCTTCTCTTCTCATGAGGTGGCCAAAGTATTGAGCCTAGGCTTCAGGATCTGTCCTTCCAGTGAGCACTCAGGGCTGATTTCCTTCAGAATGGATACGTTTGATCTTCTTGCAGTCCATGGGACTCTCAGCACCATAATTCAAAAGCATCAATTCAATCAGCCTTCTTTATGGTCCAGCTCTCACTTCCATACATCACTACTGGGAAAACCATAGCTTTAACTATACGGACCTTTGTTGGCAAATTGATGTCTCTGCTTTTTAAGATGCTGTCTAGGTTTATCATTGCTTTTCTCCCAGGAAGCAGGCGTCTTTTAATTTCATGACTGCTGTCACCATCTGCAGTGATCATGGAGCCCAAGAAAGTAAAATCTCTCACTGCCTCCATTTCTTCCCCTTCTATTTGCCAGGAGGTGATGGGCCCAGTGGCCATGATCTTAGTTTTTTTGATGTTGAGCTTCAGACCATATTTTGCGCTCTCCCTTTTCACCCTTGTTAAAAGGTTCTTTAATTCCTCCTCACTTTCTGCCATCAAAGTTGTGTCATCTGCCAAAAGCAAATGTGATGGGAAGCACTTTATACATAAAAACGTCAGCAAAACCCCAGCATCCATTAATGGCTCCTCTTTTGGGAATTGTAGCACTGTGGAGGTAAACTATAGCTGTGGTTGTTTAAAGTGGCCTCCTTGCGCTATGTGTGAATGAGACCTCCGCTGCAATCTCAGGAAGAGGAAAAGAGAAATGGGATCCGACTTCAGGCAGTGAGGTTGGAAAACAGGCCCAGGCAGGAGACAAATAACTACTAGCAGAAGATGTAAAAGGGGAGAAGAGCCAAGCAGAGTCAATAATTCGAAAGAGAAGGAACAAGGAACAAGGAAAAAGAGAAACAGATCTTAATGACAAGCAAAAGAAGACCAACATTACCACCCCAGTCAATACATTACGTCTGGGGAGGGAAGGGGGAAAGAAATTTTTCCCAGTAAGTCATCTGGTTCAAGCCTTGCTCACAGATAAAGTTCCCAATAGCAAAATGTTTGGGGAGGCTTTTTTCTAAAGCTGCATTGCAGTCATTTTTAGTTTGTTGTTCCTTTTTTAGCTTATTTGTTGTGACAGTCTGTTCCGAGAGGCAAATTTTAAAACCACGACTACAACCCTATAGAACTGGGAAGAGGGAAAATAGCTCCTCTGCACCTGAAATTTCAAGGGATTAATCGTCACCCACTCCTGACTGGAGTGATCTTGCTTGCTCCCTGCTCCACATTGTCATAGGGCGGGGAGAAGTATTCTTGACTTGAGAGCCACATTCTTGATCGGAAGGTTGGCAGTTCGAATCCACTCAATGGTAGTAAGCTTCCGTTGCTCTGTCCCAGCTTCTGCCAACCTTAGGGTTGCCAAACATCTGGAATTTGCATATGCCATACACAGAATACCGCAGTCAGAAGCAGTGCCCCCCCCCAAAGCTCGGCAACTTTTGTGTTTGGATTTTCACTTGTTGAAATATGGCAACCCTAGCAACCTAGCAGTTCGAAAGCATAACCAAACTTGGCCCTCCAGCTGTTTTGGGACTACAATTCCCACCATCCCTGACCACTGGTTCTGTTAGCTAGGGATGATGGGAGTTGTAGTCCCAAAACAGCTGGAGGGCCAAGTTTGGCCATCACTGGATAACCAGTGCGAATAGATAAATAGGTACCACTGCGGCGGGAAGGTAAATGGTGTTTCCATGCGCTCTGGTTTCCGTCACGGTCTTCTGTTGCACCAGAAGTGGTTTAATCATGCTGGCCACATGAGCCGGAAAGCTGTCTGTGGACAAACGCCGGCCTGAAAGCGAGATGAGCACCGCAACCCCATAGTCGCCTTCGACTGGACTTAACCGTCTAGTGGTCCTTTACCTTTTTACTGTACACTGTTTAAAGCAGTATCATACCACTTTAAACAGTGAATGGCTTGCCTCAAATAATCCTGGGAACTGTGGTTTGACCAAGGCAGAATAGAGTTGTACTATTACTTCCCTTGATCTGGAGACTATACTTTGCAGCCTAAAATAGCGTTAGCGTTAGCTCATGTTAAGCTTCCTCATGTTAAAGTTACTCATGTAACTTTAAACAAGCGTGGCTTCCCCCAAAGGATTCTGGGAAGTGTCGTTGGATGTTAAGTCCCGCTCACAGAGCTATAACTCTCAGAGTGGTTTAAGAATCAGTCCCTCTTCCCTGTGAGCTCTGTGAGGGAGAATACAGGGTCTCCTAACTATTATTCCCCCTCGACAAACTACAGCTCCCAAAATTTCCTTCCTCTTTTGATCACTTTGTTTTCTCTCCCCTACCCCCTCCAGCTCTTTTGGGTACCTATCCGTTTGGCTTTGTCATTCTCTTAACTTTCGCCATCTCCTTCCTGACACATCAGCCTCTGGGAGACTTTGCTTCAAGGCTCGCTTAGGTGATGTACCTGAGACCTTTTAGTCCGGCTTGGCATCACTCGCCTTCTCTCTGAAAAGGGCAAAGCACAGCCAGCCTAAGGCCTGTCTCTGCTTCTTGCCTGTTGCCATGACAACGGAAACACTGGCTCCCATTCATCTTCAGATACCTCCCCTGTGCTTCTGGAGGAACTAGAATTCGTTCCCTTTCCTGGACTGCTCGCTCTTATTTCTTCGCTGTATGAAATGGCCTCTGTGCTCTGGTTCTGGGGAGAGGCTCAGTGCTGGGCAGAAATATGTCCTCCTTTTCCAGGACACATCCTCTTTTCCAGGTCTGGGTGCAAATTTGGCACAAAATTTGGCAAAAAAAAGGATTTTTTAGCTTGGTTTTTTTTGTTTGCAGTAACCCAAGAAACTTTTTCTACTGCATTAGACTTCGATCTAAGGCACCCAGCTAAACTTGTCTGCAGCAGAGAATCACAACACAGAAGCATTTTAAATTATTATTATTATTATTTTGCTGAAAGCATGTATTTACATGAGTAGAATGTGTGCTTTTATTTAAAATGCATCTCTTGGTTATTTGTGGGGCATAGGAATTCATTCATTCTCCTCCCCCCCAAAAATATAGTCCGGCTTCCCACAAGGTCTGAGGGACAGTTGACCAGCCCCCTGCTGAAAAAGTTTGCTGACCCCTGTTCTATAGCCTACATATAGTAGGCATATTTTAAATGATAGTTATCATAACGATCTGTAGTTAAAAGCAGAGGAGGGCAAATGTGTCTTCTTTTTTTGCTCTTCAAAATATAGCAACCCTAGGACAGCATAAAGCTCCATGGATATAAAACTCCTATATTGCTTCAGCAGGGAGATGGAATGACCCTCAACCCTATTAAAAAAAATGGGTTCAGTTTGCCTGCAAGTTCTCCATACCCAATATATGCCCACTTGATCTCTTCGATCACGGAACTGGCACTGTTAAAGGTGCCATGTAACACCCATTCAAACATTTGTAAGAAACCAATATTTTAGTTCCTCTGGAACTCCCTGCCTATTGAAGTCCAGCAGGAACCTTCATTGTACTCTTTTTGACACCTGCTAAAAACATTTTTGTTTAGACAAGCCTATCCACATGTGTAGAATGTGGATGTATGTTTTAATCCTGTTGTTAGTTTATTGTTGATTTTATGTTTTGAATAATCGAAAGATTAACTGTTATGGTTTTTTGCATATAATTATATTGTTCTGTTCTCTTTGTAAACCACTTTGAGGTTTGTTTGTTTTTACAAAAACCAATCAGTGTATAGATTTTGCAAATAAATAAACACACACATACATATATATTAAGCAGAAGCACAGCTGCCTCCTAATTGCGAGACCCAATCAAACTGGAAGGTCATACTGAGCACTCAGCTAGTAAAGGTAAAGGGACCCCTGACCATTAGGTCCAGTCACAACCGACTCTGGGGTTGCGGTGCTCATCTCGCTTTATTGGCCGAGGGAGCCGGCGTACAGCTTCTGGGTCATGTGGCCAGCATGACTAAGCTGCTTCTGGCGAACCAGAGCAGCACATGGAAACGCCGTTTACCTTCCCGCTGGAGCG
Source organism: Podarcis cretensis (assembly GCF_951804945.1). Classification (NCBI taxonomy): domain Eukaryota; kingdom Metazoa; phylum Chordata; class Lepidosauria; order Squamata; family Lacertidae; genus Podarcis; species Podarcis cretensis. The sequence goes on along the minus strand of NC_137170.1, from coordinate 10,037,540 downwards.
ATACCTATTTATCTACTTGCTCTTTGACGTGCTTTCGAACTACTAGGTTGGCAGGAGCAGGGACCGAGCAATGGGAGCTCACCCCGTTGCGGGGATTCGAACCACCGACCTTCTGATTGGCAAATCCTAGGCTCTGTGGTTTAGACCACAGCGCCACCCGCTGTGCATTATATGAATGTGACACAAGATGGCGATGGTGAGCTAATGACAGATTCAATATATTTTTTAAAACATCTTTTTAATAAAAAAAAGCATTTTCACAACATTTTTTGATATATGTGTAGATTCCACCTGAGTCTGAGCCACAGCCCTTCCCCCTTCCCTAATGTTTGAATACCCCTTCTTATGTTCTAATGGTCAGCACACTGTTCAGGGTGCTGGGTTGTAGCGGGCAGTGGGCTGGAGCCATCTGCTCTGCAAGGCTAAATTTCTCTCTGCAGTTTGGAGCATGCATGCTTTGGGCATTCTTTAGCAGCGATGCTAGGAAGGAGGGACTATGGGAAGAAGGGAGGAAGAGAGAGGTTGGTGTCACATGTTCCTTTGCAAACCACAGACCCTGAAGCTGTGAATCCAGGGAGCCAAATTAAGCAGGACCGCCCCTGCTGGCTTTTGTGTTCTATTCTCATCAGTTGGAAGAACCTCGCTTGCTGGATAATTGGGTTGCTAACTTTGGACAAGGCGAACGTGGTAAGTTCCACACCGCAGGAGGAAATTGCTAAGCCGTCATGAGAAGACTGGCCAGCCCGAGTCCTCTGACGGAGAGGAAGAAGAAAGGAATATCTGTTTAGCATTAGCGAGTGGAATATTAGCGTTGCAACTGCCCAAACCTTTTCCATTTAACAGAGCACCATAGAAAAGGCAGCTGCCGAGGAGGGATTGCAATGAACATTCCTACACGTTGAAGCAATTGCAAGGGTTCTTGCACTTCTTCCGACGCATTTATTACGAACTGCTCAAACTACAGCATCCAGAACGAAACATGGGAGCATGAAACTGCAGCAGAATCTATTTGTTTCGTTAATGTGGTTGGATATTTTGGGGGGAATTGGCAAGTTTGCAAAAAAAACCCACAAGGACTGCTGTCAAAAATATTGCACACAAAAAAAGTGATTACAGCGTACAACCTGTTCTAACAAGATGTTACATGGGAGGATGAATGTGGGCAACCTTATTTCTGCCAGGAGATGAGATCCCTTGAGGGTAGTCTGTCAGGGGATTCACATTCTGACAGAGGCGAGGGCCAGAACTGATCGTGGGTGGAGCCAGAAGCAGAAATGTTTAACAAATCTGGAATAAAGGCCCTCTGTGGAGCAATCCATTACCATAGCTGTCAACTTACAGATTTGAAAATAAGGGATCAGCAGCCAAAATAAGGGATTTTCCGGGCACAGGTATGTTCAACTTCTGAGACCCTCCGAGCCAAGGGCAGAAAGCCCAGCCAGCAGCCAAACAAAGCCTCAAGCGGTGGTTCCCACAGTGCGGCAACCCGGCAAAGGGGATGCAGCAAGGAAAATCACCATCACCTCTCCACTGGGAAGCGCTGAGCAAAGGCGAGTCCCCAGGCAATGCGGCCGATTTGATCGGCACAAGGCATGCAAGCTCCACCCCCCCAGTCATTCTTAGACTCCTCATTGGGTGAGCAATGCAGCCAAGCAACACAATTGGTGCCTCCCTCCTCCCTGGCCAGCAGGGAGGGAGGGAGAGGAGCTGCTTCCTTTGAAACCCGGGAAATTTAAGGGACATCATCAATCTGAGACAGCAGCGGGACATGGCGCTGGGATAAGGGACTTTCCCACCAAATAAGGGACGGTTGACAGCTATGGCCATTACAGCTACTGTTCTAGAAAGCAAAGCAAAGACACAAACGTTTGCATGGGTATGACAAGCTTGCCAGTTTGTTCTCAGACAGCTGGCAGCGGAACAACTTGTTTTTTCTTCAGCCATACAACCTGGAAAACGTAATCAAACCCAGACCCATCAAACTATTTTTATCAGACAACATATTGTCTCTTCCAAGTATTCTGAAACTACACCAAAAGATTGGGGCGGGGGGGGGGTGGAGAGAGAGAAAATATTTCAAAGTTTAGGGAAAATAAGGAGGAAATAGGAAGACAAGTCCATCTTTAGTGTTTCTCGAACTGAGGTCTCCAGCTGTGTTGTACTACAACTCCCATCATCCCTGACCACTGGTCCTGCTAGTTAGGGATGGTGCCTACCTGTGATGAAATAAATGCGGCCATTAAGCCCTCCGTCCAATGGCTTGTGGGAGCAGTAAGTTTAGCTTTGAACAATCTCTGGCAATGTGCTTCTCAGAGTCCCACTCAAAGGACTCTTAAAAAAACACCCACCTAAAACCCCAACTAAAGAATCATGGCAAGAAAAATTGATGAACTATGCAGAACTGGCAAAACTGACATATAAGCTACGGGACAAGGATAACTGTGGCTTTAAAGATGAATGGGAACCCTTTACAAAGTACCGTATTTTTTGCTCTATAAGACTCACTTTTTCCCTCCTAAAAAGTAAGGGGAAATGTGTGTGCGTCTTATGGAGCAAATGCAGGCTGCACAGCTATCACAGAAGCCAGAACAGCAAGAGGGATTGCTGCTTTCACTGCGCAGCGATCCCTCTTGCTGTTCTGGCTTCTGAGATTCAGAATATTTTTTTTCTTGTTTTCCTCCTCCAAAAACTAGGTGCGTCTTGTGGTCTGGTGTGTCTTATAGAGTGAAAAATACGGGTATTTGAAGACGCAACAAAGCGAACTGGACTCCTTGGCTGGTTTTGAATAAACATTCACAAACTTTTTATTGATAATAATTAGCTAAGTAGTTTGAGGATCTATACAACTTTGTAACATGCAGAAATCAGCATTCTCAGAGAAATCAAAGAAGGGAACTGAGGGAAGTCGGGGGGTGGGGGTGGGTTGGTTCTGAGTGGGAGGGGGGAGGACAAATTGGGGAGGGAATAAGGATGATATGTTTCTGGATAATATGTTTTGTTTTAATTATGAAAAATAAATAAATAAATACAAAAAACCACCCACCTCTCCTCTTAGGAATATACAAAGCCGTATCACACCTACACAAACCATTTGTCGGTCTAGCCCAGTCTCCTCAAAAGCATGCCTGTCCGCCAGCAACAGATCTTTGCAGCCAGGCTGTTTTGAATTCTGATGCAACCTAAGGCCCATGGGCCACAAGCGGCCCACGGGGGTCGTTTAACCGGTCCACAAGCCGCCCCCGAACCAAGCTGGCTGCTTGGTCAGTCCCAGAGCGCTGTGCTAAAGTGGTGTGTGGGGATTCGCTTCCGTGGTGCCAGAAATAGCGTCTGTGTACGCTCAGATGCCAGAAATCACGTCTGCGTAGACGCAGACACCGGAAATCGTGTCTGTACAGACGCCGGAAATTGTGGCTGCGCACGCGTGATCCAGCCGACGGAGGGATCTCCGCTGGAGTGAACCGGCCCAGGCAAGATAAACCTTGCTGACCCCTGCCTTGAACCATCCCATGGCTTCTAAAACAACAAAGGGGCAACTCACACCCCACATTCTGCTAAAGGTTGCGTTTTAAATATATGTAAAAGCATTGTTCTTTCATCCAGACTGAGACACGCAGTCATTTCTCAGAAATGCCAGGGCGTGGGGATGCGATTTCACTGAATGTATGACAGACACAAACCGGGAAGGGGAAAATCCTTCCTCTGTGGCAGGCGGACTGGGCAAACCTCTTGCTGACCAAATAACCAACAACCTAGAAATGTAGCAGATTCTTTCATCTCACTGGACGGAGCTGCTGGAATTTTTTCTAGCCTATCCGACGACGGAGCCAATTTGCTCTTAACAGTGCTGCTATTTTATGCATGCCAAGTGGGGGGGGGGTGGATGGGGGAGCAAGCAAATCTGCAACCTGGAGCCCTCCATCGAAAGCACATTGATGACAGCACAAACAAAGCAGATTTGGTGTATCCCAGATAAAAGCCTCCAGATGTTTTGGCCTACAACTCCCATGATCCCTAGCTAACAGGACCAGTGGTCAGGGATGATGGGAATTGTAGTCCAAAACATCTGGAGGGCCAAAGGTTGGGGGTGCCTGATCTAGCTCAACACCCCTGCAGTGCAGGAATCTGTTGCCCAGCGTGGGACTCGAACCCACAACCACTGAGATTAAGAATCTCATGACTCCAGGAACATGGGCAGGAATCCTCCTAGTCAGGGTGGAATAATCCCGTGTATGCTTTCCAGTGTGGCAGAGGACAAGAATGACGTGGGCCTCCATATCCCTTCTTCACTGACTATTGGCCATGCTGCCTGCCTGGGATGACAGGAGCTGGGAATCCAAGAACAATGGTCACTCCTGCCAACAACACTCTGAGGAAGAGGGCAGCTCATCACTTTAGCTGTTCCCTGCATTGCAGGGGGTTGGACTAGATGATCCCTGGGGTACCTTCCAGCAATAATAATAATAATAATAATAATAATAATAATAATAATAATAATTTGTTTTGTACCCCACCCATCTAGCTGGGCTTCCCCAGCCACTCTGGGTGGCTTCCAACGAAGATTAAAAATACATTAAAATGTCACACATTAAAAATTTTCCTGAACATCTTCAGATGTCTACAGTTGTATGCCTCTTTAATTTCAGTTCACAAGCGCAGAAGCTAACCACAGTAGCACCCACAAAGAGCAAGGCAACAGTCAAATCAGAACAGTGGCAGAAAGAGAAGGAAACCAAATCACAGAGGGAAAAGTAGCTTGCCTAGTACTGACAATCACACTTCTCAGGCGCTAGGGGGGTCAGGTTCCCCCCCTCCACCACGCCATCTCCTGCCGAAAATGAGCTTTAGCACAGTAAATCCAATCTTCAATATGCAAGTTGCATGTTAAATCACATGTATAAATGCACATATATTTACTGTGAAGGAATGAAGCATGGAGAGATTCTGGGAAACAATGTGCCCATTTTACAGATGGGAATCTATGGAGCCAAGAATTTACACCCCAATGGAAACAAACCATGACCTCTGTCTCATGCAGAATTAGGGTTTGCTTAACTCTGCATTGGACGCAGGTGGCGCTGTGGGTTAAAGCCTCAGCGCCTAGGGCTTGCCGATCGAAAGGTCGGCGGTTCGAATCCCTGCGGTGGGGTGCGCTCCCGCTGCTCGGTCCCAGCGCCTGCCAACCTAGCAGTTCGAAAGCACCTCCGGGTGCAAGTAGATAAATAGGGACCGCTTACCAGCGGGAAGGTAAACGGCGTTTCCGTGTGCGGCTCTGGCTCTGGCTCTGGCTCTGGCCAGAGCAGCGATGTCACGCTGGCCACGTGACCCGGAAGTGTCTCCGGACAGCGCTGGCCCCTGGCCTCTTAAGTGAGATGGGCGCACAACCCCAGAGTCTGTCAAGACTGGCCCGTACGGGCAGGGGTACCTTTACCTTTACCTTTAACTCTGCATTGGACTAAAGCAGCCATCTCACCCCTGCATTTTCTCTCTCTTTTTTGGGTCAGATTAAAATATATATGGGAATGGGTCATAGCTCAGTGGAGGCGCATCTGCCTTGCATTAAGTAACAACAACAACAACAACAACAACAACAACAACAACAACTAAATGTCGTCCACCTGACTGGGTTGCCAGAGCCACTCTGGGCACCTCCCATCACAGCCCTCCCTGGAGATGTCAGGACTTGAACCCGGCACCTTCTGCCTGCATTGCAGATGCCCTGTCTCTGAGCCATCAGGCAAGTCTGAAGTGTGTAACAATGGCAAGGGTGGAGATCTGAGCATAGAGCGCCATATGTCAGATTGTGCCAGACTGTTCTTTGCTGCTTGTTGCTTCTTGCCTCCTCCACATGTCAAACCATCGCTCCTTGATGTGGAAACGCTTTTGGAAACGTGCGCTGTGAGATGCCACCCTTCAGAGGTGCCAAAAAAGTGACCCACTCCTATTACTGAGTTGCGAGAGGCAGCTCAGAAGAGAGAATCATACCAGGGAATTACAGTGCGATCCTAGGCAGGCCTACTCAGAAGTAATCCCTATGGGCTTCAACGGGGCTCCAGAGAGTGTAAGACTCTGACTACCATCACCCCGGCTCTCCGGACATGCTGGCTGGAGATGATGGGAGTTGGAGTCCAACAGTTTCTAGAGGGCACTGCAGCGGTGTTGACCTTTCAAGCAATCTGATACCATGCCAACCTGCCTGTCTCTGCTCCTCCCTCTTCATGCCTCTCCTGGTCCTGGAAGACCAGGGGGGAGGTGAGCTTGTGGCAGCCAGAGAAGGAGACACCCATGACTCTTCCCCAGCCTGACTCATCTCTGCCTCTTGGTCTCCCTCCTCCCCTGCTTCAGCTTCTGCCTTTGATTCTGCACTTTTCTCTGCCACAGACTCTCCCAGCTCACAAAGACCTGTTGCCCCTTCTGCTTCCGACACCTCCTCTTCCCAGGCTTCTCCCTTTTCTCCCTCTGACCACTCATGGTCGTCCCACCACCACTCCCTGGGAACCACCAGAAGACCCTTGGAGCTGGACCTCAGTGTCCGGGCAGAACGATAGGGATGGAAACGCTCCTTCAGGTATAGTGCAGTGGTAGAGCATCTGCTTTGCACGCTGAAGGTCCCAGGTGCAATCTATTTCCCTTGGTGGTTCCCCAGTTGGTTCCTCCATCCACTCCTCTGCATCTGGCTAGTCCATGACGTATCCTGGTGTTACTGCAAGCTTAAAATAGAGGCAGCTTAAAACTTAGGGGAAGGTTAATAATAATAATAATAATAATAATAATAATAATAATAATAATAATAATTTATTTATACCCCGCTCATCTGGCTGGGTTTCCCCAGCCACTCTGGGCAGCTTCCAGCAAAATATTAAAATGCAATAATTCATCAAATATTAAAAGCTTCCCTAAACAGGACTGCCTTCAGATGTCTTCTAAAAGTCAGATAGTTGTTTATTTCTTTGACATCTGGTAGGAGGGCATTCCACAGGGCAGGAGCCACCACCAAGAAGGCCCTCTGCCTGGTTCACTGTAGCTTTGCTTCTCGCAGTGAGGGAACCACCAGAAGACCCTTGGAGCTGGACCTCAGTGTCCGGGCAGAACGATAGGGATGGAAACGCTCCTTCAGGTATAGTGCAGTGGTAGAGCATCTGCTTTGCACGCTGAAGGTCCCAGGTGCAATCCTCAGCATCTCCAGGTAGGGAGAGCTTGCCGGGTGCTCTTCCGGGTCCTACATCACATCATTTTGCCTCCCTGCCTCCAGCATGTTGCATGGTGCCAACTGCTAAAACAGCTCCTGATGAAACCCTGACCCAGCAGCTCTCGGGAAAGGACTGGTTGTGGGAATAGTTCCATGTAAAGTGTGCTTTGAGTTTATTTGGAGGAACATCATGAAACCCATTAGAACACAAACAAGCTGAGCAGAGTTGCAAAGGGCGCTGAGCTCTGGGTTCACTTTGCAACTCGTAACTCTAGACCAGAGATTTCAGTGAAGGGAAACTGGCCTGTAAATGCCCAATCGATACCTGTTGTTGTAGTTGTTTAGTCATTTAGTCGTGTCCGACTCTTCGTGACCCCATGGACCAGAGCACGCCAGGCACTCCTGGTCTTCCACTGCCTCCCGCAGTTTGGTCAAACTCATGTTTGTAGCTTCGAGAACACTGTCCAACCATCTCGTCCTCTGTCGTCCCCTTCTCCTTGTGCCTTCCATCTTTCCCAACATCAGGGTCTTTTCCAGGGAGTCTTCTCTTCTCATGAGGTGGCCAAAGTATTGGAGCCTCAGCTTCAGGATCTGTCCTTCCAGTGAGCACTCAGGGCTGATTTCCTTCAGAATGGATAGGTTTGATCTTCTTGCAGTCCTTGGGACTCTCAAGAGTCTCCTCCAGCACCAGAATTCAAAAGCACCAATTCTTCGGCAATCAGCCTTCTTTATGGTCCAGCTCTCACTTCCATATATCACTACTGGGAAAACCATGGCTTTAACTATACGGACCTTTGTTGGCAAGGTGATGTCTCTGCTTTTTAAGATGCTGTCTAGGTTTGTCATCGCTTTTCTCCCAAGAAGCAGGTGTCTTTTAATTTCGTGGCTCCTGTCACCATCTGCAGTGATCATGGAGCCCAAGAAAGTACAATCTCTCACTGCCTCCATTTCTTCCCCTTCTATTTGCTAGGAGGTGATGGGACCAGTGGCCATGATCTTCGTTTTTTTGATGTTGAGCTTCAGACCATATTTTGCGCTCTCCTCTTTCACCCTCATTAAAAGGTTATTTAATTCCTCCTCACTTTCTGCCATCAAGGTTGTGTCACCTGCATATCTGATCGGTACCTAGGAGCACACAAAACTGCCTTATGCTGTCAGCCCATTGGTTCAGGCAGCCAGTGCTGTCTGCCCCGGGGACAGCCGGTGATGGCCTCCACATTGGCAGACTACAACTCCCAACATCCCTAGTCAGCATGACCAATGGTCAAGAATGATGGGAGCTGTAGAATATCCGGGGAGGGAACACACTACATTGACCAGTCCTGGTTCTTTGCTGTCTAGCAGGAGCTACCTAAGGTGGAGATGCTGCAGAACCTCTGATGGGAAATTGACAATTGAACCCAGGACCTCGCATGGGCAAAGCCTGTTCTCTCAGACTGAGCTTTGGCCTCTTTTTAACCCTGCCACAAGCCAAGCGTTCTGCAGTTTGCCAGCTGGCAGGGGAAAGGTTCACAGACACACACGCACATTTCCCAGGACACAGATTACTCAGCTGTATTTACAGTAATTGTGGATCGTCAGCAGATCACAAGGTCCCGGGGGGGGGGGGGAGAGATGGATCAGGAACCCTTTCCACTTGTGACTCAGACACTGGCTCTGTGATACAACCATCCTTGCAATGCCAAAGGAGGCTTCAAATCTCCACTTTCTTTACAAGCTTCTTCCCCCACAATCATGGTTTCCAAAGCACTCATCAGTGGGCACACCGAAAAGTTTCCACCAGGACACCCGACACACATTTGAAGCACACGACTTCCCCAAGGAATTCTGGGAAGTGTAGTTTTCCAAAGGGTGCTGGGGCGTGTAGCTCTCTGTAAGGAGGGAAACTACAGTTCCCAGGATTCTTCAGGGGGAATCACATGCTTTAAATGTGTGTTGGATGTGCTTTAAATGCATGCAGTGGATCTGCCCTTAGCGATGCTCTTCCAGCTGAAGTGCTAAAATCGACATCATCCAGGGGCAGAGGAAGGGGGGTGCAGTGGGGGCAGCCCACCCCGGGTGTCATCACTGAGGGGGGTGACATTCGGTGCCCCACCTGCCCATGACTCCCAAGCCTACCCCGAGCCATCGGGGGGAAGGGGCAGAGTTCCACAGCCTTGCCGGTGGCCTTCCCCCCTTCCCCCTTGATTTTGACAGCTCGGGGGAAGCTTGGGAGTTGCAGGCGGGCAGTGTGCTGTTGCCCCCCACTCCCGGGCTGCTTTCTGGGGGGGGGGAGCCTCCCCCAAGCTGTCAAAAGGAAGAGGGGAGGAAGGCTGCTGGCAAAGCGGCGTGGCTCCCACCCCAACCAGCCCAGGAAGCAGCCTGTCATGGGCGACTCGCTCCTCGCCCATGGGCGTCTCAGCCCCTGGGACGCTCACCACGGCACCCCCGGGGATGCTGGCCCTGCTCCCATGGCTCCACCCCTGGGTGCACGCTCTGGGTGCTGGAACAGCTAACTCCACTTCTGACACCATCCAGGGTGCTTCTGGACTGTCGCAATTTTTGAGTGGGATTCAGTCACATACCGGCAAATCAAGTCTGTGGATTAAAGCGGATTGAGAGCTCTTGAGCAACAAACCTACTTCCCCAAAAGACCAGACCTCGTCTAGTCTCTCTGTGCACAAATTGGAGCGAAGAAGGCTCATTAAAAACAGCCAGCTGTTGCCTAATCTCCCTGCAGACAAACCAGGACGGATGCTCCGTAAACATGGCCACTGGAAGCGACGACCCTAGATGGCTGTTCTCTGAATATTAAGAACCAAACTACATGGCATGCTTTGAGATTTGGGATTGCATCTCCCGCCTTAACAAAAAACTGAAATGCAGCTGAGTGGCTCATTATGCCCCACTCAGCGGCCTCATACGTGGTCGGGGAAAACCCAAGAATCTTCAATGATTCAAATGGCCCTAATTTTTAAGCCAAGGCACCTTGTGCATCTGCAGCAGCACAACTGGACACCTTCATGTGCCTCAGCTGCAACAGAACCTGTCTCTCCTGTATCGGTCTCTACAGCCATTGCAGGCACCGCAACCGTCCAACACCTCCATTGTCTCCCAAGACAGATGGATGCATATGCTCAAATGCTGAGCTGGCTGGGGACCCTTCCTGTGCTTAGGAAAAGGCAACCAGCAGCTGACCAGGTAAGAGCCCTGCAGCCTCTGAGCCAACACGATCCACCAAGGGTGTGAACCCTGCTTCTCCTAAGCTTCCTCTTCCACAGTAAGCTCTGCCAGCCACGTCCAAGGCACTTATGACCCAGAAGGGCTATTAAAACATTGCACAGAACATGCCCAAACAAGGGAGGGTGAACATTAAAAGACTAAGCGGAATAAGGGAAGGCTCAGGTGGTGCCAAGTGCCTACGAGGAGCCTGCCAGGGCAGGTGAGAGGGCTGAGCTGGAGCAGAGAAAGGCAGCGAGGCGGGCAGAAGAATATGAAGAGTGGCGTAAACATTTTTCAGAGCAATAGAAGGTGACAAATTCAGATTGCAAGACAAGCCCAAAGAGCCTCTTCGGTGCTGGTTTTTCTAAAGCGGCAAAAGAAGAGGTGCACATAGGAGCCAGAATGAGTGCAGTGCCAACCTCACGCCTCCTCCTCTTCCTCCTCCTCCCCCCCCCCAAAGCTACTGTATTACATGCCAGCTTTCAACTCAGCCACCGATTCACACATGTTGAAGCCTGTGTGGGAAAATATAACCTGGAAACATTTGCAGCTATCAGCCTCCAGACTAACATGGGCTGGAAACGTTGCAAGAATCTTGAGACACGAAGGGGGAAAAACTCATCACTCTTCAAACAACCCAAAATGTCCCTCTCTGGTCATTATTGACATTTATTAAGGACTGGAAGCTTCTTGTGGACTTTTTGCATGAAAGAGAAAATATAATATCTGGATTTGAAGACTGAAAAAATACTGGCTTGTGGAAAATAGAATAGTTGGATACCAGTTTGAGTGAATACTTTGAGCAAGTTACTATAGATAGAAAACCAGAAGTCTTTTCATCTTTTTCTCTTTTCTCTCTCTTTCCCCCCTCGTCTTTCTTTTCTTTTCTTTTCTTTTCTTTTCTTTTCTTTTCTTTTCTTTTCTTTTCCTCTTCTCCTTTATCTTTGCTCCTGTTTCTTTTTAGATTAGATTTTTAAAACATTTGTTTTATTCTGGTGTACTATAAAAAGATACTTTGTACTGGGTATGTATATCTTTTGGTAAGTATGAATAAGAATAAAAAAATGTTAGGAGGCCAAAATGTACCTCTCCGGTTTTTTCACTGTTCAAATTATATATTACGTTCCACTCTCACCAGTTTGTTCCCCAGGGCATGTTCAGGGTGTGGTGCTCTGCATTCTAGGTCCTGAGTGGAGTCGCTCAGAAGAGATAAAAGAAAGTATTTTTTTTACACAGCGCATAGTTAAACTCTGGAACTCACAGTGATGGCCACCAACTCAGCTGGCTGTAAAAGAGGATTGGACAAATTCATGGGGGAGACAGCTTCTTGGGAAATCCAGGCTTCCTCATCGAACCCATCTCCTCCCTGCCAAAATCACACCCTCTTCAAACTAGTGTAATTTGGTTTGGTTTAGCCCAAGCAATATTTCCCCTCCTGGGCTGAGAGAGCCTACGATACGTAGCAGATCCGTATCTCCAGGCCTGGCAGCGCCGTCTTTACCCGGGGGGTGCAAGGGGTGCAGGGCACCCGGGCGCCAAATTCTGGGGGGCACCAGGGCCCGCCGCTGAAGCTGCCTTAACTATCTACCTGTTATGAAATAATAAATAATTTTGATCAAGCTAGAAAAACAAAATACATACATGTACAGTGGTACCTCGGATTACAGAAGCTTCAGGTTACAGATGCTTCAGGTTACAGACTCCGCTAACACAGAAATAGTACCTCGGGTTAAGAACTTTGCTTCAGGATGAGAACAGAAATCGCGCAGCGGTGGCACAGCGGCAGCGGGAGGCTCCATTAGCTAAAGTGGTACCTCAGGTTAAGAACAGTTTCAGGTTAAGAACAGACCTCCAGAACAAATTAAGTTCTTAACCCGAGGTACAACTGTATACCTAGGTATTACCGAAATGTATACCTACTGTTTCACTACAGGACTTCTGACTTTGTGCGCTCATTTACCAAATACGTGCCATGCCAGCAGCGGCGCTTGTCACTCAGAACGGCGGCGCTTGTCATTCACAACAGTGCAGTGGATGCAAAATTAACTCTTCCATCAAAACAATATGTTTCGTATTGTATTGAGCTTCTACGCGGCAGCAGGGTCAGTGGCACCTTTGACATGACTGACGTATCTCCTACGTAGGTGCCTAAATAATACTTATAAGTTTAAGTGTGGTGGTGTTGTACACTTAAGTATAAGTGTATTTAAATAAATGAGCAAATAAAAAAGTTTGTTTCTTTTTCCTCCCTTCTTTCGTAAACAAAAAGGCGTAAGTGTAGTGTCTGACATAAGCATAATAAAAGTTGATTTTGGGGCTAAACTAAATTTGGGGGTGCTGGGCGGATCTTTGCACCCCGGCGGTGTGTATGCGAAAGACAGTGCTGGAGCCTGGCATAAGACAAGTATGGAGTTTCTTGAAATCAGGGTTATTTACTTCTGAGTAAACATGTATCAGATTGGACTGCTAAGTCAGCTCCCTCATTTGCACCCAAAGGGGATTTGAAGTAAGATTACTGTTGTCATTTTAAACAGAAAAGGTGACTGAATAAATTCAGGGAAAATATTTCGCAAACACACTTCCTGCCTCTCATTTAATATCTTTTTCTTAGGAACTGCCTTTTCCCGAGCAGAAAGAAACCCACGACTGTGTCCTATCTGCCCTTTATTACAAATCTTCTGCCTTAAAAAAGAACCCACACATGACAACAACCGCCAGGATTATTATATAAGGCACCTTCTAAATGTCAGCAGCTGCAGCTCAGCCATCAAGTTTATGAACTTGTTGATAAAAAGCATGTCCTGTATAAAAAAAAAGCTATAAAAGAAGAAGAAGAGAATAAACCCTGAAGCCCTGAGATCAATGAGCGGGATCATGCCAGGTCGTATAATAAACTTTCTGAGGAAGACAAGCTAGCTTGTAAACCTCAGTCGGGAGGAGATAACCATTCAAGGCAAGAGGTTAAGGCGAGATGCGAGCCCTGCCAACCCACAAAATGCAGGAACAAAACACGAGGAAACTTTCCGAATCTTTTTTAAAGTGTGCAAATCAAGGCCATAACTATAACCACCATTTCGCTGGGAGATTAATCTGCTAAAAGGTGAGCCGATAAAAAGGGGTGGGAGCCCATTTTAGAATCTAGTATTGTAGAGTTGGAAGGGACGCCGAAAGCCATCTGCAATGCTGGAATCTCAACTAAAAGCATCCATGACTGATGGCCACCCAACCTCTGCCTTAAGACTTCCAAGGAAGGAGAGTCCACCACCTCTCAAGGGAGTCCGTTCCACTCTCAAACAGCTCCTGCCATCAGAAAGTTCTTCCTAACATTTACAGTACAGTGGTGCCCCGCATCGCTAGACGAAAGAGTTTTCCGTTTTGGAGGTGCTTCGCAAAACAAATTTCCTATGGGCTTGCTTCCCAAGACGAAAATGTCTTGCGAGTTCCTGCGGGTTTTTTCCCCCTCCCCCCCCCTTTTCTAAGCCGCTAAGCCGCTTATCCGCTAAGCCGCTAAGCCGCTAAAAGCCGCTAAAAGCCGCTAATAGCGCTAATCCGCTAAGCCGTCAATGGGCTTGCTTCGCAAGACGAAAAAACCGCTAGACGAAGAGACTCGCGGAACGGATTCTTTTCGTCTTGCGAGGCAACACTGTAGTCAGAATCTCTTTTCTTGACATTTGAAGCTATGGGCTTCCGTCTTATCCTTCAGCAGCAGAAAACAAGCTTGCTTCACAAAATCAACCCAGCCAGATGGGCAAGATATTATTATTATTATTATTATTATTATTATTATTATTATTATTATTAAATAATTTATTATTTATACCCCGCCCATCTCGCTGGGCTTCCCCAGCCACTCTGGGCGGCTTCCAAAAGAATATTAAAATACAATAGTCTACTAAACACTAAAAGCTTCCCTAAACAGGGCTGCCTTCAGATGTCTTCTAAATGTCTGGTACATTGGTACCTCGGGATGCGAACGGGATCCATTCCAGAGCCCTGTTCGCATCCTGAAGCAAACGCAACCCGCGTCCACACATCTGTGCATGCGCAGGTCGCGTTTTGCCGCTTCCGCGCATGCGCTTGACATCATTTTGACCGTCGGCGCATGCGCACGCGGCGAAACCTGGAAGTAACACACTCCGTTACTTCCGGGTCACTGCGGAGTGCAACCCGAAAATACTTAAGTCGAGACTTCCGGGTTAGCGCAATCTGGTTAATGGCGGATTCCCTCCGAGCTCCGGAGGGAATCGGCTCCGCTGGAGAAGGGTTCTACCGCGACGGCGACGCGGGGACCCTCAGAAACCGCAGGCGCTGAAGCCTGCGGACTTGGTGACTCGGCGGGCACCTAAAGCGCCCCCCCGACCCACGAAGAGCCTTTTTAAAGGCTGCGGAGAGGGTACGGGGAGCGGCGTGGTGCTGTGAGTGGACCGCTACTGCAGTGGAGCGAAGCCGCGAGCCATGGCCGGAGACCGCTGACTTTCTTCCCTGAAATTCGGACTTTAATTAATCCGTGAGTAAAATGGAATTTGGACTTTAAAATTTCAACCTTTGAATTTGGTACGATTTGAATTAAACTGGTTGGGAACAAAGTAGTGAAATAACAAAGTAACGGACTGTTGGGAAAAAACTATTAAGTAACCAGAATCCCCCTAGGGGAAACATTGAAACACTACAATGGCTGCAGATGGAAAACTACAGGCAGAGATAGAAAGAATGTTTTTTCTCGTGGGAAAGCTGCAGGAACAGACTACGGCTATGAGTAAACAACTCATAACCTTGAACTCTAAAATAAGTGACTCTGCTGAATGCACAATGGATTTGACCGGGAAAAAATCTACAGCTGAATTAGAAGAGATAACTTCGGAACAGGAGGAGAGGGAACAAGGGCCAGTACAGATGGAGAGTACCAACCAGAAGCCTACATTGTCAGAACATAAAGAAGAAGACCTTTGGATTACAAATCTGCGAAAGATGCGAAAGAGGAGGGAGGAAGCCCCTGGAACACTTGGAATATTTGAATTTAAAAGAAGCAAGAAATATGATTGGGGCTTCCTCTTTGAGTATGGAAGATTAGCTGACCTTTCGCAGCAGCTGGTACCAAGCACTTTGGATGGAAGAAAATCTGACGAGACTGAGCTAGAACTCCTTCGAGACCCGATGACCAACAAAGAGGGCTACCAACAAAATCGGCAGAGAGAGACTGACAGAGATTTAAAGGCCTCAGATGTGAGGAATCCAGGCTAAAAACTGTTTTTGTGGACATGGGGACATTGGGAAGGGACAGAAACCGGGGTGGGGGGGGGAAAGAATTTTTTTTTAAAAAAATGTTTATGACCTTTGTGTTTGATTATTATGACCTATTTTTAAGATAAAAGGGAAATTCGTGGAAGGAATTTGAGTCGACCTTAGAAAAGGATTTAATATTTATAAGAAAATTGGATAAATTTGGCTAAGTAATAAGAATTAAGTATTTCTTTAAATATATATATATATAATAATAATATGTAAAGGATGAGAGATATGAACTTGCTGAGCTAATTTAATTGAATTAGGATGTATGAAGGGGGGGTGGGGGGAGGTCAAGAACTGGGGTTAGGAAAGTAAGGATATGAAACTTTATATGTGTTGTCTTTGTCTGTGTGTGTGTGTTTGTGTTTATAAAATGTGAAAACTCAATAAAAATTTTATAAAAAAAAGAAAGAAAATACTTAAGTCGAAGCACATTTAACCCAAGGTATGACTGTAGTTGTTTATTTCCTTGACATCTGGTGGGAGGGCGTTCCACAGGGCGGGTGCCACTACCGAGAAGGCCCTCTGCCTGGTTCCCTGTAACTTGGCTTCTTTTAGCGAGGGAACCACCAGAAGGCCCTCGGCGCTGGACCTGTGTCCGGGCTGAACGATTGGGATGGAGACGCTCCTTCAGGTATACTGGACTGAGGCCGTTTAGGGCTTTAAAGGTCAGCACCTCCTCCTCCTCCTTCTTCCTAATACTACTACTACAGTGGTACCTCGGGTTACATACGCTTCAGGTTACAGACTCCACTAACCCAGAAATAGTGCTTCAGGTTAAGAACTTTGCTTCAGGATGAGAACAGAAATCGTGCTCCGGTAGTGCGGCAGCAGCGGGAGGCCCCATTAGATAAAGTGGTACCTCAGGTTAAGAACAGTTTCAGGTTAAGAACGGACCTCCGGAACAAATTAAGTACTTAACCCGAGGTACTGCTGTACTACTACTACTACTACTACTACTACTACAAGTTACAGGATTTCGGACATTTGGGATAGGAAACGATTCCTGCATTCCAGGGGGTTGGACTAGATGACCCTCAGGGTCCCTTCCAACTCTACAATTTTATGTTTCTAGAAGCAGGATGTCTGCCCCAAAGCAGGCCAAGACCACCATGAGCACAAATCATGGATGCACAAGAAAAGGAAGTCTGGAGGGGTCCTAAATAAATATTCACCTGACCCTACAACCTCCCCACCCTGCCTCATTCACTCTCAGGCAATTCCACAGCTGTTTTCCAAACCAAGACAACCAGCTACTCATCCCTCCTGCCTTCAGAATGGCTTAATATCTGGACGTGTGTTTGTTTCTGGGTGTGCATTAAACTGTAATATGAGGGCCCGTTTCTCCGCAAGATCAGCCTGCTGCCATCAGTTTCCCTTCGAATATTTATTGTGACACTTGGCGCAAGTGTGTGTGTTTGTGTTTGCATGCGCTGAAGGGCTCCTAGACATAAGATAATTTATTCCACCGTCTCTGGGAGAATACATTCGCGAGCAGGCTGAAGCCTGGGGGTGCTCCGATCGGTGTAAACAGATCTCTTCGGAGGACTGATTGAATGTCAATGGCTGTTGCTCGTCGCTGTTTGAAACAGGGTCTCGGTTGCGTAACCATTTGGCGTCTCCTCTCCTTCGGGCTTTGGCATCAAGCGCGAGAGGGGAAGTGAGAACGAGACCCGAGTGCTGTATTAACAGGACATTTCTTCCTTCCTTTCGCCTTGTCAGAGGGGGCCTGTGCCCGCAGCAACCAGCTTTTGCTTCCATATTTACAGGCAAAATGTTATGCTGGAGTGGGAGAGTTATTTATGCAATTTCTCTGGTAAAAACGGTCTCAGAGTCTGGCTGCTGTGAGAGTGTTGCGGCGCCTGCTTGAGATGAAGAAGGGAGGAAGATTTGTATGGCCAACAACACTTTTCCAGTGATAATGTGGACATGCTTGCATTCCTGAAAGGCCCCTACTCTCGCACCTGATCTCTTGCCCCTCGCGGCTCCTCGTGGTCTTTTCTCTAAGGCTCTCTGTGTTGCATTCATCCAGTCTGCAAACATCTCTCATGTTTCTGTTTTTTCACTCAAATATACTAGCCTCAACTAGAGCCAGGGCCTTTTCAACACTGGCCCCGACCTGGTGGAACGCTCTGCCTCAGGATCTGATTTCTTTCTGCAGGGCCTGTAAAAGACAGAGTTGTTCCACCTGGCCTTTGACTTGGAATCAACTTGATCCCCTCCCCCTGTTTCCTTTTTCTTTTCTCCTTCTGAGATGGAACTTCTATTTGGGGACTTCCCTGGCTTTTTTCTGGCCCATGTAGGACCAGTCTGGATAGTTAGCCTTGGGAGACTTGACCAAGTTTTCATCCCCCCCCCCAAGTTTTTGATTTGAGTTTCCATTGAAATGAGGCTGCATTTTAATGTTTTATGTGGGAAAATGGTTGCTTGCACATAAGAGCATGGGCGAAAGTTTATTATTGCAAGGTGATTTCATAGCAAAAGGCATTGCTTGGAGCATGATCAACGTGTGGACAGCTCATGCTGTCCTGATGATTGGTCCACGTAGTATGGCCTGATCGACTACGTGGGCCTGGTGTGATGGTATGGCATTGTCCTTATCTGCCAGCTGAGGGAAAAGTTGCTTCTTGGTATTCGTATCTTTTTGGCTACACACAATAAATGTTTGGCTGCAGCAGCTCCTGAGGCAGTCAGATTTCTTCAACCCATCTTTGCGTGAGACTGATTATTACTGATGGCGAGCAGGTTCTCGTCAGTTTTAATGTTGTATTTTAATCTTGTATTTTAAGATGTATTTCAATCAATTTGTTCTTATATCTGTTGTTAGCCGCCCTGAGCCCGGTCTTGGCTGGGGAGGGCTGGGTATAAATAATAATAATAATAATAATAATAATAATAATAATAATTCTAAAAACATCACTGTCCTTGAACAAGGATGGGCAACCTTCAGTCCAGGGAATAAATATGAACCTCCAGACCTCTCTGCCTGACCCTGGGGACTTTCCGCAGGCCACACAGCCTTCTGAGTCATGCCCCTTACCACCCCTGATTCACACCCTCACTGAATATTTGGGCCTGTCTAGGATCACAGCGGATGGCGCTGTGGGTAAAACCTCAGCGCCTAGGACTTGCCGATCGCATGGTCGGCGGTTTGAATCCCCGCGGCGGGGTGCGCTCCCGTCGCTCGGTCCCAGCGCCTGCCAACCTAGCAGTTCGAAAGCACCCCCGGGTGCAAGTAGATAAATAGGGACCGCTTACCAGCGGGAAGGTAAACGGCGTTTCCGTGTGCGGCTCTGGCTCGCCAGAGCAGCGATGTCACGCTGGCCACGTGACCCGGAAGTGTCTCCGGACAGCGCTGGCCCCTGGCCTCTTAAGTGAGATGGGCGCACAACCCCAGAGTCTGTCAAGACTGGCCCGTAGGGGCAGGGGTACCTTTACCTTTACCTTTAGGATCACAGCGGGTGGTGCTGTGGGTAAAACCTCAGCGCCTAGGACTTGCCGATCGCATGGTCGGCGGTTCGAATCCCCGCGGCGGGGTGCGCTCCCGTCGCTCGGTCCCAGCGCCTGCCAACCTAGCAGTTCGAAAGCACCCCTGGGTGCAAGTAGATAAATAGGGACCGCTTACCAGCGGGAAGGTAAACGGCGTTTCCGTGTGCTGCGCTGGCTCGCCAGATGCAGCTTGTCACACTGGCCACGTGACCCGGAAGTGTCTGCGGACAGCGCTGGCTCCCGGCCTATAGAGTGAGATGAGCGCACAACCCTAGAGTCTGGCAAGACTGGCCCGAACGGGCAGGGGTACCTTTACCTTTACCTTTAGGATCACAGAACAATCTAGTCCAGGGGTCAGCAAAGCTTACCTTGCCTGGGCCAGTTCACTGCTGCGGAGCCCCCTCTGTGGGCCAGATCGTGGGTGTGCGTAAGCGCGTGCTTGCGATTTACGGTGTCTGTGTCTGCGCAGACGCAATTTTCGGCTTCTGCACAGACTCAATTTTTGGCGCCGCCTAAGTGAGTCCCTGCGCCACGCTGCGCTGGATCAGCACAGTGCGCAGGGACTCACCGAGAAGGTGGCTCGGTTGGGGGGTGGCTCGTGGGCCGGTAAAACGACCCCCATGGGCTGCTTGTGGCCCATGGGTCTTAGGTTGCTGACCCCTGATCTAGTCCGACCCCCTGCAATGCAGGAATCAAATCTCTGGTCTCCCATCCAATTTGAGACCCTGCCTGACCCTGTTTACTTTTGCAAACGCGCTGTGCCCTTGAATTCTGACAATGTTTCAGATGCCCATGCAGGCCGAGGGATATGCCAGCCTTAAAAAGCTGTCAAAGTCTCCTCCTCTCCAGGGTTTGCCCCAAACAATTGGAGACCGTGCCTGCAGGAAGCCAACCTCTCCTCCGTCCTTTTCATGCCTCTTTCGGTTCTGCAAGACCAGGGGGAGTGGACCTTGTCGCAGCAGGAAGGGGAGACACCATGACACCAGCAGGACTCGTCTCTGCCTTTTGGCCTCCCTCCTCTCCTGCTTCAGCTTCTGCCTCTGATTCTGGACTTCTCTCTGCCACCGATTCTCCCATCTCACTAAGCCCTGTTACCTCTTCATCTTCTGACATTCCTCCTCCCAGACTTCTCCCTTTACTCCCTCTGATCACTCACTCCAAGCCACCATTCCTCGGCATCCAACCAGTCTGTGGCAAGCATGATGCCCACTAACAAGTGGACCCATGATACAATGTTGAGCTGCAAGACTAGAGGAGGCTTCCTCAACCTCGACCCTCCAGATGTTTTGAGACTACAATTCCCATCATCCCTGACCACTGGCTGAGGCTGAGGAATAGGCCCCGCTTCCGTTCCTTTGATACTGCTGTCAACTCATTGGCTTGGAGGTAGCAGTCGAACCGAGCGAGGTAGGAGTCCCATGATTCAGAGGCTGGCGCAAACGGCGGTAGAGGCACAAGTGAAGCCATGATTCCGATGCCGGCGTGAAGGGCGATGGATGGAACACAGTGCTCTAGCCAGAACAGTCAGCTCTGAATTGGTTCTGTCCAGTGATTTCGCTCAGTGATTTCGCTCTGTGATTCAGCTCAGTGATTCAGCTCAGTTCAGAGGCTGGCCGCATCTGGCTGTGCTCTGATGTCCATCGATCCCACCCTCGTCGCCAGTGTTAGGTTGTGGGTTGACATAGCAGACGACACAGCGATTTCTCCAAAGCAGTTCTTTATTTTGTAAGCTGGAATAGACCTGACTGCAAACAGCTCAGCCGGCCTGCTTTTATAGGCAGCTGGCTGTCAAAATTGTAGCAACAACAACCCAGGGTTTCCCGCCTAAAATAACTGACGTGGACCTGAGTGAAAACTATCTACAGTATCCCCCTGCTGGCCCAGGGTGAGAACTTCAGTACATAACAGGGATCATGGGAGTTGTAGGCCAAAAACATCTGGAGGGCCGAGGTTGAGGAAGCCTGGACTACAGTCAGCAACTGCTGGGGGAATGGGGGATAGTCTAGCAGGGTGAAAAGGGGCACTGCCCCATCAACCTCCAACAGCCCTCAGCAAGCCCCTGCCTGCCTGTCTTCTGAACTGCAACCAGACCAGAGGGTGGCCATGGCTGCCCAGTTCCTTCTCCGTGTCACACTTGTAAAACTCAGAAGGAAGATGGGGACACAGCCAGAATCAGCTTCCTCTGCCTGCCACTGGCTCCACCTCCAGTTGGCTTTGGTGGTCCTAATGGGCACCACCCAACACTGCGCTGGTGCTTCTTTGGTCTAGCTGGGTATGATGGGAGTGATAAATGCATCACCAGTATTTATTAACCTCGGTAATTTGTGGCACCACCTCCTTAGAGCTCTACTTCTGTCTCTGTTGATTTATAGTCGGCCATGACAGGCCAGGATGGGCCACCTCTGCCCTTCTGCTTTCCAGATGCTCACCTGCTCTGAAGATTGCCATCAGCTTCTTCTTCTTTGGGGATCGCTCGTAGCTGAGGAAGATTGTCTTCCATAAACACGGTCTTAACAGTGAGTCTGTAAATGACTGTGGAGGCCAATTCTGGATCCACATGTCCTTCCACAGTGGGGACATAGGTTTCCAGGTCACAGTGTGGATTTGCCATGCACGTCTTCCTCTTAGCACGTTTCCCCCTTTCCCCCTGAGTTTGAGCGTCTTCAAAGCCCATGACACCTTTGGTAAAGGCTGTTCTCCAATTGGGGCACTCGCAGGCCAGCGTTTCCCAGTTGTCGGTGTTTATACTACATTTTCTTAGATTTTCCTTGAGACAGTCTTTAAACCTCTTTTGTTGACCACCAGCATTACGCTTTCCATTTTTAAGTAATAGAGTAGTTGCTTTGGAAGACGCTAATGAGGCATCCGCACAACATGACCAGTCCAACGAAGTTGATGTTGAAGAATCATCACTTTGACACTGGTGAGCTTTGCTTCTTCCAGTACACTGGCATTAGTTCACCTGTCTTCCCAAATGATGTGAAAAATTTTCAGAGACACCGTTGATGGAATCTTTTGAGGAGTTGGAGATGGTGTTTATAAGCGGTCCATGTTTCACAAGAGTACAGTAAGGTTGGTAGGACAATAGCTTCAAGAAAAAAACTGGCAGCAGGTGTTGGGCTGTGAGCCAGTAAAAGGATGAATTGGGGAGGGTGTTTGATTTTCCCACATACTGCTATATGGCTGAAAAAATGGCACCTACTGCCATTTCCCTGTGAGGCTGCTTTTATTGATTTTATTATTCTAAAAAGAGAAGGAGGCATAGAATCGTAGAATTGGAAGGGGCCACAAGGGTTATCTCATCGAACCCCCAGCAATGCAGGAATCTTTTGCCCAACGTGGGGCTCAAACCCACAACCCTGAGATTAAGAGTCCCGTGCTTTACTGATTGTGCTATCCCAGATCTATTCATTTGGGGGTGGAGGGGTTATGCTGTGAACAGACCTGTGATCATTGGTTGAAGGGCAGGGTATAAATGGAATTTATTCATTTAATTTAATTAGCATCATCAACAACAACAACAACAACAAATTATTGCATGGTGTTCTTGCTCACCTGTAAATGATGCCTTCTTCATGGAGGAACATGAGGGCTGAAATTATTTCTGCGGCGTAAAACCGGGCTCGGGCTTCATCGAAGCGACGGGATTTCTGGATGTGAAACATCAGGTCCCCTCCATTCACAAATTCCATGACGAAGAAGAGGCGGTCCTAACAGAAGACATGGAGACACCATGCTCAACGGGAGCCCGTTTGGTAAATCTGGCAATGCACTGAGGCACCACGTCATACGCAGCCTGAAATTTTGCATGCTGCTTTGATTAAATTCATTTTAAATAATAATTAAGTGCTGGAAGTGTTGAATGCTTGAGAAGCACCGGCAAAGCCCCTATGGGCTTCTCTCAGACACTCCCCGAGTCCAGGGCAGGATTTAGGTTTGATGACTGAAGGTAATGGGGCCCTTTATATGTCCAGCTGTCCTTTGTCAACAACAAATTGTTGCTTTTTTTGGTATTGAATATATGCTATATGGTAATTTATGGACCTAATAGGTATCTATAACCAGTGATATTTTAGGGAGCAGGCTAGCAGGAGGGGCCCATTACTTACATCATTGGAGCCTACACAACACAAAACACTGTTGCTGTATGTAGGTTTTAATTTATTTGTTTTTTATCTTATATTTTGGAAATGAACATCCATTAAATTTTTTAGGGGGCCCCAAGAGAGAGGGGCCCTAAGCTGTAGCTTGTTTAGCTTATACATAAATCCGGCACTGCCTCAGTCTAGAAAGAGCTAGTCTTGTTTATTATCTTGCAGAGGAAAACGAAAGCCAGCCTGGCAAGGATCTTTTATCTCATGGCAGGTGCCTGAGCGCACAAGAAGGGAATTCAAATGCAATGAGTGTTCCCACACCCTGAGAGTGATGTCCTCTGCTAGTTCAAACACAAAGAGCCAAAGTTAGGCCTCAAGTCTAGCCAACTAAAAATTCACCGCAGATATTTGAAATCACCACGTGGCTAAGTTTTATCTCAGGTATGTGCACACAGCAGTGGTCCGATTACAGTCCTTTCTACCCACAATGGGCTTCCTAAGAAGGTCAGAACTACACTGCAATTTGTGCAATGTTTTAAACTTGTGCATGAAGAAGGGTGCAACATTTGTAGGGTGGTGGGAGCCTCTGTGGAAGCACTTTCACCCCATTCAACCCAACCACACCTTTCTTTTCCAAAGTGGAGTTTCTGCACATTTGCACAAAGCAGTGGCTGTGCACAGCACGGATTGGCTAGCTCCTGTGATGTAACCAAGGCTGTGTATACAACCATACACTTAAACCAAACTGTTCTTTGGAACTGCAGTTTACCCTTCCCAGAGCTACCATTTCCAGCATCCTTAACAAACTACAGTTCCCAAGATTCTTGTACTTTAAATGCATGGTGTGTGCACAGCCCAAGAAACCTTATTCCCACCCCAGCCTCTGGAGCAATTTTGCATTTATGAAAGTTTTCCATTAAAAAAACAATGAGGGAGAAAGTCACAAATGAACGAATGTTCACACGACACTCTAAGGTTCCCTCCAGGCTGCCAGTATTTTGCAGGAGGGACAGGAAGAAGAGAGGAACATGGTCCATTTTCCTTAGTATTGTCTACACTGACTGGCAGTGACTCTCTAGGCTTCAGGCAGGGATTCAGCTACATTAGTAAAGAAATGGCAATTTGAATGAGCTATAAACATGCAACACCAGATGGCGCCAGAGGGCAGAAAATTTTAAAACTCGAGTTTTCATAGAGATTTTTTTCTTTTGTTAAAATGATCTAATTTCTTACTTATTTCCACCCTCACCCCCTCCACCCGGTGTTTAGAGCCACCACAGGAGTCTCTCCCAGGCTGGCTGAAGGGAGGTTGGGAGAAACGTGTTGGTTTCAGGGCTGCACTACTATGGCGGGAAAGCCCCTCTTGATATGACCATGCTGTAAGATCTGGGCTGGATCTACACAGATATAAAAAAAACGCTCTGAAAAAAACCTTCATATATATGTGCAATTTGTCATTGAGCTCTACAGTGCCATCTGGTGTCACATTTTTATAACACACTTATAACGTTATAATTGGGGCTGTGCAGCTGAGTCCCTGGACTCTCTCCATGCAGACTGAAGGTGTAAATAAGTGAATAAACCACATTTCTTAAAGGAAAGACAGTCTCCGCCACGTTTCAGTTCTCCAGAGGAACACAGACCCTGGGTGAGTGCCTGGAACCCCTTGGGATCTTGCTGCCACTCAGCAGAGAGTGAGGGGTTGGCGCCCAACTTTTGTGACAGTATTATCCAGGGCAGAAGCTGGCAGTACTAAGAAGTGGCGGAGAAAAGATGGCGTCGACAGGAAGCCGTGTGGCATCAAAAGGCCCTGCAACTGGGCATGGGGACCAGACGAGAGAGAGAGAGAGAGAGAGAGAGAGAGAGAGAGAGAGAGAGAGACCCCATTGCTCAATGCTCTAGGCTGGAATCAAGCCGAACGAAAAAGCTGCAGAGAAAAAAAGTTACTGTAAATGAGCGAAGGGCTTGCAATAAAAAACGAGAAACATTTAGGAGGCTCCTAGGTACTCAGAAATTAACCAGCAGCATATCTCTTTTTTCTTGTATCCAAAAATGCAAGAAGGGCTTTTACACTTGTCAGAAGCTCGGCTCTGCCCTCACCAGTCTTGGAAGGGTCCTTTAAAAAAGTCCCATATGACCAGAGAATTTGTGCCTGTCCATTGGGGGACATAGAGAGCCCTGAACACATATTTTTTAGATGTCCCTTTTACAATGAGGCACATGGAGAAAACATTGACCCCCTGAAGGTGAGGCTTGCTGACCTCCCGGTAAAGCAAAAATTCGATCTTCTCCATCCCCTGATTCAATCTAGTTTGTTAAGAAAATTCCCAAACTTGGATCCACAGGTGGCTCTGGGTCATTTCTCTAAGGTAGTCTATCTTAAAGTTTTTATGTGTTTATATGCCTTATCACATTTTAAAACTTAAAATCCATTGTTGTATATTGTTTTAAATGTTTGTTTTGCTATTGGGATTGTAGTTCCATTTGTGTTTCACAGGCTGGTCTCTAGGACCATAATAAATTTCATGTTCATATACTCAGAAACTGATCTAGCTGAATTCTCAAAGGTGAAGCTGGTAGCTCAGTGGATGCTGTCTTGCACAAATTCTTGGGTTCAGTCCCAAGAGCTTCCCGCAAAAAAAATGGCTTTTCATTGGCCACCGCTGGCGAGGATGCCACCCACATCACTTTCACCTGCCTGTTTGGCAGGAGGAAGGAGGAGCTCCGAGCCAGAATTGGGACCCTGGCATCCTGCCACAACTGGCAACCAACCAGCAGGAGGCTGGCGCAGCAACCCCTCTGCCCAATCCAACCCACCCCAACCTGCTGCAAAGGGACATCACATAATCAACATCACATAATCAATAAAAATTATTATTATTATTATTATTATTATTATTATTATTATTATTATTATTATTCTTTTTAAAAGATAAAATGGAAAAAGAAATCATTGTTGCAAGCAGAGACCTGTGTAAGTGTGTTTGTGTTTGTTTGTGTGTGTGTGTGTGTGTGTGAGAGAGAGAGAGAGAGAGAGAGAGGGAGGGAGGGAGGGAGGGAGCAGTGGCGTAGCGTGGGGGGTGCAGGGGGGGCCGGCCGCACCGGGCGCAACATCTGGGGGTTAGGGTTAGGGATAGGGTTAGGGGGCGCAAATCCAGGGTTAGGGAGCGCAAATTACTTGCCTTCCCCTGGGTGCTGACAACCCACGCTACGCCACTGGGAGGGAGGGAGGGAGGGAGGGAGGGACTGGGAATGGTTCCATAATGAATCATAATGAATATTATTATTGTATCAACAACGAAGGTCAGGAGGCTGTTTCTGTGACCCTATATTTCCTGGCAATTCAGTTTGGGTTATTTTTCTAGTCTTCTGATGGTGATGTGGCAGCTGGTTCTATGTCAAGCAGGAAAGCATTTGTGTGACTCAAATGAGGGAGAGGAGAGGAAATAATAATAATAATAATAATAATAATAATAATAATAATAATAATTTATTTGTACCCCGCCCATCTGTCTGGGTTTCCCCAGCCACTCTGGGCGGCTCACAATAGAATATTAAAAACATGATAAGACACCAGACATTAAAAGCTTCCCGAAACAGGAAAGGAAAAAGAGGCAAGGGGGATGTTTTCAAACCTGGCTTCAAGAGTTGGTACAACTGGACATGTAATGAGGGCCTATACTTTAGGAGGGGGGTCACTGATAAGACCCCCCAGTACTTGCCGAAGGGAGGAGGTGGACCCATTTGGGTGGAGGCCCAAGATGGGTTGTCTTGCCCAAGGACCCCCCAGGAATCAACACCGGAAGTTTTGAACACAGCCTTGCTCACCGTGAGCAACAACCGCGGCTGTGTACACACCACACATTTAAATCACATGGCTCCCCCCCAAAGAATCCTGGGAACTGTAGTTTGTTAAGGATGTTGGGGGTGGTGGCTGTGCGAGCAGCAAACTGCATCTCCCAGGACTCTTTGGGGCCCAAGACATTTGGCACCTGAGGCGAACCACAAAATGGCGGCTCACCCCGCCCCACCCCCCGCCGCCCCGGCCAGGGAAGAAGAGGCGAGCGAGGAGCTAAATTGGGAACAGTGGCAGCAACAGCGAGGGATACATTCCTTGGATCTGCTGCCCCTGTGCATCCTGCCGCCTGAGGCGGTCGCCTCACCTTGCCTCATGGGTGGGCTGGCCCTGGGGTGGGCAAAGTTGTGTGCTTTAAAGGTATGGCATGGAGGCTGCCGGTTTCCTTGGCAGGCATCGTGGGGAACGTATGAAAAGAGGAAGATCAGCCTCTCAAAAACAGAGTCGCTCCCAGGGAAAACTAGTAATCCCGTTTTATTGAAATGCTTGTGAGGAAAGTTAATGCCGAGGGACTCAGAAGCCTGTCCTTTGGCAAGAATGCGGACTGTGGTTGTGAGGTCCCAACGAGGCAGCTGCTGCCTCGTTTCCTCAGCTAACCTTTCCTGGGATTTTTTTTTTTTAAGGGCCATGTGACTGGTTGCATTTTTCATTTGCGACACATGCCACCTAGTGCTCACTCTCAGGAAAACACAGCCCGTTCCTTGCAAAGTCAGAAACTGTATTGCAATCAAGAGAAGTAGATCTCCAGAGTTGTGAGAATCACAGAACTGTAGAGCTGCGAGGCAGGAATCATCTTTGACCCAACGTGGGACTCAAACTCACAACCCTGAGATTAAGAGTCTCGTTGAAATATACGGAGTCGGGAGTGGATTTCATGCTCTTTATTCAGCTCACAGTGGTGAGGAGGAATGGAAGTTCCCCCAGAATGTCTGCTTTATATACATTATTTACACAATGGGCCCCATGTGATTGGCTAATTCTGGGATTCTCCTGTAGGCCAATCAGGTTACGGATTCACTTCCACCTGGAGCTGGATTGGGTGGCTCCTGCGGACCAATCAGACTGCTGCATTCTGGATCCTATTGTTCTAGGACCAATCAGACTGCTGCATTCTGGATCCTATTGTTCTAGGACCAATCAGACTGCTGCATTCTGGATCCTATTCAACTCAGTACATAACACTCATGTTCCACCAACTGAGCTATCCCAGCAGGATCCTCTCTATACTTATTTGAGAATAACTCCAACAAACCCAGAAAACTCTATGGTCCGCAGACCTGTTTTGTCAGGAAGATTTAGAGCTCATTCAGGAAGCGAAGATCTCTGTGTTCCTAATGCTGATTTTGTTGTGGAGGTTGAGAAGAATACTTACAGGTGTCTGAAAGCAGCAGTAGAGCTGGGTTAGGAATGGATGATTCCTGGCCAGGGTCAAAATCCGCTTTTCCGTCAGAGTGCATTCCACATCGTCATCTTGCAGAATCACATCCTTCTTCAGCACTTTTATGGCATAAAGGAATCCCGTCTGTTTTGTTTTAGCCAGCATCACCTAACCAGGCAGAAAGAAATGTTTTTAGTTTGCAGGGAAAGGAGATACGAGTTTATAAAACTATGGATGTTGTGGGGGAACTGGGTAGAGGGACTTTTTATGCTAGAACTTGATCTCATTTGGTGCTGGGCAGGAGATTCTGATTTCTTCTGCTTTTCTCCCACCTTAAATAAATAAATAAATCTATGGGCACAAATAGAAATAGGTTAATTAAATAACTACTGATGCAAAGAAGAATGGTTTTAAATTGTTGTTTTTTATATATTGAGTTTCGTACACTGCTTAGATATCTTTATTCAAAGTTAACGGGTTGCAAATGTCCTTAAATAAGTAAGTACGCAAAGGCGGAACCAAATGGCCAGGAAATTGGGTGCAACCCAGTTCTCTTTCCCTCCTACATGCAAACCCTGTGGAAATGAAATGGAAGTTGCACGGAAGAAACTGAGGAGCAAGTTCTGCCCATACTCCAGGTGTCGATGAGGAACTCTTACCTTTCCAAAACTGCCCTTTCCCAGAACTCTAATGAACAACAAATCCTCAATTTTGAGTTTGCTCGCTGAGACTTCAGCCACTTCATTGC
Organism: Podarcis cretensis; assembly: GCF_951804945.1. NCBI lineage: Eukaryota > Metazoa > Chordata > Lepidosauria > Squamata > Lacertidae > Podarcis > Podarcis cretensis. The sequence goes on along the minus strand of NC_137170.1, from coordinate 10,008,302 downwards.
CATCCTTTCCACTCTCTTTTTTCTGTCGCCTCAGCGTTGACCTGGAGACCAGTTTCTGGGAGGGGGAGAGAGAAGGCATCAAGCCACCGCTTATTTTATTTTATTTTATTTTTGCAAGGAAGCGCCACAGCTGACGTATTCACACCCACATGACGTTTGCATTTTTTTCTCCGTAACAATGAGGGACAGAAACTTGCTCTGTCTGATCAAGTAAGCTAATAGCAACTGAGGGGACTGTTTTGAGGCTTTTGCGGTTGAGGCAGACTGAATATCTACCCTCAACGTTTGTGGAAACACTTGTCCCTCACAAAGATACTGTATTTGGTGACATTTGGGGGAGGCACATTCTTAGAATTTTCAGGGGCGAAATTAATACGAGGAAGAGGAGGATGAGGGGAAAATAAATTAAAGACTATTATTAAAAACTAATCAGAAGATATTATGGCGTTGAAATTATGGACTTGGAATGTTAATGGGATAAATGAGGGAAAAAAACGGAACAAAATTCAACAATATTTGAAAAAACAAAATTTGGATATTATTTGCTTGCAAGAGACTCATGTGATGAGGAGACATAGAAAAATTTTGGTAAATAAAAAAATAGGGAATGAATTTATTTCATCGGACAAAATAAAAAAAAGAGGAGTGGTTCTATATATTAAAAATAAAATAGAAGCCCACCAGATTTTTAAAGATGAAGAAGGTAGAATTGTGGCAGTACAAGTCAAATGGCAAGGTGAAAAAAAAAATAATCGTCAGAGTGTATGCACCTAATGAAAACAAAATGGACTTTTTCAGAGACTTAGAAGAGAAATTATTTGAATATATTGATCAAAAAATTATAATAATGGGTGATATGAACGCAGTGGTCCCAATGGAGATGGACAGATTAAGAGCATCAGGAAAATCAAAAGAAGGGAAGTTACCAAAGACTTTTTTTTCGATGTCAGAGAATTGTAATTTAATTGATATCTGGAGATTGAAACACCCATTGGAAAAACAGTTTACCTATCAATCAGAAGCAAATCAATCAATGTCAAGAATTGACCAAATATGGATAACAAATGACCTTACAACAAGAATCTTAAAGATCGAAATACAACCTAAGGTGCTTTTGGACCATAATCCAATAAAATGTACCGTAAAAGGATTTGAAGAAAAATCTTTCCGATGGAGAATAAACGAAAATATTTTTGATGATCAAAAAATAGTAGAGAATGTGCAAAAACATATGAGGGACTATTTTATAAACAATATGAATCAAGGAACAAAAACAAGTATAGTTTGGGAAGCTGGCAAAGCAATTATGAGAGGTTTTTTTATACAACAGAATGCAATTAAAAACAAATATAGAGAGAAAGGGAAAAAAGAAATCTTAAAACAAATTATGGAAAATGAGAAGAAACTTATTGACAGACCTAATGATAAAAAATTGAAACGTAACATAAAAACATTACAAGCGCAATTCTCTATGATAATAAACAAGGAAGTGGAATGGAACATCAAAAGGATGAGACAAAAGAACTTTGAAAATGCAAATAAATCTGGGAAACTACTAGCGTGGCAGATCAAAAAAAGGAAAGAACAAAGTACGGTACATAAGATTATGGTTGAAGATAAAGAGACTGAGGACCCGAAAGGAATAAGGAAAGGATTTGTGGACTTTTATAGACAATTCTACAAGAAGAAGAAGAAAGATAATCTAAAGAAAATAGAAAAATACTTGAAAGAGAAAGGGGTGCAAAAAATTCTGACGAAAGAGAAAAGTAAACTAAATGAAAGAATAGAAATAGAAGAAATAAGAAATGCAATTAAAGAATTAAAAAGTGGAAAGACCCCAGGGCCGGATGGATTCAGTGCAAGATTTTACAAAGAAATGAAGGACATCCTAGTTGTACCACTGAGAGAAGTAATGAATGATATATTAACAAAAAGAGAGATACCAGAAACCTGGAAAGAAGCATATATTACCTTAATTCCCAAGCAAGACTCAGATTTATCTCAAGTTAAGAATTATAGGCCGATTTTGCTTCTAAATAATGATTACAAACTGTTTGCCAATATATTAGCAAATAGGATGAAAAAAGTGTTGAAGGGTTTGATACATGAAGACCAAGCAGGCTTTCTTCCTGGCAGACAAATGAAAGATAATATTAGGAATGTAATTAACGTTTTGGAATATTTGAATGCCAGGAATGATAAGCAAGCTATGTTGATATTTGTGGATGCGGAAAAGGCCTTTGATAATATTTCTTGGGAATTTATGTTAAAAAACTTTGAAATGAAGGATATTGGACAAGGAATTATGAATGGTATAGGGGCAATATATAGAGACCAAAGAGCAAAATTAATAGTTAACAATGTGGTAACAGAAAACATAAAAATAACTAAAGGAACTAGGCAAGGATATCCGCTTTCACCACTGTTATTTCAATCAATCAATCAATGATTTATTGCATTAGCCATGTGGCCATAGCATAATATACATAGAAATAACAGCATAGAATAGGGGTGGGGAGATAAAAGTGGATGTCGTCCTGGGCAAATACTTTGAAAAAATAGGGATAACAAAAGTAACGGGGGATTTAAAACATCGAGTGACTGAGAATACAAAAACAGGTTCGATTGTGCGGCGTATCAATTACATCTGTGGTATTAAAGAAGAAGTTAGTGCCGCTTTCCTCTTCATCACACTAAGCAGGAAATTAGCTGTCATCTCGGTGATCCAACAGTCAGAATCCTGCAGAAGAAGGGACACTATCCAAGGCTGGATTGGGAGACGAAGCTTATTCACGAGAGGAGTTAGAAACCGAGATCTTTCATCTGTCCAGTTGGGACAGAAGAGCATTACATGTTCCATAGTCTCCAGAGCCGTGTCATTGCAGGTGCATGTTCTATTTGCGATGGAAACTCTGGAGTAACGACCCGACAGAACTGCTGTAGGAAAACAGTTGAGACGAGCACAGGTAAAGGCCCTTCGCTTAGCCTCTGAAGGAATTGTGAAGCAGTATAGAGGGATCCCTTCAGGGGGTGGAATAGCTAGGGCTAAGCCTGAACACGGCCCTCTTGCATGGGAAGCTGTGCTAGAGAAGTCAAGTTGCTGTAGCTTCTTTTTGATTAGAGGTAGGGCCGCCGGGCTAATACACTCTAAGTTAAAAACAGTTTTGCGGTTCAAATTGAGAAGAGAGCGGAATTTGTTATTCATCACGGTACTGGAAGTCCTTCTAAGAGCAATAAGAGGCAATGAACAGATAAAAGGGATAACGGTAGGAAGTAAACAATATAAGGTTAAGGCCTTTGCCGATGACTTGGTACTAACTTTAGAAAATTCGACAAATACTGTAACAGAAGTTTTGAATGAAATAGAACACTTTGGCCAATTGGCGGGATTTATTTTGAATAAGAAAAAGACAAAAATGTTTTGTAAAAATATGGATCGAGAAACCACCGATAAAGTGCAGCAACAATTAGAAATAGAAGTGGTAAAGAAAGTTAAATATTTAGGAGTTTGGTTAACCCCCAGAAGTATTGATTTGTATCAGAATAACTACATACCAACTTGGAGTAAGATTAAAAAAGACTTAGAGGTGTGGGAAAGAATGAAATTCTCATTTTGGGGAAGAATTGCAATAAAAAAATGAATGTGCTACCAAAGATGTTATTTTTATTTCAAACTGTTCCAGTAATCAGGGGGGCAGCTATCTTTAAAAATTGGCAAAGAGAAATTTCAAGGTTTATATGGCAGGGTAAGAAGCCGAGAATAAAGTTTAAGTTACTGGCTGATTTAAAAGAAAGAGGAGGCTTCGCCCTGCCAGACCTGAAATTATATTATGAAGCATCTTGCCTATGCTGGTTGAAGGAATGGATGAAATTAGAAAACACTGATCTGCTAGATCTAGAAGATTTTGATAATAGATTTGGGTGGCATGCTTATTTATGGTATGAAAAAAGCGAGTACATAAAGGTTTCGAAAACCACACCATAAGAAGGTCTTTGATAGAGGTTTGGGAAAAGTATAAAAACTTGTTGGAAGTAAAAACTCCGTATTGGTTGTCACCACTAGAGGCACAGAGTGTGAAAAAAATCAATATGAAAGGGGGGTGGGCAACATACCAGAATCTAATAATAAAAACAGAAGGCAAATGGAGGTTGAAGTCGTTTGAAGAAGTTAAGGAACATGTTAATGATTGACTGCATTATTTTCAAATTAATGAAATGTTTAAAAAAGATCTAAAACTAAGAGGTTTTGAGGATAAAGAGTGGCTAAAATGTATAAGATATTATTAGAATGGAAAACAAAAGATGAAGAGGTAAAATCGGTTATGATTGAATGGGCCAAAGATTTTGGATATAATATACAAATGGAAGATTGGGAGAAATTATGGAAAGAAGGTTTAAGATTCACTGCATGTACAACAATAAAAGAAAATGTGATGAAAAATGATGTATAGATGGTATGTAACACCAGTGAAATTAGCAAGGATGTATAAAGGATGTAACAAATGTTGGAAATGTAAAGAGAAAGAGGGTACATTCTATCATATGTGGTGGGAGTGTAAGAAAGTAAAAAGCTTTTTGGAAATGATATATAACGAATTGAAGAAAATGTTTAAGTACACTTTTGTTAAGAAACCAGAAGCGTTTTTACTTTGTATTACAGGGAATGAGATAAATAAGAAAGAAAGGAAGCTATTTTTATATGCAGTGACTGCAGCAAAAATATTGATGGCTCAGAAATGGAAGCAAGAGGAGCTACCTACATTGGAAGAATGGAGATTGAAGATTACGGACTTTGCAGAACTTGATAGACTGACGGGAAGGATCCGAAATCGACGAGACCAAAGATTTATAGAAGACTGGGAAAAGTTTACAGAGTATATGCATAAATTAAGTGATAATCAAATAACACTTGTAAGCTTTAATGAAGCTCTGTAAAAAGAAATGTTAGAATATGAGTAAAATAAGATTTAATTTATAAAAATAATAGAAGTAAGGTTTTAGAAATGTGTAAGAAATTAAGAAGGGAAGGAGTATCAGCCAAGTTGAGGGAAGTCAAAAAAGAGAATGGATATAAAAAAGATGTATGAATTGTATAAATTTTATATTGGAAAAAACTGAATAAAAATTATATATATATTATATATATAAAAGAAATTAATACGAAAGGTGGCCAAAAATTTCCCTCTTTGTTTGCTCTTTAACTCCTCCAAAAGAAAACCTTGCTGCCCCTTCAGGCAAAGGGGGCACCCATATCTCTCCCCCCGCCACAAAAAAAAAATACTTCTAAAAACAAGGCTCTGTGGTGGGATTATCAAGCCTGCTATTATATATTTTAGTGTGGCATTATTTTAAAGTGTTGTTGTGTTGTATGATTCTTTTTAAAAATAAATATATTTATTTGGTTTTCCAGATTAAAATTTTACAGTCACGTATCCATCATGCAACATAAAAAGAAGACTGCAAGGAATCTCTTGGACTTCACTCCTACCCTTTGTGGGTCCTATTATTAATCATTTCCTCCTGCATCTATATTTTATGATGATTTATTGTGTCCAAAATTCACCACTAAACTATAAGTGTTACTCCAATCCTACTAACGAATTTACAATGGTCTTTAATATAAGTTATACATTTTCCCCAATCCTTATTAAATTTTTGGACTTCATGATTTCTGATTCTTCCAGACATTTTAGCCATTTCGGCATAGTCCATCAACTTGATCTGCCCTTCTTCTCGGGTAGGGACTTTATCTTCTTTCCATCTTTGGGCCAATAACACCCACACAGCATACATAAATAGTCTTTTCTGCTCCCCTGGGTTTTATTGTGTTGTATGGAAATGAGAGTTGGACCATAAAGAAGGCGGATCACCAAAGAATTGATGCTTTTGAATTATGGTGCTGGAGGAGACTCTTGAGAGTCCCATGGACTGCAAGAAGATCAAACCTATCCATTCTTAAGGAAATCAGCCCTGAGTGCTCACTGGAAGGACAGATCCTGAAGCCTAGGCTCAATACTTTGGCCACCTCATGAGAAGAGAAGACTCCCTGGAAAAGACCCTGATGTTGGGAAAGATGGAGGGCACAAGGAGAAGGGGATGATGGAGGACGAGATGGTTGGACACTGTTCTCGAAGCTACCAGCATGAGTTTGACCAAACTGTGGGAGGCAGTGGAAGACAGGAGTGCTTGGCGTACTCTGGTCCATGGGGTCACGAAGAGCCGGACATGACTAAACGACTAAACAACAACATGATTCTAATCGTTTTTCACTAGCTGTTTTGAACACCGTCTAGGTTTTGCCATCAGCCTCTGCCAACCTGGTGCCTTGGAGTTTTGGACTCTGGCTCCCATCATCCTTGACATGCTGGCTTAGGCTCTTGGGAACTGTATCCCAAGGACACCTTTGGAGCCACAGGTCCCCCACTTCTTGTGCTAGAAGGTGGGGCAGCTCTTTAGAAAAAGCAACCCAACGAGTGACTGTTCATCTGGCCTGTGTGCTCCTCTGTGCTGTGGGATTCGATTTGAGCTCCTGACGTGGAGAAGAGGGGAGGGCCAGAGAGAAGGGATAAACAAAGCCTTACCCCATTTGGAGAAATGTTTCCTGGTTGCAAGCCCATACACGCCAGCGTCTTGGCCAGCTCTGCAGCGTTCACGCCGCAGTTCGGTGCTACGTTGGCTTCGCAACGAATATGTACATTCATTTTGCATACTGAAAGAGGGACAAAAGAAAGAAATGGGGCAAAGAGTGAGAGGGGGCAGAATCAATGCACTGAGCAATGCACAAGGTAGTATTTCCATAAAACTGAATTAGAATGGCAGAAGGGCAATGGCATCTGCCTGGGACATCTCTGTTTATGTTATGTGATTTATTAAATTCGTATTAATTCGTATTCATCCGAAGATCTCGGGGCAGTTCACAGCATAAAAATACAAGATGAAAACATAAAATACATAATAAAAACAAGAATAAGAGCAAAACAAACCAACACCCTCCCCCCCCCCAAGCACATTTGAAAGGATATAGGTTGTTAATCAGCCAAAGCTGATTGAAGACTTCTCATTGTCAGCCAGTTATGAGAACCTGAATTTGCCTGTCTGCCTGTCTCTCTTACCTAATTTCAAACTGAGGTGAGTTGAGAGACAGATTGCAAACCCCTGGGGAACATAAAGGAAGTTGCCTTATCTGGAATCGGAATACTGGCCCAGCTAACTCAGCACTGTCGGCTGTGACTGGCTCTCCAGGTTTCAAACAAGGGACACGAACCCCACCTTATAAAGGACAAATGTGAGGGTCTCATTTGCTCCAGTGCAGGTGCTTACTCTTGGCCGATGGATATTTTTTTAAAAAAACCTACTATAAGGTTTTCTTCTGGTTCCCCATACTGAAAGATGATGTTTCATAGGAACAGAGGAAACCGCCTTGTTCCGAACCAGACTATTGGTCTGTCTACTTCAATATGGCCAACATTGACCTGGCAACATCTCTCCAGGGTCTCAGACAGCTGACAATCCCAGTCCTATTGGGAGATGCCAGGAACTGAACCTGGAATTTTCTGCATGCAAAGTTGATGCCCTGCTACTGAGCTACGCCTCATGGACTGGTTGGATGCAGAGGAATGCTAGGTGGAACCAGCTGAAGAACCTCCAAGAGAAGAAAGCCCGGAGCCCAGGGATTGGTGGTGGGATGGTGAGTGGTCAGAGGGAGAAGAAGGAGAAGACGGGGAGGAGGAGGTGTTGGAAGCTGGAGAGGCAACAAGGCTTAGTGAGCGGGGAGAGTCTGTCCATGGAGGCACAGGTCAATTCTGTGTCCAGGGCAGCTGTCTACCAGCCAGGTAAACAAGGCGCCTGACTTGGGGAAGGAGGCACAAGGCTTTGGCAGCATCCTAGAGACCTCCTACCCCCTGGTAAGCACTTCCTGGGCTTTGAGAAGGAGCTCGGCTGTGTGCCATTGGTCTATTTAGCTCAGTAGTGCACACACTGACTGGCAGCATCTCTCCAGGGTTTCAGACACAGGCCTGCTTCAGAGTTGCCGGCAATTTAATTTAGGACCTTCTGCATGCAAATCAAATTGGAGGCGGTTGGAGGATGGATGGCGGCTAACAGATTGAGGATGAATCCTGACAAGACAGAAGTATTGTTTTGGGGGGACAGGAGGCGGGCAGATGTGGAGGACTCCCTGGTCCTGAATGGGGCAACTGTGCCCCTGAAGGACCAGGTGCGCAGACTGGGAGTCATTCTGGACTCACATCTGTCCATGGAGGCACAGGTCAATTCTGTGTCCAGGGCAGCTGTTTATCAGCTCCATCTGGTACGCAGGATGAGACCCTACCTGCCTTCAGACTGTCTCGCCAGAGTGGTGCATGCTCTGGTTATCTCCCGCTTGGACCACTGCAATGCGCTCTATGTGGGGCTACCTTTGAACGTGACCCGGAAACTACAACTAATCTAGAATGGGGCAGCTAGACTGGTGACTGGGAGCAGCCACCGAGACCATATAACACCGGTCTTGAAAGACCTACACTGGCTCCCAGTACGTTTCCAAGTACCATTCAAAGTGTTGGTGCTGACTTTTAAAGCCCTAAACGTCCTCGGTCCAGTATACCTGAAGGAGCGTCTCCACCCCATCATTCAGCCCGGACACTGAGGTCCAGCTCCGAGGGCCTTCTGGCAGTTCCCTCACTGTGAGAAGTGAGGTTACAGGGAACCAGGCAGAGGGCCTTCTCGGTAGTGGCACCAGCCCTATGGAATGCTCTCCCATCAGATGTCAAAGAGAAAAACAACTACCAGACTTTTAGAAGACATCTGAAGGCAGCCCTGTTTATAGAAGCTTTTAATGTTTAATAGACTATTGTATTTTAATATTCTGTTGGAAACCCAACCAGATGGGTGGGGTATAAATAAATTATTATTATTATTATTATTATTATTATTATTATTATTAACAGTTGTGGGGAGGCAGGGACTTTCAGTCTCAGCAACTGATCCATGGGGCAAGCCCTCTCAGGGATGAGTTGCTGTGCTCATTAGCCCTGACACTCAGCCAAGTCTGTGCAGATTGTGTTCTTGCTAATAAAGAGTTAACTCTAATTCGCACAGTGTGATTTACTGTCCACTTGCTCTTGACACTATGGGACCTCCCTTAATTATAATACGATTCCAGCCCTCATGGTCCTGAAGATTGATTTAGATAGGAGCAGAAGAGGCTGCCTAGTTCAGAGTCAGACCAATTGGTCCTTCTAACTTAGTATTGTCTACACTGACTGGCAGCGGTTCTCCAAGGTTTCAAGCAGGAGATATTCCCAACCCCACCTGGAAAGGCCCAGGATTGAACCTGTTCTATACCATTGAGCCACAGCCCTTCCCACATGCTCAGCTTGTATAATTACAAATGAAACAATTATTACAAAGACACCGTAAGTCTCTGGTGCTCTCGCATCCAAAAGAAACCAAACTCTAGGAAGCTCTGACTAGGGACTTTTCATTGCTAGGGGGAAGTAGAAACTTGAATGAATGTTCAACGGCTTTCCCTCGCAAACAGGGAAATCCAAACCATCATATAAGGGGCTGTTGGCCTTTTGCAAAACAACAAGTGAGAAAGTAATACGAATTCTTACTTTTGCACTGTAGACCTTGCCTCATGATGCCCCAAAGCAAAGACCCGCAGTGGTCGCAGAAGGTGGGCACTTTGTAATTGTGGATCCGGAATTTGTGAGGGATGTTGATTCCAAATCTCTGCTCAGAAATCTGAGGAGGTAGCAGCAATAGAGGAATGGCTGGTTTGTTTGGGAGGTGGGAAATCAAGTAAAAACACACACAAGAATATCCTCCTCTCCCTCCCACCCAGCAAAAAAATACCATTAATAGCCAATGGAGGGTTACACCTTCCATTGCCTTGCAGGAACAATGCAATGCTTTTCTAACTTCATTGCTTAGCAAGCCTTTATTTTTTATGGACTGGCTGTCTTTAAAGTCTTAACTCCAACCTTGTGATGCGGACAACTATTACGCCCATTTCACAGGTAGGGAAAGAAACTGGGGGACAAACAAGATGCGGCATCCGTCATGAGCTGGTACGAAGGAGATTTCTGCTAAATGGGCCAAAGGTTGGACTTGGCATAAGTCAGAGGATTAAACCCACTGAAGTGAATGGACCTAAGGAGGTTGTGTTCGGCTCCAG